>NC_081407.1:759130507-760480507 GCF_030272615.1 Cryptomeria japonica | reverse complement strand
ATCCAAATAGGAAGTGAATTGAACATAGAAGGATCAAACCCAACAACCCATCTTTTCAAATTTAGGAACACCTTGTCAGAGAACCAAGGACCTCCTAGAAGAACCCTCTTACTATCCTCCAAATAATTTATTGAAATAATAGAAAACCATGTGAAAGACCCATTACCACATGAACAACAATAGACCAATGAATAGAAACTCATTCATGTATAGTCTGTATGTTAAGTCTTGGCCTCAAGAACTTACCAATGAGAGTAACCTCAACCTATAAGAAGCCTTATCCACCCACTGACTAGGGATAGAAGGAACAAGGCATTGCGGGACCATAGGAAGAGGCTTCAAACATCAAGTATAGTTAGTGGAGAGAGCCATCCTCTAAAGATCTACCTGACAAAAGTCGTGGAGAAAAAATTATTTTTTAGCAATGATAGCATCGGAAGGGGATAGTTGAAGGGCACCTAAAGTCCTTTACCAACAAAGAGAGAGAGGAAGTAGGGGGGATAACACCATCTAGAGGAGAGGTGGTTGGAGGGACATTAAAGTCATGCGCAACATCTAGAGGAGAGTTGGAAGGAAGGATATCAAAGACACTCACACGCATAGTGACATCAGCCACAACAGGACTAGAAAGAAAGTCCCTACGTAGTCAAAGATTATAGGAGGGAGCATCACAGTAGGATCCTAGCATAGGATCAGGGAAAGAGCCAACAACAAGGAGCCAATAATGATATGGATGGAAAGTTATTGTTTACAACTTTCTTTCAAGTATTATTTTGCCAAATTCTAACACTCGAGGAAAAAATTATGCATTTTTCTTAAAATGTTAAATTTGTCATACGAGAACAACTCTTCGGACAAATATATCTACTTTTGATGTAATTTGTACAAAATTTGTGAAATATATGCAAATATACTAGATAGGTTTTTTTAAGTGTGGGAATAAAACCTAGATATTTTTTTTTCTTTCCATTGAGAGGAAGATGAGTTTCTAATACAAAATTAAAAAATAGTTCCATAAAAGATTTCAAATTTTAAACTTTGATTTGTAATTCTGTCCCCTAATCTTTGATTTTGGTGAAATAAAAGTCAATTATGACTTTCTCAGACCTTTTGGATGCTTTGGAAATGATGAAAAAACTTCCAATATTACAAAAATGCTATAATCAACCAAATCTCATAGGAACATAAATATGTAAACTAGAGTATATAGATGCTTAGTTTTCCTTTAAATTCTCCCGATTCTCTAAGTCATCCATGGATGTAGGAGAAGAGAATACTAGATTCTGTAAAAAATATAGCTACCTATTAGTCTAAAATCTCTCAAAAAAGCATATAATAAGATGAGCTATACTAGACACCAAGTGTTGATACTATGTTTTTGATAATGGGAAAAAAGGTTTTTAGGGGACCCGAAACCCCTTACAACAAGGTTTGAAGGGATCCGAAACCCTCAGATTTTACCAGGATCTGGAACCCACAAAACAACGCTATCCCACAAATCAAACCATGAAAACCAGCAGCCCTAACACAGCTGAGCTGACAAAAGCCAACCGAACACCAACACTGCCATAGGCAGAAAGAGCTAGCCAGACACTTAAGATATGATCAAGACGAAAAATGTTTGCCACACTGAAAAGGCTACAACCTTAACCTTAAGAAATAGTTATGAGGGTTAACAAGCACCCTCAACTAAACAACAGGGATATTCACGGCTCCCTTAACCTGAGATAAAAACTCCAGACTGCCTAAACTGGGCCCTTGAAAACTATTAGCGTCCAGCCAGACAAGATTAAACATAAAAGACAAAACATGCTGAAAAGAAACAAGAGGATTTTCAAAGGCTTCCTTAACCTTAGACCTAGGTTTTGAAATGGTTCCCAGAAACACAAAAAAGGGTTTTGAAGTGGCTCCCTCAACCACCTTGGATTGTAACAGAGGCCTTAAAATAAAAACATCCAATCAAACAAGCAACACCGAAAACTCCACCTCTATAGGAGAAGACAAAAGAGAGCTTGAAAGCGTGGATCCATCAACTAGAAAATCACCTGCCTCAAGAAAAACCAGGCTCCCACAACCTCAAGAGATGGGTTTAGCAGTAGCACTCATAACCACCAGGGTGAACCCAACAAGAAGAACAACTTACAATTGCAAAACAAACTCCAAAAACTTAAGAAAAAACCCATTTCGCTTAGCTGGAACAAAGGGTTTCGGAAGGCCCCCATAACTGAAAGATCCAGGAGAGAGATCTCCTTTAGAAGATCAGCAGTGTAGAAAGAGGACATCACCAGCCATCCACTAGCACCACCCAACCTCCATGGCAACACTCAACTCCACCTCTATAGGGGAGAAGTTGTCTCCAGCACTGTCCTTCTTCGCCTTTGAATAAGGAAGGGCCACCTCAATAAGGCTAGCTGGAGAAAAACCCAGGCCGCATAGAGAGGGTGTACCAATAGAATTTGCAAACAAAAACATGACTTGGCTGAAGAGAATAACTCCTCAACAAATTTTCAACAAAGATTGAGGGAGCATAAAACACTCTCGCCCTTAGGGCCCTAAGCCAAAGTTCCAAAAAGAACATCTCCTCCTTGGCAGAAAAAAGAGCAGCACCAGGAAAAAAAATCCTAAGGCCCAAAACATTAGAAGCCAAAACCTAAACAAGGAGGAGAGAACAAGCACATAAAGGGGCTTCCCTAGCCTCGAGATCGTCTTGCGACTTCACATTGTAGGGAACCCCAGAAACACTGCGGGGAGCCATCATCACCACAGTCCACCAAATGAGAAAATGATTTATGATCAACAACAGACAAAGCATGGCGGGCAAACACCATTGCCCCCAAACCCTCGCAGCACCCTCTCTGGTCCGAAACCACCAACCACTCTGCCAAGGCATAGAGCAGGGAAAGGGGAAAAGGGATGGCAGTAGGATCGTGAAGGAACCCACGACACCCTGCACACCATCCGGGTCGCCTTCATCCTCCTCCCCTGCAACTTTGATACCATGTTAAATTCTTCCAAAAGTATGAATTAGGTTAGGATTTTATGTCAATTATATATCACATGCAACTCCATTCAACAGATGATCAAAGATCAAAATTTTAGAGTAGAGATAAAATATAAAATATAAAATGAAAGAACAATAGAGATAATCCAATATAATTTGAGAATACTCCTGATAGTCTCATTGAGCTATCACCAATTAGTGAAGGTGAGAAAAGAGTGTTGTATACATAGAAAAATAACGGCATATATATCTAATAGTTGCATTAACTTCTAAGAACCGTAAAAGATGGAAAGTTTTACCTACTTGATAAATGCCATTTAAACATGTGGCATAGATTCTTTAAGTGTAGATAGAGAAGAAGTTATCAGAGGTGGCACATTAAGCTAAAAGAGGGTGAGAAACCCAAGTACCCGATAACCTACTCAGGTAAGGACAAAGTAGTGGTTATAAGAGGTGGCACAAAAAGGAAAAAGAGGGTCTGTGACTTAGTTACCAATTTGTGGGAGAGAGTGACACATCTAGCTTATATATTTTGCCACATGCCTTCATATTAACCACTCCTAATAAACCTAAACAAACTTAAATAATATGTGTAAGAAAAATAAATACCCCCTAATATAAGGAAATGAAAAACTCACAATAACAAGCGCTATGTGGTAAAAGGTAAGGATTCATTGGTGTATAAATTGAAGAAATATCTATACGGTCTCAAACAATCTCAAAAAATGTGGTGTCAAAAGTTTGATTCCTTTTGAAGTCAAAATCTATACTTGCTATAAACCATATCATTTTATATATTTTAACTGTATGATAATCAATTTCTTGTTACCAATTTATGTGTAAATTATATGCTGATATTTGGTGACAATAAATGGATGACTAGAAATATAATATATCAATGTTCACTAAAATTCCACATAAAAAATTTGGGGTTGCTAAGTGCATCTTAGGTATTGAAAAAGGAGAGCAAATAGAAAGCTTTAGTTCAGATAGGCTAAGAATGTGAATTTATGTTAGAATATTTAAGTATGAAAAAATATATACTAGTAAATATTCCTATTTTTGTGGGGACTATGTTATTTAGTTAAACAATGTATTTGTCTTCAGCTATAATGATGGAGTATAGAATTCACCGTTGCATACACTAGTTTAGTTCACAATCTAATGTATGCTATGTTTTACATAAAGCTAGACATTTCCAATATAGAAGGAGCCCAAATTTATTATATGGCTAATATTGGCATAAAGAAATGCACAACACTGAATAGAGACTTTATGTGAATGTGAAACACTACAAACTATTATATTTTCTACTTTTGGGATTACTCACAAACCTTCGAGATCCAAGGTTTTGTAAACTTAGATTGGATAGGAGATCTCAATCGAATAATATCTACTAGTGGCTATTTCTTAAATTATTTAATGTTGTTATTAGTTGAATGAGTAAGTGATAGGTTGTAGTCATTTACCAATTATAGAGGCAAAGTATGTGACAATTATTAAAAATTAGAAGGAGACAATTTAGTGTAGATTTTTTTCTTTCAATTATTAGGATAACTCAAGGAGTAGTTTAGATTGGATGTGAGAGTCAAAGTGTCATTATCTTCGAAAAACACAACATTTCATATGTAGGTGGTGCATATAGATGCACAATATCATTATTCTCATGACATGGTGGAGGATAGTGGATGATGATTGAAAACACTAACTCTTTGGTGAGTATTTTAGATGATTTGATGAAGCATGTGAGCATAAATAACTTTAGATGGTATAGTAAATATAATGGGCTCACAGTCCTTAATAGTTAGATTGATCATTTTGGAAGGTGTTTGAAATAAGTGCAAGAACATTGGAAAACTATTCTCTTAAATTTTTTTTTGTAATGTTCATGTCTAATTATTCAATGGTTAATATTCACATCTATTTCTCTCATCACTGGTTAGTGTAGGGAATGTTTCTACTATCTTCTTCCTTTTAGACAGGTGCTGTCCACCTAGAACTGGACATGATCTCACCTTAAAGTTCTATATCTATGAGAAAATCAGCTAAATAAAATCATCCCAATGAAAATTCTAAATTATAGACAAATAGGTAACCTTGATTCATTGGTAAATAATCTTAATGAAGTAGTACCATTAGTGAAGTTTTCACTTGAAGAATGTGCCATCATGCACACCAATTTTTTCTCATTTAATTCAACTACAACCCTTTGGTATGTGTTCTCTTTAGCTACCTGTTTCCATTCCCTCTTAATCTTAATAAATAAATGAAATAATTTGACATAATTAATCTAAATAAATAAATAAATATAAAAAATAATTACTAAATACAGACTACTTCTCTAAACTAACTTTGTATGCGAAACTTTTAAACACTTGAAAATATTGTTAGCTATTGTAAAATTTGCATCTAAATTTCATTCCTTTCGAAGGTAAGCCTAACTGGATGAATGAAAAGAATGTATACAGAGGAGTCCAACGATTCTATAGCAAGCGCCATAGGAGCATTACTTTTTTCTCTTTGACTATCGATGGGCGTATCATAGCTAAAACCAGACGTATATCTTCAAAACTAAGAGTTGCTTTTGCACATGTTCGCGAGGAATTTATATCCATTTGCATTATTGAATTTCTATTCTAGTTGTCAAATCATGAATGCAAATTATGCCAGTCGCTTTGCACAGAGGGTATATTAACCTCAATGGCCTTCACACTAGTCCCTAATTTCAAACTTCTAACAAATAAGGGAGTACCAACAATCAAAATTTGACAAACTTGGTCATCTTGATTATTTCATTGTGCACACTCAAATTCCATCCCCACAAAAGAACTAACAACTGTACGCAGATTGGAGGGCGTGCATGAATTTACTCATGAGATATCATGGGCTACATTTTTCGATACTTGACGTGCATTTGACTATTATTTTTACTCCTTTCTTCACGCATACTTTGGTCAGGATTTTATCTTGTTTTGAAAACGATGTTGTAGTAACCTTTCATCTTACAAATGATGTAATGGCCCTATGTATATTCGTTTGGCTGCAAAACCTTTTGTTGGTTTTTATTTAAAACCTATATTTAGATTTGACATACAAAAACTAATTTTAGTTTATTAGGAATGGATCAGGAGGCCACCAGCTATAAGGAAAAGTGGATCCAATGTCCCACAACGAGCCATGACTTCTGAAAGAAGTCAAAAGCTACGGTACATAGACATCGAACCTTGTGGGTGGGTTCTTGTCAAAATTTGCTGGCTACCCCATGTGCTATATGGATTTCATTCTGATCTTGTATCGTCGAACAATATAAGAAAAATGACCATGAGGAGAGATCGTTGGAAAAGCCAATTTGCATTTTTTCTATATGAGAGAGAAATTTGTTGCGTATTTGTGAAAATCATGCATATAATCGTCAGATGCTCACACATAGTCAAGAATCAGCTTTAGTTTAAGATTGACATAGATGAATGGTGTCTCATACCCATCCTAATTATGACGACTTGGATTGTTGGCCAGCACATAGGGAGTTCGGTATTGAATTTTGTTGTAGTTTATCCAATTCAATAGAATATAGATTAGACTTGGATTTAATTTAGTTGATGCGTTATAGTTCATGCAGGTTGTAGTTGAGATAGTGATGCTTGGTAGAATCTTGAGCCCAGTGGTAATAATGGGGTTGCTTATCTATTTGAGAGGCATGATATCCATGCAGTTCTTGGGTACCTAGGAGAGGGAGATTCTCTTTAAATTGTCTTTGCAAACGTAATTGGCTTTTTAGTTATTTCCGGACTGGTTATGGGAATGGAACCTCTGCGTAGTTTGGCATAGTTGGTTAGAGATTTATGGAAAGCATTCCTTAAAAGTAAAACATTACGTATGGAGGACAAATATTGGGTTGTGTTAGATAGGAAATTTAGTAGTCTTGTTTGGTTTTGCTTGGGAAATTTAGTGCTCCTAAATGTTGTAGATGAATCTTTTGCCAGCCTTTTGAGAAACAATTGGAAATTTGTACCAGACCAAATTGTTGGTGAACAAGCATCTTCTATGGAAGTAGTATTTTTTGAGAGTAGGTGATAGAGATTCAGTTATTGAACAATGCATTTAATACTATTGTATACTAACTATAATTTGTCATGTAAAGATGGAGGAAGAAGATATATGCATGGTCTTGTTATGGTTTTTATTGGTAGACTTATGAGACAATCTAGCAATGGCCATTTGATGCACTAATTCAATTTTTTTTCTTTTGGTTTCATGATAAGGTAGTGGACTCTCTTGTCCCAAATGATGTTAGTTGGAAAGATTCTAAATCGGATAGTCTAAGGAAAATAAAAGAAGGATAAGAAAACAAGACTAGATCTATGTCTCAAGGGAGATCCGAGTCTCCTAGAAAATCAAAGGAAATATGTTGGAGATGTTGTAAGAAAGGTGGCATCAAGAAGGAATGCAAGTAGAACTAGAAATGAAAGAATTAATTAAATGGGGAATTATATTTTAAATCCTTTTAGGCTGAATTAAAAACATGTTATAGGTTTTCTTACACATGCATGTGAGGATGAATGGAAGAATTTTTTTGTGTGCTTCTTTCTACATGACTTCTCCCAACGAGTGATTTTCTAACTATGAGAAATTTGATGGCAGAAATATCTTTCTCAGTGTCAAATCATTTCTAAGTATTGTTGTGCATAGTTGAGTCAATATTAGATCTTTTGATGGGAGAATACAATTTATTTTGGGAGCTTTGCACATTCCAAGTTTGGCACACGACATATTAGCTAGTAGTAATATAAATGATGTGAGTGTGTAATTAGTGTTCATTGAGTGATGTTGTTGGCAAAGGGACTTTGGTTTAGAACTCTTTTCCACCTTTATATTAGCACCCATATTAGTTTAGTGATACCTCTTAATATATGCTTACAGGATCAATAATTGTAGAAAAGAGAATTTAGGAATTGTAGTAAAGGCACACAAATCAAAGACATGTGGTAAGGTTGAATTTTGCATGGGTTCACATGTTCTCGGCTTAGAAACCAAGCTACTAGCTAAGAGGAATATGTTGTGGCATGGCCACATGGGCCACATTGGTGTAAAGGGTCTTAGGAATTAAAACAAAAATCTTGTATAAGAGTTAACTAATTATTTTCTTGATTCAAACTATTGTGAATATCAAATATATTGAAAAAAATAAATGTTCAACTTTATTCAAGTTACATAAGTCTAGTGTGATTTTTGATGTTATTCATAGTGATGTGTCAAGTATTGTAGACATGCTTGATTAGAAAAGACCATGTATTATTTTACTTTAATTGATGATATCTCAATCAAGATGTGGGTCTATTTTATAAAGAATCAATCCAAGGTCTTCATTAAATTTGAAGAGTGTAAGGATCTTTTAGAAAATTAGGCAAGTAAAATGATCAAACTATTGAAAATAAATAATGGTAACTAATTTATTTATAAGTAAAATTTGATAGATTCAATAAAAATGAATGATATTAAACTCCATAGACTTCTAAAAGAATAGAGTTGTAGAGGACATGAGTAATTTGCTAAGGAAAAGGATGATAAGTATGTTTAGTGGGGGCTAGTTTAGAATAGGGAGAGGTGATAAGTGTTGGCATTATGTGAACTGGTATGAGGACATAATGACATTGTATGTTGTCATTGATGTCAATATGCTGAAGAGGAGAGAACAGGTATATATGAGAATTAGTATAACATTGTGAACCGACATTTGTGCCAAAGTAAAGTGGTGTGTTTGCTTAAGGTGAACCGGCACATGGAAGCTTTGTATGACTATCGGTTGGTAGTCACAACTTTAGGGTTTCCGGTTGAAGTGTCTCAAGCCTATGTGACTCAATCGGTGACTTTGTGTGATGAGTTAGCATTGTAATGAAGAACAGATCATGGTGCCATGTCAGCCTTGTGCACGTGAAGGATCTTGCATGAAGGAGATTGTTCCTATCTACCTCAGGAATGTGCGAAGTCTGTAAATGGTGATAACATGTGATGGGTTGTTAGCCACCATGAAATCGGTGGAAAACGAATGATGGAGAATGTCTTGAGATTGGATCAAGACTGTTGCATTTAATGCAGTGTGCTCAATGATCAAGATTGAACCATTTGAATTCCTTAACCCAACAGGTTTAGGGTTTAGGGTTTATGCTACCGACCTATTTGTTTTCCTATAAGGTTGATGTTGTGTTTCTTTCTGAGGTTGTTGGCAAAAGTTGTGTGTGTGTATCCAAGAGAAGAGATACATGATTCTTGCCAGACCAGAAGAGTGAAGTGATACTTGTAGAGTGTAAGTGCAGAAGGTGAAGAGGAGCTAAAGCGGATCTGCATTGGCATTGAGTGTTGTTACCAGATCATTGTAATACCTGTTGATCTCTAACCACTTCAACAATTAGGAAATCCCTTAATAGGGTAGCTTTAACTGGCTTGTTGTAAATCCTTTAACAGTGTGACTCAAAACCATTGAGTTCTTGAAATCCTCTAACAGGGTTTAACCCTTAATCGGGTATTCTAGCCATCCCTTAACCGGGTGATCCCTAACACGATAGTTCCTAACAGAACCTATTGTATCAGTCTTTAACTGGACAAGGCTCCTAACAGAGCGGACTTCTAAAGAGTTCAAAAACAAGCTTGTGGGTATTCATCCCACCATGGTTTTTCCCAATTGGGTTTCCATGTGAAAAATATGTTGTCATATGTGATGTCCTTTTCATTTGATGATAGGTTGTTTTCTGTCAAGCGGTGAATCATGTTGATCTAGCTGTTTATATATATATATATATCTTTGATGATAGATTACCTTTTCATGCACTAGGATGAAATGGAAATGAAGTATTAGATTGTGTGAGAAGATAAGTGTCAACCGGTTTAAGCTTGTCTCAGTTATTCTGTGTTTTGCCAGTTGTACTCTGTTTAAGACCGGGGTTACTGTTTGTCTATAAAAGAATAGTGTCTGCTGACAAACTGGTTTAGGATTGTAATTTTTGTCTGTACTGATTCACCCCCCCTCTCAATACCTGTTTGGTACTATCCATCCATCATTGAGTTATCAATTAGTACTACATGTTACTTAATCAGTGGGTCCCATTCATTAGCAATTATTGATGAAACCAACATTATGGTTTGGATAAGAAGAAAGAGCACAATTAAATATCCTTTAGTATTTGGCTGTGATGCATAGGTACTTCTGTGCTCATAAAGAAGAGGTCAAAATTTTAATATAAAGTAGTAACGTGTATATTTTTTTATTTTTTTGATCGGTAATAAATCGAAGCTGATAAGATGTACATAACCTAACCCCTATGGGATTTGAAATTGTGACCTCTCTTTCAAGACGACAAGTTCTCCACCACTAGGCCAACTTAGGTTGTATGTAAAGTGTATATTTTTTAGTTATGGTAAAGATAAAATAATACAAGTTATTATTGACATAATGTGAAATTTATTATATAGCTAGTATATGATCTTGAGAGAGATTGGGTATTCTTCTATAGTTGAGCAACTAGATGGGAGTGTTAATTCTACAATGCTAACCAAAGGCCAAGATAATTATGCTTGAAGGTGAAACAAAAGGTTTGGATGTAATTTATGAGGATGCTAGTATAAAGAAATTAAAGAAATTAAAATATAAAAAATAAAATATTAAATATGGCAAAAATATTTTATAATAATAGTCCTTTATAAGAGGACAACCACCTAGCACACTTTGAGTTGGATAGCTCCAACAAGCTTTAACAAGAACATACTTCTTCACATGATGATAATAACTAATCTAGACCTCCTATATGCACCTTACTTATGTCTTGGATGACATCCAGGCTAACTTTGATATGTACTTATAACCCATAGGACAATCTAAATAGCTATGTATGATTATAATAATGATTATATAATTTTGAAGAGCTAAAGTAGCTACAAGATAAATATTCATAACTTCAGACATGCTATAAGGAGAGAAGAGTTATGGGAAGGATAAATAGAAGATACAAAGTATAAGGAGTTATAATGGACTGCAATTAATGCACTGATATATAAATATAGGATACTTGGTTATCAAGCCCAATATTGTGTATTATGTTTTCTTTCTATTTAAGTACCTAAAATAGATCCAAAATAAATTTCAAAATTACTTCTACAGAACTAAGTTTGGGGTTATTAGACTACAATTGTAGTCTAAACCCTTTGAGAAAAAAACTCTAGCCTATCTCGTTTAGATTTCTTGCTACTATTAGTTTCATTTCTAGGAAATTGGTTAGGTTGTGTTGGGGTTTCTTCTAGGAATAAAGTTTATAAATTCTAACCATTACCAATCAAGAAGAGAGCAAGAGATAAAGGACGACAAACAAGGGTGCGTGTTAATGAAATTAGGCCAAAGCAACATCCACAAATATTTAAAGAGTTAAGAGAAAAGATGGATGAAGAGATGAAAGACATCACCCTTGAAAAGGGAAGAAGATTGCTGCAAGAGGAAAAGGTTTCAATTTTACCTGGATGGATAAATAATGCAGCCATAGTATTTGATAATTTGAGATCCAATTGGAATATCTAGGTCAAACTAAATGCATATGTTGCTGATTAAATTTAGACTAGATCAAGATTTAATATTGATGATAAATCTCTATTTGTTTGGGCATTATACCAACTAGGCAAAAGGCCACTAACAATATATGAACCAAGTAAGATTTATGGACAACTTCTTGTCCAAATAATTAGGGACACAAATATAGTGGATCCAGCTAACTTGATGATTAATGCAACAAATTTTACTAAAGCTCATGTGGAAAAACTAATAAAGTAAAACACATGGTGCAAGGAAACTAATTAATACTTGAGAGAAGAAAATATGTAGCTAAGGGATAAGTTGGAATCTTCTTCAAGGCATCTCCCATTGCCATTAATTGATGCATCGAATTATTCAACAGAGCACTCTTAGAAGTCTCTATAGAAAAAATTCATTGGAAAAAAGAGACTGAGAAGCTTAGAGAAAGAGAAAAACAACTAAGCATGGAGTTAAAGACATCTAAATCTAACATGGTCATAGAATTAGTGAAATTTAGATTTAAAAAAGTATTGACACATGTTGAGAAATTTTGGCTAATATATGTTGGGACTAGAAAGGCTTTTGCTGAGTAGAAAAGGTAAGAAATAAAATTAAGGTGCATAACAAAAAACATGAAATAAAAAATGGGACCTTTGATTGTTTTAGATGTAATGCTCAAAACAATAAAGAGGTGCATGGAAAGATTACAAATGTAACTATCGGTAGCATTAATAAGATAGACAAATGGATGCAACAACAAAAACGTTTCCTGATAAGCCTCTAAGGAGCTCAAAAGATATGACCAGATAAAGGATACATTGATCCCTTCATTCCTCAAGAAAGATACAAGACTACTAAAAGAAACTGGAGCTTGTAGCTGAGATTGTAGAATGGTAAGCATGTTGCATTTCAGATGCTTTAGATAATTTATTAAAGGTGGTATGGAAATGAAATGTAATGTCTTACTCCATTCAGTACATTAATATGAAATGCTAAATCACAAAGTTTATTATAATGCGTTCTATTCATTCCTATGTTTTTTGCTCGACATTTTATTTACGGTATGTTCTATACTATTATTCATTTATCTGTACTTGGCACGTAGCTATTATAGACCAAATTTCTCTTCGTCATATCATCATGTCATCGGATAGTTAATAATTGACGTTGTTGTGATATATTCAATGTAAGATAAATTCACCACATAAAAGATATTTAAGTCAGTTCAATTAATAAAACTTCAAAGTTCTAGCATTGTTTTATAGCTAGCATATATTCCAGACACTTGAGATTATTTACAAATTTCAAGAACTACTGTACAGGAGTCTAGATACTTTGAGAAGGTAGCTGAGCTCGTGTAGAATGGGGAACCCCATTGATGATTGTTGGCGTTGTTATCCCAACTGGGTTATTAACAGAAAGAGACTAGTTGACTGTGCTATCAGATTAGGCAAAAACACCATCAGAGGTAAGAATGGGAGATTTTATATAGTTATAGATCCAAATGATGATGACCTGATCAATCCTCAACCTGACACTCTGCGGCACACTGTTATTCAAACCGAGCCTCGCTGGATTATTTTCCAAAGAGATATGCTTAATCAACTCAAGGAGGAGCTTATCATGAATAGTTACAAGACAATCGATGGTAGAGGCGCCAATGTTCATATAGCAAATGGACCTTGCATTACAATACAATATGTGATTTGTAGTACCCCTTCCCTAATCAATTTCTAATCTCGGTTTTATCTTAGTTAGTTTTTCATAATATAATGATTATAGTCAGATGTGTTGATTTAATGCATAGCTATTGATGTGGTTTTCACACTAGTTGTATGCAAGTTGTTCAGTGTCCCTATTTCGTGGTATTAATATTGGGCTAACGCTTTCATTAAGTTTATATATGTATGCATGTATGACTCTTGGTTGCAAGAGATTTCAGGTACAACGCAGCATGAGTGCGAGGTTTGTCTCCACTTGGATTTGCAGGTTTGAGTGTACCTCTTTAATCCTTAGAGTTGGATTAGTTGGTTGTAGGACCCTAGTTGACCATAGTCGTGCTCAAGTGAGCATCGTCTGTCATCGTCAGTTTTTCCTTTTGGTTGGGTTCGTGAGTCGTCTGGCTGATCGACTTTCTTGGTTTGTGTGCTTGGTGTGTATGGTTAAATTGATTATTAGTCCTTAGTATTTAATTTGATTAAATATCTGGTTGTGCATTAAAGATTAATGGACTAAATTAATCGGGATTTTGTTATGCGATTATCGTTGATATTGGATTGCTCGTCTTAAATTGGGAGTAAGTTCAATTAAATGGTTGATTTTGAATATTAAATGCATTTTGTATATGTTGTTGAAAAAGAAAGATTTAAATTTAATTGCAGTAGAATTAATTTAATCTTTTGGCATTTTTGATATAGAAAGGTTAAATTTTAGTTGAGTGAGAAAATCAATTTTGAATTGAAAGGCAAGTTTAATTTGTTGTTATAGTTAGAAAAGAATTATTTTTGGGAAGATTATTTTAAATAAAAATTTTAATTCCAAAAATGGAATTTTTGTCAACTCTTCCTTATAACCTAAATTCTTGGAAAATTTTGAGGATGGAATTTTTTTTTGGAAAAAAAAAGATGTTGTTGGAAAAATATTTTTTGGGAGGAGTTTTGGAGTTTTGGGAGGAAGAAGTTCTTCTGGATCTTGCAGGTTGGGCTCTTCTTCAAGCTCTTCCAGGAATGTGTATGGAGGTAGGAATTACCTTATTTGTCTTCCTTATTGCCATGGAAATGCTCTGTTGGTTGAATGAAAAATGGTTGTTGTTAAAAATCCAATCTTTTAAAATTGATTTTAGATTTAATTTTTGGATTTGTGGGTTTAGAGCTATGCATATGAATGGTGATCTTGCCAACATAGTTGAATCATTGTGTTAAAATGGTTCTTTTGGCCCAATATGAGTCTTTGTTGAAAAATTGGGTTGGGGTTGGGAAACCTTATCATTCCGGAGATTATATTGTAAGTCTCTTTATGAGACTGTGTTTTTTTTTTTTTTTTATTATTATGGGGTTTTGCTGTTTTGAAAGGAAGTTTTTAAAACCCATATCTCTAATTATAGAAAAATGGATTTTTTGTATGTTAAATCGAAATATAAAATTTCGAAGCATTTCATTTGTTATTCCGTTTTTATAAAAAATGAACTGTGTTTTTAAAAAAAATAAATATAGTAAACAAATTTATGTTGGGGTTCGGAGGGCAGGGAGCGGAGCTCCACCTGCCTCCTCCTCCCCTCCCCCGCTCACGTTCATCGCTCACAGTTGCTGCGGGCTCACTGTGGTGGCCGTAGGGGCCGCGGTGGCCGCAGGGCGCCGCGGAACCTACGTGCACCACAATGGCGCCGCCCGCGTGGGTTCCCTGCGGCTAGGGTTTGGGTCGCCCAACCCTCTGCGTTGGGAGGTGGGCCCGACCTTCGCCGCCCTATATTATATATTGTTTTTTTAATTAGTTTTTAAAAAATGTTTTTTTTTAATGTATTTTTTTTAATTCAAAAAAAAATATATATAGTATTTTAATATTGTTCAAGGTTAATTTTTAATTGAGTTTTTAATTATGATTAATGTGGCATAAATCTTAAGTAATGATTAATTTGATATTAATTAATTGTATAAGGGAATTTATACGTTAAATTAATATTCGATTTCATTTTATGATTAATGCAATTTTTTTTTAATTAAATTCTAGAATTGCTATTTTGCAATTAAATATTAATTGGTTATATTTTGATTAATCTTGGATTAATAAATATATACCTTGATTAATAATTGTTTGAGTAATTTTCTTTTATGCTCAAGGAAACCATCTGTTAATCTAGAAATGTTAGAAATGAATATTTAACCTAGGACATGATGAATTTAAACGATGTGCTTTTGGAAATTTAATTAAGTACCATTTGGGAAAATTGTTTAGTTACTGATATTCTCATTTAGTAAAATGAATGGTTAACTTATATTTTTCCTCTGTTTGAGAAATAGACAATGGTACGATTGCAAATTGTGATTTTGTATTCACCTTGCAATGATGATTTCCTGCTAGTGTATTTTGGAAACATAGATCATGTAGAAAACTTGATCGACCTTTATTGGTTTAAGCTATGGGAAAATATTGTCTTTTCCAGTTATTGCCTATGCGAGTTTAATTTCTGTATTCGCTTTTGTTTAAAGTAATGCCAAGTCATGCTTGTTTGATAGGACCCTATTGAATGGATTGATTTGGGGTACCTGTTTCAGTCCTCGGTTCCAAGTTGACTATTGTTTTGTGGTAGTGTCATATTTGGTCATATCCTTTGTGTGGGTGTCGAATGTTGAATTGTGGTTGACCATTGTTGGTCGGGTCTCTAGTTAGAGTGTTGTCAGTAAGTGTACCTCTTTCGAGTCATGTTTGACTAGATGGTTGTTTCCTCCTTTTTGAACTTCGTTCGTCTGACCATGTCTATTTCCTTGGCTTTTGAGTTCGTCTGAGTATAGTCTAGTGTCGTATGGGAAAGTGGCTTTCGATTGGGGGTCATGCCGAAAGTGGCTGCTGGGTAACCCGTCGAAAGTGAGTCTAATAAGTGATAACCTATCAATAGATTAGGATGTAATCTCTAAGTAAGATACTTGTGCCTCACACATGGGACGAGTGCTAACACAGACTCGACATGCTGTGAGAAGGCCGAAATGGCAAACCATCATCCTTGTCTTCACGAGAGGATGTGTGGGTCCACATGAGGCTTGGATGGGCTGGAGGCTTGGATTAGGTTGCTAGGGTAACCCAGTGTATGGGGCCGGGACCTATGAAGACCTGCCATGGTAACCATACCAGGTTGTGTGATGACACTTGTCCCTACATTCGCTAGTGTGTTGTCGTTTTGTCCTGTTAGGAGCACTTTTGTGGGTCGCCCTATTGTTCTTGCCCTTGTGAGTATCGGTTTCATGTTAGACCTTGGGTGGTGATGACTCAGTTTTGTGGATGCTCCAATGGACCTTTGTCTTAGCTTGATTATGTTCAGCTGGATCCTTTTCTTTTCAGGGATCGTTTATGTATTAATTGACCGATGTGGTCATTTGTATATTGTTTATATTTTGCCTTGATGGCAGGATTGTAATGGTGTAACCTAATGTATTCTTAACTTTATTAATTATCAGAGGGGTCTTGCAGTTGAGCAGACCCAGAGATGTAGCCCTTTAGGGGTGAACTCCGAGATCATTATGGTGTTATGTGATGTTAGTCTCTTATGTTTCCCTTATTCAACTTTATCATGGATGAATAGCTTATGTTAGAATGGATAAGTGGATAAATGGAATTAACTTTAAATGCTTATATGCAGTCTTTCTTGAATGCCATTTTGATCGAATGCATAAGTGGTTTAGATGAGATTTATCGTAGATGCGTGTATGCAATCATCTTTTAAATGCAATAAATTGGAAAATGAAAGAATGTAACTTAGAGTAATAGAATATATTCAGGTGTTGTTAGGAATTTTAGTATGCTTGAAAAGATCTCATATGTTTATGATGAAATTCTAGTGTGTTAGAATATTAGATGTATGGCTTGTATTTTAATCAAAAGCTTGAATGAAGATTATGAATAGATCTCAATGGATAAATCTTTGCTTGTGCTTTATATTTCCATCTTCTGAAAGAAATTATCCTGATTAAGAATTATCTCGTTATTAAGATAATTAGCTTATTGGATTAATTGTGTGAGTTGAGCGAATTGTGAAATTTAAGTAATCTCGTTGGGAAACTCTTTAGGTGTTAGTTGATGTCTTCCGCTATGTAATCTGAATCTTTGGTATCTTGTTGTATCTTAATGTGGTGTAACTTTAAAAAAAAAAAAATTATTGCACTCTAATCTTGTATTTTGGCCTATCCCTTCGGGGTTTCCTGGCGGGGCATTACATTTGGTATCAGAGCCCATGTTGCAAACATTGGGATCTCTGGTGTCGTGTGTGCCCTCTATTGGTGTGATGTGTATCGACCTTATGTGTATGCTTGTCCTCCTTTTGCATGTGAGTGAGTGAGCAGACCTTAACTGGTGTGTAACGTGTGCGTGTTCACACCTTGTTTTCACCTTCTTGATGTTGGTGTTTGAGTGGTTATATGTGCATTGTGTGCTTATTGATGTCTGAGTCTACGATTACTCATATTTTGAAAGAGAGTCGTATGTACCTTTCCTTATTGAGTATTGTACTCTTTAGACTAATCCATTTGGGTTGGTCAGTGCTTGTCTAGAATCTGAAAGTGCGTATCGTGCTTGTTGAAGATTATGATCTAGCTTAGTGTTGTCCACTTGAAGGACTAGTATGGCAAATATTGAATATTTATTTTGTAGAAAATTAAATGATTATCACCATTCCTCTCTCTCTCTCTCTCTCTCTCTAGAAATTAAAATGATTAGGATATGTGTAATTATCTTTGATTCGAGTTTTCTTGTTTGCGAGAGAGAAAAGGGTGTGACTTCTTGAACCCTTGTGTGAGCCTTATGACACTTATGTTTTTAGATTATTAAAGGGGCTATGGGTTTTAAAGTTCATATTGGTTATTGGGAGAAAACTGTATGTGTACGTTTAAAGAATTCTCCATGTGTATTTTGTAGGAGTAGCATAATTAAATTCTATCTTAGTAAGGTGCATTACTATGTGAATAGTTGAATTATGTGAAACTGCTTGGTTTGTAGAAGAAGTATTAAAGGGGAGCATGTTATTGTAGCTTTGAGAGAGTATTAATGTGTTCCTCGAAAGATTATTTTATGTGTTGCATTAAACCCATTTGATTGAAGATTTATTTTAGCAAATGCTCCATTGAACTCGTTTTTGGGTATATGTAATTACCTTAATGTGTTTAGAAAGTGCGAATGAAAAGCTTGTTTGATGTGCATGCATTAAGATGTATTATTTATTTGATAGCTCCTCGCTTACTTTTGATCGTAATGTGATTTCTATAGTGGGTTGCAAATTATGACATGTGTCTATATTGTATTAAGAATAAGAGAGTGTTCTCAAGAGGTCTGGTATTATCAAAAAGATTGCCTGTCTTGATCTCTATTTTGTTTGGAAAACTAGAACCTTCTGTTGAAACCATAATTATTGGAAGTGTTTTGTTAGGCTGATTGTCATCCTTCTAGCGGTAGCGAAATGAAAACCATGTAATTAAAATGATAGGCTTATAGTGAGAAATTTTATAATGTAGTGTGATCTATTGATCTTGCATTGTTGTAGGAAATAGTTTGGCTATCAAACTCTCTTTCCCTTCTCTTTGCCTAATCATAAGATTTTTAGAAATGGTATTAAAGAATGCATTGATTTAAATAGAATGTTTATAAAACATGTGAAATTGTACTATTGCATTTTGGCTTCATAGTGATAGATGAAAGTTCTCTTTGGGAAAAGAATTTGCATAGCTAAGTAATGTCGTTACGAATGCTTAGTGAAATTTGAGAAAGATATAGGAATGATGTTATTTCCTTAAGTAATTGTGAATTGTTAATAATTTCAGTACTTGTATCTAGAGTAAACTTGATTCAGTTATTTATATTGAAAGCATAATTAAAATCTTCCTTGTATAGATGTTAGCGTACTGAAAAGTACTCCCCATAAATGTGACTAAACCAGTACTGGTGTAATTGTGTGTATTGTAAGAAACCAGTGCTTATTATATGTACCCATGGATTGGTGAAGTAATCAACCATGGAGGATATGTTGCTTATGAGTATGGGAAACCATACTGTTTATGTGATGTTGCTTATTTGTTTCCCTGCTGAGTACCAAACCTCGGGTTGTGGTAACTCAGTATGTTAAGGGGTAGTATTCGAAGTAACCGTTCCTTGAATAGTATGGATTGGTGTACGAGTAATGTCGGCGCGAAGCGACTTTAGCTTCTCTACTTTGAGGAATGATATAGTTGTACTATTAAACTGTATCAAAGGTGTACTCAATACTTTCCCTTTTGATGAATCTATTTATAGGTTTATATGTGGCAGCCTATTCCTCTCCTTTATTTGAGCATTTCGATGGTGATTCTTCTGTATAGTGATGGTGTGATTTGGAGGATCCTTTGCCTTGTCTTCATGAAAGGTAGGTTTATTCACATGTGCTGCCAGTTAGTACGTGGTGGTGGGCATGTGGGTGGACCCTAGTCATGTATACCTCTGACTTACGACGAGTATCCTTCTAGATACGTCGCTATGCGGGATGTGACCTGTGCGTGCTTTTTCCATGAGGTACACTACCATGTGGGATACACCCATTTTGTGTTTTCTTCGCTTGGGGTATTGCCATGCCGCGTGACGACGTGATGTGGGGTGATGTCAAGGTGCACACCGCCATGCCATGTGGGTAGTGTGACTATGTTGCACCACATGATGAGCTACTGCAATAGCTAGTCAGTTGTTCCTTCCTTCCTCGTTGGTGGCTAGATGTTAGTCACATAGTGATGTTATGTGCAGTTGTGATATTCTTATTATTTCTTTGGGGACCAGCAATTTATTTTACTTTGACTTTGAAGGTTTAGCCATGATCTTGTGATCTTTTGCACTTTTGATTTGGTGTTGCAATTCCGGATTATTTTCTTGCCTTACTGTTGGAATTGATGATTTATTATCTTTATTCATCTGTACTTTGGTGGCTAGACTGGTTTATCCTTATTGTTTTCGGATGCTGTTCTTGTGTTGAAATGTGAAATTCCTCTCCAAAGATGTATGACATGGATTTGGTAGAGTGTGTACGAGGAAGTGGTCATAAGGAACCTTGAGGATGGGGGTATGTGAGGCTGTGAAATAAACAATGGTCATGTTCTCCTACTCCCTTAATTAGAATAGTTTTTTGATTGTGATAAAGATACTCAGATGTTGATTTTGATACAATATTTTTATCCCATTTAAAGTTCCAAATGAAAATGTTCATATGTTCATTCTAGATATGAATGAATAGTCAATGATTGCTTAATGGTCAATTAATGTCTTTAAATTTGAAGCCATACTAGATAATTCCATGTTTTACAAACTCAACTCCCAATGGCTATGAGGAAAGAGGAGAATTTTAAAATTTGAAATAAATTTATTTTTCCTTAAGATTCAAGCCAAGAAAGATCAATCCTCAATGCTACAAAAATGGTCCATTGTAAAAAGATATATAATACAATGATCATGGGTAAATGTATGCAAATACAAGACAAAAAATAATGAGAATGTATGAATATAAATATAGATAGGATATAGATAAGAATGGATATATATTGATGTATGGAAATAGGAGCAAGAGAACATAGATTGAAATTAGGGAAGGTGCCAAACTTATTAAAAATGGTTTTTGCATGCCAAAAATATTTTTTCTTTCTAGCGAGTGAAAAATGAGCTTTTAATGAAAAATTTAAAATGGCTTCTGTAAAATTTTTTAAATTTTAACATTTGACTTGTAATTTTGTTCTCTAGGATTTGATGTTTTTGAAAAAAAAGTCAATTGTGACTTTATCCAACCTTTTGGAGGCTTTGGAAATATTGAAAATTCTGCCAAAATTACCTAAATACTACAATCACACAAACTTCCCAAGAATATAACTATGCAAAGTAGATTATAGGGATGCTTATTCTTTTGTTAAATTGTACTTATTATTAGGGCTATGCAAGGATGTAGGAGAAGAGAATACTTGGTTTTTTAATATTATAGCTATCAGTTAGTCTCAAATCTATAAAAACCAGATATTTAAATTAACTGTACTAGACAACAAGTTCCAATACCATGTTAGATTCTTTGGGAAGTGATAATTGGGCTAGAATCTCATGTCTGACCTAGATCATGTTTAACTACAATTAATAGCTAATCAAATATCAAATAGTAGAGCCAAAATCTGGAATGAAAGATCAATATAGACAATGCAAGAGAACTTGAGAATACTCTTGATACGCTCACCAAGCTACCAATAGGTGCATTAAGTCCTACTACCCATAAAATATGGGAAGTTTTACCTACTTGATAAATGTCAAAATATGTAGCATAACCTCCTTAAGTGAAGATAGAAAAGAAGTTATAATTAGTGGCATAAAATCCAAAAGAGGGTGAGAAAATCAATTACCTTATAACCTACTAAAGGTAAGAACAAACTAGTAGTTATGGAAGGAGGCACAACAAGCCAAAAGAGGGTGAGTGACTCAATTACTCATGTGTTAGAAAGTGGTACATGTAGATTATGTACTTTTCCATGTTTCTTCACATTAACCACTCCTAATAAACCTAAGAAAGCTTAAATAATATATGTACGAAAAAGAATAACCCCTAACATATGCAAATAAAAAACCTACACTAAAAACTACTATGTGGTAAAAGGCAAGGATTCATTAGCATATAAATTGAAGCAATACTTATATGGTGTCCAATGATCTCCAAAATTATGGTTTCAAAAGTTTAATTCATATGCTTTGTATTATAATCTAGTGTATTTCTTAGTTGTGTTGGTTGCCTATATAGTTGGTCGGATATAGGACTTTGGTTTTGGTGGGGTTGGTTTTATGTACTAGATGGTAGTCATCGGGGTATCGATAATTATTTCTTCTTTCCCCTATTTTTTGTGTTATATTGTTTATAGACTTTACTTTCTACTGTATTGGGTGTTGGGCCCTTAGCAACTATTTAATTATTAAAAATAAAACTTTATGATGGTAATTAATCTCTTTTTATCAATTTATGCATAGATCATATGTTGATATTTGGTAACAATGAATGGATGATTAGAGATATGGTATATCAAATTTCATTACATTTCAACATAAACAATTAGGGGTTCCTATATGCATCCTAGGCATTGAAAAGAGAGTGAAATAAGAAATTTTTGATTGGGATAGACTAAGTATGTTGATTTTGTGTTGTAATATTTTAGTATTGAGAATTATACACTAGGAAATGTTTCTTTTTTTTGGGTACTAAGTTATTAGTTAAGTAATATATACGTCTTCACCGTTAAATATAGAGTATATCTTGCATGTTCCTTACACTAGTCTACTTCACATTCTAATTTATGTTATGTTTTACATAAAGCTAACATTGGTGATGTAGTGGGAGCCTTGGGTTATTATATGGCTAATATTGGCATAGAGCATTGAGCAAAAATTAAGAGGGACTTAAGGTGAATGTAGAACACTATAAATTATTATATCTTATACTATGGTGATTACTCACAAGGGATTGTTGACTTAGATTGGATAGGAGATGTAGATAATAAAATATCTACTAGTGGCTATTTCTTTAGCCTATTTAGTGTTTCAATTAATTGAATGAGAAAGTGATGGGTTGTAGTCATTTATCCATTGTAGAGGTATAGTACATGACAATTAGTAATGCCTATAAGGAGGCGAGTTGGTTTTAGAGTTTTTGTTGAATTGTTGATCTTATTGAAGCAGTAGTTTAAATTCAATGTGAGAGTCAAGGTGTCATTACCTTGGCCAAAACCCAATTTTTTGTGTATAAATGAAGCATATAGATGCACAATACCATTTTTCTCATCACATGGTGGAGGATAGTGGATGATGATTGAAAATTTTGACACTTTGGTGATTGTTTAAGATGATTTAATGAAGCATGTAAGCACAAATAACATTAGATGGTGTAATAAATATAATGGCCTCATAGTCCTTAATACTTAGATGCTAGTATTCCCTTTATGCTTTTGCAAGGTGTTTCAAATAAGTGGGAGAATGCTAGAAAACCATTGTCTCAACCATATTTTGTTCATACCTTATTATTTAATAATTAAATTTTACATGTATTTCTGTTATCACTGTTAGTGTATTGTATGTTTCTACTATCATATTCGTTTTAGACTTGTACCATCCACTTAGAATTGGACAAGCTCTCACCTTATAGTTCTATATCAAAGGTAAAATCAGCTAAATTATGCACGTCGCTTTGAACAGATGGGTTTATTAACTTGAATGGCCTTCCTAAATGTCCTTAATTTTGAACTTTTACCAAATAAGGGAGTATCAACAATCAAAATTTGACTACTTGAGCATCGTGATTATTTCAATGTGCATGCTTCCCTTCCATCCCCAACTAATAACTATACGTAGATTGGAGGACGTGCATGAATTTACTCATGAGATTTAATGGTCTACATTATCATCATGCATAGAGTACATTTGACTATTATTTTTATTCCTTTAATTCTTCTAAGCATACTTTCATCAGGATTTTATCTGCTTTTGGAAACGAGGTTGTACTAGCCTTCCAACTTACAAATAATGTAATGGCCCCATGCAAATTCATGTGACTACAAAATTTTTTCTTTCTTTTTATTTAAAAACTACAATTAGATTTGTGATACGAAAATAATTTCAGTTGATGAGGGATGGAGGAGACCACCAACTATAGGGAAATGTGGATCCCATGTCCCACGATGAAGTCAAAAGCTACATGTGCTATATGGAGTTCATTCTGATCTTTTATCGTCGAACAATATAGGAAAAACAACCATGCGGAATAGAACGTTGGAAAAGCCATGCGTCTTTTTTTCTACACACAAGAAATTTGTTATTTGTGAAAAAGCATGGAGATAATCTTCAAGTGTGCACACATAACGTCGACAGTCGGCTTTAATTTAAGTTTGACATAGATTATTACTGTCTCATACCTATCCTCATTATGACCAGTTGAATTATTGGCAAGCACGTAGTGAGGTCCATATTGAATTTCTTTGTATTTACCAAATTTAAACAATATAGACTAGAGTTGGATTTAGTTTAGTTGACACGTTATATTTTATGCAGCTTGTAGAGGAGCTGGTGATGCTTGGTAGAATATCAGGTCAGTGGTAGTAATGGGACTGCTTTTCTACTTAAGACACATGATATCCCTATAGTTCTTGGGCTACCTTAGAGAGCTGGAGGTGGCAGGAGGTTCTCATTGAATTAGCCTTGAAACTGTAATAGGCTATTGAGTTATTTCTGGACTGGGTACATGAATGGAACCTCTGTGCTATTAGGGTCAGTTAGTTTGAGATCTATTGAAATATTTCACTAGAAGTAAAACATCAGGCATGAAGGATGAAGACTAGGTTGTGTTAGATAGGAAATATAGTAGTCTTATTTGGCTGTCTGGGAAATTTATTGCTCCTGAATGTTGTACATGAATCCTCTGTGACCCCTTTAATTCATTTAACACTATTGTAAATGAAAGATAGTATTCTTTGAGGGTGGTTGATATGGATTCAATTGTTGAGCACTTTAATTCATTTAACACTACTGTAAACGAAAGATGGATGAAGAAGTTATAGGCATGGTCTTATGATGTTCTTTTCTACACATATAAAACATTCTATTGATGAACATTTGAAGCACTACTTTAAATGTTTTCCTTGATGAGGTAGTGTCTTCTCTTCTCCCAAATGGTCTTTCTTAGAAAGAATAGTACAAGTGGCATAGATTTCTTTCTTGGTGATAGCCTTATATCATGGTTGAGCTAAAAGAAGGATTTTGTATCTTAGTCTATGGTAGAAGCAAAATATATTGCAATAGTTTCTTGTTGCATTTAGGTTTTATAGATAAAAAAGACATTGTAGGAGATGGAGACTGAATATGAAGAACCCATGCCAATCCTTTGTTACAATACAAGTACTATAAACATTTCAAATAATCGGGTAACACATTCAAGGAAAAAACCATATCTCAATTAAGTATCACTATCTAAGAGAGAAGGTTGCAAGGAAAGAAGTGAAGATAGAATATGTTGAAACAAAGGAGACATCATTACAAAACCTTTTCCAAAGGAGACAATTTAATATCTTGTCTAGAATTTGGGAATGGTATCTCCCTCCTCTTAAATGAAGAGGAAGTAAGTATATGTTGAGGAGGAGTGTTGACTCCTCACTGCAAGTAGTCTTGGTGGTCTTGTGAAAAAAAATTACAAAAGGTATTAGTAGATTAATTTTTTCTCACAAAAGGACCAAGAGTTGAAGCCCAAGAATCAAAGTGGATATTTGTCATTGATGTCAAAGGGGGAGAAAGGAAGCCAAAATTCTACACCATTTGGGGAAGAAAGAAATGAGAGAGAGAGAGAGAGAGAGAGAGAGAGAGAGAGAGAGAGAGAGAGAGAGAGAGAGAGAGAGAGAGAACGGAAGTCAAAATTATCAAGAGCAAAAAGCCAAACTTGAGCAGAATGAAAGTCCAATTACAATGGAAGCAAATTTTCTACACAAGGGGAGCCCCTAATTTCCATTACAGAGAGCATTTTATTAGCAGCCTTTTCGTGTTTGGCACCAATGACAAAGGGGGAGATTTTTGAAATTTATATTGTCATTAATGTCAAAGGAGGTAGTTAAGGATGTATATAAATTAGCATTATGTTACCCTCAATATCCAGTTTCCAAAAATTACATTAATTTTAATTAATATTATGTCATATCAAATAATTATTGATCTAGATAAATAGAGTCAAGTTATGTTAAATACATCATTCAATCTAGTATATCACTAGTATCATCTTAATCAATTTTTTATTGTTGAAGGATTTCAAAGTATTTGTGATGTGTATATGAAGTCCATTCCTCAAAAACTATATCCACTAGCACAATATTCTATACCAAATTCTACCATAGTTATATTTTGAGGCTTGTACTTTGGAAGATAAATAAGGCTACACACAATGACAAATCTATTGAAGTTTCAAAGGTGGATTTCAATAAGATGAAAAGTTAAGGTCAACATTATGCTCATATCTAGATCACTTCACAATATAATATGACTTTTTTGATGAATGGGTCAAATTATTGTACTATGAACCAACTATAGGAAGCATGTGAAAGTGTACTAGGACCAACTAATTTTTTTTAGTAAAGCATAGGATCATCCAACTCTTGGAGTAACATGTTGGATCTTGGTTTAAGCCTATTACATGTTTTGTCTAAAGTATGCATGTGGCAAATGTGTGAATGTTGTAAATAATTTATAAGATGAGTTGTGATTATATTTAACGTAGGGATACATAAGTGTAATTGGATTCATTTCAAGAGTAATTGTAGCTAGTAGAACTAATAACCATAAAAGTTATGTAAGTTGTCTACTAAATTTTAGGTTATGTGGGCAAAATCAATTGAAGGTCTCATGCACTTTTAGAGGGTTGTCAAAAGTTTATTAGATCAAGGTGACACTAAAGGTTCATCCTTGAAGGTCTGCATAGCATATCATTCATGTACTATTATTTTATTTAAGGTTGGTGCCTTATCATCATAGTTGGTGTTCACTTCTTAGACTCGGGGATTGGTGTATCCTATGGGTTGATGCATACAAAATATTATATGTTTATTATTTAGTTTATGAGGCTAGATTTGTATATTAGATCCAAGTAGCTTTTCTCACCATGGTTTTCCCTTTAAGTTTCTACATAAATATAGTATTATTTTGTGTTGATGTCCTCTTATCTTATCTTATCTTATTAGTTTCTATGATATTTGGAGAAGTTATCAAGGGTAATTAATTTGGAATTGGTGTCTATTGATTACCTTTCTCTTAGTGTCTATGTTTGATTAACGCACATAATATATGCATTCTATTAAGAACAATAACTGCTATTTCTTTTATTTTCATTCAAAAGAACTATCTAGATTTCCTTGGATACGACCTTCTATTTATGTCAATTTGTGCAATCTTCCTTTATTAATAATGTATCTTTGTTTAAGACAAAAATCAAGTCCTTGTAGCAGTAACAAGTTGTCTTATATTGTCTAACAATATAAAGGTTTATTGGTTATTTTGGATAGTTTAAAATTTTGGATTTATAAGGTTTGAATTTCATAAATACTTTTCCTTTGTAATAATTATTTGTAAGTAATTTAGAATGATATTTTTTGTATTAAAATTTAGCTATTAATGAATTGTAATTGAATACATTAACTCACACTTTAATTATAATCATTAGCATATTATTACTCATGGATTTACTTAGGTCAACCCAAGAGTATAGCCAGTAATGCTTAGCTTGACTAAATCCATCCATTGATTATTACAATTTATTTATAATTAGATTAGTAGTATATCAATAAAATAGATATTTATTTATATATTAATAAATGCATAGAGTAGCATATATCAATATAAGAATGCAAGTAGTTATTAAGAGAATTTAAGTAAGAGATGTAGAGATGTTATTAAAGCTTAAACTTTATTAAGTTATAACATTAAAAATATAGAAATAAATTTATTAGTCAACAATATTAAACTTGAAAATATTCTTTCTGTATATCTTAAGATGAATAAGTTATTAGTTAAATGCCTCTACAATACATTGTTTAGATTAAAAAATAGAAAGACTTTATTAAATCACATGACTAATATATAAAATAGGATAATAAGGATAGTAATGAGAGAAACAGACTCTAGGTTCAAGGGTAAGATGTAAGCCCTTATCCCTTACCATATAGAAATAATAAATTTTGTTTTTATTTTGTTATTGTTGAATATTGAACTTCGACTTAGTGAAAACTCTAATGATAATATCATAGTTTGTTTTTTTAAATGTAAAAGATAAGGGTGGAATTTCATATTAATCTCATTTTGACATGTTCATATAGTTTCTTGACTAGATGATAGTTCCTTACCATTAAATGGTTAACCATCTCTAAAGTTTATGACTATATATATAAATATTAAATGGATTTGATCTTATATTGTGATTGTTTGATCATGATAACACCTTTTAATCAAAGGAGTGATTAGAGGAATATGATATTGAATATTAGAATCAAATCTAAGGTAGAAAGTTTATTCTAAGATAGAAAATATCTTCTATGATCAAAATTTTTGAACCAATTAGATTTAATGAATGGAAGTAAGTTATTTATGATAATCATTTCTTATAAATTTATAAAATATTAATGATATAATGTTAGTGAATTTATGCACCATATAATAACTCATGAATTAGTTGTTAAGTATATCATTTAGAAGATTTAAGAGTGAATTAGCATTTAATATGTCTTTCATGATATCAGGTTAATTAGATAGATTTATAGTTACCTTTTATTTTGTACTCTTATACATGTGTCTATGTGAGTTTTATACTCTCAAGATCGTGTTTAGATAAATCTTGTTATTGGTATTCTTATGTACTAATGTGTTTGAAATCAATTTTTATGCTGAATTTTATTATCAAGAAGATAATACTTGTTAGATGCTTCTATTTTCCTATGACTACTTTGTATACTTGTGCTTTCAATTCTTGTTTGTGTAAAATGGATGGTGCTTAACATGGAGAAACATACAAGGATTGAGTATCACCCTCTATATATCTATCAACAAATGACTTAAAAAGATGCATTAAGAAAAAAAATTTTAATCAAATTTTAATATTAGACCATGCTACTAATTTTGATCATTCAGAACTCATACTCTTTTCCATATCATAATATTGTTATATTAGCATGCGTGCGTGCACGTGCGCGCGCACACACACACACACACACACACACATAGAGAGAGAGAGAGAGAGAGAGAGAGAGAGAGAGAGAGAGAGAGAGAGAGAGAGAGAGAGAGAGAGAGAGAGAGAGAGAGAGAGAGAGAGAGAGAGAGAGAGAGAGAGAGAGAGAGAGAGAGAGAGAGAGTATCATGCTACATAGATTCCATCACTCCTACTTGTTTAAGATTTCTCGACATCTTTGTGTTGGGCCAGGTACTCTTCATGCCAAGAAGAGTTTGAGGGGAGTGTAAAGATTTGTTGTTGGGTAGATAAGTTCTTCGAAGATGCTATCACCTAATGTGTGCTTGTTGGAGATAGTGTGTTGAGAGTTACTGTTAGGGTTACCTTTATTTTTGTACTCTTTGTAATTGACCTTTTGATGTTATGTAAAGGAAATTGTTTCCTTATGATATGGCTTGTCAATGGCTTTTGTACTTAGACATCATGTTTACATTCTCATATAGTTGAATATGTTATTTTAAATGTTTTAGAATAATGTGTATTTTATGCTATATGATTATTTTAATAATATGGAGGTCCTTATAGTTTGAAATTATTATTGTCTCAAAACATTAAAAAATATCAAAACTGACACATTACTAACTCATGTGAATGCACATTGATATATTTAAAGCAATTTCACTTGTAGTTGGGTTTGATTCATGTAAGATAAACAAATTTACCAGATATTTAATATATTTTCAATGTGAGTACATATAAGAGGCATTTTTATAGTTTATTATTTTTGTATTTATAATTTAATAACAAGTCATCTAGTGTAAAAATACTCTAATAATAAGAGGTAGTAGAAAATTTTGATAGAATTTATGATATAAGGACTCATGTTCACTTTAATATTATTTTATGTGGCATGGAAAGTGAGATGTCTACTTCTAAAAATGGTTTACAAATCCAATTACATAGAACTATTTGGACTTTTGATGAAGCTATTTTAAGTAAGATCTACACAATTAGAAGTTCTAGAAATGAATGATCTTATTAGATCAAAATAAATAGCAATTAGTTCACCATTCATACTTCTTACAAAGCCTTCTCACTATTAAGCTGTGTGTGTTATACAATTTAATAGAATTAAAAGTTGAATCAATGCACAAAAATGTTCCAACAGTATCATATGTCTTTATTATTTTAAAAAGTTGAATATTTGGTTTGATTAAATATATATTTCAGGTTGAGCTATCCATCCAAACTAAATTTCATTTTTTATGACTCTTCATTACATATAAATTTTCATTTTAATAATTTTTTACTTGTATCTATTTTATATACCATAGCCCTTACTATTTTCTTAGACACCGCGTAACTTAACTTCCTATTTAGATAATCTAATACACCGTATTCATAAATTAGGAACTCCTTTCACCATTATATATATATATATATATATATATATATATATATATATCATGTCTATATGACATCATCCCACCATTAGTCACATGATGATATATGTTTTATTGCGTTAACATAAAGAAGTTTATCCTACAAATATACATTTACAATCTATTAAGTTTTGATATGTTAGATTCCTTTGGAATTCTAATTTTTTCCACGATAAAAAAAATGAAGAGTTCGGGAACCATGTGAATGCAAAAGTACTTCTAACTATTCGTAAGAAATTTTTTATACCAAACTTTGTCGCCCATCCCCATGCAAATTACGGAAAAGGAAAGTCATTTATAACCAAAGACAAATATACTTGTGGGCCATATCACCTTTGCCAATGTTTCTCATGTTTTAATGTGAAACCCAAAGAAGTGTTACTTCTGAATAACTCAATGGAGTCACCATGGAAAGCAGACACGAATAAAATCCTGTGTCCACCACATCCATGAAATTTTCTATATCTATGTTTTTAAAATAGATTTGGAGAAAACTCTCAATTCAGAAAAATGTCAGAGTAAACATTCTAAGAAATGTTGGAGGAATGCTCTATCACATCATTACTCACTATTGTTACGGACAGTTGACAGCTTTGATACCATGTTAAATTCTTCCAAAAGTGTGAATTAGGTTAGGATTTTATGTCAATTATATATCACATGCAACTCCATTCCACAGATGATCAAAGATCAAAATTTCAGAGTAGAGATAAAATATAAAATATAAAATGAAAGAACAATAGAGATAATATAATATAATTTGAGAATACTCTTGATACTCTCACTGAGCTATCACCAATTAGTGAAGGTGAGAAAAGAGTGTTGTATACATAGAAAAATAACGGCATATATATCTAATAGTTGCATTAACTTCTAAGAACCATAAAAGATGGAAAGTTTTACCTACTTGATAAATGCCATTGAAAAATGTGGCATACATTCCTTAAGTGTAGATAGAGAAGAAGTTATGAGAGGTGGCACATTAAGCTAAAAGAGGGTGAGAAACCCAAGTACCCCATAACCTACTCAGGTAAGGACAAAGTAGTGGTTATAACAGGTGGCACAACAAGGAAAAGAGGGTGTGTGACTTAGTTACCAATTCGTGGGAGAGAGTGACACATCTAGCTTATATATTTTGCCATATGCCTTCATATTAACCACTCCTAATAACCCTAAACAAACTTAATGTAAGAAAAATAAATACCCTCTAATATAAGGAAATGAAAAACTCACAATAACAAGTGCTATGTGGTAAAAGGTAAGGATTCATTGGTGTATAAATTGAAGAAATATCTATACGGTCTCAAACAATCTCAAAAATGTGGTGTGAAAAGTTTGATTCCTTTTGAAGTCAAAATCTATACTTGCTACAAACCATATCATTTTATATATTTTAACTGTATGATAATCAATTTCTTGTTACCAATTTATGTATAAATTATATGTTGATATTTGGTGACATAAATGGATGACTAGAAATATAATATATCAATGCTCACTAAAATTCCACATAAAAAATTTCGGGTTGCTAAGTGCATCTTAGGTATTGAAAAAGGAGAGCAAATAGAAAGCTTTGGTTCAGATAGGCTAAGAATGTGAATTTATGTTAGAATATTTAAGTATGAAAAAATATATACTAGTAAATATTCCTATTTTGGTGGGGACTATGTTATTAGTTAAACAATGTATTTGACTTCAGCTATAATGATGGAGCATAGAATTGATGTTGCTTACACTAGTTTAGTTCACAGTCTAATGTATGCTATGTTTTACATAAAGCTAGACATTGCCAATATAGTAGGAGCCCAAATTTATTATATGGCTAATATTGGCATAAAGAAATGCACAACACTGAATAGAGACTTTATGTGAATGTGAAACACTACAAACTATTATATTTTCTACTTTTGGGATTACTCACAAACCTTTGAGATCCAAGGTTTTGTCAACTTAGATTGGATAGGAGATCTCAATCGAAAAATATCTACTAGTGGCTATTTCTTTAAATTATTTAATGTTGTTATTAGTTGAATGAGGAAGTGCTAGGTTGTAGTCATTTGCCAATTATAGAGGCAAAGTACATGACAATTATTAAAAACTAGAAGGAGACAATTTAGTTTAGATTTTTTTTTTTCAATTATTAGGATAACTCAAGGAGTAGTTTAGATTGGATGTGAGAATCAAAGTGTTATTATCTTCGAGAAACACAACTTTTCATATGTAGGTGGTGCATATAGATGCACAATATCATTATTCTCATGACACGGTGGAGGATAGTGGACGATGATTGAAAACACTAACTCTTTGGTGAGTATTTTAGATGATTTGATGAAGCATGTGAGCATTAATAACTTTAGGTGGTGTAGTAAATATAATGGCCTCATAGTCCTGAATAGTTAGATTGATCATTTTGGAAGGTGTTTGAAATAAGTGCGAGAACATTGGAAAACTATTCTCTTAAACTTTTTTTTGTAATGTTCATGTCTAATTATTCAATGGTTAATCTTCACATCTATTTCTCTCATCACTGGTTACTGTAGGGCATGCTTCTACTATCTTCTTCCTTTTAGATAGGTGTTGTCTACCTAGAATTGGACATGATCTCACCTTAGAGTTCTATATCTATGATAAAATCAGCTAAATAAAATCATCCCAATGAAAATTCTAAATTATAGACAAATAGGTAACCTTGATTCATTGGTAAATAATCTTAATGAAGTAGTACCATTAGTTAAGGTTTCACTTGAAGAATGTGCCATCATGCTCACCAATTTTTTCTCATTTTATTCAACTACAACCCTTTGGTATGTGTTCTCTTTAGCTACCTTTTTCCATTCCCTCTTAATCTTAATAAATAAATGAAATAATTTGACATAATTAATCTTAATAAATAAATAAATATAAAAAATAATTACTAAATACAGACTACTTCTCTAAACTAAATTTGTATGCTAAACTTTTAAACACTTGAAAATATTGTTAGCTATTGTAACATTTGCATCTAAATTTCGTTCCTTCCGAAGGTAAGCCTAACTAGACGAACGAAAAGAATGTATACGGAGGAGCCCAATGATTCTATAGAAAGCACCAAAGGAGCATTACTTTTTTCTCTTTGACTATCGATGGGCGTATCATATCTAAAACCAGACGTATATATTCAAAACTAAGAGTTGCTTTTGCACATGTTCGTGAGGAATTTATATCCATTTGCATTATTGAATTTCTATTCTAGTTATCAAATCATGAACGCAAATTATGCCAGTCGCTTTGCACAGAGGGTATATTAACTTCAATGCTCTTCAGACTAGTCCCTAATTTTGAACTTTTACCAAATAAGGGAGTACAAACAATAAAAATTTGACAAACGTGGGCATCTTGATTATTTCATTGTGCACGCTCACCTTCCATCCCCACAAAAGAACTAACAATTGTATGCAGATTGGAGGGTGTGCATGAATTTACTCGTGAGATATCACAGGCTACATTTTTTGATACTCGGCGTGCATTTGACTATTATTTTTACTCCTTTCTTCTCGCATACTTTGGTCAGTATTTTATGTTGTTTTGAAAATGATGCCGTAGTAACCTTTCATATTACAAATGATATAATGGCCCTGTGTATATTCATTTGGCTGCAAAACCCTTTGTTGGTTTTTATTTATAACCTATATTTATATTTGACATACAAAAAATAATTTTAGTTTATTAGGAATGGATCAGGAGGCCACCAGCTATAAGGAAAAGTGGATCCAACATTCCACAATGAGCCATGACTTTTGAAAGAAATCAAAAGCTACAGTACATAGACATCGAAGCTCATGTGTGGGTTCTTGTCAAAATTTGCTGGCTACCCCATGTGCTATATGGATTTTGTTCTGATCTTGTATCGTCGGACAATATAGGAAAAATGACCATGAGGAGAGATCGTTGGAAAAGCCAATTTGCATTATTTCTACACAAGAGAGAAATTTATTGCGTATTTGTGAAAATCATGCATATAATCTTTAGGTGCTCAAACATAGTTGAGAATCAGCTTTAGTTTAAGATTGACACAGATGAATGGTGTCTCATACCCATCCTAATTATGCTGACTTGGATTGTTGGCCACCACATAGGGAGTTCGGTATTGAATTTCCGTGTATTTTATCCAATTCAATAGAATATAGATTAGACTTGGATTTAATTTAGTTGATGCGTTATAGTTCATGCAGGTTGTGGTTGAGCTAGTGATGCTTGACAGAATCTCGAGCCTAGTGGTAATAATGGGGTTGCTTATCTATTTGAGAGGCATGATATCCATGTAGTTCTTGGGTACCTAGGAGAGGGAGATTGTCTTTAAATTGTCTTTGCAAACGTAACTGAATTTTCAGTTATTTCTGCACTGGTTATGGGAATGGAACCTCTGTGCAGTTTGGCACAGTTGGTTAGAGATTTATGGAAAGCATTCCTTAAAAGTAAAACATTACATATGCAGGAAAAATATTGGGTTGTGTTAGATAGGAAATTTAGTAGTCTTGTTTGGTTTTGCTTGGGAAATTTAGTGCTCCCGAATGTTGTAGATGAATCTTCTGCCAGCCTTTTGAGAAATGATTGGAAAGTTGTACCAGACCAAATCATTGGTGAACAAGCATCTTCTATGGAAGTAGTATTTTTTGAGAGTAGGTGATAGGGATTCAATTATTGAATAATACATTTAATACTATTGTATACTAACTATAGTTTATCATGTAAAGATGGGGGAATAATATATATGTCAGCTAAACAACAGGGATATGCATGACTCCCTTAACCTAAGATAAAGACTCCAGACACCAAAAAACTAGCCTAGGCCATAACCAAAAATAACCACTGCCTAAACTAGGCCCTTGAAAACTATTAGCTTCTAGCCAGAGAAGATTAAACATAAAAGACAAAACATGCTGAAAAGAAACAAGGGGATTTTCAAAGGCTTCCTTAACCTTAGACCTGGGTTTTGAAATGGTTCCCAAAAACACAAAAAAGGGTTTTGAACTGGCTCCCTCAACCACCTTGGATTTTAATAGAGGCCTTAAAATAAAAACATCCAATCAAACAAGAAACACTGAAAAAATCCACCTCTATAGGAGAAGACAAAAGAGAGGTTGAAAGCATGGATCCATCAACTAGAAAATCACCTGCCTCAAGAAAAACCAAGCTCCCAAAACTTGAAGAGATGGGTTTAGCAGTAGCACTCATAACCACCAGGGTGAACCTAGCAAGAAGAACAACTTCTAATTGTAGAACAAAGTCCAAAAACTTAAGAAAAAACCCATTTCGCTTAGCTGGAACAAAGGGTTTTGGTAGGCCCCCATTACCGAAAGATCCAGGAGAAAGATCTCCTTTAGAACCCCAATAGTCTAGAAAGAGGACAACACCAACCATCTGCTAGCACCACCCAACCTCCATGGCAACACTCAACTCCACCTCTATAGGAGAGAAGTTGTCTCCAACATCATCCTTCTTCGCCTTTGAATAAGGAAGGGCCAACTCAATAAGGCAAGCTGGAGAAAAACCCAGCCTGCATAGAGAGGGCGTACCAATAGAATTTGCAAACAGCAGCATGACTGGGCTGAAGAGAACAACCCATCAAAAATTCTTCAACAAAGATTGAGGGAGCAGAAAACACTCCCGCCTTCACGGCATTGAGCCAAAGTTCCAAAAAGAACATCTCCTCCTTGGTAGAAAAAAGAGCAGCACCAGGAAAAAAAAGCCTAACACCCAAAACATTAGAAGCCAAAACGTCAACAAGGAGGAGAGAACAAGTAAGAAAGGGGCTTCCCTAACCTCAAGATAGTCTCAGGACACATCATTGCAGGGAACCCCAGAAACACCACGGGGAGCCATCATCACCACAGTCAACCAAATGACAAAATGATTTATGGCCGACGATAGGCAAAGCATGGCGGGAAAACACCATTTCCCCCAAACCCTCCCAACACCCTCTCCGGTCTGAAACCACCAACCACTCTAGCAAGGCACAGAGTAGGGAAAGGTGAAAAGGGACGGGAGTAGGATCACGAAGGAGCCCATGACATCCTGCCCACCATCTAGGTCGCCTTTGTCCTCCTCCCCTATAGCTTTGATACCATTTTAACTTCTTCCAAACATGTGAATTAGGTTAGGGTTTTATGTCAATTATATATCACATGCAACTCTATTCAATAGATGATCAAAGATCAAAATTTCAGAGTGGAGATAAAATACATAATATAAAATGAAAGAACAATAGAGATAATGCAATATAAATTGAGAATACTCTTGATATTCTCATTGAGCTATCACCAATTAAGCTAAAAGAGGGTGACAAACCCAACTACCCCATAACCTACTCAGGTAAGGACAAAGTAGTGATTATAAGAGGTGGCGCAACAAGGAAAAAGAGGGTGTGTGACTTAGTTAACCATTTGTGGGAGAGAGTGACACATCTAGCTGATATATTTTGCCATATTCCTTCATATTAACCACTCCTAATAAACCTAAACAAACTTAAATAATATGTGTAAGAAAAATAAATACCCCCTAATATAAGGAAATGAAAAACTCAAAATAACAAGCGCTATGTGGTAAAAGGTAAGGATTCATTGGTGTATAAATTAAAGAAATATCTATATGGTCTCAAACAATCTCAAAAAATGTGGTGTGAAAAGTTTGATTCCTTTTGAAGTCCAAATCTATACTTGCTACAACCCATATCATTTTATATATTTTAATTGTATGATAATCAATTTCTTTGTTACCAATTTATGTATAAATTATATGTTGATATTTGGTGACAATAAATGGATGACTAGAAATATAATATATCAATGTTCAATAAAATTCCACATAAAAAATTTGGGGTTGCTAAGTGCATCTTAGGTATTGAAAAAAGAGATAAAATAGAAAGCTTTGGTTCGGATAGGCTAAGAATGTTGAATTTATGTTAGAATATTTAAGTATGAAAAAATATATACTGGTAAATATTCCTATTTTGGTGAGGACTATGTTATTAGTTAAACAATGTATTTGTCTTTAGCTATAATGATGGAGTATAGAATTCATGTTGCCAATATAGTAGGAACCCAAATTTATTATATGGCCAATATTGGCATAAAGAAATGTGCAACACTAAATAGAGACTTTATGTGAATGTGAAAGACTACAAACTATTATATTTTCTACTTTTGGGATTAGTCACAAACCTTTGAGATCCAAGATTTTGTCAACTTAGATTGGATAGGAGATCTCAATCGAAAAATATCTACTAGTGGCTATTTCTTTAAACTATTTAATGTTGTTTGTTAGTTGAATGAGCAAGTGATAGGTTGTAGTCGTTTATCCATTATAGAGGCAAAGCACGTGACAATTATTAAAAATTAGAAGGAGACAATTTATTTTAGAATTTTTTTTTCAGTTATTAGGCTTACTCAAGGAGTAGTTTAGATTGGATGTGAGATTCAAAGTGTCATTATCTTCGAAAAACATAACTTTTCATATGTAGGTGGTGCATATAGATGCACAATATCATTATTCTCATGACATGGTGGAGGATAGTGGATGATGATTGAAAACACTAACTATTTGGTGAGTTTTCTAGATGATTTGATGAAGCATGTGAGCATAAATAACTTTAGATGGTGTAGTAAATATAATGGCCTCATAGTCCTTAATAGTTAGATTGTACCTTTATCATTTTGGAAGGTGTTTGAAATAAGTGCGAGAACACTAGAAAACTATTGTCTTAAAATTTTTTTTGTAATGTTCATGTCTAATTATTCAATGGTTAATCTTCACATCTATTTCTCTCATCACTGGTTAGTGTAGGGTATGTTTCTACTATCATCTTCCTTTTAGACAGGTGCTATCCGCCTAGAATTGGACATGATCTCACCTTAAAGTTCTATATCTATGACAAAATCAGCTAAATTAAATTATCCCAATGAAAATTCTAAATTGTAGACAACTATGTAACCTTGATTCATTAGTAAATAATCTTAATGAAGTAGTACCTTTAGTTAAGTTTTCACTTGAATAATGTGCCATCATGCTCACCAATTTTTTCTCATTTAATTCAACTACAACCCTTTGGTATGTGTTCTCTTTAGCTACCTCTCATATCCATTGCCTCTTAATCTTAATAAATAAATGAAATAATTTGACATAATTAATCTTAATAAATAAATAAATATAAAAAATAATTACTAAATAAAGACTACTTCTTTAAACTAAATCTATATGCTAAACTTTTAAACACTTGAAAATATTGTTAGCTATTGTAACATTTGCATCTAAATTCCATTCCTTCCGAAGGTAAGCCTAACTAGACGAACGGAAAGAATGTATAGAGAGGAGCCCAACAATTCTATAGCAAGCACCAGAGGATCATTTCTTTTTTGTCTTTGAGTATTGATGAGTGTATCATATCTAAAACCAAATGTATATCTTCAAAACTAAGAGTTGCTTTTGCACATGTTCGCGAGGAATTTATATCCATTTGCATTATTGAATTTCTATTCTAGTTATCAAATCATGAACGCAAATTATGCCAGTCGCTTTGCACAGAGGGTATATTAACTTCAATGGCCTTCATACTGGTCCCTAATTTCAAACTTTTACCAAATAAGGGAGTACCAACAATCGAAATTTGACAAATTTGGGCATCTTGATTATTTCATTGTGCACGCTCACCTTCCATCGCCATAAAAGAACTAACAAATATACGCAGATTGGAGGGCGTGCATGACTTTACTCATAAGATATCATGAGATACATTTTTCGATACTTGACATGCATTTGACTATTATTTTTACTCCTTTCTTCTCACATACTTTGGTCAAGATTTTATCTTGTTTTAAAAACAATTCCGTAGTAGGATTTCAGCTTACAAATGATGTAATGGCCCTGTGTATATTCGTTTGGCTACAAAAACTTTAGCTGGTTTTTATTTAAAACCTATATTTAGATTTGAGATACAAAAAATAATTTTAGTTTATTAGGAATGGATTAGGAGGCCACCAGCTATAAGGAAAAGTGGATCCAACGTCCCACAACAAGCCATGACTTTTGAAAGAAGTCAGAAGGTACACTACATAGACATTGAAGCTCGCGGGTGGGTTCTTGTCAAAATTTGTTGGCTACCCCATGTGCTATATGGATTTCGTTCTGATCTTGTATCGTCAGGCAATATAGGAAAAACGACCATGAGGAGAGATCACTGGAAAAGCCATGTGCATTTTTTCTACACGAGACAGAAATTCGTTGTGTATTTGCAAAAATAGGGCATATAATCTTTAGGTGCTCACACATAATCGAGAATCAGCTTCAGTTTAAGATTGACATAGATGAATGGTGTCTCATACACATCCTAATTATGATGACTTGTATTTTTTGCCACCATGTAGGGAGTTCGGTATTGAATTTCCTTGTAGTTTATCCAATTCAATAGAATATATATTAGACTTGGATTTAATTTAGTTGACACGTTATAGTTCACGCAGGTTGTAGTTGAGCTAGTGATACTTGGCAGAATCTCAATCCCAATGGTAGTAATGGGACTGCTTATCTATTTGAGAGGCACGATATCCATGTAGTTATTGGGGTACCTAGGAGAGGGAGATTCTCTTTCAATTGGCTTTGCGAACATAACTAGATTTTCAGTTATTTCCGGACTGGTTATGGGAATGGAACCTCTGTGCAGTTTGGCACAGTTGGTTAGATATTTATGGAAAGCATTCCTTAAAAGTAAAAAATTACGTATGCAGGACGAATATTGGGTTGTGTTAGATAGGAAATTTAGTAGTCTTGTTTGGTTTTGCTTGGGAAATTTAGTGCTCCTGAATGTTGTAGATGAATCTTTTGCCAGCCTTTTGAGAAAAGATTGGATAGTTGTACTAGACCAAATCGTTGGTGAACAAGCATCTTCTATGGAAGTAGTATTTTTGGAGGGTAGGTGATATGGATTTGGTTATTGAACAATGCATTTAATACTAGCTATAATTTGTCATGTAAAGGTGGAGGAAGAAGATATATGCATGGTGCTGTTATGGTTTGTATTGGTAGATTTATGACACAATCTAGCAATGGCCATTTGATGCACTAATTCAATTTTTTTTATTTTTGTTGCGTGATAAGGTAGTGGACTCTCTTGTCCCAAATGATGTAAGTTGGAAAGATTGTAAATCGGATGGTCTAAGGAAAAGAAAAGAAGGATAATAAAACAAGACTAGATCTAAGTCTCAAGGGAGATCCGAGTCTCCTAGAAAGTCAAAGGAAATATGTTGGAGATGTTGTAAGAAAGGTGGCATCAAGAAGGAATGCAAGTAGAACTAGAAATGAAAGAATGAATTAAATTGGGAATTATGTTTTAAATCCTTTTAGGCTGAATTAAAAATGTGTTATAGATTTTCTTACACATGCATGTGAGGATGAATGGAAGATATTCTTTTGTGTGCTTCTTTCTACATGACTTCTCCCAATGTGTGATTTTCTAACTATGAGAAATTTGATGGTAGAAAGATCTTTCTCAGTGTCAAATCATTTCTAAGTATTGTTGTGCATAGTTGAGTCAATATTAGATATTTTGATGGGAGGATACAATTTATTTTGGGAGATTTGTACATTCCAATTTTGGCAAAAGACCTATTAGCTAGTAGTAATATAAATGATGTGAGTGTGTAATTAGTGTTCATTGATTGATGTTATTGGCAAAGTGACTTTGGTTTAGAACTCTTTTCCACCTTTATGTTAGCACCCATATTAGTTTAGTGATAACTCTTAATATATGCTTACAAGATCAATAATTTTAGAAAAGAGAATTTAGAAATTGTAATAAAGGCACACATGTCAAAGACTTGTGGTAAGGTTGAATGTTGCATGGGTTCACATGTTCTCACCTTAGAAACCAAGCTACTAGCTAAGAGGAATATGTTGTGGCATGGCCACATGGGCCACATTGGTGTAAAGGGTCTTAGGAATTAAAACACAAATCTTGTATAAGAGTTAACTAATTATTTTCTTGATTCAAACTATTGTGAATATCAAATTTATTGAAAAAAAATAATGTTCAACTTTATTGAAGTTACATAAGTCTAGTGTGGCTTTTGATGCTATTCATAGTGATGTGTCAAGTCTTGTAGACATGGTTGATTGGAAAAGACCATGTATTATTTTACTTTAATTGATGATATCTCAATCAAGATGTGGGTCTATTTTATAAAGAATCAATCCAAGGTCTTCATTAAATTTGAAGAGTGTAAGGATCTTTTAGAAAATTAGGCAAGTAAAATGATCAAACTGTTGAAAATAAATAATGGTAAATAATTTATTTATAAGTAAAATTTGATAGATTCAATAAATAGGAATGATATTAAATGTAATATTACAAGTCAAGAGACTTCTAAAAAAATAGAGTTGTAGAGGACATGAGTAATTTGCTAAGGGAAAGGATGATAAGTATGTTTAGTGGGGGCTAGTTTGGAATAGCGAAAGGTGATTAGTACTACATATTACTTAATCAGTGGGTCCCATTAATTAGAAATTATCGATGAAACCAACATTTAGGTTTGGATAAGAAGAAAGAGCACAATTAAATATCCTTTAGTATTTGGTTGCGATGCATAGGTACTTGTGTGCTCATAAAGAAGAGGTCAAAATTGTAATATAAAGTACTAAAGTGTATATTTTTTAGTTATGGTAAAGATAAAATAATATAAGTTATGATTAACATAATGTGAAATTTATAATATAGCTAGAATATGATCTTGAGAGAGATTGGGTATTCTTCTATAGTTGAGCAACTAGATGGGAGTGTAAATTCTACAATACAATGATAACCAAAGGCCAAGATAATTACGCTTGAAGGTGAAATAAAAGGTTTGGATGTAATTTATGAGGATTCTATTATATAGAGATTAAATAAATAAAAATATAAAAAAATAAAATATTAAATATGGTGAAAATATTTTATAACAATATTTCTTTATAAGGGGACAACCACCTAACACACTTTGAGTTGGATAGCTCCAACAGGCTTTAACATGAACATACTACTTCACATGATGATAATAACTAACCTAGACCTCCTATATGCACCTTACTTATGTCTTGGATGACATCTAAGCTAACTTTGATATGTACTTATAACCCATAGGACAATCTAAATAGCTAAATATGATTATAATAATGATTATATAATTTTGAAGAGCTAAAGTAGCTACAAGATAAATATTCATAACCTAATACATGCTATAAGGAGACAAGAGTTATGGGAAGGATAAATAGAAGATACAAAGTATAAGGAGTTATAATGGACTGTAATTAATGCATTGAGATATAAATATAGGATACTTGGTTATCAAGCCCAATATTGTGTATTATGTTTTCTTTCTATTTAAGTACCTAAAATAGATCCAAAATAAATTTCAAAATTACTTCTATATAACTAAGTTTGGGGTTATTAGACTACAATTGTAGTATAAACCCTTTGAGAAAATAACTCTAGCCTATCTCCTTTAGATTTCTTGCTACTATTAGTTTCATTGCTAGGAAATTGGTTAGGTTGTGTTGGGGTTTATTCTAGGAAAAAAGTTTTCAAATTCTAACCATTACCAATCAAGAAGAGAGCAAGAGATAAAGGAAGACAAACAAGGGTGCGTGTTAATGAAATTAGGCCAAAGAAACATCCACGAATATTTAAAGAGTTAAGGGAAAAGATGGATGAAGAGATGAAAGACATCACCCTTGAAAAGGGAAGAAGATTGCTGCAAGAGGAAGGGGTTTCAATTTTACCTGGATGGATAACTAATGCAGCCATATTATTTGATAATTTAAGATCCAATTGGAATATTTTGGTCAAACTAAATGTATATGTTGCTGATTAAATTTAGACTAGATCAAGATTTAATATTGATGATAAATCTCTATTTGTTTGGGCATTATACCAACTAGGCAAAAGGCCACTAACAATATATGATCCAAGTAAGATCTATGGACAACTTCTTGTCCAAATAATTAAGGACACAAATATAGTGGATGCAGCTAACTTGATGATTAATGCAACAAATTTTACTAAAGCTCATGTGGAAAAATTAATAAAGTAAAACACATGGTGCAAGGAAAATAATTAATACTTGAGAGAAGAAAATATGTAGCTAAGAGATAAGTTGGGATCTTCTTCAAGGCCTCTCCCATTGCCATCAGTTGATTCATCCAATTATTTAAGAGAACACTCTTAGAAGCCTCTATAGAAAAAATTCATTGGAAAAAAGAGATTGAGAAACTTAGAGAAAGAGAAAAACAACTAAGCATGGAGTTAAAGACATCTAAATCTAACATGGTCATAGAATTAGTGAAATTGAGATTTTAAAAAATGTTGGCACATGTTGAGAAATTTTGGCTAATATATGTTGGGACTAGGACGCTTTTGATGAGTAGAAGAGGTAAGAAATGAAATTAAGGTGCTTAACGAAAAACTTGAAATAAAAAATGGGACCTTTGATTATTTAAGATATAATGCTCAAAACAATAAAGAGGTGCATGAAAAGATTACAAATGTAACTATTGGTAGCATGAATAAGATAGACGAATGGATGCAACAACAAAAAAGTTTCCTGATAAGCCTGTAAGGAGCTCAAAAGATATGACCAGATAAAGGATACATTGATCCCTTCATTCCTCAAGAAAGATACAAGACTACTAAAAGAAACCGGAGCTTGTAGTTGAGATTGTAGAGTGGTAAGCATGTTGTGTTTCAGATGCTTTAGATAATTTATTAAAGGTGGTATGGAAATGAAATGTAATGTCTTACTCCATTCAGTACATTAATATAAAATGGTAAATCACAAAGTTTATAATAATACGTTCTATTCATTCTTATGTTGTTTCTCCACATTTTATTTACTGTATGTTCTATACTATTATTCATTTATCTGTACTTGGCATGTAGCTGTTATAGACCAAATTTCTCTTCGCCATATCATCATGTCAGTAGATAGTTAATAATTGATGTTGTTGTGATAGATTCAATGTAAGATAAATTCACCACAGAAAAGATATGGGTTGTAGTCATTTATCCATTGTAAAGGTATAGTACATGACAATTAGTAATGCCTATAAGGAGGCAAGTTGGTTTTAGAGTTTTTGTTCAATTGTTGGCCTTATTCAAGCAATAGTTTAAATTGAATGTGAGAGTCAAGTTATCATTAGCTTGGCCAAAACCCAAATTTTTGTGTATAAATGAAGCATATAGATGCACAACATCGTTTTTCTCATCACATGGTGGAGGATATTGGATGATGATTGAAAATGTTGACTCTTTGGTGATTGTTTTAGATGATTTGATGAAGCATGTAAGCACAAATAACATTAGATGGTGTAATACATATAATTGCCACATAGTCCTTAATACTTAGATTCTAATATTCCCTTTATGCTTTTGCAAGGTGTTTGAACTAAGTGGGAGAATGCTAGAAAACCATTGTCTCAACCATATTTTGTTCATATCTAATTATTTAATAATTAAATTTTACATGTATTTATGTTATCACTGTTAGTGTATGATATGTTTCTACTATCATATTTGTTTTAGACTTGTATCATCCACTTAGAATTGGACAAGCTCTCACCTTATACTTCTATATCAAAGGTAAAATCAGCTAAATTATGCAAGTTGCTTTGAATAGAGGGGTATATTAACTTGAATGGCCTTCCTAAAGGTCCTTAATTTTGAACTTTTACCAATTAAGGGAGTACCAACAATCAAAATTTGACTACTTGAGCATCGTGATTATTTCATTGTGCATGCTTGCCTTCCATCCACAACTAATAACTATATGTAGATTGGAGGATGTGCATGAATTTACTCATGAGATTTCATGGTCTACATTATCGTCGCGCACAGAGTGCATTTGACTATTATTTTTATTCCTTTAATTCTTCTAAGCATACTTTCGTTAGGATTTTATCTGATTTTGGAAATGAGGCCATACTAGCCTTCCAACTTACAAATAATGTAATGGCCCGATGCAAATTCATGTGGCTGCAAAAAATTTTCTTTCTTTTTATTTAGAAACTACATTTAGATTTGTGATACGAAAATAATTTTAGTTGATGAGGGATGGAGGAGACCACCAACTATAAGGAAATGTGGATCCCACGTCCCACGATGAAGTCAAAATCTACATGTGTTATATGGAGTTTGTTCTAAACATTTATTGTTGAACAACATAGGAAAAACAACCATGTGGAACAAAACGTTGGAAAAGCCATGTGCCTTTTTTTCTACACACGAGAAATTTGTTATTTGTGAAAAAGCATCAAGATAATCTTCAAGTGTGCACACATAATGTCGAGATTCAGCTTTAATTTAAGTTTGACATAGATGATTAGTGTCTCATACCTATCCTCGTTATGACCAATTGTATTGTTGGCAAGCACGTAGTGAGGTCTGTATTGAATTTCTTTGTATTTACCAAATTTAAAGAATATAGACTAGAGTTGGATTTAGTTTAGTTGAAGCGTTATATTTGAAGTAGGTTGTAGAGGAGCTGGTGATGCTTGGTAGAATATCAGGTCAGTGGTAGCAATGGGATTTCTTTTCTACTTGAGACGCATAATATCCCTGTAGTTCTTGGGCTACATTAGAGAGTTGGAGGTGGCAGGAGGTTCTTGTTGAATTGGCCTTGAAAATGTAACAAGCTATTCAGTTATTTCTGGACTGGGTACAGGAATGGAACCTCTGTACTATCAGGGTCAGTCAGTTTGAGATCTATGGAAAGATTTCACTAGAAGTAAAACATATCTTTCATGTACAATTATTGTATTTAAGGTTGGCGCCTCATCGTCATAGTTGGTGTTCACTTCTTAGACTCGGGGGTTGGTGTCTCCTATGGTTTGATGTATACAAAATATTTTAAGTTTATTATTTAGTTTATGAGGCTAGATTTGGATATTAGATCCAAGCAACTTTTCTCACCATGGTTTTCCCCTAAGTTTCTACATAAATACTGTATTATTCTGTGTCGATGTCCTCTTATCTTATCTTATAAGTTTCTATGATGTTTGGAGAAGTTATCAAGGGTAATTAGTTTGGAATTGGTGTCTACTAATTACCATTCTCTTAGTGTCTATGTATGGTTAATGTAGTACGCCTACTCGTTTGAACTCTTTAGAGTCATACTTTATTATTGTTTGTTTTCAGTGGATACATTGCCATGATGTGTTATTCAGATTTTTATGACATTATTTCATTCTTTATCTGGATATGAGATGCATAATTTATTTGTTGTATTTCAGTACTTGTGATTTATGGCATTTTATGGATTATTGCTATGTACTGACATTTTATTTTATTTATGCAATGTGGAATTATATTTTTTGTTTTTGTGAGTGTATTGGATGCAAGGGGATGATTTTCCTTCACACATTTCGGTGAGACAGGGAACATCGTGATTCTCCTTCATCGGTGTGTATGCCGTGTTTTCTATATTGTATATATATGCATGTGTGGTTCGGTGATGCATGCTATTGCAGGTACAAGTACCGAGTAGGTACGGGGTATCATCTCCACCTGGCTTCACAGGTCTAAGCGTGCCTTATATTTTCCAATGGAAGTGGAGGAGATAGTAGTTGACCCTATTTTACTCAATTACACTCGTGTGAGTGTCGTCAATTAGTCATCTTGTCAGTTTGTTCAGCCTTCCTATTTTGTCATTTGATCTTTTTATAAGTATTTGCTTGAGATTTGTTTAGTTTGAATGTTTTAGTGGATTTAATTAATTAATTAATTAAGTTTATGGAATTATCTCATAGTTGAATTGTATATGTATTGAGATTATAAATTTAGTTAATTAAAAGAAATTATTAAATTAAGTTGCAAGCTGCATGATATTAGAAATATATTATATTTAAATTTTAGTGGAAAAATAAATTAGATTAATTATATTTATTGTTTCCTAGAATTCTAAATAAATAAATAAATAAAAGAATAAATAAATAAAAGAATAAATAAATAAATAAATAAATGAATAAATAAATTAATTAGAATTAAAGTATTGCTTTAATTCTTTATTTAGAAAATTAATTAATTTGCATGAGAAAATAAAAGAAAGAATAATGATTTTTAATTATTGCATGTTAGCTTATCTTTTGTTATAAAATTAGAAAAGAAAATAAAATTACTTTTATTTTAAATTTAGGTTTTTGAGAAAAAGCTATTGAACCTAGAATTTTAGTTTAAATAGGAGAATAGGTCTTTATTTTAGATAACAGGAAACAGGTCAGGGAATTTAGGAAAATAATTTTATTTGGAAGCTTGTCGGAGGATTGGTTCTCTTCTACAAATTTTCTTCCAGGAAAGCTATCCCAGGTTGAATGGCTTCTTTTGATTGTTTGTTTGAAAGAAATATTTTTATTTCTTTTATCTTTTTGAATGATGTGTGTGTATATTATTTGTCAGATCCAAAACCCTCTTCTGGTTAATCCATGTTCTTGATTTAAAATTCATGCTTGAAGTTAATTTCTAGTTTATGGAAAGAAGTTATTTTCTGGGTGTTGTAGATTTAATTTTGAGAAAATTGGGAAAATTATTATGGTAAATTTTGTCAAGATTTTTACTGTGCATGAAAATTGGAAGATTTTGGAGGAATGGGATTACTAGAGAAAATATTCCCTCTTATTTGATTTTTGTTTTGATATTTGGCTATGGCAGTCCTTTTTAATATTTGTGTATCTCTGTGATATAATTAGTTAATATATTAATAAATTTAATCATTAATTAAATTTATTGTAAGTTAAGGGAAATTATTTTATTATATTATTTTGGAGAAATTATGTAATAAATAATTTCCCTGGAAATAAATTGGTTTGGAAATTAATTCTGTTTAAAAATAAAAATAAAATTTACTGTTGTTAAAGTTGTTGTGAATTTAAAAAAAAAACTAATTAAAAAAATAATAATTATTAAAAAAAGAAAAAGTTTAATTAAAAAAAAAAAAAAAATTTAAAAAAATAATTTAAAAAAAAAAAAAAAAATATATATATATATAGTATTTTATGTGGTTTTAATTATGTTATTTTGGAAATGAAAGATATTTCAAATTAAATCATCTTTTTATTATATAATTTAATGTGATGTAATTATATAATATTATATTCGTAGAATATTTATATTTATGTAATTATATTATATTATTATATATAATTTGGAATTTGGAATTTAATTTAGATTATTGATACAATCTAATCGGGTTTATTTGTAAAGTAATCATGAACATATAATTAGGGGGTTAATTTTTAAGTGATCGATTTAACCTTATTGGACAAATGAGAAATATGATTTCTTTGTATTAATATAGTTGTATTTTCTTATTGTCTGGAAAATTTTTAATTGCAAGCTATTTGTGTTTTTGGGTGTTTTAAGAAAAGATTGCCTGTGTTAGGATCTTGTGTAAATGGTGTTTGCAGTCAAGCTTAATTTCATTGCAATTCTGGTTGAGTTGTCATTGTATCCTATGTTATTATATCTCCTTGGTCAGGTGTTGTTGTATAACCTTATTGATGTGAGCCATTGTGTGTTTTGTCCAAATGGTCAATCTTTGGTTAGTAATTGAGTATCCTTCATTTGTGCTTTGTCAGGATTGGTTATGGTTATCTATTTCACCATAGAGTTCTCATAGAGAGACATTTCTTGTTAGTGTCCTATGAGAGAGAGTGGCTTTCGAGCGGGGGCCGTGCCCGAAGTGGATGACAAGATAACCTGTCGAAAGTCAGTTAAAAAGTGATAACCTAATAATATATTAGGGGGGAGTGAGATAAATATTAATTAAGATACTGTACCTCGTGCATAGGTGTAATGCTTGTACAGGGCTCATAATGCTACGAGAAGGCTTGGAATGGCAAACTTACCACCTTGTCTTCACGAAAGGATTGGTAGGGTCCGCATGAGACTTAGTTGGAACTGGAGGCTCAGGAGAGGTTACTAGGAGAAACCCAGAATGGGGGCCGGGACCTATGGAGGCTGTACCATGGTATCCACCATAAGACATGCGATGACACTCTCTTCTTAGAGTCACTAGTGTTTTGTGAGTTGAGTCACATGGATGTTTGCAGAGTCTTATAGTCCTTTCGTACTTGTCTTACTTTGCTTGCTTGAGGGTTTTCTACTATCTCCTAGCACGGTGGGGTGGTTCCATTTTGGGATCACATGGTCGGGTGGTAGTGCCACTTCCCATCAGATGTTCTGGATTGTATCTTCAAGCGAGGAAAGGCTTCGTTGGTGTTTCTTGGTTCGTGGTTTATGTGCCAGCTCTTGTTCAAGATCATTGTTCAGTTGAGACCTAGTGGTCATTGTATCAGACTTTTATGTAACCTTGATATTGTAACCTTATAATCGGTGGCATTTTTGGAAGCCATGTATTTGTGAAGATTGTAATATTATGTCAGTGAAATGAATGTTATTCCTTTGGTCTTATGTTTAAATGGTTTATGGAAATTGGATACACTGGAATACTTTTATTTCTCTATTATGAAATTTGGATGTATGTGTAGTTTTAAACTTAAGTTTCCAATTTATCTAATTAAATGGATTAACTTTGGTGTTAATATAATCTACGAAATTAATCTTCGTTGGTTACCCTTAGGAGAACATATGGTAGACTTTCGATGTGTTGTTAAACATGCAATGGTTTTAGTTAGTGCACTTACTCTTTAACAAAAAAAAATTATTTCACCCTTTAGTTGCCTAGTTGTGTTGTTTTCTTTTAGGGTTCCTGGCGGGGCATTACATTTGGTATCAGAGCCCAAGTTTCAACACTGGGTACTTTGGGTTTGTAGTGTGCCTTTCAGTTGACCTTTTTTCTTAGGTCTTAATGTTTGTGTTTCCCTTGTTTTATCCTTGTCATAGGTCTGAACCGTTTTCTCTACACAGTGCTAGGTCATGGCTAGGAAAGCTAGGGGAGGATGCAATGAAGATGAGAGAGTTGCATTCTTATTTTCTTTAGGCTTCCAAAAGTAAGCCTAGTTTTGGGGGGGAGAATGTAGTACCCCTAATCGTTTGAACTCTTTAGACTCATACTTTATTATTGTTTATTTTCAGTGGATACATTACCATGATGCGTTATTCAAATTTTTATGACATTATTTCATGCTTTATTTGGATATGAGATGCATAATTTATTTGCTATATTTCACTACTTGTGATTTATGTCATTTTATGGATTATTGCTATGTACTGACATTTTACTTTATTTATGCAATGTGGAATTATATGTTGTGTGTTTGCGAGTGTATTGGATGCAAGGAGACGAATTTCCTTCACTTATTTTGGTGAGATAGGGAATGTCACGATTCTCCTTCATCGGTCTATATGCCGTGTTTTCTATATTGTATATATATGCATGTGTGGTTCAGTGATGCAGGATATTGCAGGTACAAGTACCGGGTAGGTATGGGGTATCGTCTCCACCTGGCTTCACAGGTCTGAGCGTGCCTTATATTTTCTGATGGAAGTGGAGGAGATAGTAGTTGACCCTATTTTACGTAGTTACACTCGTGTGAGTGTTGTCAGTTGGTCATCTTGTCAGTTTGTTCGGCCTTCTTATTTTATCGTTTGATCTTTTTATAAGTATTTGCTTGAGATTTGTTTAGTTTGAGTGTTTTAGTGGATTTAATTAATTAATTAATTAAGTTTATGGAATTATCTCATAGTTGAATTGTATATGCATTGAGATTATAAATTTAGTTAATTAAAAAAAATTATTAAATTAAGTTGCAAGTTGCATGATATTAGAAATATATTATATTTAAATTTTAGTGGAAAAATAAATTAGATTAATTATATTTATTGTTTCCTATAATTCTAAATAAATAAAAGAATAAATAAATAAATAAATAAAAGAATAAATAAATAAATAAATAAAAGAATAAAAGAATAAATAAATAAATGAATAAAAGAATTAATTAGAATTAAAGTATTGCTTTAATTCTTTATTTAGAAAATTAATTAATTTGCATGGGAAAAGGAAAGAAACAATAATGATTTTAAATTATTGCATGTTAGCTTATCTTTTGTTATAAAATTATAAAAGAAAATAAAATTACTTTTATTCTAAATTTAGGTTTTTGAGAAAAAGCTATTGAACCTAGAATTTTAGTTTAAATAGGGGAATAGGTCTTTATTTTAGATACATAGGAAATAGGTCAGGGAATTTAGGAAAACAATTTTATTTGGAAGCTTGTTGGAGGATTGGTTCTCTTCTACAAATTTTCTTCTAGGAAAGCTATACCAGGTTGGGTGGATTCTTTTGATTGTTTGTTTGAAAGAAAATATTTTTATTTCTTTTATCTTTCTAAATGATGTGTGTGTATATTATTTGTCAGATCCAAAACCCTCTTCTGGTTAATCCATGTTCTTGATTTTAAATTCATGCCTGAAGTTAATTTCTAGTTTATGGAAAGAAGTTATTTTCTGGGTGTTGTAGATTTAATTTTGAGAAAATTGGGAAAATTATTATTGTAAATTTTGTCAAGATTTTTATTGTGCATAAAAATTGCAAGATTTGGGAGGAATGGGATTACCAAAGAAAATATTCCCTCTTATTTGATTTTTGTTTTGATATTTGGCTATGGTAGTCCTTTTTAATATTTGTGTATCTCTGTGATATAATTAGTTATTATAGAAATAAATTTAATCATTAATTAAATTTATTGTAAGTTAAGGGAAATTATTTTATTATATTATTTTGGAGAAATTATGTAATAAATAATTTCCCTGGAAATAAATTGGTTTGGAAATTAATTCTGTTTAAAAAAAAATTTAAATTTACAGTTTTAAAAGTTGTTGTGATTTAAAAAAAAAAAAAACTAATTAAAAAAAAAACATTATTAAAAAAAAAAATTAATTAAAAGAAAGAAATTAATTAATTAAAAAAAAAAAAATTTAAAAAACAATTAATTAATTTTATGTGGTTTTAATTATGTTATTTTGGGAATGAAAGATATTTCAAATTAAATCATCTTTTTATTATATAATTTAATGTGATGTAATTATATAATATTATATTCGTAGAGTATTTATATTTATGTAATTATATTATATTATTATATATAATCTGGAATTTGGAATTTAATTTAGATTATTGATACAATCTAATCGGGTTTATTTGTAAAGTAATCATGAACATATAATTAGGGGGTTAATTTTTAAGTGATTGATTTAACCTTATTGGACAAATGACAAAATTGATTTCTTTGTATTAATATAGTTGTATTTTCTTATTGTTTAGAAAATCTTTAATTGCAAGCTATTTGTGCTTTTGGGTGTTTTAAGAAAAGATTGCCTGTGTATACATTATCATTTGAACTGATATTTTGTTCTTGTTATTCTCAGTGGATACATTATCATTTGTTATTTAGAATTATATAACATTGTTCCATGTTTTATCTGATTATGAGACATATGATTTATTTGCAGTATTTATGTACTTACATTTTATGGCATTATGTGGTTCATTGCTATGTACTGACACTTTACTTCATCTATGCACTGTGTGTTGTGTATCTGCGAGTGTATGGGATGCATGGGGACAATTTTCCTTCACTCATCTCGGTGAGACAGGGAACGTCGCGAATCTCCTTCATCGATGTGTATGTTGAAATTTCTATATATGTATATATGCATGTGTGGTCGGTGATGCAGGATGTTGCAGGTACAAGTATAGGGTAGGTACGGGGTATCGTCTCCACCTAGCTACACAGGTCTGAGCGTGCCTTATATTTTCCGATGGAAGTGAAGGAGATAGTAGTTGACCCTATTTTTAATCAGTTACACTTGGGTGAGTGCCTTCAGTTAGTCATTCTGTCAATTGGTTTGGTCTTCATATTTTATTGTTTGATCTTTATAGAAGTCGCATGATGCTTTCTCAGTTTGCATGTCCAGTGTTCCCAATTTTTGTATGTCATTGGTAATTGTTACGTTTATTACGTCTATAAGAGTAAAGAGTAGTTTTGGTAATTGGAGGAAAAAGAATCAAGTGATCTAGTGACTTAATATTTTTTATAAAGGACGAGTTAATATCTTGGTATGAGTTGATATGAATTTTATCAACTTGTTAGCTCGATAGTTGCAATTTGATCGTTCGAATATATGTAAGGACATAATATACTCGAAAGGCAACAGTCACTTATAAGTAGTTATTGGAGTTAAGATAAGGTGATCGTATTATCCGTAGTTGATATCGCCCATCGGGTTATTGTGTTTTTGGATTATGCATGTATAAGTTAGAATTATAGATATGTTATATTTAATAAGCTTTTCAAACGAGTTATATATATATATATAATTCGATTGTTCGAATATAAATCTATATGAAAAAAAAAAGGGGTCATTAGTTATAAACATTTGAAAACAAGTATGTATTTATATATTTAAATGTAAAATTTCTAGGAAGATTAATGTTTAAATATTAAAATGAAAGTTATTAATTAATTATTAAAATATAATAATGAAATTATATTAAAACGAATAAAATAAACAGATTTGATTTTATTGGAGGTGGCGGGGGTTATAGTTTGTAGTAGGTAAACGGTGGTCGATGGTAATATCGACCACCCCCCTTAATATAGGGAGGAGTCGGTATTACCACCGACTACCCTCCTCCTTCATAAACCACGCACTCCCTCTTCCTCCATTATCACTGCAGTCAGTGAGCAATAAGAGGTATCCTCCATTATCACTGCAGCCAGCGAGCAATAAGAAGTATCCTCCATTAGAACACTGTAGTCAGCAATGACACCTCTCACCCCTCTCTTTGTTCAAAGCGATAATCAACCACGGTGTAATGGCAGGGAGACCGGTTTATTTAGTCGACCCTCCTACCTTTCGATAAAGCATGCTCCACATAGCAAGTAGAAAATGATGGCTATTCCACCTAACAACCACTTCTCCACGTGCAAACTCTTCCACGAGCTGCAGTTCATGGCATCTAACTGCAGATTGGCCGATTGAGGAGGGGAATAGACTGGCATGTAAGGTGAAGACTGAAACATAAACCTTAGTTGACTCAAGACCTGGCAGATTAAACACACAATTCGTTGTTTGCAAACACATAAGTGTTTGAAGTAATGAACCGATCTCTCCACCCAGCCAATAATGGTTATAACCACAATCAAGGAGCGCAAAAGACTATAGTTAACTGGAGATGGACTCCCTACGTGGAGGAACAAGAAGAGTGGGAGGTAAAAGAGTTTTAGTTAATAACTATTACTAAGCCCCAGATTTAGGAGAAGCGATGGATGATTTTTAGTATAAATAGGGGTGGGAGTAGAGAGGAAAGGGAGAGAAGTCATTTTTGGCATCCAAGGAAGGACGGTGGATTGTAGAAAGAAGAATAGAGTTAGAGAGGATAGTGTTTTTATAGTATCAAGAGAGTTGTTTAGAGAGGATAGTGTTTTGATAGTATCAAGGGTTTGTTTGTTTTTGATAGAGTTGGAAAGTATTGGTGAAAAGGATCGAAAGCAAGGTGCATTTATCGGCGAGAGGGCGTTAAGGTCTTGCATATTGATCAACACTTCAAATAGGTCAGGAATTTGTTAGTTTACGATCATTAATATTTACAATCTCTGTTGTATGTCATGTTTATTGTCTTGCTTATTAAATAGTTATGGTTATGTTTTATTTATTGTTAGGGATTGTTAAATAAAATCATATAATAGAAGTTGTGATTACGTTATGACAATAGAAGTGGAATAGTGTTTAAGTTCAAATTGCACACTTGTTAATATATGGAAGAAATGTATGGTTGCATTCAAAACCTAGTTATTAAGATTTATTAGACGTAGCTCTAGGAGAGTCTGGGAAGTAATAGTTTACTATTGATACATTACAGAGATGGTACGAGTCAAATAGACAGCTCGCAAATCTGTAGCAGGTTATGCTCACTACTTAAAAGTCAAGAAAGATTCTTTGACACCTGTCAAGCCTGTTGTGGAGGACAACCCATCTCCTGAAGAGAGTAAATAGATAGAAAAGGGTCCTACTTAGAGTCCAACAAAAGAAGTTACTGTTGGAAAAGGGAAAGAACCCAAGCTAGAGTGCTCGCCAGAAAAGCCGATAGTTATAAGTTCTGACTCGTCGGAGGGGTATACCCCCTTAAGTGATAATGAGTCTGTGGGGTACTTTCCCTTGAGTGAAAGCAAATCTGAAGGATATACTCCTTTAGATCATGCAGAGTCTGACAAGTGCACTTCTCCATATTTTCCGGAAGAATGATGTAACACTCTAGTGTAAAAAAATAAAAATAAAATAAAATCAAAATAAAGACATTATTCTATGAAGAAATGTATTATGTCTTATTGTAAGACTTCCTTGATGAAATAAATATATCTATTTTAATCTTCGTCTATGGTATAAATGGAAATTATTAAGGTGGCGTACCTATAGTAGTTAACAAGAGTAATTGAACTCTTAAACTTGTCAATAAGTGTAAAATTCTGTGTTATACTGACCATATTGTTCTTCATGTCTTGACAACGTATATTCGTATCGCCAGTTAATTTGGTGATAGGTGTTGGTACGTAAGATTACCTTGTTTTATATGGTGGTCACAACTAAGTACATTAAGTCATGTTGTCAGTATGTCTTGTGTACTGTGTCTTGGCCAGTTATTTAGATGTATAACCTTAAGGAAATGAGCCACTGTGAGTTATTCGTAATGGTCAACCTTAGGTTAGTAATTATGTATCTTTCATTCGAGGTAGGTCAAGATTGGGAATGGCTGTCTATGTCGCCATAGAGTTTTGTAGATAGAACTAACCCGTAGTGTCCTAAGAGAGAGAGTGGCTTTTGAGCGGGGGTCGTGCCCGAAGTGGTGACAGGATAACCTGTTGCAAGTTGGTTAAGAAAGTGAAAACCTAATAAATGACTAAGGAAGGGTAGAATAAAAGTTAAATAAAACAATGTGCCTCGCACATAGGTAAGTGCTAGTATAGGACTCATAATGTAGCGAGAAGGCCTGGAATGGCAAACTTACCACCTTGTCTTCATGAGAGGATTGGTAAGGTCCGCATGAGTCTTAGTTGGAATCGGAGGTTCGGGAGAGGTTACCAAGATAACCCATGATGGGGGTCGGGACCTATGGAGGCTGTACCATGGTATCCACCGTAAGACATGCGATGACACTTTCTCCTTAGAGTTACTAGTTTTTTGTGAGTTGAGACACATGATTGTAAGTGGAGTCTTTTAGTCCTTTCGTTCTTGTTTCATTTTGCTTGCTTGAGGGTTATCTACTATCTCTAGCACGGTGGGCTGGTTCCCTTTCGGAATCACATGGTCGGGTGGTAGTGTCACTTCCCATTGGATGTTCTGGTACATATCTTCAGGCGAGGAAGGACTTCGCTGATGTTCTTGGATCATGATTCATGTACCGACTCTTGTTCCTATCCATTTTTCAGTTGAAAACTAGAGGTTTTGAAAAGAAACTTTATGTAACTTTCATTTTGTAACATTTTGGCTCATGATGTAATTTCTTTTTTTAAAACATGTATTTTTGAATATTGAAAGCAAAGAAACATTGTAATGTATGGTATTTCAATTTCTTAATTCTTTTGTATATAATATATGATTGCTTGAAGTATTTTTAATTCTTTCATTGTGGAAATTTTATCTTAAATATTTAATTTACGAAGTAATATTCGTTGGTAACCCTTAGGAAATTTGGGTGTTAGACTTCCGCTATGTTATTAGATGTTCTAAGGTTTAATTCATGCACTTAATAAAATATATATATATATATTATTTCACCCTTAGTTGCATAGATTATGATGTTTTCCTTTAGGGTTCCTTACGGGGCATTACATTTGGTATCAGAGCCCAAGTTTCAACAGTAGGTACTCTGGGTTTGTAGTGTGCCTATTCAACTTGATTTTTTTAGGTCTTAACATTTGTGTTTTCCTTGTTTATCCTTGTCATAAATCTGAATCTTTTCTCTTATGTAGTACTCGGTCATGGCTAGGAGAGCTAGGGGAGGTGGCCATATGGGTGGTCGCAATAGAGGCAGAGGTAGAGGAAGAGGTGGAGGACAAGGCCATGGTTCTGATCATCATAGTCCTTCACCACCACCTACTCATGTTAGTGCTGAGCCAGAACAGTCTGTTCATTAGGACTTACCTCATGCAGAAGAACAGGTTCCCGAAAGGGAAGAGCTGAGACAAATGTTTCAGGAGGTTCTTGCTAGGTTAGGCCCTAGGCCTGAGGTTGTTCAACCAATGCTGGAAGAGAGAGAGAGGGAAAGATCACCCAGAAGGAGAGGGATTGCAAGCAATGAAGATCCAGTTTCTCTGGGTCACATAAAGGACTAGATGAGGTCCAATCCTCCTTTCTTTAATGGTATGGGTACCGGTCTAGAGGCAGAGACTTGGCTTATCGGTCTGGATAGGTGTTTTGCTATGTTCCCATATAGTAGCAACACCAAGGCAAGATGTGCTATTATGCGTCTCAAAAAATTCACATCAATCTGGTGGAGACTGGAGGAGGAAATGATCGGTGTGTGCATTAACACTGTGACATGGGAGCTATTTCTGGAGAGATTCAAGGCATGGTTTCTCTCGCCCTAGTGGAAATAGACTCAGGCAGATGAGTTCCATGCACTGCGACAGTATGGTATGACGGTAGACCAGTATGAGCATAGATTCTATGAGCTCAAGCAGTATGCTAGAATTGGTAATAATGAGGCTATGCTTGTACAACATTTCTTGAGGGGCTTGAATGATCGCATTAGTGGAGGTGTTAGGGTGTTTGAACCAACTTCAGTGGAGATAGCTGTGGCAAAGGCCCGATTGGTAGAGCTAAACCTTAGCCGTGCTCTTGGTGGGCAAACAGGTGAGCAGATAGGGAGTGCTCCTTCCAGTGGGAATAGAGCTCATGGTAATCAGTTTCAGTCAGCTGCACCATTTAGGACTCCTCAGGCACCTGCTAAGGGTGGACCACAGCAGCAACAACCATCAAAACCATAACAGTTCCAGAGCCAGAAGGGTGGCAATGCTCAATTTAATAAAAACAGAAATTGGCAGAGGGGCAGACAGGGCCCTACAGGGGAATCCTCGCGAAGCGCATCTCATGCTCCTAGCCAGGGAAATTATCAGCAATCCAATGGTCCGACAAGTAATAGAGGAGCTTGCTTCTCTTGTGGGAAGTATGGTAACAGAGCTACGCAGTGTCCTCAACGTTTCCACAACACAGGTAGTCAATGGCTGGCAGCGTCAGAGCCTTCAGTGGGAGATGCAGGTAGATCTCACAGAGTGTTCGCAACGGTGGATAACCGCCAAGCTGATCATCAAGGTACAGTTATAGAATCAGCAGGTATGTTGCGTGGAATCCCTATCTCTGTACTTTTTGATTTCGGTGCTTCAGATTCTTTCATTTCTTCGTCTATTGTGGAGCGGTGTGGACTCACATCTTCTAAGGAGATGAATAGGTGGCAAGTAGAGTTGGCTACACATGTCCGTGTTTCTGTAGATGCCTTTATTCCCATTTGTGAGTTGAATCTAGGAACCATAGTTACTGCAGTTGACCTTCAAGTCATTCCTTTGGGTTCTTATGGAGTTGTGTTGGGAATGGATTGGCTATCTTCTCATAATGCTCATGTAGATTGTCGCAAGAAGACAGTGGAGTGTTTAGATGACCTTGGCAAGGAAGTGAAAATTGTTGGAGTTCAGAGACCAATATCCTTACGTACAATCTCTGCTATGCAACTTAAGCGGTGCATGCATAGAGGGTGTCAACTTTTTGCAGTTACTCTTGAGGACATGGATGAGTTAAAGAGTCGAGAAATCGCTCTTGATAGTCACCCTATTCTTCAAGAGTATGCTGATGTATTCCCATTGGATATTCCTGGTATGCCTCCAAAGAGAGACATAGACTTTCACATTGATTTGGTTCCTGGTGCAGAACCTATTTCGAGAGCTCCATATCGGATGACCACTTAGGAGTTGAGTGAATTGAAGTTACAACTAGAAGAATTGTTAGCCAAGGGATTTATTCATCCTAGTGTTTCTCCTTGGGGTGCGCCTGTTATCTTTGTTAAGAAGAAGGATGGTTCTCTTCGGTTATGCATTGATTACCGACAGCTGAATAAGGTAACCATTCGGAATCGATATCCTTTGCCTTGTATTGATGATCTTTTTGATCAGGTAAAGGGAGCCAAGATATTCTCTAAGATTGACCTGAAATCTGGATATCACCAGTTGCGTATCCAGGATGCAGATATTCATAAGACAGCATTTCGCACTCGTTATGGTCACTATGAGTTCACAGTAGTACCATTTGGGTTGACGAATGCGCCTTCAGTTTTCATGAGCCTCATGAATGGGGTTTTTCATACCTACCTTGATCATTTTGTCCTTGTGTTCTTAGATGACATATTAATTTATTTTAGAACTATGGAAGAACATGAAGGTCACTTACGACAGGTAATGCAGTGCTTGAGGGAAAACCAACTTTATACTAATTTGGCAAAGTGTGATTTTTTTCAATCAGAGGTAAACTATCTTGGTCATATAGTTTCAGGGGAAGGTGTATCCATGGATCCTTCAAAGATCCAAGCCATTGTTGATTGGCCAGTGCCAACCAGCATTTCTGAAGTTTGGAGTTTTATGGGTTTGGCCGGATACTACCGTCGATTTGTTCAAGGCTTTTCCCGGATAGGTCACCCGATCACTTCTCTATAGTAGAAAGGGAAGAAGTTTGTTTGGTCAGAACAATGTGAGTCAGCTTTTCATACCTTGAAGGAACTCCTTGTCAGTGCTCCGATTTTGGCAGTTCTAGATCCATCTAGAGATTTTATAGTATGCACAGATGCCTCTTTGGAAGGTATAGGTGCAGTGCTTATGCAAGATGGACGAGTGGTTGCTTATGAGTCTCGCAAACTCAAGAACCATGAGTTGAACTATCCAGTTCACGATTTGGAGTTGGTAGCTGCAGATCATGCTTTGGTTAGATGGCGTCATTTTCTGTTAGGGCATCGTTTTGAACCTCATAGTGATCACCGTAGTCTACAGTATATTTTCACACAACCAAATTTGAATGCTCGACAACGGAGATGGATGGAATTTCTCTGCAAGTATGATTTTGATGTTTGGTACATTCAGGGGAAAGAGAACATGGTGGCAGATGCATTGAGTCATAGGCGGCATGAAGTTTCGGTATTGTCCCTTGGAGTTGACTTGAGAGAGAGGATTCTCAGAGTTCTCCCTCAGGATACTTGGTATCAAGATGTTAGAACCATGATAGATTCCGGAAGGCCGTTAGAGGGAAGATATTCTGGATATAATCTTGAGGCATATGGACTTCTTCATCACCATGGGCAGATCTATGTACCTTCTTTAGAGGGTCTTCGCATCTTGATCATGACTGAGGCCCATCGTGCACCTTATTCGGCACATCCAGGTGTCAAGAAGATGCATGCAGATCTTAGACAAATTTATCATTGGGAAGGCATGAAACATGATATTGCTTATTTCATGTCAAAGTGTTTAGAATGTCAGTGGGTGAAGGCAGAGCATCAGCACCCAGCAGGGCTTCTTCAACCTAATTTGATACCGGATTGGAAATGGGATATCATTTCCATGGATTTCATTGTTGGGTTGCCTATCTCTTTGCATCGGCATGATGCCATCATGGTCATAGTTGATAGGTTGACTAAGATTGCTCATTTTGTTCCTATTCGAGCTTCCTATACAGTAGCAATGGTGGTACGAGTCTTCTTGGAAGAAGTAGTGAAACTGCATGGGGTTCTGAGGCGGATCATCTCTGATAGAGATCCTGTCTTTACTTCAGCTTTGTGGACCTCACTTCAGCATGCTTTGGGAACTCAGTTGAACTTTAGTTCAACCTATCACCCAAAGATGGATGGTCAGACAGAGAGAGTGAATCAGGTTTTGGAGGACATGCTTCGCATGTATGTTATGGACCAGCAATCACGTTGGGAGGATTATATCTACCTTGTAGAGTTTGCATATAACAATGGATATCATAGTTCCATAGGTATGTCCCCCTTTAAGGCATTATATGTTCGTCCTTGCCATACTCCTTTGAGTTGGGATTGGTTAGAGGATAGGGTGCTTATAGGTCCGGATATTCTTCGAGAGATGGAGCAACAGGTTGGGCGAATTCGATAGCATTTGGTAGCTGCACAGGATAGGCAGAAGAAGTATGTAGATGCTCATAGGATAGATTGTCAATTTTCTGTTGGCGACTGTGTGTTTCTGAGAGTGTGTCAACGGAAGAGTTTGATCTATTATGGGAAGGGTTCTAAGTTGGTGCCTCGGTTTGTAGGCCCTTTTGAGATTCTTGAGAGGATAGGTCCTGTTGCTTATTGCCTTGCCTTGCCACCGAGTCTATCCCGCATCCACGATGTCTTTCATGTTTCAGTTCTTCGCCCTTATCACCCTGATGTGACACATGTTCTTGATTGGAACTCTTTACAGGTCGAGGATGGGCAGCTTTCCATGGAACCCGTGCGCATTCTTTAGCGTCAAGATTTGATCCTCAGGGGTCGCACCATCGACCAGGTAAGGGTCCTATGGGACCCAAATGATGAGACCTCGGCAACTTGGGAGGATGCAGTGAAGATGAGAGAGTTATATTCATATTTGTTTTAGGCTTCCAGGAGTAAGCCTAGCCTTGGGGGGGAGAATGTAGTACCCTTACTCATTTGAACTGATATTTTGTTCTTGTTATTCTCAGTGGATACATTATCATTTGTTATTTAGAATTATATAACATTGTTCCATGTTTTATCTGATTATGAGACATATGATTTATTTGTAGTATTTATGTACTTACGTTTTATGGCATTATATGGTTCATTGCTATGTACTGACACTTTACTTCATCTATGCACTGTGTGTTGTGTATCTGCGAGTGTATGGGATGCATGGGGACGATTTTCCTTCACTCATCTTGGTGAGACAGGGAACATCGTGAATCTCCTTCATCAGTGTGTATGTTGAAATTTCTATATATGTATATATGCATGTGTGGTCGGTGATGCAGGATGTTGCAGGTATAAGTACCGGGTAGGTACGGGGTATCGTCTCCACCTGGCTACACAGGTCTGAGCGTGCCTTATATTTTTCGATGGAAGTGAAGGAGATAGTAGTTGACCCTATTTTTAGTCAGTTACACTCGGGTGAGTGCCTTCAGTTAGTCGTTCTGTCAATTGGTTTGGTCTTCATATTTTATTGTTTGATCTTTATAAAAGTCGCATGATGCTTGCTCAGTTTGCGTGTCCAGTGTTCCCAATTTTTGTATGTCATTGGTAATTGTTACGTTTATTACATCTATAAGAGTAAAGAGTAGTTTTGGTAATTGGAGGAAAAAGAATCAAGTGATCTAGTGACTTAATATTGTTTATAAAGGACGAGTTAATATCTTGGTATGAGTTGATATGAATTTTATCAGCTTGTTAGCTCAATAGTTGCAATTCGATTGTTCGAATATATGTAAGGACATAATATACTCGGAAGGCAATAGTCACTTATAAGTAGTTATTGGAGTTAAGATAAGGTGATCGTATTATCCGTAGTTGATATTGCCCATCGGGTTATTGTGTATTTGGATTATGCATGTATAAGTTAGAATTATAGATATGTTATATTTAATAAGCTTTTCAAACGAGTTATATATATATATATATATAATTCGATTGTTCGAATATAAATCTATATGAAAAAAAAAGGGGTCATTAGTTATAAGCATTTGTAAACAAGTATATATTTATATATTTAAACGTAAAATTGCTAGGAAGATTAATGTTTAAATATTAAAATGAAAGTTATTAATTAATTATTAAAATATAATAATGAAATTATATTAAAACAAATAAAATAAATAGATTTGATTTTATTGGAGGTGGCGGGGGTTATAGTTTGTAGTAGGTAAACGGTGGTCGATGGTAATATCGACCACCCCCCTTAATATAGGGAGGAGTCGGTATTACCACCGACTACCCTCCTCCTTCATAAACCACGCACTCCCTCTTCCTCCATTATCACTGCAGTCAGTGAGCAATAAGAGGTATCCTCCATTATCACTGCAGTCAGTGAGCAATAAGAGGTATCCTCCATTAAAACACTATAGTCAGCAATGACACCTCTCGCCCCTCTCGCTGTTCAAAGTGATAATCAACCACGGTGTAATGGCAGGGAGACTGGTTTATTTAGTCGACCCTCCTGCCTTTCGATAAAGCATGCTCCACATAGCAAGTAGAAAACGAGGGCTATTCCATGTAACAACCACTTCTCCATGTCCAAACTCTTCCACGAGCTGCAGTTCATGGCATCTAACTGCAGATTGGCCGATTGAGGAGGGGAATAGACTGGCATGTAAGGTGAAGACTGAAACATAAAACTTAGTTGACTCAAGACCTGGCAGATTAAACACACAATTCGCTGTTTGCAAACACATAAGTGTTTGAAGTAATGAATCGATCTCTCCAACCAGCTGATAATTGTTATAACCACAATCAAGGAGCGCAAAAGACTATAGTTAACTGGAGATGGACTCCTTACGTGGAGGAACAAGAAGAGTGGGAGGTAAAAGAGTTTTAGTTAATGACTATTACTAAGCCCCAGATTTAGGAGAAGCGATGGATGATTTTTATTATAAATAGGGGTGGGAGTAGAGAGGAAAGGGAGAGAAGTCATTTTTGGCATCCAAGGAAGGACGGTGGATTGTAGAAAGAAGAATAGAGTTAGAGAGGATAGTGTTTTTATAGTATCAAGAGAGTTGTTTAGAGAGGATAGTGTTTTGATAGTATCAAGGGAATTGTTTGTTTGTTTTTGATAGAGTTGGAAAGTATTGGTGAAAATGATCGCAAGCAAGGCACATTTATCGGCGAGAGGGCATTAAGGTCTTGCATATTGATCAACACTTCAAATAGGTCAGGAATTTCTTAGTTTACGATCATTAATATTTACAATCTCTGTTGTATGTCATGTTTATTGTCTTACTTATTAAATAGTTATGGTTATGTTTTATTTATCGTTAGGGATTGTTAAATAAAATCATATAATAGAAGTTGTGATTACGTTATGACGATAGAAGTGGAATAGTGTTTAAGTTCAAATTGCACACTTGTCAATATATGGAAGAAATGTATGGTTGCGTTCAAAACCTAGTTATTAAGATTTATTAGACGTAGCTCTAGGAGAGTCTGGGAAGTAATAGTTTAGTATTGATATGTTACAGAGATGGCACGAGTCAAACAGACAGCTCGCAAATCCGTAGCAGGTTATGCTCACTACTTAAAAGTCAAGAAAGATTCTTTGACACCTGTCAAGCCTGTTGTGGAGGACAACCTAGCTCCTGAAGAGAACCCAGCTCCTGAAGAGAGCAAAGAGATAGAAAAAGGTCCTACTTAGAGTCCAACTAAAGAAGTTACTGTTGGAAAAGGGAAAGAACCCAAGCTAGAGTGCTCGCCAGAAAAGCCGATAGTTATAAGTTCTGACTCGTCGGAGGGGTATACCCCCTTAAGTGATAATGAGTCTATGGGGTACTTTCCCTTGAGTGAAAGCACTGAAGGATATACTCCTTTAGATCATGTAGATTCTGACAAGTGCACTTCTCGGTATTTTCCAGAAGAATGATGTAACACTCTAGTGTAAAAAAATAAAAATAAATAAATAAAAAATAAAGACATTATTCTATGAAGAAATGTATTATGTCTTATTGTAAGACTTCCTTGATGAAATAAATATATCTATTTTAATCTTCGTCTATGGTATGAATGGAAATTATTAAGGTGGCGTACCTATAGTAGTTAACAAGAGTAATTGAACTCTTAAACTTGTCAATAAGTGTAAAATTCTGTGTTATACCGACCATATTGTTCTTCGTGTCTTGACAACGTATATTCGTATCGCCAGTTAATTTTGTGATAGGTGTTGGTACATAAGATTACCTTGTTTTATATGGTGGTCGCAACTAAGTACATTAAGTCATGTTGTCAGTATGTCTTGTGTTCTATGTCTTGGCCAGTTATTTAGATGTATAACCTTAAGGAAATGAGCCACTGTGAGTTATTCGTAATGGTCAACCTTAGGTTAGTAATTATGTATCTTTGATTCGATTTAGGTCAAGATTGGGAATGGCTGTCTATGTCACCATAGAGTTCTGTAGATAGAAGTAACTCATAGTGTCCTAAGAGAGAGAGTGGCTTTCAAGCGAGGGCCGTGCCCAAAGTGGTGACAGGATAACCCGTTGGAAGTTGGTTAAGAAAGTGAAAACCTAATAAATGACTAAGGAAGGGTAGAATAAAAGTTAAATAAAACAATGTGCCTCGCACATAGGTGAGTGCTAGTATAGGACTCATAATGTAGCGAGAAGGTCTGGAATGGCAAACTTACCACCTTGTCTTCGTGAGAGGATTGGTAAGGTCTGCATGAGTCTTAGTTGGAATCGGAGGTTCGGGAGAGGTTACCAGGATAACCCAGGATGGGTGCCTGGACCTATGGAGGCTGTACCATGGTATCCACCGTAAGATATGCGATGACACTTTCTCCTTAGAGTCACTAGTGTTTTGTGAGTTGAGACACATGATTGTAAGTGGAGTCTTTTAGTCCTTTCGTTCTTGTTTCATTTTGCTTGCTTGAGGGTTATCTACTATCTCTAGCACGGTGGGGTGGTTCCCTTTCGGAATCACATGGTCAGGTGGTAGTGTCACTTCCCATCGGATGTTCTGGTACGTATCTTCAGGCGAGGAAGGACTTCGCTGATGTTCTTGGATCGTGATTCATGTACCGACTCTTGTTCTTATCCATTTTTCAGTTGAAAACTAGAGGTTTTGAAAAGAAACTTTATGTAACTTTCATTTTGTAACATTTTGGCTCATGATGTAATTTCTTTTTTTAAAACATGTATTTTTGAATATTGAAAGCAACGAAACATTGTAATGTATGGTATTTCAATTTCTTAATTCTTTTGTATATAATATATGATTGCTTGAAGTATTTTGAATTCTTTCATTGTGGAAATTTTATCTTAAATATTTAATTTACAAAGTAATATTCGTTGGTAACCCTTAGGAAATTCAGGTGTTAGACTTCCACTATGTTATTAGATGTTCTAAGGTTTAATTCATTCACTTAATAAATAAATAAATATATATATATATATATATATATAAATATATATATATATATATATATATATATATATAAATATATATATATATATATATATATATATATATATTATTTCACCCTTAGTTGCATAGATTATGATGTTTTCCTTTAGGGTTCCTGACGGGGCATTACAGTCACTGTATAAGACTTTTATGTAACCTTGATATTGTAACCTTATAGTCGGTGGCATTTTTGGAAGCCATGTATTTGTGAAGATTGTAATATTATGTCAATGAAATGAATGTTATTGCTTTGATCTTATGTTTAAATGGTTAATGGAAATTGGATACATTGGAATACTTTTATTTCTCTATTATGAAATTTGGATGTATGTGTAGTTTTAAACTTAAGTTTCCAATTTATCTAATTAAATGGATTAATTGTGGTGTTAATATAATCTACACAATTAATCTTCGTTGGTTACCCTTAGGAAAACATATGGTAGACTTCCACTGTGTTATTAAACGTGCAATGGTTTTAGTTAGTGCACTTAGTCTTTAACAAAAAAAAATTATTTCACCCTTAATTGCCTAGTTGTGTTGTTTTCTTTTAGGGTTCCTGGTGGGGCATTACAATTAACGCACATAATATATGAATTCTATTAAGAACAATAACCACTATTTCTTTTCTTTTCATTCAAAAGAACTATCTAGATTTCCTTGGATACGACCTTCTATTTATGTCACTTTGTGCAATCTTCCTTTATTCATAATGTATCTTTGTTCAAGACAAAAAGCAAGTCCTTGTAGCAGTAACAAGTTATCCTATATTGTCTAACAATGTAAAAGTCCAATCATTATTTTGGATAGTTTAACAATTTGGATTTATAAGGTTTGAATTTCATAAATACTTTTCCTTTGTAATAATTCTTTGTAAGTAATTTGGAATGATATTTTTCTATTTAAATTTAGCTATTAATGAATTGTAATTGAATACATTAACTAACACTTTAATTATAATCATTAGCATATTATTACTCATGGATCAACTTAGGTCAACCCAAGAGTATAGCTAGTAATGCTTAGCTTGACTAAATACATCCATTGATTATTACCATTTATTTATAATTAGATTAGTAGTAGATCAATAAAATAGATATTTATTTATGTATTAATAAATGCATAGAGTAGCATATATCAATATAAGAATGCAAGTAGTTATTAAGAGAATTTAAATAAGAGGTGTCGAGATGTTATTTAAGCTTAAAATTTATTAAGTTATAACATTAAACGTATAGAAATAAATTCATTAGTCAACAATATTAAACTTGAATATATTCTTTCTGTATATCTTAAGATGAATAAGTTATTATTTGAATGCATCTACAATACTTTGTTTAGATTAAAAAATAAAAAGACTTTTTAAAATCACACGACTAATATATAAAATAGGATAATAAGGATATTAATGAGAGAAATGGACTCTAGGTTCAAGGGTAAGATGTAAGCACTTATCACTTACCATATAGAAATAATAAATTTTGTTTTTATTTTGTGATTGTTGAATATTGAACTCTGACTTAGTGAAAACTCTAATGATAATATCATAGTTTGTTTTTTTAAATGTTAAGGATAAAGGTGGAATTTCATATGAATCTCATGTTGACATGCTCATATAGTTTCTTGACTAGATGATAGTTACTTACCATTAAATGGTTAACCATCTCTAAAGTTTATGATTATATATATATAAATATTAAATCGATTTGATCTCATATTGTGATTGTTTGATCATAATAACACCTTTTAATCAAATGAGTGATTGGATGAATACGATGTTGAATATTATAATCAAATCTAAGGTAGAAAGTTTATTCTAATATAGAAAATATCTTCTATTATCAAAATATTTGAACCAATTATATTTAATCAATGGAACTAAGTTATTTATGATAATCATTACTTATCAATTTATAACATGTTAATGATATAATGTTAGTGAATTTATGCATCATATAATAACTCATGAATTAGTTGTTAAGTATATCATTTAGAAGATTTAAGAATGAATTAGCATTTAATATGTCTTGCATGATATCAGGTTAATTATATAGATTGATAGTTACCTTTTCTTTTGTACTCTTATAAATGTGTCTGTATGAGTTTTATACTCTCAAGATCAATTTGAAATCAATTTTTATGCCGAATTTTATTATCAAGAAGATAATACTTGTTAGATGCTTCTATTTTCCTATGACTACGTTGTATACTTGTGCTTTCAATTCTTGTTTGTGTAAATGGATGGTGCTTAACATGGAGAACCATACAAGGATTGAGTATCACCCTCTATATATCTATCAACAAATGACTTAAAAAGATTCATTGGGAAAAACATGTTTTATCAAATTTTAATATTAGACCATGCTACTAATTTTGATCATCCAGAACTCATTCTCTTTTCCATATCATAATATTGTTATATTAGCGTGCATGTGCGTATGCACACACACACACACACACAGAGAGAGAGAGAGAGAGAGAGAGAGAGAGAGAGAGTATATCTTGCTACATAGATTCCATCACTCCTACTTGTTTAAGATTTCTCGACATCTTTGTGTTGGGCCAGGTATTCTTCATGCCAAGAAGAGTTTGAGGGGAGTGTAAATATTTGTGGTTATGCAGATAAGTTTGTCGATGATACTCTCACCCAATATGTGCTTGTTGGAGATAGTGTGTCGAGAGTTCTTGTTAGGGTTACCTTTATTTTTGTACTCTTTGTAATTGACCTTTTGATGTTATGTAAAGGAAATTGTTTCCTTATGATATGGCTTGTTAATGGTTTTAGTACTTAACCTTTATTTTTGTACTCTTTGTAATTGACCTTTTGATGTTATGTAAAGGAAATTGTTTCCTTATGATATGGCTTGTCAATGGCTTTTGTACTTAGCCATCATGTTTCTATTCTTATATATTTGAACATGTTATTTTAAATGTTTTAGAATAATGTGTATTTTATGCTATATGATTATTTTAATAATATGGAGGTCCTTATAGTTTGAAATTATTATTGTCTCAAAACATTAAAAAATATCAAAATTGACACATTACTAACTCATGTGAATGCACATTGATATATTCAAAGCAATTTCACTTGTAGTTGGGTTTGTTTCATGTAAGATAAACAAATTTACCAAATATTTAATATATTTTCAATGTGAGTACATATAAGAGGCATTTTTATAATTTATTATTTTTGTATTTATAATTTTTTTTTTTTTGATCGGTAATTGGCTGAAGCCTGAATAGCTTTTGACTAGAGCTGTGAACTAGTGGGGACACAGTAGGGTCCCCCATCCCCATTACATATCTTTGAATTATTATTATTATTATTATGTTTGATTAGATTGACCCCAAGACCTTCCCCATCCTATGGAAGGCCAAGAGTCAAAACTTAGAATTCCACTTCAGATGTCCCTATTGGGAGTTGAACTTGGGTCTCCACAGTGAGAACCCAATGTTTTAACCAGTTAAGCTCAACCCCTTGGACATTTTTGTATTTATAATTTAAGAACAAGTAATCTAGTGTAAAAATACTCTAATAATAAGAGGTGGTAGAAAATTTTGATAGAATTTATGATATAAGGACTCATGATCAACTTTAATATTATTTTATGTGGCATGGAAAGTGAGATGTCTACTTCTAGAAATGGTTTAAAAATCCAATCACATAGAACTATTTCAGCTTTTGTTGATGCTATTTAGATTATTTTTGTTTGATAAAAAAATAAATCTCATATAATTAATTACTCCATCTAATAGTAAAAAAACATAAGTATTAGAAAGCCTTCTATTATTCGTAGCTGCTTTTTATAAGTAAGATCTACAAAATTAGAAGTTCTAGAAATGAATGATCTTATTAGATCAAAATAAATAAGAATTAGTTCACCTTTCATACTTCTTACAATGCCTTCTCACTATTAAGTTGTGTGTCATACAATTCAATAGAATTAAAATTTGAATTAATGCACAAAAACGTTCTAATAGTACCATATGTCTTTATTAATTTAAAAAGTTGAATATTTGGTTTGATTAAATATATATTTCAGGTTGAGCTAGCCATCCAAACTAAAAACATAGTGATTGAACATATTATTTAAAAGTTCATATTATTAAATTGATAATGATGTAGAATTAGAAATAATCAATCTTTGTAAACTTAATAACCTTAAATTAATATATAAATGTCAGTATTATACCTAATTATCCTCGTGACGTCACACATAGCAAATAAAGCTCCAATTATTTTCACTTCGACCTATCTTTCTCTAACGTAATCATCCATTCATTTTTTATGACTCTTCATTACGTATAAATTTTCATTTTAATAATTTTTTACTAGTATCTATTTTATATACCATAGCCCTTACTATTTCCTTAAACACCACGTAACTTAACTTCATATTTAGATCATCTAATACACACTATTCATAAATTAGGAACTCCTTTCACCATAGAAAAATATCTATATATATATCACGTCTGTATGACATCATCCCACCATTAGTCGCATGATGATATCATAAATTAGTCCATCTAATAGTGAAAAAACATAAGTATTAGAAAGCCTTCTATTATTCACAACTCCTTTTTATAAATAAATTATGTACACAATTCATAAGTTCTAGAAATGAGTGATCTTATTAGATCAAAAGAAATAACAACTAGTTCTCTCTTCATACTTCTTACATAGCTTGTCACTATTAAGTTGTGTGTGTGTGTCACACAATTCAATAGAATTAAAAATTGAATTAATATTCAAAAGGGTTCCAATAGTATCATGTGCCTTTATTATTCTTAAAAAGTTCAATACTTAGTTTGATTAAATGCATATTTCAGATTGAACTAATCATCCAAATCAAAAACATAGAATGAAGGCACATATTATTTAACCATTCATATAATTAAATTGATATGATGTAAAATTAGAAAAAATCAACATTAATCAACTTAATAAATTTAAATTAATATATATAATATCTTTATTATACCTAATTTTCTTCATGACACATCATACATAATGAATAAAACTCTAATTATTTTCACTTTGACCTATCTTTCTCTAACGTGATCATCCATTCATTTTTTATGACTCTTCATTACACGTAACTTTTCATTTTAATAATCAAGAGCACAAGAGAGAGAGAGAGAGAGAGAGAGAGAGAGAGAGAGAGAGAGAGAGAGAGAGAGAGAGAGAGAGAGAGAGAGAGAGAGAGAGAGAGAGAGAGAGAGAGAGAGAGAGAGAGAGATTCCAAAGAAAGGAAGTCAAAATTATCAAGAGCACAAAGCCAAACTTGAGCAGAATGAAAGTCCAATTACAATGGAAGCAAATTTTCTACACAAGAGGAGCCCCTAATTTCCATTACGAGGAGTATTTTATTAGTAGCATTTTCATGTTTGGCACCAATGACAAAGGGGGAGATTGTTGAAATTTATATTGTCATTAATGTCAAAGGAGGTAGTTAAGGATGTATATAAATTATCATTGTGTTACTCTCAATATCCAGTTTCCAAAAGTTACAATAATTTTAATTAATATTATGTCATATCAAATAATTATTGGTCTAGATAAATAGAGTCAAGTTATGTTAAATACATCATTCAATATAGTATGTCACTAGTATCATCTTAATCAATTTTTTATTGTTGAAGGATTTGGAAGTATTTGTGATGTGTATATGAATTCCATTCATCAAAAACTATATCCACTAGCACAATATTTTATACCACATTCTACCGTAGCTATATTTTGAGGCTTTTACTTTGGAAGATAAATAAGGCTACACACAAAGACAAATCTATTCAAGTTTCAAAGGTGGACTTCAATAACATGAAAAGTTAGGGTCAACATTATGCTCATAGAGATCACTTCACAATATATTATGAATTTTTTGATGAATGGGTCAAATTATTGCACTATGAACCAACTATAGGAAGCATGTGAAAGTGTACTAGGACCAACTAATTTTTTTTAGTAAATCATAGGATCATCTAGCTCTTGGAGTAACATGTTGGATCTTTGTTTAAGCCTATTACATGTTTGGTCTAAAGTATGCATGTGGCAAATGTGTGAATGTTGTAAATAAGTTATAAGATGAGTTGTGATTATATATAACGTAGGGATGCATAAGTGTAATTGGATTCATTTCAAGAGTAATTCTAGCTAGTAGAACTAATAACCATAAAAGTTATGTAAGTTGTGTACTAAATTTTAGGTTATGTGGGAGAAATAAATTGAAGGTCTCATGCACTTTTAGAGGGTTGTCCAAAGTTTATTAGATCAAGGTGACGCTAAAGGTTCATCCTTGAAGGTCTGCATAGCATATCATTCATGTACTATTATTTTATTTAAGGTTGGTGCCTCATCATCATAGTTGGTGTTCACTTCTTAGACTCGGGGATTGGTGTATCCTATGGGTTGATGCATACAAAATATTGTATGTTTATTATTTAGTTTATGAGGCTAGATTTGTATATTAGATCCAAGTAGCTTTTCTCACCATGGTTTTCCCTTTAAGTTTCTACATAAATCTAGTATTATTTTGTGTTGATGTCCTGTTATCTTATCTTATCTTATCAGTTTCTATGATGTTTGGAGAAGTTATAAAGGGTAATTAATTTGGAATTTGTGTCTATTGATTACCATTCCCTTAGTGTCTATGTTTGATTAACGTGCATAATATATGCATTCTATTAAGAATAATAACCACTATTTCTTTTATTTTCATTCAAAAGAACTATCTAGATTTCCTTGGATACGACCTTCTATTTATGTCACTTTGTGAAATCTTCCTTTATTAATAATGTATCTTTGCTCAAGACAAAAATCAAGTCCTTGTAGCAGTAACAAGTTATCCTATATTGTCTAACAATGTAAAAGTTTATTGCTTATTTTGGATAGTTTAAAAATTTGGATTTATAAGGTTTGAATTTCATAAATACTTTTCCTTTGTAATAATTCTTTGCAAGTAATTTAGAATGATATTTTTGTATTACAATTTAGCTATTAATAAATTGTAATTGAATACATTAACTCACACTCTAATTAGATTAGTAGTAGATCAATAAAATAGATATTTATTTATATATTAATAAATACATAGAGTAGCATATATCAATATAAAAATGCAAGTAGTTATTAAGAGAATTTAAGTAAGAGGTGTAGAGATGTTATTAAAGCTTAAACTTTATTAAGTTATAACATTAAACATATAGAAATAAATTCATTAGTCAACAATATTAAACTTGAATATATTCTTTCTCTATATCTTAAGCTGAATAAGTTATTATTTGAATACCTCTACAATACTTTGTTTAGATTAAAAAATAGAAAGACTTTTTAAAATCATAAGACTAATATATAAAATAGGATGATAAGGATAGTAATGAGAGAAGTGGACTCTTGGGTCAAGGGTAAGATGTAAGCCCTTATACCCTACCATATAGAAATAATAAATTTTGTTTTTATTTTGTAATTGTTGAATATTGAACTCTGACTTAGTGAAATCTCTAATGATAATATCATAGTTTGTTTTTTTAAATGTTAAGGATAATGGTGGAATTTCATATTAATCTCATGTTGACATGTTCATATAGTTTCTTGACTAGATGGTAGTTACTTACCATTAAATGGTTAACCATCTCTAAAGTTTATGACTATATATATATAAATATTAAATGGATTTGATCTCATATTGTGATTGTTTGATCATGATAACACCTTTTAATCAAAGGAGTGATTGGATGAATATGATATTGAATATTCTAATCAAATCTAAGGTAGAAATTTTATTCTAAGATAGAAAATATCTTCTATTATCAAAATATTTGAACCAATTAGATTTAATGAATGGAACTAAGTTATTTATGATAATCATTTCTTTTAAATTTATAACATGTTAATGATATAATGTTAGTGAATTTATAGATCATATAATAACTCATGAATTAGTTGTTAAGTATATCATTTAGAAGATTTAAGAATTAATTTGCATTTAATATGTCTTGCATGATATCAGGTTAATTAGATAGATTGATAGTTACCTTTTCTTTTGTACTCTTATACATGTGTCTGTATGAGTTTTATACTCTCACGATCATGTTTAGAGAAATATTGTTATTGGTATTGTTATGTACTAATGTGTTTGAAATCAGTTTTTATGTTGAATTTTATTATCAAGAAGATAATACTTGTTAGATGCTTCTATTTTCCTATGACTACTTTGTATACTTGTGCATTCAATTCTTGTTTGTGTAAATGGATGGTGGTAAACATGGAGAACCATAGAAGGATTGAGTATCACAATCTATATATCTATCAAATGACTTAAAAAGATGCATTGGCAAAAACATATTTTATGAAATTTAAATATTATACCATGCTACTACTTTTGATCATTCAAAACTCATACTCTTTGCCATATCATAATATTGTTATATTAGCGTGCACGTGCGCGTGCATGCACACACACACACACAAACATAGAGAGAGAGAGAGAGAGAGAGAGAGAGAGAGAGAGAGAGAGAGAGAGAGAGAGAGAGAGAGAGAGAGAGAGAGAGAGAGAGAGAGAGAGAGAGAGAGAGAGAGAGAGAGAGAGAGAGTATATCTTGCTACATAGATTCCATCACTCCAACTTGTTTAAGATTTCTTGACATCTTTGTGTTGGGCCAAGTATTCTTCATGCCAAGAAGAGTTTGAGGGGAGTGTAAAGATTTGTGGTTGGATAGATAAGCTCTTTGATCATGCTCTCACCCAATGTGTGCTTGTTGGAGATAGTGTGTCGAGAGTTCTTGTTAGGGTTACCTTTATTTTTGTACTCTTTGTAATTGATCATTTGATGTTATGTAAAGGAAATTATTTCCTTATGATATGGCTTGTCAATGGCTTTTGTACTTAGACATCTTGTTTCCATTCTAATATATTTGAACATGTTATTTTAAATGTTTTAGAATAATGTGTATTTTATGCTATATGATTATTTTAATAATATGGAGGTCCTTATAGTTTGAAATTATTATTGTCTCAAAACATTAAAAAATATCAAAATTGACACATTACTAACTCATGTGAATGCAGATTGATATATTCAAAGCAATTTCACTTGTAGTTGGGTTTGTTTCATGTAAGATAAACAAATTTACCAAATATTTAATATATTTTCAATGTGAGTACATATAAGAGGCATTTTTATAAGTTATTATTTTTGTATTTATAATTTAATAACAAGTCATGTAGTGTAAAAATACTCTAATAATAAGAGGTGGTAGAAAATTTTGATAGAATTTATGATATAAGGACTCATGTTCAACTTTTTTTTATTTTATGTGGCATGGAAAGTGAGATGTCTACTTCTAAAAATGGTTTACAAATCCAATTACATAGAACTATTTGGACTTTTGTTGATGCTATTTAAATGAATTTTATTTGATAAAAAAATAAATCTCATATAATTAATTACTCCATCTAATAGTAAAAAAACATAAGTATTAGAAAGCCTTCTATTATTCACAGCGCTTTTTTATAAGTAAGATCTACACAATTAGAAGTTCTAAAAATGAATTATCTTATTAGATCAAAATAAATAACAATTAGTACAGCATTCATACTTCTTACAAAACCTTCTCACTATTAAGCTGCGTGTGTCATATCATGTCTGTATGACATCATCCCACCATTAGTCTCATGATGATATATGTTTTATTGCCTTAACATAAAGAAGTTTATCCTACAAATATACATTTTCAATCTATTAAATTTCGATATGTTAGATTCTTTGAAATTCTAATTTTTTCCACGATAAAAAAAATGAAGAGCACGGGAACCATGTGAGTGCAAAAGTACTCCTAACTATTCGTAAGACAAATAACCTTTGCGGCGTCACACATTTAATGAATTTTATATACTTGTGGGCCATATCACCTTTGCCGCGTCGACCACATCCATGAAAGTTTCTATATCTATGTTTTTCAAATAGATTTGGAGAAAACTCTCAATTCAGAAAAACGTCGGAATAATCGCACTGAGATAACGTGCATACAACATTCCCCCTTCGCTACAGATTTTGCACATGATGATTTTGTATATAAGAGAGCCCAAAGCCATAGCATGTAATACAACCATTGCAGGTTTCTTCTTCTTGCTTTCTTTTTCTTCAAGTTAGTAATGGTGGAATCAATAAGAACCCCCTTCAATATGACTAAGGCCATAGCATGTTGAGAAGCCGGAGCTTGTAGTTCAAATGGTAGAAAGGTAACCATCTCGCCTCGCAGATGATTTAGACATTTTAGAGAATTTATTTATGGTAGTATAGAAATGAAATCCAATATCTTATTGAATTTAGTACATTAGTATGAAATCCTAAATGACAAGGTTTCTTAGTATGAAATCCTAAATGACAAGGTTTCTTATAAATGTTCTATTTATTCTTATGCTGTTCCTCGACGTTTTCTTCACTGTAATTTCTATAATACTATTCTTGTAACTGTAGTTGGTATGCAGCAGTTATAGAACAAATTTCTATCACCCATATCATCATGCCATTGGATAGTTAACAATTGTCGTCGTTGAGACAGATTCAATGAAGGAAAATTCACTACAGAAAAGATATTTAAGTCAGTTCAATATAGAGAATTTGAAAGTTCTAGCATTTTTTTATAGCTAGCATATATTACAGACAGTTGAGATTATTTACTTCAAGAACTATTGTGCAGGAGTTTAAATAATTCGAAAAGAAAGCTGAGCTCGTGCGAAACGGGGAACCCCATCGATGACTGTTGGCGTTGTGATCCGAACTGGATTAACAACCGAAAGAGACTGGCTGATTGTGCCATCGGATTTGGCAAAAACGCCATTGGAGGTAAGAATGGCAGATTTTATATAGTTACAGATCCAAATGACGATGACCCGGTCAATCCTCGACCTGGCACTCTGCGGCACGCTGTTATTCAAACCGAACCTCTCTGGATTATTTTCCAAAGAGATATGGTTATTCAGCTCAAGGAGGAGCTTATCATGAACAGTTATAAGACTATTGATGGTAGAGGTGCCAATGTTCATATAGCAAATGGAGCTTGCATTACAATTCAGTATGTGACCAATATTATCATTCATGGAGTCCATATCCACGACTGTAAACCTGCGGGAAATACAAATGTTAGGAGCTCCCCGACCCATTATGGGTTTAGAACCAAGAGTGATGGAGATGGGATTTCCATCTTTGGATCAAGCGCAATTTGGGTTGACCACTGCTCATTGTCAAGTTGTGCAGATGGTTTGATCGACGCCATCATGGGTTCCACTGCCATAACCATTTCAAACAGCTTTTTCACTCACCATGACAAGGTGCTCAAAACTGCTTGTTTGGTCTAGCATAAATATACTTTTCTTTGAAATTAGGTTTCACAATTGTAATTTTTATGTGGGGATTTTAGGGTAGGGTAGTAAAAGCCTATTACTAGACTTGAACGAAAAAAATGTGAGTATTTATTAAATTGTCGATAGAATGCTATTTCTCAAGTCCAATATTTATTGGTTTTTTACAGGTGATGCTCTTGGGACACAGCGACGCCTACACCAAGGACGTCAAAATGCAAGTAACAGTTGTTTTCAACCATTTTGGAGAAGGGCTTTTTCAACGTATGCCCAGGTGTGAATAGAATTTTGTAACAAACTGTATTCCTTGCACAAAGACCACGAATATACATCTTGCTGAAGTTTATTTGCTCAAGTCTTTAAGATATTAACGTTATGATGTAGATGTCGACATGGATACTTTCATGTGGTGAACAATGATTACACCCACTGGGAAATGTATGCAATCGGGGAAAGTGCAAACCCCACCATTAACAGCCAAGGTAACAGATTCCTTGCTCCTGATTATCGATTCCGCAAGGAGGTAAAAGACCTGTACAACTCATGTCTCTTATATCTTTGGTATTCAATGGTTGTAGTATAGTTATAGTATGGGTAATGTGCAGGTTAGAAAGCACCAAGATTCAACAGAAGGCAACTGGAGATCAGTGGGAGATCTTATGTTAAATGGGGCATTCTTCACAGCATCAGGGGCTAAAGCATCCTCAAGCTATGCCAAAGCTTCTAGTATGGCAGCAAGACCTTCCTCTATTGTGGGCTCTATCATTGCAAGTTCGGGTGTTCTCACCTACAGAAAAGGTTCCAGCTGTTAGACCAAATGCGTGCATTATAGACAAATTCTGAGGAATCCCTCAATTCTGTTACTTTGCAAGCATGAGCACACAGAATGAGGCTTCTTAGTTATTTTAGTTTTGTTTGCCGAGACTCTTCTGTCATCTTTCACTAAAGATGAATATATGGAAAATATTGAATAATATTTTTCTGAAATTTGAAGCGTAGTGGTAGAACGTCAAGCCAATGTTTGTTTATATTATCTTGATTGTCACTTAAAAGCATTTCTTAGGTAAATCTCACAAGAACTGCAATATATAGATAGGAAATAGTTGAATTTATGTTCATACCAGTAATTCAAAAAACTAATTTATGCGAATGTTTCTTGAAACTATGAGCACACCCGGTGTAATTGCGTATGACGCAACAGTCAATGTCAAAAATAAATTGTGTAAATTGATGTTATTTTAGGAAATTAAATGTATAAGGGTATGGATATTTTATTAATATACTTAATGATTAAGATAATATTGGTGCACTATAGATTCTGCTCACTTTCATATCAAAAAATATATAATTTGGAAACAGTCAATGTCAAAAATTGTATACAAAATCTTAATTGATCTTAGGTTTATTATGTGATTGTAGATTGATTTTACACTACACATATCTAACTTGTAATCTTGCACCTTGTCTATTATTATGTAGACTTTTTCTCTTTGATTTTACTATATTCTCTACTACTCATTGATTGTTTTGATTAGACAAAGTAGGAGAGGGCCCAAACCTTTACATATAAACCTACCAAGCAACACAGAGGGATCTCATAAGGAGTGAGAAAACCAACAAAATTGAGAAGGTATAAATCCAACACATGTTGCCCAAAAAAGAAAAGCTAAAGACTATAAAAATGCAAACTAGGAAGGCAAAGAAGGGACATAAGGGGAACAAGGCTACAAGCAGCCTTAAGGAGATGGGAAAGTCCCAGACATTTGAATCCAAACTCAATTCATGACCTCATGAGAGGAGTAGGTTCAGAAGAAGGAATAGAATTTTGCAAAGAATGTCTCCCATTATCCACAACAAGATTTCTCTTACCCTTACAAGATGAACCCAAGACAAAGGCAAAAATGTCAATGTTTTTCCTAATGATGCCTATCAAAGAGAACCCAATAGTAGGAGACAACAAAGGGCCTTGCACCATAGAGGGGCAATAAAAATATTTAAGATCCTTGGAGGAAGAAGAAGAAACCTACACCAAACTAGCTAGTTTAGGAACAACATTCTCTAACTTCTAAACTGCATTATAGGGATTGATCTTATGAGAATTGATGAAATTCATAGAGAAAATTCCTATATAGTGGAAATGACACAAATGCGAGTGATCAAAAAGAAAATATTAATCTCAAACTCTCAATCTAGAAGATAGCTTTATGGAGTTAGGCAACCTAAAACCCTCCTCAACACAAACACAAAATCTAGCAGAGCAATATCTTGATATAGATTTAGTGATCTCATCCACCAAACTGAGCTAACCAAAAGCTTTAGTATTGCCATGAAAAATATAGTCATCCCAGTACTCCAAAGGGAATTCTAGGAGCTTGATCCATATAGGAAGTGAATTGAACATAGAAGGATCAAACCCAACAACCCATCTTTTCAAATTTAGGAACACCTTGTCAGAGAACCAAGGACCTCCTAGAAGAACCCTCTTACTATCCTCCAAATAATTTATAAAAATTATAGACAACCATGTGAAAGACCCATTACCACATGAACAACAATAGACCAATGAATAGAAACCCATTAACGTATAGTCTCTATGTTAGGTCTTGGCCTCAATAACTTACCAATGAGAGTAACCTGCAACCTATAAGAAGCCTTATCCACCCATTGAATAGGGATAGAAGGAACAAGGCATTGTAGGACCAGAGGAAGAGGCTTCAAACACCGAGTATAGTTAGTGTAGAGAGCCATCCTCTAAAGATCTACCTGACAAAAGCGTGGAGACCAACTTAATCTTTAGCAATGATAGCATCAAAAGGGGATAGTTGAAGGGCACCTAAATTCCTCCACCAAGAAAGAGAGAGAGGAAGTAGGGGGAATAACACCATCTAGAGGAGAGGTGGTTGGAGGGACATTAAAGACATGCACAACATCTAGAGGAGAGTTGGAAGGAAGGACATCAAGGACACTCACACACATAGTGACATTAGCCACAATAGGACTAGAAATAAAGTCCCTACGTAGTCAAAGATTAGAGGAGGGAGCATCATAGTAGGACCCTAGCATAGGCTCAGGGAAACAGCCAACACCAAGGAGCCAATAGTCATATGGATGGAAAGTTATTGTTTACAACTTTCTTTCATGTATTATTTTGCCAAATTCTAACGCTCAAGAAAAAAATTATGCATTTTTCTTAAAATGGTAAATTTGTCATACGAGAACAACTCATCTAACAAATATATCTACTTTTTATGTAATTTATACAAAATTTGTGACATATATGCAAATATACTAGATAGATTTTTTTTAGTGTGGGAATAAAACCTAGATATTTTATTTTTCTTTCCATTGAGAGGAAGATGAGTTTCTAATACAAAATTAAAAAATAGTTCCATAAAAGATTTCAAATTTTAAACTTTGATTTGTAACTTTGTCCCCTAATCTTTGATTTTGGTGAAATAAAAGTCAATTATGACTTTCTCAGACCTTTTGGATGCTTTGGAAATGCTGAAAAAACTTCCAATATTACCAAAATGCTACAATCAACCAAATCTCATAGGAACATAAATATGCAAACTATAGTATATAGATGCTTAGTTTTCCTTTAAATTGTGCAGATTCTCTAAGTCGTCCATGGATGTAGGAGAATAGAATAATAGATTTTGTAAAAAATATAGCTACCTATTAGTCTAGAATCTCTCAAAAAAGCATATAATAAAATGAACTATACTAGACACCAAGCTTTGATACCATGTTTTTGATTACGGAAAAACAGGATTTTAGAGGACCTGAAACCCCTTACAAGAAGGTTTGAAGTGACCCGAAACCCTCAAATTTTACCAGGATCTGGAACCCACAGAACAACACTCCCCTAGAAATCAAACCATGAAAACTAGCAGCCCTAACACAGCTGAGTTGACAAAAGCCAACCGAACACCAGTACTGCCATAGGCAGAAGAGCCAACCAGACACTTAAGATATGATCAAGACAAAAAAAAATTGCCACACCGAAAAGGCTACAACCTTAACCTTAAGAAATAGTGATGAGGGTTAACAAGCACCCTTAGGTAAACAACAAGGATATTCACAACTCCCTTAACCTGAGATAAAGACTCCAGACACAAAAAAAAACTAGCCTAGGCCATAACCATAAACAACCACTACCTAAACTAGGCCCTTGAAAACTATCAGCTTCCAGCCAGACAAGATTAAACATAAAAGACAAACCATGCTGAAAAGAAACAAGGGGATTTTCAAAGGCTTCCTTAACATTAGACCTTGGTTTTGAAATGGTTCCCAAAAATGCAAGAAAGGGTTTTGAAGAGGCTCCCTCAACCACCTTGGATTGAAACAGAGGCCTTAAAATAACAACATCCAATCAAACAAGCAACACTGAAAACTCCACCTCTATAGGAGAAGACAAAAGAGAGCTTGAAAGCATGGATCCATCAACCATAAAATCACTTGCCTCAAGAAAGACCAGGTTCCCACAACCTGAAAAGATGGGTTTAGTAGTAGCACTCATAACCACTAGGGCGAACCCAACAAGAAGAACAACTTCCAATTGCAGAACAAAGTCCAAAAACTTAAGAAAAAACCCATTTTTCTTAGCTGGGACAAAGGGTTTTGGCAGGCCCCCATAATCGAAAGATCCAGGAGAAAGATCTCATTTAGAACCTCAGCAGTCTAGAAAGAGGACAACACCAGCCATCCGCTAGAACCACCCAATCTCCATGGCAGCACTCAACTCTACCTCTATAGGAGAGAAGTTATCTCCAGCACTGTCCTTATTCACCTCTGAATAAGGAAGGGCCACCTCAATAAGGTAAGATGGAGAGAAACCTAGGCTACATAGAGAGGGCGTACCAGTAGAATTTGCAAATGAAAGTATGACTGGGCTAAAGAGAACAACCCCTCAACAAATCTTCAACAAAGATTGAGGGAGCAGAAAACACTCCCGCCCTCAGGGCCTTGAGCCAAAGTTTTAAAACGAACATCTCCTCCTTGTAAGAAAAAAGAGCAGCACCATGAAAAAAAATCCTAAGGCCCAAAACATTAGAAGCCAAAACCTCAAAAACACCGCAGGGAGCCATCATCACCAATGTCCACCAAATGACAAAATAATTTATGGCCGACGACAAGCAAAGCATGGTGGGCAAACACCATTGCCCCTAAACCCTCACAACACCCTCTGCGGTCTAAAACCACCAACCACTTTGCCAAGGCATAGAGCAGGGAAAGGGGAAACGGGACGGCAGTAGGATCGTGAAGGAACCCATGACATCCTACCCACCATTTGGGTCATCTTTGTCCTCCTCCCCTGCAGCTTTGATACCATGTTAAATTCTTCCAAAAGTGCAAATTAGGTTAGGATTTTATGTCAATTATATATCACATGCAACTCCATTCAATAGATGATCAAAGATCAAAATTTTAGAGTAGAGATAAAATATAAAATATAAAATGAAAGAACAATAGAGATAATGCAATATAATTTGAGAATACTCTTGATACTCTCATTGAGCTATCACCAATTAGTGAAGGTGAGAAAAGAGTGTTGTATACATAGAAAATAACAACATATATATCCAATAGTTGCATTAACTTCTAAGAACCATAAAAGATGGAAAGTTTTACCTACTTGATAAATGCCATTTAAACATATTGCATAGATTCCGAAGTGTAGATAGAGAAGAAGTTATGAGAGGTGGCACATTAAGATAAAAGATAGTGAGAAAGCCAAGTACCCCATAACCTACTCAAGTAAGAACAAATTAGTGGTTATAAGAGGCGGAACAATAAGGTAAAAGAGGGTGTGTGACTCAATTACCCATTTGTGGGAGAGAGTGACACATCTAGCTTATATATTTTGCCATATGCCTTCATATTAACCACTCGTAATAAACCTAAACAAACTTAAATAATATCTGTAAGAAAAATAAATACCCCCTAATATAAGGAAATGAAAAACTCACAATAACAAGCGCTATGTGGTAAAAGGTAAGGATTCATTGGTTTATAAATTGAAGAAATATCTATACGGTCTCAAACAATCTCAAAAAATGTGGTGTCAAAAGTTTGATTCCTGTTGAAGTCTGAATATATACTTGATACAAACCATATCATTTTATATATTTTAACTGTATGATAATCAATTTCTTGTCACCATTTTATGTATAAATTATATGTTGATATTTGGTGACAATAAATGGATGACTAGAAATATAATATATCATTGTTCACTAAAATTCCACATAAAAACTGTGGGGTTGCTAAGTGCATCTTAGGTATTGAAAAAGGAGAGCAAATAGAAGGCTTTGGATCAAATAGGCTAAGAATGCGAATTTATGTTAGAATATTTAAGTATGAAAAAATATATACTAGTAAATATGCGTCTTTTGGTGGGGACTATGTTATTAGTTAAACAATGTATTTGTCTTTAGCTTTAATGATGAAGTATAGAATTCATGTTGCTTACACAAGTTTAGTTCACTATCTAATGTATGCTATGTTTTACATTAAGCTAGACATTGCCAATATAGTAGGAGCCCAAATTTATTATATGGCTAATATTGGCATAAATAAATGTGCAACATTGAATAAAGACTTCATGTGAATGTGAAACACTACAAACTATTATATTTTCTACTTTTGGTATTACTCATAAACATTTGAGATCCAAGGTTTTGTCAACTTAGATTGGATAGGAGATCTCAATCGACAAATATCTGCTAGTGGTTATTTATTTAAACTATATAGTGTTGTTATTAGTTGAATGAGCAAGTGATAGGTTGTAGTCATTTATCCATTATAGAAGCAAAGCATGTGACAATTATTAAAAATTAGAAGGATACAATTTAGTTTAGATTTTTTTTTCAATTATTAGGCTAACTCAAGGAGTAGTTTAGATTGGATGTGAGAGTCAAAGTGTCATTATCTTAGAAAAACACAACTTTTCATATGTAGGTGGTGCATATAAATGCACAATATCATTATTCTCATAACATGGTGGAGGATAGTGGATGATGATTGAAAACACTAACTATTTGGTGATTTTTTTAGATGATTTGATGAAGCATGTGAGCATAAATAACTTTAGATGGTGTAGTAAATATAATGGACTCATAGTCCTTAATAGTTAGATTGATCATTTTGGAAGGTGTTTGAAATAAGTGCGAGAACATTGGAAAACTATTCTCTTAAAATTTTTTTGTAATGTTCATGTGTAATTATTCAATGGTTAATCTTCACATCTATTTCTCTCATCACTGGTTAGTGTAGGGCATGTTTCTAGTATCTTTTTCCTTTTAGACAGGTGCTATCAACCTAGAATTGGACATGATCTCACCTTAAAGATCTATGTCTATGCGAAAATCAGCTAAATTAAATCATCCCAATGAAAATTCTAAATTGCAGACAACTAGGTAACCTTGATTCATTGGTAAATAATCTTAATGAAGTAGTACCATTAGTTAAGTTTTCACTTTAAGAATGTGCTATCATTCTCACCAATTTTTTCTCATTTAATTCAGCTACAACCCTTTGGTATGTGTTCTCTTTAGCTACCTTTTTAATTCATTCCCTCTTAATCTTAATAAATAAATGAAATAATTTGACATAATTAATCGTAGTAAATAAATAAATATAAAAAATGATTACTAAATACATACTACTTCTCTAAACTAACTCTGTATGCTAAACTTTTAAACACTTGAAAATATTGCTAGCTATTGTATATGGACCAACCCAACGGTAATATAGCAAGCACCAGAGGAGCATTACTTTTTTCTCTTTGACTATCGATGGGCGTATCATATCTAAAACCAGACGTACATCTTCAAAACTAAGAGTTGCTTTTGCACATGTTCGCGAGGAATTTATATCCATTTGCATTATTGAATTTCTATTCTAGTTGTCAAATCATGAACGCAGATTATGCCAGTCACTTTGCACAGAGGGTATATTAACTTCAATGGCCTTTAGACTGGTCCCTAATTTCAAACTTTTGCCAAATAAGGGAGTACCAACAATAAAAATTTGACAAACTTGGGCATCTTGATTATTTCATTGTGCACGCTCACCTTCCATCCCCACAAAAGAACTGACAACTATACGCAGATTGGAGGGCTGCATGAATTTACTCATGAGATATCACAAGCTACATTTTTTGATACTCGATGTGCATTTGATTATTATTTTTTCTCCTTTCTTCTCGCATACTTTGCTCAGGATTTTATCTTGTTTTGAAAACGATGTCGTAGTATCCTTTCATCTTACAAATGATGTAATGGCCCTATGTATATTCGTTTGGCTACAAAACCTTTTGCTGATTTTTATTTAAAACCTATATTTAGATTTGAGATACAAAAAATACTTTTAGTTTATTAGGAATGGATCAGGAGGCCACCAGCTATAAGGAAAAGTGGATCCAACGTCCCATAATGAGCCATGACTTTTGAAAGAAGTCAAAAGCTACACTACATAGACATTGAAGCTCGCGGGTGGGTACTTGTCAAAATCTGCTGGCTACCCCATGTGTTATATGGATTTTGTTCTGATCTTGTATCGTCGAACAATATAGGAAAAACAACCATAAGGAGAGATCGTTGGAAAATCCAATTTGCATTTTTTATACACGAGAGATAAATTTTTTGCGTATTTGTGAAAATCGTGCATATAATCTTCAAGCAATCACACATAGTTGAGAATCAGCTTTAGTTTAAGATTGACATAGATGAATGGTGTCTCATACCCATCCTAATTACAGTGACTTGGATTGTTGGCCACCACGTAGGGAATTTGATATTGTAGAATATAGATTAGACTTGGATTTAATTTAGTTCACACTTTATAGTTCACGCATGTTGTAGTTGGACTAGTGATGCTTGGCAGAATCTCGAGCCTAGTGGTAGTAATGGGACTCCTTATCTATTTGAGAGGCATGATATCCATGCAGTTCTTGGGGTACCTAGGAGAGGGAGATTCTCTTTCAATTGGCTTTGCAAATGTAACTAGCTTTTTAGTTATTTCCGGACTAGTTATGGGAATGGAACCTCCGTACAGTTTCGCATAGTTGGTTACGGATTTATGGAAAGCATTCCTTAAAAGTAAAACATTACATATGTAGGATGAATATTGGGTTGTGTTAGATAGGAAATTTAGTAGTCTTGTTTGGTTTTTCTTGGGAAATACAGTGCTCCTGAATGTTGTAGATGAATCTTATGCCAGCCTTTTGAGAAACGATTCGAAAGTTGTACCAGACCAAATCGTTGGTGAACAAGCATCTTCTATGGAAGTAGTATTTTTGGAGTAGGTGATAGGGATTCAGTTATTGAATAATGCATTTAATACTATTGTATACTAACTATAATTTTTCATGTAAAGATGGAGGAAGAAGATATATGCATGGTACTGCTATGCTTTTTATTGGTAGACTTATGAGACAATCTAGCGATGGCCGTTTGATGCACTGATTCAATTTTTTTCTTTTGATTTAATGATAAGGTAGTGGACTCTCTTGTCCCAAATGATGTAAGTTGGAAAGATTCTAGATCGGATGGTCTAAGGAAAATAAAAGAAGAATAGGAAAACAATACTAGTTCTAAGTCTCAAGGGAGATCCGAGTCTCCTAGAAAATGAAAGGAAATATGTTTGAGATGTTGTAAGAAAGGTGGCATCAAGAAGGAATGCAAGTAGAACTAGAAATGAAAGAATCAATTAAACGGGGAATTATATTTTAAATCCTTTTAGGATCAATTAAAAATATGTTATAGATTTTCTTACACATGCATGTGAGAATGAATGGAATATTTTTTTTTTGTGCTTGTTTCTACATGACTTCTCGCAATGAGTGATTTTCTAACTATGATAAATTTGATGGTAGAAAGATCTTTCTTGGTGTCAAATCATTTCTAAGTATTTTTGTGAATAGCTAAGTCAATATTAGATCTTTTGATGGGAGGATACAATTTATTTTGGGAGCTTTGCACATTCCAAGTTTGGCACAAGACCTATTAGCTAGTAGTAATATAAATGATGTGAGTGTATAAGTAGTGTTCATTGAGTGATTTTTTTGGCAAAGGGACTTTGGTTTAGAACTCTTTTCCACCTTTATGTTAGCAACCATATTAGTTTAGTGATACCTCTTAATATATGCTTACAAGATCAATAATTGTAGAAAAGGGAATTTAGGAATTGTAGTAAAGGAATAAATGTCAAAGACCTGTGGTAAGGTTAAATGTTGCATGGGTTCACATGTTCTCACTTTAGAAACCAAAATACTAGCTAAGAGGAATATGTTGTGGCATGGCCACATGGGCCAAATTGGTGTAAAGGGTCTTAGGAATTAAAACACAAATCTTGTATAAGAGTTAACTAATTATTTTCTCGATTCAAACTATTGTGAATATCAAATTTATTGAAAAAAAATAATGTTCAACTTTATTCAAGTTACATAAGTCTAGTGTGATTTTTGATGTTATTCACAGTGATGTGTCAAGTCTTGTAGACATGCTTGAGTGGAAAAGACCATGTATTATTTTACTTTAATTGATGATATCTCAATCAAGATGTGGGTCTATTTTATAAAGAATCAATCCAAGGTCTTCATTAAATTTGAAGAGTGTAAGGATCTTTTAGAAAATTAGGCAAGTAAAATGATCAAACCTTTTAAAATAAATAATGGCAAATAATTTATAAAAAAATAGAGCTGTAGAGGACATGAGTAATTTGCTAAGGGAAAGGATGATAAGTATGTTTAGTGGGGGCTAGTTTGGAATAGGTAGAGGTGATTAGTACTACATGTTACTTAATCAGTTGGTCCCATTCATTAGCAATTATCGATGAAACCAACATTGTGGTTTGGTATGTTGCGATGCATATGTACTTGTGTGCTCATAAAGAAAGGTCAAAATTGTAATGTAAAGTAGTAAAGTGTATATATTTTAGTTATGGTAAAGATAAAATAATAGAAGTTATGATTGACATAATGTGAAATTTATTATATAGCTAGAATATGATCTTGAGAGAGATTGGGTGTTCTTCTATAGTTGAGCAACTAGATGGGAGTGTTAATTCTACAATGCAATGATAACCAAAGGCCAAGATAATTACGCTTGAAGATGAAACAAAAGGTTTGGATGCAATTTATGAGGATGCTAGTATAAAGAGATTAAAGAAATTAAAATATAAAAAAATAAAATATTAATTATGGTGAAAATATTTGATAACAATATTCCTTTATAAGGGGACAACCACCTAACACACTTTGATTTGGATAGCTCCAACAGGCTTTTAGAAGAACATATTACTGTACATGATGATAATAACTAACCTAGACCTCCTATATGCACCTTACTTATGTCTTGATGACATCCGAGCTAACTTTGATATGTACTTATAACCCTTAGGACAATCTAAATAGCTATATATGATTATAATAATGATTATATAATTTTGAAGAGCTAAAGTAGCTACAAGATAAATATTCATAACCTAATGCATGCTATAAGGAGAGGAGTTATGGGAAGGATAAAAAGAAGATACAAAGTATAAGGAGTTATAATGGACTGCAATTAATGCATTGACATATAAATATAGGATACATGGTTATCAAGCCCAATATTGTGTATTATGCTTTCTTTCTATTTAAGTACCTAAAATAGATCCAAAATAAATTTCAAAATTACTTCTATAGAACTAAGTTTGGGGTTATTAGACTACAATTGTAGTCTAAACCCTTTGAGAAAAAAAATCTACCTATCTCCTTTAGATTTCTTGCTACTATTAGTTTCATTGCTAGGAAATTGGTTAAGTTGTGTTGGGGTTTCTTCTAGGAATAAAGTTTTCCAATTCTAACCATTACTAATCAAGAAGAGAGCAAGAGATAAAGGACGACAAACAAGGGTGCATGTTAAGCAAATTAGGCCAAAGCAACATCCACCAATATTTAAAGAGTTAAGGGAAAAGATGGATGAAGAGATGAAAGACATCACCCTTGAAAAGGGAAGAAGATTACTGCAAGAGGAAGGGGTTTCAATTTTACTTGGATGGATAACTAATGCAGCCATAGTATTTGATAATTTGAGATCCAATTGGAATATCCAGGTGAAACTAAATGCATATGTTGCTGATTAAATTTAGACTAGATCAAGATCTAATATTGATGATAAATCTCTATTTGTTTGGGCATTATACCAAGTAGGCAAAAGGCCACTAACAATATATGATCCAAGTAAGATTTATGGACAACTTCTTGTCCAAATAATTAAGGACACAAATCTAGTGGATGCAGATAACTTGATAATTAATGCAAAAAATTTTACTAAAGCTCATGTGGAAAAATTAATAAAGTAAAACACATGGTGAAAGGAAAATAATTAATACTTGAGAGAAGAAAATATGTAGCTAAGGGATAAGTTGGGATCTTCTTCAAGGACTCTCCCATTGGCATCGGTTGATGCATCCAATTATTCAAGAGAACAGTCTTATAAGTCTCTATAAAAAAAATTCATTGGAAAAAAGAGACTGAGAAGCTTAGAGAAAGAGAAAAACAACTAAGCATGGAGTTAAAGACATCTAAATCTAACATGGTCATAGAATTAGTGAAATTGAGATTTAAAAAAATGTTGGCACATGTTGAGAATTTTTGGCTAATATATGTTGGGACTAGGAAGGCTTCTGATGAGTAGAAGAGGTAAGAAATGAAATTAAGGTCCTTAACAAAAAACTTGAAATAAAAAATGGGACCTTTTACTATTTTAGATGTAATGCTCAAAACAAAGGGAAGAAACAATAAAGAGGTGCATGAAAAGATTACAAATGTAACTATCAGTAGCATGAAGAAGATAGACAAATGGATGCAACAAAAAAAAAGTTTCATGATAAGCCTGTAAGGAGCTCAAAAGATATGACCAAATAAAGGATACATTGATCCCTTCATTCCTCAAGAAAGATACAAGACTACTAAAAGAAACCGGAGCTTGTAGCTAAGATTGTAGAATGGTAAGCATGTTGCGTTTCAGATGCTTTAGATAATTTATTAAAGGTGGTATGGAAATGAAATGTAATGTCTTACTCCATTCAATACATTAATATGAAATGCTAAATTGCAAAGTTTATTATAATATGTTCTATTAATTCTTTTGTTGTTGCTTGTCATTTTATTTACTGTATGTTCTATACTATTATTCATTTATCTGTACTTGGCACGTAGCTGTTATAGACCAAATTTCTTTTCGCCATATCATCATGTCATCAGATAGTTAATAATTGACATTGTTGAAATAGATTCAATATAAGATAAATTCACCACAGAAAAGATATTTAAGTTAGTTTAATTAATAAAACTTCAAAGTGCTAGCATGTGTTCCAAACACTTGAGATTATTTACAAATTTCAAGAACTACTGTATAACAGTCTGGATACTTCGAGAAGGCAGCTGAGCTCGTGCAGAATGGGGAACCCCATTGAAGGTTGTTGGCATTGTGATCCCTACTGGGTTAATAACAGAAACATACTAGCTGACTGTGGTATCGGATTCGACAAAAATGCCATCAGAGGTAAGAATGGGAGATTTTATATAGTTACGAATCTAAATGACAATGACCCGGTCAATCCTCAACCTGGCACTTTGTGACACACTGTTATTCAAACCGAGCCTCGCTAGATTATTTTCCAAAGAGATATGGTTATTTAGCTCAAGGAGGAGCTTATCATGAACAGTTACAAGACAAGACAAGATATCGTTGTCAAGCTACGCAGATGGACTGATCGACACCATAATGGGATCCACTGCTATAACCATTTCAAACAACTTTTTCACTCACCATGACAAGGTGCTTTAAACTACTTGTTTGGTCTACCATAAATTTACTTTATTTATAAAAGGTTTTACTATTATACTTTTATCACATGGATCTTAGAGTAGGGTATTAAAAGGCAATTATTAGACAGAAACATAAACAAATGTTAGTATTAATAAACTTGTCGATAGAGCGTTATTTCTCAAGTCAGCTATATATATTCTTTTTGTAGGTGATGCTTCTTGGACACTGCGATGTCTATACCCAAGACATCAAAATGCAAGTAACAGTTGCTTTCAACCTCTTTGGAGAAGGGCTTGTTCAACGAATGCCCAGGTTCGAATAAAATTTTATAACTACTGTGTATTCCTTTTACGAAGACGATGATACAACTTGCTGAAGTTTATTTGTTTAAGTTTAAGAAATGAATGTTATGATGTAGATACAGATGCCGACATGGATACTTTCATGTGGTGAACAATGATTACACCCACGGGGAAATGTATTCAATTGGGGGAAGTGCAAACCCCACCATTCATAGCCAAGGCAATAGATTCCTTGCTCCTGATAATCGATTCCAGAAGGAGGTAAAATATCCTTACAACTCATGTCTCTTATCTATTTGGTATTCAAGGGATGTAGAATAGTTATGGTCTGGCTAATGTGCAGGTGACAAAGCCCAAAGATTTAATAGAAAGTAATTGGAGATCAATGGGAGATCTGATGTTAAATGGGGCATTCTTCATAGCATTAGGGGCTGGAGCATCCTCAAACTATGCCAAAGCATCGAGAATGGCAAAAAGACCTTCCTCTATAGTGGGCTCTATAACTACAAATTCAGGTGTTCTCACCTGCACTCAGTCACTAATTACTAAAGGGGAATATATTAGTAATCTTATTCTCAAATTTGAAGCGTAGTGGTGGACGTTAAGTCAATATGGTTTTTATTATTTTGATTGCCACTAAAAAGAATTTTTAAGCTATGCTTCACAAGGATTGCAGTATATAGACATGAATAGTTGAATTTGTCCATACCAGTATTTCAGAAAACTAATTTGTGTGAGCTTATTTTTTAACTATAAACACACCTTGTATAATTGCACACAACACAGCTAAATAAATTCTCTCTAATGGGACTTGTATTGACCTTTCTAGTTTCATTGCTCTATTACTATTTTATTTAATATAAAATAGAGTATGATTAACTCATAGAAAGTGAGATATTTTAGAGTAGAGTCACCTTTCCATATAGGTTAATTAAAAAGTAAATATAATTAATCTTTAATATATTAATTTAGATTAAACAGATTGAAAGTTGGCAAAAATAAATGGTGTAAATTGTTTTTTTTAAAGAAACCTAAGGGTATCAATATTTATTTATTACACTAATGTTGAAGATAATATTGATGTAGTGTATAGTCCACTCACTTCTATATCAAAAATAGATGATTTGAAAATTTTCATTGTCAAAGATTGTATACAAATTTTTAATTGAGATTAAGTTAATTATGTGATTGTAGATTAATTTTATATTATACATGTCTAATTTGTAACTCTAGACCTTATCTATCACAATATATACTTTTTCTCTTTGATTTGCTAGATTCTATACTCCTCATTGATTGCTAAGGACTTGGTATATTTATAACTACATCATAAAGATAGTGAAATAATCAATGGTCATGTTCTCCTACTCCCTTAATTAGAATAGTTTTTTGATTGTGATCAACATACTTAGATGTTGATTTTGATAAGATAATTTTATTCCATTGAAAGTTCCAAATGAAAATGTTCATAAGTTCATTCTAGATACGAATGAATAGTCAATGATTGCTTAATAGTCAATTAATGTCTTTAAATTTGAAGCCATACTAGATAATTCCATGTTTTGCAAACTCAACTCCCAATGGCTATGAGGAAAGAGGAGAATTTTAAAATTTGAAACAAATTTATTTTTCCTTAAGATTCAAGCCAAGAAAGATCAATCCTAAATGCTACAAAAATGGTCCATTGTAAAAAGATATATAATACAATGATCATGGGTAAATGTATGCAAATATAGGACAAAAAATAATGGGAATGCATGAATATAAATATAGATAGGATATAGATAAGAATGGATATATATTGATGTATGGAAATAGGAGTAGGTGAACATAGATTGAAATTAGGGAAGGTGCCAAACTTATTAAAAATGGTTTTTGCATGCCAAAAATATTTTTTCTTTCTAGTGACTGAAAAATGAGTTTCTAATGCAAAATTTAAAATGGCTCCTATAAAAGTTTTTAAATTTTAACATTTGATTTGTAATTTTGTCCTCCAAGCTTTGATGTTTTTGAAAAAAAGGTCAATTGTGACTTTATCCTGTTGAAATGTGGCGACTGATTAGCAAAGTACTGTACACTTAGCACGTATCCTCATCGGGGTCCGGGATATATTTCTTTTGCTGTTTTTCGTTGATGAAAACCGACATTGTAATAAAACCCTAAAAAGGCCGAGTTTGTTTGTTGCCCTAAAAATGCATGTTATAAGCGGTTGGGATGCTTAAGGCATTGTAAGGTTGATGTACTATTTTTGCTAGATAATAAGAAAGATTGGATGACTGTGTATGGTGGACGTAACCCATTCTGGGTGAACCACGTTAAATCTCTTTGTTATCTGTGTCCTGTTTTATTTCTTTATCTTTTGTATTTAAATCTGCATATAATTGTTAGTTCATATTTGCTTCGGATCTTCTTGAAACCCTAACAATTGGTATCAGAGCGAGGTTCTCTATAAATTGGCAGGACTTTCAGATTTGAGTGGGAGCAATAGAGGATTCCAAATTCAAGGTCGAAAAGTTTAACGGCCAGAATTATTAGTTATGGAAAATGCAGATGGAGGATTACCTGTATCAAAAGGATTTGTGGCGGCCATTGGAAGGAAAGGCAAAGAAAGCGACCACAATGTCAGATGAAGAGTGGGACATTTTAGATAGAAAGGCACTGGGATCCATTCGATTGTGCCTTGCACTGTCTGTAGCATTCAATATAACAGAAGCAAAAATGGCTGTAGATTTGATGGCAACATTGGCTAAGTTGTATGAGAAACCCTCGGCTTCGAATAAGGTATTTCTTATGAAGCGTTTGTTTAATTTGAAAATGAGTGAGGTAGGATCTGTAGCGGAGCACTTAAATGAATTTAATATAATTACCAGTCAATTGTCTTCGGTAAAAATTACCTTTGCAGAAGAGGTTAGGGCTCTCTTGATTTTATGTTCTTTGCCAGAAAGCTAGAATAGCTTGGTTATGGCTGTAAGTAACTCTGTCTTTGGTAAAAATACTATGGTATTTGATGATATTGTTGGTGTTATCCTAAGCAAGGAAATGTGAAGGAAAAGCACAAGTGAGACTCCAACATCATCGGGTAGTGTTTTGAATGTGGAGAACAAAGGAAGATCAAAGGAAAGAGGAAAAGGCCCTAGGAATGAGAAGTCACAAGGGAAGTCAAAGAAAGGACGCTCTTAATCTAGAGGAAAGAAAGATTGCTGGTACTGTGGAAAGCCTAGTCATCTAAAGAAAGATTGTTGGTCTCGGAAAAACAAAGAAGGAGACAAAAATGAAAATGACAGTAAGGAAGCTAATATTGCAAGTAATACTTTACAAGATGCTTTAATCTTATGTTTGGATAATGTTAATGATTCCTGGGTAATAGATTCTAGAGCTTCATTTCATGCTACACCCCATAGAAAATATTTTCTAGATTATGTTCAAGGTGATTTTGGACAGGTATATTTGGGTGATGATGAGCCCTATCAAATTGTTAGAAAAGGAAAGATAAAGATCAAGTTGCAGAATGGTAATGACTGGTTTCTACAGGAGGTAAGACATGTTCCTAATTTAAGAAGAAATTTAATTTCTGCAGGGCAACTAGGTAGTGAAGGTTGCATAGTTACCTTCTCATATAGTATGTGGAAGGTCACTAAAGGATCATTAGTAGTAGCTAAAGGTGTGAAGGTAGGTGCATTATATTTGTGTACTAGTAAAACTTACTCTACCTTAGTTGCTACAGATAAAGTTACTGCAGGGACAACAACAATAAATGTTGTAAGAACAGATTCGATAATGTGGCAGCATAGGCTTGGGCACATGAGTGAGAAAGGGATGAAAATCCTTCACTCCAAAAATCTATTTCCAGGACTAAAGAAGATTGATTTAGAGTTCTGTGAAAACTGTGTTTATGGTAAACAGAAAAAAGTTAGATTTCTCAAGGTTGGGAAAGAGAAGAAGAGTGAGAAGTTAGAGCTTCTACATTTAGATGTATGGGGACCAACTTAGGTATCATCTCTTGGTGGCTCTTGTTATTATGTTATTTTTATTGATGAATCAACCAGAAAAACATGGGTATATTTCCTAAAACAAAAATCAGATGTTTTTGAAACTTTTAAGAAATGGAAAACTTTGGTTGAGAATGAGATAGGAAAAAAGTTGAAGTGTCTCAGATTGGATAATGGAGGTGAGTATTGTAGCAAAGCATTTGAATATTACTGCTCCTTAAATGAGATTCAAAAGCAGAAGATAGTTCCAGGAACTCCATAGGAAAATGGTGTGTCAAAGAGAATGAATAAGACTATCATGGAGCGTGCGAGGAGCATGAGATTGCATGCTGGATTGAGCTTACATTTTTGGGCAGATGCTGTATATACTGTTGTCTATTTGATAAATAGAGGACCTTCAACCCCTTTGGATGGTGGTATTCCAGAGGAGGCATGGACTGGTAAAAAGGTAAATTATTCTTTTCTAAAAACTTTTGGTTGCGAAGCTTTTGTCCATGTTGATAAAGAAAACAGAACCAAGCTTGATGCTAAATCTCAGAAATGTACCTTCATTGAATATGGGATAGATGAATATGGCTATCGGTTATGGGATTTTGAAAATAAGAAATCAATTAGAAGTAGAGATATTATATTCAATGAGAAGGTTATGTATAAAGAACAGATGCAGGAAACGAAGCATGAACAGGACAAACAAGAATATGTGGTGTTGGATGAGATTCCTGAAAATGAAATGCCATAGGTACCTGATGCTCTGCAACAACAGATTGTCCCACAAACTCTTGCAAGTGTTAGATGTTCTACGAGGACAAGTAGACCCCCTGAAAGATTTTTTCCTTCTTTGTATTCTATTTTATTAATAGATTCTGGTGAACTAGAAGAATATGAAGAAGCAATGCAGGTAGATTGCAAACAACAGTGGGAGCTAGGCATGAAAGAGGAGATGGACTCCTTGATGAAAAATAAGACTTGGGACTTAGTCTCTTTACCTTCAGAAAAAAGAGCCTTGCCTAAAAAATGGGTTTATCGACTGAAGGAGGTCAGAAAAGATATAAGGCCAGACTTGTGGTAAAAGGTTTTGCACAGAAAAAGGGTATAGATTATGATGAAATATTTTCTCTAGTTGTAAAAATGACTTCAATTAGAACTGTACTTAGTCTTGTGGCTGCAGATGATTTACATCTTGAACAATTAGATGTCAAAATAGATTTTCTCCATGGAGATTTGGAGGAGGAAATTTACATGTTGCAACCACAGGGATATGAGGTCAAAGGTAAGGAGAACTTGGTGTGCAGGTTGAAGAAATATCTGTATGGCCTAAAGCAAGCACCCCGACAATGGTATTTAAAATTTGACAGTTTCATGGCTGAACACAGTTATCATAGATGTCATTCTGATCATTGTGTATATTTTAAGAGATTTGATAATGGCAGTTATATTATCCTATTGCTTTATGCTGATGACATGCTTGTTACTGGGTCTAACATGCAACATATAAATGATCTTAAACAGAAATTAACCAGGTCATTTGCTATGAAGGATTTGGGTGCAGCTAAGCAAATTCTTGGTATGAGGATTACAACTTATAGGAAAAATAGAAGCTTGAATTTGTCCCAAAGTGAGTATATAAAGAAGGTGTTGAAAAGATTTAACATGCAGGATGCAAAAGCAGTTAGTACACTTTTGGCTAGTCATTTCAAATTGACTAAGGAGATGTGCCCAAAGGAACGGGAAGAGGTTAATAAAATGTCTAACATCCCGTATTCATCAGCTATTGGCAGTATGATGTATGCGATGGTATGCATAAGGCCAGATATTGCACATGCAGTGGGAGTTGTGAGCAGGTTTATGAGTAATCCGAGTATGGAACATTGGAATGCTGTGAAATGGATTCTTCGGTATTTGAAAGGAACTATTACGAAGGCATTATGTTTCAAAGGATCTAATGCTGCTCTAAGTGGATTTGTTGACTCTGATATGGCAAGTGATATTGATTCACGAAGGAGTACTACAGGGTATGTTTTTACTATAGGGGGAACTACAGTCAGTTGGATTTCTAGGCTACAAAAGGTTGTTGCACTTTCAAACATTGAAGCTGAGTATGTTGCTGCTACAAAAGCCAGCAAGGAGATGATTTGGTTGCAATGTTTTCTAGAGGAATTGGGTCAAACACAAGAGGATATCCCATTGTATACTGATAGCTAGAGTGCCATTCATCTTGCGAAGAACTCTTCATTTCATTCAAGGACAAAGCACATTCAGCTCAGGTACCACTTCATCTAGACTGTTTTGGAGGAGGGTCAGTTATGGCTTGAGAAGATTCACACAAGTGAGAATCTTGCCGATATGTTCACAAAGGTAGTTCCATAGGAGAAGCTGATTTCTTCATCAGTTTCTGCTATTATTCTTCATTGATAATTGTGGAATTTATACCAGTCGAGCCCTAGTGTTTTATCCAGCAGATGTTGCATGTATAGTGGTGTCGTGTAGTATCAGTCTCCAAGTGGGAGATTGTTCGGTGTGGAGTCTGATTAGTCTCCAAGTGGGAGATTGTTCGGTGTGGAGTCTAATTAGTCTCCAAGTGGGAGATTATTGAAATGTGGTGACTGATCAGCAAAGTAATGTACACTCAACACATATCCTCACCAGGGTCCAGGGCTAGGCCAGGCCCTGGGCAGGGGTTTGGGGGAGGCAGCCCCTGAGAAATTTTTTTTTTTCCATTTTTCGTTGATGAAAATAGACATTGTAATAAAACCCTAAAAACGTCGACTTTGTTTGTTGCCCTAAAAATGCATGTTATAAGTGGCTGGGATGCTTAAGGTATTGTAAGGTTTATGTACTATTTTTGCTGGATAATAAGAAAGATTGGACAACTGTGTATGGTGGACGTAACCCATTCTGGGTGAACCACATTAAATCTCTTTACCTTTTGTATTTAAATCTGCATATAATTTTTAGTTCATATTTGCTTCGGATCTGCTTGAAACCCTAACATATCCAACCTTTTGGATGCTTTGGAAATGTTGAAAATTCTACCAAAATTACCTAAATGCTATAATCATGAAAACCTCCCAAGAATATAACTATGCAAAGTAGATTATAGGGATGCTTATTCTTTTGTTAAGTTGTACTTATTATTAGGGCTATGCAAGGATGTAGGAGAAGAGAATACTTGGTTTTTTAATATTATAGCTATCAGTTAGTCTCAAATCTATAAAAACCAGATATTAAAATTAACTGTACTAGACAACAAGTTCCAATACCATGTTAGATTCTTTGGGAAGTGATAATCGGGCTAGAATCTCATGTCTAACCTAGATCATGTGCAACTACAATAAATAGATAATCGAATATCAAATAGTAGAGCCAAAATCTGAAATGATAGAACAATATAGACAATGCAAGAGAACTTGAGAATACTCTTGATACACTCACCAAGCTACCAGTAGGTGCATTAACTCCTACTACCCATAAAATACCGGAAGTTTTACGTACTTGATAAATGTCAAAATATGTAGCATAACCTCCTTAAGTGAAGATAGAAAAGAAGTTATAATTAGTGGCATAAAAGCCAAAAGAGGTTGAGAAAATCAATTACTCTATAACGTACTAAAGGTAAGAACAAACTAGTGGTTATGGAAGGAGGCACAACAAGCCAAAAGAGGGTGTGTGACTCAATTACTCATACGTTATAAAGTGGTACATGTAGATTATGTATTTTTCCATGTTTCTTCACATTAACCACTCCTAATAAACCTAATAAATCTTAAATAATATTTGTAGGAAAAATAATAACCCCTAACATATGGAAATAAAAAACCTACACTAAAAACTACTATGTGGTAAAACGCAAGGATTCATTAGCATATAAATTGAAGCAATACTTATATGGTGTCCAATGATCTCCACAATTATGGTTTCAAAATTTTAATTCATATGCTTTGTATTATAATCTAGTGTATTTCCTAGTTGTGTTGGTTGCCTATATAGTTGGTTGGATATTGGACTATGGTTTTGGTGGGGTTGGTTTTATGTACTAGATGGTAGTCATTGAGGTGCTGATAATTGTTTCTTATTTCCCCTATTTTTTGTGTTATGTTTTTTATAGACTTTACTTTCTACTCTATTGGGTGTTGGGCCCCTTAGCAACTATTTAATTATTAAAATAAAACTTTATGATGGTTATCAATCTGTTTTTATCAATTTATGCATAGATCATATGTTGATATTTGGTAACAATGAATGGATGATTAGAGATATGGTATATCAAATTTCATTACATTTCAACATAAACAATTAGGGGTTCCTAGATGCATCCTAGGCATTGAAAAGACAGAGAAATAAGAAATGTTTGATTGGGATAGACTAAGTATGTTGAATTTGTGTTGTAATATTTTAGTATGGAGAATTATATACTAGGAAATGTTTCTATTTTTTTGGGTACTAAGTTATTAGTTAAGTAATATATACATATTCACCGTTAAATATAGAGTATATATTGCATGTTCCTTACACTAGTCTACTTCATATTCTAATTTATGTTATGTTTTACATAAAGCTAGACATTTGTGATGTAGTGGGAGCCTTGGGTTATTATATGGCTAATATTGGCATAGAGCATTGAGCAATAATTAAGAGAGACTTAAGGTGAATGTAGAACACTATAAATTATTATATCTTCTACTATGGTGATTACTCACAAGGGATTGTTGACTTAGATTGGATAGGAGATGTAGATCATAAAATATCTACTAGTGGCTATTTCTTTAGCCTATTTAGTGTTTCTATTACTTGAATGAGCAAGTGATGGGTTGTAGTCATTTATCCATTGTAGAGGTATAGTACATGACAATTAGTAATGCCTATAAGGAGGCGAGTTGGTTTTAGAGTTTTTGTTGAATTGTTGGCCTTATTCAAGCAGTAGTTTAAATTCAATGTGAGAGTCAAGGTGTCATTAGCTTGGCCAAAACCCATTTTTTTGTGTATAAATGAAGCATATAGATGCACAATACCATTTTTCTCATCACATGGTGGAGGATAGTGGATGATGATTGAAAATGTTGACTCTTTGGTGATTGTTTTAGATGATTTGATGAAGCATGTAAGCACAAATAACATTAGATGGTGTAATAAATATAATAGCCTCATAGTCCTTAATACTTAGATGCTAATATTGCCTTTATGCATTTGCAAGGTGTTTAAAATAAGTGGGAGAATGCTAGAAAACCATTGTCTCAACCATATTTTGCTCAAATTGAATTATTTAATAATTAAATTTTACATGTATTTATGTTATCACTGTTAGTGTATGGTATGTTTCTACTATCATATTCATGTTAGACTTGTACCATCCACTTAGAATTGGACAAGCTCTCACCTTATAGTTCTATATCAAAGGTAAAATTTGCTAAATTATGCAAGTCGCTTTGAACAAAGGTGTAATTAACTTGAATGGCCTTCCTAAAGGTCCTTAATTTTGAACTTTTACTAAATAAGGGAGTACCAACAATCAAAATTTGACTACTTGAGCATCGTGATTATTTCATTGTGCATGCTTGCCTTCCATCCCCAACTAATAACTATACGCAGATTGGAGGACATGCATGAATTTACTCATGAGATTGCATAGTCTACATTATCGTCGCACACGAAGTGCATTTGACTATTATTTTTATTCCTTTAATTCTTCTAGGCATACTTTCATTAGGATTTTATCTGCTTTTGGAAACGAGGCTGTACTAGCCTTCCAGCTTACAAATAATGTAATGACCCCATGCAAATTCGTGTGGCTGCAAAAAAATTTCTTTGTTTTTATTTAAAAACTATAATTAGATTTGTGATACGAAAATAATTCTAGTTGATGAGGGATGGAGGAGACCACCAAATATAAGGAAATGTGGATCCCACGTCCCACAATGAAGTCAAAAGCTACATGTGTTATATGGAGTTCATTCTGATCTTTTATCATCGAACAACATAGGAAAAACAACCATGCGGAACAGAACGTTGGAAAAGCCATCTGCCTTTTTTTCTATACACGAGAAATTTGTTATTTGTGAAAAAGCATGGAGATAATCTTCAAGTGTGCACACATAATATCGAGAGTCAGCTTTAATTTAAGTTTGACATAGATGATTAGTGTCTTATACCTATCCTTATTACGACCAGTTGAATTGTTGGCAAGCACATAGTGAGGTCCGTATTGAATTTCTTTGTATTTACCAAATTTAAAGAATATAGACTAGAGTTGGATTTAGTTTAGTTGACGCATTATATTTTATGCAGGTTGTAGAGGAGCTGGTGATTCTTGGTAGAATATAAGGTAAATGGTAGTAATGGGATTGCTTTTCTACTTGAGATGCATGATATCCCTGTAGTTCTTGGGCTACATTAGAGAGCTAGAGGTGGCAAAAGGTTCTCGTTGAATTGGCCTTGAAAATGTAACAAGCTATTCAGTTATTTCTAGACTGGGTACAGGAATGGAACCTTTGTGTTGTTAGGGTCAGTCGGTTTGAGATCTATGGAAAGATGAAGTAAAACATCAAGCATGAAGGATGAAGACTGGGTTGTGTTAGATAGGAAATATTGTAGTCTTATTTGGCTATGTTTGGTAAATTTATTGCTCCTAAATGTTGTACATGAATCCTTTGTGACCCCTTTTAGAAAAGTTAGGAAAGTTGTACCACACCATATCGTTGGTGAACAAGCATCTTCTATGTAAGTAGTATTCTTTGGGGGTGGTTGATATGGATAGAGTTGTTGAGCACTTTAATTCATGGTCTTATGATGTTCTTTTGTACACATATGGAACAATCTATTGATGAACATTTGAAGCACTACTTTAAATTTTGTGTTTGATGAGGTAGTGTCTTCTCTTCTCCCAAATGGTCTTTCTTAGAAAGAATAGTACAAGTGGCATAGCTTTCTTTCCTAGTGATAGCCTTATATCATGGTTGAGCTAAAAGAAGGATTTTGTATCTCAGTCTATGGTAGAAGCAAAATATATTGCAATAGTTTCTTGTTGCATTTAGGTTTTATAGATAAAAAAAACATTGTAGCAAATGGAGATTGAATTTGAAGAACCCATGCCAATCCTTTGTTACAATACAAGTACTATAAACATTTCAAATAATCGGGTAACACATTCAAGGAAAAAACCATATCTCAATTAAGTATCACTATCTAAGAGAGAAGGTTGCAAGGAAAGAAGTGAAGATAGAATATGTTGAAACAAAGGAGAGATAATTACAAAACTTTTTCCAAAGGAGACAATTTAATATCTTGGCTAGAATTTGGAAGTGGTATCTCCCTCCTCTTAAATGAAGAGGAAGTTAGTATATGTTGAGGAGGAGTGTTGACTACTTACTACAAGTAGTCTTGGTGGTATTGTGAAAAAAAATTGCAAAAGGTATTAGTAGATTAATTTTTCCTCACAAAAGGAGCAAGAGTTGAAGCTCAAGAATCAAAGTGGATATTTTTCATTGATGTCAAAGGAGGAGAAAGGAAGCCAAAATTCTACACCATTTGGGGAAGAAAGGATTGTGTGTGTGTGTGTGTAGAGAGAGAGAGAGAGAGAGAGAGAGAGAGAGAGAGAGAGAGAGAGAGAGAGAGAGAGAGAGAGAGAGAGAGAGAGAGAGAGATTCCAAAGAAAGGAAGTCAAAATTATGGAGAGCACAAAGCCAAACTTGAGCAGAATGAAAGTCCAATTACAATGGAAGCAAATTTTCTACACAATGGGAGCCCCTAATTTCCATTACGAGGAGCATTTTATTCGTAGCATTTTTCGTGTTTGGCACCAATGACAAAGGAGGAGATTGTTGAAATTTATATTGTCATTAATTTCAAAGGAGGTAGTTAAGGATGTATATAAATTATCATTATGTTACCCTCAATATCCAGTTTCCAAAAATTACAATAGTTTTAATTAATATTATGTCATATCAAATTATTATTGATCTAGATAAAAAAGTCAAGTTATGTTAAATATATCATTCAATATAGTATGTCACTATTATCATCTTATTCATTTTTTTATTGTTGAAGGATTTGGAAGTATTTGTGATGTGTATATGAAGTCCATTCCTCAAAAATTATATCCAGTAGCACAATATTTTATACCACATTCTACCATAGTTATATTTTGAGGCTTGTAGTTTGGAAGCTAAATAAGGCTACACACAAAGACAAATCTATTCAAGTTTCAAAGGTGGACTTCAATAACATGAAAAGTTAGGGTCACTTCACAATATATTATGACTTTTTTGATGAATGCCTCAAATTATTGCACTATGAACCAACTATAGGAAGCATGTGAAAGTGTACTAGGACCAACTATTTTTTTTTAGTAAAGCATAGCATCAACCAACTCTTGGAGTAGCATGTTGGATCTTGGTTTAAGCCTATTACATGTTTGGTCTAAAGTATTCATGTGGCAAACGTGTGAATGCAATAAATAAGTTATAAGATGAGTTGTGATTATATATAACGTAGGGATGCATAAGTGTAATTGGATTCATTTCAAGAGTAATTCTTGCTAATAGAACTAATAACCATGGGAAAAGTTATGTAAGTTGTCTACTAAATTCTAGGTTAAGTGGGCAAAATCAATTGAAGGTCTCATGCACTTTGAGAGTGTTGTCAAAAGTTGATTAGATCAAGGTGATGCTAAAGGTTCACCCTTGAAGGTCTGCATAGCATATCTTTCATGTACTATTATTGTATTTAAGGTTGGCACCTCATCATTATAGTTGGTGTTCACTTCTTAGACTCGGGGATTGGTGTCTCCTATGGGTTGATGCATACAAAATATTGTAAGTTTATTATTTAGTTTATGAGGCTCGATTTGGATATTAGATCCAAGCAGCTTTTCTCACCATGGTTTTCCCCTTAAGTTTCTACATAAATCTAGTATTATTTTGTGTTGATGTCCTCTTATATTATCTTATCTTATCTTATCCATTTCTATGATGTTTGGAGAATTTATCAAGGGTAATTAATTTGGAATTGGTTTCTATTGATTAAGATTCTCTTAGTGTCTATGTGTGATTAACACACATAATATATGTATTCTATTAAGAACAATAACCACTATTTATTTTATTTTCATTCAAAAGAACTATCTAGATTTCCTTGGATACGACCTTCTATTTATGTCACTTTGTGCAATCTTCCTTTATTCATAATGTATCTTTGTTCAAGACAAAAATCAAGTCCTTGTAGCAGTAACAAGTTATCCTATATTGTCTAACAATGTAAAAGTTTATTGGTTATTTTGGATAGTTTAAAATTTTGGATTTATAAGGTTTGAATTTCATAAATACTTTTCCTTTGTAATAATTATTTGTAAGTAATTTAGAAAGATATTTTTGTACTAAAATTTAGCTATTAATGAATTGTAATTGAATACATTAACTCACACTTTAATTATAATCATTAGCATATTATTACTTATGGATTTGCTTAGGTCAACCCAAGAGTATAGCCAATAATCCTTAGCTTGACTAAATCCATCCATTGATTATTACCATTTATTTATAATTAGATTAGTAGTAGATCAATAAAATATATATTTATTTATATATTAATAAATGCATAGAGTAGCATGTATCAATATAAGAATGCAAGTAGTTATTAAGAGAATTTAAGTAAGAGGTGTAGAGATGTTATTAAAGCTTAAACTTTATTAATTTATAACATTAAATGTATAGAAATAAATTCATTAGTCAACAATATTAAGCTTGAATATATTCTTTCTGTATATCTTAAGATGAATAAGTTATTTTTTGAATTCCTCCACAATACTTTGTTTAGATTAAAAACCAGAAAGAATTTTTAAAATCACAAGACTAATATATAAATCAGGATAATAAGGATAGTAATGAGAGAAATGGACTCTTGGGTCAAGGGTAAGATGTAAGCCCATATCCCTTACCATATAGAAATAATAAATTTTGTTTTAATATTGTGATTGTTGAATATTGAACTTTGACTTAGTGAAAACTCTAATTATAATATCATAGTTTGGTTTTTTAAATGTAAAGGATAAGGGTGGAATTTCATATTAATCTCATGTTGATATGTTCATATAGTTTCTTGACTAGATGATAGTTCTTTACCATTAAATGGTTAACCATCTCTAAAGTTTATGACTATATATATAAATATTAAATAGACTTCATCTTATATTGTGATTGTTTGATCATGATAACACCTTTTAATCAAAGGAGTGATTAGATGAATATGATACTGAATATTATAATCAAATCTAATGTAGAAAGTTTATTCTAAGATAGAAAATATATTCTATTATCAAAATATTTGATCCAATTAGATTTAATGAATGGAACTAAGTTATTTATGATAATCATTTCTTATCAATTTATAACATGTTAATGATATAATGTTAGAGAAATTATGCATCATATAATAACTCATGAATTAGTTGTTAAGTATATCATTTAGAAGATTTAAGAATGAATTAGCATTTAATAAGTCTTGCATGATATCAGGTTAATTAGATAGATTGATAGTTACCTTTTCTTTTGTACTCTTATACATGTGTCTGTATGAGTTTTATATTCTCAAGATCATGTTTAGAGAGAGAGAGAGAGAGAGAGAGTATATCATTCTACATAGATTCCACCACTCCTACTTGTTTAAGATTTCTCAACATCTTTGTGTTGGGCCAGGTATTCTTCATGCCAAGAAGAGTTTGAGGGGAGTTTAAAGATTTGTGGTTGGGTAGATAAGTTCTTCGATGATGCATGCTACATAGATTCCATCACTCCTACTTGTTTAAGATTTCTCGACATCTTTGTGTTGGGCCAGGTATTCTTCATGCCAAGAAGAGTTTGAGGGGAGTGTAAAGATTTGTGGTTGGGTAGATAAGTTCTTTGATGATTCTCTCACCCAATGTGTGCTTGTTGGAGATAGTGTGTCGAGAGTTCCTATTAGGGATAACTTTATTTTTGTACACTTTGTAATTGACCTTTTGATGTTATCTAAAGGAAATTGTTTCCTTATGATATGGCTTGTCAATGGCTTTTGTACTTAGACATCATGTTTCCATTCTAATACATTTGAACATGTTATTTTAAATGTTTTAGAATAATGTGTATTTTATGCTATATGACTATTTTAATAATATGGAGGTCCTTATAGTTTGAAATTATTATTGTCTCAAAACATTAAAAAATATCAAAATTGACACATTACTAACTCATGTGAATGCACATTGATATATTCAAAGCAATTTCACTTGTAGTTGGGTTTGTTTCATGTAAGATAAACAAATTTACCAAATATTTAATATATTTTGAATGTGAGTACATATAAGAGGCATGTTTATAATTTATTATTTTTGTATTTATAATTTAATAACAAGTCATCTAGTGTAAAAATACTCTAATAATAAGAGGTGGTAGAAAATTTTGATATAATTTATGATATAAGGACTCATGTTCAACTTTAATATTATGTTATGTGGCATGGAAAGTGAGATGTCTACTTGTAAAAATGGTTTACAAATCCAATTACATAGAACTATTTGGACTTTTGCTGATGCTATTTAAATGATTTTAATTTGATAAAAAAAAAATCTCATATTATTAATTACTCCATCTAATAGTAAAAAAACATAAGTATTAGAAAACCTTCTATTATTCACAGCTCCTTTTTATAAGTAAGATCTACACAATTAGAAGCTTTAGAAATGAATGATCTTATTAGATGAAAATAAATAACAATTAGTCCACCATTCATAATTCTTAAAAAGCCTTCTCACTATTAAGTTATGTGTGTCATACAATTCAATAGAATTAAAAGTTGATTTAATGCACAAAAATGTTCCAATAGTATCATATGTCTTTATTATTTTAAAAAGTTGAATATTTGGTTTAATAAAATATATATTTCAGGTTGAGCTAGCCATCCAAACTAAAAACATAGAATGATTCAACATATTATTTAAAAGTTCATATTATTAAATTGATATGATGTAGAATTAGAAATAATCAATCTTTGTAAACTTAATAACCTTAAATTAATATATAAATATCTCTATTATACCTAATTATCCTCATGAAGTCACACATAGCAAATAAAGTTCCAATTATTTTTACTTCGACCTATCTTTCTCGAATGTAATCATCCATTCATTTTTTATGACTCTTCATTACATATAAATTTTCAATTTAATAATTTTTTACTCGTATCTATTTTATATACCATAACCCTTACTATTTCCTTAGACACCGCGTAACTTAACTTCCTATTTAGATCATCTAATACACAGTATTCATAAATTAGGAACTCCTGTAACCATAATATATATATAACATCATCCCACCATTAGTTGCATGATGATATATGTTTTATTGCATTAACATAAAGAAGTTTATCCTACAAATATACATTTACAATCTATTAAGTTTCGATATGTTAGATTCTTTGGAATTCTAATTTTTTCCACGATAAAAAAAATGAAGAGCGCGGGAACAACATGCGAGAATTTTATACCAAACTTGGTCGCCCATCCCCGTGCAAATTACGGAAGAGGAAAGTCATTTATAACCAAAGACAAATATACTTGTGGGCCATATCACCTTTGCCAATGTTTCTCGTGTTTTAATGTGAAACCCAAAGAAGTGTTACTTTTGAACAGGCCTGGAATTTGACAGGCTATATGGCCGGTTTTGCACTTTTAGACCGTATATTACAACTAATAAAATTAGTGGACCATAAGTATCGACATTCTATTTTTTCCACAAACCATATATATGACACTTAAAATTATTAATAAGCCGTAAAATATTATAATAGGTAATATATATTGATATATATTATTTTACAATGTTTATTATAAATATATGAATTTATTTAGAATATTTTAAAATGGTATGATTAAGATATAATTATTTCTAATTTTATATTATTTTTATATGAATTTTTAGTATGTTTTTCTTATATAAATTTAGAAACTTTGTTAATTTAGTTTTTAATATTTTTTAAAGATTGTCTTAAATATCAATATAGAAACTTCTAACAATTGAAATGATAAGATATAATCATTTCTAATTTTTTTAAATATTGTAATAAAAAAATCTAAATGGTTTCTCTTTTTATAATAAACAAGATTTTTGGGTTGAATTTAGAAACTTACAAGTAAATTTAAAATTTTTTAAGTGCATTACTAATTTATTATTGTTTTTCAAAGTTTTACTTTTTTTTATGGAATTATTTCTTTTCACCTCAATTGAATTTTATTGGAACTTCAATTCTATGAAGCTTAAAGAATTTATATTAAACTGTTCACAAATTAAAAAAAATTGACACTTAACATTTTTTTAAAAACGTAAAATGAAAGGCATTAAAATTACTAAACTGTCATAAAAAATTATATGACAGGTAGGGGTGGCCGTCAAATTCCAGGCCTGCTTCTGAATAACTCAATGGAGTCACCATGGAAAGCAGACACGAATAAAATGCCGCGTCCACCACATCCATGAAAGTTTCTATATCTATGTTTTTCAAATAGATTTGGAGAAAACTCTCAATTCAGAAAAACGTCGGAGTAAACATTCTAAGAAACGTTGGAGGAATGCTCTATCACATCATTACTCACTATTGTTTATAAGTATAGGTAAGGTCAAGCGCTATAGATGGTAGTCATGTGCATTACCACCGTAATAATCGCACTGAGATAACGTGCATACAACCATATTTCAAACGGCGGGGTCAAGATTCCCCCTTCGCTACAGATTTTGCACATGATGATTTTGTATATAAGAGAGCAGACAAGCCATAGCATGTAATACAACCATTGCAGGTTTTCTCCTATCCAAAATGGCGAGCAGACAAGCCTTACAGCCATTGTTTCTTCTTCTTGCTTTCTTTTTCTTCAAGTTAGTAACGGTGGAATCAATAAGAACCCCCTTCAATATGACTAAGGCTGAGAATAGTGCTAAATATCATGTTGAAAAGCCGGAGCTTGTAGTTCAAATGGTAGAAAGGTAACCATCTCGCCTTTCAGATGATTTAGACATTTTAGAGAATTTATTTATGGTAGTATACAAATGAAATCCAATATCTTATTGAATTTGGTACATTAGTATGAAATCCTAAATGACAAGGTTTATTATAAATGTTCTATTTATTCTTATGCTGTTCCTCGACGTTTTCTTCACTGTAATTTCTATAATATTATTCTTGTAACTGTAGTTGGTATGCAGCAGTTATAGAACAAATTTCTATCACCCATATCATCATGCCATTGAATAATTAACAATTGTCGTCGTTAAGACAGATTCAATGAAAGAAAATTCACTACAGAACAGATATTTAAGTCAGTTCATTTAAGAGAATTTCAAAGTTCTAGCATTTTTTTATAGCTAGCATATACTACAGACAGTGAGATTATTTACTTCCAGAACTATTCTGCAGGAGTTTAAATAATTCGAAAACAAAGCTGAGCTCGTGCGAAACGGTGAACCCCATCAATGACTGTTGGCGTTGTGATCCTAACTGGGTTAACAACCGAAAGAGACTGGCTGATTGTGCCGTCGGATTTGGCAAAAACGCCATTGGAGGTAAGAATGGCAGATTTTATATAGTTACAGATCCAAATGACGATGACCCGGTCAATCCTCGACCTGGCACTCTGCGGCACGCTGTTATTCAAACCGAACCTCTCGCCATTTTATATAGTTACAGATCCAAATGACGATGACCCGGTCAATCCTCGACCTGGTACTCTGCGGCACGCTGTTATTCAAACCGAACCTCTCTGGATTATTTTCCAGAGAGATATGGTTATTCAGCTCAAGGAGGAGCTTATCATGAACAGTTATAAGACTATTGATGGTAGAGGTGCCAATATATAGCAAATGGAGCTTGCATTACAATTCAGTATGTGACCAATATTATCATTCATGGAGTTCATATCCACGACTGTAAACCTGCGGGAAATACAAATGTTAGGAGCTCCCCGACCCATTATGGGTTTAGAACCAAGAGTGATGGAGATGGGATTTCCATCTTTGGATCAAGCGCAATTTGGGTTGACCACTGTTCATTGTCAAGTTGCGCAGATGGATTGATCGACGCCATCATGGGTTCCACTCCTATAACCATTTCAAACAGCTTTTTCACTCACCATGACAAGGTGCTCAAAACTGCTTGTTTGGTCTACCATAAATATACTTTTCTTTGAAATTAGGTTTCACAATTGTATTTTTTATCCGAGGATTTTAGGGTACTAAAAGCCTATTACTAGATTTGAACGAAAAAAATGTGAGTATTTATTAAATTGTCGATAGAACGCTATTTCTCAAGTCCAATATTTATTGGCTTTTTGCAGGTGATGCTCCTGGGACACAGCGACGCCTACACTGAGGACGTCAAAATGCAAGTAACAGTTGCTTTCAACCACTTTGGAGAAGGTCTTGTTCAACATATGCCTAGGTGTGAATAGAATTTTGTAACAAACTGTATTCCTTGCACAAAGACCACGAATATACATCTTGCTGAAGTTTATTTGCTCAAGTCTTTAAGATATTAACGTTATGATGTAGATGTCGACATGGATACTTTCATGTGGTGAACAATGATTACACCCACTGGGAAATGTATGCAATCGGGGAAAGTGCAAACCCCACCATTAACAGCCAAGGTAACAGATTCCTTGCTCCTGATTATCGATTCCGCAAGGAGGTAAAAGACCTGTACAACTCATGTCTCTTATATCTTTGGTATTCAATGGTTGTAGTATAGTTATATTATGGGTAATGTGCAGGTTACAAAGCACCAAGATTCAACAGAAGGCAACTGGAGATCAGTGGGAGATCTTATGTTAAATGGGGCATTCTTCACAACATCAGGGGCTAAAGCATCCTCAAGCCATGCCAAAGCTTTGAGTATGGTGGCAAGACCTTGCTCTATTGTGGGCTCTATCACTGCAACTTCAGGTGTTCTCACCTGCAGAAAAGGTTCCAGCTATTAGACCAAATGTGTGCATTATACACAAATTCTTTGAAATCCCTCAATTCTGTTACTTTACAAGCATGAGCACACGGAATGAGGCTTCTTTGTTATTTTAGTTTTGTTTGCCGAGACTCTCCTATCATATTTCACTAAAGACGAATATATGGAAAATATCGAATAATATTTTTCTCAAATTTGAAGCGTAGTGGTAGAACGTCAAGCCAATGTTTGTTTATATTATCTCGATTGTCACTTAAAAGCATTTCTTAGGTAAATCTCACAAGAACTGCAAATATAGAGATAGGAAATAGTTGAATTTATGTTCATACCAGTAATTCAAAAAACTAATTTATGCGAATGTTTCTTGAAACTATGAACACACCCGGTGTAGTTGCATACGACGCAACTAAATATATTCACTTGCATGGGGAATTATTAACCTTCTACGTTTGACTGCTCCTATAAGATTTTTATTTAATATAAAATAGAGTATAACGAACTCACAAGAATGTGAGACATTGTAACGTAGAATAGCCTTTCAATTTAGGTTAACTAGCAGTTGTACGTTTTTATTGTGTGCAATGGAAAGCTGATAGGCAGGAAAGGAACAGTATGTGTAGAGTAATTATTGATGAGATTCGAAGAAATGAGAAATGGATGAAACTTGCAATCTCCATAACAATGCCATATATCCGATATATCTAGCTGATAGTAACATTCAAAATGTACAGAAATTTGACAAAGATTAAATGAATCTAGTGTTGTAATTGTGCAATGTCAACTGTAGAAACATACATGTCCAAATGTGAGAAGAGTTTAAATTAAGTACAATAAATGCAAGAGATATATTGTGGTGTAATAATAATATAGAAGGAATTAATGTAAGCAATGTGAAGTTCTGTGCAAGAGAAGGGAAGTTGTAAATTGCTGCATGGGTCCTTTGGCAACCTGAAAAAATAGAGGCAATTTGTAATTAATGCAGTGTGTATGATATGCAATCCTGTCGAGAAGAGTATGTAAAATGAAAAGGTGCAAAAAACATGGAGCTGTAAGAAATGATAAATGTAGAGATTAGTTGGTGGAAGAATTACCAAAAAAAGAGTGAAGAGCAACCTTAGAAAATGTGTAGTAACAATTGAATGTAGGAATGAAATATCATAGAGGGCACATTAACAAAATTTCCCAAGGACAATTGTTCCTGCAGCGAGAAGTGAAAATAAAATAATGTTAGCATGTAAAAATGGAAGAAAGGAAGTTGGCAGCAATTATTCATTCAATTGAAATGGTAAAGTTAAGAAGAGTGAAAATGAGAGCAATGAAAAATATTTGATTGAAATTTATGACTCACATAATTAGTCAGATAAACCTATAATGCAACGACGTTTTAAAACATCTTGAAGTGGATTTTGTGGTGCTTGCAAATTTTGTAAGGAAAACAGAGGCATAGGTTTGTGATATAGATGGGTGAAGTACATGTGCCAGACAAAGAGTTTTGAAATGTAATGATGATTAAAAAGGTGCAAGCAATAGAGTTGAAAATAAGAGAGCTTACTGCAAAATTATTATGTTGACAGATGTGGCTAGTGAAGTTTGGATACAAGAGCAATGCAAAGCACCTATTCTTTGTATTTCAGTGACAGGAAAGCAAACTGTATAAAGATGAGAATGTAGGCAAATGATAAACAAAGAGAAGAGGACTATAGTATCAGAACGAGACGAGAAATAATGAAATAAGAGGAAAGAAGGTGGAAAGAAAACTTACAATTCATGAGTGTCGAGGCTTGAAAGTGCAAGGTAACCAATGAAACATATTAGCAATCCTGTCTGTGAGATTAGTAATGTTTGGTATAGCAACATATAGGATATCCCAAAAAAGTGGATATAGATGTTAGAGATGAAGATGCAATTAAAGTTAGTTGGATATTAAAGAATTCACATTAAAATGTAATTATATGTTTAAATTTTGAAAGTTTGATAGGTATGTATACCTGCATTGTGCAGCATGAAACTGCATTGAACAGTTGATTGACAACGATTAAAGTGGATAGGCAATGGGTTGTAGCCATCTTATAAAGAGGTAAGTGAGTTTAAAGAAAGATAAAGTAGTTAGTGAGTGAAGTGGATGGGTAATGTGTTGCAACTGTGTTATACCTGAGATAGTTTTATACTTACAGGTGTAGCAGCCTGGAGAATAGGAGACTTTAAAAACTGTATATCGCCATGTAATGGTTTTTAATGCCTGTTTCAAATTATAAGTTGTGTTGGATTTATAACCAAAGTTGACATCAACTCATAACAATATAAAAACATTAAAGAGTAGTCAACACAGAAAGCAGCAAAGAGCAACCTTAGAAAATATGTAGGAATAATTGAATGTAGGAATGAACTATCATGGAGAGCGCATTAAGGAAATTTTCCAAGGACAATTGCTCCTGCAACGAGAAGCGAAAATTAATTAATTTTATCATGTAAAATGGAAGAAAGGAATTGGAAAGCAATTAATTATTCAAGTGAAATGGATAAGATAACAAGAGTGAAAATGGGAGCAATGTAAAATATTTGATTGAAAGCTATAACTCACATAATTAGTGTGATAAAAATGAAATGCAGCAAAGTTTTAAAACATCCTGAAGTGGTTTTTTTGGTGCCTGCAAATTTTGTAAGGACACAGGTGTAGAGACCTGGAGACCAGGAGACTTTAAAAACTGTATATCGCCATGCAATTCTTTTTAATTTATAAACACTATAGATTATATAATGAAAAGCAACAAATAGAAAAATTATTACCTGAGAAAATGTGCAGGACATATGCACAAAAAAATCACATGTATTGATGAAGAGAGCAAGATGCCTGTTTCAAATTATAAGTTATCTTGGATTTATAACCAAAGTTGATATCAACTCATAACAATATAAAATCATTAAAGAATAGTCAACACAAATGATATGCATGTTTCTAGAAATGTTTTTTTTGTGTGTATCCATAAAATATTTGAGTTCATACTTCTTTTGCACTATGTATGTGGGATTTACTGCTTGGTTGGACAGGTGAATCGACACACTCATCAAGTTAAGCTTTGTGACTTTGGAAGTGCCAAAATTCTGGCAAGTATATTTAAATATATAAGAAATAATCTAAATAATAATGTTAATGATTTTCCGAGGCTGCTGAAATCTATTTGTTTTAGGAGTTCTTGGTTGAGTCTAATTGTATCCTTAGACTAAACTGAGTTTTACACTACAATTATGCTATAAACAAATGTAAAAACTAACTTACTAGCTAATGTTATTGTTTTGAAAGTTGAAATTTGAAAACCAATTTTGCTTCATTTAATTACCTTGTGAGAGACCACTCCAGCACTGCATATCTTGTGCTGAGCAATTATATCAGACATCTCATATTTGTATTTGGTTGCTGCCATTTAAGATATTCCTCTAATGCATAACATTTAGCTGGTGTAGTAATTGTTGGTTTGTCAATGGTATGGAATGGGAGTATGGGCTTGTTGTTTTCTATTAATAGTTATTTATGTAACAAAAAGGCGAGTTATGTTAGTATTCACAAACGAAAAAATGTATGAACGTGGAAAATTTTAAATAGACGGGAAATTGACTATTATCAAATATAAACACCATAGATTATATAATGAAAAGCAATAAATAGGAAAATTATTACCTGACAAAATGTGTAGGACATATGCACAGGAAAATCATAAGTATTGGTGAAGAGAGCAAGATGACTGTTTCAAATTATAAGTTGTTTTGCATCTATACCCAAAGTTGACATCAACTGATAAGAAAATAAAAACGTTAAAGAGTAGTGCTCAGATGAAAGATAACTGCAGGGTCTAAAAACGAAACTAAAATTTTAAACATAGACAATAAAAGAATGATTAAACAAGGTAAATTTGAACTATAATATATGTTAAAAACAATTTTTGCCACATCTAGTCAGTCCCAGATGGGTAGTGACATGACAAGATGATTTGAAAATGCTCTATTTCTACAAAAGAGACCAATGCATTGATAAATTACATATTAGTTATCATACCTCATTGGTAACCTTTTGTAGATGACATGGAGCATTCAAGCTATCTTCTAGTACATCATGAAATGCTACAAGAATTGAAGTGGCGTGGCAAACAAAACTATGATTATTAATTGATTTGATTGGAAGATTTGTTATAAAAGTGTATGTTGCATTCAAAACAAATAGGAAAATAAAGGAATCTACAATCTGCACTTATTGTCTAAAGGAATGAAAGTTTAACTGTTATAGTAAATATTAGTTCTTACCCCAAGGAAGCACCTCTAACCTGTGCCTTATTTGCCTTTAAAATAACCACATAATGAGTAGAAAAGTGTAAAAAGGAAAAAATATTAGGTAATACATAACTTTGGCTAACAATGGCATGAAGAAAAGCTCTTAATTTTTGCATAGATATATAATGTTAGAGCAGCAACAGAAGTAGGATGATGTTTCAAATCAGATTGTATCAAAAATGTTCTCTATTTTTTTGTACTAGGTATGAATGTATACAATGAAACTGAAAAGATGTTTTGAAGGGAGCATTGAATATGCCTTGAAAGAATTACATGGCCACATAAAAAGAAGAGAATGTAAACTTGGTATGTTTGATAGGTATGTATACCTGCATTGTGCAATAGAAAACTGCATTGAATGGTTGATTGACAACAAGTGAACTGGACATGCAATGTATTGTAGTTGTCTTACAAAGAGGCAAGTTAGATAAAAGGGAGATAAAGTAATGTTGGAGCATTAAAATTTATGAACAGAGTATATTTGAAGCAATAAAAGTTAAATATCATACCTAAGATAGGTGCACATGTTGGAGCAGTGAGTGATGTGGATGGCCAATTTGTTGCAGCTATGTTATACTTGATATAGCTTTAGACTTTCATTGCAGACTGTGTAGATAGGAACACTTGTGTGTAGTGTTCAATGCAGCATGGAGGATGTTGGAGTATTAAAATTTATGAACATAGTATATTTGAAACAATAAAAGTTAAATATCATACTTGAGATAGCTGCACATGTTGGAGCAGTGAGTGATGTGGATGGCCAATTTGTTGTAGCTATGTTATACCTAATATAGCTTTAGACTTTCATTGCAGACTGTGTAGATAGGAACACTTGTGTGTAGTGTTCAATGCAGCATGGAGGATGTCTTAGAATGAGTGCAAACTAAAATGAAGAGTAACGTGAAAAGAATTAGTACCAGGGATGATTAAGAATGCACATATTTTGAAGAGATAAGACCATGTAAAATTGTAATTACCTTGTTGAAAGTAGAGGAATGTAACAAAGGTGGTTATGGACTAGAGGATTTTAAGTTGAATAGATATTTGTTTGGCTAGACAATAGCTGCAAATGAGTTTCTTCTTTCTTTCTAATGGTTGTATAAGCATTATTTTTCAATTTGGAATACCTTTCAAAAGAGAATGGTGGTTCGATTCGTATCCCATCAATTGAATTCACTCTTGAAATAGATGTGAATGTGAGTCCTTTCTTTTCAGTATTACCTATGTCTATTGTAGCTCTGTCTAATGTAAGTCCTTGAGATTTGTGAATAGTGATGGCCCAGGACATTGTCAAAGGTACTTGCGTACGCCTGCCTCATGTTATTGGCAAAATGGGTATGTCTTTTGGATGTGCTATATCCCATGGAGGTCCATTATAATCCTTGAATTACACGACCACATATTTTGGCAAGTCTGGTGGTTTTGTATTTTTTTCATATACAATTGTTTTGATGAGACCAATAGCTCCATTAACAAGGCCAACTTCAATCCACAAGTTAGCTATTAACATCACTTGCTGATTTATAGAAATAAATACTTCTAATGGTAGTTGTTCATCATTGTCATATTCAGTATTTGTTTGCTTACCAACTTTAGCTAAACTTAGAGCGACAAGCAAATTTAATTCTTTGAGCGTTTTCCTGTTATGCAACCATGCAGATTCATTTGTTGCAAATAAATGAATTGATGAGTTGAAATCCTTCTTTTGTTGAATATTTAATGTTACATTTGTCTAGCACATCAGAAACTGCCAATCATGTTGCAGTGCTTGAGCATTTCTTAAGTTGTGAAGGAGTGTTATGAATTGCCGCTGTCATATAGATGCACCTTGTTGCCAAAAAATAGTGTCCAACGTTACGACACTAGTAAAAGAATACCATAAACTGAGGGCTGTAGAGTGAGATGCATATATAGGTTTATCCATTACAGGGGGGGAGCTGAGCAAGATCACCTACGAGAATTATGGACACCCCGCCAAAGCTTTCATGCTGACTGTCAGGGAATGCTTGGCGCAAACGACTATCTATATTAAGTAGTAATTTTGGGCCTAAAAAGCTCATTTCGTCTATCAAGATATATTTAATATGTTTCAATTGTTGTTGCAAAGTCATTAATGACTGCCCTGTCAAAGGATGCATTTCTCTTGTAGGTATGCATAACCCTACATGGATTGTTGTCGCTTGTATATTAAATGCAACAACACCTGTTGGTGCCAAAACAAGCAATGGGTTTTGCTTGACAGCTGTAGATATGTTCAATTGTTTCCTAATGCAATATATTAAAAATGATTTACCAGTGCCTGCGGTGCCTTGAACAATCATTCGTATAGGTTTTGTTGTAGATTGTTTATTATGATGTTGTAGAATAATGTCGAGTGCAACTTTTTGTTTAGGCGATAGCTGAATTTTTTGTGTGTCCTGAGTTGAGATTTGCATGGTAGCATGTTGGAATTATAGCTTGGTTGCAGCTATGAATTGAAGAGTAGTACAATCTAATTCATCATCCACAACAGTTGCACCCCACAAGTAGTTAATATCATAATCACGATGGCCTAGAATTTGTAGATCATTTTGGGCAAAGTTATTTGTAGCTCCCATTTGTGATAGTAATTCCCACTCGTATAGATTTGTATCATCTTGATTTTGAGAACCATTATTGTCACTGTCATCTTCATTTGGAGGGCTGTAATCATCTATAATTTGTTGGCTGTGGAGATGATTGTAATTAGTCTTTTTAAAGTTTTTCCAATTTGTTATAATTTGTTCTTTTGAAGTTTCTATCTCAGTTGGGATGTCATGAAATGGTTTGTATAGCAGCAGTTCAGACCAACAAAAAATCTTGAACTCATCGGTATCTTCATCTGGAGGTTCTATAAACTGAGGATATATAGTCACAATTGCTTTTTTATCCCTGATTTGCCATTTTGTTTTTTTTGCATTGAGAATTATATGAGAACCCTTGTGTTGATTGTAACATACTTGTTGTATTTAATTCAAAAGGCCACTGCATATAAGCATGGATATAAGTTGTTTAAAGGTCAGTTCCATTATTCGATTTTATGACACAGTGCAATATTTGTCTGCCAACATTTAGAGAGACAAACTGTTGACTACAACTTACAAGAGGCAATTTCTATAACATATGGCAAGTTTCTTGTGCACTGATATCACGGTCTGCTACTATGCCCATCATAAATTTCGGATATGTTAATAAGATGCTATCTTCAAATTTAGTTGTATTCACTATCATTTTCAGCATTTTAATATAGGATTGCGATTTGTTTTCTGATTTGGAAGCATACTTTGAAATGTATTGGAGGATAGCTTTTTTTGAAGTGACTGGTTGACAATCAATATTAGCTCTCCATAGTGAAAGCATCCAAGGATTATGAATATTCAAATGATCATCATTCCTTGTAGGTTTATAGCATGGCTTGTTGTCATTCTCAACTGTCAACATAGACATCTCTTGTAGAACCCATGGAGCTTTGTAATGACATTCAAGTTTGGGACCTGTTTTCTTGAGGCATGTATGTTTTGTGCATTTTGTGTGCCTCTATAAAGTATTTAGTAATGCCTCATAATCTAATGCAGGGTCTATGGAGAAGATTTTTTTTGTATCAGCTAGACATGGATCATCCAATGTAGTGTAGTGTATTGCATTCATGCGGTCTGCTATGCTGCGAGGATTCCAAGTAGAAACATATTTGTCAAAAAAAGCTTTTGCCATTTGGACCTCATTATCATCTGTCCAATCAATGGTTTCCATATTTGGTGCTCCAGGGAGCCATAAGAAGCCATGAATATGTCCTGAGCCACGATGTTGCCATTCATACCTATACCAATGATCCTTTGCTTGGAACAACTTTTGAATAACTTCTTCATGAAATATTGTAAATCTATTGTGAAGGTATAATGTTGTTATATGTGGATTGCAGATCACATGGTCTATAAGTTGTTTTCTTGTAAATTGTGTGTTTTGGCTATCATTTTTAGAGAAAAGCCTATGCAAATTAGGCCATTTAGTATCAGCTGAGCTCAATATAAAGAACAGTGTCAGGGTCCCCAATTGGAAGATCATTGCAGTAAGCTCTTTTCTAGATTTACTCCAATATGCACGAGTGCCTCGAAGTGCTGCACCAAATCACAACAATTGATTTGGCAACTGATCATCAGGAGTGTTTTGCAATCGTTCATGAAGCACTTGCATAGTGGGTGGGATAGGCTCTCCCAAATTAGTTCTAATGAAGATAGCTACAGATTGTTGCGAATGATGTCTCATAATTAGATTGTAAATGTAATAGCAAAATCTGACATGCTGTCCAAATCTTTGATCAACATATCTCATTAAGTGGAGAGCATATTCATGTAAATGAACATGTTTGGTACATGGTTGCAGTGGGAGTGCAACTCCAGATGGGAAAAGGGTTGGGAATGCCATGCTTAACAAGCCTATCATATTATATTCATTTATTGGGGATAAGTTTATATCAGGACAAGGGACATTATTATCAGTATCAACATCTAACTACAAGGTTCTCTTAATTGTATCTAGTTCACGGGTTGGAGCAGGCAGTTTTGGAAAAAAAGATGATGAAATTTCTGCATCATGTTCATTGCAATTGTCAAGTTCTTCTGTTGGTGGAATAGCTGTTACATTAGTATCTTCTTCTAAAGAGTACAACATATTTGATATATCTGTAGTAGTATCAGGAAGCAAGTTGACAGCATCAAAGTCTATGACAACATCATTATAGTACTAGTCATGTTGAATTTTATAGCTCAATGCATCCATAACATGAAATTTATTTACATAGCAATCATATTTTTTGCCTTGTATATTACTTCGGTGGACAATAAGGACTTCAAGGTCTTTTGGTTTTCATGGTAAAAGCTTTGCAATTTCTGAAATATCTTGGGGAAAACTTATAGTGTGACCAGTGTATTTGTATTGGCCACCTCTTGCATGTTTGACTCGCAAAACAGGAGCAACCCTAGCTATAAGCATCTCCTCTACTTGGGTAAGTTTTTTTAACACAAGGGGTTGCTCACCTGGGTCCAAGTTATTTTCCAAAGAGAAACGATGAACACCACTTTCAGAAAAGCATCTCGAACAAATAATATGTTGTTGGTTCCTGCGTATCACCATTCCAATATATCTTTCCTTACAAATACTACATGTTTGAAGCATGGACAATTAATCAATGCAATGGCAGAAGGATTGCAATGTTTGAATGTACTCTATAGAAGAGAAACGGTTTTTTGTGCATTGATGTGTTGTTGTAGTCTGCAATATTGCCTGATGGTATAGAGGTTGCCCGTTTTGTGCTGCATGTTTCTGTTGTAGTTTGCTACAATTCAAGTAAGGTTCTTGTATTTTTTGCGAAACAATATTGGTTGGGCCACATGAAAAAGGAAGGTCCTGATCTAGAATAAGTGAATCTGAATCTATCATCTGTGGGGTTTTGCATGGTGTAGGCACAAACAAAAGCATTTTGTGTTTCATTCGTTCCAGGTGAGGCTTTTTAGAGATTTCTTCTCTATGTTCTACATCATAGTGACAATTTTGTTCTCTCTTTTTCGCTTTCCTAAGATTGCATTCTTGGGTTGTGGTCTGCATTTAAATTTTAGACAATTTAAATGAATAGAGTATATTAGATTCTGACTGTGCAAGAAACAACTGTTAAAAACAATGTTTGAAACTTGTGTTTGATGCAATCTTTGAATTGCATATGTTAAATACTTTTGCACAAAATTTAAGCACATACCCATACATATAACTATACATGTATTGATACATGCATGCACATAAAAGAATATGGATAGTCACAAGTTTACTTACAATATGTAGGCACACAAATTTCAAGATATAGAATGTTGAGCATGTGCATATATATCCATCGTGAGTGCCGTCCTTTGTATGTACATGCATGTATGTGCATATGTGGTTGTATGAATGGGAGTTTGCAGCTGGACAGGACCATATGTATGCATATGTATTATATCCATGGAAGTTTGTAGCTATGTAAAACTATATGTATGCATGTATGTGTATGCATTTTTTAAAAAATGTATATAGAAATTTCTATGAAATGCACATACATGTATATGTATTTCGACACAAGAGTACAAACCCATGCATATAATCATTTATGCATTGATACATGCATGCACATAAAAAATATGTTACACACAGATTTACTTACATATGCAGATACACAACTTTCAAGATATATAAGGTTGTGCATGTGCATATATATCTATTGTGAATGTCTTCCTTTGCATGTACATTTATACAAGTACATATGTGGTTGTATGTATGCGAGTTTGCAGCTATGGAGGACCATATGTATGCATGTATGTGTATGGAAATATATGTAAATGTATATAGCAATTTATATGTATCTTTGTATATCGTGATACATAGATGGAGATGTAAATGATTATGCATACTAGTAAATGTTGGAGAGAACATATAAGGCAACATACATTTGCATAAACCTAATGAATACAAAGAAAGTATATGAAAGTTGTTGTTTTCAAAAGAGGAAAAGGGCAGCGAACCTAAGTTTTAACTGTATGTCAATTGTCAAGGATGCTCAAAATTGTAATTTCAATTTACAGTTCAACAATAATGAGAAGCAGAATTGTGTTTGGACCAATCATTAGAACATATCTAAAAGGATTGAAAACAGTACAATAAAAAAAAGTGGCAGGTCAACTAAATGCTTTGAATATTTAATAATAGTAAACATAAACAACATCATACAAGTCATTAACATTGCAGATTATAATTTCAATTGGACAGATGTAGTGCGGTGGAGTAGCATAATTTAGAAATTATGATTTGGAGGTGAAGGAATTTGTTAAAACAACATAGATTGAAGCTATTGGTTCTTGTTTTAATATTTGCGCGAATGTCCATTCTGTATGGTTTCTTTATTATTATGTTTTAACAGCATAGTATAAATACAGATATACAAATTAAGAATATTTGGAAAACATGGATGTTCAATAACAACATAACATAAAAAGGCACAAAAGGATATAAAACAAAAGATGCAAAGAAGCAAAACTGCATTCGATATATTTTAGATGCATGGAAGCATGGTAGAACAAAACAACAATTGGTTTGACTAGGTAAGATGAACAATTCTAGCAAACATAAACAAGTTTAAGTAGAAGCAACTATTGGAGAATTTTAGATCAAAATCAATGTCGAAAACTAAAAGTTTTGGACAGCCAAAAAAAACATGAGTTTAGATAGCGTTGATATACACAACCATCAATAATTCAGTTCTGTTTGTTGATTACCAACAAAAACTAGTAACAAGCTATCTATTCTATGAAGATTAAAAGGCCAATGAAAAGCATCACTATCTAATTGGTCTAGTACACTGCAGCTATACTCATCCGAGCAATCTTTGCAAGCAGAAAAGTAATTGTTGATTTGAGCCTGAGCTCTGAATTGTACATATCTGTTGTAACAGAAAGTGTGAAAATAAAGCAAGATAAAAGGACACCCTTGATAATAGTCTAAGGTGTTCTCTTTGTAGTTAAATCGTACTACAACATGTAAAGGTCCTTGGCAGATATTTGCAGCAAATTTGTGCCAACCTCATCAAAGGCAGTAGCCCAAAGAGTTCCTGTATGATCTTGGAGCTTCATCTGCAATAAGTATTTGTAATTGCATTCTAGCACATGAGTTTGGCATCTTGAACAAAACTATACATTATCATTTTACTGGACACATTTCTTTTTACACTCTTTGCCATTAATTTTCAAAGGGTAGGCTCGATAGCAAAAAGAATCAGTTTTAATGATTTTCACAACAGCCCTAATAGTAGTTTCAACTATTTTAGAGAGAACACTTGTACGTTCTAAAATAGTTGTGATTGTCATCCTACTGTATTGTGAGTTAAGTTGTCCAGCAACACAAGACAATGGTAAACGGTCATCTGGAATCTTTCCTCTTGATATAAGTGTCTCTGTTTCAGGGATAGAAGGGTTTATAGCTAGAGTTGTTGCTATGGTTGTGTTAATAACCTTTCCATTGAAATAACCAACACGGGCATTTTTGACTGCAAGGACAACAACTGTTTGGGTTGCATGCATGTTCTTCAAATCTTGACCTACCCTTGCCAAGTTGCTCCCCATAAGTTAACATCAATAGTAAAAGTTGAGACATCATTTATTTTGACAATTCTCTTTGTTACTTCACTGCCATCTTTTTTGCAAATTAATGAGGGTTCTCCAACAACAACTACAATACCAATAACATCAACTAAAGTGTTGTTGGTGCAGTATGTAATTTCATTAATCGGTGTGAATCATGAATTATTTCCTTGACTATCAACAACAGCATCACAACGCTTCAATACTGAATTGTTGTCCATAGTTATCTCAAGATGACTGTTAAGCTTGTTCCATTTTGTGTCATCTTCTTTAATGCAACCTTTTGATATAGTATAATATGTGCCTACTTCAACCCTATGATAATGCATCTCTGCTACATCGCCAAAGCAAGTTATTCTAATTTCAGTACCTTCATCATCTATCATGTCAAAACTAAACACTTGGCCAGTGGAATTTGGTGTACTATATTGATGCATCTTCCTCTTGTTTTTTACATGCCCCTTAATCGTCCACTTATTTTGATAGGGGTTCAAGGCTTTAATCGGGCTAATATTAACAAAAGATTTGTGTTGCATAGGTGGGAGGTGTATTCCAAATTTAAGGGAATGTTTAGTTGTGGCAGGTGTGTCCCGACCCAACATTTTTTGTTCTTGCTCTTTAAATAGATATCTAGGTTTTCCAAGCAATGGAGAATTTGTAAATTTGACAGCAAGGCTGAATATTACTATAGTCCTATAAAACGAAGAAAATAAGAGGTTGAATAATCTGGATAGTGTGCAAAGGGAGATTTCAAAAGCCAAGAACAAACCATCAGAACATATAGAGGGCCCTACCTCGAGTTCCAAATATTTCTACAAGCATAAGCTATCAATGATAAGATAGAGCCTATCTTTAATGTCTCTGAAAGAAGAAAATCACTATACTTAGGCGGGAGGATCGCCAATTGCATGTGCGTGGCATCAAACAAAACAACCCTATATCGGGCACTGTCATCTTCATCGGCTATCAATTTTTCAAAAGACAAAAGCTAAACTACTGGAGAGGGGACATCATCCCCAGCGTTGATGCACAAGATTGCATGTGGGGTCAATTGTAGTTGTGGTTGCACTTCCTGCAAGGATAGTAGAAGACAACCAAATAGATACACAAGGTTATGTACATTCGTATGCATAGGCATGGGTATGACAACCTTTTTTTTTTTGGAGCTTCCAATTTGTATTACTATCTATGTGTGCATTTCTTTATAGATGTTGTTTTGTGTGCATGGACAGATTATAGATTGATGTATTCACTCATGCAAATTCACAAGGACAATGCAAAGAACACCTCTATCAATTTATTTATATATATCTATAAATATATAAACAAATCTAAAAAAAACTTGAAACAGTGACATATGTTGATATATGCGCTTACATTGATGGATGACAATGCTTCGCAAAAGAAAAGAACAAATAGAGATATAATGATTGTAGTTAAGATGAATATGAGAAAACATATGAATGAATAAGCTCACCAAAGTTTCTGTAGAAGGCTATTCTGAGCCATCAGGAGAGGCTATTGCGGATGACATTATGCAAACTATTCTCTAGAGATGAGGAATGGGGTTTTGTACGGTGAAATAGAAAGTCTATGTCACAAAAATAAACATAAGTGATCATATTTTAATGACAAACACAATTCATATTACACTTGAGGACAAGAGAAGACAACACCCAAAAAAGAAGGACAATACAAGTTTCAGCTATACCAATTTGGATCAGTAACACACATGAATGCATACATGTAGAAGACAACATTTGGACATACATGTACAACCACAACTAAACAAATGGATATAGACACTGCACATGTGGAAACCTTTGAAAATACATACATATCAATATAGATGAACACATACATAATATATATATATATATATATATATATATACATGAATATATATGTATTGCCTTAGCGTGAAAATGGTCCCTTAATGAAGCAGTTGGGGAGGATGCAAAAGACTGAACGCACATATGGTTTGTTAAATTATTCATTTGTATTGTATGAAATTCTGAAGTGTATGAGTTTGAACCCTCTCGATATGTGTCTAACATAGAGATCCCAAACCAAAGCTTTAGTCCAACCAACATACCCAATTCAAATTAACAAAATAACAATCCTCCCAAATTGAATGACATAGGCACCAAATCCAAAGCAAAAACAAAATGAAACAAGTGCTGAAATGCAGCTGGAGTCCCTGGCATTTGCTTAAAATTTAATATTTGCTTGAAATTAGATATTTTCTTAAAATATTGGATAATTGTAGCAGGTGTATAAGCAGTAGCATGAGATTGATTATATGTATTGCATCACTGCTTATTATTCATTTGACCTTATCATAACTACAATTATCTAGAATCAAATTAAGAAACCTGAAGTGCAAATGAAAAATGTTTAAGTATTAGTATCCTAAATTGGGGGCACTTGCTCCAAAAGTATATTCCTACAAGGCAGAATAAGGAATGTAGTAGAATTATAAATAGTATTTATTAATTAAAAATGTTGGAAGAAAAATCATGCTGATATGATAAACTGAGGCACCAAAAAGAATGCAGCAATGATTTTTCATAATCAATAGTTGGACTACAATCTTTAAACTATTTGACTTGCTTATTATTTATTTGACCTGATCATAACTACAATTATTTAGAATCAAATTAAGAAACCTGAAATGCAAAAGGAAAATGTTTAAGTATTAGCATCCTAAATTGGTGGAACTTGTTCCAAAAGTATATTCCTACTAGGCAGAATAAGGAATGCAACAAAATTATGAATAATATTTATCAATTAAAAATGTTGAAAGAAACATCATGCTAATACGATAAACTGAGGCACCAAAAAGAATGCAGTAATGATATTTCATAATCAATAGTTGGAATATAATCTTTAAAGTATTTGACTTTAACATGTATGTTGCCAAAAGTATATGCCTACCAGGTAGAACAAGGAATGCAACAGAATTATGAATAGTATTTATTTATTAAAAATGTTGGAAGAAACATCATGCTAATATGATAAACTAAAACACCCAAAAGAATGCAGCAATGATATTTCATAATTGATAGTTGGAATACAATATTCAAACTATTTGACTTGAACATGTATGTCGAAAGAAAGAGTGAAAGCAAAAAATGAACATTGTAATCCTGAAGAGGTCACAAGACATAGGAAATTTTTCCCTTTGGGTAGCCAATTCTCAGGTTGTTTGTTATGGAGATAAAGAATTACAACTTTAGGCTAATAAATCCTAAGAAGAATCCACATCAAAGTGTACATATATATATATATATATACAAAGGAAAGCAAGATTTTATTCTCGAAGCACTAATATTTGATGTATGGAAAATTTTGATCAAGCAATTTTTTGTAGAAAATAATTACAGTGATTTGCCTTCTATTTATTGTTGAGAATTTTGGTCTCCATCTTACAATATATGGAAAATGTTGATCAAGCTATTTTTTTAGAAAACTTGAATTACAGTGAGCTGCCTTTTATTTATTGTTGAGAATTTTGGTCTCCATCTTACAATGTGGTGTTTTTTTCTTGTAAAACTTAGTCTGGAAATGCATCAGATTATACATCTAAGTATTTACCTAATCACCAAAAGAGGCCTTTACTAATGGCTAAAATTCTATGCACAGATATATATGCATACATATACACCTGTATTACACCAATCACCAGCCAATATTCAATGTATGCTACTGTTAGAGTAGTCTCTGTTATAAATTGTTCTGAAATAGAATAGATAGGATGTATGTTCATTTTAGATAGCTTGCGGTATATGCACGCACGCGCACACACACACATATATATACACACCTATGTTGCACCAATCACCAGACAATATACAATATAAATTCATTCTAGACAGCTTGAAGTGCATGGACACGTAGACACCCTTTTTCAGATGTCATTGCAACTGTCCTAGTAGATAAATGCAAAATAGGGAAGCAAAGACAAGGTGCATGAACTATTTGCTAGAAAGCCTCAAAAGAGTTGTATATGTATATAGTTGATATATACAGACATATACATATTCAGTGGAATTTTCTAAGCCATTCATTATAGTTGTGACTTTTTGTCAAACATATTGTATAGGACAGTGTAGATGCACTCAAGTTCTTTGAAATGAATCTACACCTTATATGTTCTGAATTTGGAGCCACTTTAGCAAGCACCTTTGCAATTCAGTCAACAACCATATACATTGTGTCAATAGCCAATAAAAAATATACATATACAGCCATATATGGTCACCAACAATTCAGTCCACTTAGATGTATATGTATATTAATTGGAATTTTCTATGGCATTCATTGAAGTTGCTCAAAGTTCTTGATACATATGGCATATATGTGAGGGTTTGTCTTAGTTTTTGATACATATATGGCATATATTAAAGTTTCTCAAATTAAATTTCTTGATGCATAGGACAATGTAAAGATTGATAGTGAGGGTTGTAAACATACGATAGCGTATAGATTGATCCAGCATATAGAGCTAATTTGTATATGTATTGGTTGTACATATTTTCTATGGTTGTACATATAGTGAGAGTTGGTGACATGTAATTTATGGGATACTTACATCTATTGCACAATGCAAATTGATGCAAAAGAAGAGATGATAGTTCTATTTTCTATGGTTGTACATATATGGTGAGGGTTGGTGGCATAAATAATTTATGGGATACTGACATGTTTTGAATTTGGAGCCACTTTAGCAAGCGTATTTGCAATTCAGTCAACCATCATATGCATTGTGTCAACAACCAGTCAAAAATATACATATACCACCATATACCATCAACAACAATTCAGTCAACTTGTATGTATATGTATATGCATATGTATATAGTTGACATATACAACCATATACATATTCAATGGAATTTGCTATGGTGTTCATTGTAGTTGCTCATATAATTCAGAAAAGAGTTGATTCTACTAGTTTTTTCAGAAAGCCAAGCCAAACTCATACTTAGCCACTTGAAAACATATAGCAAGTTCAAACTTGCTCACAAGAAAGGGAAAAAATCAATGAGGTGAGTATTGATACTTTAATGCAATCCGCATGAACCACTGGTTTGATACTAAAATTTTACTTCTACTTTGAGATGAAAGGGAATGTTATAGTAGAATCCACATTTATCCTGAGCAAAAGATTTTCTTGCTTGGAGAAAGTGCAGAATATAGCCATTTCGATCAGTATTGTATCTAGCCAGCCATGGTAAATTTTAGCTTTTCAATACTTTTTTCCATAAAATTAAATAAGAAAACCCTTATAAAGATCAGCCTATAAAATCAATCCAAATTCTGCCTATTGAAGGTTTGCACTTCATTTTTTTTTCAACTATAGGAGCCGAAAGAACAAAATGTGCAACTTATTCAAGGTTGGAAGAAGACCTACAGGTAAAAACAACTAGAATAAATAAGACATGATGAACCAAATTTCTGCTTACAGGAGTCTGGATAATTTCTAATGTATTTCAGATATCCAATTTTGGAAAGAAATTGACAATTTTATCAGACAGCTAGCTGGTTAGGGAGAAGTATTCTAAGGCATTAAAAATTAGAAGAAAAAAAATAATTCACTTTCTAAACTGGAAATTATATCAATATCTGTGTTTCTCTTGGTAGCCGTTAGTTTCATTACATCTATAGAAATGGTTTGATATAAACCAAATTTAATAAGTTTTGTACATGAGTGTTTCTTAATGGTTTCAAGAAATTAAGCATTCCTTAAACAATCGATGTGGTTAAAAATGCTCCTATGGAATGACCTGTGGAACATCATCTTAGGATCCCAAATCACCTTAGCAAGATGCTTTCAAATTTTTTAAAAATTAAAGTTTATCCATGAAAGAAAATAGAGGCGTAATTTTAATGGGTTCAAAAGGTACTCATCATCTACAGATGGATGTGCTCAGGGTACGCTTAACAATTAAAGTTCTTTGTTTTATAAAATCTTACTCAAGCTCACAAGGAACCTAAACAACAAGATCGATCCTTATTTCTCTTATTTTGGTGTAGCCAAGGACAAAATCTGCTTAAAAATTTGCTCATTTGACAATCCTCTAATTTAGTGAAATGGATGAAAAATAGTTTTCAAAATTTAAAAAGTTAGATATCTTATATTTTACTTAAAAAATTTATACTATAATATATTACAAATAATAAATTTTGATTAACTGAAATTAGAATATTTAATCACTAGGTAGTTAAAATTGTCTCTGCCCTATAGTTCTATAAACACAAACTAAAAACTTTAAACTAACAAATTTAAAATCCTGACAATTTTTAGAATTTGTTGTGAAAACTATTAAAGAGCCATGAAACATATGGGCCTAGTAAAGTAAAATGGTACAGGGTGTGTTGTTAAAATCACATCTTACACACATGTAATATGCATGTATAGATTCTACAACATGATTCGTAATGGTACAGATTTCATGCACACACATTGAGAGATCTGTATTTCCACTACGACATGTCTGCCCTCTGAGTACATCAATTTCTACACAGAAACATATGAAACAAAAGGGGAAGAAGTACTACTAATCAATTGGAGAAATCCACTATATTTAGAAGGATCTCTATAGTAAAATACTCCAATAGGGGAACAGAGAAAGGGAAGGAAATGACCTCTTATAGTGGAAGTAGAGATAGTGACAACTGAATTTGAATTTTGTCCTCTACATATTTGTGGGAAAACCCAAAACCCATTTCTTTTCCTTGACTTATTTCGAATCTTCTACGAATGTCTGATCCTTCACCTTTGTATTAGCTACACTGTATTGGTTTAGCCCTTTTGAAACAGACCAGATTTGTAATGATGGCCCCTGATGGTGACATGGATAAAATTGATGCAAAGGTTTCTGCATTGGGTAATGGAGGTTTAACGCAGAATGTGTCTAAGCCTAATGCAATGAAGACCCAATACAGTGCATGTATTGAGGGCAGGTCTAAATCATCTGGGTCTTGTAGTTTTCAATTCTTTGTGTATAATGAAGATGGGCTTAATTTGAGTGTTGATTTGAATTCAAATCCATTGGACTGGATGAGAGCTTGCAGCAATGGAATAAGAGTTCCTCAGCATATACACAGGTCCAATCCCATGCCAATGAGTTCAAAGGGGGGGTCAACAAAGTGTCTGATGGTTGTGGATTTTAATAATTCTGAGGGGACTTTGCCAGATGGGTTTCATAATAGGTCTTTGACTGAGCAGCTTGGGATTAGTACAATTGATGAATCTTTAAATATGAACCCTTCAGAAAAAATAGACAAATCTAGGGCAAAATAAATACAGATTGACAATGTCTACTTCCTTGTATTATTTTGACAACAATTTAAAGCCCTAAGAAATTAACAACAAAAATATAAAGCAGAAACATGGATAATGAATGTAGCGAATTCCTTCAGTTATCTTAAATCGCGATGAAAATTGTTGAATACCTAAAAATACCTGAAAACTTGAATGGTGCAAAGAAAACACTACTCCTTGGCGGAATCATTATTGTTCTTCTTGATGATGAAACAATTATTTCTGTTCACAATCTTCTCCTAGCAAAGAAAACCCTAATCACTTCAAGCAACAATAGCTCCAAAAACTATTGTCGTTCTTCTTGATGACGAAACAGTTCTTTCTGTTCACAATCTTCTCTTGGCAAAGAAAGCCCTAAGAAATTAACAACAAAAATTTAAAGCAAAAACATGGATAATGAACATAGCGGCTTCCTTCAGTTATCTTAAATCATGATGAAAAATGTTGAATACCTAAAAATACCTGAAAACTTGAATGGCGCAAGGAAAACCCTACTCCTTGTCAGAGTCATTGTCGTTATTCTTGATGACGAAATAGTTCTTTCTATTCACAATCTTCTTGTGGCAAAGAAAACCCTAATCACTTCGAGCAACAATAGCTCCAAAAATAATCACTTCCAAAATACGATTCCCAAATCTCGATGCATACAACTTGCATTTCATCTGAATGCATACAACTTGCAGTTCGTATTTTAATAAATGTATTAAAGAACATTAACTATCCTTTGCATACGGAATGTGCTAATAAATGTCCCTAGAAACGAGTTTTCAATCGCCTTTTTTTCCGATAACTTTTTCTAGATGGCTGACACTTTCCTGGCAAACAAAACCTCATACTAAAAGCCTATCGACTTAATTCAATAAATATAATCAATTTATTATATATTAGTCTAGATTAAATAAATTAGTAGTTGAAAAAAATAAATTGTGTAAATTCATGTTATTTTAGGAAATTAAATGTATAAGGGTATGGATATTTTATTAATATACTTAACGATTAAGATAGTATTGGTGCACTGTAGATTCTACTCAATTTCATATCAAAAAAATACATAATTTGGAAACAATCAATGTCAAAAATTGTATACAAAATCTTAATTGATCTTAGGTTTATTATGTGATTGTAGATTGATTTTACACTACACATATCTAATTTGTATTCCTGCACCTTTTCTATTATTATGTAGACTTTTTCTCTCTGATTTTACTATATTCTCAACTCCTCATTGATTGTTTTGATTAGATAAAGTAGGAGAGGGCCCAAACCTTTACATATCAACCTACCAAGCAACATAGAGGGGTCTCATAAGGAGTGAGAAAACCAACAAAATTGAGAAGGTCTAAATCCAACACATGTTGCCCAAAAAAGAAAAGCTAAAAACTATAAAAAGTCAAACTAGCAAGCCAAAGAAGGGACATAATTGGAACAAGGCTACAAGCAGCCTTAAGGAGATGGGAAAGTCCCAGACGTTTGAATCCAAACTCAATTCATGACCTCATGAGAGGAGTAGGTTCAGAAGAAGGAATAGAATTTTGCAAAGAATGTCTCCCATGATCCACAACAAGATTTCTCTTACCCTTACAAGATGAACCCAAGACAAAGGAAAAAATGTCAATCTTTTTCCTAATGATGCCTATCAAAGAGAACCCAATAGTAGGAGACAACAAAGGGCCTTGCACCATAGGGGGGCAATAAAAATAATTAAGATCCTTGGAGGAATAAGAACAAACCTACACCAAACTAGCTAGTTGAGGAAGAACATTCACTAACTTCTAAACTGCATTATAGGGATTGATCTTATGAGAATTGATGAAATTCATAAAGAAAATTCCCATATAGTGGAAATGACACAAATGAGAGTGATAAAAAAGAAAATATTAATCTCAAACTCTCAATCTAGAAGATAGCTTTATGGAGTTAGGCAACCTAAAACTGTCCTCCACACAAACACAAAATCTAGGAGAGAAATATCTTGATATAGATTTAGTAATCTCATCCACAAAACTGAGCTAACCAAAAGCTTTAGTATTTCCATGAAAAATATAGTCATCCCAGTACTCCGAAGGGAATTCTGGGAGCTTTATCCAAATAGGAAGTGAACTGAACATAGAAGGATCAAACCCAACAACCCATCTTTTCAAATTTAGGAACACCTTGTCCGAGAACCAAGGACCTCCTATAAGAAACCTCTCACTATCCTCCAAATAATTTATAGAAATTATAGACAACCATGTGAAAGACCCATTACCACATGAACAACAATAGACCAATGAATAGAAACCCATTCACGTATAGTCTTTATGTTAGGTCTTGGTCTCAATAAATTACCAATGAGAGTATCCTGCAACCTATAAGAAGCCTTATCCACCCATTGACTATGGATATAAAGAACAAGACATTGCAGGACAAGAGGAAGAGGCTTCAAACACTGAGTATAGTTAGTGGAGAGAGCAATCCTCTAAAGATCTGCCTGACAAAAGTCATGGATAAAAACTTAATCTTTAGTAATGATAGCATCACAAGGGGATATTTGAAGGGCACCTAAATTCCTCCACCAACAAAGAGAGAGAGGAAGTAGGGGGAATAACACCATCTAGAGGAGAGGTGGTTGGAGGGACATTAAAGACACACACAACATCTATAGTAGAGTTGGAAGGAAGGACATCAAAGACACTCACACGCATAGTGACATTAGCCACAATAAGACTAGAAAGTAAGTCCCTATGTAGTCAAAGATTAGAGGAGGGAGCATCACAGTAGGAGCCTAGCATAGGCTCAGGGAAAGAGCCAACACCAAGGAGCCAATAATCATATGGATGGAAAGTTATTGTTTACAAATTTATTTCAAGTATTATTTTGCCAAATTCTAACACTCAAGGAAAAAATTATGCATTTGTCTTAAAATGGTAAATTTGTAATACAAGAACAACTCTTCTAACAAATATATCTACTTTTTATTTAATTTATAAAAAATTTGTGAAATATATGCAAATATACTAGATAGGTTTTTTTTAGTGTGGGAATAAAACCTAGATTTTTTTTTTCTTTCCATTGAGAGGAAGATGAGTTTCTAATACAAAATTAAAAAATAGTTTCATAAAATATTTCAAATTTTAAACTTTGATGAAACATAAAAGAAAAAAAATACTAAAAAGAAACAAGGGGATTTTCAAAGGCTTCCTTAATCTTAGACCTAGGTTTTGAAATGGTTCCCAAAAACACAAAAAAGGGTTTTGAAGTGGCTCCCTCAACCACCTTAGATTGAAATAGAGGCCTTAAAATAACAACATCCAATCAAACAAGCAACAATGAAAACTCCACATCTATAGGAGAAGACAAAAGAGAGCTTGAAAGCGTGGATCTATAAACCATAAAATCATCTGCCTCAAGAAAAAGAAGGCTCCCACAACCTGAAAATATGGGTTTAGCAGTAGCACTCATAACCACCAGGGCGAACGCAACAAGAAGAACAACTTCCAATTCAAGAATAAAGTCCAAAAACTTAGGAAAAAATCCATTTCACTTAGCTGGAACAAAGGGTTTCGCCAGGCCCCCATAATCGAAATATCTAGGAGAAAGATCTCCTTTAGAACCTCAGCAGTCTAGAAAGAGGACAACACCAACCATCCGCTAGCACCACCCAAACTCCATGGCAGCACTCAACTCCATGTCTATAGGAGAGAAGTTGTCTCCAGCACCGTCCTTCTTCACCTCTAAATAAGGAAGGGCCAGCTCGATAAGGCAAGCTGAAGAAAAACCTAGGCTGCATAGAGAGGCTGTCCCAATAGAATTTGTAAACAAATGCATCAATGGACTGAATAGAACAACCCCTTACCAAATCTTCAACAAAGATTGAGGGAGTATAAAACACACCCGCCCTCAGGGCCTTGAGCCAAACTTCCAAAATGAACATCTCCTGCTTGGTAGAAAAAAGAGCAGCACCGGGAAAAAAAACCCTAAGGCCCAAAAAATTAGAAGCCAAAACCTCAACAAGGAGGAGAGAACAAGCACAAAAAGGGGCTTCCCTAGCCTCGAGATCGTCTCGGGACACATCATTGCAGGGAACCCCAGAAACACCATGGGGAGCCATCATCACCATAGTCCACGAAATGACAAAATGATTGATGGCCGACGACAAGCAAAGCATGGCAGGCAAACACCACAACCCCCAAACCCTCGCAGCACCCTCTCCAGTTTGAAACCACCAACCACTCTGCCAAGGCACAAAGCAGGGAAAGGGGAAAAAAGACAGTAGTAGGATCGTGAAGGAATCCACGACATCCTGCCCACCATCTAGGTCACCTTCGTCCTCCTCTCTTGCAGCTTTGATACTATGTTAAATTCTTCCAAAAGTGCGAATTAGCTTAGGATTTTATGTCAATTATATATCACATGCAAATCCACTCAACAGATGATCAAAGATCAAAATTTCAGAGTAGAGATAAAATCTAAAATATAAAATGAAAGAACAATAGAGATAATGCAATATAATTTGAGAATACTCTTGATACTCTCATTGAGCTATCACCAATTAGTGAAGGTGAGAAAAGAGTATTGTATACATAGAAAAATAATGGCATATATATCCAATAGTTACATTAACTTCTAAGAACCATAAAAGATGGAAATTTTTACCTACTTGATAAATGCCATTTAAACATGTGGCATAGATTCCTTAAGTGTAGATAGAGAAGAAGTTATGAGAGGTGACACATTAAGCTAAAAGAGGGTGAGAAACCCAAGTACCCCATAACCTACTCAGGTAAGGACAAAGTCATGGTTATAAGAGGTGGCACAGAAAGGAAAAAGAGGGTGTGTGACTCAGTTACCAATTTGTGGGAGAGAGTGACACATCTAGCTTATATATTTTTCCATATGCCTTCATATTAACCACTCCTAATAAACCTAAACAAACTTAAATAATATGTGTAAGAAAAATAAATACCCTCTAATATAAGGAAATGAAAAACTCACAATAACAAGCGCTATGTGGTAAATTGTAAGGATTCATTTGTGTATAAATTGAAGAATTATCTATATGGTCTCAAACAATCTATAAAAATGTGGTGTCAAAAGTTTGATTCTTTCTGAAGTCAGAATCTATACTTGCTACAAACCATATCATTTTATATATTTTAACTGTATGGTAATCAATTTCTTGTTACCAATTTATGTATAAATTATATGTTGATATTTGGTCACAATAAATGGATGACTAGAAATATAATATATCAATATTCACTAAAATTCAACATAGAAAATTTGGGGTTGCTAAGTGCATCTTAGGTATTGAAAAAGGAGAGCAAATAGAAAGATTTGGTTCGGATAGGCTAAGAATGTGAATTTATGTTAAAATATTTAAGTATGAAAAAATATATACTAGTAAATATTCCAATTTTGGTGGGGACTATGTTATTAGTTAAACAATGTATTTGTCTTCAGCTATAATGATAGAGTATAGAATTCATGTTGCTTACACTAGTTTAGTTCACAGTCTAATGTATGCTATGTTTTACATAAAGCTAGACATTTCCAATATAGTAGGAGCCCAAATTTATTATATGCTTAATATTGGCATAAAGAAATGTGCAACACTGAATAGAGACTTTATGTGAATGTGAAACACTACAAACTATTATATTTTCTACTTTTGGGATTACTCACAAACCTTTGAGATCCAAGGTTTTGTCAACTTAGATTGGATAGGAGATATCAATCAAAAAATATCTACTCGTGTCTATTTCTTTAAATTATTTAATGTTGTTATTAGTTGAATGAGCAAGTGATAGGTTGTAGTCATTTATCCATTATAGAGGCAAAGCACAAAACAATTATTAAAAATTAGAAGGAGACAATTTAGTTTAGATTTTGTTTTTCAATTATTAGGCTAACTCAAGGAGTAGTTTAGATTGAATGTGAGAGTCAAAGTGTCATTATCTTCAAAAAACACAACTTTTCATATGTAGGTGGTGCATATAGATGCACAATATCATTATTCTCATGACATGGTGGAGGATAGTGGATGATGATTGGAAACACTAACTCTTTGGTGAGTACTTTAGATGATTTGATGAAGCATATTAGCATAAATAACTTTAGATGGTGTAGTAAATATAATGGCCTCATAGTCATTAATAGTCAGATTGATCATTTTGGAAGGTGTTTGAAATAAGTGCGAGAACATTGGACAACTATTCTCTTAAACTTTTTTTTGTAATGTTCATGTCTAGTTATTCAATGGTTAATATTCACATCTATTTCTCTCATCACTAGTTAGTGTAGAGCATGTTTCTACTATCTTCTTCCTTTTAGACAAGTTCTAGCCACCTAGAATTGGACATGACCTCAGCTTAAAGTCCTATATCTATGAGAAAATCAGCTAACTTAAATCATCCCAATGAAAATTATAAATTGTAGACAACTAGGTAACCTTGATTCATTGGTAAATAATCTTAATGAAGTAGTACCATTAGTTAAGTTTTCACTTTAAGAATGTGCCATCATGCTCACCAATTTTTTCTCATTTAATTCAACTACAACCCTTTGGTATGTGTTCTCTTTAGCTACCTTTTTAACCCATTCCCTCTTAATCTTAATAAATAAATAAAATAATTTGACATAATTAATCTTAATAAATAAATAAATATAAAAAATAATTACCAAATACAGACTACTTCTCTGAACTAACTTTGTATGCTAAACTTTTAACTGGATGAACGAAAAGAATGTATACGGAGGAGCCCAACGATTCTATAGCAAGCGCTAGAGGAGCATTACTTTTTTCTCTTTGACTATCGATGGGCGTATCATATCTAAAACCAGACATATATCTTCAAAACTAAGAGCTTCTTTTGCACATGTTCGCGAGGAATTTATATCCATTTGCATTATTGAATTTATATTCTAGTTGTCAAATCATGAACACAAATTATGCCAATCACTTTGCACAGAGGGTATATTAACTTCAAAGGCCTTCAGAGTGGTCCCTAATTTTGAACTTCTACCAAATAAGGGAGTACCAACAATCAAAATTTGACAAACTTGGGCATTTTGATTATTTCATTGTGCACGCCCACCTTCCATCCCCACAAAAGAACTAACAACTATACGCAGATTGGACGGCGTGCATGAATTTAATCATGAGATATCACGGGCTACATTTTTTGATTTTCGACGTGCATTTGACTATTATTTTTACTCCTTTCTTCTCGCATACTTTGGTCACTATTTTATCTTGTTTTGAAAATGATGCCGTAGTAGCCTTTCAGCTTACAAATGATGTAATGGCTCTGTGTATACTCATTTGGCTGCAGAACCTTTTGTTTGTTTTTATTTAAAACCTATATTTAGATTTGAGATACAAAAAATAATTTTAGTTTATTAGGAATGGATCACGAGGCCACCAGCTATAAGGAAAAGTGGATCCGACGTCCCACAAAGAGCCATGGCTTCTAAAAGAACTCAAAAGCTACGCTACATAGACATCAAAGCTCGCAAGTGGGTTCTTGTCAAAATATGTTGGCTACCCCATGTGCTATATGGATTTCGTTTTGATCTTGTATTGTCAGACAATATAGGAAAAATGACCATGAGGAGAGATCATTGGAAAAGCCATGTGCATTTTTTCTACACGAGAGAGAAATTTGTTGCGTATTTGTGAAAATCGTGCATATAATCTTCAGGTGCTCACACATAGTCGAGAATCAACTTCAGTTTAAGATTGACATAGATTAATGGTGTGTCATACCCATCCTAATTATGATGACTTGGATTGTTGGCCACCACGTAGGGAGTTCGGTATTGAATTTCCTTGTAGTTTATCCAATTCAATAGAATATATATTAGACTTGGATAATTAATGCAACAAATTTTACTAAAGCTCATGTGGAAAAATTAATAAAGTAAAACACATGGTGCAAGGCAAATAATTAATACTTGAGAGAAGAAATTATGTAGCTAAGGGATAAGTTGGGATCTTCTTCAAGGCCTCTCCCATTGCCATCAGTTGATGCATCCAATTATTCAAGATAACACTCTTAGAAGTTTGTACAGAAAAATTCATTGGAAAAAAGAGACTGAGAAGCTTAGAGAAAGAGAAAAAAAACTAAGCATGGAGTTAAAGACATCTAAATCTAACATGGTCATAGAATTAGTGAAATTGAGATTTAAAAAAATGTTGGCACATGTTGAGAAATTTTGGCTAATATATGTTGGGACTAGGAAGGCTTTTGATGAGTAGAAGAGGTAAGAAATGAAATTAAGGTGCTTAACAAAAAAGTTGAAATAAAAAATGGGACCTTTGACTATTTTAGATGTAATGCTCAAAACAAAGGGAAGAAATAATAAAGAGGTGCATGAAAAGGTTACCAATGTAACTATTGGTAGCATGAAGAAGATAGACAAGTAGATGCACAACAACAAAAAAGTTTCATGATAAGCCTGTAAGGAGATCAAAAGATATGACCAGATAAAGGATACATTGATCCCTTCATTCCTCAAGAAAGATACAAGACTACTAAAAGAAATCAGAGCTTGTAGCTGAGATTGTAGAATGGTAAGCATGTTGCGTTTCGGATGCTTTAGATAATTTATTAAAGGTGGTATGGAAATGAAATGTAATGTCTTACTCCATTTAGTACATTAATATGAAATGCTAAATCACAAAGTTTATTATAATACATTCTATTCATTCTTATGTTGTTGCTCAGTATTTTATTTACTGTATGTTCTATACTATTATTCATTTATCAATACTTGGCACATAGCTATAATAGACCAAATTTCTTTTTGCCATATCATCATGTCATCAGATAGTTAATAATTGACATTGTTGAGATAGATTTTGTAGACGTATAAAAATAACTGTATTCCTAAATGAATATTTAATGTTCATTTTATTCCCATTCCTCTATTTAGTTAAATTTAATTTAACTAAATCGCCCACAATCTGCTATTCAATTAAATAAATTATTCAATTTATTTAGTTAAATCCCTTCTTCTTACTTTTAATTAAATTTACATTTAATTAATAGTTTATCCCAAATTGAATAAATCTATTTTATTCAATTTCCCAAATTGCAATCAAATTAAAATAAAGCAATTTATTTTAATTAAATCTATTTTCCCTCACCCACTTGCATTTTCCTACATCTCCCACTTGCACCCTAAACCCTATTCCTAATTTCTTCTAGAATCCATCTAATCTTAATCAATTAGCTCAAACCCATTCATTATCCCCTTTCCCTAAATTTGAGGAGGTCACTTCTCAAATTTGGAGTAAAGTCTTCAAAAGGCATTAAAGCCTTTATCCATTCAACAAACTAACTTGTTGAATACCCCCAAAATTGGAAGGACTCTTACAAATTTGTCCCCAAAGTCTTCAAACCATCTAACCCAGGGGTCTCATCAAGCATTCATTGCTTTGACCATGGTTATCCCTTTAACCTTTGCACAAGAGTTTACCCCTTGGATAAAAGCTTTATCCATTGGATAGAACTAACCTAACCTTAACCCTTACCTCCTAAGGTACCCATAAGGTTTTCTCAAGCATTTAATGCTTCTTTCATCTCCTCTCAACCAGTCTTATATTGACAATTGTCACCATTTCATTGGTGAAAATTGTAAATATGGATTGATAACTTTCAATCCTGACCCTTGATTAACTCATTCAATCTTGACCATCCATTCCCCTATTTTCACTATAAATAGAGCTCTCATTCCTCCATTTTAAGGATCCATGCAAGGTTTCAGTATCTCATTTATGATCAAATTTATCCATTCCCCTTAGCGCATCTGGTTGATCTTTCAACGCATCTGGCTCACTGTTTGGCGCATGGGACTCATTCCCCAGCACGTGCAGACCATACCTTAGCACATGATCCTCACTAAAATTTTCCTGTAGGTCTCGACGTGGGAGAATAATAGAGTAGCACATTTAGAAAATAGTTTAGCGAATCAGGTATGTTCGATAGCGCATCCTGACTATCTTGTAGTGCATGCAGTCTGTTCTGTAGCGTATCACAGATAGAGGCAAAATTAAAAACTATAACTGAATGTGAAATTAGACTTGTTGAAGTCCACCAAACCCACAGATTTTTTCCTAATGATTTTACTTGGTATCTTGCAGGGTTTTTAACAAGTTTCTTGTAGATGGGAGCTTAATTTTATTTCTAGGATCAAATAGTTTAAATTTTTACTAACTTACTTAAGTTAGTCAAAATATAAAGCTTTTTGATTTTTTGTTGGATAAAATTCAACTCACATGGTTTGGGCTTTAAAAAGAACCACAAAACAAAACAATTTTTCCGTTCTTTTCTAGGAGAGAATTTTTCAAATTGGATCTTAAAAAGAACAAATCAATTTTTCAAGTTTTACAAACAAATGGCTTAAAAATAACTTCACCATCCTTTGGTGCATATAAGGATCCATTTTAAATTCTTGCAAGGAAAAGAATCACACAAAGTCCAAAGGTTAGTGACAACTAAAGAGGGAAGATCTTCCCCTTTCAAATCGATTTCTTTTGTTGACAAAGCATCACATTTATTTTGTTGACCAAGTTCCCTTTTAAATAGATCTGAAAATCATTGCTATAAAAGGTTAAAAGGAACACCATGTTTTCATGGAGCAACATCTCCATATAGAGATAATAAATCATTTCTTTAAAAAGATAAAAAGAACTTGTGTGCTTTGTCTTGAAAGTGGAAGGTATATGCTCTCCCCTTAATTGGGTGATCAAAAAGCCAAACCACTCTTAAAAGCTTTCTTTACTTCAAGCAATAAATCTTTTAGCAGGCCTTCCTTCTCGAGGGGTTGAAAAACTCTTAAAGCCATTTTTGGCTGGTGTGAAGGGAATGACCTAAGTGGGAAACGGCTTTGAAGCCAAGTGTTCCAACCCAATATAATCAAAAGTGGAAAGTGACAAAAGTCCTTTTCAATGGTTGCACAGAGCGATTAGCCTTCCCCCAGTATCCTTGTGATACGTAAAGCCTTTGTTCTAAATGTTGGGAAGCCTCCTGAGGGAGTTTATCACTGACGGCTGAATGGGAAGCTTGATTATGAACCTTAGCATAGAAACTTTGAGCCAAGTTAGTATCCAGACATTTGCAATATCATAGTGCAAGGGTGTGGAAGAATCCACCCCCAAGATCGCTCACCATATATCTCCCAAGATAACTACTCAATTGTGAAGCAATTCACTTTGAGTTAATTTTTGGCAAAAAGCAAAAAAATGAGCACCCCCTAGGGGGTGACATGACTGTTTGAGCTTACGGAGTATTGAGACTAGTGGGCTATGATATTGCTTATGACCTTTGAATAAAGAGTCTGACTGAAGTGCATACTGTATCTAAACCTGTCAAAACATTGGGGATTTGAATACATCCTCACAGAACATACACTTATTATTTAGATTAAGCAAAATGGTTGTATCTTTGGTGTCGTGCTTTCATTTGTCTCTTTATAAAATCATCTATCAATACTAAAAACTCAAAGCAAAATTCCAAAAATCACAGAAAAGAAACCAAGTCAAAACTATCAGGGCAGTTGAGCGCGTGGAAACCATCTTTTAGCACATTAAACCTTCACCTTAGCGCATCAAGTGTAAACATTAGGGCTTCATCAGAAACCAAAACTAGCAATTTCAAGTAGCATGTTTTGAAAATAGTTTAGCGCATTGAAACATCATCTTAGCATGTGGAAACTGAATCTTAGCACGTAGGGTTTAATAGTTAGCGCATAGGTGGCCCATATTGGCGCATAACCTTTTGAACCAAGGAAAAATCAAGATAAACCAGTTAGCACATATCAGGGGGTAGCGTAGCGCGTAGGGTCTTTTCTCTAGTGCGTTGAGGACTTTTTATAGCGCATTGAGTCTCTGTTTTAGCGCATAACCAAAACCCAAAAAATAGGGGGCAAAACAGAGGACAATTTTGAAAATTTTGAAAACAATTTCGAAAGCTTTCCTTCATTAGCCTGAACTTCATCGAGCAAAAAACCAAAAACAAAGTATCAAAAGCTGTTTCTAGAGCAAAATTTCCATTAAACAAAGTTGTCCAAAATCTGAAACTAGTCGCAAGGTAAACATATCTCTCCTATCAAAATCAGGAAACATCATCACAAGTATCAAACAGGTCCTTCCATCAAACAAATTTTTATCCCAAAACACACTTGGTTTAAAAACTCCAAGTTGTCAAATCAAGTTTCCATATTGGGAAAGCTTGTATTCCATATCATTTGACACACTTTGTCGTGAGGGGGCATCTAAACCTTCATTTTGATAAAGTAAAACTTGAGTTTCTAAAACAAGCTAAACTAAATCCAAAAACAAATCAAAGGACACTATTGATCGCTTATGCATGACTAATCCTCATATTCTGAGAAGAAAGAATATTTATCATAACACTAAGTTGAAGAAACAACAACCAAGTTCTTTGAAACTTGCCAAAAGAAATAAATGTCTATACATCAACCACCAACTCTTCAAATCTCATCTCACATTCTTTCGTCATATATGCTTGTATCTTCAAAACGAAACAAACGAATTTGACAAGGAACCCTTGAGGAGTAGAGCATTCTATCAAAAATCAGCATTCAGTCAATGCATAAATCAAGGAGGGAAGATCAATCTAGCCTTCTTTCTCAAAGAGTGCATCACTTATAACATACCCCGATTTGAACCACCAAACCCTGAGGAAAACATTGAAGAAGAGTTCATTCCTTTTGTCACATAAAGCTTCTACTAGATGCCCGCTGTTACTCGCTCTCAACGAAACAAACAAAGCGAAATGCAACCAGAATCCAGCATGAATCAGAGATTATCAAATCCTTTCGAGGGTCCGCATCTAGAGGACACTGAAAATACTGAGGAACTCCTTCAAGAGTGTCAAGAAAGCACTTCATTTCAAAGGTTTGTGGAAAGGCTCATGGAAAATGACAAAGAAAAATATGTACTCATGCTCACAAGCAAAGGAGTTAAACTTCCTGAAGATTTGGACACAGACATTTTTAGGACAAGATCTCAACATTATGAATATCAAGAACAACAAAGAGAGGAAGAAACACGTGACCCTAAGCAAAATATCCCTGAGAAAAATATCCCTGAGCAAAACATCCCATAGCAAAACATACCATTCCACACACCATTTCAGCCTAGAACTAATGCAAGGGAAGAACTCTTCCCCCGACAACACAATGCACCTTTGATTTCTCTCACTCAACAAATGCAAATGTTACAAATACAAATGCAAGACATGCAACAAGGTACAACAGTGCGGTACTCCTTAACTGAAATTTATCCTTATCCTTTTGACAGACGGTTAAACATGGTAGCTTTTCCTCCAAACTCAGACATTCCCAAATTTGACAAATATGATGGGAAAAGTGATCCCCATGATCATGTTCAAGAATTATGTACAATGAGTCTTGAATTCACCCATGATGATGCCTATTTGATGAGGTAATTCCCAAGAAGCTTGGGAGGGCAAACAATGGAATGGTTATCCAAAATCACACCTCCCGTCAGATCATTCGATGAACTAGACAACAAATTCATAACTCAATATTCCTATAACATTCAACATGCTATCACTATGCTAGATGTTTGTAATACCAAGCAGAAAAACAATGGAACATTCATGATATTCCTTCAACATTGGCGACATATGGTTTCGAGATATCCTCGTGATGTTCCCGAAAAGGAAAAGATGGAAATTTTCATCGACAACTTGAATAGTGAGATGAGTTACAGACTCAAACTCCAATACATACCATCTTTTTCCAAGTTGATTGAGAATGGCATCCAAGTAGAAGAGGCATGTGTCAAGAAAGGAACATTAAAATTATTCAAAGAAGGAACAAGTTCATCCAACTACAACAACCAAAACAACAACAACTTAGACAAATCCAGATTCTGGACCAGAAACAAAAACAATGGAAATGAAGGAGGAAATGAATCAAATGATCCAAAATCATAGCAGCTCATGCTCACATTATCCGGTAATCCTCAAGCTACAAAGAATCCCAAAGGTGCTAACCAAGGCACTAACATTTATGCACCAAATACCAACCAAGATCAATTCAACACAAACAATACCCAAAACAATAACACCAATCGAGGACCTAATCCAAACTCACGAGGCAACGCAAATAAATTTTGAAATCATATTTACACACCACTGGGGCAATCATTAGAGTCAGCATTTAGAGAACTCCTGGCAAACAAATTTATCTCCTTACCAGCAATCAACAACTTTGAACCACAAATCAAACCACCTTGGTGGAATGACTCACACTTTTGTAATTTTCATCATAACAAAGGTCATCAAACAAATGATTGCATGAGACTGAAAAACATTTTTCAGTACATGATTAATAGAGGTGATTTAACAGTCGATGGTCTCAAGACAAATAGTGACCATGAAGCCTTTAAGAATCCTCTTCCAAACTATAACAAGGATGGATCTTCAACCTCAAAAGACACACGTGGAGCTCATATCAATCACATATACAATAACACCATCAATCATATATCAGTTGGAGACAATCAAGTAAACGTCATCACCATCAGAGATAAGTGTGAACATGAATCTGTCAACGTAACAACCAGAGCTCAAAAATATGTCTTGAAAGGACACATGTCAACAACAAACACCATACCCAAAATTCAATATGATATAGTCAGTCAACTGTGCAAGACTCCTACTCAAATATCCATACTAGAATTGCTGAAACTTTCGCCAAAACACAAAGACATATTGGAGCAAGCATTATTGGAAACAAATGTACCTCAAGATCTGGATGCTAACAAATTCCAAGCCATGGTGGCTCATATGATAGGGTCTCATAACCTTACTTTTTCTAAGCATGATAATATCTCATCGAGCCATCCACACAATACTCCACTCCACATTAAAGTCTTGGTCTATAAACACCAAGTTAAAAGAGTATTAATAGATGGAGGAGCTGGACTCAATATCTATACCTTAAAACTTATCTGTGCATTAGGCTTCTCTGAGCAATCTATTGATCCATGCAAAAAGATCACTATCAAAGCATATGATGATGAAGAAAGATCATCTAAAGGAACAGTAATGTTGCCAATACAAGTAGGACCAATACAAAAGGACACTATGTGCCAAGTCTTGGACATAGACCTCACATACAATATCCTATTGGGTCGACCTTGGATACATGAAATGCAAGCAGTACCTTCTACTTATCATTAGTGTGTTAAGTTCCCCTACAATGGATAGGAAATTTCCATATCAGCAGATCATAATCCTTTTCAACATTGTAATGCTATGGGGGCAGCCCAAGACAACTTGGTTCCACATAATAGAGAAAAACAAAGTTACTCAACACCAGATCCTCAACAAGAAAAGTCTACATCACTGTCTATGGATTTCAAGCAGAAAATGAAAATCAAAGAGCAAGGCATGGGAGTACTCTTTTGAACGCATGTGTTTGACCAACTTACCAACATCACCTAAATATCATGGATTACCTACAACATCAACACATCAAGCAACCCAGCCCATCACCAAGTTTGATGGCACATTTATCCAACTAGGCACTCTAGCACATGAATCTGAGGAAAAGGACATCCTTAGTTGGTTATACAAAGATGAAGAAGAAGATAGAGAAGCTACTGTGGAGATAGCTATACCCACACACCTGTATGGAAAAGGCTACTTAATCATGCAACAAATAGGATACAATGGCAAAGGACCTATTGGTAAGTGAAAGGAAGGCATCACAGAACCATTGGATCCTCCTTCACAATTCAGTAAAGACAAAAAGGGACTGGGCTTTGAGCTCACTCTACTACCAAAGAGGACATCATGCAAATATCAGAAACCTCAGTGGAAAGCAAAGAAGAAATACAAAGAAGACTCCTAGTAAGAGGCACTATTTGAGTCAGCTAAGAAAATAAGTAAGGAACGTGAACATCAAGAACAAAAGCAATGTCAAAGGCAACTTATCAATCAAAAGAAAGAAACATCTACTACAGAAGCACATCATATTCAAGAACCAATATCCAACAAAGAAGAATCACCTCCTGATTACATCATTCCTCCTCAAGGAGAGATAGTATATGAGCAAATGCAAAGAGTGGAAGCAGGATCAGACACACAATCAGAGAAAACTATCAAAATTGTCTCAATTATGAAAGACCTATTCTCACCCTACAACATACCAGTTCACAACACTGCTCGAATCTAGGATAATACCTCTGAGACTGATTCCAATGAATATGAATGGGGTAGTTGTTCTAATGTTATTGAAGATATTTGTGCAAATGACAATAATACACCCATCTCTCAAGAAGAACGCAACATAGAATCTAGACCACTTGAATTTGGTCCACAAAATATCTATGACGCCAAGGAAAACAAGCAGCGACATTATGAACAAGTCTATACAGAAAATGATACCATCGAAGACCTCAACAAAATCCTTAACATCTTTAACACCCAAGCCAATCATGATGATACCTTTGTCCTGACACTTACAACAACAGAACTTGATCCACCAAATGACTCCTTACCACTTGTCTTTCCTGACCTCATAGATTGGGACGAGCCTGAAACTCATGATATACCAATTTTCCCAAATGACGAATCCATTATCCATTACTTATGTACCATTAACCCAGAGAGAGAATCTACCAGTGAACAAAATAACAACATCTATAATCAAGGAAGTGCCAAGTCCCTCAATCGCAAAAATGAATGATATAAAGGATCTATTGCTGAGAACCAGTCAATGGCAGCAATAGATCACAAAAAAATAAAAATAAAGGACGCATTTGAGGGTGAAAACCTTTTTAAGGCACCTAAGGATGGGAGACTTGACACTCATCCTGATCATTATCATGAGCGATCACCCATATTGATTGAGCCCACTCAATCAATCAACATTAGTACTATAGAAGTGGCCAAAACTATACACCTTGCAAAATCTTTGACAGAAGATGAAAAATCAGAGTTTATCAAATTTTTTAATGAAAAGCAAATCAACTTCACTTGGTCATATGCAATATGCCTGGGATTGATCCACAATTGATCATGCATCACCTATCCATTACTCCAGGAGCTAAGCCAGTCAAGCAAAAACTATGAAAGATGAATCCACATGTGGCACTCATGGTTAAAGCTGAATTGAAGAAACTATTAGATGTTGGGTTCATTCGACCTATCAACTATGCTGAATGGATTTCCAACATTGTACCTGTTAGGTCCCAGAGACAACTGAGAAGGGGGGTGAATCAGTTATCTAATAAATTCAAACCAAAAATAACTTAACCAACTTAATGGTTAATACCAGTAAACTAGTTCAATATGCCGATAGACAGATTTAATAGTTAATTTCTATACCGGTAAGGATTAGTGAATGAAACATAAAGACAAAGTCATCGACAACACATAATACCAATATTTGTACGTGGAAACCCTGTAAGGGGAAAAACCACGGTGGGAAACCTTACCCACAATCAGATGATACTATTGCAGATAGTAAGTGTACATAAATGGGGTCTACACATGCAGAAAAGCCAACCACCTAGAGCTCATTGTTCAATCACAAAATGGGAGTCACACTGACTACAGTTGGATGGTTAAATCTAATAAGAATGTACTGCACAAAATAGCATCTTCATATGCTGGATTCAGTACCGGTGTAGATCTGATTGTCTTCACAAAAACCCTCCTTCAATCTTCAAATGATGTCTGCATGTATAGCTCTACTTATTCTCGCATATACCTTCACACAATCCTTTTTCACATTCCACATTTGATCTTACAAATAAGATCTTACATTTATACCATAACCTAAGACCAATTTTAGTAAGTCAGCTCTACAAGATAGTACAATAACAACATTTTACAAGGAATACAATATCCAATGCAATAACCGATTGAACATGTCGGCTTAATGCATTTACAACAATAATTAATCATCTCCATAGCGTGCCATGCTGATCTGGAAAAGATAAACCTACCAGTGTAAACCTGGACCTATTTGCCGGTAACAACAAATATGCAAATATGAATATACCTATAAACAAAACTCCAAAACAAGATGTCCAAACGATGTCTTTGACATAACCATGTGTTTTCCAAATCATTCCAAATGCTGGTGATCATTATATCTTGCTGATGTACCAGATACTGATGACTGTGCATGAGTCACTTGCTTGCCGATGAATGTTGTTGATTCTCCAATGTGCTAGAGTTGATAAGAGTTTAGTAGGTGTTGACATCAATGACAAAACCATACTAAAATACCAACAATCTCCCCCTTTGGCATTGATGGCAACACAAGATGGAAAAACCATCAAAGTGCCAAAACAGAAATGCCAAATACCAAAAACCAACAATCTCCAAAAAAAATCATAACTAGAAATCAAAATATAGATACAAAGAGTAATAATCTCTCCTAAACAACAATCTCTCCCCCTGGGAGCAACATGTGTTTTCCTTGTATTTTTCAAAGTTTTTCCATACCAACCTCTCCCCCTTTGACATCAAATGCCAAAGTTACAATAAAAACCAACTTCATATATAAAATACCAATCAATTCAATATACCAACTACTCCCCATGAGAAGTAGCTTCCCATCAAAGATCGGAATAAAATATTTCTCTCTTAATTCTGTCGGTTGATGAAAATCATCAACTGTCTAAGTTTCTACCGGTGGTGGTATGACTCCAAGCTGATCTCTGAGATATTCAAAAGTCTCCTTAGGAAAAGGTTTAGTGAAAATATCTGCAATCTGCTCTTTGGTATTCACATAAACCAGTTTTATCTCCTTTGCTTCAACATTTTCCCTTAGAAAATTTAGTTTGATAGAAACATGTTTGGTTTTAGAATTTAATACCGGATTCTTAGATATATCAATTGTTGTAGTGTTATCACAATAGATAGTAATAGGTTCCTTACATTTTACTTTTATGTCTTTCAACATTTTATTAAGCCATAGTACCTGTGTACAGTTAGTTGCTACTGCAACATATTCTGATTCTGCTGTTGATAAATATGTACAACTTTGTTTCTTACTCAACCAAGAGACTAATCTGTTTTCAAGCAAGAATGATCCGTCGGTGGTGCTTTTTCTATCATCCACATCTCCTACCCAATTTGCATCTATGTATGCACATAATTCAAAGTTTTCATCTCTGGGGTACCATAATCGAAGATTTATAGTGCCTTGTAAGTACCGGAAAATCCTTTTTACTACTGATTCATGATTTTCTCTAGGATTACTTTGAAATCTTGAAACAATACATACTGCATTCATAATATCAGGTCTGGTTTGTGTCAAATACAGTAAACCTCCTATCATAGATTCGTATCTAGTCGGATTAACAGGTGTAGATTCATCCCTTTGTGATAATTTGTCATTTGTTGTCATAGGTGTGCTTACCAGTTTAGAGTTCTCCATCCCAAATTTCTTTAGTAACTCTTTTAAGTATTTGGATTGACTCAAGAATATACCTTTATCAGTTTGTGAAATCTGCAATCCTAAAAAGAATTTTATTTCTCCAATCATAGACATTTCAAATTCTTGCTGCATTTTAATAGAAAATTCTTTACATAATCCATCTTCTCCTCCAAAGATTATATCATCAACAAATACTTCTATAATCAAGATGTCATCTCTAGCTACTTTATAATATAAATTGCTATCTGCATTTCCTTTAGTAAAACCAATCTTTAAAAGATACTTATCCAATCTTGCATACCAAGCTCTTGGAGCTTGTTTTAATCCATACAAAGCTTTTCTTAACCTGCAAACCATATCATTGTCATCTGTCAAAGAAAATCCATTAGGTTGTTCAGTGTATACTTCCTCTTCAAGATCTCCATTCAAAAATGCTCATTTAATATCCATTTGATAAACTTTGTAGTTCGTGTGTGCTACAAAAGCCAAAAATAATCTGACTGCCTCAATTCTAGCTACCGGTGCAAAGGTTTCATTGTAATCAACTCCTTCCTTCTAAGAATATCCCTTACACACTAGTCTTTCTTTATTCTGACAACCTTACCATCTTCATTAAGTTTGTTTCTAAATACCCATTTGGTTCCAATTACATTTTTATCTTTAGGCCAGGGAACTAATGTCCAAGTGTTGTTTTTCTCAATTTGTTCTAATTCTTCTTCCATAGATTTAATCCAAAATTTATCTTCACATGCCTCATTAATAGATGATGGTTCAGTTTGAGAAATAAGACATACCTCTTCATTTGCCAATCTTTCTCTTGTCATAACTACTTTAAACTTATTTCCAATTATCTGATCTTCAGAATGATTCAGTCTTACATACCAGGGTATCTTTGTTTGTTGTTGTTCCTCAATTACTGTGGAATCCTCAGATGATACCGAGGTAAATGGATCTTCATTTTGTACCGGTGGATTTAGTGTAGGTTCATTTGTCAAAATTTCTATTGCCGGTTCAGAGTCTATATACCTTGAAGTTCCTCTGAATTGTTCATCAATCTTTACATTTTTACTTTCAACAATTTTCTGCAATCTTTTGTTAAAACATCTTTATACCTTGCTCTTAGATGAATAGCCAAGAAATATTCCTTCATCACTTCTAGGATCAAATTTTCCAATGTACTCATCTCTTATGATATAACATTTACTTCCAAAAATTCTAAAATACTTAATAGTAGGAGTATTACCAAACCATAGTTCATGAGGGGTCTTACCGGTTTCACCTTTGATGTGAACTTTGTTGAATTTATAGACCGTTGTATTGACTGCCTCTCTCCAATATACATGTGGTAGGTTTTCTTCTAATAACATACTTCTTGCTGCATCCAAGATAGTTTTGTTTTTCCTTTCAACAACTCCATTCTGTTGTGGTGTCTGAGGTGCTGATAGTTGTCTTCTGATTCCATTCACTTCATAGAATGTATTAAATTCCTTAGATGTAAATTCTCCTCCTTGATCTGATCTTAAACATTTGATTTTCTTACCGGTTTTATTTTCTACCATTGCTTTAAACAGTTTGAACTTTCCAAGTGCTTATGATTTTTCTTTGAGAAAAGTAACCCAACACATTCTAGAATAGTCATCAATGATTAGCATGAAATATCTATCACCTTGTAAAATTTTAGTTCTAGCTGGACCACATAAATCAGTGTGAAACAAATCAAGAGCATTATTTGATTTTTTTGGAATACTTTTGAAACTAGCTCTAACTTGTTTTCCAAATTGACATTACTTACATACTGTATTATGAGGTTTGACAATTTTAGGTAAATCTCTAACTGCCTTAGTAGTACTGATCTTCAGCATGCAATCAAAGTTTACATGACAGAGTCTCTTATGCCATAACCAACTTTCATTTATATGTGCAATTAAGCATGTCTTTTCATTGTTATTTAAATGAAAGATATTACCTCTAGTCTGATTATCGGTTGCAATTTCCAAACCAGTTCTATTCATGATTTTGCATTTCCCATTTTTTAATTGTAACTGAAAACCTTTCTCAACTAATTGACCAACACTTTAAAGATTATGCTTTAATCCTTAAACATAGTAAAGATTGTTAGTGTTATGCTTACCATCAAGAGATATTGTACCCTTACCTTTGATTGAACAAGATTTTTCATCTCCAAATCTCATTAAGCCTCCATTGTATTCTTGAAAGTTCAAGAATTTACCTTTGTCTCCTGTCATATGATGTGAGAATCCTGAATCAATGATCCATTCATCTTTTACTTCAACTTTAGTTGCCAAGGCCTGTACTACCGTTTGAGAAGTAGGTGCCAGTTGATCTTCTGTTATAGCAACAAAAACCCATCTATTGTCTGTTGGATCCGCATCAGAATCATCAGTCACACCTTCATCAGCAATGTAACAAGATTTGTCTTTATTCTTCTTAAATCTGTATCTCTGATATTCAGGGTTAGGCTTGTATGTTCTTCTAGCTTCTTCTCTTAGTCTAGCATGTCTATTAGGGCATCTTGAAGCCATATGACCAATCTTATTGCAGTTAAAACATTTAAAGCATTCTTTACCTTCATACTTACTTCCAACTGGACCTTTAGGCATTTTCCTTGCAAATAGTGCTTCAAGTTCTTCAAGTTATTCATTTTCTTTCCTGCTTTCTTCAAGTTCTCTTGCATAAAAGGCTTTCCAATCAGATTTGTCAAATTATGGGGTAGATGATGTTGATTCTTTGAAGGCCAAATCTATCTTTATTGTAGCAACAGGACCAAATTCTTCAATTTCAAAAGCTGAAAGTTTCCCAATTAATGTATCCCTATTAACTAATGTATTAGGCATTGTTCTTAACTCATTTATAGCAGTGAGTTTCATTTTATATGTTGGTGGAAATCCTCTTAAAAAATTTGAAACAATTTCATCCTCACTTAAGGTTCCTCCACAACATTTAATACCCAAAACAATTTCATTTACTCTTTCCATAAAAGTAGAAATCCTTTCATCTTCTTCCATTTTTAGATGTTCATACCTGACCCGGAAGCTTTCAAGTTTTCCAATTTTGACTATGGAATCTCCTTCATTTAGTGTTTCCAAATGATCCCAAATAGCTTTAGTAGTAGACCTATCTGATATTCTCATGATTTGTTGATCTGATAATGTGCTCAAAAGTGCTTCTCTTGCTTTGCAATCATTTTCCTCATCTTTAGTCAAGTTAGCTGGACTAGGCCGACCTTGTACAACAGTAGTATAACCATTCTTTGTAGCATCCTAGATGTCTTATCCAATGCAATTTATATTTGTCTCCATTCTGATCTTCTATAAGCCATAGTTGGTTCTGTCAAGATTAGGGTTGTCCTTCCTGAAATAATTAGTAGGCATTGGATCTCCTCAAGTTGTTAAACTTCTGAAAAGAGGACTAATCTCGGATACTAATTGTTAGGTCCTGGAGACAACTGAGAGGGGGGGTGAATCAGTTGTCTAATAAATTCAAACCAAAAACAACTTAACCAACTTAATGCTTAATATCGGTAAACCAGTTCAGTATATCGGTAGACAGATTTAATAGTTAATTGCTATACTGGTAAGGATTAGTGCATGAAACATAAAGACAAAGTCATCCACAACACATAAAACAAATATTTGTACGTGGAAACCCTATAAGAGGAAAAACCATGGTGGAAAACCTTACCCACAATCAGATGATACTACTGCAGATAGTAGGTGTACATAAATGGGGTTTGCACATGCAGAAAGACCAACCGCCAAGAGCTCACTAGTCAATCACAAAATGGGAGTCACACTAACTACAGTTGGATGGTTAAATCCAATAAGAATGTACTGCACAAAATAGAATCTTCATATGCTAGATTCAGTACTGGTGTAGATCTGATTGTCTTCACAAAAACCCTCCTTCAATCTTCAAATGATGTCTGCGTGTATAGCTCTGCTTATTCTCGCATATACCTTCACACAATCCTTTTTCGCATTCCACATTTGATCTTACAAATAAGATCTTACATTTATATCATAACCTAAGACCAATTTTAGTAGGTTGGCTCTACAAGATATTACAATAAAAACATTTTAAAAGTAATACAATATCCGATGCAATAACCGATTGAACATGTCGGCTTAATGCATTTACAACAATAATTAATCATCTCCATAGCGTGCCATGCTGATCTGGAAAAGATAAACCTGCCAGTGTAACCCTAGACCTATTTTTTGGTAACAGCAAATATGCAAATATGAATATACCTATAAACAAAGCTCCAGGACAAGATGTCCAAATGATGTTTTTGACATAACCATGTGTTTTCCATATCATTCCAAGTGCCAGTGATCATTATATCTTGCCGGTGTACTAGATACTGGTGACTGTGCATGACTCGCTTGCCGGTGAATGTTGCTGATTCTCCAAAGTGCCAGAGTTGATAAGAGTTTCGTAGGTGTTGACATCAATGACAAAACCATACCAAAATACCAACAGTACTAGTATCAAAACCAGATGGCAGTATCAGAATATGCACTGAATTTAGAGATGTCAACAAAGCCTGTCCCAAGGATGACTTTCCTTTACCCAATATCGACATAATTGTAGACCTCACAGTAGACCAAGCAATGCTATCACTAATGGACGGTTTTTCAGGCTATAATCAAATCAAGATAGCCCTAGAGGATCAAGATAGAATAGCATTTACCTGTCCCTGGGGAACATACTATTGGAATGTCATGCCTTTTGGCTTAAAGAATGCAGGAGAAACTTATCAACAAGCTATGACAACTATCGCATACCTTCATGGAAGAATATATGGATGATTTACTAGCTAAATCCTTCACTAGATCAGATCATTTAAGCATCTTAGAAAAGATTTTTGACAGATTGGAGAAATTCCATGTCAGGATCAACCCTAAGAAGTGTGTCTTCTTGGTTACATCGGGCAAGTTAATAGGCTATATAGTTTCACCTTAGGGTATTGAAGTGGATCCAACAAAGGTACAAGCCAATATGGAGATGCCACCACCAATGAACATCAATCAGCTCAGATCTCTACAAGGACGACTCTAATCAATCAGGCGATTCATCGCTCCATTAGTAGATAAAAGTCTCCCGTTCAATCATTTGCTACATAAAAATGTACCATTCAGATGGGAAGCCAAACGTGTAGAATCATTTTATCAAATCAAGCAATATTTAATGAACCCACCAGTTCTAGTACCACCAATAGCAGGGAAACCCCTTATTCTCTACATTTCAACAACAGACATGTCACTGGGGGCATTGTTAGCACAAGAAGATCAACAGGGAAAAGAACGAGCTATATACTACATCACTAGGACATTGAACGGATATGAACTCAACTATACATTCAATGAGAAGGCTTGTCTAACAGTGGTATTTGCCTCTAAAAAGTTTTGGCACTACATGCTAGCTCACACAATTACGCTAGTTGCAAAAATTGATCCTCTCAAATATTTACTCAGCAAGGCAGCTCTTACAGGCAGATTGGCTAAATGGGTCATGATTCTGAGTGAGTTTGATATCCACTACATAGAACGACGAGCTATCAAAGGACAAGCAATTGGAGATCAACTGGCTGAAGCACCCCTACATGGAAAACAACTTATGGAGATCGAATTTCCAGACATAGACATTCTTACTATCTCTACCAAACAATGAACCCTATACTTTGATGGATCCTATACTCAACATGGCTCAGATGCTGGCATTCTGTTCATCACTCCTAAAGGGCACACCATACCAAGATCATATCGGCTTATGTTTCCATGCACAAATAATGTTGCTGAATATGAGGCACTGGTTATAGGCATCAAAATGGCCGTAGAATGGAAAATCATAGAATTAAAAGTCTATGGAGATTCACAACTAGTCATCAATCAAATCAACAATGGCTATCAGACAAAGGATGACAAGCTACTACCATACAAGCAAATGGTGGATTATTTTAAACAATATCTTATACACATCACCTTCGAGCAAATACCAGGGTTGGATAACAGAGCAGCTGATGCAATGGCTACTATCACTTCACTACTGCAAATTCTAGAGCAACAGAATCGTTACGAGTTTCTGGTAGAGCAACTGTTCTCCCCAGCCTATGACCATTTTGATTCCCATGTTATCTATGCCTTGACTGGTTCGGACTCTCCATTATATGGACCGATATACGGCTAACTTAAGAGCAATATCCTACTCATTGACCTATCCCGAAACTAAAAATGCAACTTTATCCGACAAACCACCCGTTATACTCTTACTGCTGATACTTTGTACCGTCGAGGTCTAGATGGTACTCTTCTTCGTTTCCTTGATCATAATGAATCTTACTCTGATTTACAAGAGCTTCACGAAGGTATCTGTGGCACACATTCAAGTGGTCCTACTCTTGCTAAAAAGCTTCTAAGAATGGGATATTACTGGCCGACAATGGAGAAAGACTCTTACCACTTTGCAAAGAAGTGTCCTAAATGCCAAATCCATGGAAATCTTATACATGCACCAGCATAGGAATTGTAGCCATTCACAACATCCTGGCCCTTTTGCCAGTGGGGACTGGACTTGGTTGGCAAAATTCATCCTTCATCTTCAAATGGACACAAGTTCATTATAACTACAACAGAATACTTTACCAAGTGGATTGAAGAGGTCCCCATGACCACAGTAACTGGGAAACAAATAGCCTCTTTTATCCTTAATTATCTGATCTACAGATATGGCATTTCAAGCTCCATCATCACAGATAATGGATGAGTACCTTTTAAGAACCAAGATGTGCAAGAACTATGTGAAAAATTCAAACTCCAACATCATTTTTCTACACCTTACTACCCGCAGGGAAATGGTCAAGCAGAAGCATCCAACAAGACAATATTGAAAATCCTAAAGAAAAAAGTGAATGATGCAGGCAAAGATTGGCATGTACAACTCAATCCAGCACTTTGGGCATATAGAACTAGCATCTACACACCAATGGGAGCTACACCATATTCATTGGTATATGGATCCGAAGCAATTTTACCCTTAGAGGTAGAAATTTCATCTCTCAGAGTCTCTTTAAAAGGCCTAATTCCAGATGAAGAGTATCGGGTTAACCGACTGCAAGAGCTCAAACTTCTAGATGAACAATGTCAATGTGCCTACACTCATCTGAAAGCATATCAGCAACGCATGTGCAGGAGCTACAACCAAAAGGTCATTCCCAGAATTTTTAAAATTGGTGACCTAGTACTCAAGGAAAATCCTAGGAATCAGTAGGATCGGGAAAAGAAGGGGAAATTTGATCCTAATTGGTTAGGTCCCTATATCATCATATTAGCCTATAAATCATGCGGCTATTAGCTAACAACTTCAGAGGGAGATGTGCTTGATGAGACAACTAACAAAATCCATCTAAAGAAATACTACACTTGAGTAATCTAATGCACGGAAAAGTTAAAAAATAAAAAAACATATCAAAAAATCAAGAAAAGGCAAATAAAAAGGTAAAATAAAAGCAACTGGTGAAAACCTGGCAAACAAGCGCTATTGTGAGAGGATGACTCCTCTATCTATATCCATACCATTATATCCATAGTAAAGAACTCTCGGCCATCGCCCGACATTTTTATCATAATATCCATCTAGGACATACTTAGCGTAGTCACTATCCTGGTTTATCATCATATCCTTTCATCGCATCTCACCATGGCTTGGTAATCCTTGTACATGTTCACATTAAGAGGAACACCCAGCTAGGGGCAGTATTAATCACAACTTGCAGCACTCTCAAGCCATCAAAAACTTGTCGCAAACTCAGAACATCATATCCAGCAAACAAAACTCAGCAATCACAAACACCACACATTGATCACTTAACGGGATTCACAAAATATGATGGATGATTTTCTGAAGTATCAAATGTTGCATCTTGCATAAAGTTTTGACTATTCTTTCACTTATACTTTTTGAACTATTGGATCTTCTACATTCTCTCAACGATGAATCAAGCTAGATAAAGTCATGGGGACTCCAATATTTTTTTAGTTTTTTGTCTGTGAGGCGATCATTTGTATTGTGTAAATACTTGTCCCCAGATGTGATTCACAGCATATCACTGAAGACATGATTCCACTTTACGCATACAAAATGGTTTAATCTTGTCTGTTTATATGCAATCCGCACTCAGGTCATTCTAGTTCAATTATACCTTGATGCTTGTGCTATCTTGCAAAATCAAAAATCATGTAAATTTTTCTCAGGTCATTATGGTTCAATTATACCATTACACTTGTATAAATTTTCAACATATCCCAAAACAAATCAATGCTCAATGATGATACCTATCGAGAAAACAAACAACACGTGGCTATACAGGGATGATGAATGCAAAATGAGGATGCTCAAATCAATTAGTTGCATATCAATTTACAGTTAGTTGCATATCATTTTACAAGTAGTTCCATATCATTTTACAATTAGTTGCATATCATTATCATACATCTCATTTTCAATATACATCTCACGGCATATCATTATCATACATCACATTTTCAAGATACATCTCACAACATATCATTACCATACATCACATTTTCAAGATACATCTCACAACATCATCACATTTTCAAGATACATCTCACAACATCAACACATATCACATCACATGCATCCATCTAAGCATTGTAAACATCATAAATCATCACAAGCATATAGAAAGCACCATCCATAACACATCACATGAGGATAAAAGAAAATGGTGTCATATATATATATATATATATATATATCTGAAAGAGTGATCAATATACAAAATATGTCATGTCTATGCCAATACAACAAAATGATCAAAAATACAATAGAGACAATGTCTCTCAGGTATGACTATCTCTTGAGGGAGATGACCTCACTACAAATGTCCCAACACCTGGATCTCCAAGTGGATCATGTCGAGGAGGCCCTATCACACCTCTGCTCTCTGTCCTCGACCCAGTCTCTCGAGATCGATTCGATCTCAACGCTGTAAAACTCAGCACTCGACGCTCCCTAGGCACTGCATCCTCATAATGATGCTGGTAGTACTCCACCTCCTTGGCTCTCAAAGCCAGCTCTCTCAAGGTGTCACTCATCAGACCAGCTGTTGTCACTCTCTGCAAACTAGCTGCGAGCTCCTCTGCTCGACCTCATTGCTCTATCTCAGTATCACGCTCTATGGTTAGCTGAATGATTTGACACTGATGCACTAATAACTATGTCTACAACTGCTGCACTAATAACTGCAGAGATCTAATCTACGCATCCTGTAGATGCGTCGAAATCTACATCTACAGGGGTACCTATGAAGGGGTACCCCCTGTCCCTCTGCTTGCTCTCAGTACTGGTGGAGGTAGAACATCTGACCTCCTCCTCTGGGCCGGTCGTCTGAAGTCATCATACCCTCCCACTGCTGCTATCACCTCACCAACCCTCTCCTCACCCCTAGCTTTGATAGCCAAAGCTCCTCTTCCTCTATCCATCGCAACTCACCACACTGCTCTCTCCACCCGTATCCCTCTATCACCACCATCTCCACCCCTATCTCCTCTCCTCCCATGATCCAATCTCCCCCTATCCCCTCGATGACCTCGGCCTCCTCCTCCACCATCTTCACCATCATCTCCTCCTCCATCACCACCTCCCTCACCTACCTCCTCACCCACCTCTCCTCTTCTCCCTAGCCTCTCAGGCTGATCATCCTCATCATCAAAAAAAGAAGGAATCATCTTCACCGAATCTGATATCCTGGCCGCTGCACGTGCTACAAAAAGCCCTGCAAACTCGTCAGTCATCCCTGCATCCACTATCTCACGGGCATAATCCAAAATCTAGTCAGCTAAATGAAAGAACTCCTCCATGGCCGTCACACTATCAATCATAGGTCCCCAATCCAGAATGTCCTGTCTCTGTCGAGCATATAGGCATGCTCCCTATGGAATCCCCTACTGTCGGCCATACTACCGCAGAAACCTCTCAATAACAAATGGCATCCACCCTATCAGATACCTAGACATGTAAACATGAGGCATCTCCATCCCATCCTCTGCCATACCTCATAACTTGTATATGGTCGCCAAACGACCGTATCAATATCATCCAACACTCTCCTCCAGTGCTCTAGCTTGCCTAGCTTAGGCTAGACAACTATCCCTCGGTATCCGTATGTGTACGCACACCCAACAACCCTATCTCTATCCACCAATAGCCTCACTGCAGGAATATTCTCCCATGCCCATACCTATAGCAGTGTCACTCCAGCTGATAAACTGCTATAGCCCAGGTATACTACCTAATGCAAATCCCTATAAAAGTGGGCCAGCATAGCCAACCCCCATGCAAAGCGATGACCCTGCATCACCATGTCCTCTAGAATTAACCCCCACCCCACTGCCAGTCCCTTCGACCTACGGTCAGGACATAAGGAACCACCTATAAAACCTGTCAGTACTGATGGTAGGGGAGCATAATCCAAATCTAGGAACTCCTACTAGGGGATCTCGTATCCGCAAACTGTGTCATCCTACAAAATCCGATGCTATGCCTTTGTACCACCCTCCTCAGTCGGCTCATAGGGTAATAGCACCCCTACCACAAGAATCCACAAAATCCGGTAGCAATCCTCAGGCGTGACTATGATCTTGCCTGTCACCAAATGAAAGGTGTTCATATCATTGTGCCACCTCTCAGCTAATGTTGTCAATAAACCCTAGTTCACGATAAACTGAGGCATCTCTAATAATGAGGACAGACCACACCTTTCAATAATATCTTTGTCCGTTTGTGTCAATCGTGGTATCAATGACCATGGTCTTGAAAATTGCTCTCACGACTGAACCACTCCAATGCGATCTTGTCATGCAGCAAAACAAGTCCAATATTAGTTTCCTCATCAAAACATAGATATCAAAATCAAATTCATATAAAAACTTGAAACTTTGAACATCTAATCAAGTTCAACATCATATCAATCCATTTTCATATCAACTTATATCAGCTTGTAACACAACTCAAGTTTCATAATCATATCAGCTTGTAACACAAATCAAGTTTCACATTCATTGCAGCTTGTAAAACAACTCAAGTTCTGCATCCATATCAACTTGTAACACAACTCAAGTTCCACAATCATTGCAGCTAGTAAAACAACTCAAGTTCAGCATATATATCAGACTGAAACAATTCCTATCAAATCAAGTTCATATCCACCATCCCTATCAAAAACCATATCATATCAAATCAGCAACAAATCAATATTAACTTGAAACATTGCAAATCAAATCAAGTTATATCGAAACTCCTATTGGACAAACTTATCAATACAAAGACAACAGGCATGCAGACTGACTATTTTCACCTATCTTGGTAGAACTGGCATCAACACTACAAATTTTCTTCATCCAAAAATCACCCTTTACCAAAAAAATTTCTCCATGCGCTAAACAAGCTTGTCTACATGCTAAACTGCTTACTATGCACTACCTTGTCCTCTCAAAGTGCTACCCAATCCATCCTATGCGCTAGCCAACACCTACACACTATCCTATCCTATTTTTGCATGACCTAACCCACCCCAAGCGCTAAAACTACCCTATGCGCTATCCTACTTGGCTCTTGTGCTATAACCCTTACCCGCTACGCTAGGGTATAACTACGCACTACCTAAGCCTACCAATGCAACACCCTAGGAACCCTATGCGCTAAGTATCTCCTACGTGCTACCCATTTTTCCCTCTGTGCTACCTTGTGATCCTGGTGTGCTAACTGAATCCTAAGCACTACCCTAATTTACCGCTACGCTACCCTAAACTTTTTGGACACCACCTATTTTATTAAAACCTACGCACTACGAAACCTATTGCATGCATTGCGCTTTGACCCTGACGTGCTAAACCGATAATCCACATGACAAAATAAAAAACATGATAAAAAATGACAAAATAAAAAATCCAAAAGGGGTCAAAAAGGTTGACTTACTGGTGGTCCATACGCGACAGGCCTTCGATACCTCCGAACGCGCTCGAATCGATGAGAAGCATAAGGAACCAGCATGTTGACTTCTCTCAAAAAATCACTTTCTCTAAGGTCAACAAGCACAAATGAGACAAAAGAGATCACTTTTTCCCTTTATATAGGGTAAATCAAAATTAGGGTTACATGGAGGGATGTGTAAATTGCTCGCGATGTCTCCTACCACCCTACCAAATGTCAATATCGGGAGATGAATCAAATTACCACATTCAACACAGACAAATTTTTACAATGCAATAAAATTTATCAAATTTATCTAAATCAAATCAAAATTTCAAAATTTTTGATTCATCTCTCGAGGGGGCATTATCAACATCGTTTATCAAATCTAGGGCATGACATGAAAATATCAAAACAACATAAAAATTGATCATAACTAAATCATGACGACACATCATTTTCTTTGAATCAACATGTGCACACACATCACTTCAAAGAGGGGCAAAATGTAGACGTATAAAAATGACCATATTCCTAAATGAATATTTAATGTTCATTTTATTCCCATTCCTCTATTTAGTTAAATTTAATTTAACTAAATCACCCACATTCTGCTATTCAATTTATTTAGTTAAATTCACTAAAGCCCTTTGCATCATTTAATTAAATAAATAATTTTATTTAATTAAATCCCTTCTTCTTAATTTTTAATTAATTTTACATTTAATCAATAGTTTATCCCAAATTGAATAAATCTAATTTATTCAATTTGCCAAATTGCAACCAAATTAAAATAAAGCAATTTATTTAATTTAAATCTATTTTTCCTCACCCACTTGCATTTTCCTACATCTCCCACTTGCACCTTAAACCCTATTCCTAATTTCTACTAGAATCCATTTAATCCTAATCAATTAGCCCAAACTCATTCATTATCCCCTTTCCCAAAGTTTGAGGAGGTCACTTCTCAAATTTGGAGTAAAGTCTTCAAAAGGCATTAAAGCCTTTATCTATTCAACAAGCTAACTTACCCCCAAATTTGGAAGGACTCTTATGAATTTGTCCCCAATGTCTTCAAACCATTAATGGTTAACTAACCCTTAGTGGTATGGTTAGAGACTTTTTGACTAACTTAACCTCCATCTAACCCAGGGGTCTCATCAAGCATTCATTTCTTTGACCATGGTTATCCCTTTAACCTTTGCACAAGAGTTTACCCCTTGGATAAAAGCTTTATCCATTGGATAAACCTAACCTAACCTTAACCCTTACCTCCTAAGGTAACCATAAGGTCTTCTCAAGAATTTAATGCTTCTTTCATCTCCTCTCAACCAGTCTTATGTTGACAATTGTCACCATTTCATTGGTGAAAATTGTAAACATGGATTGATAACTTTCAATCCTGACCCTTGATTAACTCCTTCAATCTTGACCATCCATTTCCCTATTTTTACTATAAATAGAGCTCTCATTCCTCCATTTTAAGGATCCATGCAAGATTTTAGTATCTCATTTATGCTTAATTTTATCAATACATCTAGCTTCTCATTGTAATAGGAATTAATCTAATAAGCACTTAAGACTATTTCCTTTATCATTAGCTTAAATCATTAACTAGTATATCATGTAAGGATAGTATTGCTACTAATCTTTTCATCTTATAATCTAGTTTATTTCATTTTTAGGATCATGCATGGATAGGATGCATTTCATAATTCAAATGAATCATAAGCATACCTCGTTCTTGCATTCGTCATCCCTAATCAACTTTGCTTAGTGATTTGAGAGCAAAGGCATTGGCTTGAGGGACCTTGTGAGATAGAGAACCATGGAACCAATCTTGGGAAGTTGAGTCATTCTTCATGACTCCATAACTTGCACCAAGAAGTCCCGTGGGTGTGTGAACAAGCCTCTTTCGGACTGCATTTTCGCATTTTCAGTTTCATCGGCCCGCTTTTCCTGCACACAAATTCAATATAAGATAAATTCACCGCAGAAAAGATATTTAAGTCAGTTCAATTAATAAAACTTCAAAGTTCTAGCATTTTTTTATAGCTAGCATATGTTCAAGACACTTGAGATTATTTACAAATTTCAAGAACTACTATATAGGAGTCTAGATACTTTGAGAAGGTAGCTAAGCTCGTGAGGAATGGGGAACCCCATTGATGATTGTTGGCGTTGTGATCCCTACTGGGTTAGTAACTGAAAGAGACTAGCTGACTATGCTATCGGATTTAGCAAAAATGCCATCGCTGGTAATAATGGGAGATTTTATATAGTTACAGATCCAAATGACAATGACCCGGTCAATCCTCGACCTGGCACTCTGTGGCACACTATTATTCAAACTGAGCCTTGCTGGATTATTTTCCAAAGAGATATGGTTATTTAGCTCAAGGAGGAGCTTATCATGAACAGTTACAAGACAATCGGTGGTAGAGGTGCCAATGTTCATATAGAAAATTGACCTTGCGTTACAATACAATATGTGACCAATATCATCATACATGGCATCCATATCCATGATTGTAAGCTTGCAGGAAATACAAATGTGAGGAGCTCCCCGACTCATTATGGGTACAGAACCAGGAGTGATGGAGATGGAATATCTGTCTTTGGAGGAAGTGCAATTTGGGTAGATCACTGTTCGCTTTAAACTGATTGTTTGGTCTACCATAAATTTACTTTATTTATAAAAGGTTTCACTATTGTACTTTTATCACATGGATCTTAGAGTAGGGTACTAAAAGGCAATTATTAGACAGAAACATAAACAAATGTTAGTATTAATAAACTTTTCGATAGAGCGCTATTTCTCAAGTCAGCTATATATATTCTTTTTGTAGGTGATGCTTCTTGGACATAGCGATCCCTATACCCAAGATGTCAAAATGCAAGTAACAATTGCATTCAACCACTTTGGAGAAGGGCTTGTTCAGTGTATGCCTAGATTTGAATAAAATTTTATAACTATTGTGTATTCCTTTTACGAAGACCACGATACAACTTACTGAATTTTATTTGTTTAAGTTTAAGAAATGAATGTTATGATGCATATGCAGATGCCGACATGGATACTTCCATGTGGTGAACAATGATTACACCCACTGGGAAATGTATGCAATCGGGGCAAGTGCAAACCCCACCATTAACAACCAAGGCAATAGATTCCTTGCTCCTGATAATCGATTCCAGAAGGAGGTAAAAGATCCTTACAACTCATGTCTCTTATATATTTGGTATTCAAGGGATGTAGAATAGTTATGGTATGGGTAATGTGCAGGTGACAAAGCACGAAGATTCAACAGAAGGTAAATGGAGATCAATGGGAGATCTGATGTTAAATGGGGCATTCTTCACAGCATCAGGGGTTGGAGCATCCTCAAAGTATGCCAAAGCTTCAAGTATGGAAACAAGACCTTCCTCTATTGTGGGCTTTATAACTGCAAATTCAGGTGTTCTCACCTGCACTTTGGTCACTAATTACTAAATGGGAATATGTCAGTAATCTTCTTCTCAAATTTGAAGCGTAGTGGTGGAACATTAAGTCAATATGGTTTTTATTATTTTGATTGCCACTACAAAGAATTTTTAAGCTATGCTTCACAAGGACTATGGTATATAGATGTGAATAGTTGAATTTATGTCCATACCAGTATTTCAGATTACTAATTTGTGTGAGTTTATTTTTTAACTATTAACATGCCTTGTATAATTGCACATGACACAGCTAAATAAATTCACTCTAACGAGACTTGTATTGACCTTTCGAGTTGCGTTGCTTTATTACTATATTATTTAATATAAAATAGAGTATAATTAACTCATAGAAAGTGAGATATTTTAGAGTAGAGTTGCCTTTCCATTTAGGTTAATTAAAAACTAAATATAATTAATTTTTAATATATTAATTTAGATTAAATAGATTGAAAGTTGACAAAAATAAATGGTGTAAATTGATTTTTTTAAAGAAACCTAAGGGTATGGATATTTACTTATTACACTAATGTTTAAGATAATATTGATGCAGTGTATAGTCCACTCACTTCTATATCAAAAATAGATGATTTGAAAATTTTCATTGTCAAAGATTGTATACAAAATTTTAATTGAACTTATGTTAATTATGTGATTGTAGATTAATTTTATATTTTACATGTCTAATTTGTAACTCTAGACCTTATCTATCACAATATATAGTTTTTCTCTTTGATTTGCTAGATTCTATACTCCTCATTGATTGTTAAGGACTTGGTATATTTATAACTACATCATAAAGATAGTGAAATAATCAATGGTCATGTTCTCCTACTCCCTTAATTAGAATAGTTTTTTGATTGTGATAAAGATACTTAGATGTTGATTTTGATACGATATTTTTATTCCATTTAAAGTTCCAAATGAAAATGTTCATAAGTTCATTCTAGATACAAATGAATAGTTAATGATTGCTTAATGGTCAATTAATTTCTTTAAATTTGAAGCCATGCTAGATAATTCCATGTTTTACAAACTCAACTCCCAATGGCTATGAGGAAAGAGGAGAATTTTAAAATTTGAAACAAAATTATTTTTCCTTAAGATTCAAGCCAAGAAAGACCAATCCTCAATGCTACAAAAATGGTCCATTGTAAAAAGATATATAATACAATGATCATGGGTAAATGTATCCAAATATAGGACAAAAAATAATGGGAATGCATGAATATAAATATAGATAGGATATAGATAAGAATGGATATATATTGATGTATGGAAATAGGAGTAGGAGAACATAGATTGAAATTGGGGAAGGTGCCAAACTTATTAAAAATGGTTTTTGCATGCCAAAAATATTTTTTCTTTCTAGTGACTGAAAAATGAGTTTCTAATGCAAAATTTAGAATGGCTCCTATAAAAGTTTTTAAATTTTAACATTTGATTTGTAATTTTGTCCTCCAAGCTTTGATGTTTTTGAAAAAAAAGTCAATTGTGACTTTATCCAACCTTTTGGATGCTTTGGAAATGTTGAAATTTTTGCAAAAATTACCTAAATGCTACAATCACACAAACCTCCCAAGAATATAACTATGCAAAGTAGATTATAGGGAAGCTTATTCTTTTGTTAAGTTGTACTTATTGTTAGGGATATGCAAGGATGTAGGAGAAGAAAATACTTGGTTTTTTAATATTATAGCTATCAGTTAGTCTCAAATATATAAAAACTAGATATTAAAATTAACTCTACTAGACAACAAGTTCCAATACCATGTTAGATTTTTTGGGAAGTGATAATCGGGCTAAAATCTCATGTCTGACCTAGGTCATGCACAACTACAATTAATAGATAATCGAATATCAAATATTAGAGCCAAAATCTGAAATGAAAGAACAATATAGACAATGCAAGAGAACTTGAGAATACTCTTGATACACTCACCAAGCTACCAATAGGTGCATTAACTCCTACTACCCATAAAATATCAGAAGTTTTACCTACTTGATAAATTTCAAAATATGTATCATATCCTCCTTAAGTGAAGATAGAAAAGAGGTTATAATTAGTGGCATAAAAGCCAAAAGAGGGTGAGAAAATCAATTACCCTATAACCTACTAAAGGTAAGAACAAACTAGTGGTTATGAAAGGAAGCACAACAAGCCAAAAGAGGGTGTGTGACTCAATTACTCATGTGTTAGAAAGTGGTACATGTAGATTGTGTTTTTTTCTATGTTTGTTCACATTAACCACTCCTAATAAACCAAAGAAAGCTTAAATAATATTTGTAGGAAAAAGAATAACCCCTAACATATGGAAATAAAAAACCTACACTAACAACTACTATGTGGTAAAAGGCAAGGATTCATTAGCATATAAATTGAAGCAATACTTATATGGTGTCCAATGATCTCCAAAATTATGGTTTCAAAAGTTTAATTCATATGCTTTGTATTATAATCTAGTGTATTTCCTAGTTGTGTTGGTTGCCTATATAGTTGGTCGGATATTGAACTTTGGTTTTGGTGGGGTTAGTTTTATGTACTAGATGGTAGTGATCGGGGTGCCGATAATTGTTTCTTATTTCCCCTATTTTTTGTGTTATGTTGTTTATAGACTTTACTTTCTACTGTATTGGGTGTTGGGCCCCTTAGAAACTATTTAATTATTAAAAATAAAACTTTATGATGGTAATCAATCTCTTTTTATCAATTTATGCATAGATCATATGTTGATATTTGGTAACAATCAATGGATGATTAGAGATATGGTATATCAAATTTCATTACATTTCAATATAAAAAATTAGGGGTTCCTATATGCATCTTAGGCATTGAAAAGAGAGAGAAATAAGAAATGTTTGATTGGGATAGACTAAGTATGTTGAATTTGTGTTGTAATATTTTAGTATGGAGAATTATATACTAGGAAATGTTTCTATTTTTTTGGGTAATAAGTTATTAGTTAAGTAATATATACATCTTCATCATTAAATATAGAGTATATATTGCATGTTCCTTACACTAGTCTACTTCATATTCTAATTTATGTTATGTTTTACATAAAGCTAGACATTGATGATGCAGTGCGAGCCTTGGGTTATTATATGGCTAATATTGGCATAGAGCATTGAGAAACAATTAAGAGAGACTTAAGGTGAATGTAGAACACTAAATTATTATATCTTCTACTATGGTGATTACTCACAAGAGATTGTTGACTTAGATTGGATAGGAGATGTAGATCATGAAATATCTACTAGTGGCTATTTCTTTAGCCTATTTAGTGTTTCTATTACTTGAATGACCAAGTGATGGGTTGTAGTCAGTTATCCATTGTAGAGGTATAGTACATGACAAATAGTAATGCCTATAAGGAGGCAAGTTGGTTTTAGAGTTTTTTGTTGAATTGTTGGCCTTATTCGAGTAGTAGTTTAAATTCAATGTGAGAGTCAAGGTGTCATTAGCTTGACCAAAACCCAATTTTTTGTGTATAAATTAAGCATATAGATGCACAATACCATTTTTCTCATCACATGGTGGAGGATAGTAGATGATGATTGAAAATGTTGACTCTTTGGTGATTATTTTAGATGATTTGATGAAGCATGTAAGCACAAATAACATTAGATGGTGTAATAAATATAATGACCTCATAGTCCTTAATACTTAGATGCTAATATTCCCTTTATGCTTTTTCAAGGTATTTGAAATAAGTGGGAGAATTCTAGAAAACCATTGTCTCAACCATATTTTTTTCATATCTAATTATTTAATAATTAAATTTTACATGTATTTGTGTTGTCACTGTTAGTGTATGGTATGTTTCTACTATCATATTCGTGTTAGACTTGTACCATCCACTTAGAATTGGACAAGCTCTCACCTTATAGTTCTATATCAAAGGTAAAATCAGCTAAATTATGCAAGTCACTTTGGAAAGAGGGGTATATTAAGTTGAATGGCCTTCCTAAAGCTCCTTAATTTTGAACTTTTACCAAATAAAGGAGTACCAACAATCAAAATTTGACTACTTGAGCATTGTGATTATTTCATTGTGCATGCTTGCCTTCCATCCCCAACTAATAACTATACTCAGATTGGAGGACGTGCATGAATTTACTCATGAGATTTCATGGTATACATTATCATCGCACACTGAGTGCATTTGAGTATTATTTTTATTCCTTTAATTCTTCTAAACATACTTTCATCAAGATTTTATTTGCTTTTGGAAAAGAGGCTCTACTAGCCTTCCAGCTTACAAATAATGTAATGGCCCCATGCAAATTCATGTGGCTGCAAAAACTTTTCTTTCTTTTTATTTAAAAACTATATTTAAATTTGTGATACAAAAATAATTTCAGTTGATGGGGGATGGAGAAGACCACCAACTATAAGGAAATGTGGATTCCCATGTCTCACGACGAAGTCAAAAGCTACATGTGCTATATGGAGTTTGTTCGGATCTTTTATCGTCGAACAACATAGGAAAAACAACCATGCGGAATAGAATGTTGGAAAAGCCATGTGCCTTTTTTTCTACACACGACAAATTTGTTATTTCTGAAAAAGCATGGAGATAATCTTCAAGTGTGCACACATAACATCGATAGTCGGCTTTAATTTAAGTTTGATGTAGACGATTAGTGTCTCATACCTATCCTCATTACGACCAGTTGAATTGTTGGAAAGCACATAGTGAGGTCCGTATTGAATTTCTTTGTATTTACTAAATTTAAAGAATATAGACTAGAGTTGGATTTAGTTTATTTGACGCATTATATTTTATGCAGGTTGTAGAGGAGCTAGTGATGCTTGGTAGAATATCAGGTCAGTGGTAGTAATGGGACTGCTTTTCTACTTGAGACGCATGATATCCCTATAGTTCTTGGGCTACCTTAGAGAGCTGGAGGTGGCAGGAGGTTCTCATTGAATTGGCCTTGAAAATGTAACAGGCTATTCAGTTATTTCCGAACTGGGTATGTGAATGGAATCTCTGTGCTATCAGGGTCAATCAGTTTGAGATCTATGGAAAGATTTGACTAGAAGTAAAACATTAGGCATGAAGGATGAAGACTGGGTTGTGTTAGATAGGAAATATAGTAGTCTTATTTGGCTATGTCTGGGAAATTTATTCCACCTGAATGTTGTACATGAATCCTCTGCAACCCCTTTTAGAAAAGTTAGGAAAGTTGTACCACACCATATGGTTGGTGAACAAGCATCTTCTATGTAAGTGGTATTCTTTGAGGCTGGTTGATATGGATTCAGCTGTTGAGCACTTTAATTCATTTAACACTATTGTAAATGAAAGATGGAGGAAGAAGTTATAGGCATGGTCTTATGACATTCTTTTCTACACATATGGAACAATCTATTGATGAAAATTTGAAGCACTACTTTAAATTTTGTGCCTGATGAGGTAGTGTCTTATCTTCTCCCAAATGGCCTTTCTTAGAAAGAATAATACAACTGTCATAGCTTTCTTTCTTGGTGATAGCCTTATATGATGGCTGAGCTAAAAGAAGGATTTGGTATCTTAGTCTATGATAGAAGCAAAATATATTGCAATAGTTTCTTGTTGCATTTAGGTTTTATAGATAAAAAAGACATTGTAGAAGATGGAGACTGAATTTAAGGAACCCATGCCAATCTTTTGTTAAAATACAAGTACTATAAACATTTCAAATAATTGGGTAACACATTCAAGGAAAAGATTATATCTCAATAAAGTATCACTATCTAAGAGAGAAGGTTGCAAGGAAAGAAGTGAAGATAGAATATGTTGAAAAAAAGGAGAGATCATTACAAAAAAATTTCCAAAGTAGACAATTTAATATCTTGGCTAGAATTTGGGAGTGGTATTTTCCTCCTCTTAAATGAAGAGGAAGTTAGTATATGTTGAGGAGGAGTGTTGACTCCTCACTGCAAGTAGTCTTGGTGGTATTGTGAAAAAAAATTACAAAAGGTATTAGTAGATTAATTTTTCCGCACAAAAAGAGCAAGAGTTGAAGCCCAAGAATCAAAGTGGATATTTGTCATTGATGTCAAAGGGGGGGAAAGGAAGCCAAAATTCTACACCATTTGGGGAAGAAAGGATTGAGAGAGAGAGAGAGAAAGAGAGAGAGAGAGAGAGAGAGAGAGAGAGAGAGAGAGAGAGAGAGAGAGAGAGAGAGAGAGAGAGAGAGAGAGAGAGAGAGAGAGAGAGAGAGAGAGAGAGAGAGAGAGAGAGAGAGAGAGAGAGATTCCAAATAAAGGAAGTCAAAATTATCAAGAGCACAAAGCTAGACTTGAGCAGAATGAAAGTCCAATTACAATGGAAGCAAATTTTCTACACAAGGGGAGCCCCTAATTTCCATTATGAAGAGCATTTTATTAGTAGCATTTGTTGTGTTTGGCACCAATGACAAAGGGGGAGATTTTGTTGAAATTTATATTGTCATTAATGTCAAAGGAGGTAGTTAACGATGTATATAAATTATCATTATGTTACCCTCAATATCTAGTTTCCAAAAATTACAACAATTTTAACAAATATTATGTCATATCAAATAATTATTGATCTAGAAAAATAGAGTCAAGTTATGTTAAATACATCATTCAATATAGTATGTCACTATTATCATCTTAATCAATTTTTTATTGTTGAACGATTTGGAAGTATTTGTGATGTGTATATGAAGTCCATTCCTCAGAAACTATATCCACTAGCACAATATTTTATACCACATTCTATCATTGTTATATTTTGAGGCTTGTAGTTTGGAAGATAAATAAGGCTACACACAAAGAAAAATCTATTGAAGTTTCAAAGGTGGACTTCAATAACATGAAAAGTTAGGGCCAACATTATGCTCATAGAGATTGCTTCACAATATATTATGACTTTTTTGATGAATGGGTCAAATTATTGCACTATGAACCAACTATAGGAAGCATGTGAAAGTGTACTAGAGCCAACTATTTTTTTTTTAGTAAAGCATAGCATCATCCAACTCTTGTAGTAGCATGTTGGATATTGGTTTAAGCCTATTACATCTTTGGTCTAAAGTATGCATGTGGTAAACATGTGAATGTTGTGAATAAGTTATAAGATGAGTTGTGATTATATATAACGTAGGGATGCATAAGTGTAATTGGATTCATTTCAAGAGTAATTCTTGCTAGTAGAACTAATAACCATCGCAAAAGCTATGTAAGTTGTCTACTAAATTTTAGGTTAAGTGGGAAAAATCAATTGAAGGTCTCATCCACTTTGAGAGGGTTGTGAAAAATTGATTAGATCAAGTTGACGCTAAAGGTTCATCCTTGAAGGTCTGCATAGCATATCTTTCATGTACTATTATTGTATTTAAGGTTGGCGCCTCATCATCATAGTTGGTGTTCACTTCTTAGACTCGGGGATTGGTGTCTCCTATGGGTTGATGCATACAAAATATTGTAAGTTTATTATTTAGTTTATGAGGCTAGATTTGGATATTGGATCCAAGCAACTTTTCTCACCATGGTTTTCCCCTTAAGTTTCTACATAGATCTAGTATTATTTTCTGTTGATGTCCTCTTATCTTATCGTATCAGTTTCTATGATGTTTGGAGAAGTTATCAAGGGTAATTAATTTGGAATTGGTGTCTACTGATTACCATTCTCTTAGTATCTATGTGTTATTAATGCACATAATATATGCATTCTATTAAGAACAATAACCACTATTTCTTTTATTTTCATTCAAAAGAACTATCTAGATTTCCTGGACTTTGTGCAATCTTCTTATATTCATAATGTATCTTTGTTCAAGACAAAAATCAAATCCTTGTAGTAGTAACAAGTTATCCTATAATGTCTAAAAATGTAAAAGTTTATTGGTTATTTTGGATAGTTTAAAAATTTGGATTTATAAGGTTTGAATTTCATAAATACTTTTCCCTTGTAATAATTCTTTGTAAGTAATTAAGAATGATATTTTTGTATTAAAATTTATCTATTAATGAATTGTAATTCAATACATTAACTCACACTTTAATTATAATCATTAACATATTATTACTCATGGATTTACTTAGGTCAAACCAAGATTATAGTCAGTAATGCTTAGCTTGACTAAATCCATCCATTGATTATTACCATTTATTTATAATTAGATTAGTAGTAGATTAATAAAATAGATATTTATTTATATATTAATAAATGCATAGAGCAGCATATATCAATATAAGAATGCAAGTAGTTATTAAGAGAATTTAAGAAAGAGGTGTAGAGATGTTATTAAAGCTTAAACTTTATTAAGTTATAACATTAAATGTATAGAAGTAAATTCATTAGTCAACAATATAAACTTGAATATATTCTTTTTGTATATCTTAAGGTGAGTAAGTTATTATTTGAATACCTTTAGAATACTTTGTTTAGATTAAAAAATAGAAAGACTTTTTAAAATCAAAAGACTAATATATAAAATAGGATAATAACGATAGCAATGAGAGAAATGGACTCTTGGGTCAAGGGTAAGATGTAAGCCCTTATCCCTTACCACATAGAAATAATAAATTTTCTTTTTATTTTGTGATTGTTGAATATTGAACTCTGACTTAGTGAAAAATCTAAGGATAATATCATAGTTTGTTTTTTAAAATGTAAAGGATAAGGGTGGAATTTCATATTAATCTCATGTTGACATATTTGTATAGTTTCTTGACTAGATGATAGTTCCTTACAATTAAATGGTTAACCATCTCTAAAGTTTATGACTATATATAAATATTAAATGGATTTGATCTTATAATGTGATTGTTTGATCATGATAACACCTTTTAATCAAATGAGTGATTAGATGAATATGATATTGAATATTATAATGAAATCTAAGGTAGAAAGTTTATTCTAAGATAGAAAATATCTTCTATTATCAAAATATTTGAACCAATTAGATTTAATGAATTGAACTAAGTTATTTATGATAATCATTTCTTATCAATTTATATAATGTTAATGATATAATGTCTTTCATGATATTAGGTTAATTAGATAGATTGATAGTTACCTTTTCTTTTGTACTCTTATACATGTGTCTATATGAGTATTATACTCTCAAGATCATGTTTAGATAAATCTTGTTATTGGTATTCTTATGTACTTTTGATCGTTCAGAACTCATACTCTTTGCCATATGATAATATTGTTATATTAGTATGCGTGTGCGTGTGCGCGCCCCCCCCCCCCCCCCCCCCCCCACACACACACACAGAGTATCATGCTACATAGATTCCATCACTCCTACTTGTTTAAGATTTCTCGACATCTTTGTGTTGGGTTAGGTATTCTTCATGCCAAGAAGAGTTTGAGGGGAGTGTAAAGATTTGTGGTTGGGTAGATAACTTCTTCGATGATGCTCTCACCCAATGTGCTTGTTGGAGATAGTGTGTCAAGAGTTCCTGTTAGGGTTACCTTTATTTTTGTACTCTTTGTAATTGACCTTTTGATGTTATGTAAAGGAAATTGTTTCCTTATGATATGGCTTGTCAATGGCTTTTGTATTTAGACATCATGTTTCCATTCTAATATATTTGAACATGTTATTTTAAATGTTTTAGAATAATGCGTATTTTATGCGAGATGATTATTTTAATAATATGGAGCTCCTTATAGTTTGAAATTATTATTGTCTCAAAACATTGAAAAATATCAAAATTGACACATTACTAACTCATGTGAATACACATTGATATATTCAAAGCAATTTCACTCATAGTTGGGTTTGTTTCATGTAAGATAAACAAATTTACCAAATATTTAATATATGTTCAATGTGAGTACATATAAGAGGCATTTTTATAATTTATTATTTTTGTATTTATAATTTAATAACAAGTCATCTAGTGAAAAAATACTCTAATAATAAGAGGTGGTAGAAAATTTTGATAGAATTGATGATATAAGGACTCATGTTCAATTTTAATATTATTTTAAGTGGCATGGAAAGTGAGATGTCTACTTCTAAAAATGGTTTACAAATCCAATCACATAGAACTATTTGGACTTTTGCTGATGCTATTTAAATGACTTTTATTTGATAAAAAAATAAATCTCATATAATTAATTACTCCATCTAATAGTAAAAAAACATAAGTATTAGAAAGCCTTCTATTATTCACAGCTCCTTTTTCTAAGTAAGATCTACACAATTAGAAGTTCTAGAAATGAATGATCTTATTAGGTCAAAATAAATAACAATTAGTTCACCATTCATACTTCTTACAAAGCCTTCTCACTATTAAGTTGTGTGTGTCATACAATTCAATAGAATTAAAAGTTGAATTAATGCACAAAAATGTGTCAATAGTATCATATGTCTTTATTATTTTTAAAAGTTGAATATTTGGTTTGATTAAATATATATTTCAGGTTGAGCTAGCCATCCAAACTTAAAACATAGAATGATTCAACATATTATTTAAAAGTTCATATTATTAAATTGATATGTAGAATTAGAAATAATCAATCTTTTTCAAACTTAATAACCAAAGACAAATATGCTTATGGGCCATATCACTTTTGCCAATGTTTCTCATGTTTTAATGTGAAACCCAAAGAAGTGTTACTTCTGAATAACTCAATGGAGTCACCATGGAAAGCAGACACGAATAAAATGCCGCGTCCACCACATCCATGAAAGTTTCTATATCTATGTTTTTCAAATAGATTTGGAGAAAACTCTCAATTCAGAAAAACGTCGGAGTAAACATTCTAAGAAACGTTGGAGGAATGCTCTATCACATCATTACTCACTATTGTTTATGAGTATAGGTAAGGTCAAGCGCTATAGTCATGTGCATTACCACCGTAATAATCGCACTGAGATAACGTGCATACAACCATATTTTTAAACGGCGGGGTCAAGATTCCCCCTTCGCTACAGATTTTCCACATGATGATTTTGTATATAAGAGAGCCCAAAGCCATAGCATGTAATACAACCATTGCAGGTTTTCTCCTATCCAAAATGGCGAGCAGACAAGTCTTACAGCCATTGTTTCTTTTTCTTGCTGTCTTTTTCTTCAAGTTAGTAATGGTGGAATCAATAAGAAGCCCCTTCAATATGACTAAGGCTGAGAATAGCGATAAATATCATGTTGAGAAGCCGGAGCTTGTAGTTCAAATGGTAGAAAGGTAACCATCTCGCCTTTCAGATGATTTAGACATTTTAGAGAATTTATTTATGGTAGTATAGAAATGAAATCCAATATCTTATTGAATTTAGTACATTAGTATGAAATCCTAAATGACAAGGTTTATTATAAATGTTGGTATGCAGCAGTTATAGAACAAATTTCTATCACCCATATCATCATGCCATTGGATAATTAACAATTGTCGTCGTTGAGACAGATTCAATGAAAGAAAATTCACTGCAGAAAAGATATTTAAGTCAGTTCAATTAAGAGAATTTCAAAGTCCTAGCATTTTTTTATAGCTAGCATATATTACAGACAGTTGAGATTATTTACTTCAAGAACTATTGTGCAGGAGTTTAAATAATTCGAAAAGAAAGCTGAGCTCGTGCGAAACGGGGAACCCCATCGATGATTGTTGGCGTTGTGATCCTAACTGGGTTAACAACCGAAAGAGACTGGCTGATTGTGCCATCGGATTTGGCAAAAACGCCATTGGAGGTAAGAATGGCAGATATTATATAGTTACAGATCCAAATGACGATGACCCGGTCAATCCTCGACCTGGCACTCTGCGGCACGCTGTTATTCAAACCGAACCTCTCTGGTTATTCAGCTCAAGGAGGAGCTTATCATGAACAGTTATAAGACTATCGATTCCTTGCTCCTGATTATCGATTCCCCAAGGAGGTAAAAGACCTGTACAACTCATGTCTCTTGTATCTTTGGTATTCAACCGTTGTAGTATAGTTATAGTATGGGTAATGTGCAGGTTACAAAGCACCAAGATTCAACAGAAGGCAACTGGAGATCAGTGGGAGATCTTATGTGAAATGGGGCATTCTTCACAGCTTCAGGGGCTCTATCACTAATGTTCCTCTATTGTGGGCTCTATCACTGCAAGTTCGGGTGTTCTCACCACAGAAAAGGTTCCAGCTGTTAGACCAAATGCGTGCATTATAGACCAAATTCTTAGGAATCCCTCAATTCTTAGGAATCCCTCAATTCTGTTACGTCAAGCCAATGTTTGTTTATATTATCTCGATTGTCACTTAAAAGCATTTCTTAGGTAAATCTCGCAAGAACTGCAATATATAGATAGGAAATAGTTGAATTTATGTTCATACCAGTAATTCAAAAAACTAATTTATGAACACACCCGGTGTAATTGCATACGACGCAACTAAATATATTCACTTGCATGGGGAATTATTAACCTTTTACGTTTGACTGCTCCTATAAGATTTTTATTTAATATAAAATAGAGTATAACGATCTCACAAGAATGTCAGACATTGTAACGTAGAATAGCCTTTCAATTTAGGTTAATTAAATAAATATAATCAATTTATTATATATTAGTTTAGATTAAATAAATTAGTAGTTGAAAAAAATAAATTGTGTAAATTGATGTTATTTTAGGAAATTAAATGTATAAGGGTATGGATATTTTATTAATATACTTAATGATTAAGATAATATTTGTGCATTATAGATTCTACTCACTTTCATATAAAAAAAATAATAATTTGGAAATAGACAATGTCAAAAATTGTATACAAAATCTTAATTGATCTTAGGTTTTTTATGTGATTGTAGATTGATTTTACACTACACATATCTAATTTGTAATCTTGCACCTTTTCTATTATTATGTAGACTTTTTCTCTCTGATTTTACTATATTCTCTACTCCTCATTGATTGTTTTGATTAGATAAAGTAGGAGAGGGCCCAAACCTTTACATATCAACCTACCAAGCAGCACAGAGGGATCTCATAAGGAGTGAGAAAACCAACCAAATTGAGAAGGTCTAAATCCAACACATGCTGCCCAAAAAAGAAAAGCTAAAAACTATAAAAAGGCAAACTAGCAAGCCAAAGAAGGGACATAAGTGGAACAAGGCTACAAGAAACCTTAAGGAGATGGGAAAGTCCCAGATGTTTGAATCCAAACTCAATTCACGACCTCATGAGAGGAGTAGGTTGAGAAGAAGGAATAGAATTTTGCAAAGAATGTCTCCAATGATCCACAACAAGATTTCTGTTACCCTTATAAGATGAACCCAAGACAAAGGGAAAAATGTCAATCTTTTTCCTAATGATGCCTATCAAAGAGAACCCAATAGTAGGAGACAACAAAGGGCCTTTCACCGTATAGGGGCAATAAAAATAATTAAGATCCTTGGAGGAAGAAGAAGAAACCTACACCAAACTAGCTAGTTGAGGACGAACATTCACTAACTTCTAAACTACATTATAGGGATTGATCTTATGAGAATTGATGAAATTCATAGAGAAAATTCCCATATAGTGGAAATGACACAAATGAGAGTGATCAAAAAGAAAATATTAATCTCAAACTCTCAATCTAGAAGATAGCTTTATGGAGTTAGGCAACCTAAAACCCTCCTCCACACAAACACAAAATCTAGCAGAGCAATATCTTGATATAGATTTAGTGATCTCATCCACAAAACTGAGCTAACCAAAAGCTTTAGTATTGCCATGAAAAATATAGTCATCCCAGTACTCCGAAGGGAATTTTAGGAGCTTTATCCAAATAGGAAGTGAATTGAACATAGAAGGATCAAACCCAACAACCCATCTTTTCAAATTTAGGAACACCTTGTCAGAGAACCAAGGACCTCCTAAAATAACCCTCTCACTATCCTCCAAATAAATTATAGAAATAATAGACAACCATGTGAAAGACCCATTACCACATGAACAACAATAGACCAATGAATAGAAACCCATTCACGTATAGTCTCTATGTTAGGTCTTGGCCTCAAGAACTTACCAATGAGAGTAACCTGCAACCTATAAGAAGTCTTATCCACCCATTGACAAGGGATAGAAGGAACAAGGCATTGCAGGACTAGAGGAAGAGGCTTCAAACACCAAGTATAGTTAGTGGAGAGAGTCAACCTTTAAAGATCTACCAGACAAAAGTCATGGAGAAAAACATAATCTTTAGCAATGATAGCATTAGAACGGGATAGTTGAAGGGCACCTAAAGTCCTCCACCAACAAAGAGAGAGAGGAAGTAGGGGGAATAACACCATCTAGAGGAGAGGTGGTTGGAGGGACATTAAAGACATGCACAACATCTAGAGTAGAGTTGGAAGGAAGGACATCAAAGACACTCACACACATAGTGACATTAGCTTCAATAGGACTCGAAAGAAAGTCCCTAAGTAGTCAAAGATTAGAGGAGGGAGCATCATAGTAGCAGCCTAGCATAGGCTCAGGGAAAGAGCCAACACCAAGGAGCCAATAATCATACAGATGGAAAGTTATTGTTTACAACTTTATTTCAAGTATTATTTTGCCAAATTCTAACACTCAAGGAAAAAATTATGCATTTGTCTTAAAATGTTAAATTTGTCATACAAAAACAACTCTTCTGACAAATATATCTACTTTTAATGTAATTTATATAAAATTTGTGAAATATATGGAAATATACTGGATAGGTTATTTTTAGTGTTGGAATAAAACCTAGATATTTTTTTTTTCTTTCAATTGAGAGGAAGATGAGTTTCTAATACAAAATTAAAAAATAGTTCCATAGAATATTTCAAATTTAAACTTTGATTTGTAACTTTGTCCCCTAATCTTTGATTTTGGTGAAATAAAAGTCAATTATGACTTTCTCAGACCTTTTGGATGCTTTGGAAATGCTGAAAAAACTTCCAATATTACCAAAATGCTAGAATCAACCAAATCTCATAGGAACATAAATATGCAAACTAGAGTATATAGATGCTTATTTTTCCTTTAAATTGTCCTAATTCTCTAAGTCACCCATGGATGTAGGAGAAGAGAATACTAGATTTTGTAAAAAATATAGGTACCTATTAGTCTAAAATCTCTCAAAAAATCATATAATAAAATGAACTATATTAGACACCAAGCTTTGATACCATAATTTTGATTATGGGAAAATAGGTTTTTAGGGGGCTCGAAACCCTCAGATTTAACCAGAATCTGGAACCCACAGAACAACGCTTCTCCAGAAATCAAACCATGAAAACCAGCAGCCCTAACACAGCTGAGCTGATGAAAGCTAGCTGAACACCAGCACTGTCATAGGCAGAAAGAGCCAGCCAGACACTTAAGATATGATAAAGACAAAAAAAATTTGCCACATTGAAAAGGCTACAACCTTAACCTTAAGAAATAGTGATGAGGGTTAACAAGCATGCTCAACTAAACAACAAGAATATTCATGGCTCCCTTAACCTGTGATAAAGACTCTAGACACAAAAAAACCAGCCTAGGCCATAACCAAAAACAACCATTGCCTAAACAAGGCCCTTGAAAACTATCAGCTTACAAAACATGTTGAAAAGAAGCAAGGGGATTTTCAAAGGCTTCCTTAACCTTAGACCTGGGTTTTGAAATGGTTCCCAAAAACACAAAAAAGAGTTTTGAAGTGGCTCCCTCAACCACCTTGGATTGAAATAGAGGCCTTAAAATAACAACATCCAATCAAACAAGAAACACAAAAAAATCCACATCTATAGGAGAAGATAAAAGAGAGCTTGAAAGCATGGATCCATCAACCAGAAAATTGTCTGCCTCAAGAAAAAGCAGGCTCCCACAACCTGAAGAGATGGGTTTAGTAGTAGCACTCATAACCACCAGGGTGAACCCAGCATAAAGAACAACTTCCAATTGAAGAACAAAGTCCAAAAACTTAAGGAAAAACCCATTTCGCCTAGCTGGATCAAAGGGTTTTGGTAGGCCCCCATAACCGAAAGATCTCCTTTAGAACCTCAATAGTCTAGAAAGAGGACAACACCAGCCATCCGCTAGCACCACCCAACCTCCATGGCAACACTCAACTCTACCTCTATAGGAGAGAAGTTGTCTCTAGCACCGTCCTTCTTCACCCCTAAATAAGGAAGGGCCACCTCAATAAGGCAAGCTGGAGAAAAACCTAGGCTGCACAGAGAGGGTGTACTAATAGAATTTGCAAACAAAAACATGGCTGGGCTGAAGAGATGAACCCCTCAACAATTCTTCAACAAAGATTGAGGGAGCATAAAACACTCCCACCCTTAGGGCCTTGAGCCAAAGTTCCAAAAGAACATCTCCTACTTGGCAGAAAAAAGAGCAGCACCAGGAAAAAAAACCCTAAGTCCCAAATCATTAGAAGCCAAAACCTTAGCAAGGAGGCGAGAACAAGCACATACAGGGGCTTCCCTAGCCTCGAGATCATCTCAGGACACATCAATGCAGGGAACCCCAGAAACACTGCGGGGAGCCATCATCACCACAATCCACCAAATGACAAAATGATTTATGGCCAACGGCAGGAAAAGCATGGCAGGAAAACACCATTGCCCAGAAACCCTCACAGCAACCTCTCCGGTCTAAAACCACCAACCACTCTGCCAAAGCACAGAGCGAAGAAAGGGAAAAAGGGATGGCAGTAGGATCATGAAGGAACCCATGACATCCTACCCACCATCTGGGTCGCCTTTGTCCTCCTCCCCTGTAGCTTTGATACCATGTTAAATTCTTCAAAAAGTGCGAATTAGGTTAGGATTTTATGTCAATTATATATCACATTCAAATTCATTCAACAGATGATCAAAGATCAAAATTTCAGACTAGAGATAAAATATATAAAATGAAATAAGAATAGAGATAATGCAATATAATTTGAGAATACTCCTGATACTCTCATTGAGCTATCACTAATTAGTGAAGGTGAGAAAAGAGAGTTGTATACATAGAAAAATAACAGCATATATATCCAATAGTTACATTAACTTCTAAGAACCATAAAAGATGGAAAGTTTTACCTACTTGATAAATGCCATTTAAACATGTGGTATAGATTCCTTAACTGTAGATAGAGAAGAAGTTATGAGAGGTGGCACATTAAGCTAAAAGAGGGTGAGAAACCCAAGTACCTCATAACCTACTCAGGTAAGGACAAAGTCATGGTTATAAGAGGTGGCACAACAAGGAAAAAGAGGGTGTGTGATATAGTTACCCATTTGTGGGAGAGAGTGACACATCTAGCTTATATAGTTTGCCATATGCCTTCATATTAACCACTCCTAATAAACCTAAACAAGCTTAAATAATATGTGTAAGAAAAATAAATACCCCCTAATATAAGGAAATGAAAAACTCACAATAACAAGCGCTATGTGGTATATTGTAAGGATTCATTGGTGTATAAATCGAAGAAATATCTATACGGTCTCAAACAATCTCAAAAAATGTGGTGTCAAAAGTTTGATTCTTTTTAAAGTCAGAATCTATACTTGCTACAAACCATATCATTTTATATATTTTAACTGTATGGTAATCAATTTCTTGTTACCTGTTTGTGTATAAATTATATACTGATATTTGGTGACAATAAATGTATGACTAGAAATATAATATATCAATGTTCACTAAAATTCAACATAGAAAATTTGGGGTAGCTAAGTGTGTCTTAGGTATTGAAAAAGGAGAGCAAATAGAAAGCTTTGGTTCAGATAGGCTAAGAATGTGAATGTATGTTAAAATATTTAACTATAAAAAAATATATACTAGTAAATATTCCTATTTTGGTGGGGACTATGTTATTAGTTAAAAAATGTATTTGTCTTTAGCTATAATGATGGAGTATAGAATTCATGTTTCTTACACTCGTTTAGTTCATAATCTAATGTATGTTATGTTTTACATAAAGCTAGGCATTGCCAATATAGTAGGAGCCCAAATTTATTATATGGCTAATATTGGCATAGAGAAATGCGCAACACTGAATAGAGAGTTTATGTGAATGTGAAACACTACAAACTATTATATTTTCTACTTTTGGGATTACTCACAACCCTTTGAGATCCAAGGTTTTGTCAACTTAGATTGGATAGGAGATCTCAATCAAAAAATATCTACTAGTGGCTATTTTTTAAACTTATTTAATGTTGTTGTTAGTTGAATGAGCAAGTGATGGGTTGTAGTCATTTATCCATTATAGAGGCAAAGCACGTGACAATTATTAAAAATTAGAAGGAGACAATTTAGTTTAATTTTTTTTTTTTCAATTATTAGGCTAACTCAAGGAGTAGTTTAGATTGGATGTGAGAGGCAAAGTGTCATTATCTTTGAGAAACACAACTTTTCATATGTAGGTGGTGCATATAGATGCACAATATCATTATTCTCATGACATGGTGGAGGATAGTGGATGATGATTGAAAACACTAACTCTTTGGTGAGTATTTTAGATGATTTGATGAAGCATGTGAGCATAAATAACTTTAGATGGTGTAGTAAATATAATGGCCTCATAGTCCTTAATAGCTAGATTGATCATTTTGGAAGGTGTTTTAAATAAGTGCAAGAAAATTGGAAAACTATTCTCTTAAACTTTTTTTTGTAATGTTCATGTCTAATTATTCAATGGTTAATATTCACATCTATTTCTCTCATCACTAGTCAGTGTAGGTCATGTTTGTACTATCTTCTTCCTTTTAGACAGGTGCTATCTGCCTAGAATTGGACACAATCTCACCTTAAAGTCCTATATCTATGAGAAAATCAGCTAAATTAAATCATCCCAATGAAAATTCTAAATTGTAGACAACTAGGTAACCTTGATTCATTGGTAAATAATCTTAATGAATTAGTACCATTAGTGAAGTTTTCACTCAAAGAATGTGCCATCATGCTCACCATTTTTTTCTCATTTAATTCAACTACAACCATTTGGTATGTGTTCTCTTTAGCTACCTTTTTAATCCATTCCCTCTTAATCTTAACAAATAAATGAAATAATTTGACATAATTAATCTTAATAAATAAATAAATATAAAAAATAATTACTAAATACAGACTACTTCTCTAAACTAACTTTGTATGCTAAACTTTTAAACACTTGAAAATATTGTTAGCTATTGTAACATTTGCATCTAAATTTCGTTCCTTCTTAAGGTAAGCCTAACTGGACGAAAGAAAAGAATGTATATGGAGGATCCCAATGATTCTATAGAAAGCGCCAGAGGAGCATTACTTATTTCTCTTTCACTATCGATCGACGTATCATATCTAAAACCAGACGTATATCTTCAAAACTAAGAGTTGCTTTTGCACATGTTCGCGAGCAATTTATATCCATTTGCATTATTGAATTTCTATTCTAGTTGTCAAATCATGAACACAAATTATGCCAATCGGTTTGTAGAGAAGGTATATTAACTTCAATGTCCTTCAGACTGGTCCCTAATTTTGAACTTTTACCAAATTAGGGAGTACCAACAATCAAAATTTGACAAACTTGGGCATCTTGATTATTTCATTGTGCATGCCCACCTTCCATCCCCACAAAAGAACTAACAACTATATGTAGATTGGAGGGTGTGTATGAATTTACTCATGAGATATCACAGGCTACATTTTTCGATACTCGACGTGCATTTGACTATTATTTTTACTCCTTTCTTCTCGCATACTTTGGTTAGTGTTTTATCTTGTTTTGAAAACAATGTCGTAGTAGGCTTTCAGCTTACAAATGATGTAATGGCCCTGTGTATATTCATTTGGCTGCAAAACCTTTTGCTAGCTTTTATTTAAAACCTATATTTAGATTTGAGATACAAAAAATAATTTTAGTTTATTAGGAATGGATCAGGAGGCCACTAGCTGAAAGGAAAAGTGGATCCAACATCCCACAAAGAGCCATGACTTTTGAAAGAAGTCAAAAGCTACGCTATATAGACATGGAAGCTTGCGGGTGGGTTCTTGTCAAAATCTATTGGCTACCCCATGTGCTATATGAATCTTGTACTAATCTTGTATCATCGGACAGTATAGGAAAAACAACCATGAGGAGAGATCATTGGAAAATCCATGTGCATTTTTTCTACACGAGAGTGAAATTTGTTGCTTATTTATGAAAAACGTGCATATAATATTCAGGCACTCACACATAGTCGAGAATCAACTTCAGTTTAAGATTGACATAGATGAATGGTGTCTCATACCCATCCTAGTTACGACGAATTGGATTGTTGGCCACCATGTCAGGAGTTCGGTATTGAATTTCCTTGTAGTTTATCCAATTCAATAGAATATAGGTTAGACTTAAATTTAATTTAGTTGACGCATTATAGTTCACGCAGGTTGTAGTTGAGCTAGTGATGCTTGGGAGAATCTCGAGTCCAGTGGTAGTAATGGGATTGCTTATCTATTTGAGAGGCATGATATCCATGCAGTTCTTGGGGTACCTAGGAGAGGGAGATTTTCTTTCAATTGGCTTTGCAAACGTAACCGGCTTTTCAGTTATATCCAAACTGGTTATGGGAATGGAACCTTTGTGCAGTTTGGCACAGTTGGTTAGAGATTTATGGAAAGCATTCCTTAAAAGTAAAACATTACATGTGCAGGATGAATACTGGGTTGTGTTAGATAGGAAATTTAGTAGTCTTGTTTGGTTTTTCTTGGGAAATTTAGTGCTTCTGAATGTTGTAGATGAATCTTCTACCGGCCTTTTGAGAAATGATTGGAAAGTTGTACCAGTCCAAATCATTGGTGAATAAGCATCTTCTATGGAAGTAGTATTTTTTGAGGGTAGGTGATAGGGATTAGGATATTGAACAATGCATTTAATACCATTGTATACTAACTATAATTTTTTATGTAAAGATGGAGGAAGAAGATATATGCATTGTTCTATTATAGTTTTTATTGGTAGACTTGTGAGACAATCTAGCAATGGCCATTTGATGCACTAATTCAATTTTTTTTTCTTTTATTTGCATGATAAGGTAGTGGACTCTCTTGTCCCAAATGATGTAAGTTGGAAAGATTCTAAATCAGATGGTCTAAGGAAAAGAAAAGAAGGATAAGAAAACAAGACTAGATCTAAGTCTCAAGGGAGATCTGAGTCTCCTAGAAAATAAAAGGAAATATGTTGGAGATGTTGTAAGAAAGGTGGAATCAAGAAGGAATGCAAGTAGAACTATAAATGAAAGAATGAATTAAATGGGGAATTATATTTTAAATCCTTTTAGGCTGAATTAAAAATGTGGTACAGATTTTCTTACACATGCATGTGAGGATGAATGGATGGTTTTCTTTGTGTGCTTCTTTGTACATGACTTCTCCCAACGAGTGATTTTCTAACTATGAGAAATTTAATGGTAGAAAGATCTTTCTCAGTGTCAAATCGTTTCTAAGTATTGTTGTGCATAGTTGAGTCAATATTAGATCTTTTGATAGGAGGATACAATTTATTTTGGGAGCTTTGCACATTCCAAGTTCGACACAAGATGTATTGGCTAGTAGTAATATAAATGATGTGAGTGTGTAATTAGTGTTCATTGAGTGATGTTGTTGGCAAATGGACTTTGGTTTAGAACTCTTTTCGACCTTTATGTTAGCACCCATATTAGTTTAGTGATACCTCTTAATATATGCTTACAAGACCAATAATTATAGAAAAGGGAATTTAGGAATTGTAGTAAAGGCACACATGTCAAAGACCTATGGTAAGGTTGAATGTTGCATGGGTTCACATGTTCTCACCTTAGAAACCAAGCTACTAGCTAAGAGGAATATGTTGTGGCATGGCCACATGGGCCACATTGCTGTAAAGGGTCTTAGGAATTAAAACCCAAATCTTGTATAAGAGTTAACTAATTATTTTCTTGATTCAAACTATTGTGAATATCAAATTTATTGAAAAAAAATAATGTTCAACTTTATTCATAGTGATGTGTCAAGTCTTGTAGACATGCTTGATTGGAAAAAACCATGTATTATTTTACTTTAATTGATGATATCTCAATCAAGATGTGGGTCTATATTATAAAGAATCAATCCAAGGTCTTCATTAAATTTGAAGAGTGTAAGGATCTTTTAGAAAATTAGGCAAGTAAAATGATCAAACCGTTGAAAATAAATAATGGTAAATAATTTATTTATAAGTAAAATTTGATAGATTCAATAAAAAGCAATGATATTAAATGTAATATTACAACTCCATAGACTTCTAAAAAAATAGAGCTGTAGAGGAAATGAGTAATTTTCTAAGGGAAAGGATGATAAGTATGTTTAGTGGGGGCTAGTTTAGAATAGGGAGAGGTGATTAGTACTACATGTTACTTAATTAGTTGGTCCCATTCATTAGCAATTATCGATGAAAACAACATTGTGGTTTGGATAAGAAGAAAGAGCACAATTAAATATCCTTTAGTATTTGGTTGTGATGCATATGTACTTGTGTTCTCATAAAGAAGGGGTCAAAATTGTAATATAAAGTAGTAAAGTGTATATTTTTTAGTTATGGTAAAGATAAAATAACACAAGTTATGATTGACATAATGTGAAATTTATTATATAGCTAGAGTATGATCTTGAGAGAGATTGGGTATTCTTCAATAGTTGAGCAACTAGATGGGAGTGTTAATTCTACAATGCAATGATAACCAAAGGCCAAGATAATTACACTTGAAGGTGAAATAAAATTTTTGGATGTAATTTATGAGGATGCTAGTATAAAGAGATTAAAGAAATTAAAATATAAAAATAAAATACTAATTATGGTGAAAATATTTTATAACAATATTCCTTTATAAGGGTACAACCACCTAAAACAACTTGGATTTGGATAGCTCCAACAGGCTTTAACAAGAACATACTATTTCACATGATGATAATAACTAACCTACACCTCCTATATGCACCTTACTTATGTCTTGGATGACATCCAAGCTAACTTTGATATGTACTTATAACCCATAGGACAATCTAAATAGCTATATATGATTATAATAATGATTATATAATTTTGAAGAGCTAAAGTAGCTACAAGATAAATATTCATAACCTAATACATGCTATAAGGAGAGAAGAGTTATGGGAAGGATAACTAGAAGATACAAAGTATAAGGAGTTATAATGGACTGTAATTAATGCATTGAGATATAAATATAGGATACTTGGTTATCGAGCCCAATATTGTGTATTATGTTTTCTTTCTATTTAAGTACCTAAAATAGATCCAAAATAAATTTCAAAATTACTTCTATAGAACTAAGTTTGGGGTTATTAGACTACAATTGTAGTCTAAACCCTTTGAGAAAAAAAATCTAGCCTATCTCCTTTAGATTTCTTGCTACTATTAGTTTCATTGCTAGGAAATTGGTTAGGTTATGTTGGGGTTTCTTCTAGGAATAAAGTTTTCAAATTGTAACCATTACCAATCAAGAAGAGAGCAAGAGATAAAGGATGACAAACAAGGGTGTGTGTTAAGGAAATTAGGCCAAAGCAACATCCACAAATATTTAAAGAGTGAAGGGAAAAGATGGATGAAGAGATGAAAGACATAACCCTTGATAAGGGAAGAAGATTTCTACAAGAGGAAGGGGTTTCAATTTTACCTGGATGGATAACTAATGCAGCCATAGTATTTGATAATTTGAGATCCAATTGGAATATGTAGGTCAAACTAAATGCATATGTTGCTGATTAAATTTATACTAGATCAAGATAATATTGATGATAAATCTCTATTTGTTTGGGCATTATACCAAATATGAAAAAGGCTACTAACAATATATGATCCAAGTAATATTTATGGACAACTTCTTGTGCAAATAATTAAGGACACAAATCTAGTGCATGCAAATAACTTGATAATTAATGCAACAAATTTTACTAAAGATCATGTGGAAAAATTAATAAAGTAAAACACATGGTGCAAGGCAAATAATTAATACTTGAGAGAATAAAATATGTAGCTAAGGGATAAGTTGGGATCTTCTACAAGGCCTCTCCCATTGCCATCAATTGATGCATCCAATTATTCAAGAGAATACTCTTAGAAGTCTCGATAGAAAAAATTCATTGGAAAAAAGAGATTGAGAAGCTTTAGATTGAGAAGCTTAGAAAAAGAGAAAAACAACTAAGCATGGAGCTAAAGACATCTAAATCTAACATGGTCATAGAATTAGTGAAATTAAGATTTAAAAAAATGTTGACACATGTTGAGAAATTTTGGCTAATATATGTTGGGACTAGGAAGGATTTTGATGAGTAGAAGAGGTAAGAAATGAAATAAAAAATGGGACCTTTGACTATTTTAGATGTAATGCTCAAAACAAAGGGAAGAAACAATAAAGAGGTGCATGAAAAGATTACAAATGTAACTATCGGTAGCATGAAGAAGATAGACAAATAGATGCAACAACAAAAAAGTTTCATGATAAGCCTGTAAGAAGCTCAAAAGATATGACCAGATAAAGGATACATTGATCCCTTCATTCCTCAAGAAAGATACAATACTATTAAAAGAAACCAGAGCTTGTAGCTGAGATTGTAGAATGGTAAGAATGTTGCGTTTCATATACTTTAGATAATTTATTAAAGGTGGTATGGAAATGAAATGTAATGTCTCACTCCATTCAGTACATTAATATGAAATGCTAAATCGCAAAGTTTATTATAATACGTTCTATTCATTCTTATGTTGTTGCTTGGCATTTTATTTACTGTATATTCTATACTATTATTCATTTATCTATACTTGGCACGTAGCTGTTATAGACCAAATTTCTTTTCACCATATCGTCATGTCATCAGATAGTTAATAATTGACGTTGTTGAGATATATTCAATATAAGATAAATTCACCACAGAAAATATATTTAAGTCAGTTCAATTAATAAAAATTCAAAGTTCTAGCATTTTTTTATAGCTAGCATATGTTGAAAAGAGATTATTTACAAATTTCAAGAAATATTGAACTCGTGCGAAACAAGGAATCCCATTGACGATTGTTGGCATTGTGATCCCTACTGGGTTAATAATAGAAAGAGAGTAGCTAACTGTGCTATTGGATTCGACAAAAATACCATCAGAGGTAAGAATGGGAGATTTTATATAGTTACGGATCCAAATGACGATGACCCGGTCAATCCTCGACCTAGCACTATGCGAAATGTTGTTATTCAAACTGAGCCTCACTGGATTATTTTCTAAAAAGATATGGTTATTTAGCTCAAGGAGGAGCTTATCATGATCAATTACAAGACAATCGATGGTAGAGGCACTAATGTTCATATAGCAAATGGACCTTTCATTACAATACAATATGTGACCAATATCACGATTGTAACTGCAGGAAATACAAATGTGAGGATCTTCCCGACTCATTATGGGTACAAAACCAGGAGTGACAGAGATAGAATTTCTTTGGAGGAAGTGCAATTTGGGTAGATCACTGTTCCCTGTCAAGCTACGCAGATGGACTGATAGATGCTATAATGGGATCCACTGCTATAACCATTTCAAACAACTTTTTCACTCACCATCACATGGTGCTTTAAACTACTTGTTTGGTCTGCCATAAATTTACTTTATTTATAAAAGGTTTCACTATTATACTTTTATCACATGGATCTTAGAGTAGGGTACTAAAAGGCAATTATTAGACAGAAACATAAACAAATGTTAGTATTAATAAACTTGTCGATAGAGTGCTATTTCTCAAGTCAGCTATATATATTCTTTTTGTAGGTGATGCTTCTTGGACACAATGATGCCTATACCCAAGATGTCAAAATGCAAGTAACAGTTGCATTCAACCACTTTGGAGAAGGGCTTCTTCAGCATATGCCCAAGTTTAAATAAAATTTTATAACTGCTGTGTATTCCTTTTACGAAGACCACGATACAACTTGTTGAAGTTTATTTGTTTAAGTTTAAGAAATGAATGCTATGATGCAGATGCAGATGCTGACATGTATACTTCCATGTGGTGAACAATGATTACACCCACTAGGAAATGTTTGCAATTGGGGGAAGTGAAAACCCCACCATTAACAGCCAAGGCAATAGATTCCTTGCTCCTGATAATTGATTCCAAAAGGAGGTAAAAGATCCTTACAACTCATGTCTCTTATATATTTGGTATTTAAGGAATGTAGAATAGTTATGGTATGGGTAATGTGGAGGTGACAAAGCCCAAAGATTCAACACAAGGTAATTGGAGATCAATGGGAGACCTGATATTAAATGGGGCCTTCTTCTTAGCATCAGGGGTTAGAGCATCCTCAAACTATGCCAAAGCTTCAACTATGGCAGCAAGACCTTCCTCTATTGTGGTTTCTATAACTGCAAATTTAGGTGTTCTCACCTGCACTCCGGTCACTAATTACTAAAGGGGAATATATCAGTAATCTTACTCTCAAATTTGAAGCGTAGTGGTGGAACGTTAAGTCAATATGGTTTTTATTATTTTGATTGCCACTAAAAAGAATTTTTAAGCTATGCTTCACAATGACTGCAGTATATAGACATGAATAGTTGAATTTATGTCCATACTAGTATTTTAGAAAACTAATTTGGGTGAGTTTATTTTTTAACTATTAACACGTCTTTTATAATTGCACATGACATGGCTAAATAAATTCACTGTAACAGGACTTGTATTGACCTTTCGAGTTTCATTGCTCTATTATTATTTTATTTAATATAAAATAGAGTATAATTAACTCATAGAAAGTGAGATATTTTAGAGTAGAGTCGCCTTTCCATTTAGGCTAATTAAAAAGTAAATATAATTAATTTTTAATATATATTAAACAGATTGAAAGTTGACAAAAATAAATGGTGTAAATTGATTTTTTTAAAGAAACCTAAGGGTATGGATATTTACTTATTACACTAATGTTGAAGATAATATTGATGCAGTGTATAGTCCACTCACTTCTATATCAAAAATAGATGATTTGAAAATTTTCATTGTCAAAGATTGTATACAAAATTTTAATTGAACTTAAGTTAATTATGTGATTGTAGATTAATTTTATATTATACATGTCTAATTTGTAACTCTAGACCTTATCTATCACAATATATACTTTTTCTCTTTGATTTGCTAGATTCTATACTCCTCATTGATTGTTAAGGACTTGGTATATTTATAACTACATCATAAAGATAGTGAAATAAGCAATGGTCATGTTCTCCTACTCCCTTAATTAGAATAGTTTTTTGATTGTGATAAAGATACTTAGATGTTGATTTTGATATAATATTTTTATTCCATTTAAAGTTCCAAATGAAAATTTTCATAAGTTCATTCTAGATATGAATAAATAGTCAATGATTGCTTAATGGTCAATTAATGTCTTTAAATTTGAACCCATTCTAGATAATTCCATATTTTACAAACTCAACTCCCAATGGCTATGATGAAAGAGGAGAATTTTAAAATTTGAAACAAATTTATTTTTCTTTAAGATTCAAGCGAAGAAAGATCAATCCTCAATGCTACAAAAATGGTCCATTGTAATAAGATATATAATGCAATGATCATGGGCAAATGTATGCAAATATAGGACAAAAAATAATGGGAATGCATGATTATAAATATAGATAGGATATAGATAAGAATGGATATATATTGATGTATGGAAATAGGAGTAGGAGAACATAGATTGAAATTAGTGAAGGTGCCAAACTTATTAAAAATGGTTTTTGCATGACAAAAATATTTTTTCTTTCTAGTGAGTGAAAAATGAGTTTCTAATGCAAAAATTAAAATGGCTCTGGCCTGTAAAAGTTTTTAAATTTTAACATTTGACTTGTAATTTTGTCATCCAAGCTTTGATGTTTGTTGAAAAAAAAGTTAATTGTGACTTTATCCAACCTTTCAGATGCTTCGGAAATGTTGAAAATTCTGCCAAAATTACCTAAATGCTACAATCACACAACTCTCCCAAGAATCTAACTATGCAAAGTAGATTATAGGGTTGCTTATTCTTTTGGTAAGTTGTACTTATTATTAGGGCTATGCAAGGATGTAGGAGAAGAGAATACTTGGTTTTGTAATATTACAGCTATCAGTTAGTCTCAAATCTATAAAAACTAGATATTTAAATTAATTGTACTAGACAACAAGTTCCAATACCATGTTAGATTCTTTGGGAAGTGATAATTGGGCTAGAATCTCATGTCTGGCCTGGATCATGTGCAACTGCAATTAATAGATAATCGAATATCAAATAGTAGAGCCAAAATCTAAAATGAAAGAAAAATATAGACAATGCAAGAGAACTTGAGAATATTCTTGATACGGTCACCAAGATAAGAATAGGTGCATTAACTCCTACTACCCATAAAATATGGGAAGTTTTACCTACTTGATAAATGTCAAAATATGTAGCATATCCTCCTTAAGTGAAGATAGAAAAGAAGTTATAATTAGTGGCCTAAAAGCCAAAAGAGGGTGAGAAAATCAATTACCCTATAACCTACTAAAGATAAGAACAAACTAGTGGTTATGAAAGGAGGCACAACAACCCAAAAGAGGGTGTGTGACTCAATTACTCATGTGTTAGAAAGTGGTACATGTAGAAATAAAAAACCTAACATATGGAAATAAAAAACCTACACTAACAACTACTATGTGGTAATAGGAAAGAATTCATTAGCATATAAATTGAAGCAATACTTATATGGTGTCCAATGATCTCCAAAATTATGGTTTCAAAAGTTTAATTCATATGCTTTGTATTATAATCTAGTGTATTTCCTAGTTGTGTTGGTTGTCTATATAGTTGGCTGGATATTGGACTTTGGTTTTGGTGGGGTTGGTTTTATGTACTAGATGATAGTCATCGGGGTGCCGATAATTGTTTCTTCTTTCCCCTATTTTTTGTGTTATGTTTTTTATAGACTTTACTTTTACTATATTGGGTGTTGGGCCTCTTAGCAACTATCTAATTATTAAAAATAAAAATTTATGATGGTAATCAATCTCTTTTTATCAATTTGTGCATAGATCATATGTTGATATTTGGTAACAATGAATGGATGATTAGAGATATGGTATATCAAATTTCATTACATTTCAACATAAACAATTAGGGGTTCCTATATGCATCCTAGGCATTGAAAAGAGAGAGAAATAAAAAATGTTTGATTGGGATAGACTAAGTATGTTGAATTTGTGTTGTAATATTTTAAAATGGAGAATTATATACTAGGAAATGTTTCTATTTTTTTGGGTACTAAGTTATTAGTAAAGTAATATATACATCTTCACCTTTAAATAAAGACTATATATTGCATGTTCCTTACACTACTCTAATTCATATTCTAATTTATCTTATGTTTTACATAAAGATAGATATTGGTGATGTAGTGGGAGCCTTGGGTTATTATATGGCTAATATAGGCATAGAGCATTGAGCAACAATTAAGAGAGACTTAAGGTGAATGTAGAACATTATAAATTATTATATCTTCTACTACGGTGATTACTCACAAGGGATTGTTGACTTAGATTGGATAGGAGATGTAGATCATAAAATATCTACTAGTGGCTATTTCTTTAGCCTATTTAGTGTTTCTATTACTTGAATGAGCAAGTCATGGGTTGTAGTCATTTATCCATTGTAGAGGTATAAAATATGACAATTAGTAATGCCTATAAGGAGGCAAGTTGGTTTTAGAGTTTTTGTTGAATTGTTGGCCTTATTCAAGCAGTAGTTTAAATTCAATGTGAGAGTCAAGGTGTCATTATCTTTGGCAAAACCCAATTTTTTGTGTATAAATGAAGTATATAGATGCACAATACCATTTTTCTCATCACATGGTGGAGGATAGTGGATGATGATTTAAAATGTTGACTCTTTGGTGATTGTTTTAGATGATTTGATGAAGCATGTAGACACAAATAACATTATATGGTGTAATAAATATAATGGCCTCATAGTTCTTAATACTTAGATGCTAATATTCCCTTTATGCTTTGGCAAGGTGTTTGAAATAAGTGGGAGAATGATAGAAAACCATTGTCTCAACCATATTTTGTTCATATCTAATTATTTAATAATTAAATTTTACATGTATTTTTGTTATCACTATTAGTGTATGGTATGTTTCTACTATTATATTCATTTTAGACTTGTACCATCCACTTAGAATTGGACAAGCTCTCACCTTGTAGTTCTATATCAAAGGTAAAATAAGCTAAATTATGCAATTCACTTTGAACAGAGTGGTATATTAATTTGAATGGCCTTCCTAAAGGTCCTTAATTTTGAACTTTTACCAAATAAGGGAGTACCAACAATCAGAATTTGACTACTTGAGGATCATGATTATTTCATTGTGCATGCTTTCCTTTCATCCCCAACTAATAACTATACATAGATTGGAGGACGTGCATGAATTTACTCATGAGATTTCATGGTCTACATTATCGTCATGCATGGAGTGCATTTGACTATTATTTTTATTCCTTTAATTCTTCTAGGCATACTTTCATCAGGATTTTATCTGCTTTTGGAAACGAGGTTGTACTTGCCTTCCAGCTTACAAATAATGTAATGGCCCCATGCAAATTCATGTGGCTGCAAAAACTTTTCTTTCTTTCTATTTAAAAACTACATTTAGATTTGTGATACGAAAATAATTTTAGTTGATGAGGGATGGAGGAGACCACCAACTATAAGGAAATGTGGACCCCACATCCCACAAAGAAGTCAAAAGCTACATGTGCTATATGGAGTTCGTTCTCATCTTTAATCATCAAACAACATAGGAAAAACAGCCATGCGGAACAGAACGCTGGAAAAGCCATGTGCCTTTTTTTCTACACACGAGAAATTTGTTATTTGTGAAAAAGAATGGAGATACTCTTCAAGTGTGCACACATAATGTTGAGAGTTGACCTTAATTAAAGTTTGACATAGATGATCAGTGTCCCATACACATCCTAACTACGACTAGTTGAATTGTTGCAAAGCATGTTGTGAGGTCGGTATTGAACTTCTTTGTATTTACCAAATTTCAAGAATATAAACTAGAGTTGGATTTAGTTTAGTTGGTGCGTTATACTTTATGCAAGTTGTAGAGGAGCTGGTGATGCTTGGTAGAATATGAGGCCAGTGGTAGTAATAGGACTTCTTTTCTACGTGAGACGCATGATATCCTTGTAGTTCTTGGGCTACCTTAGAGAGTTGGAGGTGGCAAGAGGCTCTTGTTGAATTGGCCTTGAAAATGTAACAAGCCATTCAGTTATTTCTGGACTGGGTACAGGAATGGAACCTCTGTGCTATCAGGGTTAGTCAGTTTGAGATCTATGGAAAGATTTCACTAGAAGTAAAAGATCAGGCATGAAGGATGAAGATTGGGTTGTGTTAGATAGGAAATATAGTACTATTATTTGGCTATGTCTGGGAAGTTTATTGCTCCTGAATGTTGGACATGAATCCTCTGCAACCCCTTTAAAAAAAGCTAGGAAAGTTGTACCACACCATATCATTGGTGAACAAACATCTTCTATGTAAGTAGTATTCTTTGAGGGTGGTTGATATGGATCAGCTGTTGAGCACTTTAATTCATTTAACACTATTGTAAATGAAAGATGGAGGAAGAAGTTATAGGAATGGTCTTATGACGTTCTTTTCTACACACATGGAACAATCTATTGATGAACATTTGAAGCACTACTTTAAATTTTGTGCTTGATGAGGTAGTGTCTTCTCTTCTCCCAAATGGTCTTTCTTAGATAGAATAGTACAAGTGGAATAGCTTTCTTTCTTGGTGATAGCCTTATATTATGGTTGAGCTAAAAGAAGTATTTTGTATCTTAGTCTATGGCAGAAGCAAAATATATTGCAATAGTTTCTTTTTGCATTTAGGTTTTATAGATAAAAAAGACATTGCAGCAGATGGAGATTGAATTTGAAGAGACCATGCCAATCCTTTGTTACAAAGGAGAGATCATTACAAAAAAATTTCCAAAGGAGACAATTTAATATCTTGGCTAGAATTTGGGAGTGGTATCTCCCTCCTCTTAAATGAAGACGAAGTTAGTATATGTTGAGGAGGAGTGTTGACTCCTCACTGCAAGTAGTCTTGGTGGTATTGTGAAAAAAAAATTACAAAAGGTATTAGTAGATTAATTTTTCCTCACAAAAGGAGAAAGAGTTGAAGCCCAAGAATCAAAGTGGATATTTGTCATTGATGTCAAAGGGGGAGAAAGGAAGAAAAAATTCTACACCATTTGGGGAAGAAAGGATTGAGAGAGAGAGAGGTTCCAAAGAAAGGAAGTCAAAATTATAAAGAGCACAAAGCAAAACTTGAGCAGAATGAAAGTCCAATTACAATGGAAGCAAATTTTCTACACAAGGGGAGCCCCTAATTTCCATTATGAGGAGCATTTTTTTAGTAGCATTTTTCATGTTTGGCACCAATGACAAATGGGGAGATTGTTGAAATTTATATTGTCATTAATGTCAAAGGATGTAGTTAAGGATGTATATAAATTATCATTATGTTACCCTCAATATCCAGTTTCCAAAAATTACAATAATTTTAATTAATATTATGTCATATCAAATAATTATTGATCTAGATAAATAGTGTCAAGTTATGTTAAATACATCATTCAATATAGTATGTCACTAGTATCATCTTAATCAATTTTTTATTGTTGAAGGATTTGTAAGTATTTGTGATGTGTATATGAAGTCCATTCCTGAAAAACTATATCCACTAGCACAATATTTTATCCCACATTCTACCATAGTTATATTTTGAGACTTGTAGTGTGGAAGATAAATAAGGCTACACACAAAGACAAATCTATTCAAGTTTCAAAGGTGGACTTAAATAACATGAAAAGTTAGGGTCAACATTATGCTCATAGAGATCACTTCACAATATATTATGACTTTTTTGATGAATGGGTCAAATTATTGCACTATGAACCAACTATAGGAAGCATGTGAAAGTGTACTAGGACCAGCTAATTTTTTTTAGTAAAGAATAGCATCATCCAACTCTTGGAGTAGCATGCTGGATCTTGGTTTAAGCCTTTTACACGTTTGGTCTAAAGTATGCATGTGGCAATCATGTGAATGTTGTAAATAAGTTATAAGATGAGTTCTGATTATATATAACGTAGGGATGCATAAGTGTAATTGGATTCATTTCAAGAGTAATTCTTTCTAGTAGAACTAATAACCATGGAAAAAGTTATGTAAGTTGTCTACTAAATTTTAGCTTAAGTGGGCAAAATCAATTGAAGGTCTCATGCACTTTGAGAGGGTTGTCAAAAGTTGATTAGATCAAGGTGATGCTAAAGGTTGATCCTTGAAGATCTGCCTATCATGTCTTTCATGTACTATTATGGTATTTAAGGTTGGTGCCTCATAATCATAGTTAGTGTTCACTTCTTAGACTAGGGGATTGGTGTCTCCTATGGGTTGATGCATACAAAATTTTATAAGTTTATTATTTAGTTTATGAGGCTAGATTTGCATATTAGATCCAAGCAACTTTTCTCACCATGGTTTTCCCCTTAAGTTTCTACATAAATCTAGTATTATTTTGTGTTGATGTCCTCTTATCTTGTCTTATCAGTTTCTATGATGTTTCGAGAAGTTATCAAGGGTAATAAATTTGGAATTGGTTTCTACTGATTACCATTCTCTTAGTGTTTATGTGTGATTAACGCACATTATATACGCATTCTATTAAGAACAATAACCACTATTTCTTTTATTTTCATTCAAAAGAACTATCTAGATTTCCTTGGATACGACCTTCTATTTATGTCACTTTGTGCAATCTTCCTTTATTCATAATGTATATTTGTTCAAGACAAAAATCAAGTCCTTGTAGTAGTAACAAGTTATCCTATATTGTCTAATAATGTAAAAGTTTATTGGTTATTTTGGATAGTTTAAAAATTTGGATTTATAAGGTTTGAATTTCATAAATACTTTTCCTTTGTAATAATTCTTTGTAAGTAATTTAGAATGATATTTTTGTATTAAAATTTATCTATTAATGAATTTTAATTGAATACATTAGCTCACACTTTCATTATAATCATTAGCACATTATTACTCATGGATTTTCTTAGGTCAACCCAAGAGTATAGCCTGTAATCCTTAGCTTGACTAAATCCATCCATTGACTATTACCATTTATCTATAATTAGATTAGTAGTAGATAAATAAAATAGATATCTATTTATATATTAATAAATGCATAGAGTAGCATATATCAATATAACAATGCAAGTCGTTATTAAGAGAATTTACGTAAGAGGTGTAGAGATGTTATTAAAGCTTAAACTTTATTAAGTTATAACATTAAACATATAGAAATAAATTCATTAGTCAACAATATTAAAGTTGAATATATTCTTTCTGTATATCTTAAGATGAATTAAGTTATTATTTGAATGCCTCTACAATACTTTGTTTAGATTAAAAATAGAAAAACTTTTTAAAATCACAAGATTAATATATAAAATAGGATAATAAGGATATTAATGAGAGAAATGGACTCTTGGGTCAAGGGTAAGATGTAAGCCATTATCCCTTACCATATAGAAATAATAAATTTTGTTTTTATTTTGTGATTGTTGAATATTGAACTTTGACTTAGTGAAAACTCTAATGATAATATCATAGTTTGTTTTTTTAAATGTAAAGGATAAGGCTGGAATTTCACATTAATCTCATGTTGACATGTTCGTATAGTTTCTTGACTAGATGATAGTTCCTTACCATTAAATGGTTAACCATCTCTAAAGTTTATGACTATATATATAAATATTAAATGGATTTGATCTTATATTGTGATTGTTTGATCATGATAACACCTTTTAATCAAAGGAGTGATTAGATGAATTTGATATTGAATATTATAATCAAATCTAAGGTAGAAAGTTTATTCTAAGATAGAAAATATCTTCTATTATCAAAATATTTGAACCAATTAGATTTAATGAATGGAACTAAGTTATTTGTGATACTCATTTCTTATAAATTTATAACATGTTAATGATATAATGTTAGTGAATTTATGCATCATATAATAACTCATGAATTAGTTGTTAAGTATATCATTTAGAAGATTTAAGAATGAATTAGCATTTAATATGTCTTGCATGATATTAGGTTAATTAGATAGATTGATAGTTACCTTTTCTTTTGTACTCTTATACATGTGTTTGTATGAGTTTTATACTCTCAAGATCATATTTAGAGAAATCTTGTTATTGGTATTCTTATGTACTAATGTGTTTGAAATCCGTTTTTATGCTGGATTTTATTATCAAGAAGATAATAATTGTTATATGCTTCTATTTTACTTAGAGAGAGAGAGAGAGAGAGAGAGAGAGAGAGAGAGAGAGAGAGAGAGAGAGAGAGAGAGAGAGAGAGAGAGAGAGAGAGAGAGAGAGAGAGAGAGAGAGAGAGAGAGAGAGAGAGAGAGAGATAAAGAGTATATCATGCTACATAGATTGCATCACTCCTACTTGTTTAAGATTTCTTGACATCTTTGTGTTGGGCCAGGTATTGTTCATGCCAAAAAGAGTTTGAGGGGAGTGTAAGGATTTGTGGTTGGGTAGATAAGTTCTTCGATGATGCTCTCATCCAATGTGTGCTTGTTGGAGATAGTGTGTTGAGAGTTCCTGTTAGGGTTACCTTTATTTTTGTACTCTTTGTAATTGACCTTTTGATGTTATGTAAAGGAAATTGTTTCCTTGTGATATGGCTTGTCAATGGCTTTTGTACTTAGGCATCATGTTTCCATTCTAATATATTTGAACATGTTATTTTAAATGTTTTAGAATAATGTGCATTTTATGCTATATGATTATTTTAATAATATGGAGGTCCTTATAGTTTGAAATTATTATTGTCTCAAAACATTAAAAAATATCAAAATTGACACATTACTAACTCATGTGAATGCACATTGATATATTCAAAGCAATTTCACTTGTAGTTGGGTTTGTTTCATGTAAGATAAACAAATTTACCAAATATTTAATATATTTTCAATGTGAGTACATATAAGAGGCATTTTTATAATTTATTATTTTTGTATTTATAATTTAATAACAAGTCATCTAGTGTAAAAGTACTCTAATAATAAGAGGTGGCGGAAAATTTTGATAGAATTTATGATATAAGGACTCATGTTCAACTTTAATATTATTTTATGTGGCATGGAAAGTGCGATGTCTACTTCTAGAAATGGTTTACAAATCCAATCACATAGAACTATTTGGACTTTTACTGATGCTATTTAAATGATTTTTATTTAATAAAAAAATAAATCTCATATAATTAATTACTCCATCTAATAGTAAAAAAACATAAGTATTAGAAAGCCTTCCATTATTCATAGCTCCTTTTTGTAAGTAAGATATACACAATTAGAAGTTCTAGAAATGAATGATCTTATTAGATCAAAATAAATAACAATTAGTTCACCATTCATACTTCTTACAAAGCCTTCTCACTATTAAGTTGTGTGTGTTATACAATTCAATAGAATTAAAAGTTGAATAAATGCACAAAAATGTTCCAATAGTATCATATGTCTTTATTATTTTTAAAAGTTGAATATTTGGTTTGATTAAATATATATTTCAGGTTGAGCTAGCCATCCCAACTAAAAACATAGAATGATTCAACATATTATTTAAAAGTTCATATTATTAACTTGATATGATGTAGAAATAGAAATAATCAATCTTTATTAACTTAATAACCTTAAATTAATATATAAATATCTCTATTATATCTAATTATCCTCATGACGTCACACATAGCAAATAAAGCTCCAATTATTTTCACTTCGACCTATCTTTCTCTAACGTAATCATCGATTCATTTTTTATGACTCTTCATTACATATAAATTTTCATTTTAATAATTTTTTACTCGTATCTATTTTATATACCATAGCCCTTACTATTTCCTTAGACACTGCATAACTTAACTTCCTATTTAGATCATCTAACACACAGTATTCATAAATTAGGAACTCCTTTCACCATAATATATATATATATAACGTCTGTATGACATCATCCCACCATTAGTCGCATGATGATATATGTTTTATTGCGTTAACATAAAGAGGTTTATCCTACAAATATATATTTACAATCTATTAAGTTTCGATATGTTAGATTCCTTTGGAATTCTAATTTTTTCCACGATAAAAAAAATGAAGAGCGCGGGAGCCATGTGAGTGCAAAAGTACTTCTAACTATTCGTAAGAAATTTGGGAACAACATGCGAGAATTTTATACCAAATTTTGTCGCCCATCCCCGTGCAAATTGGGGAAGATGAAAGTCATTTATAACCAAAGACAAATATACTTGTGGGCCATATCACCTTTGCCAATGTTTTAATGTGAAATCCAAAGAAGTGTTACTTCTGAATGCCGCGTCCACCACATCCATGAAACGTCTATGTTTCTATATCTATGTTTTTCAAATAGATTTGGAAAAAACTCTCAATTCAGAAAAACGTCGGAGTAAACATTCTAAGAAACGTGCATTACCACTGTAGTAATCGCACTGAGATAACGTGCATAACTCAATGGAGTCACCATGGAAAGCAGACAAGAATAAACCATATTCCTTGCACAAAGACCACGAATATACAACTTGCTGAAGTTTATTTGCTCAAGTCTTTAAGATATTAACATTATGATGCAGATGTCGACATGGATACTTTCATGTGGTGAACAATGATTACACCCACTGGGAAATGTATGCAATCGAGGGAAGTGCAAACCCCACCATTAACAGCCAAGGCAACCGATCCCTTGCTCCTGATTATCAATTCCATAAGGAGGTAAAAGACCTATACAACTCATGTCTCTTATATGTCTGGTATTCAACGGTTGTAGTATAGTTATAGTATGGGTAATGTGCAGGTTACAAAGCACCAAGATTCAACAGAAGGCAACTGGAGATCAGTGGGAGATCTTATGTTAAATGGGGCATTCTTCACAGCATCAGGGGCTAAAGCATCCTCAAGCTATGCCAAAGCTTCGAGTATGGCGGCAAGACCTTCCTCTATTGTGGGCTCTATCACTGCAAGTTCGGGTGTTCTCACCTGCAGAACAGGTTCCAGCTTTTAGATCAAATGCGTGCATTATAGACAAATTCTTAGGAATCCCTCAGTTTTGTCACTTTGCAAGCATGAGCACACGGAATGAGGCTTCTTAGTTATTTTAGTTTTGTTTGCTGAGACTCTCCTGTCATCTTTCACTAAAGACGAATATATGGAAAATATCGAATAATATTTTTCTCAAATTTGAAGCGTAGTGGTAGAACGTCAAGCCAATGTTTGTTTATAATATCTCGATTATCACTTAAAAGCATTTCTTAGGTAAATCTCACTAGAACTGCAATATATAGATAGGAAATAGTTGAATTTATGTTCATACCAGTAATTCAAAAAACTAATTTATGCGAATGTTTCTTGAAACTATGAACACACCCGGTGTAATTGCATATGACGCAATAGTCAATGTCAAAAATAAATTGTGTAAATTCATGTTATTTTAGGAAATTAAATGTGTAAGGGTATGGATATTTTATTAATATATTTAATGATTAAGATAATATTGGTGCATTGTAGATTCTGCTCACTTTCATATCAAAAAAAACATAATTTGGAAACAGTCAATGTCAAAAATTGTATACCAAATCTTAATTGATCTTAGGTTTATTATGTGATTGTAGATTGATTTTACACTACACATATCTAATTTGTAATCTTGCACCTTTTCTATTATTATGTAGAATTTTTCTCTCTGATTTTACTATATCCTCTACTACTCATTGATTGTTTTGATTAGATAAAGTAGGAGAGGGCCCAAACGTTTACATATAAACCTACCAAGGAACACAGAGGGATCTCATAAGGAGTGAGAAAACCAACAAAATTGAGAAGGTCTAAATCCAACACATGCTGCCCAAAAAAGAAAAGCTAAAAACTATAAAAAGGCAAACTAGCAAGGCAAAGCAAGGACATAAGGGGAACAAGGCTACAAGCAGCCTTAAGGAAATGGGAAAGTCTCTGAAGTTTGAATCCAAACTCAATTCACAACCTCATGAGAGGAGTAGGTTGAGAAGAAGGAATAGAATTTTGCAAAGAATGTCTCCCATGATCCACAACAAGATTTCTCTTACCCTTACAAGATGAATCCAAGACAAAGGGAAAAATGTCAATCTTTTTCCTAATGATGCCTATCAAAGAGAACCCAATAGTAGGAGACAACAAAGGGCCTTGCACCATAGAGGGGCAATAAAAATATTTAAGATCCTTGGAGGAAGAAGAAGAAACCTACACCAAACTAGCTAGTTGAGGAAGAACATTCACTAACTTCTAAGCTGCATTATAGGGATTGATCTTATGAGAATTGATGAAATTCATAGAGAAAATTCCCATATAGTGAAAATGACACAAATGAGAGTGATCAACAAGAAAATATTAATCTCAAACTCTCAATCTAGAAGACAAATTTATGGAGATAGGCTCCACATAAACACAAAATCTAGTAGAGCAATATCTTGATATAGATTTAGTGATCTCATCCACAAAATTGAGCTAACCAAAAGATTTAGTATTGCCATGAAAAATATAGTCATCCCAGTACTCTGAAGGGAATTCTGGGAGCTTTATCCAAATAGGAAGTGAATTGAACATAGAAGGATCAAACCCAACAACCCATCTTTTCAAATTTAGGAACACCTTGTCAAAGAACCAAGGACCTCCTAGAAGAACCCTCTCACTATCCTCCAAATAATTTATAGAAATTTTAGACAACCATGTGAAAGACCCATTACCACATGAACAACAATAGACCAATGAATAGAAACCCATTCACGTATAGTCTCTATGTTAGGTCTTGGCCTCAAGAACTTACCAATGAGATTACCCTGCAACTTGTAAGAAGCATTATCCACCCATTGGCTAGCGATAGACGGAACAAGGCATTGTGAGACCAGAGGAAGAGGCTTCAAACACCAAGTATAGTTAGTGGAGAGAGCCATCCTCTTAAGATCTACTTGACAAAAGTCGTGCATAAAAACTTAATGTTTAGCAATAATAGAATCAGAAGGGGATAGTTGAAGGGCACCTAAAGTCCTCCAACAACAAAGAGAGAGACGAAGTAGGGGGAATAACACCATCTAGAGGAGAGGTGGTTGGAGGGACATTAAAGACACGCACAACATCTAGAGGAGAGTTGAAAGGAAGGACATCAAAGACACTCACACGCATAGTGACATTAGCCACAACAACACTAGAAAGATAGTCCCTACGTAGTCAAAGATTAGATGAGGGAGCATCCCAGTAGGAGCCTAGCATAGGCTCATCGAAAGAGCCAACACCAAGGAGTGAATAATCATATGGATGGAAAGTTATTGTTTACAACTTTCTTTCAATTATTATTTTGCCAAATTCTAACACTAAAGGAAAAAATTATGCATTTTTCTTAAAATAGTAAATTTGTCATACAAGAACAACTCTCTTGACAAATATATCTACTTTTTATGTAATTTATACAAAATTTGGGAAATATATGCAAATATACTAGATAGATTTTTTTAGTGTGGGAATAAAACCTAGATATGTTTTTTTTCTTTCCATTGAGAGGAACATGAGTTTCTAATACAAAATTAAAAAATAGTTCCATAAAAGATTTCAAATTTTAAACTTTGATTTGTAACTTTGTCCCATAATCTTTGATTTTCATGAAATAAAAGTCAATTATGACTTTCTCAGACCTTTTGGATGCTTTGGATATACTGAAAAAACTTCCAATATTACCAAAATGCTACAATAAACCAAATCTCATAGGAACATAAATATGCAAACTAGAGTATATAGATGCTTAGTTTTCCTTTAGATTATTTGCATTCTCTAAGTCATCCATGGATGTAGGAGAAGAGAATACTAGATTTTTAAAAAAATATAGCTACCTATTAGTCTAAAATCTCTCAAAAAATAATATAATAAAATGAACTATACTAGACACCAAGCTTTTATGCCATCTTTTTGATTATGGGAAAACAGGTTTTCAAGGGACCAGAAACCCTCAGATTTTATGAAGATCTGGAACGCACAAAACAATGCTGCCCCAGAAATCAAACCATGAAAACCAACAGCCCTAACACAGATCAGTTGACAAAAGCTAGCCAAACACCAGCACTGTCGTAGGCAGAAAGAGCCAGCCAGACACCTAAGACAAAAAAAAATTTCCACATCGAAAAGGCTACAGCCTTAACCTTAAGAAATAGTGATGAGGGTTAACAAGCACCCTCAAGTAAACAACAAGGATATTCACAGCTCCCTTAACCTGAGATAAAGACTCTATACACAAAAAAACTAGCCTAAGCCATAACCAAAAATAACCACTGCCTAAACTGTGCCCTTGAAAACTATCAGCTTCTAGCTAGACAAGATTAAACATAAAAGACAAAACATGCTGAAAAGAAACAAGGGGATTTTCAAAGGCTTCCTTAACCTTAGACCTAGGTTTTGAAATTGTTCCCAAAAATGCAAGAAAGGGTTTTGAAGTGGCTCCCTCAACCACCTTGGATTGAAACAGAGGCCTTAAAATAACAACATCCAATCAAACAAGCGACACAAAAAACTCCACCTCTATAGGAGAAGACAAAAGAGAGCTTGAAAGCATGGATCCATCAACCAGAAAATTGTCTACCTCAAGAAAAATCAGGCCCCCACAACTTCAAGAGATGGATTTAGCAGTAGCACTCATAACCACCAGGGCAAACCCAGCAAGAAGAACAACTTCCAATTGAAGAACATACTCCAAAAACTTAAGAAAAAACCCATTTCGCTTAGTTGGAACAAAGGGTTTTGGCAGGCCCCCATAACTGAAAGATCCCAAAGAAAGATATCGTTTAGAACCTCAACAGTCTAGAAAGAGGACAACACCAACCATCCACTAGCACCACCCAACCTCCATGGCAGCACTCAACTCCACCTCTATAGGATAGAAGTTGTCTCCATCACCATCCTTCTTCGCCTCTGAATAAGGAAGGGCCACCTCAATAAGGCAAGCTGGAGAAAAACCTAGGCTGCTTAGAGAGGGCCTACTAATAGAATTTGCAAACAAAAGCATGATTGGGCTGAAGAGACCAACCCCTCAACAAATCTTCAACAAATATTGAGGGAGCATAAAACACTCCCACCCTCAGGGCCTTGAGACAAAGTTCCAAAAAGAGCATCTCCTCCTTGGCAGAAAAAAGAGCAGCATCGGGAAAAAAAACCCTAAGGCCCAAAACATTAGAAGCCAAAACCTCAACAAGGAGGAGAGAACAAGCACAGAAAGGGGCTTCCCTAGCCTTGAGATCATCTTGGGACACATCAATGCAGGGAACCCCAGAAACACTGCGAGGAGCCATCATCACCACAGTCCACCAAATGACAAAATTGTTTATGGCCGATGATAGGCAAAGCATGGTAGGAAAATGCTATTGCCCCCAAACCCTCGCAGCACCCTCTTTGATCTGAAACCACCAACCACTCTGCCAAGGCATAGAGCAAGGAAAGGGGAAAAGGGATGATAGTTGGATCGTGAGGAAACCATGACATCCTACCCACCATTTGGGTCACCTTCGTCCTCCTCCCTTGCAGCTTTGATACCATGTTAAATTCTTCCAAAAGTGCGAATTAGGTTAGGATTTTATGTCAATTATATATCACATGCAACTTCATTCAACAGATGATCAAAGATCAAAATTTCAGAGTAGAGATAAAATATAAAATATAAAATGAAAGAACAATAGAGACAATGCAATATAATTTTACAATACTCTTGATACTCTCATTGAGCTATCACCAATTATTGAAGGTCAGGAAAGAGTGTTGTATACATACAAAAATAATGGCATATATATCCAATAGTTGCATTAATTTCTAAGAACCATAAAAGATGGAAAGTTTTACCTACTTGATAAATGCCATTTAAACATGTGGCATAGATTCCTTAACTGTGGATAGAGAAGAAGTTATGAGAGATGGCACATTAAGCTAAAAGAGGGTGAGAAACACAACTACCCCATAACCTACTCAGGTAAGGACAAAGTAGCGGTTATAAGAGGTTGCACACCAAGGAAAAAGAGGGTGTGTGACTCAGTTACCCATTTGTGGGAGAGAGTGACACATCTAGCTTATATATTTTGCTATATGCCTTCATATTAACCACTCCTAATAAACCTAAACAAACTTAAATAATATTTGTAAGAAAAATAAATACCCCCTAATATAAGGAAATGAAACACTCACAATAACAAGCGCTATGTGGTAAAAGGTAAGGATTCATTGGTGTATAAATTGAAGAAATATCTATACGGTCTCAAACAATCTCAAAAAATGTGGTGTGAAAAGTTTGATTCCTTTTGAAGTCTGAATCTATACTTGCTACAAACCATATCATTTTATATATTTTAACTGTATGATAATCATTTTCTTGTTACCAATTTATGTATAAATTATATGATGATATTTGGTGACAATAAATGGATGACTAGAAATATAATATATCAATGTTCACTAAAATTCCACATAAAAACTTTGGGGTTGCTAAGTGCATCTTAGGTATTGAAAAAGGAGAGAAAATAGAAAGCTTTGGTTCAAATACACTACAAATGTGAATTTATGTTAGAATATTTAAGTATGAAAAAATATATACTAGTAAATAATCCTATTTTGGTGGGGACTATGTTATTAGTTAAACAATGTATTTGTCTTCAGCTATAATGATGGAGTATAGAATTCATGTTTCTTACACAAGTTTAGTTCACAGTCTAATGTATGCTATATTTTACATAAAGCTAGACATTGCCAATATAGTAGGAGCCCAAATTTATTGTATGACTAATATTGGCATACAGAAATGAGCAACACTAAATAAAGACTTTATGTGAATGTGAAACACTACAAACTATTATATTTTCTACTTTTGTCAACTTAGATTGAATAGAATATCTCAATCGAAAAATATCTCTTAGTGGCTATTTCTTTAAACTATTTAATGTTGTTATTAGTTGAATGAGCAAGTGATAGGTTGTAGTCATTTATCCATTATACAGGCGAAGCACATGACAATTATTAAAAATTAGAAGGAGACAATTTTGTTTACGATTTTTTTTTCAATTATTAGGCCAACTCAAGGAGTAGTTTATATTGGATGTGAGAGTCAAAGTGTCATTATCTTCGAAAGACACAACTTTTCATATGTAGGTGGTGCATATAGATGCGCAATATCATTATTCTCATGACATGGTGGAGGATGGTGGATGATGATTGAAAACACTAACTCTTTGGTGAGTTTTTTAGATGATTTGATGAAGCATGTGAGCATAAATAACTTTAGATGGTGTAGTAAATATAATGGCCTCATAGTCCTTAATAGTTAGATTGATCATTTTGGAAGGTGTTTGAAATAAGTGTGAGAACATTGGAAAACTATTCTCTTAAACTTTTTTTTGTAATGTTCATGTGTAATTATTCAATGGTTAATCTTCACATCTATTTCTCTCATCACTGGTTAGTGTAGGGCATGTTTCTACTATCTTCTTCCTTTTAGACAGGTGCTATCCACCTAGAATTGGATATCATCTCACCTTAAAGTTATATATCTATGAGAAAATTAGCTAAATTAAATCATCCCAGAGAAAATTCTAAATTGTAGACAACAAGGTAACCTTGATTCATTGGTAAATAATCTTAATGAAGTAGTACCATTAGTTAAGTTTTAACTTTAAGAATGTGCCATCATGCTCACCAATTTTTTGTCATTTAATTCAACTACAACCCTTTGGTATGTGTTCTCTTTAGCTACCTTTTTAATCCATTCCCTCTTAATCTTAATAAATAAATGAAATAATTTGACATAGTTAATCTTAATAAATAAATAAATATAAAAACTAATTACTAAATACAGACTACTTCTCTAAACTAACTCTGTATGCTAAACTTTTAAACACTTGAAAATATTGTTAGCTATTGTAACATTTGCATCTAATTTCTGTTCCTTTCGAAGGTAAGGCTAACTGGACGAATAGAAAGAATGTATATGGAGGAGCCCAACAATTCTATAGCAAGTGCCAGAGGAGCATTACTTTTTTCTCTTTGACTATTGATGGGCGTATCATATCTAAAACCAGACGTATATCTTCAAAACTAAGAGTTTCTTTTTCACATGTTCGCGAGGAATTTATATCCATTTACATTATTGAATTTCTATTCTAGTTATCAAATCATGAATTCAAATTATGCCTGTTCCCTAATTTTGGACTTTTACCAAATAAGGGAGTACCAACAATCAAAATTTGACAAACTTGGGCATCTTGATTATTTCATTGTGCACGCTCGCCTTCCGTCCCCACAAAAGAACTATTAACTATACATAGATTGGAGGGCATGCATGAATTTACTCATGATATATCATGGGCTACATTTTTTCGATACTCGGCATGCATTTGACTATTATTCTTACTCCTTTCTTCTTGCATACTTTGGTCAGGATTTTATCTTGCTTTGAAAACGATGTCGTAGTAGGATTTCATCTTACAAATGATGTAATGGCCCTGTGTATATTCATTTGGCTGCAAAACCTTTTGTTGGTTTTTATTTAAAACCTATATTTAAATTTTAGGTATAAAAAATAATTTTAGTTTATTAGGAATGGATCAGAAGGCCACCAACTATAAGGAAATGTGGATCCAACATCCCACAATGAGTCATGACTTCGGAAAGAAGTCAAAAGCTACGCTACATAGACATCAGAAGTCAAAAGCTACACTACATAGACATCAAACCTCATGGGTGGGTTCTTGTCAAAATCTGTTGGCTACACCATGTGCTATATGGATTTCGTTCTGATCCTATATCATCAAAAAATATAGGAAAAACAACCACAAGGAGACATCGTTGGAAAAGCCAATTTGCATTTTTTATACAAGAGAGAGAAATTTGATGCATATTTGTGAAAATTGTGCATATAATCTTCAGGTGCCCACACATAGTCGAGAATCAGCTTCAGTTTAAGATTGACATAGATGAATGGTGTTTTATACCCATCTTAATTATAACGACTTGGATTGTTGGCCACCACGTAGGGAGTTTGGTATTGAATTTCCTTCTAGTTTATCCAATTCAATAGAATATAGATTAGACTTGGATTTAATTTAGTTGACACATTATAGTTCACGCAGGTTGTAGTTGAGCTAGTGATGCTTGGCAGAATCTCGAGCCCACTGGTAGTAATGGGACTGCTTATCTATTTGAGAGGCCTGATATCCATGCATTTCTTGGGGTACCTAGGAGAGGGAGATTCTCTTTCAATTGGCTTTGCAAACATAACTAGCTTTTCAGTTATTTCTAGACTGGTTATGGGAATGGAACCTCTGTGCAGTTTGGCATAGTTGGTTAGAGATTTATGGAAAGAATTCCTTAAAAGTAAAACATTACGTATGCAGGACAAATATTGGGTTGTGTTAGATAGGAAATTTAGTAGTCTTGTTTGGTTTTGCTTGGGAAATTTAGTGCTCCTGAATGTTGTAGATGAATCTTCTTCCAGCCTTTTGAGAAATGATTGGAAAGTTGTAAAAGACCAAATCATTGGTGAACAAGCATCTTCTATGGAAGTAGAATCTTTTTAGGGTAGTTTAATAGGGATTTTTTTATTGAACAATGCATTTAATACTATTGTATACTAACTATAAATTTTCATGTAAAGATGGAGGAAGAAGATATATGCATGGTAATGTTATGGTTTTTATTGGTAGACTTATGAGACAATCTAGCGATGGCCATTTGATGCACTAATTCATTTTTTTTCTTTTGGTTGCATGATAAGGTAGTGGATTCTCTTGTCCCAAATGATGTAAGTTGGAAAGAATCTAAATTAGATGATCTAAGGAAAATAAAAGAAGGATAAGAAAACAAGACTAGATCTAAGTCTCAAGGGAGATCCGAGTCTCCTAGAAAATCAAAGGAAATATGTTGGAGATATTGTAAGAAAGGTGGCATCAAGAAGTAATGCAAGTAAAACTAGAAATGAAAGAATGAATTAAACGGGGAAATATATTTTAAATCCTTTTAGGCTGAATTAAAAATGTGTTATAGATTTTCTTACACATGCATGTGAGGATGAATGGAAGATTTTTTTGGTCTGCTTCTTTCTACATGACTTCTCCCAATGAGTGATTTTCTAACTATGAGAAATTTGATGGTAGAAAGATATTTCTTAGTGTCAAATCATCTCTAAGTATTGTTGTGCTTAGTTGAGTCAATATTCGATCTTTTGATGGGAGGATACAATTTATTTTGGGATCTTTACACATTCCAAGTTTGGCAAAAGACCTATTATCTAGTAGTAATATAAATGAAGTGAGTGTGTAAATAGTGTTCATTGAGTGATGTTGTTGGCAAAGGGACTTTGGTTTAGAACTCTTTTCCACCTTTATGTTAGCACCCATATTAGTTTAATGATACCTCTTAATATATGCTTACAAGATCAATAATTTTAGAAAAGGGAATTTAGGAATTGTAGTAAAGGCACACATGTCAAAGACCTATGGTAAGGTTGAATGTTGCATGGGTTCACATGTTCTCACTTTAGAAACCAAGCTACTAGCTAAGAGGAATATGTTGTGGCATGGCCACATGGGCCACATTGGTGTTGAGGGTCTTAGGAATTAAAACACAAATCTTGTATAAGAGTTAACTAATTATTTTCTTGATTCAAACTATTTTGAATATCAAATTTATTGAAAAAAATAATGTTCAACTTTATTCAAGCTACATAATTCTAGTGTGATTTTTGATGTTATTCACAGTGATGTGTCAAGTCTTGTAGACATGCTTCATCGGAAAAGACCATGTATTATTTTACTTTAATTCATGATATCTCAATCAAGATGTGGGTCTATTTTATAAAGAATAAATCTAAGGTCTTCATTAAATTTGAAGAGTGTAAGGATCTTTTAGAAAATTAGGCAAGTAAAACGATCAAACCGTTGAAAATAAATAATGGTAACTAATTTATTTATAAGTAAAATTTGATAAATTCAATATAAAGGAATGATATTAAATGTAATGTTAAAACTCCATAGACTTCTAAAAAAATAGAGATGTAGAGGACATGAGTAATTTGCTAAGGGAAAGGATGATAAATATGTTTAGTGGGCGCTAGTTTGGAATAGGGAGAGGTGATTAGTACTACATGTTAGTTAATCAGTGGGTCCCATTCATTAGCAATTATCGATGAAACCAACATTGTGGTTTGGATAAGAAGAAATATCACAATTAAATATCCTTTAGTATTTGGTTGCGATGCATATGTACTTGTGTTCTCATAAAGAAGAGGTCAAAATTGTAATATAAAGTAGTAAAGTGTATATTTTTTAGTTATGGTAAAGATAAAATAATACAAGTTATGATTGACATAATGTGAAATTTATTATATAGCTAGAATATGATCTTGAGAGAGATTGGGTATTCTTCTATAGTTGAGCAACTAGATGGGAGTGTTAATTCTACAATGCAATGATAACCAAAGGCCAAGATAATTATGCTTGAAGGTGAAACAAAAGGTTTGGATGTAATTTATGAGAATGCTAGTATAAAGAGATTAAAGAAATTTAAATATAAAAAAATTAAATATTAAATATGGTGAAAATATTTTATAACAATATTCCTTTATAAGGGGACAACCACCTAACACACTTTGAGTTGGATAGCTCCAACAGGCTTTAACAAGAACATACTACTTCACATGATGATAATAACTAATCTAGACCTCCTATATGCATCTTACTTATGTCTTGGATGACATCTGAGCTAACTTTGATATGTACTTATAACCCATAGGATAATCTAAATAGCTATATATGATTATAATAATGATTATATAATTTTGAAGAGCTAAAGTAGCTACAAGATAAATATTCATAACCTAATACACGCTATAAGGAGAGAAGAGTTATGGGAAGGATAAATAGAAGATACAAAGTATAATGAGTTATAATGGACTACAATTAATGCCTTGAGATATAAATACAGGATACTTGGTTATCAAGCCCAATATTGTGTATTATGTTTTCTTTCTATTTAAGTAATTAAAATAGATCCAACATAAATTTCAAATTTACTTCTATAGAACTAAGTTTGGGGTTATTATACTACAATTGTAGTCTAAACCCTTTGAGAAAAAAAATCTATCCTATCTCCTTTAGATTTCTTACTACTATTAGTTTCATTTCTAGGAAATTGGTTAGGTTGTGTTGGGGTTTCTTCTAGGAATAAAGTTTTCAAATTATAACCATTACCAATCAAGAAGAAAGCAAGAGATAAAGGATGACAAAAAAGGGTGTGTTTTAAGAAAATTAGGCCAAAGAAACGTCCACAAATATTTAAAGAGTTTAAGGGAAAAGATGCATGAAGAGATGAAAGACATCACCCTTGAAAAGGGAAGAAGATTTATTCAAGAGGAAGGGGTTTCAATTTTATAAAGAGGTGCATAAAAAGATTACAAATGTAACTATCGATAGCATGAAGAAGATAGACAAATGGATGCAACAAAAAAAAAGTTTCATGATAAGCCTGTAAGGAGATCAAAAGATATGACCAGATAAAGGATACATTGATCCCTTCATTCCTCAAGAAAGATACAAGACTACTAAAAGTAACCGAAGCTTGTAGCTGAGATTGTAGAATGGTAAGCATGTTGCATTTCAGATGCTTTAGATAATTTATTAAAAGTGGTATGGAAATGAAATGTAATGTCTTACTCCATTCAGGACATTAATATGACATGCTAAATCCCAAAGTTTATTATAATATTATACATTTATCTATACTTGGCATGTAGCTATTATAGACCAAATTTCTTTTCGCCATATCATCATGTCATCGAATAGTTAATAATTGACGTTGTTGAGATAGATTCAATATAAGATAACTTCACCGGAGAAAAGATATTTAAGTCAATTCAATTAATAAAACTTCAAAGTTCTAGCATTTTTTTATAGCTAGCATATGTTCCAGACACTTGAGATTATTTACAAATTTCAAGAACTACTATACAGGAGTCTAGATACTTCGAGAAAGTAGCTGGGATCGTACGGAACTGGGAACCCCATTGACAATTGTTGGCATTGTGATCCCTACTGGGTTAATAACAGAAAGAGACTAGCTAACTATGCTATCGGATTCGACAAAAACACCATCAAAGGTAAGAATGGGAGGTTTTATATACTTACGGATTCAAATGACGATGACCCGATCAATCCTCAACCTGGCACTCTACGACACGCTGTTATTCAACCTGAGCCTCACTGGATTATTTTCCAAAGAGATATGGTTATTTAGCTCAAGGGGGAGCTTATCATGAACAGTTAAAAGACAAGACAAGCCATCGTTGTCAAGTTGCATAGATGGGTTGGTCGATGCCATAATGGGATCCACTGCTATAACCATTTCAAACAACTTTTTCACTCACCATGACAAGGTGCTTTAAACTACTTGTTTGGTTTGCCATAAATTTACTTTATTTATAAAAGGTTTCACTATTATACTTTTATCACATGGATCTTAGAGTAGGGTACTAAAAGGCAATTATTAGACAGAAACATAAATAAATGTTAGGATTAATAAACTTGTCGATAGAGCGTTATTTCTCAAGTCAGCTATATATATATTCTTTTTGCAGGTGATACTTCTTGGACATAGCGATGCCTATACCCAAGATGTCAAAATGCAAGTAACAGTTGCATTCAACCACTTTGTAGAAGGGCCTGTTCAGCGAATGCCCAGGTTTGAATAAAATTTTATAACTACTGTGTATTCCTTTTACGAAGACCACGATACAACTTGCTGAAGTTTATTTGTTTAAGTTTAAGAAATGAATGTTATGATGCAGGTGCAGATGCCAATATGGATACTTCCATGTGGTGAACAATGATTACACCCACGAGGAAATGTATTCAATCGGGGGAAGTGCAAACCCCACCATTCACAACCAAGGCAATAGATTCCTTACTCCTGATAATCAATTCCAGAAGGAGGTAAAAGATCCTTACAATTCATGTCTCTTATATATTTGGTATTCAAGGGATGTAGAATAGTTATGGTATGGGTAATGTGTAGGTGACAAAGCCCAAAGATTCAATAGAAGGTAATTGGAGATTAGTGGGAGATCTTATGTTAAATGGGGCATTCTTCACAACATCAAGGGCTGGAGCATCCTCAAACTAAAACTTCAAGGGTTGGGGTTGCTAAGTGCATCTTAGGTATTGAAAAAGGAGAGCAAATAGAAAGCTTTGGTTCAGATAGGCTAAGAATGTGAATTCATGTTAGAATATTTAAGTATGAAAAAATATATACTAGTAAATATTCCTATTTTGGTGGGGACTATGTTATTAGTTAAACAATGTATTTGTATTCAGCTATAATGATGGAGTATAGAATTCATGTTGCTTACAGAAGTTTAGTTCACAGTCTAATGTATGCTATGTTTTACATAAAGTTAGACATTGCTATTATAGTAGGAGCCCAAATTTATTATATGACTAATATTGGCATAAAGAAATGCGCAACACTAAATAAAGACTTTATGTGAATGTGAAACACTATAAACTATTATATTTTCTACTTTTGGGATTACTCACAAACCTTTGAGATCCAAGGTTTTGTCAACTTAGATTGGATAGAAGATCTCAATCGAAAAATATCTACTAGTTGCTATTTATTTAAACTATTTAATGTTGTTATTAGTTGAATGAGCAAGTGATAGGTTGTAGTCATTTATCCATTATAGAGGCAAAACACGTGACACTTATTAAAAATTACAAGGAGACAATTTTGTTTAGATTTTTTTTTTCAATTATTAGGCAAACTCAAGGAATAGTTTAGGTTGGATGTGAGATTCAAAGTGTCATTATCTTTAAAAAACATAACTTTTCATATGTAGGTGGTGCATATAGATGCACAATATCATTATTCTCATGACATGGTGGAGGATAGTTGATGATGATTGAAAACACTAACTCTTTGGTGAATTTTTTAGATAATTTGATAAAGCATGTGAGCACAAATAACTTTAGATGGTGTAGTAAATATAATGGCCTCATAGTCCTTAATAGTTAGATTGATCATTTTGGAAGGTGTTTGAAATAAGTGCGAGAACATTGGAAAACTATTCTCTTAAACTTTTTTTGTAATGTTCATGTGTAATTATTCAATGATTAATCTTCACATCTATTTCTCTCATCACTGGTTAGTGTAGGGCATGTTTGTACTATCTTCTTCCTTTTAGACAGGTGCTATCCGCCTAGAATTGGACATGATCTCACCTTAAAGTTCTATATCTATGAGAAAATCAGCTAAATTAAATCATCCCAATGAAAATTCTAAATTGTAGACAACTAGGTAACCTTGATTCATTGGTAAATAATCCTAATGAGGTCGTACCATTAGTTAAGTTTGAACTTTAAGAATGTGTCATCATGCTCACTAATTTTTTCTCATTTAATTCAACTACAACCCTTTGGTATGTGTTATCTTTAGCTACCTTTTTAATCCATTCCCTCTTAATCTTAATAAATAAATGAAATAATTTGACATAATTAATCTTAATAAATAAATAAATATAAAAAATGATTACTAAATACAGACTACTTCTCTAAACTAACTCTGTATACTAAGCTTTTAAACACTTGAAAATATTGTTAGCTATTGTAACATTTGCATCTAATTTCCGTTCCTTCCGAAGGTAAGCCTAACTGGATGAATAGAAAGAATGTATATGGAGGAGCCCAACGATTCTATAGCAAGTGTGAGAGGAGCATTACTTTTTTCTCTTTGAATATCGATGGGCGTATCATATTTAAAACCAGATGTATATCTTCAAAACTAAGAGTTTCTTTTTCACATGTTTGCGAGGAATTTATATACATTTGCATTATTGAATTTCTATTCTAGTTGTCAAATCATGAACGCAAATTATGCCAGTCACTTTGCACAGTCGCCTTCAGACTGGTCCCTAATTTTGGACTTTTACCAAATAAGGGACTACCAACAATCAAAATTTGACAAACTTGGGCATCTTGATTATTTCATTGTGCATGCTCACCTTCCATCCCCACAAAAGAACTAACAACTATACGCAGATTGGAGGGCATGCATGAATTTACTCATGAGATATCACGGGCTATATTTTTCGATACTCGGTATGCATTTGACTATTATTTTTACTCCTTTCTTCTTGGATACTTTGGTTAGGATTTTATCTTATTTTGAAAATGATGTCGTAGTAGCCTTTCATCCTACAAATGATGTAATGGCCCTGTGTATTTTCATTTGGCTGCAAAATCTTTTGCTAGTTTTTATTAAAGCCTATATTTAGATTTGAGATATAAAAAATAATTTTAGTTTATTGGGAATGGGTCAGGAGGCTACCAGCTATAAGTCAAAAGCTACACTACATAGACATCGAAGCTCGCGGGTGTGTTCTTGTCAAAATCTGCTGGCTACCCCATGTGCTAAATGGATTTTGTTTTGATCTTGTATCATCGGAAAATATAGGAAAAATGACCACAAGGAGACATCTTTGTAAAAGCCAATTTGCATTACGACGACTTGGATTGTTGGCCACCACATAGGGAGTTTGGTATTGAATTTACTTGTAGTTTATCCAATTCAATATAATATAGATTAGACTTGGATTTAATTTAGTTGACGGGTTATAGTTCATGCAGGTTGTAGTTGAGCTAGTGATGCTTGGCAGAATCTCGAGTCCAGTGGTAGTAATGAGACTGCTTATCTATTTGAGAGGCATGATATCCATGCAATTCTTGGGGTACTTAGGAGAGGGAGATTCTCTTTCAATTGGCTTTGCAAACGTTACCGGCTTTTGAGTTATTTCCGGACTGGTTATGGGAATGGAACCTCTGTGTAGTCTAGCATAGTTGGTTAGAGATTTATGGAAAGCATTCCTTAAAAGTAAAACATTACGTATGCAGGATGAATATTGGGTTGTGTTAGATAGGAAATTTAGTAGTCTTGTTTGGTTTTTCTTGGGAAATTTAGTTCTCCTAAATGTTGTAGATGAATCTTCTACTAGGCTTTTGAGAAACGATTGGAAAGTTGTACCAGACCAAATCATTGGTGAACAAGCATCCTCTATGGAAGTAGTATTTTTTGAGGGTAGGTGATAGGGATTCAATTATTGAACAATGCATTTAATACTATTGTATACTAACTATAATTTTTCATGTAAAGATGGAGGAAGAAGATATATGCATGGTCCTGTTATGGTGTTTATTGGTAGACTTATGAGACAATCTAGCGATGGCCATTTGATGCACTAATTCAATTTTTTTTCTTTTGGTTGCATGACAAGGCAGTGGACTCTCTTGTCCCAAATGATGTAAGTTGGAAAGATTCTAAATCGAATGGTCTAAGGAAAATAAAAGAAGGATAAGAAAACAAGACTAGATCTAAGTCTGAAGGGAGATCCGAGTCTCCTACAAAATCAAAGGAAATATGTTGGAGATGTTGTAAGAAAGGTGGCATAAAGAAGGAATGCAAGTAGAACTAGAAATTAAAGAATGAATTAAATGGGGAATTATATTTTAAATACTTTTAGGCTAAATTAAAAATGTGTTATAGATTTTCTTACACATGCATGTTAGGATGAATGGAAGATTTTTTTTGTGTGCTTCTTTCTACATGACTTCTCCCAACGAGTGATTTTCTAACTATGAGAAATTTGATGGTAGAAAGATCTTTCTCAGTGTCAAATCGTTTCTAAGTATTGTTGTGGATAGTTGAGTTAATATTAGATCTTTTGATGGGAGGATAAAATTTATTTTGGGAGCTTTGCATATTCCAAGTTTAGCACAAGACCTATTAGCTAGTAGTAATATAAATGATGTGAGTGTGTAAATAGTGTTCATTGAGTGTTGTTGGCAAAGGGACTTTGGTTTAGAACTCTTTTCCACCTTTATGTTAGCACCCATATTAGTTTAGTGATACCTCTTAATATATGCTTAAAAGATCAATAATTGTAGAAAAGGGAATTTAGGAATTGTAGTAAAGGCGCACATGTCAAAGACATGTGGTAAGGTTGAATGTTGCAGGGGTTCACATGTTCTCACTTTAGAAACCAAGCTACTAGCTAAGAGGAATATGTTGTGGCATGGCCACATGGGCCACATTGGTGTAAAGGGTCTTAGTAATTAAAACACAAATCTTGTATAAGAGTTAACTAATTATTTTCTTGATTCAAACTATTGTGAATATCAAATTTATTGAAAAAAAATAATGTTCAACTTTATTCAAGTTACATAAGTCTAGTGTGATTTTTGATGTTATTCATAGTGATGTGTCAAGTCTTGTAAACATGCTTGATTGGAAAAGACCATGTATTATTTTACTTTAATTGATGATATCTCAATAAAGATGTGGGTCTATTTTATAAAGAATCAATCCAAGGTCTTCATTAAATTTGAAGAGTGTAAGGATCTTTTAGAAAATTAGGCAAGTAAAATGATGAAACCGTTGAAAATAAATAATGGTAAATAATTTATTTATAAGTAAAATTTGATAGATTTAATAAAAAGGAATGATATTAAATTTAATATTACAACTCCATAGACTTCTAAAAAAATAGAGTTGTAGAGGACATGGGTAATTTGCTAAGGGAAAGGATGATCAGTATGTTTAGTGGGGGCTAGTTTGGAATAGGGAGAGGTGATTAGTACTACATGTTACTTAATTAGTGGGTCCCATTCTTTAGCAATTATCGATGAAACCAAGATTGTGGTTTGGATAAGAAGAAAGAGCACAATTAAATATCCTTTAGTATTTGGTTGTGATGCATATGTACTTGTGTGCTCATAAAGAAGAGGTTAAAATTGTAATATAAATTAGTAAAGTGTATATATTTTAGTTATGATAAAGATAATATAATACAAGTTATGATTGAGATAATGTGAAATTTATTATATAGCTAGAATATGATCTTGAGAAATATTGGGTATTCTTCTATAGTTGAGCAACTAGATGGGAGTGTTAATTCTACAATTCAATGATAACCAAAGGCCAAGATAATTAATCTTGAAGATGAAACAAAACATTTGGATGTAATTTATGAGGATGCTAGTATAAAGAGATCAAAGAAATTAAAATATTAAAAAATAAAATATTGATTATGGTGAAAATATTTTATAACAATATTCCTTTATAAGGGGACAACCACCTAACACACTTTGAGTTGGATAGCTCCAACAGGCTTTAACAAGAACATACTACTTCACATGATGATAATAACTAACCTAGACGTCCTATATGCACCGTACTTATGTCTTGGATGACATGCGAGCTAAGTTTTCATGTGTACTTATAACCCATACGACAATCTAAATAGCTATATATGATTATAATAATTATTATATAATTTTGAAGAGCTAAAGTAGCTACAAGATAAATATTCATAACCTAATACATGCTATAAGGAGAGAAGAGTTATGGTGAGGATAACTAGAAGATACAAAGTATAAGGAGTTATAATGGACTGCAATTAATGCATTGACATATAAATATATGATACATGGTTATCAAGCCCAATATTGTGCATTATGTTTTCTTTCTATTTAAGTACCTAAAATAGATCCAAAATAAATTTCAAAATTACTTCTATAGAACTAAGTTTGGGGTTATTAGATTACAATTGTAATCTAAACCCTATGAGAAAAAAACTCTAGCCTATCTCCTTTAGATTTCATGCTACTATTAGTTTCATTGCTAGGAAATTGGTTAGGATATTATAATGATTAAATGATGAAAAAATAGGAAAATAGAATAATTAGTAAGATGATGAGGAAATATGAAATTAGAAGAATAAGATTAATTAACTTAATTAAATAATTAAAGAATTATTTAATCAATTAGAGGAATAATTAGTACATGATCAATGAGACATTTTTAGGTGTCTACATTTGCCCCTCTTTGAGACAAAGTCAGAATGACATTGTTTAAAAGAAAATGAAAAATTTTGCGCCAATATGCCTTGGTACTGCTATATAGTGTAAATATGCCCCCTCGGAAAAGGTGGTCGGAAAATTCCAAAATTGAGACCATGTATTCAATATCAGTTTAATGAGCAAGCGTGTGAAATTTCATGCGATTTCGAGATCATTTGAGTAGGCTAAAAGGTGTTTGAAGCTGGCAAGGACCAGGGGCGTCGAGGTGTCAAAAAACCCTAATTTTGAGCTATAAATAGAGATTTTAGGTTTTCATTTGCTCATTTGCATTTTGGTAATTCCTTGGTTTTCTCTACAATTTGTGTGCTTTTTTCTGAGTATTGGATCATCATGGCTAGTTATAGAGCTCAATTTCGCCTGTCTAACTGAGTATGTTCATATCAGAGATCTCTTGGGATTGGCGGCATGGTATTTTTCCAATTTTTATCCTAATTTATGCCTGTATTATGCTTGTTTCCAAAAAAAAAAATTCCTAATCAATTTTTGCATTGTGTCACGCAATCGCTTGTCGATGTTTATGCATTAGTATTAAAAATGCCGCATTCGCTCATTTATTTATGCATAAGTATTTATTGTTATGCAAGAGCTCATTTCATTATGCATTAGCTTTAAACATCACGCAAGAGTCATAATTGTACCGCATTAGTCATAACTATAATGAATTCATTGTATGTGTAATTTTTTGTCGTGCGTTTGAAAATATTTTTTTGTTTCTTGGGATCCGATATTTGATATTTTGAACATTTTCTCATTGTAGGAGAACATTGGAGTGTTATACTGCCGAAAGAGCAGACCTAGTGGACTTGATCTTCTAGCTAACTTATCGGATGAGGAGATCGAGCATATCCGACAACTTGGTCTATATCATGTTTTACATTTTCCAGAGGTTATGGCCAACAGGGCCATGATTACAGCTTTGATAGAGTGGTGGCATTCCGAGACCTGTTCTTTTCATCTTCCAATTGGAGAGGCGTCGATTACTTTAGAGGATGTATGGTGTATACTGTTGATTCCCATTCATGGTGAGAGAGTTGCATATGACCATGATGATGGCATTGCTGGACTATGTGCACTTTTCGAGTGTGAGATTCAGGACTTGTAGAATAGTGGCTATTATGACATCTCTTGGGCCCATTTAGACTATGATGAGCTGACTATTGTATTACGTGGTGTTGTCGATGGTTTACTGATACCTGACAGATGAGGTCTTGGGTTTCCAGTTGGATGGGGTAGAGTGCTCCATGATATGATTGTTCATCGTCGACTATATGCTTGGCATCCTTTCCTACTAGCCATGTTGTATTATCAGTTGCATGGTATTGTGTATCTTGGATACCATTCTATCAGTTGTGGTGTTACTCTTCTACAGACATGGGCATGGGAGCACATTTCTATTTCTAGGCTTGTCATTCATAAAGAATTGTTGCCTGGTGAGCGTTATGCTTTCAAATATACAATAGGTATTAGACACAAGGGTTCGGGGAACACCTTGTACTAGAGACTAGTTTGACATATTGCAGCATTTTATTTGGAGACCATATTTAGATTGCCCAGGTTGGGAGGATGATGCAGTGCACTTCCCTTTCTACCAACAACAGAGATATGTTATTGGTAGGACCTTTGAGGCCCAACGGATTATCGAGATGTATCTTCCAAGGTAGGTTCTGAGACAGTTCGCAGAGGTACAGGTGACAGCTATGGTTACTGTGTATTTTGCTTGTGTATCGTGAGAGGTATCTAATTTGGGTGTTTGCATACAGCCATATGTTGCTTCTACCGAGTTTGATTCTCTGTAGCCATTACTCTGGGGTTGGGGTAGAGATGCAGCGGATCCAGGGATGACGACGAAGTATGATGCTTGGTTTGCTAGGCGTAGGCCAGTGCCTTTGACTGATCCTGTTGTTCCGATTACAACACAACAGATTCACCATCCTAGACAACAGTTGAGGATACAACAGGGGAGAGGGCTAGAGGAGATGGTGGAGCTGAGAGAGGAGGTGAGGATGATGAGGGAGGAGGTGAGGGATATGAGGAAGATGAGGATGTAGACATTGGTGGAGACACCAAGTCTATTAGCAATGAGGATAGTGATGATTCTTGTGAGTCATCGAGTAGCGAGGGTGGAGGTGATGATGAGGATATGTCGAAGCTAGAGGATGTGCCTGGTGTAGAGGGTGGGATAGGACATGTTGGTGAAGAGGATGAACTACAGACTCTTAGAGCATGGGTCCAAAGTTTGGAGGATGAGGTCGCTAGATAAGATATTGAGCGAGAGACTTTCGTGCAGATTATGGTGCCCTTGAGGCTGAGAGAGATCATCTCCAAAGGGAGAGAGATGAGGCAGTGTGGAGATGTTAGATTACCATGGATGCCTTTGATCAGATTTTTAGAGCAGGTACAGATGCATGCAACCAGGCAGATAGGTATTTCATTGTTGCACAGGAGTCTATGTATTATCGGCAAGCATATGAGAGAGCCATCCCTAAGGGTTAGAGAGAGCCTAGCTTCAGTGTGTTTATGGGGAGGAGATCGAGTAGATCTACTTCACGATGGACTAGCAGTGGTGGCGTTATGGGACCACCTCGACATCCTAGGGCATGATCTAGTGGACAGGATCCACCTATTGACATAGGCAGTGTTGGTTGATCATGTTATCTAAGCCTTCAGGCTTATTTATTGTATTCACACACATTATCATTTTTGAGTTATATATATATGACATGCTGGTTTTGATAGTGATCTATGTATGTTTTGATTCTCATGTATGCTTATATGATGCTATGAGTTTTATGATGCTTATCTATTTGATTCTATATGATTCTAAATGCAATGGTAATACATGTATGTATAATGATGGTAATGGATTTTAAAACAAATGCAATGGATCTATATAAATTGCTATGATGAATGCAAATGAATCTACAATGAATGCAAATGAATATATAATGAATGCAATTGAATGCAAATGAATCTACAATGAATGCAAATGAATCTATAATGAATGCAAATGAATCTATAATGAATGGTTTTTTGTATGATAATGGTTGAACCAATTTTAACTCAAATACACCTTGAAGAAATGTTAGTTAGATAATAGAAAGAAAAATTGATGGTAGAAGGAATGTTCAGAAAGAATGTGATTTAGACAAAAGATGAGAAATCAGAAAACTATGAAGAAACATATGAGATGAGAATGAAATTGAAGGAATCACAAACTTGTGTCACATATTTTATTGCGTCAATATATATTCATCATTGAGCCTTATTACTGAACAATGAAGCTTAGCACATCAGGGTATAAGGAACCAAGATGCAAAGCTATCTCATTGTAGAAAAAAACACATAGCAGACAAGGAGTGAACCCTCCATTCTGGGAATTACGCTAGGGGTCGAGGTATGTATGGAAATTACACCTTGATGTGAAGGCTCTTATCATAGACACCCACTAGAGCAATTTCCCTAAAATTTCATTGGTTCACACCACAAACAACAAACAAAGAAAAATATAATGCCCATCATAGCTCCTCTAGTCACTTGTAGACATCCTTGATTAGCATGGGGACAATATCTGTCACCAAATGATAAAAAGATAAAGACTGACCCAGAAAAAATTCAGCAGCTATACTGACCTTGTGCCTTCATTCTCAGCTATTTGATGTGATGGTTGATAATGTCTGATCTCAGAAAGTTGCGGACCCTATTTAAGACTGATCTGTCTGATTTCAAGCGTATCCTCTTCTGTTTAAGAAGAGATAATGATCATGTTGATATGGATATGATACAATTGATAAGACAGTTTGATTAGTTGATTGCAGACGATTGATTGGATAGTCGTATCCTTTGTTAACTTCATGTGAAGTGTTTGTTGGATATCTGCTAGGGTATTTGTTTCTCACAAGACATTTTATTGCAAGTTTTTATGATTGATTGATTTTTGATTTTTTAGTTCTTTTCCAAGAGATTTTTTGATGTTTTTGGATTTTGTAGATCGATATTTGAATGTTTTTGGTTGATTTTTTTAGGCTCGTATTTGAATGTTTTTTGGTTGTTATGTAGGATTGTTTTGCAGATGTTTTTGGTTGTTATGTTTTCCATATTTGAATGTTTTTGGATGATTTTTTCAGGACTTTATATGGATGTTTTTGGTATTTTATGATTTTTAATGTTTTTGAATAATTCAATGTTTTTTGGATTTTGAGTTTTTCAATGTTTTTGGATTTTTTAGTTTTTCACTGTTTTTGAATTTTTGTGTTTTTCATTGTTTTTTGAATTTTTGGAAGGACCTTATTTGATTTTCAGATTGTTTCATGAATTTATATGATTTTTTGGTTTTTTTTAGGACTTTATATGATTTTTTTTTTTGGATTTTTTAAGGACTTTATATGATTTTTTGGATTGTTTCATGACTTTATATGATTTTTTGGATTTTTTCAGGACTTTATATGATTTTTGGGATTTTTTCAAGACTTTATATGATTTTTTTGGATCTTTTTAGTTATGCCCCCAATGTGCAGACTTGTATGACATGATGATCTGCAGAATGTATGTGGAGACAACTGAATTTTTTACATGGCCTATGTCAATACAATATGCAAAATGAAGATCCATTTCCTATTTGAACAAGGTTGACTGTGTATGTTTTTGCATTTGAAATACACCAATTGAAATGGAGGTGCAAAAAATTTCATAGATAAGCAGTCAATCGATCTCTAAGTCCCTAGGAACATTCATCTCAACAGACTTAGTGACTAGAATTTAGAAATGGAGAGGCGAAAAAATTCCCCATTGGTTCTTGAAACTTAGATCTTTGTTTACCCATGTGTGCAGATGAGTTAATTCCTGCTCTTGTGTTCACTAAAGATCCTTAGCATCCTATATGACTAGCTACATGGATTATTCTAACTTCAAAAGTATCCTGAATAGAGCCTCACTGCTAGCAGGTCTTGAGAGCTCCGACGAGGTTATAAACCGCAATTTCTCAAATATTGCTCCATTGCCAGTAGGTGTTCATAGCCCTGATGGAGTTACTTGCATATTTCCATAGTCAAGATTTTTTATCGCATTTGTATTCATGATATTTTAGTTATATATCATTGCTCTTTTTCCTTGAGATGGATATTTGGCATAGCTTTTTCTTTCTTTTTTTTTCCTTTCATTTCTTGCCTTGACTTGTAAGTAATGAAACCAACTTGGGTGTGATAATTACAGTGACGCTAAAGCAAAATTCTAGATTTTTCACTAGTCATATGATCAATTAGGTGTTTAGAATGAATTAGAGATCTTCTTAATGTGTGAGATATAGCAATTGATAGATTGTGGACTAACAAGTCTCAAATAGTGAAATTACTACCCAACCATAAGTAAAGTGTCACCACAGGGTAATGTTGAAAATGAATGACCTTAGGACCTCAAAGACTTCATGTCCGAATATCTAAGAAAAGAAATGACCCTTGTTTTCCTTAGATACAAACAAATGATAAACTTGGATAGTTGCCTTGTTTTATTGATGTTGCTATATGTAAATACAGAAACTTTTGAGAATGCGATGCATTTAAAAAAGAAACTATATGTAATGCAGTATTTTATATGATATGATATGCAATGCAGAAAATAAAACCTAAACTATACAACCCTTAGGTATAATATCACTTAAGGTGCATGTTCTTAATAGGGTCAGAGAGTGGATCTCCCTCCATGGTAGCCAAATTATATGCTCCATTGTCTATGATCCTTGTTATAATGAAAGGACCTAGCTAGTTAGGTTCGAATTTCCCTAGCCTTTCTCATTCTACTAGGTTCCTTTGATTCTCTTTAAGTACTAGATCTCCCACTTGAAAAGTTTGTGGGTGGACCCATTGATTATAACTCTATCTCAATCTGTTTTGATATCCTTGTAGATGGTTAAATGATGTTTGTCTTTTTTCATCAAGGGTTTCGAGTTCTTGTAACCTTGCTACCCTGTAGTCTTCCTCTGATATGATGTTCTATAAGGAGACTCTTAGAGATGGTATTTCTATTTCAATGGGGAGTATCGCTTCTATCCCATAGACCAAGGAATATGGTGTTGCTCCTATAGGTGTGCGTACTCCAGTTCTATAAGCCCAAAGAGTGGGATTTAACTGGAGATTCCAGTCCCGTCTTGTGTCAGTGACTACTTTCTTAAGAATTTCAATATTGTTTTATTTGTAGCCTCTGCTTGCCCATTACTTTGTGGATAATAAGGTGTGGCAAATCTCTGTTGTATATGAAATTTGTCACACAACTCTTTCACTTCCTGGTTTTTAAATGGACACATGTTATCTATAACAAAGCACATTAGAACTCTATATCTACATATAATATAGTTGAGGATGAAGTTTTCTATCTTCTTTCCAGTGGTGTATGTTATAGTAATTTCCTCAACCCATTTGGTAAAGTATTCAGTGGCTGTCAAGATGAACTTGTGCCCATTGGAAGAAGTAGGGTTGATTTTACCCACTAGATCTAATCCCCATTGTGAAAATGGTCATGGTGATGTGATGGGTTGAAGATCTTATGTTGGTGCATGAATAAGGTCTCCATGCATTTGGAATTATTTACACTTTTGTACATACTTGTAAGCGTCCTTTTCCATAGTTGACCAGTAATAACCCGTTCTCAACAATTTCTCTGACAATGGTGGACTGCTTTGGTGAGCCCCATAGATTCCATCATGGACTTCTTTTAAAGAAAGGTGTGCCTCATTCTCATCCAGGCATTAGAGCAGAGTTCCATCGAAACCCTTTCTATACAAAGTATCATCTATAATGGTGTACCTAGATGCCTGACGAATAAATGTCTTCTTTTGATTCTTGGATAGATCAAGTGACATGTATGGAGTATGTAAATATGTATATATTTTATTGTACCAAGGTGATTCGGGACCCATGATTGCACATACATATTCTGTTAGGCGAGTCTCATATGCAGGTAGCATCAACTGTTCTATGATGAACTGAAATTGAGTTTTATTAGCAGACATATTCAGAAGAGATCCTATGGTTGCCATTGCATCTGTTGCCTTGTTTTTTATTATTGGGATTTGTTTGAAGGTAATTTTGCTGAAGTGCTCCTTGTAATCTTCAACCAATTTCTTATAAGGTATGAGTTTGTCATCCTTCATGTCGTAATCATCATTGACCTGGTTCACAATCAACTGCGAATCACCATGGACTTGTAACTCTTGTATTTTCCATTGTGTGTTTGTACAAAGCCTTTTGAGGGGAGCTTCATATTCAGCCATATTGTTGGTGCATTGGAAATTGATCCTAAATGACTTAGGTATAATGTCCACTTCAGGAGTAATGAAGAGAATCCCTGCTCTAGATCCGTGATTTGTATATGACCCATCAAAGTATAACTTCCACATTACTAAGGCAGTTAATATAAACACATATTCATCTGGAAATTCTATCAGGAATGGATGACCATCTTGTATAGGAGCCTCTCCTAATTGATCTGCTATAATTTGTCCTTTGATGGATTTTCTATCTACGTATTCTATATCAAACTTGCTAAGGATCCTAACCCACTTAGCCAATCGCTCGGTCAATGTTGCTCTGCTCAATAGGTACTTGAGTGGGTCAAAGAGTGCAATGAGTTGTACCTTATGAATCAACATGTAATGTCTAGGCTTTTGGGATGCAAAGATTACTACTAACCATTCTCGCTCTCTGGGGGTATAATTAAGCTCATAGCCGATCAGATTCCTACTTATATAATAAATGGCTCTTTCTTTTCCATTTTTGTCATGCTGTGCCAATAGAGCTCCTAGAGCTGAGTTCGTTGCTGATATGTGTAACAATAGAGGTTGTCCTGGAGTAGGAGATATTAATACTAGTGTGTTCAAAATATAGTCTTTCAGAGCTTGGAAAGATTCCTGGCATTGTTCTGTCCATTTAAAAGTAACTCCTTTCCTAAGTAAATGTTGGAATGGGTGACACTTATCTACCAACTATGCTATGAATCTCCTTATGGATTGCAGTCTTTCTTGTAACCCTCTGAGTTGTTTAAGTATTGATGGAGGTTACATATCAATGATTGCCTTGACCTTGGCAGGGTCTATTTCAATTCGTCTATTTGACACTATAAACCCTAACAGTTTACCTGTTGTTATGCAAAACACACACTTCTTCAGGTTTAATTTGACATTATATTGTTCCAACCGATCATATATTTGTGTAAGAACTACAAGGTGACTTTCTCATGTTTGTGATTTAGCCAAATATGTCATCCACGTAATCTTCCATTATGTTCTGGATCATGTCATGAAATAATGTTGTCATGGCTCTTTGGTATGTTGCTCCGGTGTTTTTGAGACCAAATGGCATCACATTCCAGCAGTATGTTCCCCATGGGTATGTAAAGGCCATTTTATGTTGATCTTCTGGTGCGATTTTAATCTAGTTGTATCTTAAAAAACCATCCATTAAGGATAGCATCTCATTTGTAGTTGTTAGGTCAACTATCATGTCGATATTGGGTAGTGGAAAGTCATCCTTAGGACAAGCTTTATTTGGATCCTGAAAATCAATACAAATTCTTATGCCTCCTATGGGATTAGTCATAGGTACCAGGTTGGATATACATTCTGCATAGTCAATAGGTCTAATAAAACCTACATCCAGCAACTTTTGTAGTTGTATTTTAACCAGTAATGTGATACTTGGATGCATTTTTCTCAATTTTTTCTTGTAAGGTTTAACTCTTGGTATCAAAGGTAAGTGATGCAACACTAATTTAGAGTCTAAGCCTAGCATGTCTCAATAGGACCAAGCAAATTTGATAGGTCTTTGTTTGAAAAAATGGATGAATCTGTCTTTTTCTTCTTTGCTTAGTGACTTTGCCAGATGGATTTTATGTACAACCTCCCCTTCTGCTATGTTTACTTCTTTTGTTTCTTCTATAAGTAATTCTGAACTTTCTCTTTCCATAGGAAGATTACCCAAGTCACTCTTGCTATTATGGGTAGTTTGATCCTTATCTTCTATTGTGGAAGCAGTTTCTTCTCCAAAGTATGTCATTCTATTCAGGTCTATAACAAACCCTTCTTTATGATCACCTTGTGGAAATCCCTCTTTGACTCCAAGAAATTCTAAAATTGCTTCGTCATTTTCAAACCAATCCAGCATTGGTTTTCCTTCTTGTCCCCAATCAATCAAGTGTGAATGCACTAGGGGTAAATCATTACTCCCTTCTTTAGTAGACTCTGATAACATGAAGACTTGATTGTTTGACTGACTTTGTGTATCTTCATCCTGTATAAGCTTTATTTGATTCCTTAAAATTACACTTTCTAGTGGGCTAGAATCATGGAGTGATAAGAATTCGTAGTCATGAGAGTCTATCTCACTTTCAAGATATGTTTCATCATATGAGCTATCATCACTTATTTCTTCTTGTTCTTGTCCCTGATTCTGTTGTAGATTGACTAGTCTTCTTTGGACATTAGTTACCCTTCTTAAGCCTAGTATAAGCCTTTGCAATCTTTCTTCATCTATTTCATTAGGTTGAGCCTGAGTAGCTTCTCATGGTAGAAGTAGTGACAATAACCATGGGTGAGATTCAGGTGGTGGTGGTAAACCTACATCTATTGCCACATTAGCCTGTATTATTGTGTCAATAACTGCATCATTTTGTAACTCAGTGGTAGGTTCTTGCAAGAGTTGTCTCATGTCTTCTCCATCTGATTCTGCACTAGATGATGTAGGTACCTGATTACTTGTTTGAGATGAAGATGGGAGTGCCTTTGTGGACAAATTACTTTGTGATATGTAGTCTAACAATTTTCTTGGTTGATTTAGTATATCAAGAGTATGTTGTCTTTCTTCTGTGATAGGTTGTATATGCTTATATCCTAATCCTTGATTCCCTGGATTATCATTAGGAACAATAGGTTGTAGCCTTCCTTGTTTCTATAACCCAAGGCCTGTGGTACCATCATATCCATGTCTTTGGAGTATTTTGAATCCATTGCCATACTGATCCATGTGTATTCTGGGTATTGTCATATGATCTTCTTCTCTATATATCCAATGGTTAACATCTTCATTCAAGCATTCTTCTTGTAACTCACCCCATCTAATGAAATAGCATGAGTCTGTATATCTGACAATTTCTTTTCCTTTTTCCTATTTTTTTACTATGTTTCGAGGTTTCCCAAAGTACTTAGGAGAAAGAGACAACTGTTTCCCACTTAAAGTATTTGCAGTAGAGTACTCTCCACAACCCATATCTTTTATTTGTATGGAGGATGTGGAAGGCATATCCTTTTTTGTTTCTGTGATCCTTAATGTTTCCAATTGTGTAGTGAGACGTGCAGCCTAATTGATAGGTACCTGATTATCCACACTATCTTTCAGATAATTGCAATGTTGGAATGGATTTGGATCACCCTTTATGGTGATTTCAATACCATTGTATGGGAATTTGACACATTGATGGAATGTGGATGGTACTACTTGTATGGTGTGGATCCATGGGCCACCCAATAACATGTTATATCCCAGCTCTTTGTCCAATACTTGAAAAGCGAACTCTGTCATTATTGGCTCTACTTGTACAGGTAATGTTACAATGCCTTTAGATGGAGGTTCTTCATCATCATAAGCCTTGATATTTATCCTCTCGGAAGAATCAATATGAAGTTCAAAATATCCTAGTGCTTTGACCAGCTTTAAAGTACAAATGTTGAGACTATCTCGCCCATCTATGAGTACTCTTCTGATTCTTCTCTTATAAATGTAAGCTTCTAGATGTAGAGGGTCGTTATGAAGCAGTCTATCACTAGGAATATCTTGTTCTGTGAATGCAATACGTGTGTCTTGTGTCAGATTTCCCACCATGGACTAGAAGGCATTTTCATCTATATCTCTGTTCACTATCGAATCTTGAAGTGCTTTGTCCAGTATAGCTCTATGAGTGGGCGAAATTCGCAATAGTTTGAATAATGATATATGTGCAAGAGTTTTCTTAAGTTGCTCAACAACATTGTAAGTTCCTACTATCGGTGGTTGATTTTGTGTTATTACTTGTAAAGTTACATTTGATCTGCGAGTAACTACTGCATAGTCTCTGTCTCTGGGAGTTATGGTGATTGTAGCAATTGTATCATTTGTATCATAGGTTTTTTTATCAAGATTTATGTTAAATCGTTCTTCATAGTCTTTATGGGTATGTTTGACATCCATTATATGTTCTATGAGTTCATCTTCAAACCAACCTGAGTGAGATGGTTGATCATGCCCCCAGTCTCTAAGACAAAGATTTCTATCATCATCATACTTCAATGCCTCTAATATCATGCAAATTTGGTTATCATCTATGTGAGTGTTTTGATATTGTTCATCTTGGTCAAGTGTTTCGTGTGAATCATTGTTTTCTATATCTCCTGAGCTAATGCCATGAATAGTGTAGTCATATGAGACCTTTGTGTAGTTAGCTATATTGTCTTGGGTACCTGATGTGGTTGCTTTCCCATTATCATGCTTAAAAAAAGGATCCTTAAAAATCATGTGATTTGTGTTTTCTGTGGTTTTATCGATATCAATTGTGATGTCCCCTTGGTCTATCATATCTTGGACCAAGTTTTTCAATTTGTAGCACCTTGTTGTTTTGTGACCTTTAGTATGATGATAATCGCATAAATAATTATCATTTCACCATGTGGGTTTGAAAGGACATGTTTCATACACTCTTACTTCAGGTAAAGTAATCATGTTTGTCTGTATTAACTTTTTGAGTGCTAACTCAATAAGTTCTCCTAGAGGTGTGTAATTTCTTCTTGGAGCATTTACCCTAGGGTATCTTGTGTTCATGTTTTGTGTAGCATTTATATTTGATGAGGTTGTGTTATTCCCTCTATGTGGATTAGATGAATGACTCGTTCCCAAAGATAAAACAGGTTGAGTTCTGTTTATTGTTCTGGCATCTACAATACCATCATTGGTCACATTTTTGTTTTTTGACCAAAACTTAGATTTTTCATTGTTGTTGGTATTGCCATACTTAATGAGACCTTGTTCTACTAGTCCCTTCTCACATTTGAGATCTTTTTCTGTGATTTGTTTGAATGTGGTTAAACATTGCATTTGTATCGGATACTTAATCTTAGGAATCAATTTTTTTATGAACATATCCACTTGCTCTATTTCTGGGATAACTGTCTTGCACCTCCTATAGAGAGCCATCCATCATTGTATGAAGGATGCAAATGTTTCATTCTCATATTGTTTAGCGGCACACAAGTCCATCAAAGTAACCGGGGTGTCAATGTTGTGCAAGAAGTTTGCAATAAATTATTCAGCTAATTCTCCCCATGATGTGATGGTTGGTGGTAAATGTGAAAACCACTCTAAAGCCAGACCTCCCAGACTTTTAGGAAAAAATCTCATTAGATAAGTATATTCTGAGGCAACCTCTATAGATGCCGTAAAAAATTCTCTGATATGATCTCTAGGATCACCCTTGTCTCAATATCTATCGAATTCGGGCCTTTCAAAATGTTGTGGGAAAGGTGGAATGTATAATGTGTGATTGAATGGATAAGGATGTAAGTCCTACATTGTGTAGCTCTTTTTGTCATTACCAATTTGCATGGTCATCATTTGTTGTTGTAAATTATGTATTTGTTATGTTAGAATATCTATTTATGTCAAAGGTATACCTTGTGTTTGTGTATGTCCCACAAAAGGATTCATGGTTGCATAACTAGGATGTTGTTGGAAGGTACCAAGATTATAACCTTGTGTGTTGTGCTAACCACTAGGTACTCTGAAATAGCTAATATGTGAACCCATGTTTGGTTGAGTTGTACTTGTTGTATTGGCAAGACCTAGATTTGCATTTTGATAACTATATGTCGATCCCATGGAATAGGAAACTGGAGGTTGGGTTGCACTTGTTTCTTGTGTTTGAATAGGTGCTAAGACACTTGATATTATCGGTATGCTTTGTGATGGTATACTAGCATTGATCGCCAAAGATGACACACATGTTTGAAAGTTTGCATTTGTCTTGACATTTGTTTGGATAGGTACGTTTTGAAGAAAACTGGAGGTCGTTGCTTGTATTTGTGTCAAGGGTGGATTTTGACTGTTATCTTGACCTAAAGTTTTTACTGGTGGTAAAATCTTTGTGACATCAAAATCCTCAGGTAGTTTTGCCCCATTTTGTATTAACAGCGAAAGATACTTGTCCCTATCGCTATGTATAAGTGCATCTAGGATCATGAGAACATGTGGGTCTTGTTGTGCGGATTCAATTTTTCCTTTGTCAAATGCTATTGTAATTCATTTAGGGTGGACATCGTCTATGTACCTGAGTGTTGACCTGTTGTCATGTCTAAATTCCAAGTAGGGTTTACAGACTGTGTGCTATTCGGGTCCATTATTGCTTTCGCTTTCTGTGACCTTGTGATGGGCATCTAAAATTGCTTATATGAGGGTGGTTCTATGAAAGACGACGACTTAACCCTAGACTGTAGACGTAAATGCAAGGCTATACTAGACTCTCTATTGAGGATTTAGATGTGAGACCTTTTGAGCATTCCTAGATTTCTCTAATGCAAGTCTTTCCATTTGTTGATGAAGTTGTTCAGCCTCAATCTCTCTATCAATTATATGGGAAATCATAGAATCAATGTTTATCTTGTGTATGACTCCTATATATTGAGGTGTGCTTCTTCTTAAATCCTAAGCTAAGCTAGCTAGACCATCAATGATTTCACATTGACCGTCATTTGGAACTAAATTAGGTTGCTTGAAGGGGAGAAAACCATCACCTGGGAGACCCATGAAGGCACATGCTATGAACCCATAACTAACAATGGACTTAGATGTATATGAGGTCTAGATGAAGATGTATATGATAATGTAGGACTATGTAACTAATATGGATGATAATGCAAAAGACTTAGGACAATAATGAGGATGTGATTGGGACTATGCAAAAGAGGTAGGACGATAATGAGGACGTAAGTGGGACTATGCAAAAGACATAGGAGGATAATGAGGATGTAAGTGGGACTATGCAAAAGACGTAGGACAATAATGATGATGTAAGTGGGACTATACAAAGGACATAGGATGATAATGAGGACATGATTAGGACTATGCAAAAGACTATGTAAAAGACTACCTAGGGTCACAAGTATGTAAGGACTTTTGAGTTTTGGTTTCAAAATGGACTTTGTTTCCTGTAACTTCATGTGTAGGACAATGTTTTGTAGTTTTCCAAATCTGAGAACAATTGTCGGTAGGTATGTATAGCTGACTGATTCAATTTTCATGCAATCTCAGAAAATTTAGAGATACGTGGGATAGGGCCTGAATAGCCCAAGGGACTGACTCAATACTGGTCTAGCACAATGATACATAAAAAAGAACGGAATACAATCTTAGGCTGGATAGTGGACACCAGGCCTGGAATTTGACGGTCTATTTGGCCGTTTTTCTACTTTTAGACCGTATATGACAACCAATAAAATTATTAAACTATATGCATTGATAGGTTATTTTTTCTAAAAAAAGTAAATATGACACTTCAAATTATTAATAAACCGTAAAAAATCATAATAGGTAATATTGATATATATTATTTTAGAAGGTTTATTATAAAAATATAAATTTATTTAGAATATTTTGAAATGATACAATTAAGATATAATTGTTTCTAATTTTTTTTAATTTTTTATATGAATTTTAAGTATGTTTTTTGTTATAGAAATTTAGAAATTTTGTCAATTTAATTTTAAAATATTTTTTTATAAGATTGTCTTAGTCTTTAGATATCAATTTAGAAACTTCTCATTATTGAAATGATAAGGCATAATCATTTCCAAATTTTAAAAATATCAATTTAGAAACTTCTCATAATTGAAATGATAAGGCATGACCATTTCTAAATTTTAAAATATTGTAATAAAAAAAATTAGAATAGCTTCTATTTTAACTATAAACAAGATTTTTACGTGTGAATTTAGAAACTTAGTAAATTTAAGATTTTTGTGTGTTTTAAATTTTTACATTCTTTTTATTGGATTTTTATTTCTTTTCACATCAATTGAATTTTATTGTAGCTTCTGTGAAGCCATGAAGCTTTTGTGAAGCATGAACATTAAAGGATTTATTTTACTATAGCTTCAATCTATGAAGCTTAAGATATTAATTTTTTAAGTGCATAAATTGTTTTTATTTTATTCATTTTATTGTAGCTTCAATTTCAATGTGTGAAATCTTGAAAGTATTTATTTTACTATAGCTTCAATCTGTGAAGCTTAAAGTAATTATTTTAGTAGATTAAAGCTTAAGGTATTTATGTTGTAAGTATTTTTTTTATGCAGGTGAGAAGCTCTTTTTAGTTATCATATTTCCTTGAATTATTTTACTCCAGAGAAAAATTCTTCTTTTTGGTGCCCTCCAATTTTTGTAAGTTTGTCTTTCTTTTTGTAAAAATTAAGTGCATGTTTTTTTCAAAACATTGTAAGTCTATAATATAATTATTTTATTCATAATTTTTTTTTTTGTTTAGGTTCTTCAAAAATATGTCTTCAAAGAGAAAGAAACAAGCTACCATTGGAGAAATGTATAGGTGGACCAGAGAGAAGGATTTTGGAGCTTCTGGTAATTCAGTGTTAAATGAACAATATCATAATAAGGATCTGAGAGAAACTTATAAGGAAATTTTTGGGTCTTCTTCTGAGGATGATTCAAATGAAGAAATATTTCAATCTGGGGAAGGGGATAGTATTAATGTTGAAACTGGGGAGGGATCAAATATTAATCAAGGGAAGGAAAAAGTAAAAAGAAAATTTCGAATGGAATGGCTAGAGAAATTTGTGTGGTTAAACTATTTGAAGCGTGATGGTAAGATAGTAATGAAATACAAATATTGTGAGAAATATAAGTTGCTAGGACCATGGGGGATAGGGAGTGGATGTATTAATTTACAACGTGATGCTCTTGTCACTCATGAAAAATCTGTGATACATAAAGATGCTCAAACAAGATGGATTAATACATCAGAAAAAAAGATAAAGTCTATTCCTGATCATATTTTAGAGGTTGAAGATGTCAATAGGGAAAGAGTAATTACCACATTGAAAACAACCTATTTTGTTTGTCAGGAAGATTTATCTTTATCTAAGTATGAGAAGATATGTAAATTTCTCATGGATTTAAGAACTCCTAATATGCCAAAATATCAAGACTATTCAGCTTACACAAATCGTAAGGGTGCAAATGATTTTCTTTTTTGCATATCAAAATATCTTGAGCAAATTCAAATAGATGAGATGCTGAAAAAGTCCTTTTTTTTCAATAATGATTGATGAAAGTATTGATCGAAGCTTAGAGCAACATCTTGTTGTTTATGCAATATATTTGACATTAGAGGGTCATGGGGCACCTATATCTATGTTTATGAAAATGATGTCTGTGTCAGATGGAAAAGGGAAAACCATATATGATACTATCAATCAATTGATGAATGATAGAGGTCTTTCACTAACAAAACTAATAGTGGTCTCAACAGATGGTGCTTCTGCAATGGTTGGGCATGAAAATGGGTTTGTTTCTCTTATGAAACAAAATATTCCAAATCTTATTTCAATCCATTGCATAGCTCATCGTGAGTCACTAGCAGCAGTAGATGCTTCTAAAAAGATACCTGAATTATTATTTGTTGAAAAAATAGCAAATAAAGTGCATTCATGGATCCAAAATTCACCAAAGAGAAATAATGAGTTGAATGAATTACTTAGAGTTATGGAAATTGATGTTTTGAATATTTTGCAGATCCACACAATCAGATGGTTATCCAGAGGAGAAGTCATAATAAGGCTTGTGAAGCTTATACCAACCATTTTAACTTTGTGGAAAAAAGATAAGATGTGTTCAACATTATATGAAAAGACAAGGATTTATTCTGTTCAATTTTGTTTGCATATGCTTGTTGATGTTTTGGGTGAACTAAATAAATTGAATAAGATTTTTCAAGAAGAAAATGTAGACATTACTGTTATTGGTTTGGCTCTTGATGAAGCAATAGGAAATTTATATAGATGGTTTTTGAGGAAAGGTACATTTGCAGAAGGTACAACTTACCTTTCAAAATTCTTGATTGATTCTCAATTTGGGTGTATTGAAGTCAAAGAAGATGGTGTCACTGATAAACATGAATTTCTATACATCCCTATTCCAATTGAGGGATTTCAGTCTGGTGATTTAGGGAAGCATTCCATGCAACCTCGTATTGAAGGAACAAAACAAAGTTGTCAATGCTTGACAGAAGGCTATATCCAATCTCTCATTGATTCTTTAAATGAAAGATTTCTAGATCTTCCTCTATTTAATGCAGCAAAACTTTTCAGCCCTTCTTATTATCCATTAGATCATCAAACTTGAGATAATGTCTCAGAGCGTTGGTTTGATAAGCTTCTCCAACATTTACAACACACTACAAATAATGTATCCATATTTGATGTGAATGGTTGCAAAAGAGAGTTAAACTCTTTTGTTGACTCATTGCATTCAAGTTGTGAGGGTTTTAAGATGAAAGATGCATGGAGAGTCTTTCGTAACACAGAATATTGGCATAGAAGCTATCCTCATATGATGAAGTTATGGCAAGCTATTCTTACTATTCCTACAAGTACTGTTGATTGTGAAAGAGGGTTTTCAAAACAAAACATCATCAAAGATGTTAGAAAGTCAAAGCTAGCTTTGGATACATTGGATGCATTAATGAGGGTATCCTTAAATAGGTCTCAAATAAATGATGTAAATTGGAATGAAGTATATCATATATGGAAGAATACAAAGTCAAGAAGAGTTCTTGACCTTTGATATCATTTGTTTGTATTTCTCAATTTCAAATTAATAAAATAAAAAAATTTCTCTCTTTCATTTTAGATTATTACATGTTTTACTTGTTAGTAGCATTTTTTAAGTTATAATCTCTATTAAAAATAATTAACTAATTTCAATAATATATAATAATATACTTTAAATTAATAGCAAAATTATTTGCACATTGATTTATTAAAATATATATATATATTTTTCCAATTTTGGTATGTATCATTGATTAAATTGATTAAAAAATTTAAATATAAAAAATTAATATTTAATTATTAACAATTTTTTTTAAATTGACACTTAATATTTTTCTTAAAACGTAAAATGAAAGGCATTACAATGACTAAACCATCATAAAAAACTATATGACAGGTAGGGGTGACCGTCAAATTCCAGGCCACCATTCAATGAGGCCCCTGTAGCAAAATACCAAAACAAGATGGACAAATAGAGAGTTTGGCAGCACTGGCTCCACTCCATGGCACACACTTCTTGAGCATGCCAGTCTCTCTTACTCCAAAGATCCGAGGATCTTATCACCAAGGGATTTCACGTTGGGTTCACAAAAATGTGTGTGTAAAATTTATCTTAAAAACAAGTAATCAATTAGAAGAAAAAGGGAAATCACAAATCCCTATCTAACCAAAGAATTTAACAAATAAAACAATGGAATAACACAATCAAACAAATAGGAATTAAAATAATCAAATCAAATCAAAACTCCCTATCCTAAGATCGTGTATTGCTTCCATTGCTCTTCTCCTCTCTGTGGTATAATGGCTCTCAGATATTGTGCTGGTAACCTGCAAGTGACACAAAGATTCAAAGTTCGTGATTGTTGAAAATGGAGATTGAATGCTCAATTTATAGATTTTTGGAGAAGATTGATTGAAAGGTGGAACAAATTGATCAAGAGGTGGAACTCAGGTGAGCTCGAATGCTGATTGATAGTTGAACTACCGACTATAGGAGTGAAACTCAATAGATTAAATAGATTAATTGAGTCAACTGATTGAGAAAAAACTGGTTGAGGGAAGAAAAAGAATGATTGGAGGAAATAAAGAGGATGACAAAGAAAGCTTAATTTAGTAAAAGCTAACTGAAACATGAAAATAGAGATTGGAGAGATAAATGATTTAATTAATTAATTTAGCATGTTCTTGCATTTACATTTAGATTATCAATTTAATCTTTGCATGATATTTATTCAAATAATTGAATTTATTAATTCAATTTAGCATTTGAATATATTTAGAACTTAACTTTGATTTTCAATTTGGTTTTTGAAATCATGCACATGTATTTGAATTTGGAAGAATTTAAAAGAATATGAAATTAAATGAAATTAGAATTTGAAGATTTGGAAATGGAAGAATTAATTAGTTAATTAATTAAATATCTTAAAAAACTATTCAATTATTTTAGAAATAGAATTTAATTAAATAATAAAGATTTTTTTTTTTTGAAGGATAAAATCATGATTAGTTAAATAATAAATATTTAATTAATATTTAGAAGAGGGTTAATGATTGAATGATGACTAGAGATAGAAATTGAATAATTAGTAATTTATTTAAATAATAAATATTATTTAAATTGGAGAATTAATTAGAATTAATTAAATAATAAAAATTTAAATAATATTTAGGAAATGATTAAAATGATTAAATGATGAAAGAATAGGAAAATATAATAATTAGTAAGATGATGAGGAAATATGGAATTAGAAGAATAAGATTAATTAACTTAATTAAATAATTAAAGAATTATTTAATCAATTAGAGGAATAATTAGTACATTATCAATGTGACATTTTTAGGTGTCTATAGATTGATTTTAGACTACACATATCTAATTTGTTATCTTGCACCTTTTCTATTATTATCTAGACTTTTTCTCTCTGATTTTACTATATTCTCTACTCCTCATTGATTGTTTTGATTAGATAAAGTAGGAGAGGGCCCAAACCTTTACATATCAACCTACCAAGCAACACAGAGGGATCTCATAAGGAGTAAGAAAACCAACAAAATTGAGAAGGTCTAAATCCAACACATGGTGCTCAAAAAAGAAAAGCTAAAAACTATAAAAAGGCAAACTAGCAAGGCAAAGAAGAGACATAAGGGGAACAAGGCTACAAGTAGCCTTAAGGAGATGGGAAAGTCCCAGATGTTTGAATCCAAACTCAATTCATGACCTCATGAGAGCATTAGGTTGAGAAGAAGGAATATAATTTTGCAAAGAATGTCTCCCATGATCCACAATAAGATTTATCTTGCCCTTACAAGATTAACCCAAGACAAAGGGAAAAATGTCAATCTTTTTCTGAATAATGCCTATCAAAGAGAACCCAATAGTAGAAGACAACAAAGGGCCTTGTACCATAGAGGGGCAATAAAAATATTTAAGATCCTTGGAGGAAGAAGAAGAAACCTACACCAAACTAGCTAGTTGAGGAAGAACATTCACTAACTTCTAAACTGCGTTATAGGGATTGATCTTATGAGAATTTATGAAATTCATAGCGAAAATTCCCATATAGTGGAAATGACACAAATGAGAGTGATCAAAAAGAAAATATTAATCTCAAACTATCAATCTAGAAGATAGCTTTATGGAGTTAGGCTACCTAAACCCCTCCTCGACATAAACACAAAATCTAGAAGAGCAATATCTTGATATAGATTTAGTGATATCATCCACAAAAATTATAGTCATCCCAGTACTCCAAAGGGAATTCTGGGAGCTTGATCCAAATAGGAAGTGAATTGAACATAGAAGGATCAAACCCAACAACCCATCTTTAAAAATTTAGGACCACCTTGTCAGAGAACCAAGGACCTCCTAGAAGAACCTTCTTACTATCCTCCAAATAATTTATAGAAATAATAGACAACTATGTGAAATACCCATTACCACATGAGAAACAATAGACCAATGAATACAAAACCATTCACGTATAGTCTCTATGTTAGGTCTTGGCCTCAAGAACTTACTAATGATAGTAACTTGCAACCTATAAGAATCCTTATCCACCCATTGACTAGGGATAGCAGGAGCAAGGTATTGCGGGACTAGAGGCTGAGGCTTCAAACATCGAGTATAGTTAGTGGAGAGAGCCATCCTCTAAAGATCTACCTGACAAAAGTCATGCATAAAAACTTAATCATTAGGAATGATAGCATCAGAAGGGGATAGTTGAAGGGCACCTAAAGTCCTTCACCAAAACAAAGAGAGAGAGGAAGTAGGGGGAATAACACCATCTATAGGAGAGGTGGTTGGAGGGACATTAAAGACACGCACAACATCTAGAGGAGAGTTGGAAGGAAGGACATCAAAGACACTCACACGCATAGTGACATTAGCCACAACTGGACTAAAAAGAAAGTCCCTAAGTAGTCAAAGATTAGACGAGGGAGCATCACAGTAGGAGCCTAGAGAGAGAGAGAGAGAGAGAGAGAGAGAGAGAGAGAGAGAAAGGAAGTCAAAATTATCAAGAGCACAAAGCCAAACTTGAGCAGAATGAAAGTCCAATTACAATGGAAGCAAATTTTCTACACAAGGGGAGCCCCTGATTTCCATTATGAGGAGCATTTTATTTGTAGCATTTTTTCTGTTTGGCACCAATGACAAAGGGGGAGATTGTCAAAATTTATATTGTCATTAATGTCAAAGGAGGTAGTTACGGATATATATAAATTATCATTATGTTACCCTCAATATCTAGTTTCCAAAAATTACAATAATTTTAATTAATATTATGTCATATCAAATAATTATTGATCTAGATAAATAGAGTCAAGTTAAGTTAAATAAATCATTCAATATAGTATGTCACTAGTATCATCTTAATCAATTTTTTATTCTTGAAGGATTTGGAAGTATTTGTGATGTGTATATGAAGTCCATTCCTCAAAAACTATATCCACTAGCACAATATTTTATACCACATTCAACCATAGTTATTTTGAGGCTTGTAGTTTGGAAGGTAAATAAGGATACACACAAAGACAAATCTATTCAAGTTTCAAAGGTGGACTTCAATAACATGAAAAGTTAGGGTCAACATTATGCTCATAGAGATCACTTCACAATATATTATTACTTCTTTTATGAATAGGTCAAATTATTGCACTATGAACCAACTATAGGAAGCATGTGAAAGTGAACTAGGACCAACTAATTTTTTTTAGTAAAGCATAGCATCATCCAACTCTTGCAGTAGCATTCTAGATCTTGGTTTAAGCATATTACATGTTTGGTCTAAAGTATGCATGTGCCAAAAATGTGGATGTTGTAAATAAGTTATAAGATGAGTTGTGGTCATATATAACGTAGGGATGCATAAGTGTGATTGGATTCATTTCAAGAGTAATTATTGTTAGTAGAACTAATAAACATGGAAAAATTTATGTAAGTTGTGTACTAAAGTCTAGGTTAAGTGGGCAAAATAACTTGAAGGTCTCATGCACTTTGAGAGGGTTGTCAAAAATTGATTAGATCAAGGTGACGCTAAAGGTTCATCCTTGAAGGTCTGCATAGCATATCTTTCATGTACTATTATTGTATTTAAGGTTGGCTCCTCATCATCATAGTTGGTGTTCACTTCTTAGACTCGAGGAATGGTGTCTCCTATGGGTTGATGCATACAAAATATTGTAAGTTTATTATTTAGTTTATGAGGCTAGATTTGGTATTAGATCCAAGCAGCTTTTCTCACCATGGTTTTCCCCTTAAGTTTCTACATAAATCTAGTATTATTTTGTGTTGATGTCCTCTTATCTTATCTTATCAGTTTCTATGATGTTTGGAGAAGTTATCAAGGGTAATTAATTTGGAATTGGTGTCTACTGATTACCATTCTCTTAGTGTCTATGTGTGATTAATGCACATAATATATGCATTCTATTAAGAACAATAACCACGATTTCTTTTATTTTCATTCAAAAGAACTATCTAGATTTCCTTGGATACGACCTTCTATTTATGTCACTTTGTGCAATATTCCTTTATTCATAATATATCTTTGTTCAAGACAAAAATCAAGTCCTTGTAGCAGTAACATGTTATCCTATATTGTCTAACAATGTAAAAGTTTATTGGTTATTTTGGATAGATTAAAAATTTGGATTTATAAGGTTTGAATTTCATAAATACTTTTCCTTTGTAATAATTCTTTGTCAGTAATTTATAATGATAATTTTGTATTAAAATTTAGCTATTAATGAATTGTAATTGAATATATTAACTCACACTTTAATTATAATCATTAGCATATTATTACTCATGGATTTGCTTAGGTCAACCCAAGAGTATACCCAATAATCTTAGCTTGACTAAATCCATCCATTGATTATTACCATTTATTTATAATTAGATTAGTAGTAGATCAATAAAATAGATATTTATTTATATATTAATAAATGCATAGAGTAGCATATATCAATATAAGAATGCAAGTAGTTATTAAGAGAATTTAAGTAAGAGGTGTAGAGATGTTATTAAAGCTTAAAATTTATTAAGTTATAACATTAAACATAAAGAAATAAATTCATTAGTCAACACTAATAAACTTAAATATATTCTTTATGTATATGTTAAGATGAATAAGTTATTATTTGAATGCCTCTACAATACTTTGTTTAAATTAAAAAAATAGAAAGATTTTTAAAAATCACAAGACTAATATATAAAATAGGATAATAAGGATAGTAATGAGAGAAATGGACTCTTGTATCAAGGGTAAGATGTAAGCCCTTATCCCTTAGCATATAGAAATAATAAATTTTGTTTTTATTTTGTGGTTGTTGAATATTGAACTCTGACTTAGTGAAAACTCTAATGATAATACGATAGTTTGCTTTTTTAAATGTAAAGGATAAGGGTGGAATTTCATATTAATCTCATGTTGACATGTTCGTATAGTTTCTTGACTAGATGATAGTTCCTTACCATTAAATGGTTAACCATCTCTAAAGTTTATGACTATATATATAAATATTAAATGGATTTGATCTTATATTGTGATTGTTTGATCATGATAACACTTTTTAATCAAAGGAGTGATTAGATGAATATGATATTTAATATTATAATCAAATCTAAGGTAGAAAGTTTATTCTAAGATAGAAAATATCTTCTATTATCAAAATATTTGAACCAATTAGATTTAATGAATGGAACTAAGTAATTTATTATAATCATTTCCTATCAATTTATAACATGTTATTGATATAATGTTACTGAATTTATGCATCATATAATAACTCATGAATTAGTTGTTAAGTATATCATTTAGAAGATTTAAGAATGAATTAGAATTTAATATGTCTTGCATGATATAAGGTTAACTAGATAGATTGATAGTTACCTTTTCTTTTGTACTCTTATACATCTGTCTGTATGAGTTTTATACTCTCAAGATCAACGTTTAGAGAAATCTTGTTATTGGTATTCTTATATACTAATGGGTTTGAAATAAGTTTTTATGCTGAATTTTATCATCAAGAAGATAATACTTGTTAGATGCTTCTATTTTCCTATGACTACTTTGTATACTTATGCATTCAATTCTTGTTTGTGTAAATGGATGGTGCTAAACATGGAGAACCATAGAAGGATTGAGTATCACCCTCTATATATCTATCAACAAATGAATTAAAAAGATGCATTTTGAAAAACATGTTTTATCAAATGTTAATATTAGACCATGCTACTACTTTTGATCATTTAGAACTCATACTCTTGGCCATATCATAATATTGTTATATTAGCGTGCGTGTGCATGCACGCACACACACACACACAAACATAGAGAGAGAGAGAGAGAGAGAGAGAGAGAGAGAGAGAGAGAGAGAGAGAGAGAGAGAGAGAGAGTATCATGCTACATAGATTCCATCACTCCTACTTGTTTAAGATTTCTATTGCCTTTTGTTTTGCAAAGTAAAGCATATCATCATCCAACTCTTGGAGTAGCATGTTGGATCTTAGTTTAAGCCTATTACATGTTTGGTCTAAAGTATGCATGTGGCAAATGTGTGAAAGCTGTAAATAAGTTATAAGATGAGTTGTGATTATATATAATGTAGGGATGCATAAGTGTAATTGGATTCATTTCAAGAGTAATTCTTGCTAGTAGAACTAATAACCATGGCAAAAGCTATGTAAGTTGTCTACTAAATTTTAGGTTAAGTGGGCAAAATAAATTGAAGGTCTCATGTACTTTGAGAGGGCTATCAAAAGTTGATTAGATCAAGGTGACACTAAAGGTTCATCCTTGAAGGTCTGCATAGCATATATTTCATGTACTATTATTGTATTTAAGGTTGGCGCCTCATCATCATAGTTGGTGTTCTCTTCTTAGACTTGGGGATTGATGTCTCCTATGGGTTGATGCATACAAAATATTGTAAGTTTATTATTTAGTTTATGAGGCTAGATTTAGATATCAGATCCAAGCAACTTTTCTCGCCATGGTTTTTACCTTAAGTTTCTACATAAATCTAGTATTATTTTGTGTTGATGTCCTCTTATCTTGTCTTATCTTATCAGTTTCTATGATGTTTGGAGAAGTTATCAAGGGTAATTAATTTGGATTTGGTGTCTACTGATTACCATTCTCTTAGTGTCTATGTGTGATTAACACACATAATATATGCATTCTATTAAGAACAATAATCACTATTTCTTTTATTTTCATTCAAATGAACTATCTAGATTTCCTTGGATATGACCTTCTATTTATGTCACTTTGTGAAATATTCCTTTATTCATAATGTATCTTTGTTCAAGACAAAAATCAAGTCCTTGTAGCAGTAACAAGTTATCCTATATTGTCTAACAATGTAAAAGTTTATTGGTTATTTTGGATAGTTTTAAAATTTGGATTTATAAGGTTTGAATTTCATAAATACTTTTCCTTTGTAATAATCTTTTGTAAGTAATTTAGAATGATATTTTTGTACTAAAATTTAGCTATTAATGAATTGTAATTGAATACATTAACTCACACTTTAATTATAATCATTAGCATATTATTACTAATGGATTTTCTTAGGTCAACCAAAGAGTATAGCCAGTAATCCTTAGCTTGACTAAATCCATCCATTGATTATTACCATTTATTTATAATTAGATTAGTAGTAGATCAATAAAATAGATATTTATTTATATATTAATAAATGCATAGAGTAGCATATATCAATATAAGAATGCAAGTAGTTATTAAGAGAATTTAAGTAAGAGGTGTAGAGATGTTATTAAAGCTTAAACTGTATTAATTTATAACATTAAACGTATAGAAATAAATTCATTAGTCAACAATATTAAACTTGAATATAATCTTTTTGTATATCTTAAGATGAATAAGTTATTATTTGAATGCCTCTACAATACATTGTTTAGATTAAAAAATAGAAAGAATTTTTTAAATCACAAGACTAATATATAAAATAGGATAATAAGGATAGTAATGAGAGATGTAATGCCCCGCCAGAAACCCTAAAGAAAAACAACACAACTAGACAACTGAAGGGTGAAGTATATATTTTTTTTTAAAAGAACAAGTGCACTAATTATAACCATTGCATGTCTAATAACACATCGGAAGACTAACACATGATTCCCTAAGGGTTACCAACAAAGATTACTTCGTAGATTATATTAACACCATGGTAAATCCTATTGTTTAGCTAATTAGGAAAATTAAATGCTTAAGATAAAATCTACACATACATCTAAATTCCATAATGAAAGAATTCAAAGTACTCCAATGCATTCATTTCTCATAGTTCATATATACAAAAGATTAAAGCAACTGAATTAACATACATTCCAATGACTCCCTTTTACAATATCCATAAATACATGGTTACCAAAAATACCATGAATTACAAAGTTACAATATCAGGGTTCCATAAAAGTTTGATACAATGACCACAAGGTCTCAACTGAACAATAATCACAAACATGAGCTGGTACATGAACCACGAACCAAGAAACACCAGCGAAGCCCTTCCTCACTTGAAGATACATTCCAGAACATCCGATGGGGAGTGGCACTACCATCCGACCATGTGATCCCAAAATGGAACCACCCCACAGTGCTAGGAGATAGTAGAAAATCCTCAAGCAAGCAAAGTAAGACAAGTACGAAAGAACTACAGGACTTCGCAAACATCCATGCGACTCAACTCATAACACTAGTGACTCTAAGGAGAGAGTGTCATTGCATAGCTTAAGATGGATACCATGGTACAACCTCCTAGGTCCCGGTTCTCTGTCCTGGTAACCTCTCCCGGCTTCTGGCTCCAACTAAGTCTCATGCGGACCCTACCAATCCTTTCATGAAGACAAGGTGGTAAGTTTATCATTCCAAGCCTTCTCGTAACATTATGAGCCTTGTACAAGCACTACACCTATGCACGAGGTACATTATCTTAATTAATATTTATTCTATCCACCCCCTAATCAATTATTAGGTTATCACTTCTTAACTGACTTCCAACGAGTTATCCTGCCATCCACTTTGGGCATGACCCCCGCTCGAAACCCACTCTCTCTCATAAGACACTATAGGAAAGGTCTCTCTACAAGAACTCTGTGGCGAAACAGACAACCATACCTAATCCTGACAAAGCACAGGTGAAGGATACACAATCACTAACCAAAGATTGACCATTTGGACAAAACACACAATGGCTCACATCAATAAGGTTATACATCAACACCCGACCAAGGAAATATAATAACATAGGACACAATGACAACTCAACCAGAATTGTGACAAATTATAAACTTGACTAAAAACACCATTTACACAAGATCCTAATATAAGCAATCTTTTCTTAAAATAGAAAAATGCTTAAATAGATTTCAACTTAAGACTTCCAGAAAATAAGAATTACAACTATATTAATACATTATTTAATAAGTCATAAACCTAATGTTTCATCTTTTTCATAGTTCAACTTCAAAGTTTCTCTCTCTATCCTCTGACTCTATTTCTAGAAGATTGGGTGATCTAATTTTCTAAGAGTTTCGCTAAGTTTAATCAACCAACTTTTATGAAATATATCATTAATGCATCTAAACTTGCATGATCGTAATTTATTGATTGATATTGTGACTTTAACTATTTCATAAATATAAATCTAGATCATTCTTAATCTCTTAAATCCTTCCAACAAAACATACTAGATTTGAGCCTACCTCAAGAAATGCGATCCATGGGTATTACGATCCTTGATAACTTCAAATTGTCTGCAATATGTCTGGATTCCGATGCTTTCCTTCTCGGCGCTCTTCTATCTCACGAGCTCTCTATTCCTAGTCCTTATCCTTCTATATTCTAAGAATTTCTCTAATAATAATAAAGCAAGTAACGCTCATCCAAGAGCCTAACCTCTAAGTTCGACACTAAATAAGAAATGACCATCATCAATCTTTTACGACTCGGTCGTAAACACATCAAAATCTCCATTATCCTCTATCTTGCTCCCCTCTAACTTCCTATCTTTTTCTCTATTTCTCTTTGCTCCAAATTGCTATTTGCTATCTTCCTCTATATCTTTTCCTACCTTCTCTTCTTCATTCTATTCTCTAATCCTTCGTTGCATCTCACCCCCTCTTCTCTTCCAACTCAATGGTCTATATATATAGGGTTGTCATCTACCTTCTTTCCTATTTTCGGGCTATCTCTCCTAGTGGTGGATTGATTCTAAATGACACCACTCATGATTTTATTGCAACATATTAGTCCTAAATGATTTTGAATTCTTATGTGTTCACCATACAAAGTTATACATTACCTACTTCATGACACGAACCACCATAGTTGTTAAGTCCATAATTATAGATTATCCATTCTTCTATTTCAAACATTAATAATACATTTTCAATAAACAATGATATAAGCAAAATCACATAAATAATCGTAACCTATATTTAAAGCTCCCAATTTCACACTTCCTTAAATAATAACCGAAATTAAATAAAGAACCTACCTCTTTACGCTTGAAATTGGCTTGGAATGAACTCCTTCGTGCCTCCTCTAATTTGACCTTCTTCTTCCTTGATGGCTCAAGAGTTCTCTCACAAATCTTCTATTCTCCTTCTATCTCTGCTCTAAAAAGCTCCTCGGCTATTTTCTCCCTTTTTCCTCGAGCTTTCACTATTATTTATACCGTTCTCATTCTAAATTGGTTGCTATAATCTTGGCCATAACAACGACATCACTAATAATTATAAATCTCTCTTTTAGTTCTAATTGATTTACAACTCTAAGGGATTGCATACATGTCGACTAAGCTAAGCTTTCAAACACTTTAGTGTTTGTCAAGTGCAGGTTTGTCGGTATCCATCGACCGTCAACCTGCCAAGTCTCCCTATGGTTCCTCTGTCGTTTACTGCCAGTCGTGGTTTGCTAGTCTACTGGTTTAATCAACTTCTCTGTCATTTCACCGTGGTTTGGGGGGAGGGGGGGTAATCGGTGGTGTCGACTCCCTCCATAAAGTTTGAGTGGCTGCCATAAAGTTTGAGTGGCTGCACGTGGTTTACGTCTCTTGCAACGTGGTTTACTTAACTAAATTCTGCATTCAACTACTGGTTTTGCCTACGTGTTGGTATATTGGCACATATCGACTCCTAGTACTCGTTGTCCTTAGCTCTAAGTTAATCAATAGTTTTTGTTTAGTTTGGCCACCCTAATGGCCATGTAACATGTTGCTTATCTAATAAAACCCGCCACCTTTTATATAACATGCGACTATCTATAATTTACAATGTAACCTTTAAACTTAGACGTTTTAAAGTTATAATATATAATCATAATTTACGTATATGCTCATATTCATAACCATGAGCATATACATAAACATGTTTTATGAATATTTTTATAGCATAAGACAATAATCGCAATATTTACAAAATCACCTTAAAATATATATGCGAAAATATGTGTGTTTGATAAAATCAAAGTTATTAACTACCAAATATATTTAACTCGCATCAATATAAAAACGGTCATTAATAAAGATACATTTTCTTATTCAAAAGACAATAAATCTTTCTATATATGGTACATTAGGTCGTAAAATTCAAATGTTTCAACTTATCATAAATCACATTAAAATAATCAATATAATTAGTCATAAACTATATTCACCTTCGAATATATATATAAGTTTATGATCGATTCCTATTATTTAAAATACGTACAACTATAGTATAATTTTGAAAACCAAACATTAAATATAGTTTCAATAATTTACCTACTTCTACACGAAGAACGTTAAATCATAGAGTCCCTATTTAATTCACATTATTAACAATTTTTCATCCTTCAAAGACAAATAAAATGTAACATGCAATAATTAAAATCACTAAACACACAACCTGAGCAAACCTCAAGTAAATACTCACAGAAAATCAAACAACAAAATACGAAGGCCGAACAAAGTGATAGGACAACCAACTGACAACACTAACATGAGTGTAACTGAATAAAATAGGGTCAACTACTATCTCCTCCACTTCCATCTGAAAATATAAAGCACGCTCAAACCTGTGAAGGTAGGTGGAGATGATACCCCGTGCCTACACAATACTTGTACCTGCAATATCCTACATCATTGAACCACACATGCATATATACAATATAGAAAACATGACACACACACCGATGAAAGAGAATCACGACGTTCCTTGTCTCACCGAAATGAGTGAAGGAAAATTGTCCCCTTGCATCCAATACACTTGCAGACACACAACATATAATTCCACATTGGATAGATAAAGTAAAGTGTCAATGCATAGCAATAATCCACAAAATGCCATAAATCACAAGTACTGAAATACTGGAAATAAATTTTGCATCTCAAATCTAGATAAAGCATGAAATAATGTCATATAAGTCTGAAAACCAATCATGGTAATGTATCCACTGAAAACAACCAATAATAAAATATAAGTCCAATGAGTTCAAATGAGTAGGGGTACTACAAGAGAAATGGACTCTTGGGTCAAGGGTAAGATATAAGCCCTTATCCCTTACCATATAGAAATAATAAATTTTGTTTTTATTTTGTGATTGTTGAATATTGAACTCTGACTTAGTGAAAACTTTAATGATAATATCATAGTTTGTTTTTTAAAATGTAAAGGATAAGGGTGGAATTTCATATTAATGCCATGTTGACATGTTCATACAGTTTCTTGACTAGATGATAGTTCCTTACCATTAAATGGTTAACCATCTCTAAATTTTATGACTATATATATAAATATTAAATGGATTTGATCTTATATTGTGATTGTTTGATCATGAAAACACCTTTTAATCAAAGGAGTGATTACATGAATATGATATTGAATATTATAATCAAATCTAAGGTAGAAAGTTTATTCTAAGATAGAAAATATCTTCTATTATCAAAATATTTGATCCAATTAGATTTAATGAATGGAACTAAGTTATTTATGATAATCATTTCTTATCAATTTATAACATCTTAATGATATAATGTTAGTGAATTTATGCATCATATAATAACTTATGAATTAGTTGTTAAGTATATCATTTAGAAGATTTAGGAATGAATTAGCATTTAATATGTCTTGCATGATATCAGGTTAATTAGATAGATTGATAGTTACCTTTTCTTTTGTAGTCTTATACATGTTTCTGTATGAGTTTTATACTCTCAAGATCATGTTTAGAGAAATCATGTTATTGGTATTCTTATGTACTAATGTGTTTGAAATTAGGATTTATGCTGAATTTTATTATCAAGAAGATAATACTTGTTAGATGCTTCTATTTTTCTATGACTACTTTGTGTACTTGTGCATTCAATTATTGTTTGTGTAAATGGATGGTGCTAAACATGGAGAACCATAGAAGGATTGAGTATCACCCTCTATATATCTATCAACAAATGAATTAAAAAGATGCATTGGGAAAAACATGTTTTATCAAATTTTAATATTAGACCATTCTACTACTTTTGATCATTCCAAACTCAACCTCTTTGCCATATCATAATATTGTTATATAAGTGTGCGCGCATGCGTACACACACACATACACACAAACATAGAGAGAGATAGAGAGAGAGAGAGAGAGAGAGAGAGAGAGAGAGAGAGAGAGAGAGAGAGAGAGAGAGAGAGAGAGAGAGAGAGAGAGAGAGAGAGAGAGAGAGAGAGAGAGAGAGAGAGAGAGAGAGAGAGAGAGAGAGAGTATACCATGCTACAGAGATTCCATCACTCCTACTTGTTTAAGAATTCTCGACATCTTTGTGTTGGGCCATGTATTCTTCATGCCAAGAAGAGTTTGAGGGGAGCATAAATATTTGTGGTTGGGTAGATAAGTTCTTCGATGATGCTCTCACCCAATGTGTGCTTATTGGAGGTAGTGTGTCGAGAGTTCTTGTTAGGGTTAACTTTATTTTTGTACTCTTTGTAATTGACCTTTTGATGTTATGTAAAGGAAATTGTTTCCTTATGATACGGCTTGTCAATGGCTTTTGTGCTTAGACATCATGTTTCCATTCTAATATTTTTGAACATGTTATTTTAAATGTTTTAGAATAATGTGTATTTTATGCTATATGATTATTTTAATAATATGGAGGTCCTTATAGTTTGAAATTATTATTGTCTCAAAACATTAAAAATACCAAAATTGACACATTACTTACTCATGTGAATGCACATTGATATTTTTAAAGCAATTTCACTTGTAGTTGGGTTTGTTTCATGTAACATAAACAAATTTATCAAATATTTAATATATTTTGAATGTGAGTACATATAAGAGGCATTTTTATAATTTATTATTTTTGTATTTATAATTTAATAACAAGTCATGTAGTGTAAAAATACTCTAATAATAAGAGGTGGTAGAAAATTTTGATAGAATTTATGGTATAAGGACTCATGTTCAACTTTAGTAATATTTTATGTGGCATGGAAAGTGAGATGTCTACTTCTAAAAATGGTTTACAATTCCAATTACATAGAACTATTTGGACTTTTGCTGATGCTATTTAAATGATTTTTATTTGATAAAAAAATAAATCTAATATAATTAATTACTCCATCTTATAGTAAAAAATCATAAGTATTAGAAAGCCTTCTATTATTCATAGCACCTTTTTATAAGTAAGATCTACACAATTAAAAGTTCTAGAAATGAATGATCCTATCAGATCAAAATAAATAAAAATTAGTTCACCATTCATACTTCTCACAAAGCCTTCTCACTATTAAGATGTGTGTGTCATACAATTCAATAGAATTAAAAGTTTAATTAATGCACAAAAATGTTCCAATAGTATCATATGTCTTTATTATTTTAAAAAGATGAATATTTGGTTTGATTAAATATATATTTCAGGTTGAGCTAGCCATCCAAACTAAAAACATAGAATGATTCAACATATTATTTAAAAGTTCATATTATTAAATTGATATGATGTAGAATTAGAAATAATCAATCTTTATAAACTTAATAACCTTAAATTAATATATAAATATCTCTATTATACCTAATTATCCTCGTGACATCACACATAGCAAATAAAGCTCCAATTATTTTCACTTTGACCTATCTTTCTCTAACGTAATCATTCATCATTTTTAATGACTCTTCATTACATATAAATTTTCACTTTAATAATTTTATACTCGTATTTATTTTATATACCATAGCCCTTACTATTTCCTTAGACACCGCGTAACTTAACTTCCTATTTAGATCATCTAATACACAATATTTATAAATTAGAAACTCCTTTCACCATAAAATATATATATATATATATATATCACATTTGTATAAGATCATCCCACCATTAGTCGCATGATGATATATGTTTTATTGCGTTAACATAAAGAAGTTTATCCTAAAAATATACATTTATAATCTATTAAATTTCGATATGTTAGATTCCTTTGGAATTCTAATTTTTTCCACGATAAAAAAATTGAAGAACGCGGGAACCATGTGAGTGCAAATTACAGAAAAGGAAAGACAAATATACTTGTGGGCCATATCACCTTTGCCAATGTTTTTCATGTTTTAATGTGAAACCCAAAGAAGCGTTACTTCTGAATAACTCAATGGAGTCACCATGGAAAGCAGACACGAATAAAATGCCGCGTTTTTCAAATAGATTTGGAGAAAACTCTCAATTCTAAGAAACGTTGCAGTCAAGCGCTATAGTCATGTGCATTACCACCCTAATAATCGCACTGAGATAACGTGCATACAACAATTTTTCAAACGTCGGGGTCAAGATTCCCCCTTCTCTACAGATTTTGCACATGATGATTTTGTATATAAGATAGCCCAAAGCCATAGCATGTAATACAACCATTGCAGGTTTTCTCCTATCCAAAATGGCGAGCAGACAAGCGTTACAGCCATTGTTTCTTCTTCTTGCTGTCTTTTTCTTCAAGTTAGTAATGGTGGAATCAATAAGAACCCCCTTCAATATGACTAAGGCTGAGAATAGTGATAAATATCATGTTTAGAAGCCGGAGCTTGTAGTTCAAATGGTAGAAAGGTAACCATCTCGCCTTTCAGATGATTTAGACATTTTAGAGAATTTATTTATGGTAGTATAGAAATGAAATCCAATATCTTATTGAATTTAGTACATTAGTATGAAATCCTAAATGACAAGGTTTATTATAAATGTTCTATTTATTCTTATGCTGTTCCTCGACGTTTTCTTCACTGTAATTTCTATAATACTATTCTTGTAACTGTAGCTGGTATGCAGCAGTTATAGAACAAATTTCTATCACCCATATCATCATGCCATTGGATAATTAACAATTGTCGTCGTTGAGACAGATTCAATGAAAGAAAATTCACTACAGAAAAGATATTTAAGTCAGTTCAATTAAAAGAATTTCCAAGTCCTAGCATTTTTTTATACCTAGCATATATTACAGACAGTTGAGATTATTTACTTCAAGAACTATTGTGCAGGAGTTTAAATAATTCGAAAGAAAGCTGAGCTCGTGCGAAACGGGGAACCCCATCGATGACTGTTGGCGTTGTGATCCTAACTGGGTTAACAACCGAAAGAGACTGGCTGATTGTGCCATCGGATTTGGCAAAAACGCCATTGGAGGTAAGAATGGCAGATTTTATATAGTTACAGATCCAAATGACGATGACCCGGTCAATCCTCGACCTGGCACTCTGCGGCACGCTGTTATTCAAACCGAACCTCTCTGGATTATTTTCCAAAGAGATATGGTTATTCAGCTCAAGGAGGAGCTTATCATGAACAGTTATAAGACTATTGATGGTAGAGGTGCCAATGTTCATAAAGCAAATGGAGCTTGCATTACAATTCAGTATGTGACCAATATTATCATTCATGGAGTTCATATCCACGACTGTAAACCTGCCGGAAATACAAATGTTAGGAGCTCCCCGACACATTTGTTGATAAGTGATGCTGCTCTATCATGCAGCTCCATGCAACTCCAGTTTGGACATGAAGCTATCCATTCATCACCATGCATAAGCTATTTTTAGTTAATAGTTTTTTTTTGTTTATTCATGCAAATAAAGCTAATAACATTATGGGTTTAGAACCAAGAGTGATGGAATGGGATTTCCATCTTTGGATCAAGCGCAATTTGGGTTGACCACTGTTCATTGTCAAGTTGCGCAGATGGATTGATCGACGCCATCATGGGTTCCACTGCTATAACCATTTCAAACAGCTTTTTCACTCACCATGACAAGGTGCTCAAAACTGCTTTTTTGGTCTACCATAAATATACTTTTCTTTGAAATTAGGTTTCACAATTGTATTTTTTATCCGAGGATTTTAGGGTAGGGTATTAAAAGCCTATTACTAGACTTGAACGAAAAAAATGTGAGTATTTATTAAATTGTCGATAGAACGCTATTTCTCAAGTCCAATATTTATTGGCTTTTTCTAGGTGATGCTCCTGGGACACATCGACGGCTACACCAAGGACGTCAAAATGCAAGTAACAGTTGCTTTCAACCACTTTGGAGAAGGGCTTGTTCAACGTATGCCCAGGTGTGAATAGAATTCTGTAACAAACTGTATTCCTTGCACAAAGACCACGAATATAAAACTTGCTGAAGTTTATTTGCTCAAGTCTTTAAGATATTAACGTTATGATGCAGATGTCGACATGGATACTTTCATGTGGTGAACAATGATTACACCCACTGGGAAGTGTATGCAATCGGGGGAAGTGCAAACCCCACCATTAACAGCCAAGGCAACAGATTCCTTGCTCCTGATTATCGATTCCACAAGGAGGTAAAAGGAGGTAAAAGACCTGTACAACTCATGTCTCTTATATCTTTGGTATTCAACGGTTGTAGTATAGTTATACGATGAGTAATTTGCAGGTTACAAAGCACCAAGATTCAACAGAAGGCAACTGGAGATCAGTGGGAGATCTTATGTTAAATGGGGCATTCTTCATAGCATCAGGGGCTAAAGCATCCTCAAGCTATGCCAAAGCTTCGAGTATGCTGGCAAGACCTTCCTCTATTGTGGGCTCTATCACTGCAAGTTCGGGTGTTGTCACCTACAAAAAAGGTTGCAGCTATTAAACCAAATGCATGCATTATAGACAAATTCTTAGGAATCCCTCAATTCTGTTACTTTGCAAGCATGAGCACACGGAATGAGGCTTCTTAGTTATCACTAAAGATGAATATATGGAAAATAGCGAATAATATTTTTCTCAAATTTGAAGCGTAGTGGTAGAACGTCAAGCCAGTGTTTGTTTATATTATCTCGATTGTAACTTAAAAGCATTTCTTAGGTAAATCTCACAAGAACTGCAATATATAGATAGGAAATAGTTGAATTTATGTTCATACCAGTAATTCAAAAAAGTAATTTATGCGAATGTTTCTTGAAACTACAAACACATCCGGTGTAATTGCATACGACGCAACTAAATATATTCACTTGCATGGGGAATTATTAACCTTTTATGTTTGACTGCTCCTATAAGATTTTTATTTAATATAAAATAGAGTATAATGAACTCACAAGAATGTGAGACATTGTAATGTAGAATAGCCTTTCAATTTAGGTTAATTAAATAAATTTAAACAATTTATTATATATCAGTTTAGATTAAATAAATTAAATTATTAGTTGAAAAAAATAAATTGTGTAAATTGATGCTATTTTAGGAAATTAAATGTATAAGGGTATGGATATTTTATTAATATACTTAATGATTAAGATAATATTGGTGAACTGTAGATTCTACTCACTTTCATATCAAAAGATACATAATTTGGAAACAGTCAATGTCAAAAATTGTATACAAAATCTTAATTGATCTTAGGTTTATTATGTGATTGTAGATTGATTTTACACTACACATATCTAATTTGTAATCCTGCACCTTTTCCATTATTATGTATACTTTTTCTCTCCGATTTTACTATATTCTCTACTCCTCATTGATTGTTTTGATTAGATACAGTAGGAGAGGGCTCGAACCTTTACATATCAACCTACCAAGCAACACAGAGGGATCTCATGAGTGAGAAAACCAACCAAATTGAGAAGGTCTAAATCCAACACATGCTGCCCAAAAAAGAAAAGCTAAAAACTATAAAAAGGCAAACTAGCAAGCCAAAGAAGGGACATAAGGGGAACAAGGTTACAAGCAACCTTAAGGAGATGGGAATGTCCTAGATGTTTGAATCCAAACTCAATTCACGACCTCATGAGAGGAGTAGGTTGAGTAGAAGGAATAAAATTTTGCAAAGAATGTCTGCAATGATCCACAACAAGATTTCTCTTACCCTTACAAGATGAACCCAAGACAAAGGGAAAAATGTCAATCTTTTTCCTAATGATGCCTATCAAAGAGAACCCAATAGTAGGAGACAACAAAGGGCCTTGCACCATAGATGGGAAATACAAATAATTAAGATCCTTCGAGAAAGATGAAGAAACCTACACCAAGCTAGCTAGTTGAGGAAGAACATTCACTAACTTCTAAACTGCATTATAGGGATTGATCTTATGAGAATTGATGAAATTCATAGAGAAAACTCACATATAGTGGAAAAGACACAAATGAGAGTGATCAAAAAGAAATTATTAATCTCAAACTCTCAATCTAGAAAACAACTTTATGGAGTTGGGCAACCTAAAACCCTCCTCCACACAAACACAAAATCTAGCAGAGCAATATCTTGATTTAGATTTAGTGATCTCATCCATAAAACTGAGCTAACCAAAAGCTTTAGTATTTCCATGAAAAATATAGTCATCCCAGTACTCCAAAAGGAATTCTGGGAGCTTGATCCAAATAGGAAGTGAATTGAACATGGAAGGATCAAACCCAACAACCCATCTTTTCAAATTTAGGAACACCTTGTAAGAGAACCAAGGACCTCCTAGAAGAACCCTCTTACTATCCTCCAAATAATTTATGAAAATAATAGAAAACCATGTGAAAGACCCATTACCACATGAACAACAATAGACTAATGAATAGAAACCCATTCACATATAGTCTCTATGTTAGGTCTTGGCCTCAAAAACTTACCAATGAGAGTAAACTACAACCTATAAAAAGCCTTATCCACCCATTGACTAGGGATAGAAGGGAAAAGGAATTGTGGGACCAGAGGAAGAGGATTCAAACATCAAGTATAGTTAGTGGAGAGAGCCATCCTCTAAAGATCTACTTGACAAAAGTCATGGAGAAAAACTTAATCTTTAGCAATGGTAGCATCAGAAGGGGATAGTTGAAGGGCACCTAAAGTCCTCTACCAACAAAGAGAAAGAGGAAGTAGGGGGAATAAAACCATCTAGAGGAGAGGTGGTTGGAGGGACATTAAAGACAAGTGCAACATCTAGAGGAGAGTTGGAAGGAAGGACATCAAAGACACTCACACGCATAGTGACATTAGCCACAATAGGACTAGAAAGAAAGTCCCTATGTAGTCAAAGACTAGGGGAGGGAGCATCATAGTAGGAGCCTAACATAGGCTCAGGGAAAGAGCCAACACCAAGGAGCCAATAATCATATGGATGGAAATTTATTGTTGTATACACCTAAAAATGGTCTAAAGATAATTAATTAAATAAGCAATTATTTAATTAATCCTCCTTCCTAATTTAATTGAATTCAATAAGTAATTTTATTAAATTTTCCCTTTCATCTACTTATTAATAAATCTAAGGATTTATTAAATAGGTTCATTTCACCCGTTTAATTAATTAATTCAAATTAATTAATTCCCTCCATCCAAATTCATTTCTTCTAAATCCTAATTAATTAAAACAAATCAAATCCATGAGCTGTTGAGATTAATTATCCCTTTTCATATTATTTGAATTTTTAAATTCAAATTCTCCTAACTTCTACCACTCCTAAACCTAACCCATTCTACCTACCACCATGTCCCTTTTCATCCAACATCTTCTAGAACTTTGTGACACTTGTCACTAAGTGTTCCCTTTCATCCAACCCTTCTAGAAGCCTCTTGACACTTGTCACCATAGAGATGACAAATGTTCCCTTTAATCCAACCACCTTTTCCATCCTCCTCCAATTTAACCATTGATATCTTCAAATCAATCTTGACTGTTGATTCTTGCCACATCACCCCTAGCCTTGAAAATCCTATAAATAGAGCTCATTTTGGAGCTCAAAGGGTCCCAATATAGATGGTCCCAATTTCATGTCCCAATTTCATATCATTTGATCCCATCTCATTCTCATCTTATGCATTGTTACTATAGGCATCTATCTTATAGTTTATCCATTTTAGCAATGTTATCATGCTCAATTTTAGCTTAAATCTTAGCTTAATCATGCTAGATCAATCATTCATGTAGCTTAATCATGCTATTCTTGCTAGATCATGCATTTTCAACATTCAAATCCTCCATCTAAGTGTAGTCAAGTCACTGGAATTTGCATAATCAGATTTGAGAGCATTTTCATACTCGCATTTACTAAGAGGCAATAAGTCGATTAGCTATGGTTTTTTCTTTCTATGATTTAAATCTTCTAACCATGCTTGTAATGTTTTATTGAGTGCATTGTGTTTGCAGGTACAACTACACTTCACAGAGCACGACAATTGTTTACAACTTTCTTTCAAGTATTATTTTGCCAAATTCTAACACTCAAGGAAAAAATTATGCATTTTTCTTAAAATGGCAAATTTGTCATACGAGAACAACTCTTCTGACAAATATATCTACTTTTGATGTAATTTATACAAAATTTGTGAAATATATGCAAATATACTAGATAGGTTTTTTTTAGTGTACGAATAAAACCTAGATATTTTTTTTTTCTTTCCATTGAGAGGAAGATGAGTTTCTAATACAAAATTAAAAAATAGTTCCATAAAAGATTTCAAATTTTAAACTTTGATTTGTAACTTTGTCCCCTAATCTTTGATTTTGGTGAAATAAAAGTCAATTATGACTTTCGCAGACCTTTTGGATGCTTTGGAAATGCTGAAAAAACTTCCAATATTACCAAAATGCTACAATCAACCAAATCTCATAGGAACATAAATATGCAAACTAGAGTACATAAATGCTTAGTTTTCCTTTAAATTGTCCCGATTCTCTAAGTCATTCATGGATATAGGAGAAGAGAATAGTAGATTTTGTAAAAAATATAGCTACCTATTAGTCTAAAATCTCTCAAAAAATCATATAATAAAATGAACTATACTAGACACCAAGCTTTGATACAATGTTTATGATTATGCGAAAACAGGTTTTCAAGGGAACCGAAACCCCTTCCAACAAGGTTTGAAGAGACCTGAAACCCTCAGATTTTACCAAGATCTGGAACCCGCAAAACAACGCTTCCCCAAAAATCAAACCATGAAAACCATCAACCCTAACATAGTTGAGCTGACAAAAGCCAGTCCAACACCAGCACTGCCATAGGTAGAAAGAGCTAGCCAGACACTTAAGATATGATCAAGACAAAAAAAAAATTGCCACACCGAAAAGGCTACAACCTTAACCTTAAGAAATAGTGATGAGGGTTAACAAGCACCCTTAGCTAAACAACAGTGATATTCACAGCTCCCTTAACCTGAGATAAAGACTCCAGACACAAAAAAACTAGCCTAGTCCATAACCAAAAACAACCACTGCCTAAACTGGGCCCTTGAAAACTATCAGTTTCTAGCCAAACAAGATTAAACATAAAAGACAAAACATGCTGAAAAGAAACAAGGAGATTTTCAAAGGCTTCCTTAACCTTAGACTTGGGTTTTAAAATGGTTCCAAAAACACAAAAAAGGGTTTTTAAGTGGCTCCCTCAACCACCTTGGATCGAAATAAAGGCCTTAAAATAACAACATCCAATCAAACAAGCAACACCAAAAACTCCACATCTATAGGAGAAGACAAAAGAGAGCTTGAAAGTGTGGATCCATCAACCAGAAAATTGTCTGCCTCAAGAAAAGGCAGGGTCCCACAACCTGAAGAGATGCATTTAGTAGTAGCACTCATAACCACCAGTGTGAACCTAGTAAGAAGAACAACTTCCAATCGAAGAACAAAGTCCAAAAACTTAAGAAAAAACCCATTTCGCTTAGCTAGAACAAAGGGTTTTGGTAGGCCCCCATAACCGAAAGATCCAGGAGAAAGATCTCCTTTAGAACCTTCATAGTCTAGAAAGAGGACAACACCAGCCATCTGCTAGCACCACCCAACCTCCATGGAGGCACTCAACTCCACCTCTATAGGAGAGAAGTTTTCTCCAACACCGTCCTTCTTCGCCTCTGAATAAGGAAGGGCCACCTCAATAAGGCAAGCTGGAGAAAAACCCAGGCTGCATAGAGAGGGTGTACCAATAGAATTTGCAAACAAAAGCATGACTAGGCTGAAGAGAACAACCCCTCAACAAATCTTCAACAAAGATTGAGGGAGCATAAAATACTCTCGCCCTTAAGGCCTTGAGCCAAAGTTCCAAAAAGAACATCTCCTGCTTGGCAGAGAAAAGAGCAGCACTGGGAAAAAGAACCCTAAGTCCCAAAACATTAGAAGCCAAAACCTTAGCAAGGAGGAGAGAACAAGCAGAGAAAGGGGTTTCCCTAGCCTCAAGATCGTCTTGGGACACATCATTGTAGGGAATCCCAGAAACACCATGGCGAGCCACCATCACCACAATCCACCAAATGACAAAATGATTTATGGCCGATGACAGGCAAAGAATGGTAGGCAAACACCATTTCCCTGAAACCCTCATAGCACCCTCTCTGGTTTGAAACCACCAACCACTCTGCCAAAGCATAGACCAGAGAAAGGGGAAAAGGGACGACAGTAGGCTCGTGAAGGAACCCACGACATCCTGCCCACCATCTGGGTCACCTTCGTCCTCCTCCCTTGCAACTTTGATACCATGTTAAATTCTTCCAAAAGTGCCAATTAGGTTAGGATTTTATGTCAATTATATATCACATGCAAATCCATTCAATAGATGATCAAAGATCAAAATTTCAGAGTAGAGATAAAATTTAAAATATAAAATGAAAGAACAATAGAGATAATGCAATATAATTTGAGAATACTCTTGATACTCTCATTGAGATATCACCAATTAGTGAAGGTGAGAAAAGAGTGTTGTATACATAGAAAAATAACGGTATATATAACCAATAGTTACATTAACTTCTAAGAACCATAAAAGACAAAAACTTTTACCTACTTGATAAATACCATTTAAACATGTGGCATAGACTCCTTAAGTGTAGATAGAGAAGAAGCTATGAGAGGTGGAACATTAAGCTAAAATAGGGTGAGAAACCCAAGTACCTCATAACCTACTCATGTAAGGACAAATTCATGGTTATAAGAGGTGGTACAACAAGGAAAAAGAGGGTGTGTGAAATAGTTACCCATTTGTGGGAGAGAGTGACACATCTAGCTTATATATTTTGCCATATGCCTTCATATTAACCACTCCTAATAAACCTAAACAAACTTAAATAATATGTGTAAGAAAAATAAATACCCCTAATATAAGGAAATGAAAAACTCACAATAACAAGCGCTATGTGGTAAATTGTAAGGATTCATTTGTGTATAAATTGAAGAAATATCTATATGGTCTCAAACAATCTCAAAAAATGTGGTGTCAAAAGTTTGATTCTTTCTGAAGTTAGAATCTATACTTGCTACAAACCATATCATTTTATATATTTTAACTGTATGGTAATCAATTTCTTGTTACCAATTTATATATAAATTATATGCTGATATTTGGTGACAATAAATGGATGACTAGAAATATAATATATCAATGTTCACTAAAATTCCACATAGAAAATTTGGGGTTGCTAAGTGCATCTTAGGTATTGAAAAAGGAGAGCAAATAGAAAGCTTTGGTTCAGATAGGCTAAGAATGTGAATTTATGTTAGAATATTTAAGTATGAAAAAATATATACTAGTAAATATTCCTATTTTGGTGGGGACTATGTTATTAGTTAAACAATGTATTTGTCTTTAGCTATAATGATGGAGTATAGAATTCATGTTGCTTACACTAGTTTAGTTCACAGTCTAATGTATGCTATGTTTTACATAAAGCTAGACATTGCCAATATAGTAGGAGCCCAAATTTATTATATGGCTAATATTGGTATAAAGAAATGCGCACCACTGAATATAGACTTTATGTGAATGTGAAACACTACAAACTATTATATTTTCTACTTTTGGGATTACTCACAAACCTTCAAGATCCAAGGTTTTGTCAACTTAGATTGGATAGTAGATCTCAATCAAAAAATATCTACTAGTGGCTATTTCTTTAAATTATTTAATGTTGTTGTTAGTTGAATGAGCAAGTGATAGGTTTTAGTCATTTATCCATTATAGAGGCAAAGCATGTGACAATTATTAAAAATTTATAAGGAGACAATTTAGTTTAGATTTTTTTTTTCAATTATTAGGCTAACTCAAGGTGTAGTTTAGATTGGATGTGAGAGTCAAAGTGTCATTATCTTCGAAAAACACAATTTTTCATATGTAGGTGGTGCATAAAGATGCACAATATCATTATTCTCATGACATGGTGGAGGATAGTGGATGATGATTGAAAACACTAACTCTTTGGTGAGTATTTTAGATGATTCGATGAAGCATGTGAGCATAAATAACTTTAGATTGTGTAGTAAATATAATGGCCTCATAGTCCTTAATAGCTAGATTGATCATTTTGGAAGGTGTTTTAAATAAGTGTGAGAACATTGGAAAATAATTCTCTTAAACTCTTTTTTGTAATGTTCATGTCTAATTATTCAATGGTTAATCTTCACATCTATTTCTCTCATCACTGGTTAGTCTAGGGCATGTTTCTACTATCTTCTTCCTTTGAGACAGGTGCTAGCCACCTAGAATTGGATATGATCTCACCTTAAAGTCCTATATCTATGAGAAAATCAGCTAAATTAAATCATCCCAATGAAAATTCTAAATTGTAGACAATTTGGTAACCTTGATTCATTGGTAAATAATCTTAATGAAGTAGTACCATTAGTTAAGTTTTCACTTGAAGAATGTGCCATCATGCTCACCAATTTTTTCTCATTTAATTCAACTACAACCATTTGGTATGTTTTCTCTTTAGCTACCTTTTTAATCCATTCCCTCTTAATCTTAATAAATAAATGAAATAATTTGACATAATTAATCTTAATAAATAAATAAATAAAAATAATAATTACTAAATACAGACTACTTCTCTAAACTAACTATCGATGGGCGTATAATATCTAAAACCAGATGTATATCTTCAAAACTAGGAGTTGCTTTTGCACATGTTCGTGAGGAATTTATATCCATTTGCATTATTGAATTTCTATTCTAGTTGTCAAATCATGAATGCAAATTATGCTAGTTGCTTTGCACAGAGGGTATATTAACTTCAATGGCCTTCAGACTAGTCCCTAATTTTGAACTTTTACCAAATAAGGGAGTACCAACAATCAAAATTTAACAAACTTGGGCATCTTGATTATTTCATTGTGCATGGATGCCTTCCATCCCCACAAAAGAACTAACAACTATATGCAAATTGGAGGGTGTGCATGAATTTACTCATGAGATATCACGGGCTACATTTTTCGATACTCATCGTGCATTTGACTATTATTTTTACTCCTTTCTTCTGGCATACTTTGGTCAGTATTTTATCTTGTTTTGAAAACAATGCCGTAGTAGCCTTTCAGCTTACAAATGATGTAATGGCCCTGTGTATATTCATTTGGTTGCAAAACCTTTTGTTGGTTTTTATTTAAAACCTATATTTAGATTTGAGATTAAAAAAAAAAAAATTCGTTTATTAGTAATGGATCAGGAGGCCACCAGCTATAAGGAAAAGTGGATCCAATGTCCCACAAAGAGCCATGACTTCTGAAAGAAGTCACAAGCTACGCTACATAGACATCAAAGCTCACGGGTGGGTTCTTGTCAAAATCTGTTGGCTACCCCATGTGCTATATGAATTTCATTTTGATCTTGTATCATCAGATAATATAGGAAAAACGACCACAAGGAGAGATCGTTGGAAAATCCATGTGCATTTTTTCTATACGAGAGAGAAATTTGTTGCGTATTTATGAAAATCGTGCATATAATCTTTAGGTGCTCACACATAGTTGAGAATCAGCTTCGGTTTAAGATTGACATAGATGAATGGTGTCTCATACCTATCCTAATTATGACGACTTGGATTGTTGGCCACAACGTCGGGAGTTCGGTATTGAATTTACTTGTAGTTTATCCAATTCAATAAATATAGATTAGACTTGAATTTAATTTAGTTGATGCGTTATAGTTCATGCAGGTTGTAGTTGAGCTAGTGATGCTTGGCAGAATCTCAAGCCCAGCGGTAGTAATGGGACTGCTTATCTATTTGAGAGGCATGATATCCATGTAGTTCTTAGGGTACCTAGGAGAGGGAGATTGTTTCAATTGGCTTTGCAAATGTAAATGGCTTTTTAGTTATTTTCGAACTGGTTATGGGAATGGAACCTCTATGTAGTTTGGCACAGTTGGTTAGAGATTTATGGAAAGCATTCCTTAAAAGTAAAACATTACGTATGCAGGACGAATATTGGGTTGTGTTAGATAGGAAATTTAGTAGTCTTGTTTGGTTTTGTTTGGGGAATTTAGTGCTCCTGAATGTTGTAGATGAATCTTCTACCAACCTTTTGAGAAATGATTAGAAAGTTGTACCACACCAAATCATTGGTGAACAAGCATCTTTTATGGAAGTAGTATTTTTTTAGGGTAGGTGATAAGGATTAGGTTATTGAACAATGCATTTAATACTATTGTATACTAACTATATTTTTTCTTGTAAAGATGGAGGAAGAAGATATATGCATGGTCTTGTTATGGTTTTTATTGGTAGACTTATGAGACAATCTAGCAATGGCCATTTGATGCACTAATTCAATTTTTTTTCTTTTGTTTGCATGATAAGGTAGTGGACTCTCTTGTCCCAAATGATGTAAGTTGGAAAGATTATAAAATGGATGGTCTAAGGAAACGAAAAGAAGGATAAGAAAACAAGACTAGATCTAAGTCTCAAGGGAGATCTGAGTCTGCTAGAAAATAAAAGGAAATATGTTGGAGATGTTGTAAGAAAGCTAGAATCAAGAAGGAATGCAAGTAGAACTATAAATGAAAGAATGAATTAAATGAGGAATTATATTTTAAATCCTTTTAGGCTGAATTAAAAATGTGTTATAGATTTTCTTACACATGCATGTGAGGATGAATGGAAGATTTTTTTTGTGTGCTTCTTTCTACATGACTTCTCCCCATGAGTGATTTTATAACTATGAGAAATTTGATGGTAGAAAGATCTTTCTCAGTGTCAAATCGTTTCCAAGTATTGTTGTGCATAGTTGAGTTAATATTAGATCTTTTGATAGGAGGATACAATTTATTTTGGGAGCTTTGCACATTCCAAGTTTGGCACAAGACGTATTAGCTAGTAGTAATATAAATGATGTGAGAGTGTAATTAGTGTTCATTGAGTGATGTTTTTGGCAAAGGGACTTTTGTTTAGAACTCTTTTCCACCTTTATGTTAGCACCCATATTTGTTTAGTGATACCTCTTAATGTATGCTTACAAGATCAATAATTATAGAAAAGGGAATTTAGGAATTGTAGTAAAGGCACACATGTCAAGACCTATGGTAATGTTGAATGTTGCATGGGTTTACATGTTCTCACCTTAGAAACCAAGCTACTAGCTAAGAGGAATATGTTGTGGCATGGCCACATGGGCCACATTGGTGTAAAGGGTCTTAGGAATTAAAACACAAATCTTGTATAAGAGTTAACTAATTGTTTTCTTGATTCAAACTATTGTGAATATAAAATTTATTGAAAAAAAATAATGTTCAACTTTATTCAAGTTACTTAAGTCTAGTGTGATTTTTTATGTTATTCATAGTGATGTGTCAAGTCTTGTAGACATGCTTGATTGGAAAAGACCATGTATTGTTTTACTTTAATTGATGATATCTCAATCAAGATGTGGGTCTATTTTATAAAGAATCAATCCAAGGTCTTCATTAAATTTGAAGAGTGTAAGGATCTTTTAGAAAATTAGGCAAGTAAAACGATCAAACCGTTGAAAATAAATAATGGTAAATAATTTATTTATAAGTAAACTTTCATAGATTCAATAAAAAAGAATGATATTAAATGTAATATTTCAACTCCATAAACTTCTAAAAAAATAGAGTTGTAGAGGACATGAGTAATTTGCTAAGGGAAAGGATGATAAGTATGTTTAGCGGGGGCTAGTTTAGAATAGGGAGAGGTGATTAGTACTACATGTTACTTAATCAGTGGGTCCCATTTATTAGCAATTATCGATGAAACCAACATTGTGGTTTGGATAAGAAGAAAGAGAACAATTAAATATCCTTTAGTATTTGGTTGTGATGCATATGTACTTGTGTGCTCGTAAAGAAGAGGTCAAAATTGTAATATAAAGTAGTAAAGTGTATATTTTTTAGTTATGGTAAAGATAAAATAATACAAGTTATGATTGACATAATGTGAAATTTATTATATAGCTAGAATATGATCTTGAGAGAGATTGGGTATTCTTCTATAGTTGAGCAACTAGATGGGAGTGTTAATTCTACAATGCAATGATAACCAAAGGTCAAGATAATTACGCTTGAAGGTGAAACAAAAGGTTTGGATGTAATTTATGAGGATGCTAGTATAAAGAGATTAAAGAAATTAAAATATAAAAATAAAATATTAGTTATGGTGAAAATATTTTATAACAATATTCCTTTATAAGGGGACAACCACCTAAAACAACTTGGATTTGGATAGCTCCAATAGGCTTTAACAAGAACATACTACTTCACATGATGATAATAACTAACCTAGACCTCCTATATGCACCTTACTTATGTCTTGGATGACATCCAAGCTAACTTTGATATGTACTTATAACCCATAGGACAATCTAAATAGCTATATATGATTATAATAATGATTATATAATTTTGAAGAGCTAAAGTAGCTACAATATAAATATTCATAACCTAATACATTCTATAAGGAGAGAAGAGTTATGGGAAGGATAAATAGAAGATACAAAGTATAAGGAGTTATAATGGACTGAAATTAATGCATTGAGATATAAATATAGGATACATGGTTATCAAGCCCAATATTGTGTATTATGTTTTCTTTCTATTTAAGTACCTAAAATAGATCCAAAATAAATTTTAAAATTACTTCTATAGAACTAAGTTTGGGGTTATTAGACTAGAATTGTAGTCTAAACCCTTTGAGAAAAAAACTCTAGCCTATCTCCTTTCGATTTCCTGCTACTATTAGTTTCATTGCTAGGAAATTGGTTAGCTTGTGTTGGGGTTTCTTCTAGGAATAAAGTTTTCAAATTCTAACCATTACCAATCAAGAAGAGAGCAAGAGATAAAGGAAGAGAAACAAGGATGCATGTTAAGGAAATTAGGCCAAAGCAACATCCACAAATATTTAAAGAGTTAAGGGAAAAGATGGATTAAGAGATGAAAGACATCACCCTTGATAAGGGAAGAAGATTGCTGCAAGAGGAAGGGGTTTCAATTTTACCTTGATGGATAACTAATGCAGCCATAGTATTTGATAATTTGAAATCTAATTGGAATATCTAGGTCAAACTAAATGCATATGTTGCTGATTAAATTTAGACTAGATCAAGATTTAATATTGATGATAAATCTCTATTTGTTTGGGCATTATACCAAATAGGAAAAAGGCCACTAACAATATATGATCCAAGTAATATTTATGGACAACTTCTTGTCCAAATAATTAAGGACACAAATCTAGTGGATGCAGATAACTTGATAATTAATGCAACAAATTTTACTAAAGCTCATGTGGAAAAATTAATAAAGTAAAACACATGGTGCAAGGAAAATAATTAATACTTGAGAGAAGAAAATATGTAGCTAAGGCATAAGTTGGGATCTTCTTCAAGGCCTCTCCCATTTCCATCAGTTGATGCATCCAATTATTCTTGAGAACACTCTTATAAGTCTCTATAGAAAAAAATCATTTGAAAAAAGAGACTGAGAAGCTTAGAGAAAGAGAAAAACAACTAAGCATGGAGTTAAAGACATCAAAATCTAACATGGTCATAGAATTAGTGAAATTGAGATTTAAAAAAATGTTGGCACATGTTGAGAAATTTTGGCTAATATATGTTGGGACTAGGAAGGATTTTGATGAGTAGAAGAGGTAAGAAATAAAATTAAGGTGCTTAAGAAAAAGCTTGAAATAAAAACTGGGACCTTTGACTATTTTATATGTAATGCTCTAAACAAAGGGAAGAAACAATAAAGAGGTGCATGAAAAGATTACAAATGTAACTATTGGTAGCATGAAGAAGATAGACAAATTGATGCAACAACAAAAAAGTTTCATGATAAGCCTGTAAGGAGCTCAAAAGACATGACCAAATAAAGGATACATTAATCCCTTCATTCCTCAAGAAAGATACAAGACTACTAAAAGAAACCGGAGCTTGTAGCTGAGATTTTAGAATGGTAAGCATGTTGCATTTTAGATGCTTTAGATAATTTATTAAAGGTGGTATGGAAATGAAATGTGATGTCTTACTCCATTCAGTACATTAATATGAAATGCTAAATCGCAAAGTTTATTATAATATGTTCTATTCATTCTTATGATGTTGCTCGGAATTTTATTTACTGTATGTTCTATACTATTATTCATTTATCTATAGTGGCACGTAGCTGTTATAGACAAAATTTATTTTCGCCATATCGTCATGTCATTGGATAGCTAATAATTGACGTTGTTGAGATAGATTCAATATAAGATAAATTGAATAAAGAAAATATATTTAAGTCAGTTTAATTAATAAAACTTCAAAGTTCTAGCATTTTTTTATAGCTAGCATATGTTCTAGACACTTGAGATTATTTACAATTTTCAAGAACTACTGAGTTCGTGTGGAACGGGGAACCCCATTGACGATTGTTGGCGTTGTGATCCCTACTGGGTTAATAATAGAAAGAGACTAGCTAACTGTGCTATCGGATTTGACAAAAATGCCATCGGAGGTAAGAATGGGAGATTTTATATAGTTACAAATCCAAATGACGGTGACCTGGTCAATCCTCGACATGGCACTCTGCGACACACTATTATTCAAATCAAGCCTCGCTAGATTATTTTCCAAAGAGATATGGTTATTTAGCTCAAGGAGGAGCTTATCATTAAAAATTACAAGACAATTGATGGTAGAGGCGCCAATGTTCATATAGAAAATGGACCTTGCATTACAATACAATATGTGACCAATATCATCATACATGGCATCCATATCCATGACTGTAAGCCTGTAGGAAATACAAATGTGAGGAGCTCCCTGACTCATTATGGGTACAAAACCAGGAGTGATGAAGATGGAATTTCTATCTTTGGAGGAAGTGCAATTTGGGTAGATCACTGTTTGCTGTCAAGCTGCGCAGATGGACTAATCGACGCCATAATGAGTCCCACTACTATAACCATTTCAAACAAATTTTTTACTCACCATAACAAGGTGCTTTAAACTGCTTGTTTGGTCTGCCATAAATTTACTTTATTTATAAAAGGTTTTACTATTATACTTTTATCACATGGATCTTACAGTAGGGTACTAAAAGGCAATTATTAGACATAAACATAAATAAATGTTAGTATTAATAAACTTGTCGGTAGAGTGCTATTTCTCAAGTCAGGTATATATATTATTTTTGTAGGTGATGCTTCTTGGACACAATGATGCCTATACCCAAGACGTCAAAATGCAAGTAACAGTTGCATTCAACCACTTTGGAGAAGGGCTTGTTCAGCTAATGCCTAGGTTTGAATAAAATTTTATAACTACTGTGTATTTCTTTTACGAAGAACACAATACAACTTGCTGACGTTTATTTGTTTAAGTTTAAGAAATGAATTTTATGATGTAGATGCAGATGTTGACATGGATACTTCCATGTGGTGAACAATGATTACACCCATTGGGAAATCTATGCAATCGGGGGAAGTGCAAACCCCAGCATTAATAGCCAAGTAAATAGATTCCTTGCTCCTCATAATCTATTCCAAAAGTAGGTAAAAGATCCTTACAACTCACGTCTCTTATATATTTGGTATTCAAGGGATTTAGAATAGTTATGGTATGGGTAATGTGCAGGTGACAAAGCCCAAAGATTCAACAGAAGGTAATTGGAGATCAGTGGAAGATCTAATTTTAAATGGGGCATTCTTCATAGCATCAGGGGTTGGAGCATCCTCAAACTATGCCAAAGCTTTGAGTATGGAAGCAAGACCTTCCTCTATTGTGGGCTCTATAACTACAAATTCAGGTGTTCTCACTTGCACTCCGATCATTAATTACTAAAGGGGAATATATTAGTATCTTATTCACAAATTTGAAGCATAGTGGTGGAACGTTAAGTCAATATGGTTTTTATTATTTTGATTGCCACTAAAAATAATTTTTAAGCTATGCTTCACAAGGACTACGGTATATAGACGTGAATAGTTGAATTTATGTCTATACCAGTATTTAAGAAAACTAATTTGTGTGAGTTTATTTTTTAACTATTAACACACCTTGTATAATTGCACATGACACAACTAAATAAATTCACTCTAACGCGACTTGTATTGACCTTTCGAGTTTAATTTTTCTATTACTATTTTATTTAATATAAAATAGAGTATAATTAACTCATAGAAAGTGAGATATTTTAGAGTAGAGTCGCCTTTCCATTTAGGTTAATTAAAAAGTAAATATAATTAATTTTTAATATATTAATTTAGATTAAATAGATTGAAAGTTGAAAAAAATAAATGGTGTAAATTGATTTTTTTAAAGAAACCTAAGGGTATGGATATTTACTTATTACACTAATGTTGAAGATAATATTGATGTAGTGTATAGTCCACTCACTTCTATATCAAAAATAGATGATTTGAAAACTTTCATTGTGAAAGATTATATACAAAATATTAATTGAACTTAAGTTAATTATGTGATTCTAGATTAATTTTATATTATACATGTCTAATTTGTAACTCTAGACCTTATCTATCACAATATATACTTTTTCTCTTTGATTTTCTAGATTCTATACTCCTCATTGATTGTTAAGGACTTGATATATTTATAACTACATCATAAAGATAGTGAAATAATCAATGGTCATGTTCTCCTACTCCCTTAATTAGAATATTTTTTTGATTGTGATAAAGATACTTAGATGTTGATTTTGATACAATATTTTTATTCCATTTAAAGTTCCAAATGAAAATGTTCATAAGTTCATTCTAGATATGAACAAATAGTCAATGATTGCTTAATGGTCAATTAATGTCTTTAAATTGAAGCGATACTAGATAATTCCATGTTTTGCAGACTCAACTCCCAATGGCTATGAGGAAAGAGGAGAATTTTAAAATTTGAAACAAATTTATTTTTCCTTAACATTCAAGCCAAGAAAGATCAATCCTCAATGCTACAAAAATGGTCCATTGTAAAAAGATATATAATACAATGATCATGGGTAAATGTATGCAAATATAGGACAAAAAATAATGGGAATGCATGAATATAAATATAGATAGGATATAGATAAGAATGGATATATATTCATTTATGGAAATAGGAGTAGGAGAACATAGATTGAAATTAGGGAAGGTGCCAAACTTATTAAAAATGGTTTTTGCATGCCAAAAATATTTTTTCTTTCTAGTGACTGAAAAATGAGTTTCTAATGCAAAATTAAAAATGGCTCCTGTAAAAGTTTTTAAATTCTAACATTTGATTTGTAATTTTGTCCTCCAAGCTTTGATTTTTTTGAAAAAAAAGTCAATTGTGACTTTATCCAACCTTTTGGATGCTTTGGAAATGTTGAAAATTCTGCCAAAATTACCTAAATGCTACAATCACACAAACCTCCCAAGAATATAACTATGCAAAGTAGATTATAGGGATACTTATTCTTTTGTTAAGTTGTACTTATTATTAGGGCTATGCAATGATGTAGGAGAAGAGAATACTTGGTTTTTTAATATTATAGCTATCAGTTAGTCTCAAATCTATTAAAAACTAGATATTAAAATTAACTGTACTAGACAACAAGTTCCAATACCATGTTAGATTCTTTGGGAAGTGATAATCCGGCTAGAATCTCATGTCTGACCTAGATCTTATGCAACTACAATTAATAGATAATCGAATATCAAATAGTAGAGCCAAATTCTGAAATGAAAGAATAATATAGACAATGCAAGAGAACTTGAGAATACTCTTGATACACTCACCAAGCTACCAATAGGTGCATTAACTCCTACTACCCATAAAATATGGGAAGTTTTACCCACGTGATAAATGTCAAAATATGTAGCATAACCTCCTTAAGTGAAGATAGAAAAGAAGCTATAATTAGTGGCATAAAAGCCAAAAGAGGGTGAGAAAATCAATTACCCTATAACCTAGTAAAGGTAAGAACAAACTAGTAGTTATGGAAGGAGGCACAACAAGCAAAAAGAGGGTGTGTGACTCAATTACTCATGTGTTAGAAAGTGGTACATGTAGTTTATGTATTTTTCCATGTTTATTCACATTAACCACTCCTAATAAAACTAAGAAGCTTAAATAATATTTGTAGGAAAAAGAATAACCCCTAACATATGGAAATAAAAAACTTACACTAACAACTACTATGTGGTAAAAGGAAAGGATTCATTGGCATAAAAATTGAAGAAATACTTATATGGTGTCCAATGATCTCCAAAATTATGGTTTCAAAAGTTTAATTCATATGCTTTGTGTTATAATCTAGTGCATTTCCTAGTTGTGTTGGTTGCCTATATAATTGGTTGGATATTGGACTTTGGTTTTGGTTGGGTTGGTTTTATGTACTAGATGGTAGTCATCAGAGTGCCGATAATTGTTTCTTCTTTCCCCTATTTTTTGTGTTATGTTGTTTATAGACTTTACTTTCTACTGTATTGGGTGTTGGGCCCCTTAGCAACTATTTAATTACTAAAAATAAAACTTTATGATGGTAATAAATCTCTTTTTATCAATTTATGCATAGATCATATGCTGATATTTGGTAACAATGAATGGATGATTAGAGATATGGTATATCAAATTTCATTACATTTCAACATAAACAATTAGGGGTTCCTATATGGATCCTAGGCATTGAAAAGGGAGAGAAATAAGAAATGTTTGATTGGGATAGACTATGTATGTTGAATTTGTGTTGTAATATTTTAGTATGGAGAATTATATAGTAGGAAATGATTCTATTTTTTGGGTACTAAGTTATTAGTTAGGTAATATATACATCTTCACCGTTAAATGTAGAATATATATTGCATGTTCCTTACACTAGTCTACTTCATATTCTAATTTATGTTATGTTTTACATAAAGCTATACATTGGTGATGTAATGGGAGCCTCGGGTTATTATATGGCTAATATTGGCATAGAGCATTGAGCAACAATTAAGAGAGACTTAAGGTGAATGCAGAACACTATAAATTATTATATCTTCTACTATGGTGATTACTCACAAGGGATTGTTGACTTAGATTGGATAGGAGATGTAGATCATAAAATATCTACTAGTGGCTATTTCTTTAGCCTATTTAGTGTTTCTATTACTTGAATGAGCAAGTGATGGGTTGTAGTCATTTATCCATTGTAGAGGTATAGTATATGACAATTAGTAATTCCTATAAGGAGGCGAGTTGGTTTTAGAGTTTTTGTTGAATTTTTGGCCTTATTCAAGCAGTAGTTTAAATTCAATGTGAGAGTCAAGGTGTCATTAGCTTGGCCAAAACCCAATTTTTTATGTATAAATGAAGCATATAGATGCACAATACCATTTTTCTCATCATATGGTTGAGGATAGTGGATGATGATTGAAAATGTTGACTCTTTGGTGATTGTTTTAGATGATTTGATGAAGCATGTAAGCACAAATAACATTAGATGGTGTAATAAATATAATGCTCTCATAGTCCTTAATACTTATATGCTAATATTCCCTTTATGCTTTTGCAAGGTATTTGAAATAAGTGGGAGAATTCTAGAAAACCATTGTCTCAACCATATTTTGTTCATATCTAATTATTTAATAATTAAATTTTACATGTATTTCTATTATCACTGTTAGTGTGTGGTATGTTTCTACTATCATATTCGTGTTAGACTTGTACCTTCCACTTAGAATTGGACAAGCTCTCACCTTATAGTTCTATATCAAAGGTAAAATCAGCTAAATTATGCAAGTTGCTTGGAAAAGAGGGGCGTATTAACTTGAATGGCCTTCCTAAAGGTCCTTAATTTTGAACTTTTACCAAATAAGGGAGTACCAACAATCGAAATTTGACTACTTGAGCATCATGATTATTTCATTGTTCATGCTTGCCTTCCATCCCCAACTAATAACTATACTTTTATTTCATTTTTATTCCTTTAATTCTTCTAAGCATACTTTCGTCAAGATTTTATCTGCTTTTGGAAACGAGGTTGTTCTAGCCTTCTAGCTTACAAATGATGTAATGGCCCCATGCAAATTCATGTGGCTGCAAAAACTTTTCTTTCTTTTTATTTAAAAACTACATTTAGATTTGTGATACGAAAATAATTTTAGTTGATGAGGGATGGAGGAGACCACCAACTATAAGGAAATGTGGATCCCACGTCCCATGACAAATTCAAAAGCTACATGTGCTATATGGAGTTTGTTCTGATCTTTTATCGTTGAACAACATAGCAAAAACAACCATGCAGAACAGATTGTTGTAAAAGCCATGTGACTTTTTTTTTACACATGAGAAATTTGTTATTTGTGAAAAAGCATGGAGATACTCTTCAAGTGTGCACACATAACGTCGAGATTTAGCCTTAATTAAAGTTTCACGTAGATGGTCAGTGTCTCATACCCATCTTGACTATGACCAGTTAAATTGTTGCAAAGCATGTTGTGAGGTCGGTATTGAGCTTCTTTGTATTTACCAAATTTAAAGAATATAAACTAGAGTTGGATTTAGTTTAGTTGGCGTGTTATATTTTATGCAGGTTGTCGAGGAGCTGGTGATGCTTGGTAGAATATCAAGCTAGTGGTAGTAATGGGACTGCTTTTCTACGTGAGACACATGATATCCCTATAGTTCTTGGGCTACCTTAGAGATCTGGAGGTGGCAAGAGGTTCTCGTTGAATTGGCCTTAAAAACGTAACAAGCTATTCTATTATTTATGGACTGGGTATGGGAATGGAACCTCTGTGCTATCAGGGTTAGTCAGTTTGAGATCTATGGAAAGATTTCACTAGAAGTAAAACAACAGGCATGAAGGATGAAGATTGGGTTGTCTTAGATAGGAAATATGGTAGTCTTATTTGGCTATGTCTAGGAAATTTAATGCTCCTGAATGTTGTACATGAATCCTCTGCGACCCCTTTTTATAAAGTTAGGAAAGTTGTACCACACCATATCATTGGTGAACAAGCATCTTCTATGTAAGTAGTATTCTTGGAGGGTGGTTGATACAGATTCAGTTGTTGAGCACTTTATTTCATTTAACACTATTGTAAATGAAAGATGGAGGAAGAAGTTATAGGAATGGTCTTATGGTGTTCTTTTCTACACATATGGAGCAATATATTGATGAACATTTGAAGCACTACATTAAATTTTGTGCTTGTTGAGGTAATGTCTTCTCTTCTCCCAAATGGTCTTTCATAGAAAGAACAGTTCAAGTGGCATAGCTTTCTTTATTGGTGATAGCCTTATATCATGGTTGAGCTAAAATAATGATTTCATATCTTAGTCTATGGTAGAAGCAAAATATATTGTAATAGTTTCTTGTTGCATTTAGGTTTTATAGATAAAAAAGAAATTGTAGCAGATGGAGACTGAATTTGAAGAACCCATGCGTATCCTTTGTTACAATACACGTACTATAAACATTTCAAATGATTGGGTAACACATTAATGGAAAAAACCATATCTCAATTAAGTATCACTATCTAAGAGAGAAGGTTGCAAGGAAATAAGTGAAGATAGAATATGTTGAAACAAAGGAGAGATCATTACAAAACCTTTTCATAAGGAGACAGTTTAATATCTTGGCTAGAATTTAGGAGTGGTATCTCCCTCCTCTTAAATGAAGAGGAAGTTAGTATATGTTGAGGAGGAGTGTTGACTCCTCACTGGAAGTAGTCTTGGTGGTATTGTGAAAAAAAATTACAAAAGGTATTAGTAGATTAATTTTTCCTCACAAAAGGAGCAAGAGTTGAAGACTAAGAATCAAAGTGGATATTTGTCATTGATGTCAAAGGGGGAGAAAGGAAGCCAAAATTCTACACCATTTGGGGAAGAAAGGATTGAGAGAGAGAGAGAGAGAGAGAGAGAGAGAGAGAGAGAGAGAGAGAGAGAGAGAGAGAGAGAGAGAGAGAGAGAGAGAGAGAGAGAGAGAGAGAGAGAGAGAGAGAGAGAGAGAGAGAGAGAGAGAGAATGAAAGTCCAATTACAAGAGCACAAAGCCAAACTTGAGCAGAATTAAAGTCCAATTACAATGGAAGCAAATTTTCTACACAAGGGGAGCCCCTAATTTCCATTACAAGGAGTATTTTATTAGTAGCATTTTTCGTGTTTGCAACCAATGACAAAGGGGGAGATTGTTGAAATTTATATTTTCATTAATGTCAAAGGAGGTAGTTAAGGATGTATATAAATTATCATTATGTTACCCTTAATATCCAGTTTTAAAAAATTAGAATAATTTTAATTAATATTATGTCATATAAAATAATTATTGATCTAGATAAATAGAGTCAAGTTATGTTAAATACATCATTCAATATAGTATGTCACTAGTATCATCTTAATCAATTTTTTATTGTTGAAGGATTTGGAAGTATTTGTGATATGTATATGAATTCCATTCCTCAAAAACTATATCCACTAGCACAGTATTTTATACCACATTCTACCATAGTTATATTTTGAGGCTTGTAGTTTGGAAGATAAATAAGGCTACACACAAAGACAAATCTATTCAAGTTGCAAAGGTTGACTTCAATAACATGAAAAGTTTGGGTCAACATTATACTCATAGAGATCACTTCACAATATATTATGACTTTTTTGATGAATGGGTCAAATTATTGCACTATGAACCAACTATAGGAAGCATGTGAAAGTGTACTAGGACCAACTAATTTTTTTTCATAAAGAATAGCATCATCCAACTCTTGGAGTAGCATGTTGGATCTTTGTTTAACCCTTTTACATGTTTGGTCTAAAGTATGCATGCGGCAAACGTGTGAATGTTGTAAATAAGTTATAAGATGAGTTGTGATTATATATAACGTAGAGATGCATAAGTGTAATTGGATTCATTTCAAGAGTAATTCTTGCTAGTAGAACTAATAACCATGGTAGAAGTTATGTAAGTTGTCTACTAAATTTTAGGTTAAGTGGGCAAAATCAATTGAAGGTCTCATGCACTTTGAGAGGGTTGTCAAAAGTTGATTAGATCAAGGTGACGCTAAAGGTTCATCCTTGAAGATCTGTATATCATATCTTTCATGTGCTATTATTGTATTTAAGGTTGGCGCCTCATGATCATAGTTGGTGTTCACTTCTTAGACTCGGGGATTGGTGTCTCCTATGGGTTGATGCATACAAAATATTGTAAGTTTATTATTTAGTTTATGAGGCTAGATTTAGATATCAGATCCAAGCAACTTTTCTCGCCATGGTTTTTGCCTTAAGTTTCTACATAAATCTAGTATTATTTTGTGTTGATGTCCTGTTATCTTGTCTTATCTTATCAATTTCTATGACGTTTTGAGAAGTTATCAAGGGTAATTAATTTGGATTTGGCATCTACTGATTACCATTCTCTTAGTGTCTATGTGTGATTAGCACACATAATATATGCATTCTATTAAGAACAATAACCACTATTTCTTTTATTTTCATTCAAAAGAACTATCTATATTTCCTTGGATATGACCTTCTATTTTTGTCACTTTGTGCAATATTCCTTTATTCATAATGTATCTTTGTTCAAGACAAAAATCAAGTCCATCTAGCAGTAACACGTTATCCTATATTGTCTAACAATGTAAAAGTTTACTGGTTATTTTGGATAGTTTAAATGTTTGGAGAAGTTATCAAGGGTAATTAATTTGGATTTGCTGTCTACTAATTACCATTCTCTTAGTGTCTATGTGTGATTAACACACATAATATATGCATTCTATTAAGAACAATAACCACTATTTCTTTTCTTTTCATTCAAAAGAACTATCTATATTTCCTTGGATATGACCTTCTATTTATGTCACTTTGTGCAATCTTCCTTTATGCATAATGTATCTTTGTTCAAGACAAAAATCAAGTCCGTGTAGCAGTAACAAGTTATCCTATATTGTCTAACAATGTAAAAGTTTATTGGTTATTTTGGATAGTTTAAAAATTTGGATTTATAAGTTTTGAATTTCATAAATACTTTTCCTTTGTAATAATACTTTGTAAGTAATTTAGAATGATATTTTTGTATTAAAATTTAGCTATTAATGAATTGTAAATGAATACATTAACTCACACTTTAATTATAATCATTAGGATATTACTACTCATGGATTTGTTTAGGTCAACCCAAGAGTATAGCCAGTAATCCTTAGCTTGACTAAATCCATCCATTGATTATTACCATTTATTTATAATTAGATTAGTAGTAGATCAATAAAATAGATATTTATTTATATATTAATAAATGCATAGAGTAGCATACATCAATATAAGAATGCAAGTAGTTATTAAGAGAATTTAAGTAAGAGGTGTAGAGATGTTATTAAAGCTTGAAATTTATTAAGTTATAACATTAAACATATAGAAATAAATTCATTAGTCAACAATATTAAACTTGAATATATTCTTTCTGTATATCTTAAGATGAATAAGTTATTATTTGAATGCCTCTACAATACTTTGTTTGGATTAAAAATAGAAAGACTTTTTAAAATCACAAGACTAATATATAAAATAGGATAATAAGGATAGTAATGAGAAAAATTCACTCCTGGGTCAAGGGTAAGATGTAAGCCCTTATCCCTTACCATATAGAAATAATAAATTTTGTTTTTATTTTGTGATTGTTGAATATTGAACTCTGACTTAGTGAAAACTCTAATGATAATACGATAGTTTGCTTTTTTAAATGTAAAGGATAAGGGTGGAATTTCATATTAATCTCATGTTGACATGTTCGTATAGTTTCTTGACTAGATGATAGTTCCTTACCATTAAATGGTTAACCATCTCTAAAGTTTATGACTATATATATAAATATTAAATGGATTTGATCTTATATTGTGATTGTTTGATCATGATAACACTTTTTAATCAAAGGAGTGATTAGATGAATATGATATTTAATATTATAATCAAATCTAAGGTAGAAAGTTTATTCTAAGATAGAAAATATCTTCTATTATCAAAATATTTGAATCAATTAGATTTAATGAATGGAACTAAGTTATTTATGATAATCATTTCTTATCAATTTATAACATGTTAATGATATAATGTTAGTGAATTTATGCATCATATAATAACTCATGAATTAGTTGTTAAGTATATCATTTAGAAGATTTAATAATGAATTAGCATTTAATATGTCTTGCATGATATCAAGTTAATTAGATAAATTGATAGTTACCTTTTCTTTTGTACTCTTATACATGTGTCTGTATGAGTTTTAGACTCTCAAGATCATGTTTAGAGAAATCTTGTTATTGGTATTCTTATGTACTAATGTTTTTGAAATCAAATTTTATGCTGAATTTAATTATCAAGAAGATAATACGTGGTAGATGCTTCTATTTTCCTATGACTACTTTGTATACTTGTGCATTCAATTCTTGTTTGTGTAAATGGATGGTGCTAAACAACCATAGAAGGATTGAGTATCACCCTCTACATATCTATCAACAAATGACTTAAAAAGATGCATTGGGAAAAACATGTTTTATCAAATTTTAATATTAGACCATGCTACTACTTTTGATCATTCAAAACTCATACTCTTTGCCATATCATAATATTGCTATATTAGCATGTGTGTGTGCGCACACAAACACACACACACAAACATAGAGAGAGAGAGAGAGAGAGAGAGAGAGAGAGAGAGAGAGAGAGAGAGAGAGTATCATGCTACATAGATTCCATCACTCCTACTTGTTTGAGATTTCTCGACATCTATGTGTTGGGCCAGGTATTCTTCATGCCAAGAAGAGTTTGAGGGGAGTGTAAAGATTTTTGGTTGGGTAGATAAGTTCTTTGATGATGCTCTCACCCAATGTGTGCCTATTGGAGATAGTGTGTCCAGAGTTCCTCTTAGGGTTACCTTTATTTTTGTACTCTTTGTAATTGACCTTTTGATGTTATGTAAAGAAAATTGTTTCCTTATGACATGGGTTGTCAATGGCTTTTGTACTTAGACGTCATGTTTCCATTCTAATATATTTGAACATGTTATTTTAAATGTTTTAGAATAATGCGTATTTTATGCTATATCATTATTTTAATAATATGAAGGTCCTTATAGTTTGAAATTATTATTGTCTCAAAACATTAAAAATATCAAAATTGACACATTACTAACTCATGTGAATGCACATTGATATATTCAAAGCAGTTTCACTTGTAGTTGGGTTTTGTTTCATGTAAGATAAATAAATTTACCAAATATTGATTATATTTTCAATGTGAGTACATATAAGAGGCATTTTTATAATTTATTATTTTTGTATTTATAATTTAATAACAAGTCATCTAGTGTAAAAATGCTCTAATAATAAGAGGTGGTAGAAAATTTCGATAGAATTTATGATATAAGGACTCATGTTCAACTTTAATATTATTTTATGTGGCATGGAAAGTGAGATGTCTACTTCTAAAAATGGTTTACAAATCCAATCACATAGAACTATTTGGACTTTTGTTGATGCTATTTAAATGATTTTTATTTGATAAATAAAAAAAAATCTCATATAATTAATTACTCCATCTAATAGTAAAAAAACATAAGTATTAGAAAGCCTTCTATTATTCACAGCTCCTTTTTATAAGTAAGATCTACACAATTAGAAGTTCTAGAAATGAATGATCTTATTAGATCAATATAAATAACAATTAGTTCACCATTCATACTTCTTACAAAAGCCTTCTCACTATTAGGCTGTGTGTGTCATACAATTCAATAGAATTAAAAGTTGAATTAATGCACAAAAATATTCCAATAGTATCATATGTCTTTATTATTTTTAAAAGTTGAATATTTGGTTTGATTAAATATATATTTCAGGTTGAGCTAGCCATCCAAACTAAAAACATAGAAGGATTCAACATATTATTTAGAAGTTCATATTATTAAATTGATATGATGTAGAATTAGAAATAATCAATCTTTATAAACTTATAACCTTTAATTAATATATAAATATGTCTATTATACCTAATTATCCTCGTGACGTCACACATAGCAAATAAAACTCCAATTATTTTCACTTTGACCTATTTTTCTCTAACGTAATCATCCATTCATTATGTTTTATTGCGTTAACATAAAGAAGTTTATCCTACAAATATACATTTACAATCTATTAAGTTTCGATATATTAGATTCTTTGGAATTCTAATTTTTTCCACGATAAAAAAAATGAAGAGCGCGGGAACCATGTGAGCGCGGGAACAACATGCGACAATTTTATACCAAACTTGGTCGCCCATCCCCGTGCAAATTACGGAAGAGGAAAGTCATTTATAACCAAAGACAAATATACTTGTGGGCCATATCACCTTTTCCAATGTTTCTCATGTTTTAATGTGAAACCCAAAGAAGTGTTACTACTGAATAACTCAATGGAGTCACCATGGAAAGCAGACACGGATAAAATGCCGCGTCCACCACATCCATGAAAGTTTCTATATCTATGTTTTTCAAATAGATTTGGAGAAAACTCTCAATTCAGAAAAACGTCGGAGTAAACATTCTAAGAAACGTTGGAGGAATGCTCTATCACATCATTACTCACTATTGTTTATGAGTATAGGTAAGGTCAAGCGCTATAGATGGTAGTCATGTGCATATAAGAGAGCCCAAAGCCATAGCATGTAATACAACCATTGCAGGTTTTCTCCTATCCAAAATGGCGAGCAGACAAGCCTTACAGCCATTGTTTCTTCTTCTTGCTGTCTTTTTCATCAAGTTAGTAATGGTGGAATCAATTAGAACCCCCTTCAATATGACTAAGGCTGAGAATAGTGATAAATATCATGTTGAGAAGCCGAAGCTTGTAGTTCAAATGGTAAAAAGGTAACCATCTCGCCTTTCAGATGATTTAGACATTTTAGAGAATTTATTTATGGTAGTATAGAAATGAAATCCAATATCTTATTGAATTTAGTACATTAGTATGAAATCCTTAATGACAAGGTTTATTATAAATGTTCTATTTATTCTTATGCTTTTCCTCGACGTTTTCTTCACTGTAATGACAAGGTTATTATAAATGTTCTATTTATTCTTATTTATGGTAGTTGGTATGCAGCAGTTATAGAACAAATTTCTATCACCCATATCATCATGCCATTGGATAATTAACAATTGTCGTCAGAACTTCCATTGCATGTGTATTGTAATCAGCTTGATTTGATAATACATTGTACGAGTTTTGGAGGGTGGGATTTTTCTCCTAGAAGGGTTTCCCCACGGTAATCACTGTGTTATGTGTTCATTGCTATTTTGTTTATGCTTTATTATGCATTTCTTGATATCTTAGTAATATTTAAGTTGAAAGTTGCATAACCATCCTCTCAAGATTAGCGTAGGAAGCGTTTCCGCACACCTTTGCTTCCTTACAATCATGCCATTGGATAATTAACAATTGTCATCATTGAGACAGATTCAATGAAAGAAAATTCACTACAGAAAAGATATTTAAGTCAGTTCAATTAAGAGAATTTCAAAGTTCTAGCATTTTTTTATAGCTAGCATATATTACAGACAGTTGAGATTATTTACTTCAAGAACTATTGTGCAGGAGTTTAAATAATTCGAAAACAAAGCTGAGCTCGTGCGAAATGGGGAACCCCATCGATGACTGTTGGCATTGTGATCCTAACTGGGTTAACAACCGAAAGAGACTGGCTGATTGTGCCATCGGATTTGGCAAAAACGCCATTGGAGGTAAGAATGGCAGATTTTATATATAAAAACTATGAGATTTCCACAATCTATATTGTATAATAGTTTGTTTTTCTGGATTCGATTGTGTGTGTTATTTTTCCATCAACGTTTCGAATCACACTCCGTGATTCATCATCAGGATGAGAAGAATTCTAAAGATATGAAAGATGTTGAGTTGCTGATTTGAGACAGAATATAAAGAGGAGTGGGTTGTGGGAGGGCACGAGGAATGAGGAAAAAGGAAAAGAAAAAGAGAAAAAAAAAGGACCACCTATAGTTACAGATCCAAATGACGATGACCCGGTCAATCCTTGACCTGGCACTCTGCGGCATGCTGTTATTCAAACCGAACCTCTCTGGATTATTTTCCAAAGAGATATGGTTATTCAGCTCAAGGAGGAGCTTATCATGAACAATTATAAGACTATTGATGCTAGAGGTGCCAATGTTCATATAGCAAATGGAGCTTGTGTTAATTATGGGTAGCTTGGACAGTTGTTCGTCCTTACCCAGAAATAACAGCATTAGTTATGGGTAGTTTTGGACAGCTGTTGGTCCTGACCTAGAATTAGAAAATGGTTGTTTTTGTCAAACAAGTGTTGTTAGGATAATAACAATTGTTATTTAATAGTGGCTCTTTTTAGGTGACACCTCATAGCCAAAATTAGTTATTGGTTGATTGAGTTGTCTTAATCTCAGCCATTGGTTTGAATTAATCTCGGTCATTGGTTTTCCAATAGAGTAGTATAAAAAGGGGTCATGGGTCATTTGGAAAACAAGAAGTCTTGAGAAGAATTTGCAGTGATAGCAAATAGTCTTGCAGTGTTAGCAAGAGGCGCAGTGATAGCGTTGATATAGCAGTGGAGGATATCAGCAGGAGATATTAGGAGTTTGTCGGAGTTCTGCCAGCAAGAGGCAAGGAATTCTTTTGTAATTCTTATATTGCTGAAGATTAATATATTTTCCATCTATAGAACTGGTTTTCCCTTAGGGGTTTTTCCAGGGACGATTGTCCAAAAATATTGTGTCCTTGTGTTGCTTATTTCTTTCCGTATTTTTAGTGAAGTTGCAGTTGTGTTATTTTTCGATATTCAGCTGTAAATTTATTTTCAACAGTTAAATAATTTTTATGAGATAGGAGATTAATAATCAGTGACTGCAATAGAATTTCTACATGGTATTAGAGCCTTGTTGAGGGTAGAAAAGGTTTACCCTAAGCAAAGGAAAGAAATTTGAGTTTGACCTCTTTCGAGTTATTGTTTTCCTTTATTTCTTTGAGATGGCCTCAGCAGGTTTGAGAGATCAGGATAGATTGGATGGCGCCTCAAATTTTGGTGTCTGGAAAGCCAGAATTTTTTATTGCTGGAAGAGAATGGTATCAAGGAATATGTTACCAATACAGTTGTTGTACCTACAGATCCAGTACAACTTGCAGCATACAAGAAGGATGATGCCAAGGCGAGGAGGATAATCCTTGATGGTGTCAAGGACCATGTTGTTCCACATATCACAGAGTTAGATACAGTGAAGAAGATGTGGGATGCCATTCTGAATCTGTACCAGAATGCTACCACTAACCGGAAGCTGATTCTCAGAGAAAAATTGAGGAATACCTGGATGAACAAGGGAGAAGATGTTACAAGTTACCTCACCAGGCTTAGACTTGTCAAGGACGAGTTAGCAGTTGTTGGAGATAAGCCAAATGAAGATGAGCTAGTAAGAATAGCCCTAAATGGGTTTTCTAAGCAGTGGGATGTCTTTGTTCAAGTTATTAATGGACGAGACACCTTACCAAGTTGGGATCGACTTTGGAGTGATTTCACTCAGGAGGAGCTTAGACTTAGCCTTGTCAATGGAGCCAACAATAAGAGTTAGAAAAGTGAGGTAGAACAAGAAAATGTTGCCCTAGCGGGAAAGGGGAAAACAAAGAAGGGATCTAGCAAAGGAGCAAATTCACAAATTGAAAAGAAGAAGAAGGACCTATCTAAGGTCAAGTGCTTTGGTTGTCACGAGTTTGGCCACTATGTCAGCGATTGCCCACAAAGGAAGAAAGATAAAAAGGGCAAGAACCAAGTGGCAGCTTCAGCAAGTGCAGAGGAGCTCTCTAGTAGATTGGAGGATGAGTTTGCACTCATAGCTTGTATGATTAGCTCAACCTCACAGAGTGTCTGGTATATAGATAGTGGGGCATCATTTCATATGACAGGAGTTCAAGAGTACTTCTCCAACTACAAGGAGGAGAACACCAGAATCCAGATCTCTATGGGGAACTTGTCCAAGCTCAACTCAGTTGGGAAAGGGACTATTCAGCTTCAGAGGGAGAATGGAAAGGTAATTCCTCTTCATGATGTGTTGCATGTGCTAGGCTTAGGTATGAATTTGGTTTCTATATCTATCCTTCAGGATAAAGGGTATAATGTTCTCTTTAGAGGGATGCATGTTTTGATTAGCATAAAGATTGGAAATCACCCGTATCTATTGGAGTTAGGAGTGGTCACCTTTATAGGTTGCAGTTTGATACTCCTAAGGCACTCATGAGCAGCAGTAACCCTAGAGATATTGGAGAGCTATGGCATAGGAGGATGGGCCATATTCATAATGGAGCACTTAGATTGCTTTGTGAGACAGTGACAGGTGTTCCAGAGGTGAGCACAGAGCATGATGATGTATGTAAGGGATGTGTGTTGGGAAAGTTTGTGAAAGCATCTTTTCCAAGGAGTGACACCATATCTACGAGTGTTCTTGATCTAGTACATTCAGATGCATGTGGACCAATGTCGACAAAGTCTCTCAGAGGATATGAGTATTATGTTACCTTTATTGATGATTTCTCTAGGAAGACCTGGATATACTTCTTGAAGACCAAGGATGAGGTTTTCAGTCGCTTCCAAGAGTTCAAGGCTCTTGTGGAGAACTCAACAGGAAGGAAGATAAAGGTTCTTCGGTCAGACAATGGAGGTGAGTACAAAGGAAATGACTTCCAGGATTTCTGTACCAGAGAAGGAATCAAGAGAGAGTGGACTGTTCCTTACAATCCACAGTAGAATGGAGTTGCTGAGAGGAAGAACTGTTCTATTTCGGAGGCAGCAAGGGCTATGCTACATGACCAGGACATGCCCCGCTACTTATGGGCAGAAGCGTGTAGTACAACAGTCTACATTCAGAATAGGGTTCCACACAAGGTACTAGGGAAAATGACACCAGAGGAGGCTTTCACGGGGAAGAAGCCAGATGTTGGTCACTTCAGGATATTTGGGAGTTTGGCATATTGCCTTATTCCTGGAGACACACGTACCAAGTTAGATCAGACTGCAGAGAAGGGGTACTTTGTTGGGTATAGTGAAACTTCAAAGGTATATAGGATGTTCATTCCAGGGACCAGAAGAATTATTGTCAGACGTGATGTCAAGTTCATGGAGGACAAGGCATTTAGAAGATCCAGAGATTTGCCAGCAGATGATCGGAGTGAGCAGCCAACGAAAGCTCCAAGTCCAAGTCAAGGACAGCAATGCTCAAGTACAGTTACTAGTACAAGCATAGACTCAGGTAGTGAAGATTCACAGAGTATGGAGCAACTGGTGCAGTAGGATATGCATCTAGATGATATAGAGGTTGATATTTCATCCTCTACAGTTGGCAGTAGGAACCATGAGGTTCAAGACATACAAAGGGATACTCAGGAGTCTGTGGGAGCTCCTAGGAAGAGTACAAGATAGAGGAGACAACCAGCCAAGTTCAATGACTATGTGGCATTAGTCAGCCAGTTGGTAGATAGTGAACCTTCCAGCTATCAGGAAGCTGCAAAGCATCAGGTATGGCAAGATGCTATGGTTGAGGAATATAACTCAATAATGCAAAATGATGTATGGGAGGTAGTGCCTAGACCAACTGATAGAGCAGTAGTTGGATCGCACTGGATCTTCAAGATAAAGCATGGTGCAGATGGTAGCATCGAGAAATATAAGGTGAGGTTTGTGGCCAAGGGGTTCTCTCAGAAGGAGGGAATAGACTATGAGGAGACATTTGCTCCTATGGCCAGGTATACTTCTATACGAGTTGTAATCTCATTTGCAGCACAGATGGGATGGCAAATCCATCAAATGGATGTCAAGACAGCATTCCTTAATGGAGAATTGAAGGAGGAGGTATACATAGAACAACTAGAAGGCTTTGTAGCACACAGTAAAGAGACCCACATGTGCAGATTAAAGAAAGCCTTATATGGACTCAAGCAGGCTCCCAGAGCGTGGTATGAGCGCATTGATACATACTTGCAGAAAATGGGCTTTGTGAAGAGTGAGGCTGATGCGAACCTCTACTACTTGGTGGTTGGGGGTGAGGTTCTCATTCTTGTTCTATATGTGGATGACTTGTTTCTTACTGGTGCACTAGGACTCATAGAGGATTGCAAGAGGGACCTTGCAGAAGAGTTTGAGATGAAGAATTTGGGACTTATGCACTACTTTCTAAGCATGGAGGTGTGGCAGACTGATGGAGAGATTTTCCTTGGTCAAGGGAAATATTGCATTGAAATCTTGAAGAGATTCGAGATGGAAGATTGCAAAGCCATGTCTACACCCATGATCACTAATTGGAGGAAGGTAGATGCATCCAAGGAAAAGGATGTTGATCCCACCCTATACAGGCAGGTGATTGGTTCGCTCATGTATTTGGTCAACACCAGCCCAGATATAGCCTTTACAGTAAACTCTCTTAGTCAGTTCATGGTAGAGCCAAAGAGAGTGCATTGGACGGCGGCTAAGCATGTGTTGCATTATCTTCATGGTACAGTTGAGTACGGGATCAGATATGTTCGAGGTGAAGGTATCAAGTTGATAGGCTATACTGATGCAGATTGGGCAGGCAGTACAATGGACAAAAGGAGTACTTTAGGATGTTGTTTCAGCCTGGGATTAGGAGTTGTTTCTTGGTTCAGCAGGAAGCAAAAATCTGTGGCCTTGAGTTCATCAGAAGGAGAATACATAGTAGCCAGCATGGCGACGTGTGAAGCTATATGGCTTCGGAAGTTGCTAGTAGCCTTGTTTGGTCAGAAGGTTGAGACTACGGTGATACACTGCGACAATCAGAGTTGCATCAAGTTGACTGAGAATCCAGTGTTTCATGATAGATCGAAACATATAGACATCAGGTATCACTTCATCAGGGATTGTGTACAGAGGGGGATTGTTCAGCTACAGTACATACCTACAGAGGAGCAGGTAGCAGACATTCTAACAAAGGCATTGGGGAAGGAAAAATTCATCTTCTTTAGAGATAAGATGGGTGTCGTGCAGAACAGCTTCCTCGCTAAGAGGGAGTGTTAATTATGGGTAGCTTGGACAGCTGTTCGTCCTTACCCAGAAATAACAGCATTAGTTATGGGTAGTTTTGGACAGCTGTTCGTCCTGACCTAGAATTAGAAAATGGTTGTTTTTGTCAAACAAGTGTTGTTAGGATAATAACAATTTTTATTTAATAGTGGCTCTTTTTAGGTGACACCTCATAGCCAAAATTAGTTATTGGTTAATTGAGTTGTCTTAATCTCAGCCATTGGTTTGAATTAATCTCGGTCGTTGGTTTTCTAATAGAGTAGTATAAAAAGGGGTCATGGGTCATTTGGAAAACAAGAAGTCTTGAGAAGAATTTGCAGTGATAGCAAATAGTCTTGTAGTGTTAGCAAGAGGCGCAGTGATAGCGTTGATATAGCAGTGGAGGATATCAGCAGGAGATATTAGGAGTTTGTTGGAGTTCTGCTAGTAAGAGGCAAGGAATTCTTTTGTAATTCTTATATTGCTGAAGATTAATATATTTTCCATCTGTAGAACTGGTTTTCCCTTAGGGGTTTTTCCAGGGACGATTGTCCAAAAATATTGTGTCCTTGTGTTGCTTATTTCTTTTCGTATTTTTAGTGAAGTTGCAGTTGTGTTATTTTTCGATATTCAGCTGTAAATTTATTTTCAACAGTTAAATAATTTTTATGAGATAGGAGATTAATAATCAGTGACTGCAGTAGAATTTCTACAGCTTGCATTACAATTCAGTATGTGACGAATATTATCATTCATGGAGTTCATATCCACGACTGTAAACCTGGGGGAAATACAAATGTTAGGAGCTCCCCGACCCATTATGGGTTTAGAACCAAGAGTGATGGAGATGGGATTTCCATCTTTGGATCAAGCACAATTTGGGTTGACCACTGTTCATTGTCAAGTTGCGCAAATGGATTGATCGACACCATCAGGGGTTCCACTGCTATAACCATTTCAAACAACTTTTCCACTCACCATGACAAGGTGCTCAAAACTGCTTGTTTGGTCTACCATAAATATACTTTTCTTTGAAATTAGGTTTCACAATTGTTTTTTTTATCCGAGGATTTTAGGGTAGGGAACTAAAAGCCTATTACTAGACTTATGAAAAAAATGTGAGTATTTACTAAATTGTCGATAGAACGCTATTTCTCAAATCTAATAATTATTCACTTTTTAGAGGTGATGCTCCTGGGACACAACGATGCCTACACCAAGGACGTCAAAATGCAAGTAACAGTTTCTTTCAACGACTTTGGAGAAGGGCTTGTTCAACGTATGCCTAGGTGTGAATAGATATTCCTTGCACAAAGACCACGAATATACACCTTGCTGAAGTTTATTTGCTCAAGTCTTTAAGATATTAACATTATGATGCAGATGTCGACATGGATACTTTCATGTGGTGAACAATGATTACACCCACTGGGAAATGTATGCAATCGAGGGAAGTGCAAACCCCACCATTAACAGCCAAGCCAAAAGATTCCTTGCTCCTGATAATCGATTCCACAAGGAGGTAAAAGACCTGTACAACTCATGTCTCTTATATATTTGGTATTTAACGATTGTAGTATAGTTATAGTATGGGTAATGTGCAGGTTACAAAGCACTAAGATTCAATAGAAGGCAACTGGAGATCAGTGGGAGATCTTATGTTAAATGGAGCATTCTTCACAGCATCAGGGGCTAAAGCATCCTCAAGCTATGCCAAAGCTTCAAGTATGGCGGCAAGTCCTTCCTCTATTGTGGGCTCTATCACTGCAAGTTTGGGTGTTCTCACCTGTAGAAAAGGTTCCAGTTGTTAGACCAAATGCGTGCATTATAGACAAATTCTTAGGAATCCCTCAATTCTGTTACTTTGCAAGCATGAGCACACGAAATGAGGCTTCTTAGTTATTTTTGTTTTGTTTGCTGAGACTCTCTTGTCAACTTTCACTAAAGATGAATATATGGAAAATATCGAATAATATTTTTCTCAAATTTGAAGCATAGTGGTAGAACGTCAAGCCAATGTTTTGTTTATATTATCTCGATTATCACTTAAAAGCATTTCTTTGGTAAATCTCACAAGAACTGCAATATATAGATAGGAAATAGTTGAATTTATGTTCATACCAGTAATTCAAAAAACTAATTTATGCAAATGTTTCTTGAAACTACGAACACACCCGGTGTAATTGCATACGACGCAACAGTCAATGTCAAAAATAAATTGTGTAAATTGATGTTATTTTAGGAAATTAAATGTATAAGGGTATGGATATTTTATTAATATACTTAATGATTAAGATAATATTGGTGCACTGTAGATTCTGCTCACTTTCATATCAAAAAATATATAATTTGGAAACAGTCAATGTCAAAAATTGTATACAAAATCTTAATTGATCTTACGTTTATTATGTGATTGTAGATTGATTTTACACTACACATATCTAACTTGTAATCCTGCACCTTGTCTATTATTATGTAGACTTTTTCTCTTTGATTTTACTATATTCTCTATTACTCATTGATTGTTTTGATTAGATAAAGTAGGAGAGGGCCCAAACCTTTACATATAAACCTACCAAGCAACACAGAGGGATCTCATAAGGAGTGAGAAAACCAACAAAATTGAGAAGGTCTAAATCCAACACATGCTGCCCAAAAAAGGAAAAGCTAAAAACTATAAAAGGGCAAGCTAGCAAGGCAAAGTAGGGACATAAGGGGAACAAGGCTACAAGCAGCCTTAAGGAGATGGGAAAGTCCTAGACGTTTGAATCCAAACTCAATTCATGACCTCATGAGAGGAGTAGGTTGAGAAGAAGGAATAGAATTTGTAAAGAATGTCTCCCGTGATCCACAACAAGATTTCTCTTACCCTTACAAGATGAACCCAAGATAAAGGGAAAAATGTCAATCTTTTTCCTAATGATGCCTATCAAAGAGAACCCAATTGTAGGATACAAGAAAGGGCCTTGCACCATAGAGGGGCAATAAAAATATTTAAGATCCTTGGAAGAAGAAGAATAAACCTACACCAAACTAGCTAGTTGAGGAAGAACATTCACTAACTTCTAAATTGCATTATAGGAATTGATCTTATGAGAATTGATGAAATTCATAGAGAAAATTCCCATATAGTGGAAATGACACAAATGAGTGTCATCAAAAAGAAAATATTAATCTCAAACTCTCAATCTAGAAGACAGCTTGATGGAATTAGGCAACCTAAAACCCTCCTCCACACAAACACAAAATCTAGCAGAGCAATATCTTGATATAGATTTAGTGATTTCATCCACAAAACTAAGTTAACCAAAAGATTTAGTAATGCCATGAAAAATATAGTCATCCCAGTACTCCAAAGAGAATTCTAGGAGCTTGATCCAAATAGGAAGTGAATTGAACATAGAAGGATCAAACCCAATAACCCATATTTTCAAATTTAGGAACACCTTGTGAGAGAACCAAGGACCTCCTAGAAGAGCCCTTTTACTATCCTCCAAATAATTTATAGAAATAATAGTAAACCATGTGAAAGACCCATTACCACATGAACAACAATAGACCAATGAATAGAAATCCATTCACGTATAGTCTCTATGTTAGGTCTTGGCCTCAAGAACTTACCAATGAGAGTAACCTGCAACCTATAAGAAGCCTTATCCACCCATTGACTAGGGATATAAGGAACAAGGCATTGCAGGACCAGAGGAAGAGACTTCAAACATCGAGAATAGTTAGCGGGGAGAGACATCCTCTAAAGATATTCCTGACAAAATTCGTGGAGAAAAACTTAATCTTTAGCAATGATAGCATCAGAAGGGGATACTTGAAGGGCACCTAAAGTCCTCCACCAACAAAGAGAGAGAGGAAGTAGGGGGAATAACACCATCTAGAGGAGAGGTGGTTGGAGGGACATTAAACACAAGCACAACATCTAGAGGAGAGTTGGAAGGAAGGACATCAAAGACATTCACACGCATAGTGACATTAGCCACAACATGACTAGAAATAAAGTCCCTACGTATTCAAAGATTAGAGGAGGGAGAATCATTGTAGGAGCCTAGAATAGGCTCAAGGAAAGAGCCAACACCAAGGAACGAATATTCATATGGATGGAAAGTTATTGTTTACAACTTTTTTTCAAGTATTATTTTGCCAAATTCTAACACTCAATGAAAAAATTATGCATTTTTCTTAAAATGGTAAATTTGTCACACAAGAAGAACTCTCCTGACAAATATATCTACTTTTTATGTAATTTATACAAAATTTGTGAAATATATGCAAATATACTAGATAGATTTTTTTTAGTGTCGGAATAAAACCCAGATATTTTTGTTTATTTCCATTGAGAGGAAGATGAGTTTCTAATACAAAATTAAAAAATAGTTCTATAAAATATTTCAAATTTTAAACTTTGATTTGTAACTTTGTCCCCTAATCTTTGATTTTCGTGAAATAAAATTCAATTATGACTTTCTCAGACCTTTTGGATGCTTTGGAAATGCTAAAAAAACTTCCAATATTACCAAAATGCTACAATCAACCAAATCTCATAGGAACATAAATATGCAAACTAGAGTATATAGATTCTTAGTTTTCCTTTAAATTATCCACTTTCTCTAAGTCATCCATGGATGTAGGAGAAGAGAATACTAGATTTTGTAAAAAATATAGCTACCTTTTAGTCTAAAATCTCTCAAAAAATCATATAATAAAATGAACTATACTAGACACCAAGCTTTGATACCATGTTTTTGATTATGGGAAAAAAGGTTTTTAGGGGACTTGAAACCCATTACAAGAAGGTTTGAAGGGACCCAAAACCCTCAAATTTTACCAGGATCTAGAACCCACAGAACAATGCTACTCCAGAAATCAAACCATGAAAACCAGCAGCCCTAACATAGCTGAGCTGACAAAAGCCAACCGAACACCAGCACTACCATAGGCAGGAGCTAACCAGACACTTAAGATATGATTAAGACAAAAAAAATTTGCCACATCGAAAAGGCTACATCCTTAACCTTAAGAAATAGTGATGAGGGTTAGCAAGCACCCTCAGGTAAACAACAGGGATATTCATGGCTCCCTTAACCTAAGATAAAGACTCTGGACACAAAAAAACCAGCCTAGGCCATAACCAAAAACAACCACTGCCTAAATTGGGCCCTTGAAAACTATAAGCTTCCAGCCAGACAAGATTAAACATAAAAGAAAAAACATGCTGAAAAGAAACAAGGGGATTTTCAAAGGCTTCCTTAACCTTAGACCTGGGTTTTGAAATTGTTTCCAAAAATGCAAGAAAGGTTTTTGAAGTGGCTCCCTCAACCACCTTGGATTGAAAGAGAGGTCTTAAAATAACAACATCCAATCAAACAAGCAACACCAAAAACTCCACCTCTATAGAAGAAGACAAAAGAGAGCTTGAAAGTGTGGATCCATCAACCAAAAAATTGTCTACCTCAAGAAAAACCAGGCTCCCACAACCTAAAGAGATGGGTTTAGTAGTAGCACTCATAGCCACCAGGGCAAACCCAACAAGAATAACAACTTGCAATTGAAGAAGAAAGTCCAAAAACTCAAGAAAAAACCCATTTCTCTTAGTTGGAACAAAGGGTTTTGGTAGGCCCCCATAACTGAAAGATCAAGGAGAAAGATCTCCTTTAGAACCTCAGCAGTCTAGAAAGAGGACAACACCAACCATCCAACAGATTATCATAGATCAAAATTTCAAAGTAGAGATAAAATATAAAATATAAAATGAAAGAACAATAGAGATAATGCAATATAATTTTACAATACTCTTAGTACTCTCATTGAGCTATCACCAATTAGTGAAGGTCAGAAAAGAGTGTTGTATACATAGAAAAATAATGGCATATATATCCAATAGTTGCATTAACTTCTAAGAACCATAAAAGATGGAAAGTTTTAGCTACTTGATAAATGCCATTTAAATATGTGGCATATATTCCTTAAGTGTGGATAGAGAAGAAGTTATGAGAGGTGGCACATTAAGCTAAAAGAGGGTGAGAAACCCAACTACCCCATAACCTACTCAGGTAAGGACAAAGTAGTGGTTATAAGAGGTGGCACACCAAGGAAAAAGAGGGTGTGTGACTCAGTTACCCATTTGTGGAAGAGAGTGACACATCTAGCTTATATATTTTGCCATATGCCTTCATATTAACCACTCCTAATAAACCTAAACAAACTTAAATAATATGTGTAAGAAAAATAAATACCCCCTAATATAAGGAAATGAAAAACTCACAATAACAAGCGCTATGTGGTAAAAGGTAAGGATTCATTGGTGTATAAATTGAAGAAATATCTATACGATCTCAAACAATCTCAAAAATGTGCTGTCAAAAGTTTGATTCCTTTTGAAGTCCAAATCTATACTTGCTACAAACCATATCATTTTATATATTTTAACTATATGATAATCATTTTCTTGATACTAATTTATGTATAGATTATATGTTGATATTTGGTGACAATAAATGGATGACTAGAAATATAATATATCAATGTTCACTAAAATTTCACATAAAAACTTTGGGTTTGCTAAGTGCATCTTAGGTATTGAAAAAGGAGAGCAAATAGAAAGCTTTGGTTCAGATAGGCTAAGAATGAGAATTTATGTTAGAATATTTAAGTATGAAAAAATATATACTAGTAAATATTCCTATTTTGGTGGGGACTATGTTATTGGTTAAATAATGTATTTGTCTTCAGCTATAATGATGGAGTATAGAATTCATGTTGCTTACACAAGTTTAGTTCATAGTCTAATGTATGCTATGTTTTGCATAAATCTAGACATTGCCAATATAGTAGGAGCCCAAATTTGTTATATGGCTAATATTGGCATAAATAAATGCGCAACACTGAATAAAGAGTTTATGTGAATGTGAAACACTACAAACTATTATATTTTCTACTTTTGGGATTACTCACAAACCTTTGAGATCCAAGGTTTTGTCAACTTAGATTGGATAGGAGATCTCAATCGAAAAATATCTACTAGTGGCTATTTCTTTAAACTATTTAATGTTGTTATTAGTTGAATGAGCAAGTGATAGGTTGTAGTCATTTATCCATTATAGAGGCAAAGCACGTGACAATTACTAAAAATTAGAACCAGACAATTTTGTTTAGATTTTTTTTTCAATTATTAGGCTAACTCAAGGAGTAGTTTAGATTGGATGTGAGAGTCAAAGTGTCATTATCTTCGAAAAACACAAGTTTTTGTATGTAGGTGGTGTATATAGATGCACAATATCATTATTCTCATCACATGGTGGAGGAGAGTGGATGATGATTGAAAACACTAACTCTTTGGTGAGTTTTTTAGATGATTTGATGAAGTATGTGAGCATAAATAAAATTAGATGCTGTAGTAAATATAATGGCCTCATAGTCCTTAATAGTTAGATTGATCATTTTCGAAGGCATTTGAAATAAGTGCGAGAACATTGGAAAACTATTCTCTTAAACTTTTTTTTGTAATGTACATGTGTAATTATTTAATGGTTAATCTTCATATCTATTTCTCTCATCACTGGTTAGTGTAGGGCATGTTTCTACTATCTTCTTCCTTTTAGACAGGTGCTATCTGCCTAGAATCGGACATGATCTCACCTTAAAGTTCTATATCTATGAGAAAATCAGCTAAATTAAATCATCCCAATGAAAATTCTAAATTGTAGACAAGTAGGTAACCTTGATTCATTGGTAAATAATCTTAATGAAGTAGTACCATTAGTTAAGTTTTAACTTAAGAATGTGCCATCATGCTCACCAATGTTTTCTCATTTAATTCAACTACAACCCTTTGGTATGTGTTCTCTTTAGCTACCTTTTTAATCCATTCCCTCTTAATATTAATAAATAAATGAAATAATTTGACATAATTAGTCTTAATAAATAAATAAATATAAAAAATAATTACTAAATACAAACTACTCTAAACTGACTATGTATGCTAAACTTTTAAGCACTTGAAAATATTGTTAGCTATTGTAACATTTGCATCTAAATTTCGTTCCTTCCGAAGGTAAGCCTAAGTGGATGAACGGAAAGAATATATATGGAGGAGCCCAATGATTCTATAGCAAGTGCCAGAGGAGCATTACTTTTTTCTCTGACTATCGATGGTTGTATTGTAGTACCCCTACTCGTTTGGACTCATATTTTATTCTTGTTGTTTTCAGTGGATACATTACCATGTTTTGTTATTTAGACTTATATGACATTATTTCATGCTTTATATGGATATGAGATGCATAATTTATTTGCAGTATTTTAGTACTTGTGATTTATGGCATTTTATGGATTATTGCTATGTGCAGACACTTTACTTTATCTATGCAATGTGGAATTGTATGTTGTGTGTCCGCAAGTGTATTTGATGCAAGGGGACGATTTTCCTTCACTCATTTTGGTGAGACAGGGAACGTCACGAGTCTCCTTCATCGGTGTGTTTTTCATGTTTTCTATATTGTATATATGTATGTGTGGTTCGGTGATGCAGGATATTGCAGGTACAAGTACCGGGTAGGTACGGGGTATCATGTCCACCTGGCTTCACAAGTCTAAGCGTGCCTTATATTTTCCCATGGAAGTGGAGGAGATGGTAGATGACCCTATTTTATTTAGTTAAACTCATGTGAGTGTCGTCAATTGGTCGTTTGGTCAGTTTGTTCGGCCTTTGTATTTTGTTGTTTGATCTTTTATGAGTATTTGCTTGAGTTTTTCTCAGTTTGTGTGTTTAATGATTTTAATTATTGCATGATACGCTTTATTTGTCTACATAGGATGAGAAATCGATTAATGATTTGAATTATATAGTGATTCTATGCTTTTACATTCTTTGTATGGAAATTATCGATTATAATTGGTTTTTGGAATTACAATTTAGTTGTACGTATTTTAAATATTAGGAATCGATTAAAAATTTGTATATTCAAAAGTGAATATAGTTCATGTAAATTTATTTGATTATTTTTATATGACTAATTAAAAGATGAATAATTGAATTCTACGACCTAGTATAAAATAATCAATCATTGTTATATAGATGTAAGTCATATGATAGATAACTTGAATTTGTCGATTACACTTATTTGTATATATATATATATAGGTGAAGTCGTAAATTTAATTAATATGAATATTGTCATATGATATAAAAAATGATTATTCATAAAACATATTTATAAATATTAGCATATGGTAAATAATGAATATATATTATAAACTTTAAATGTCTAAGTTTAATATTACTTTGCAAAAGATGTTAGAGTCGCATGTTAAAATATAACTTAACAAAAGCTGGTAGGTGAAGTTAAGTTTTGAGAGAATTTAATGATAAAGAGGGTGGTCGATATTGCTATCAACCACCCCCCTTAATAAAAGGGAGAGGTCGGTATTACCACCGACCACCCTCCTCCATTTTAATATTTCATACACCACGTTGTAGGCCGAATGCGGTGGTAGTTAAACACCGACCTACCCTCCTACCTTTTTATGAAACATACTCCACGTTGCAAGCAGAAACTTTGGTGGATAATGCTATCCCAATCACCATTTAGCAGATCCAATACGGTAGTGGTCAAGTTTAAAGGTAAGTTGTTTGAATTTAGGAAAGCGTAAACACCAACCATGTTGCAACTTAGAAATCATGGAGTTTAATGCTAAGTATGCCACATTTCAAGACACATAAACTACGTGCAGCCACTTAAACTTTATGGTTGGAAAGTTAATGTGGAAAGTATAGTAATGGAGGGAGTCGACACCACCAATTACCCCCCCAAACCATGGTAAAATGGCAGAGAAGTGATTAAATCAGTAGATTGGCATCCCACGACTACAGTGAACAGCGAGTTAAGAGAAGGAAGTCTTTGGATTGGTATCAACTTTACATGCAAACAAACACATAGAGTTTAAGATGATCAGACCTTGCAACCACGATGTGTTTGAAGAGATGTCAAACTTGTTAAATTGGAATGAGAAGAGTTTTCTACTGCTATGATTGGGTGTATTTAATTCAAGTCATATTTGAAAAAGGAGGAAAGTCAACTTGGCATCATGAGAACTTATAAAACTGTTTGCAAGGGAGTCGTTATTAGTGTCTATAACGACATGTGCAGTGTTGTGTCACATAAGAAGTTAATGGATAACTTTGCATGTGAACACATAAGAATTCAAATATGATTAGGACTATTATGATGCAATTAGATTATGAGTGGTGTCACTTAGAATCAATCCACCTCTAGTAGAGATAGCCCAAAAGTAGGAAAGAGGGTAGACGACTACACTATTTATAAACCATTGAGTTGGAAGAGAAGGGAGGTGAGATGCAACTAAGGAATAGAGAATGAAATAGGAGGATAGAAAGTTGGAGGATAACAAGTTGGAGAATAGCAAGTTGGAGGATAGCAAGTTAGAGGATAGCAAGTTAGAAGATAGCAAGCTAGAGGATAGATTGGTTTGAGATTGGCAAGCAAGGCATAGTGCTATTTGGCGGAAGAGCGTCAGAAGTCTCACAAACCAGTTTTAGCTTGCAATGAGGTCGGACTTTCTTTTGATTTTGGTTATTATTTAAGGAAGTGTGAAATTTGTAGTTTTAGATATAGGTTATGATTATTTATATGATTTTGCTTATATCATTGTTAATTGAAAATGTAATTATTAATCATTTTGAAATAGAGGAATGGAAGTCATAGTGAAATAAATGTTAACTAATTTAATTGCTACAGTGGTGAATAGGGATATTTAATCTTCTAGTTATATTATAAGGTTATTTGTTAGGGAGCATGATAGGATTAGAGAAGACGTAATGTTGCAAATATGTTTCTTTTTCGCTAAGAAATATCGACATTTCTTATGGATTAAAATTCTAAGTTTATATCACCTAAGCTCTCTATATTGCCATGTGTCCCGATTCATTTATCTCTTTTCTCAATAAAATGACAACATTTATTATTTGTATTAATATAGTTGTAATTCTTATTTTCTGGAAATCTTAAATTGCAAGTTATTTATGCATTTTGTTGTGTTAAGAAAAGATTGCCTGTATTAGGATCTTGTTTTAATGGTGTTTACAGTCAAGTTTAAATTTTGTTGCAATTCTGGTTGAGTTGTCATTGTGTCCTATGTTATTATATTTCCTTGGTCAGGTGTTGATGTATAACCTTATTGATGTGAGCCATTGTGTGTTTTGTCCAAATGGTCAATCCTGGGTTAGTGATTGTGTATCCTTCACGTGTAGTTTGTCAGGAATAGGTATGGCTGTTTGTTTCACCATAGAGTTCTCATAGAGAGACCTTTCCTGTAGTGTCCTCTAAGAGAGAGTGGCTTTCAAGCAGGGGCTGTGCTCGAAGTGGATGATGAGATAACCCGTCGGAAGTCAGATAAAAAGTGATAACCTAATAATTGATTAGGGGGTGGTTAGAATAAACATTAATTAAGATAATGTGCCTCGTGCATAGGTGAAGCACTTGTACAGGGCTCATAATGTTACGAGAAGGCCTGGAATGGCAAACTTACCACCTTGTCTTCATGAGAGGATTGGTAGGGTCCGCATGAGACTTAGTTGGAGCTAGAAGCCAGGAGAGGTTACCAGGACAGAGAGCCAGGACCTAGGAGGTTGTACCATGGTATCCATCTTAAGCTATGCGATGCACTCTCTCCTTAGAGTCACTAGTGTTTGTGAGTTGAGTCACATGGATGTTTGCAGAGTCTTGTAATCCTTTCGTACTTGTCTTACTTTACTTGCTTGAGGGTTTTCTACTATCTCCTAGCACGGTGGGGTGGTTGCATTTTGGGATCACATGGTCGGGTGGTAGTGCCACTTCCTATTAGATGTTCTGGAATGTATCTTCAGGTGAGGAAGGGCTTCGCTGGTGTTCTTGGTTTGTGGTTCATGTAGCTCATGTTTGTGATCATTGTTCAGTTGAGACTTTGTCATCATTGTATCAAACTTTTGTGTAACCTTGATATTGTAACTTTGTAATCCATGGTATTTGTGGTAACGATGTATTTATGGATATTGTGAAAGGGAATCATTGGAATGTTTGTTATTTCAGTTGCCTTAATCTTTTGTATATATGATCTATGAGAAATGAATGCATTGGAGTACTTTGATTCTTTCATTATGGAATTTAGATGTATGTGTAGATTTTATCTTAAACATTTAATTTTCCTAAATAGCTGAACAAAAGGATTTTCCATGGTGTTATTATAATCTACAAAGTAATCTTCATTGGTAACCCTTAGGGAATCAGGTGTTAGACTTCCATTGTGTTATTAAACGTGCAAGTTATATGATTATGCACTTAATCTTTAGGAAAAAAAATTATTTCACCCTTTAGTTGCCTAGATTGTGATGTTTTCCTTTAGGGTTTCTAGCGGGGCATTACACGTATCATATCTAAAACCAGACATATATCTTCAAAACTAAGAGTTGCTTTTGCACATGTTCGCGAGGAATTTATATCCATTTACATTATTGAATTTCTATTCTAGTTGTCAAATCATGAACGCAAATTATGCCAGTCTCTTTCCACAGAGGGTATATTAACTTCAATGGCCTTCAGACTAGTCCCTAATTTCAAACTTTTACCAAATAAGTGATTACCAACAATCAAAATTTGACAAAGTTGGGCATCTTGATTATTTCATTGTGCACGACCGCCTTCCATCCCCACAAAAGAACTAACAACTATATGCATATTGGAGGGCATCCATGAATTTACTCATGAGATATCATGAGCTACATTTTTAGATACTCGACGTGCATTTGACTATTATTTTTACTCCTTTATTCTTGCATACTTTGGTCAGGATTTTATCTTATTTTGAAAATGATGTCGTAGTAGCATTTCATCTTACAAATGATTTAATGGCCCTATGTATATTCGTTTGGCTACAAAACCTTTTGCTAGTTTTTATTTAAAACCTATATTTTGATTTGAGATATAAACAATAATTTTAGTTTATTAGGAATGGATCAGGAGACCACCAACTATAAGGAAAAGTGGATCCAACGTCTCATAATGAGCCATGACTTCTGAAAGAAGTCAAAAGCTATGCTACATAGACATCGAAGCTGGCGGGTGGGTTCTTGTCAAAATCTACTGGCTACCCCATGTGCTATATGGATTTCATTTTGATCTTCTATCATTGGAAAATATAGGAAAAACGACCACGAGGAGAGATCGTTGGAAAAGCCAATTTGCATTTTTTATACACGAGAGAAAAATTTGTTGCGTATTTATGAAAATCATGCATATAATCTTCAGGTGCTCACACATAGTCGAGAATCAACTTTAGTTTAAGATTGACATAGATGAATGGTGTCTCATACCCATCCTGATTACGATGACTTGGATTGTTGGCCACCACGTAGGGAGTTCGGTATTAAATTTCCTTGTAGTTTATCCAATTCAATAGAATATAGATTAGACTTGGGCTTAATTTAGTTGACGCGTTATAGTTCACACAGGTTGTAGTTGAGCTAGTGATGCTTGGAAGAATCTCGAGCCCAGTGGTAGTAATGGGACTGCTTATCTATTTGAGAGGCATGATATCCATGCAGTTCTTGGGGTACCTAGGAGAGGGAGATTCTCTTTCAATTGGCTTTGCAAACGTAACCGGCTTTTCAGTCATTTTCGGAATGGTTATGGGAATGGAACCTCTGTGCAGTTTCGCATAGTTGGTTAGAGATTTATGGAAAGCATTCCTTAAAAGTAAAACATTACGTATGTAGGACAAATATTGGGTTGTGTTAGATAAGAAATTTAGTAGTCTTTTTTGGTTTTGCTTGGGAAATTTAGTACTCCTGAATGTTGTAGATGAATCTTCTGCCAGCCTTTTGAGAAATGATTGGAAACTTGTACGAGACCAAATCATTGGTGAACAAGCATCTTCTATGGAAGTAGTACTTTTTGAGGGTAGGTTTACAGAGATTTGGTTATTGAATTTAATACTATTGTATACTGTAGTACCCCTACCCTAGTCTATTTCTAACCTTGGTTAATCTTGATTAGTTTATCGTATTATTATGTGATAGTCAGATGTTGATTTTACGCATAGCTATTGATGTGGTTTTCTCACTAGTTGTATGCAGGTTATTCAGTGTACCTATTTCGTGATGTTAGTATCGGACTAATGCTTTCATTAGATTTTATAAATGTATGCATGTATGATCTTTTGTTGCAGGAGATTCCAGGTACGAAGTCGCATGAGTGCGAGGTTCGTCGTCACCTGGTTTTGCAGGTTTGAGTGTACCCTTGTTAATCCCTAGAGTCGGATTAGGTGGTCGTGAGACCCTAGTTGACCTTCGTCGTGCTCTAGTGAGCATCGCCAGTCGTCGTCGGTAATCCCTGTTTGTTTGGGTTTGCGAGTCGTCTGTTTGGTTGACTTTCTCGATTTGCGTGCTTGGTGTGCATGGATTAAATTGATTGAGAATTCGTTATGCGATTTTCGTTGTTAATGAATTTCTTATTTTTATTGGGAGTGAATTCGAATTAATGGCTGATTTCGATTATTAAATGCATTTATATATGCTGTTGAAAAGGAAGTTTAGTAGGTTATCGCAATAGAATTTAATTGAATCTGTTGGATTATTATATTAGAAAGGTTAAACTTGTTTAAATAAGGAAATCGAATTTTTAATTGAAAAAGCAAGTTATTTTGTTGTTGTATTTAGAAAAGAATTAATTTTTAAGTATTATTTTTAAATAAAAGTTTTTATTCCAAAAATGGAAATTTTTGGGTCAACTCTTCCATATAACCCAAATTTGGGGAAATTGGAGAGGATGGACATTTTTGGGAAGTTTTGGATTGGAGATGGAAAATTGGAGGCTTGGCAGCTGAGATTGGGATTCTTCAGCCGATCTCGCCAGGATTGCGAATAAAGGTAGGAGTCTGAATCATTTTCTTGTTGCCAAAAGAAATTCTGGTTGAAAGAATTGGTTTTGTTATTGAAGAATCATAGTGTTAATCTCTTGATTGGACTATGTTTTATTATTATGGGGTTTGCTGTGTTGAAAGGAAAAGATGGAATTCTTGTATGTTGAATTCGAAATTATATTGAATTGGAAATTTTTTTTATGAAATTACCTGTGCTGGGCGTTGGTGGTAATTTTCGAACTGTGTGTGTATTTTTGTTTTTTTTTTAAAAAAAAGAATATATAATTTTTTTACCCCCCCCTGTGCTTTGTGGTTCGAATCATAGCTGGGCGTCTTTGTTATTGTTTCGTACTGTGGTTTTTTTTGAGCGAAATTTATGCTCAAAGCCGAGCTGGGCGTTATGTTTAGCGCAACCCTGTGTTTTGGGGATGGGAGGCGGGGAGCGGAGCTCCACCCGCTCCCTCCCCTCTCCACCGCTCGCACCCCTTTGTCCCGCTCGTTTCCCCTGGTTTTCGTCAAACCCTTCGCTGGTGCGTTAGTCCCGGGCCGCGGCACACTGCGGTGGCTGCAGGGCGCCGCCGCCGCCACCTGGCTGTGTGGAGTGGCACCGCCACGAGCGCCGCCGCCCTCTCCCTCAGCTAGGGTTAGGGCACGGCCGCCGCGTTTTCACTGTGTTGAACATGTTTTTCTTTATAAACAAAGAAGCATCATTTTATTTAAAGTGCGTTTTTAGTTGTTTCAAACATGGTTTAAAAAAAAATTAAAATAAAATGGTTGTTTAATTGTATTTGGCTTGGTATAATAAAAAAAAAATACATATGATTTTAGTATCATGTCAATGAAGTTAATTTTTAATGTTAAGTTTTTATTTGTTCTGAATTATGATTAAAGGGCATATCACGATAAATGATAACTTGATTCTGATTGAGTATATAATGGAAGTTATAGGTGAATTAGTCATTCAAGTTCATTTCATGATTTGTGCACCTCGTCTAATTGAGTTCTAACATTGATAATTTCATCATCAAATGTTATTTGGCTATGCTTGGGTCCATTCTTAGATTAATAAGTTTATATCATGTGCGTTGGAAATGAGTATCTACAACTGAATTTCTTTATCTTTAATTCCGTGATCCGTATTATGTAACTGGAATTGAAATTATGAATCTGTAGAGACTGATTTTAGACCAGTATGTAATGACGTTTTGATTGGGAGATTAAATACCTTATTTGAGTTGGTTAACGGTTGTCTGAGATTTAATAATATGAATTGGTTGAAACTCTTTATGGCTTAATTTGCCTGTTCGATGCTTGAACCTTAGGAGTTAGAAAACCAAGAACAACTTAACCCTTGATGAGATAGATAACTGTAATCTGTTTAGATCTTGTAGAAAACTTGATCATTTTTAATGCTTAATCAATTTGAGAAAATATTGTCTTTTCTGATTATTGCCTTGCGAGTTTAATTACTGTATTCGCTTTAATTATGAAATGGCATGTTTTGCTTTGTTTAAATAGGACCCTGTCGTATGGATTGACTTGGTGTACCTGTTTCAGTCCTCGAATTTTGAGTTGACTATGGTATTGTGATGTTGTCTTAGTTGGTTATATCCTCTTTGAGTGAGTCGAATAATGATTCGTGGTTAACCTTAGTTGTCAGGTCTCTAGTTAGAGCACCGTCAGTAAGTGATTACCCTTGAGCCGTGTTTGACCTGATGTTTGTATCTTCTTGAACTCCGTTCGTCTGACCATGTTATTCCTTGGTTTGAAGTTCGTCTGAGTTTGTTCTAGTGTCGTATGGGAAAGTGGCTTTTGATTGGGGGCCGCGCCCAAAGTGGCTACTGGATAACCCGTCGAAAGTGAGTCTAATAAGTGATAACCTAAGTAGATTAGAAAATAATTTATAAATAAGATAATGTGCCTCACACATGGGATGAGTGCTAGCATAGACTCGACATGCTGTGAGAAGGCCTGAAATGGCAAACCACCTTCCTTGTCTTCACGAGAGGATGTGTGGGTCCACATGAGGCTTGGATGGGCCAGAAGTTCAGATTAGGTTGCCAGGGTTACCAGTGCATGGGCCGGGACCTATGAAGACTTGCCATGGTATCCATACCAGGTCATGTGATGACACTTGTCCCTACGTTCGCTAGTGTGTTGTTGTTTTGTCCTGTTTTGAGTTCCTTTGTGAGTCATCCTTTATCTCTGCCCTTGTGAGTGTCGGTTTCATGTTAGACCTTGGGTGGTGATGGTTCAGTTTTACAGATGCTCTCTTGGATCTCTTTGTTTTAGCTTTGATTATGTTCAGCTGGATCCTGTTCTTTTAAAGGATCGTTTATGTATTATTGACCGATGTGGTCGTTTGTATATTGCTTATGTATCGCCTTGATGGCTGGATAGTACTTGGTGTAACCTCTTGTACTCTTAACCTTATTAATTATCAGAAGGGGTCTTGCAGTTGCGCAGACCCGGAGATGTAGCCCTTTAGGGGTGAACTCCGAGATCATATGGTGTTATGTGATGCGTTCTTTTATGTCTCTTACTTCAGCTTTATAATGTATGATTAACTTATGTTAGAATGGGTAAGTGGATAATTGGAATTAACTATGAATGCTTATATTCAGTTCTTTATTAAATGCCATGTTGATCGTATGCGTAAGTGTTTTAGATGAGATTATCGTAGATGCTAGTATGCAATCGTCTTTTAAAATGCAATAAGTTGGTATATGAAAAGAATGTAACTTAGAGTAGTGAATTATACTCAGTTGTTGTTAAGGAATTTAAATATGCTTGGAAAGATCTCTTTTGTTATTTTGAAATCCTAGTGTATTAGAATGTTAGATGTATGGTTGGTAATTTTAAATGAAAAGCTTGAATGAGAATCATGAATGGATCTTAATGATGAATTCTTGCTTGTGATTTATATTTCCATCTTTGAAAGAAATTATCCCGATTGCGAATTATCTCGTTATTAAGATATTCAGCTTAATGGATTAATTGTGTGAGCTAAGTGTATTGTGAAAATTTAAGTAATCTCGTTGGGAAACTCTTTAGGAGTTAGTTGAAGTCTTCCGCTATGTAATCTGAATCTTGTTATGTTGTTGCATCTTATGTGTTGTAACTTTAAAAAAAAAAATTTGCACTCTATTCTTGTTATTTTAGCTTATCCCTTCGGGGTTTCCTGGCGGGGCATTACATTTGGTATCAGAGCCCATGTTGCAAACATTGGGATCTCTGGTGTCACGTGTGCCCTCTATTGTGTGAGGTGTATCAACCTTATGTGTATGCTTGTCCTCCTTTGCATGTGAGTGATTGAGCAGACCTTAGCTGGTGTGTAGCGTGTGCGTTCACATCTTGTCTTCGCCTTCTTGATGTTGGTGTTTGAGTGCTTATTTGTGCATAGAATGCTTATTTTGTAGAAAATTAAATGATCATCACCATTCCTCTCTCTCTTTCTGAAAATTAAAATAATTTAGGATATGTGTAATTATCTTTGATTTGAGCTTCTTGTTGGAAAGAGAAAAAGGGTGTGACTTCTTGAACCCTTGTATGAGCTTTACGATGCTTATGTGTTTAGATTATTAAAGGGCTATGGGTTTAAAATTTATTTTGGGTGAATGGGAGAAAACTGTATGTGTATGTTTAAAGAATTCTCCATGTGTATCTTGTAGGAGTAGCATGATTAAATTCTACCTTAGTAAGGTGCATTTTTATGCGAATAGATGAATTATGTGAAACTGCTTGGTTGGTAGAAGAAGTATTATAAAGAGCATGTTATTGTAGCTTCGAGAGAGTAATAATGTGTTCCCTGAAAGATTGCTTTATGTGTTTTCCGAAAGATTGTCTTATGTGGTTCATTAAACCAGTTGATTTAAGATTTATTTTAGCAAATGCTCCATTGAACTCGCTTTTGGGTATGTGGTATTACCTTGATGTGTTTAGAAAGTGCGAATGGAAGAGCTTGTTTGGTGTGCGTGCATTAATATGTTTTATTTGGATAATAGCTCTTTGCTTATCTTTGATCGTATTGTGATCTTTTCTAATAGGTTGCAACTTACGACATGTGTCTATATTGTATTATTATAAGTGAGTGTTCTTAAGAGGTCTTGCATTATTGAAAGGATTGCTTCTCTTGATCTCTGTTTTGTTTGGAAAACTAGAACCTCTTGTTGCATCCATAATTATTGGAAATGTTTTTGTTAGACTGATTGTCATCCGACTAAACGGTAGCGAAATGAAAACCATGTAATTGAAATGATAGGCTTATAGTGAGAAATTTAATATTATAGTGTGATCTTGTTTGATCTTGCGTGACTTTGTAGGAAATAGTTTGGTTATCAAACTCTCTTTCCCTTCTCTTTGCTTAATCATAAGATTTTAGAAGTGCTATTAAGAATGCATTGATTTAAATAGAATGTTTATAAAGCATGGAAATTGTGTGTTGCTTTTGGCTTCATAGTGATAGATGAAAGTCTTAAGCTTTAGAAATGAATTTGCTTAGCTAGTAATTTAATTATGAATGCTTAGTGAGATTCGAGAAAGCTAGAGGAATAATGTTATTTCCTTATGTAATTGTGAATTGTTAATGAATTCAATACTTGAATCTAGAGTAAACGTGATTCAGTTATTTATATAGAAAGCGTAATTGAAATCTTCCTTGTATAGATGTTAGCGTACTGAAAAGTACTCCCGTTAAATGTGATTAAACCAGTACTGGTGTAATTGTGTGTATTGTAAGAAACCAGTGCTTATATTATGTGCCCATGGATTGGTGAAGTAATCAACCATGGAGAATATGTTGTTTATGAGTATGGGAAACCATACTGTTTATGTAATGTTGCTTATTTGTTCCCTACTGAGTACCAAACCTCGGGTTGTGGGTAACTCGGTATGTTAAGGGGTAGTATTCGAAGCGACCGTTCCTTGAATAGTATGGATTGGCGTGCGAGTAATGTCGACGCGAAGCGACTTTAGCTTCTCTACTTCGAGGAATGATATAGTTGTACTACTAAACTGTATCAAGGTGTACTCAATACTTTCCCTTTGATGAACCTATTTATAGGTTTATGTGTGTTAGCCTATTCTCTTCCTTATCTGAGCATTTTGTAATGGTGATTCTTGTATATCATGATGGTATTATTTGTAGGATCCTTTGCCTTGTCTTCATGAAAGGTAGGTTTATTCGCATGTGCTGCCAGTTAGTTTGTGTTGGTGGGCATGTGGGTGGACCAGAGTCATGTATACCTCTGACTTACGGCGAGTATCCTTCTAGATACGTCGCTATGCGGGATGTGGCTTGCACGTGCTTTTTCCGCGAGGTGCACTACCATGCGGGATACGTCCATTGTGTGTTTTCTCCACTTGGGGTATTGCCATGCCACGTGACGATGTGATGCGGGGTGATGTCGAGGTGCACACCGCCATGCCATGTGGATAGTGTGACTATGTCGCACCACATGATGAGCTACTGCAATAGCTAGTCAGTTGTTCCTTCCTTCCTCGTTGGTGGCTAGGTGCTAGTCACACAGTGCTGTTATGTGCAGTTGTGATATTCTTTATATTTCTTTGGGGATCAGCAATTTATTTTACCTTGACTTTGAAGGTTTGGCCACGATCTTGTGATCTTTTGCACTTTGATTTGGTGTTGAAATTCTGGATTATTTTCTTACCTTATTATTGGAATTGGTGATTTATTATCTTTATTCATCTGTACTTTGGTGGCTGAACTGGTTTATTCTTATTGTTTTCGGATGCTGGTCTTGTGTCGAGATGTGAAATTCCTCTCCAAGGACGTATGATACGGAATTGGTAGAGTGTGTGCGAGGAAGTTGTTGTAGGGAACCGTGAGGATGGGGGGTATGTGAGGCTGTGATGCAGCTAGTATCCACTACCTACCTATGTGTGGTGACTATCTCTTGGAGGCTAACCACCTTGTACAACAAGGGATATTCACAAAGGTCTTGTATGGAAGGTAGCACCGCTATGGTGTGCCTAGCACCATCGAGCCTTTGAGCGAGATATTGGATTTTTATGATCATATTGTTGTTATGAGATCAGGCATAGAGATGTTGATCGTGCATGTTATCATTGACCGAGCATTCGACATGCTCCCATGTGGCCTTTCCTGTTATGCATTCCAGTTATGTGGATGGTTATTATTTGTATCATGGAGTAGATTGTGTTAACTTGTCGCTATGTTATGGGACATAGTCTTTGGAAAGGTTGTCTTGTGCCTGGCAAGTGTAACCATTGAGTTATTTTTGTTGCTCTTATTTCATGAAAGCTAATTTGGCTGTAGGAACTGATATTTTGAGCTAGTTCTATGTTATTAAATCTTATGATAAAGATGGATTGGTAAAGGAAATTGATCTTATGGCATGTTTTCCTGTCATTTTTGATCGATGATTATGGTAATTGTTGTTACCTCATTGTAATGTTTTAATTTGGTGTAATGAATGGAAGAAAATTCCTGTTTTCTCTGCTATGATTGTGGATAATTCCTAGAATATTTTAAGGAACGTATGGTTTAGATGTATCTTGCCAATGGATAATGGCGTTTGTAAAGGATTTTGCAATAATATTTCATTTATTTATGGAAAGATTTCTATGTGCAATTTGATCTTTGTTGAATGAGTTTCAGGGCTGATGCGTACGACATGTTCTTCATCTAGCCTTACGACTTCCAGGAGTAAGTCGGAACCTAGGGGGGGAGAATGTAGTACCCCTACCCTAGTCTATTTCTAACCTTGGTTAATCTTGATTAGTTTATCGTATTATTATGTGATAGTCAGATGTTGATTTTACGCATAGCTATTGATGTGGTTTTCTCACTAGTTGTATGCAGGTTATTCAGTGTACCTATTTCGTGATGTTAGTATCGGACTAACGCTTTCATTAGATTTTATAAATGTATGCATGTATGATCTTTTGTTGCAGGAGATTCCAGGTACGAAGTCGCATGAGTGCGAGGTTCGTCATCACCTGGTTTTGCAGGTTTGAGTGTACCCTTGTTAATCCCTAGAGTCAGATTAGGTGGTCGTGAGACCCTAGTTGACCTTCGTCGTGCTCTAGTGAGCATCACCAGTCGTCATCGGTAATCCCTCTTTGTTTGGGTTTGCGAGTCGTCTGTTTGGTTGACTTTCTCGATTTGCGTGCTTGGTGTGCATGGATTAAATTGATTGAGAATTCGTTATGCGATTTTCATTGTTAATGAATTTCTTATTTTTATTGGGAGTGAATTCGAATTAATGGCTGATTTCGATTATTAAATGCATTTATATATGCTGTTGAAAAGGAAGTTTAGTAGGTTATCGCAATAGAATTTAATTGAATCTGTTGGATTATTATATTAGAAAGGTTAAACTTGTTTAAATAAGGAAATCGAATTTTTAATTGAAAAAGCAAGTTATTTTGTTGTTGTATTTAGAAAAGAATTAATTTTTAAGTATTATTTTTAAATAAAAGTTTTTATTCCAAAAATGGAAATTTTTGGGTCAACTCTTCCATATAACCCAAATTTGGGGAAATTGGAGAGGATGGACATTTTTGGGAAGTTTTGGATTGGAGATGGAAAATTGGAGGCTTGGCAGCTGAGATTGGGATTCTTCAGCCGATCTCGCCAGGATTGCGAATAAAGGTAGGAGTCTGAATCATTTTCTTGTTGCCAAAAGAAATTCTGGTTGAAAGAATTGGTTTTGTTATTGAAGAATCATAGTGTTAATCTCTTGATTGGACTGTGTTTTATTATTATGGGGTTTGCTGTGTTGAAAGGAAAAGATGGAATTCTTGTATGTTGAATTCGAAATTATATTGAATTGGAAATTTTTTTTATGAAATTACCTGTGCTGGGCGTTGGTGGTAATTTTTGGACTGTGTGTGTATTTTTGTTTTTTTTTTTAAAAAAAGAATATATAATTGTTTTACCCCCCCCTGTGCTTTGTGGTTCGAATCATAGCTGGGCGTCTTTGTTATTGTTTCGGACTGTGGTTTTTTATGAGCAAAATTTATGCTCAAAGCCGAGCTGGGCGTTATGTTTAGCGCAACCCTGTGTTTTGGGGATGGGAGGCAGGGAGGGGAGCTCCACCCGCTCCCTCCCCTCTCCACCGCTCGCACCCCTTTGTCCCGCTCATTTCCCCTGGTTTTCGTCAAACCCTTCGCTGGTGCGTTAGTCCTGGGCCACGGCACACTGCGGTGGCCGCAGGGCCGTGGTGGCCGCAGGGCGCCGCAGACCTGCGGGCACCGCAGGGCGCCGCCGCCGCCGCCTGGCTGTGTGGAGTGGCACCGCCACGAGCGCCGCCGCCCTCTCCCTCGGCTAGGGTTAGGGCACGGCCGCCGCATTTTCACTGTGTTGATCATGTTTTTCTTTATAAACAAAGAAGCATCATTTTATTTAAAGTGCGTTTTTAGTTGTTTCAAACATGGTTTAAAAAAAAATAAAAATAAAATGGTTGTTTCATTGTATTTGGCTTGGTATAATAAAAAAAAAATACATATGATTTTAGTATCATGTCAATGAAGTTAATTTTTAATGTTAAGTTTTTATTTGTTCTGAATTATGATTAAAGGGCATATCACGATAAATGATAACTTGATTCTGATTGAGTATATAATGGAAGTTATAGGTGAATTAGTCATTCAAGTTCATTTCATGATTTGTGCACCTCGTCTAATTGAGTTCTAACATTGATAATTTCATCATCAAATGTTATTTGGCTATGCTTGGGTCCATTCTTAGATTAATAAGTTTATATCATGTGCGTTGGAAATGAGTATCTACAACTGAATTTCTTTATCTTTAATTCCGTAATCCGTATTATGTAACTGGAATTGAAATTATGAATCTGTAGAGACTGATTTTAGACCAGTATGTAATGACGTTTTGATTGGGAGATTAAATACCTTATTTGAGTTGGTTAACGGTTGTCTGAGATTTAATAATATGAATTGGTTGAAACTCTTTATGGCTTAATTTGCCTGTTCGATGCTTGAACCTTAGGAGTTAGAAAACCAAGAACAACTTAACCCTTGATGAGATAGATAACTGTAATCTGTTTAGATCTTGTAGAAAACTTGATCGTTTTTAATGCTTAATCAATTTGAGAAAATATTGTCTTTTCTGATTATTGCCTTGCGAGTTTAATTACTGTATTCGCTTTAATTATGAAATGGCATGTTTTGCTTTGTTTAAATAGGACCATGTCGTATGGATTGACTTGGTGTACCTATTTCAGTCCTCGAATTTTGAGTTGACTATGGTATTGTGATGTTGTCTTAGTTGGTTATATCCTCTTTGAGTGAGTCGAATAATGATTCGTGGTTAACCTTAGTTGTCAGGTCTCTAGTTAGAGCACCGTCAGTAAGTGATTACCCTTGAGTCGTGTTTGACCTGATGTTTGTATCTTCTTGAACTCTGTTCGTCTGACCATGTTATTCCTTGGTTTGAAGTTCGTCTGAGTTTGTTCTAGTGTCGTATGGGAAAGTGGCTTTCGATTGGGGGCCGTGCCCAAAGTGGCTGCTGGATAACCCGTCGAAAGTGAGTCTAATAAGTGATAACCTAAGTAGATTAGAAAATAATTTATAAATAAGATAATGTGCCTCACACATGGGACGAGTGCTAGCATAGACTCGACATGCTGTGAGAAGGCCTGAAATGGCAAACCACCTTCCTTGTCTTCACGAGAGGATGTGTGGGTCCACATGAGGCTTGGATGGGCCAGAAGTTCGGATTAGGTTGCCAGGGTTACCAGTGCATGGGCCGGGACCTATGAAGACTTGCCATGGTATCCATACCAGGTCATGTGATGACACTTGTCCCTACGTTCGCTAGTGTGTTGTTGTTTTGTCCTGTTTTGAGTTCCTTTGTGAGTCGTCCTTTATCTCTGCCCTTGTGAGTGTCGGTTTCATGTTAGACCTTGGGTGGTGATGGTTCAGTTTTACGGATGCTCTCTTGGATCTCTTTGTTTTAGCTTTGATTATGTTCAGCTGGATCCTGTTCTTTTAAAGGATCGTTTATGTATTATTGACCGATGTGGTCGTTTGTATATTGCTTATGTATCGCCTTGATGGCTGGATAGTACTTGGTGTAACCTCTTGTACTCTTAACCTTATTAATTATCAGAAGGGGTCTTGCAGTTGCACAGACCCGGAGATGTAGCCCTTTAGGGGTGAACTCTGAGATCATATGGTGTTATGTGATGCGTTCTTTTATGTCTCTTACTTCAGCTTTATAATGTATGATTAACTTATGTTAGAATGGGTAAGTGGATAATTGGAATTAACTATGAATGCTTATATTCAGTTCTTTATTAAATGCCATGTTGATCGTATGCGTAAGTGTTTTAGATGAGATTATCATAGATGCTAGTATGCAATCGTCTTTTAAAATGCAATAAGTTGGTATATGAAAAGAATGTAACTTAGAGTAGTGAATTATACTCAGTTGTTGTTAAGGAATTTAAATATGCTTGGAAAGATCTCTTTTGTTATGATGAAATCCTAGTGTATTAGAATGTTAGATGTATGGTTGGTAATTTTAAATGAAAAGCTTGAATGAGAATCATGAATGGATCTTAATGATGAATTCTTGCTTGTGATTTATATTTCCATCTTTGAAAGAAATTATCCCGATTGTGAATTATCTCGTTATTAAGATATTCAGCTTAATGGATTAATTGTGTGAGCTAAGTGTATTGTGAAAATTTAAGTAATCTCGTTGGGAAACTCTTTAGGAGTTAGTTGAAGTCTTCCGCTATGTAATCTGAATCTTGTTATCTTGTTGCATCTTATGTGTTGTAACTTTAAAAAAAAAAAATTTGCACTCTATTCTTGTTATTTTAGCTTATCCCTTCGGGGTTTCCTGGCGGGGCATTACATATACTAACTATAATTTTTCATGTAAAGATGGAGGAAGAAGATATATGCATGGTCTTGTTACGGTTTTTATTGGTAGACTTATGAGACAGTCTAGCGATGGCCATTTGATGCACTAATTCATTTTTTTTCTTTTGGTTGCATGATAAGGTAGTGGATTCTCTTGTCCCAAATGATGTAAGTTGGAAAGATTCTAAATCTGATGGTCTAAGGAAAATAAAAGAAGGATAAGAAAACAAGACTAGATCTAAGTCTCAAGGGAGATGCAAGTCTCCTAGAAAATCAAAGGAAATATGTTGGAGATGTTGTAAGAAAGGTGGCATCAAGAAGGAATGCAAGTAGAACTAGATTTTCTAACACATTCATGTGAGGATGAATGGAAGATTTTTTTGTGTGCTTCTTTCTACATGACTTCTCCCAATGAGTGATTTTCTAACTATGAGAAATTTGATCGTAGAATGATCTTTCTCAATGTCAAATTGTTTCTAAGTATTGTTGTGCATAGTTCAGACAATATTAGATCTTTTGATGGGAGGATACAATTTATTTTGGGAGCTTTACACATTCCAAGTTTGGAACAAGACCTATTAGCTAGTAGTAATATAAATGATGTGAGTGAGTAATTAGTGTTCATTGAGTGATGTTGTTGGCAAAGGGACTTTGGTTTAGAACTCTTTTCCACCTTTATTCTAGCACCCATATTAGTTTAGTGATACCTCTTAATATATTCTTACAAGATCAATAATTGTAGAAAAGGGAATTTAGGAATTGTAGTAAAGGCACACATGTCAAAGACCTATGGTAAGGTTGAATGTTGCATGGTTTCACATGTTCTCACTTTAGAAACCAAGCTACTAGCTAAGAGGAATATGTTGTGGCATGGCACATGGGCCACATTGGTGTAAAGGGTCTTAGGAATTAAAACACAAATCTTGTATAAGAGTTAACTAATTATTTTCTTGATTCAAACTATTTTAAATATCAAATTTATTGAAAAAAATAATGTTCAACTTTATTTAAGCTACATAAGCCTAGTGCAATTTTTGATGTTATTCACAGTGATGTGTCAAGTCTTGTAGACATGATTGATTGGAAAAGACAATGTATTATTTTACTTTAATTGATGATATCTCAATCAAGATGTGGGTCTATTTTATAAAGAATAAATCCAAGGTCTTCATTAAATTTGAAGACTGTAAGGATCTTTTATAAAATTAGGCAAGTAAACTGATCAAACCGTTGAAAAAAAATAATGGTAACTAATTTATTTATAAGTAAAATTTGATAAATTCAATATAAAGGAATGATATAAAATGTAATGTTAAAAATCCATAGACTTCTAAACAAATTGAGTTCTAGAGGACATGAGTAATTTGCTAAGGGAAAGGATGATAAATATGTTTAGTGGGGGCTAGTTTGGAACAGGGAGAGGTGATTAGTACTATATGTTAGTTAATCAGTGGGTCCCATTCATTAGCAATTATCGATGAAACCAACATTGTGGTTTGGATAAGAAGAAAGAGCACAATTAAATATCCTTTAGTATTTGGTTGCGATGCATATGTACTTGTGTTCTCATAAAGAAGAGTTCAAAATTGTAATATTAAGTAGTAAAGTGTATATTTTTTAGTTATGGTAAAGATAAAATAATACAAGTTATGATTGACATAATGTGAAATTTATTATATAGCTAGAATATGATCTTGAGAGAGATTGGGTATTTTTCTATAGTTGAGCAACTAGATGGGAGTGTTAATTCTACAATGCAATGATAACCAAAGGCCAAGATAATTATGCTTGAAGGTGAAACAAAAGGTTTGGATGTAATTTATGAGGATGATAGTATAAAGAGATTAAAGAAAAATAAATATAAAAAGTAAAATATTAAATATGGTGAAAATATTTTATAACAATATTCCTTTATAAGGGGACAACCACCTAACACACTTTGAGTTGGATAGGTCCAATATGCTTTAACAAGAACATACTACTTCAAATGATGATAATAACTATTCTAGACCTCCTATATGCACCTTACTTATGTCTTGGATGACATCTGAGCTAACTCTGATATGTACTTATAACCCATAGGATAATCTAAATAGCTATATATGATTATAATAATGATTATATAATTTTGAAGAGCTAAAGTAGCTACAAGGTAAATATTCATAACCTAATACATGCTATAAGGAGAGAAGAGTTATGGGAAGGATAAATAGAAGATACAAAGTATAATGAGTTATAATGGACTGCAATTAATGCCTTGAGATATAAATACAGGATACTTGGTTATCAAGCCCAATATTGTGTATTATGTTTTCTTTCTATTTAAGTACTTAAAATAGATCCAAAATAAATTTCAAAATTACTTCTATAGAACTAAGTTTGGGGTTATTAGACTACAATTGTAGTCTAAACCCTTTGAGAAAAAAACTCTATCCTATCTCCTTTATATTTCTTACTACTATTAGTTTCATTGGTAGGAAATTGGTTAGGTTGTGTTCGGATTTCTTCTAGGAATAAAGTTTTTAAATTATAACCATTACCAATCAAGAAGAGAGCAAGAGATAAAGGAAAACAAACAAGGGTGTGTTTTAAGAAAATTAGGCCAAAGAAACATCCACAAATATCTAAAGAGTTAAGGGAAAAGATGCATGAAGAGATGAAAGACATCACCCTTGAAAAGGGAAGAAGATTTCTTCAAGAGGAAGGGGTTTAAATTTTATCTAGATGGATAACTAATGCATCCATATTATTTGATAATTTGAGATCCAATTGGAATATCTAGGTCAAACTAAATGCATATGTTGCTGATTAAATTTAGACTAGATAAATATTTAATATTGATGATAAATCTCTATTATTTTGGACATTATACCAAATAGGCAAAAGGCCACTAACAATATATGATACAAGTAATATTTATGGACAAATTCTTGTCCGAATAATTAAGGACACAAATCTAGTGGATGCAGCTAACTTGATAATTAATGCAACAAATTTTACTAAAGCTCATGTGGAAAAATTAATAAAGTAAAACACATGGTGCAAGAAAAATAATTAATACTTGAGAGAATAAAATATGTAGCTAAGGGATAAGTTGGTATCTTCTTCAAGGCCTCTCCCATTGCCATCAGTTGATGCATCCAATTATTCAAGAGAACACTCTTAGAAGTCTCTATAGAAAAAATTCATTGGAAAAAAGAGACTGAGAAGCTTAGAGAAAGAGAAAAACAACTAAAAATGGAGTTAAAGACATCTAAATCTAACATGGTCATAGAATTAGTGAAATTGAGATTTAAAAAACTTGAAATAAAAAATGGGACCTTTGACTATTTTAGATGTAATGCTCAAAACAAAGGAAATAAACAATAAAGAGGTGCATAAAAAGATTACAAATGTAACTAGTGATAGCATGAAGAAGATAGACAAATGGATGCAACAAAATTTTTTTTTCATGATAAGCCTATAAGGAGCTCAAAAGATATGACCAGATAAAGGATACATTGATCCCTTCATTCCTCAAGAAAGATACAAGACTACTAAAAGTAACCAAAGCTTGTAGCTGAGATTGTAGAATGGTAAGCATGTTGCATTTCAGATGCTTTAGATAATTTATTAAAAGTGGTATGGAAATGAAATGTAATGTCTTACTCCATTCAGTACATTAATATGAAATGCTAAATCCCAAAGTTTATTATAATATATTCTATTCATTCTTATTCTTTTGCTCGGCATTTTATTTATTATATGTTCTCTAATATTATACATTTATCTATACTTGGCATGTAGCTATTATAGACCAAATTTCTTTACGCCATATCATCATGTCATCGAATAGTTAATAATTGACGTTGTTGAGATAGATTCAATATAAGATAACTTCACCGGAGAAAAGATATTTAAGTCAATTCAATTAATAAAACTTCAAAGTTCTAGCATTTTCTTATAGCTAGCATATGTTCCAGACACTTGAGATTATTTACAAATTTCAAGAACTACTATACAGGAGTCTAGATACTTCGAGAAAGCAGCTGAGATCGTACGGAACTGGGAACCCCATTGACAATTGTTGGCATTGTGATCCCTACTAGGTTAATAACAGAAAGAGACTAGCTAACTGTGCTATTGGATTTGACAAAAACTCCATCAAAGGTAAGAATGGGAGATTTTATATAGTTACAGATTCAAATGACGATGACTCGGTCAATCCTCAACCTGGCACTTTGTGGCACGCTGTTATTCAACTCGAGCCTCGCTGGATTATTTTCCAAAGAGATATGGTTATTTAGCTCAAGGGGGAGCTTATCATGAACAGTTAAAAGACAAGACAAGCCATCGTTGTCAAGTTGCATAGATGGGCTGATCGACACCATAATGGGATCCACTGCTATAACCATTTCAAACAACTTTTTCACTCACCATGACAAGGTGCTTTAAACTACTTGTTTGGTTTGCCATAAATTTACTTTATTTATACAAGGTTTCACTATTACACTTTTATCACATGGATCTTAGAGTAGGGTACTAAAAGGAAACTATTAGATAGAAACATAAACAAATGTTAGGATTAATAAACTTGTCGATAGAGCATTATTTCTCAAGTCAGCTATATATATTCTTTTTGTAGGTGATGCTTCTTGGAAATAGCGATGCCTATACCCAAGATGTCAAAATGCAAGTAACAGTTGCATTCAACCACTTTGGAGAAGGGCTTGTTCAGCGAATGCCCAGGTTTGAAATAAATTTTAAAACTATTGTGTATTCCTTTTAGGAAGACCACGATACAACTTGCTGAATTTTATTTGTTTAAGTTTAAGAAATGAATGCTATGATGCAGATGCAGATGCCAATATGGATACTTCCATGTGGTGAATAATGATTACACCCACAAGGAAATGTATTCAATCGGGGGAAGTGCAAACCCCACCATTCACAGCCAAGGCAATAGATCCCTTGCTCCTGATAATAGATTCCAGAAGGAGGTAAAAGATCCTTACAATTCATGTCTCTTATATATTTGGTATTCAAGGGATGTAGAATAGTTATGGTATGGGTAATGTGCAGGTGACAAAGCCCGAAGATTCAATAGAAGGTAATTGGAGATCAGTGGGAGATCTGATGTTAAATGGGGCATTCTTCACAACATCAAGGGCTGGAGCATCCTCAAACTATACCAAAGCTTCGAGTATGGTAAAAAGACCTTCCTCTATTGTGGGCTCTATAACTGCAAATTCGGGTGTTCTCAGCTGCACTCTGGTCACTAATTAGTAAAGGGGAATATATTAGTAATCTTATTCTGAAATTTGAAGCGTAGTGGTGGAATGTTAAGTCAATATGGTTTTTATTATTTTGATTGCCACTAAAGAGAATTTTTAAGCTATGCTTCACAACGACTGCGGTATATAGACATGAATAGTTGAATTTATGTCCATACCAGTATTTCAGAAAACTAATTTGTGTGAGTTTATTTTTTAACTATTAACACGCCATGTATAATTGCACACAACACAGCTAAATAAATTCTCTCTAATGGGACTTGTATTGACCTTTCTAGTTTCATTTCTATATTACTATTTTATTTAATATAAAATAGAGTATAATTAAGTCATAGAAAGAGATATTTTAGACTAGAGTCGCCTTTCCATTTAGGTTAATTAAAAAGTAAATATAATTAATTTTTAATATATTAATTTAGATTAAACATATTGAAAGTTGACAAAAATAAATGGTGTAAATTGATTTTTTTAAAGTAACCTAAGGGTATGAATATTTACTTATTACACTAATGTTGAAGATAATATTGATGTAGTGTATAGTACACTCACTTCTATATCAAAAATAGATGATTTGAAAATTTTCATTGTCAAAGATTGTATACAAAATTTTAATTGAACATAAGTTAGTTATGCAATTGTAGATTAATTTTATATTATACATGTCTAATTTGTAACTCTAGACCTTATCTATCACAATATATACTTTTTCTCTTTGATTGCTAGATGCTATACTCCTCATTGATTGTTAAGGACTTGGTATATTTATAACTACATCATAAGGATAGTGAAATAAACAATGGTCATGTTCTCCTACTCCCTTAATTAGAATAGTTTTTTGATTATGATAAAGATACTTAGATGTTGATTTTGATACAATAGTTTTATTCCATTTAAAGTTCCAAATGAAAATGTTCATAAGTTCATTCTAGATACGAACAAATAGTCAATGATTGCTTAATGGTCAATTAATGTCTTTAAATTGAAGCCATACTAGATAGTTCCATGTTTTGCAGACTCAACTCCCAATGGCTATGAGGAAAGAGGAGAATTTTAAAATTTGAAACAAATTTATTTTTCCTTAACATTCAAGCTAAGAAAGATCAATCCTCAATGCTACAAAAATAGTCCATTGTAAAATGATATATAATACAATGATCATGGGTAAATGTATGCAAATATAGGACAAAAAATAATGGGAATGCATGAATATAAATATAGATAGGATATAGATAAGAATGGATATATATTGATGTATGGAAATAGGAGTAGGAGAACATACATTGAAATTAGGGAAGGTGCCAAACTTATTAAAAACGGTTTTTGCATGCCATTTTTTTTTTTGTTTCTAGTGAATGAAAAATGAGTTTCTAATGCAAAATTTAAAATGACTCTTGTAAAAGTTTTTAAATTTTAACATTTGATTTGTAATTTTGTCCTCCAAGCTTTGATGTTTTTGAAAAAAAAGTCAATTGTGACTTTATCAAACCTTTTGGATGCTTTGGAAATGTTGAAAATTCTACCAAAATTACTTGAATGCTACAATCATGCAAACCTCCCAAGAATATATCTATGCAACATAGATTATAGGGATGCTTATTCTTTTGTTAAGTTGTACTTATTATTAGGGATATGCAAGGATGTAGGAGAAGAGAATACTTGGTTTTTTAATATTATAGTTATCAGTTAGTCTCAAATCTATAAAAACCAGATATTAAAATTAACTCTACTAGGCAACAAGTTCCAATACCATGTTAGATTCTTTGGGAAGTGATAATCGGGCTAGAATATCATGTCTGACCTAGATCATGTGCAACTACAATTAATAGATAATCGAATATCAAATAGTAGAGGCAAAATCTGAAATGAAAGAACAATATAGACAATGCAAGAGAACTTGAGAATACTCTTGATACGCTCACCAAGCTACCAATAGGTGCATTAACTCTTACGACCCATAAAATATGGAAAGTTTTACCTACTTGATAAATGTCAAAATATGTAGCATAGCCTCCTTAAGTGAAGATAGAAAATAAGTTATAATTAGTGGCATAAAAGCCAAAAGAGGGTGAGAAAATCAATTGCCCTATAACCTACTAAAGGTAAGAACAAACTAGTGGTTATGGAAGGAGGCACAACAAGCCAAAAGAGGCTGTGTGACTCAATTACCCATGTGTTAGAAAGTGGTACATGTAGATTATGTATTTTTCCATGTTTCATCACATTAACCACTCCTAACAAACCTAAGAAGCCTTAAATAATATTTGTAGGAAAAAGAATAACCCCTAACATATGGAAATACAAAACCTACACTAACAACTACTATGTGGTAAAGGGCAAGGATTCATTAGCATATAAATTGAAGCAATACTTATATGGTGTCCTACGATCTCCAAAATTATGGTTTAAAAAGTTTAATTCATATGCTTTGTATTATAATCCAGTGTATTTCCTAGTTGTGTTGGTTGCCTATATAGTTGGTCAGATATTGGACTTTGGTTTTCGCAGGATTGGTTTTATGTACTAGATGGTAGTCATTGGGGTGTCGATAATTTTTTCTTCTTTCCCCTATTTTTGTATTATGTTGTTTATAGAATTTACTTTCTACTGTATTGGGTGTTGGGCCCCTTAGCAACTATTTAATTATTAAAAATAAAACTTTATGATGGTAATCAATCTCTTTTTTATCAATTTATGCATAGATCATATGTTGATATTTGGTAACAATGAATGGATGATTAGAGATATGGTATATCAAATTTCATTACATTTCAACATAAACAATTAGGGGTTCCTATATGCATCCTAGGCATTGAAAAGAGAGAGAAATAAGAAATGTTTGATTGGGATAGACTAAGTATGTTGAATTTGTGTTGTAGTATTTTAGTATGGAGAATTATATACTAGGAAATGTTTCTATTTTTTTGGGTACTAAGTTATTAGTTAAGTAATATACACATCTTCCCTGTTAAATATAGAGTATATATTGCATGTTCCTTACACTAGTCTACTTCATATTCTAATTTATGTTATGTTTTACATTAAGCTAGACATTGGTGATGTAGTGGGAGCCTTCGGTTATTATATGGCTAATATTGGCATAGAGCATTAAGCAACAATTAAGAGAGACTTAAGGTGAATGTAGAACACTATAAATTATTATATCTTCTACTATGGTGATTACTATAAAATATCTACTAGTGGCTATTTCTTTAGCCTATTTAGTGTTTCTATTACTTGAATGAGCAAGTGATGGGTTGTAGTTATTTATCCATTGTAGAGGTATAGTACACGAAAATTATTAATGCCTATAAGGAGGCGAGTTGGTTTTAGAGGTTTTGTTGAATTGCTGGCCTTATTCAATGAGTAGTTAAAATTCAATGTGAGAATCAAGGTGTCATTAGCTTGGCCAAAACCCAATTTTTTGTGTATAAATGAAGCATATAGATGCACAATATCATTTTTCTCATCACATGGTGGAGGATAGTGGATGACGATTGAAAATGTTGACTCTTTGGTGATTGTTTTAGATGATTTGATGAAGCATGTAAGCAAAAATAACATTAGATGGTGTAATAAATATAATGGCCTCATAGTCCTTAATACTTAGATGCTAATATTCACTTTATGCTTTTGCAAGGTGTTTGAAATAAGTGGGAGAATGCTAGAAAACCATTGTCTCAACCATATTTTGTTCATATCTAATTATTTAATAATTAAATTTTACATGTATTTTTGTTATCACTGTTAGTGTATGGTATGTTTCTACTATCATATTCATGTTAGACTTGTACCATTCACTTAGAATTGGACAAGCTCTCACCTTATAGTTCTATATCAAAGGTAAAATCAGCTCAATTATGCAAGTCACTTTGAACAGAGGGGTATATTAACTTGAATGGCCTTCCTAAAGGTCCTTAATTTTGAACTTTTACCAAATATGGGAGTACCAATAATCAAAATTTGACTACTTGAGCATTGTGATTATTTCATTGTGCATGCTTGCCTTCCATCCCCAACTAATAACTATACACAGATTGGAGGAGGTGCATGAATTTACTCCTGAGATTTCATGGTCTACATTATCGTCGCGCGCAGAGTGCATTTGACTATTATTTTCATTCCTTTAATTCTTCCAAGAATACTTTCGTCAGGATATTATCTGCTTTTCGAAATGAGGCTATACTAGCCTTCCAGCTTACAAATAATGTAATGGCCCCATGCAAATTTGTGTGGCTGCAAAAACTTTTCTTTCTTTTTATTTAAAAACTACAATTAGATTTGTGATACAAAAATAATTTCAGTTGATGAGGGATGGAGGAGACCACCAACTATAAGGAAATGTGGATCCCATGTCCCACGACGAAGTCAAAAGCTACATGTGCTTTATTGAGTTTTTTATGATCTTTTATCGTCGAACAACATAGGAAAAAAAACCATGCGGAACCGAATGTTGGAAAAGCCGTGTGCCTTTTTTTCTACACACGAGAAATTTGTTATTTGTGAAAAAGCATGGAGATAATCTTCAAGTGTGCACACATAACATCGAGAGTTGGCTTTAATTTAAGTTTGACATAGATTATTAGTGTCTCATACCTATCCTCATTATGACCAGTTGAATTGTTGGCAAGCACGTAGTGAGGTCCGTATTGAATTTCTACTTGAGACACATGGTATCCCTATAGTTCTTGGGCAACCTTAGAGAGCTGGAGATGGTAGGAGGTTCTTGTTGAATTAGCCTTGAAAATGTAATAGGCTATTCAGTTATTTCTAGAATGGGTACGGGAATGGAACCTCTGCGCTATCAGGGTCAGTTGGTTTGAGATCTATGGAAAGATTTCACTAGAAGTAAAACATCAGGCATGAAGGATGAAGACTGGGTTGTGTTAGATAGGAAATATAGTAGTCTTATTTGGCTATGTCTGGGAAATTTATTGCTCTTGAATGTTGTACATGAATCCTTTGTGACCTCATTTAGAAAAGTTAGGAAAGTTGTACCACACCATATCGTTGGTGAACAAACATCTTCTATGTAAGTAGTATTATTTAAGGGTGGTTGATATGGATTCAGCTATTGAGCACTTTAATTCATTTAAAAGTATTGTAAATGAAAGATGAAGGAAGAAGTTATAGGAATGGTCTTATGATATTCTTTTCTACACATATGGAACAATCTATTGATGAACATTTGAAGCACTACTTTAAATGTTGTTCTTGATGAGGTAGTGTCTTCTCTTCTCCCAAATGGTCTTTCTTAGAAAGAATATTACAAGTGGCATAGATTTCTTTCTTGGTGATAGCCTTATATCATGGTTGAGCTAAAAGAAGGATTTTGTATCTTAGTCTATGGTAGAAGCAAAATATATTACAATTTTCTTGTTGCATTTAGGTTTTATAGATAAAAAAGACATTATAGTAGATGGAGACTGAATTTGAAGAACCCATGCCAATCCTTTGTTACAATACAAGTACTATAAACATTTCAAATAACTGGGTAACACATTCAAGGAAAAAACCATATCTCAATCAAGTATCACTATCTAAGAGAGAAGGTTGCAAGGAAAGACGTGAAGATAGAATATGTTGAAAGAAAAGAGACAATTTAATATCTTGGCTAGAATTTGGAAGTGGTATCTCCCTCCTCTTAAATGAAGAGGAAGTAAGTATATGTTGAGGAGGAGTATTGACTCCTCACTACAAGTAGTCTTGGTGGTCTTGTGAAAAAAAATTACAAAAGGTATTAGTAGATTAATTTTTCCTCACAAAAGGAGAAAGAGTTGAAGCCCAAGAATCAAAGTGGATATTTTTCATTGATGTCAAAGGGGGAGAAAGGAAGCCAAAATTCAACACCATTTGGGGAAGAAAGGATTGAGAGAGAGAGAGAGAAAGAGAGAGAGAGAGAGAGAGAGAGAGAGAGAGAGAGAGATTCCAAAGAAAGGAAGTCAAAATTATCGTGAGCATAAAGCCAAACTTGAGCAGAATGAAAGTCCAATTACAATGAAAGCAAATTTTCTACACAAGGGGAGCCCCTAATTTCCATTGTGAGGAACATTTTATTAGTATCATTTTTCTGTGTTTGGAACCAATGAAAAAAGGGGGGATTGTTGAAATTTATATTTCCATTAATGTCAAAGGAGGTAGTTAAGGGTGTATATAAATTATCATTATGTTACCCTCAATATCTAGTTTCCAAAAATTATAATAATTTTAATTAATATTATGTCATATCAAATAATTATTGATCTAGATAAATAGAGTCAAGTTATGTTAAATACATCATTCAATATAGTATGTCACTAGTATCATCTTAATCAATTTTTTATTGTTGAAGGATTTGGAAGTATTTGTGATGTGTATATGAAGTCCATTCCTCAAAAACTATATCCACTAGCACAATATTTTATACCACATTCTACCATAGTTGTATTTTGAGGCTTGTAGTTTGGAAGATAAATAAGGCTACACACAAAGACAAATCTATTAAAGTTTCAAAGGTGGACTTCAATAACATGAAAAGTTAGGGTCAACATTATGCTCATAGAGATCACTTCACAATATATTATGACTTTTTTGATGAATGGGTCAAATTATTGCACTATGAACCAACTATAGGAAGCATGTGAACATGTAATAGGACCAACTATTTTTTTTTAGTAAAGCATAGCATCATCCAATTCTTGGAGTAGCATGTTTGATCTTGGTTTAAACCTATTACATGTTTTCTCTAAAGTATGCATGTGGCAAACGTGTGAATGTTGTAAATAATTTATAAGATGAGTTTTGATTATATATAACGTAGGGATGCATAATTGTAATCGAATTGATTTCAAGAGTAATTCTTGCTAGTAAAACTAATAACCATGGCAAAAGTTATTTAAGTTGTCTACAAAATTTTAGGTTAAGTGGGAAAAATCAATTGAAGGTCTCATGCACTTTGAGAGGGTTGTCAAAAGTTGATTAGATCAAGGTGACGTTAAAGGTTCATCCTTCAAGGTCTGCATAGCATATCTTTCATGTACTATTATTGTATTTAAGGTTGGCGCCTCATCATCATAGTTGGTGTTCACTTCTTAGACTCGGGGATTGGTGTCTCCTATGGGTTGATGCATACAAAATATTGTAAGTTCATTATTTAGTTTATGAGGCTAGATTTGGATATTAGATCCAAGTATCTTTTCTCACCATGGTTTTCGCCTTGAGTTTCTACATAAATCTAGTATTATTTTGTGTTGATGTCCTCTTATCTTATCTTATCTTATCAGTTTGTATGATGTTTGGAGAAGTTATCAAGGGTAATTAATTTGTAATTAGTGTCTACTAATTACCATTCTCTTAATGTCTATGTCTGATTAACGCACATAATATATGCATTCTATTAATAACAATAACCACTATTTCTTTTATTTTCATTCAAAAGAATTATCTAGATTTCGTTGGACACGACCTTCTATTTATGTCACTTTGTGAAATCTTCCTTTATTGATAATGTATCTTTGTTCAAGACAAAAATCAAGTCCTTGTAGCAGTAACAATTTATCCTATATTTTCTAACAATGTAAAAGTTTATTGGTTATTTTGGATAGTTTAAAATTTTTGATTTATAAGGTTTGAATTTCATAAATACTTTTCCTTTGTAATAATTCTTTGTAAGTAATTTAGAATGATATTTTTGTATTAAAATTTAGCTATTAATGAATTGTAATTGAATACACTAACTCACACTTCAATCATAATCATTAGCATATTATTACTCATGGATTTGCTTAGGTCAACCCAAGAGTATAGCCAGTAATTCTTAGCTTGACTAAATCCATCCATTGATTATTACCATTTATTTATAATTAGATTAGTAGTAGATCAATAAAATATATATTTATTTATATATTAATAAATGCATAGAGTAGCATTTATGAATATAAGAATGCAAGTAGTTATTAAGAGAATTTAAGTAAGAGGTGTACAGATGTTATTAAAGCTTAAACTTTATTAAGTTATAACATTAAACATATAGAAATAAATTCTTCAGTCAAGAATATTAAACTTGCATATATTCTTTCTGTATATCTTAAGATGAATAAGTTATTATTTGAATGTCTCTACAATACATTGTTTAGATTAAAAAATAGAAAGACTTTTTAAAATCACAAGACTAATATATCAAATAGGATAATAAGGATAGTAATGAGAGAAATGGACTCTTGGGTCAAGGGTAAGATGTAAGCCCTTATCCCTTACCATATAGAAATAATAAATTTTGTTTTTATTTTGTGATTGTTGAATATTGAACTTTGACTTAGTGAAAACTCTAATGATAATATCATAGTTTGTTTTTTTAAATGTAAAGGATAAGGGTGGAATTTCATATTAATCTCATGTTGACATGTTCGTATAGTTTCTTGACTAGATGATAGTTCTTTCCCATTAAATGGTTAACCATCTCTAAAGTTTATGACTGTATATATAAATATTAAATGGATTTGATCTTATATTGTGATTGTTTGATCATGATAACACCTTTTAATCAAAGGAGTGATTAGATGAATATGATATTTAATATTATAATCAAATCTAAGATAGAAATTTTATTCTAAGATAGAAAATATCTTCTATTATCAAAATATTTGAACCAATTAGATTTAATGAATGGAGCTAAGTTATTTATGATAATCATTTCTTATCAATTTATAACATGTTAATGATATAGTGTTAGTGAATTTATGCATCATATAATAACTCATGAATTAGTTGTTAAGTATATCATTTAGAAGATTTAAGAATGAATTAGCATTTAATATGTCTTGCATGATATTAGGTTAACTAGATAGATTGATAGTTAGCTTTTCTTTTGTACTCTTATACATGTGTCTGTATGAGTTTTATACTCTCAAGATCATGTTTAGAGAAATCTTGTTATTGGTATTCTTATGTACTAATGTGTTTGAAATCCATTTTTATGCTGAATTTTATTATCAAGAAGATAATACTTATTAGATGCTTCTATTTTCCTTAGAGAGAGAGAGAGAGAGAGAGTATATCATGCTACATAGATTGCATCACTCCTAATTGTTTAAGATTTCTCGACATCTTTGTGTTGGGCTAGGTATTCTTCATGCCAAAAAGAGTTTGAGGGGAGTGTAAGGATTTGTGGTTGGATAGATAAGTTCTTCGAGATGCTCTCACCCAATGTGTGCTTGTTGGAGATAGTGTGTCAAGAGTTCCTGTTAGGGATACCTTTATTTTTGTACTCTTTCTAATTGACCTTTTGATGTTATGTAAAGGAAATTGTTTCCTTATGATATGGCTTGTCAATGGCTTTTGTACATAGACATCATGTTTCCATTCTAATATATTTGAACATGTTATTTTTAATGTTTTAGATTAATGTGTATTTTATGCTAAATGATATTTTTAATAATATGGAGGTCCTTATAGTTTGAAATTATTATTTTCTCAAAACATTAAAAAATATCAAAATTGACACATTACTAACTCATGTGAATGAACATTGATATATTCAAAGCAATTTCACTTGTAGTTGGGTTTTTTTCATGTAAGATAATCAAATTTACCAAATATTTAATATATTTTCAATGTGAGTACATATAAGAGGCATTTTTTATAATTTATTAATTTTGTATTTATAATTTAATAACAAGTCATCTAGTGTAAAAATACTCTAATAATAAGAGGTGGTAGAAAATTTTGATAGAATTTATTATATAAGGACTCATGTTCAACTTTAATATTATTTTATGTGGCATGGAAAGTGAGATGTCTACTTCTAAAAATGGTTTACAAATCCAATCACATAGAACTATTTGGACTTCTGCAGATGCTATTTAAATGATTTTTATTTGATAAAAAAATAAATCTCATATAATTAATTACTCCATCTAATAATAAAAAAACATAAGTATTAGAAAGCCTTCTATTATTCATGGCTCCTTTTTATAAGTAAGATCTACAGAATTAGAAGTTCTAGAAATGAATGATCTTATTAGATCAGAATAAATAACAATTAGTTCACCATTCATACTTCTTACAAAGCCTTCTCACTATTAAGCTATGTGTGCCATACAATTCAATAGAATTAAAAGTTGAATTAATGCACAAAAATGTTCCAATAGTATCATATGTCTTTATTATTTTAAAAAGTTGAATATTTGGTTTGATTAAATATATATTTCAGGTTGAACTAGCCATCCAAACTAAAAACATAGAATGATTCAACATATTATTTAAAAGTTCATATTATTAAATTGATATGATGTAGAATTAGAAATAATCAATCTTTATAAACTTAATAACCGGTATTCATAAATTAGGAACTCCCCGATATTCATCTAATACCCTTAACTTTATAAACTTAACTTCCTATTTAGATCATCTAATACCCGGTATTCATAAATTAGGAACTCCTTTCACCATAATATATATATATATCACGTCTGTATGACATCATCCCACCATTAATCACAAGATGATATATTTTTTATTGCATTAACATAAAGAAGTTTATCCTACAAATATACATTTACAATCTATTAAGTTTCGAAATGTTAGATTCCTTTGGAATGCTAATTTTTTCCACGATAAAAAAAAAGAAGACTGCAGGAACCATGTGAGTGAAAAAGTACTTCCATCCCCGTGCAAATTATGGAAGAGGAGAGTCATTTATAACCAAAGACAAATATACTTGTGGGCCATATCACCTTTTCCAATGTTTCTCATGTTTTAATGTGAAACCCAAAGAAGTGTTACTACTGAATAACTCAATGGAGTCACCATGAAAAGCAGACATGGATAAAACGCCGCGTCCACCACATCCATGAAAGTTTCTATATCTATGTTTTTCAAATAGATTTGGAGAAAACTCTCAATTCAGAAAAACGTCGGAGTAAACATTCTAAGAAACGTTGGAGGAATGCTCTATCACATCATTACTCACTATTGAGATTATTGTCGCCATCCTACATCTTGCCCACCATTTGGGTCGCCTTCATTCTCCTCCCCTGCAGCTTTGATACCATGTTAAATTCTTCCAAAAGTGTGAATTAGGTTAGGATTTTATGTCAATTATATATCACATGCAATTCCATTCAACAGATGATCAAAGATCAAAATTTCAGAGTAGAGATAAAATATAAAATATAAAATATAAAATGAAAGAACAATAGAGATAATGCAATATAATTTTACAATACTCTTGATACTCTAATTGAGCTATAAAGGTCAGAAAAGAGTGTTGTATATAGAGAAAAATAATGGCATATATATCCAATAGTTGCATTAACTTGTAAGAACCATAAAAGATGGAAAGTTTTACCTACTTGATAAATGCCATTTAAACATGTGGCATAGATTCCTTAAGTGTGGATAGAGAAGAAGTTATGAGAGGTGGCACATTAAGCTAAAAGAGGGTGAGAAACCCAACTACCCCATAACCTACTCAGGTAAGGACAAAGTAGTGGTTATAAGAGGTGGCACACCAAGGAAAAAGAGGGTGTGTGACTCAGTTACCCATTTGTGGGAGAGAGTGACACATCTAGCTTATATATTTTGCCATATGCCTTCATATTAACCACTCCTAATAAACCTAAACAAACTTAAATAACATGTGTAAGAAAAATAAATACCCCCTAATATAAGGAAATAAAAAACTCATAATAACAAGCGCTATGTGGTAAAAGGTAAGGATTTATTGGTGTATAAATTGAAGAAATATCTACACGGTCTCAAACAATCTCAAAAAATGTTGTGTTTGATTCCTTTTGAAGTCCGAATCTATACTTGCAACAAACCATATCATTTTATATATTTTAACTGTATGATAATCATTTTCTTGTTACCAATTTATGTATAAATTATATAATGATATTTGGTGGCAATAAATGGATGACTAGAAATATAATATATCAATGTTCACTAAAATTCCACATAAAAACTTTGGAGTTGCTAAGTGCATCTTAGGTATTGAAAAAGGAGAGCAAATAGAAAGCTTTGGTTCAGATAGGCTAAGAATGTGAATTCATGTTAGAATATTTAAGTATGAAAAAATATATACTAGTAAATATTCCTATTTTGGTCGGGACTATGTTATTAGTTAAACAATGTATTTGTCTTCAGCTATAATGATGGAGTATAGAATTCATGTTGCTTACACAAGTTTAGTTCATAGTCTAATGTATGCTATGTTTTACATAAAGCTAGACATTGCTAATATAGTAGGAGCCCAAATTTATTATATGACTAATATTGGCATAAAGAAATGCCCAACACTAAATAAAGACTTTATGTGAATGTGAAACACTACAAACTATTATATTTTCTACTTTTGGGATTACTCACAAACCTTTGAGATCCAAGGTTTTGTCAACTTAGATTGGATAGGAGATCTCAATCAAAAAATATCTACTAGTGGCTATTTCTTTAAACTATTTAATGTTGTTATTAGTTGAATGAGCAAGTGATAGGTTGTAGTCATTTATCCATTATAGAGGCAAAACACGTGACAATTATTAAAAATTACAAGGAGACAATTTTGTTTAGATTTTTTTTTTCAATTATTAGGCTAACTCAAGGAGTAGTTTAGGTTGGATGTGAGATTCAAAGTGTCATTATCTTCTAAAAACACAACTTTTCATATGTAGGTGGTGCATATAGATGCACAACATCATTATTCTCATGACATGGTGGAGGATAGTGGATGATGATTGAAAACACTAACTCTTTGGTGAAATTTTTAGATGATTTGATGAAGCATGTGAGCATAAATAACTTTAGATGGTGTAGTAAATATAATGGCCTCATAGTCCTTAATAGTTAGATTGATCATTTTGGATGGTGTTTGAAAAAGTGCGAGAACATTGGAAAACTATTCTCTTAAATTTGTTTTGTAATGTTCATGTGTAATTATTCAATGATTAATCTTCACATCTATTTATCTCATCACTGGTTAGTGTAGGGCATGTTTCTACTATCTTCTTCCTTTTAGACAGGTGCTATCTGCCTAGAATTGGACATGATCTCACCTTAAAGTTCTATATCTATGAGAAAATCAGCTAAATTAAATCATCCCAATGAAAATTCTAAATTGTAGACAACTAGGTAACCTTGATTCATTGGTAAATAATCTTAATGAAGTAGTACCATTAGTTAAGTTTTAACTTTAAGAATGTGTCATCATGCTCACCAATTTTTTCTCATTTAATTCAACTACAACCCTTTGGTATGTGTTATCTTTAGCTACCTTTTTAATCCATTCCCTCTTAATCTTAATAAATAAATGAAATAATTTGACATAATTAATCTTAATAAATAAATAAATATAAAAAATGATTACTAAATACAGACTACTTCTCTAAACTAACTCTGTATGCTAAACTTTTAAATACTTGAAAATATTGTTAGCTATTGTAACATTTGCATCTAAATTTCATTCCTTCCGAAGGTAAGCCTAACTAGACGAATAGAAAGAATGTATATGGAGGAGCCCAAAGATTCTATAGCAAGTGTTAGAGGAGCATTACTTTTTTCTCTTTGACTATCGATGGGCGTATCATATTTAAAACCAGACATATATCTTCAAAACTAAGAGTTGCTTTTTCACATGTTCACGAGGAATTTATATCCATTTGCATTATTGAATTTCTATTCTAGTTGTCAAATCATGAACGCAAATCATGCCAGTCACTGTGCAGAGTCGCCTTCAGACTGGTCCATAATTTTGGACTTTTACCAAATAAGGGAGTACCAACAATCAAAATTTGACAAACTTTGGCATCTTGATTATTTCATTGTACACGCTCACCTTCCATCCCCACAAAAGAACTAACAACTATACGTAGATTGGAGGGCGTGCATGAATTTACTCATGAGATATCATGGGCTATATTTTTCGATACTCGGTATGCATTTGACTATTATTTTTACTCCTTTCTTCTCGCATACTTTGGTCAGGATTTTATCTTGTTTTGAAAATGATGTCGTAGTAGCCTTTCATCTTTCAAATGATGTAATGGCCCTGTGTATATTTGTTTGGCTGCAAAACCTTTTGCTAGTTTTTATTAAAGCCTATATTTAGATTTGAGATATAAAATATAATTTTAGTTTATTGGGAATGGATCAGGAAGCTACCAACTATAAAGAAAAGTGGATCCAACGTCCCACAATGAGGCATGACTTCTGAAAGAAGTCAAAAGCTACACTACATAGACATCGAAGATCGCGGATGTGTTCTTGTCAAAATCTGCTAGCTACCCCATGTGCTATATGGATTTCGTTTTGATCTTGTATTGTCAGAAAATATAGGAAAAATGACCACAAGGAGACATCTTTGAAAAAGCCAATTTGCATTACGATGACTTGGATTGTAGGCCACCACGTAGGGAGTTCGGTATTGAATTTCCTTGTAGTTTATCCAATTCAATAGAATATAGATTAGACTTGGATTTAATTTAGTTGACACGTTATAGTCCATGCAAGTTGTGGTTGAGCCAGTGATGCTTGGCAGAATCTAGAGCCCAGTGGTAGTAATGAGATTGCTTATCTATTTGAGAGGCATGATATCCATGTAGTTCTTGGGGTACTTAGGAGAGGGAGATTCTCTTTCAATTGGCTTTGCAAACGTTATGCATGGTCCTGTTATGGTTTTTATAGGTAGACTTATGAGACAATCTAGCGATGGCCATTTGATGCACTAATTCAATTTTTTTTCTTTTGGTTGCATGACAAGGTAGTGGACTCTCTTGTCCCAAATGATGTAAGTTGGAAAGATTCTAAATCAGATGGTCTAAGGAAAATAAAAGAAGGATAAGAAAACAAGACTAGATCTAAGTCTCAAGGGAGATGCGAGTCTCCTCAAAAATCAAAGGAAATATGTTGGAGATGTTGTAAGAAAGGTGGCATCAAGAAGGAATGCAAGTAGAACTAGAAATGGAAGAATGAATTAAATGGGGAATTATATTTTAAATAATTTTAGGCTGAATTAAAAATGTGTTATAGATTTTCTTACACATGCATGTTAGGATGAATGGAAGATTTTTTTTGTGTGCTTCTTTCTACATGACTTCTCCCAACAAGTGATTTTCTAACTATGAGAAATTTGATGGTAGAAAGATCTTTCTTAGTGTCAAATCATTTCTAAGTATTGTTGTGGATAGTTGAGTTAATATTAGATCTTTTGATGGGAGGCTAAAATTTATTTTGGGAGCTTTGCATATTCCAAGTTTGGCACAAGACCTATTAGCTAGTAGTAATATAAATGATGTGAGTGTGTAAACAGTGTTCATTGAGTGATGTTAGCAAAGGGACTTTGGTTTAGAACTATTTTCCACCTTTATGTTAGCACCCATATTAGTTTAGTGATACCTCTTAATATATGCTTACAAGATCAATAATTGTAGAAAAGGGAATTTAGGAATTGTAGTAAAGGCACACATGTCAAAGACCCATGGTAAGGTTGAATGTTGCAGGGGTTCACATGTACTTACTTTAGAAACCAAGCTACTAGCTAAGAGTAATATGTTGTGGCATGGCCACATGGGCCACATTGGTGTAAAGGGTCTTAGTAATTAAAACACAAATCTTGTATAAGAGTTAACTAATTATTTTCTTGATTCAAACTATTGTGAATATCAAATTTATTTAAAAAAAATAATGTTCAACTTTATTCAAGTTACATAAGTCTAGTGTGATTTTTGATGTTATTCATAGTGATGTGTCAAGTCTTGTAAACATGCTTGATTGCAAAAGTCCATGTATTATTTTACTTTAATTGATGATATCTCAATCAAGATGTGGGTCTATTTTATAAAGAATCAATCAAAGGTCTTCATTAAATTTGAAGAGTGTAATGATCTTTTAGAAAATTTGGCAAGTAAAATGATGAAACCATTGAAAATAAATAATGGTAAATAATTTATTTATAAGTAAAATTTGATAGATTTAATAAAAAGGAATGATATTAAATGTAATATTACAACTCCATAGACTTCTAAAAAAATAGAGCTATAGAGGACATGGGTAATTTGCTAAGGGAAAGGATGATCAGTATGTTTAGTGGGGGCTACTTTGGAATAGGGAGAGGTGATTAGTACTACATGTTACTTAATCATTGGGTCCCATTCATTAGCAATTATCGATGAAACCAAGATTGTGGTTTGGATAAGAAGAAAGAGCACAATTAAATATCCTTTAGTATTTGGTTGTGATGCATATGTACTTGTGTGCTAATAAGGAAGAGGTCAAAATTGTAATATAAAGTAGTAAAGTGTATATATTTTAGTTATGATAAAGATAAAATAATACAAGTTATGATTGAGATAATGTGAAATTTATTATATAGCTAGAATATGATCTTGAGAAATATTGGGTATTCTTCTATAGCTGAGCAACTAGATGGGAGTGTTAATTCTACAATGCAATGATAACCAAAGGCCAAGATAATTAATCTTGAAGATGAAACAAAAGATTTGGATGTAATTTATGAGGATGCTAGTATAAAGAGATTAAAGAAATTAAAATATAAAAAAATAAAATATTGATTTTGGTGAAAATATTTTATAACAATATTCCTTTATAAGGGGACAACCACCTAACACACTTTGAGTTGGATAGCTCCAACAGGCTTTAACAAGAACATACTACTTCACATGATGATAATAACTAACCTAGACCTCCTATATGCACCTTACTTATGTCTTGGATGACATCCGAGATAAGTTTTGATATGTACTTATAACCCATATGCCAATCTAAATAGATATATATGATTATAATAATTATTATATAATTTTGAAGAACTAAAGTAGCTACAAGATAAATATTCATAACCTAATACATGCTATAGGGAGAGAAGAGTTATGGGAAGGATAAATAGAAGATACAAAGTATAAGGAGTTATAATGGACTGCAATTAATGCATTGACATATAAATATAGGATATGTGGTTATCAAGCCAAATATTGTGGATTATGTTTTCTTTCTATTTAAGTACCTAAAATAGATCCAAAATAAATTTCAAAATTACTTCTATAGAACTAAGTTTGGGGTTATTAGATTACAATTGTAATCTAAACCCTTTGAGAAAAAAACTCTAGCCTATCTCCTTTAGATTTCATGCTACTATTAGTTTCATTGCTAGGAAATTGGTTAGGATATTAAAATGATTAAATGATGAAAAAATAGGAAAATAGAATAATTAGTAAGATGATGAGGAAATATGAAATTAGAAGAATAAGATTAATTAACTTAATTAAATAATTAAAGAATTATTTAATCAATTAGAGGAATAATTAGTACATGATCAATGAGACATTTTTAGGTGTCTACATTTCCCCTCTTTGAGACAAAGTCAGAATGACATTGTTTAAAAGAAAACGAAAAATTCTGCCCCAGTATGCCATGGTATTGCTATATAGTGTAAATATGCCCCCTCGGAAAAGGTGGTCAGAAAATTCCAAAATTGAGACCATGTATTCAATATCAGTTTAATGAGCAAGCGTGTGAAATTTCATGTGATTTTGAGATCATTTGAGTAGGCTACAAGGTGTTTGAAGCTGGCGAGGACCACGGGCGTCGAGGTGTCAAAAAACCCTAATTTTGAGCTATAAATGGAGATTTTTAGGTTTTCATTTGCTCATTTGCAATTTGGTAATTCCTTGGTTTTCTCTGCAATTTGTGTGCTTTTTTCTGAGTATTTGATTATCATGGCTGGTTATAGAGCTCGATTTTGCCTGCCTGACTGAGTACGTTCATATCAGAGATCTCTTGGGATTGGCGGCATGGTATTTTTCCAATTTTTACCCTGATTTATGCCTGTATTATGCTTGTTTCCAAAAAAAAAAAATCTTGATCAATTTTTGCATTGTGTCACGCAATCACTTGTCGATGTTTACGCATTAGTGTTAACTATACTACAAACCTTCTAAATGCTACACATTTGTCGTAAGTGTTATGCATTAGTATTAAACATGCTGCATTCGCTCATTTATTTATGCATAAGTATTTATTGTTACGCAAGAGCTCATTTCATTACACATTAGCTTTAAACATCACGCAAGAGTCATAATTGTACCGCATTAGTCATAACTATCATGAATTCATTGTATGTGTAATTTTTTGTCGTGCATTTGAAAATATTTTTTTGTTTCTTGGGATCCAATATTTGATAATTTGAACATTTTCTCATTGCAGGAGAACATTGGAGTGTTATACTGCCGATAGAGCAAACCTAGTGGACTTGATCTTCTAGTTGACTTATCGGATGAGGAGATCGAGCATATCCGACAGCTTGGTCTATATCATGTTTTACATTTGCCAGAGGTTATGGCCAACAGGGCCATGATTATAGCTTTGATAGAGCGGTGGCATTCCGAGACCTATTCTTTTCATTTTCCAACTGGAGAGGCGTCGATTACTTTAGAGGATGTATGGTGTATACTGGGGATTCCCATTCATGGTGAGAGAGTTGTATATGACCATGATGATGGCATTGCTAGACTATGTGCACTTTTCGAGTGTGAGATTCAAGACTTGCAGAATAGTGGTTGTTATGACATCCCTTGGGCCTGTTTAGACTATGATGAGCTGACTATTGTATTATGTGGTGTTGTCAGTGGTTTACTGATACCTGACAGATGAGGTCATGGGTTTCCAGTTGGATGGGGTAGAGTGCTCCATGATATGATTGTTCATCGTCGACTATATGCTTGGCATCCTTGCCTACTAGCCATGTTGTATTATCAATTGCATGGTATTGTGTATCTTGGATACCATTCTATTAGTTGTGGTGTTACTCTTCTACAGAAATGGGCATGGGAGCACATTTCTATTTCTAGGCCTGTCATTCATAAAGAATTGTAGCCTGGTGAGCATTATGCTTTCAGATATACAATAGGTATCAGACACAAGGGTTCAGGGTACACCTTGTACTGGAGACTAGTTTGACATATTGCAGCATTTTATTTGGAGACCATATTTAGATTGCCCAGGTTGGGAGGATGATGCATTACACTTCCCTTTCTACCAACAACATAGATATCTTATTGGTAGGACCTTTGAGACCCAGTGGATTATCGAGATGTATCTTCCAAGGTGGGTTCTAAGACAGTTCGCAGAGGTACAGGTGACACCTATGGTTACTGCGTATTTTGCTTGTGTATCATGAGAGGTATCTGATTTGGGTATTTACATACAGCCACATGTTGCTTCTGCTGAGTTTGATTCTTTTTAGCCATTACTCTGAGGTTGGGGTAGAGGTGCAGCAGATCCAGGGACAACGACGGAGTATGATGCTTGGTTTGCTAGGCATAGGCCAGTGCCTTTGACTGATCCTGCTATTCCGATTACAACACAATAGATTCGCCATCCTAGATAACGGTTTAGGATACAAGTAGGGGAGAGGGCTAGAGGAGATGGTGGAGCTAAGAGAGGAGGTGAGGATGATGAGGGAGGAGGTGAGGGATATGAGGAAGATGAGGATGTAGATATTGGTGGAGACACTGAGTCTATTAGCAGTGAGGATAGCGATGATTCTTCTGAGTCATCGAGTAGAGAGGGTGGAGGTGATGATGAGGATATGTCAGAGCTAGAGGATGTGCCTGGTGTAGAGGGTGGGATAGGACATGTTGGTGAGGAGGATGAGCTATAGACTCTTAGAGCGTGGGTCCAGAGTTTGGAGGATGAGGTCGCTAGATAAGATATTGAGCGAGAGACTTATCATGCAGATTATGGTGCCCTTGAGGCTGAGAGAGATCATCTCCAAAGGGAGAGAGATGAGGCAGTGTGAAGATGTTAGATTACCATGGATGCCTTTGATTAGATTTTTAGAGTAGGTACAGATGCGTGCGACCAGGCAGATAGGTATTTCAGTGTTGCGCAGGAGTCTATTTATTATCGGCAGGCATATGAGAGAGCCATCCCTGAGGGTCAGAGAGAGCCTAGCTTCAGTGCATTTATGGGAAGGAGATCGAGTAGATCTACTTCACGACGGACTAGCAGTGGTGGCATTATGGGACCACCTCGACATCCTGGGGTATGATCTAGTGGACAGGATCCACCTACTGACAGAGGCAGTGTTGGTTGATCATGTTATCTAAGCCTTCGGGCTTATTTATTGTATTCACACACATTATCATTTTTGAGTTATATATATATGACATGCCGGTTTTGATAGTGATCTATGTATGTTTTGCTTCTCATGTATGCTTATATGATGCTATGAGTTTTATGATGCTTATCTATTTGATTCTATATGATTCTAAATGAAATGGTAATACATGTATGTATAATGATGGTAATGGATTTTAAAACGAATGCAATGGATCTATATAAAATTCTATGATGAATGCAAATGAATCTACAATGAATGCAAATGAATATACAATGAATCTACAATGAATGCAAATGAATCTACAATGGATGCAAATGAATCTATAATGAATGGTTTTTTTTATGATAATGGTTGAACCAATTTTAACTCAAATACACCTTGAAGAAATGTTAGTTAGATAATAGAAAGAAAAATTGATGGTAGAAGGAATGTTTAGAAAGAATGTGATTTAGACAAAAGATGAGAAATCAGAAAACTATCAAGAAACAGATGAGATGAGAATGAAATTGAAGGAATCACAACCTTGTGTCACATATTTTATCGCGTCAATATATATTCATCACTGAGCCTTATTATTGAACAATGAAGCTTAGCACATCAGGGTATAAGGAACCAAGATGCAAAGATATCTCATTGTGCTAGGGGTCGAGGTATGTATGGAAATTACACCTTGATGTGAAGGCTCTTATCATAGACACCCACTAGAGCAATTTCCCTAAAATTTCATTGGTTCACACCACAAACAACAAAAAAAGAAAAATATAATGCCCATCATAGCTCCTCTAGTCACTTGTAGACATCCTTGATTAGCATGGGGACAATATCTGTCACCAAATGATAAAAAGATAAAGACTGACCTAGAAAAAATTCAGCAGCTATACTGACCTTGTGCCTTCGTTCTCAGTTGTTTGATGTGATGGTTGATAATGTCTGATCTCAGAAAGTTGCGGACCCTGTTTAAGACTTACCTGTCTGATTTCGAGTGTATCCTCTTCTGTTTAAGACAAGATAATGATCATGTTGATATGGATATGATACAATTGATAAGACAGTTTGATCAGTTGATTGCAGACAATTGACTGGATAGTCATATCCTTTGTTAACTTCGTTCGAAGTGTTTGCTGGATATCTGCTAGGGTATTTGTTTCTCACAAGACATTTTATTGCAAGTTTTTCTGATTGATTGATTTTTTATTTTTTAGTTCTTTTCCAAGAGCTTTTTCGATGTTTTTGGATTTTGTAGATCAATATTTGAATGTTTTTGGTTGATTTTTTCAGGCTCGTATTTGAATGTTTTTTGGTTGTTATGTAGGATTGTTTTGCAGATGTCTTTGGTTGTTATGTTTTCCATATTTGAATGTTTTTGGATGATTTTTTCAGGACTTTATATGGATGTTTTTGGTATTTTATGATTTTTAATGTTTTTGAATATTTCAATGTTTTTTGGATTTTGAGTTTTTCAATGTTTTTCGATTTTTGAGTTTTTCACTGTTTTTGAATTTTTGTGTTTTTCATTGTTTTTTTTATTTTTCGAAGGACGTTATCTGATTTTTCGGATTGTTTCATGAATTTATATGATTTTTTGGATTTTTTTAGGACTTTATATGAATTTTTTTTGGGGATTTTTTCAGGACTTTATATGATTTTTTGGATTGTTTCATGACTTTATATGATTTTTTGGATTTTTTCAGGACTTTATATGATTTTTTGGATTTTTTCAGGACTTTATATAATTTTTTTGGATCTTTTGAGTTATGCTCCCAGTGTACAGACTTGTATGACATGATGATCTGCAGAATGTATGTGGAGACAACTGAATTTTTGACATGGCCTATGTGAATACAATATGCAGAATGAAGATGCATTTCCTATTCGAACAAGGTTGACTATGTTTGTTTTTGCATTTGTAATACACCAATTGAAATGGAGGTGCAAAACATTTCATAGATAAGCAGTCAATCGATCTCTAAGTCCCTAGGAACATTCATCTCAACACACTTAGTGACTAGAATTTAGAAATGGAGAGGCGGAAAACATCCCCATTGGTTCTTGAAACTTAGATCTTTGTTTGCCCATGTGTGCAGATGGGTTAATTCCTGCTCTTGTGTTCACTAAAGATCCTTAGCATCCTATATGACTAGCTACATGGATTATTCTAACTTCAAAAGCATCCTGAATAGAGCCTCGCTGGCAATAGGCCTTGAGAGCTCCGACGAAGTTATAAACTGTAATTTCTCAAATATTGCTCCATTGCCAATAGGCGTTCATAGCCCTAATGGAGTTACTTGCATGTTTCCATAGTCAATATTTTTTATCGCATTTGTATTCATGATATTTTAGTTATATATCATTGCTCTTTTTCCTAGAGATGGATATTTGGCATAGCTTTTTTTTTCTTTTCTTTTTCTTTCATTTCTTGCCTTGACTTGTAAGTAATGAAACCTACTTGGGTGTGATAATTACAGTGACGTTGAAGCAAAATTTTAGATTTTTCACTAGTCATATGATCAATTAGGTGTTTAGAATGAATTAGAGATCTTCTTAATGTGTGAGATATAGCAATTGATAGATTGTGGATTAACAAGTCTCAAATAGTGAAATTACTACCCAACCATAAGTAAAGTGTCGCCATAGGGTAATGTTGAAAATGAATGACCTTAGGACCTCAAAGACTTCATGTCCGAATATCTAAGAAAGGAAATGACCCTTGTTTTCCTTAGATGCAAACAAATGATAAACTTAGACAGTTGCCTTATTTTATTGATGCTGCTATATGTAAATACATAAACTTTTGAGAATGTGATGCATTTAAAAAAGAAACTACATGTAATGTAGTATTTTAAATGATATGATATGCAATGCAGAAAATAAAACCTAAACTATACAACCCTTAGGTATAATATCGCTTAAGGTCCATGTTCTTCATAGGGTCAGAGAGTGGATCTCCCTCCATGGTAGCCAAATTATATGCTCCATTTCCTATGATCCTTGTTATAATGAAAGGACCTAGCTAGCTAGGTTCAAATTTCCCTGGCCTATCTCATTTCGCTAGGCTCCTTTGATTCTCTTTAAGTACTAGATCTCCCACTTGAAAAGTTTGTGGGTGGACCCATTGATTAAACACTATCTCAGTCTATTTTGATATCCTTGTAGATGGTTAAACAATGTTTGTCTTTTTTCATCAAGGGTTTCGACTTCTTGTAACCTTGCTACCCTGTAGTCTTCCTCTGATATGATGTTCTGTAAGTAGACTCTTAGAGACGGTATTTCTATTTCAATGGGGAGTATCACTTTTGTCCCATAGACCAAGGAATATGGTGTTGCTCCTATAGGCATGTGTACTCCTATTCTATAAGCCCAGAGAGTGGGATTTAACTGGAGATTCCAGTCCCGTCCTGTGTTAGTGACTACTTTCTTAAGAATTTCAATATTGTTTTATTTGTAGCCTCTGCTTGCCCATTACTTTGTGGATAATAAGGTGTGGTAAATCTCTGTTGTATATGAAATTTGTCACACAACTCTTTCACTTCCTGGTTTTTAAATGGATGCTCGTTATCTATAACAAAGCACATTGGAACTTCGTATCTACATATAATGTAGTTGAGCATGAAGTTTGCTATCTACTTTCTAGTGGTGTATGTTATAGTAATTGCTTCAACCCATTTGGTAAATTATTCAGTGGTTGTCAAGATGAACTTGTGCCCATTGGAAGAAGTAGAGTTGATTTTACCCACTAGATCTAATCCCCATTGTGATGTGATGGGTTGAAGATCTTATGTTGGTGCATGAATAAGGTCTCCATGCATTTGGCATTGTTTACACTTTTGTACATACTTGTAAGCATCCTTTTCCATAGTTGGCCAGTAATAACTTGTTCTCAACAATTTCTTTGACAATGGTGGACCACTTTGGTGAGCCCCACAGATTCCATCATGGACTTCTTTTAAAGCAAGGTGTGCCTCATTCTCATCCAGGCATTGGAGCAGAGTTCCATCGAAACCCTTTCTATACAAAGTATCAGCTATAACAGTGTACCTAGATTCCTAATGAATAAATGTCTTCTTTTGATTCTTAGACAAATCCAGTGACATGTATGGAGTATATAAATATGTATATATTTTATTGTACCAAGGTGATTCCAGACCCATGATTGCACATACATATTCTGATAGGGGAGTCTCATATGCAGGTAGCATCAACTGTTCTATGATGAACTCAAATTGAGTTTTATTAGCAGCCATATTCAGAAGAGATCCTATGGTTGCCATTGCATCTGTTGCCTTGTTTTATATTATTGGGATTTGTTTGAAGGTAATTTTTCTGAAGTGCTCCTTGTAATCTTCAACCAATTTCTTATAAGGCATGAGTTTTTCATCCTTCATGTCGAAATCATCATTGACCTGGTTCACAAACAACTGCGAATCACCATGGACCTGTAACTCTTGTATTTTCCATTGTACAGTTGTACGAAGCCCTATGAGGAGAGCTTCATATTCAGCCATATTGTTGGTGCATTGAAAATTGATCCTAAATGACTTAGGTATAATGTCCACTTGAGGAGTAATGAAGAGAATCCCTGCTCTAGATCCGTGATTTGTATATGACCCATCAAATTATAACTTCCACATTACTAAGGCAGTTAATATAAACACAGATTCATCTGGAAATTCTATTAGGAATGGATGACCATCTTGTATAGGAGCCTCTACTAATTGATCTGCTATAATTTGTCCTTTGATGGATTTTCTATCTATGTATTCTATCAAACTCGCTAAGGATCATAACCCACTTAGCCAATCGCTCGGTCAATGTTGCTCTGCTCAATAGGTACTTGAGTGGGTCAAAGAGTGCAATGAGTTGTACCTTATGACTCAACATGTAATGTCTAAGCTTTTGGGATGCAAAGATTACTGCTAACCATGCTCGCTCTATGGGGGTATAATTAAGCTCATAGCCAATTAGATTCCTACTTATATAATAAATGGCTCTTTCTTTTCCATTTTTGTCATGTTGTGCCAATAGAGCTCCTAGAGCTGAGTTCATTGCTGATATGTGTAACAATAGAGGTTGTCCTAGAGTAGGAGATATTAATACTGGTGTGTTCAAAATATAGTCTTTCAGAGCTTGGAAAGATTCCTGGCATTGTTCTGTCCATTTAAAAGTAACTCCTTTCCTAAGTAAATGTTGGAATGGGTGACACTTATCTGCCAACTGTGCTATGAATCTCCTTATGGATTGCAGTCTTCCTTATAACCCTCTAAGTTGTTTAAGTATTGATGGAGGTTACATATCAATGATTGCCTTGACCTTGGCAGGGTCTATTTCAATTCCTCTGTTTGACACTATAAACCCTAACAGTTTACCTGTTGTTACGCCAAACACACACTTCTTCAGGTTTAATTTGACATTATATTGTTCCAACCGATCATATATTTGTGTAAGAACTACAAGGTGACTTTCTCTTGTTTGTGATTTAGCCAATATGTCATCCACGTAATCTTCCATTATGTTCTGGATGATGTCATGAAATAATGTTGTCATGGCTCTTTGGTATGTTGCTCCAGTGTTTTTGAGACCAAATGGCATCACATTCCAGCAGTATGTTCCCCATGGGTATGTAAAGGTCATTTTATGTTGATCTTCTGGTGCAATTTTAATCTGGTTGTATCCTAAAAAACCATCCATTAAGGATAGCATCTCATTTCCAGCTGTTAGGTCAACTATCATGTCAATATTGGGTAGTGGAAAGTCATCCTTAGGACAAGCTTTATTTGGATCCTGAAAATGAATACAGATTCTTATGCCTCCTGTGGGATTAGTCATATGTACCAGGTTGGATATCCATTCCGCGTAGTCAATAGGTCTAATAAAACCTACATCCAACAACTTTTGTAGTTCTATTTTAACCAGTAATGTGATACTTGGATGCATTTTTCTCAATTTTTTCTTGTAAGGTTTAACTCCTGGTATCAAAGGTAAGTGATGCAACACTAATTTAGAGTCTAAGCCTAGCATGTCTCAATAGGACCAAGCAAAGTTGATAGGTCTTTTTTTGAAAAAATGGATGATTTTGTCTTTTTCTTCTTTGCTTAGTGACTTTGCCAGATGGATTTTATGTACAATCTCCCCTTCTGCTATGTTTACTTCTTTTGTTTCTTCTGTAAGTAATGCTGAAATTTCTCTTTCCATAGGAAGATTACCTAAGTCACTCTTTCCATTATGGGTAGTTTGATCCTTATCTTTTTTTGTGGAAGCACTTTCTTCTCCAAAGTATGTCATTCTATTCAGGTCTATAACAAACCCTTCTTTATGATCACCTTGTGGAAATCCCTCTCTGACTCCAAGAAATTCTGAAATTGCTTTGTCATTTTCAAACCAATCCAGCATTGGTTTTCCTTCTTGCCCCCAATCAATCAAGTGTGAATGCACTAGGGGTAAATCATTACTCCCTTCTTTAGTAGACTCTGATAACATGAAGACTTGATTGTTTGACTAACTTTGTGTATCTTCATCCTGTATAAGCTTTATTTGATTCCTTAAAATTACACTTTTTGGTGCGCTAGAATCATGGAGTGATAAGAATTCGTAGTCATGAGAGTCTATCTCACTTTCAAGATATGTTTCATCATATGAGCTATCATCACTTATTTCTTCTTGTTACTGTCCCTGATTCTGTTCTAGATTGACTGGTCTTCTTTGGACATTAGTTACCCTTCTTAAGCATGGTACAAGCCTTTGCAATCTTTCTTCATCTATTTCATTAGGTTGATCCTGAGTGGCTTCTCGTGGTAGAAGTAGAGACAATAACCATGGCTGGGATTCAGGTGGTGGTGGTAAACCTACATCTATTGCCACATTAGCCTATATTATTGTGTCAATAACTGCATCATTTTGTAACTCAGTGGTAGGTTCTTGCAGGAGTTGTCTCATGTCTTCTCCATCTAATTCTGCACTAGGTGATGTAGGTACCTAATTACTTATTTGAGATGAATATGGGAGTGCCTTTGTGGATAAATTCCTTTGTGATATTTAGTCTAACGGTTTTCTTGGTTGATTTAGTATATCAAGAGTACGTTGTCTTTCTTCTGTGATAGGTTGTATATGCTTATATCCCAATCCTTGATTCCCTGGATTATCATTAGGAACAATAGGTTGTAGCCTTCCTTGTTTCTATAACCCAAGGCCTGTGGTACCATCTGTAAAGCGGAAAATCGAACCCCAGGTGTTCCCCCCACTCCACTCCAAGGAGAGAGAAAGGAGGTCATTAGGGTTGATGGTTTTCACTTGGGAGAGACTTTACATTCAAAAGAGGGGTTGAAATCCACAAGATCTAATCTCACACAATACAAGACTGGATTTTAAATGAGTTTCAAGGGTGCAAATATCAAGGATACCCTCTTTTGTAAAGAATGTAGATAGAATGATTGAACTAGGAATGCATGTAAAGTAAGAAAGATTCACCTGTAGATGGAGATAGGGACACAAGATGAAGCTACGGACCTGAAATTCGTAGTAAAATGTCAAGACGAAGTTGTCCTACAAATTTGAGCGAAATTTGACAGGACGATGGCGCCCGGAGTGCACACGGTGCTCCGAAAAATCTGCGAAACGAAGGGGGATCTGTTCGTCTCTGCACAAGGATTCCAGATCTTCAATTACAGCCGCATACCTGCAACCTACACATAGAAAAGAGAGGATGATTGGGGGGTTAGGGATTAGGGGTTTGCCTTTAGGTCAAACCCCGGTTCTGGAATTAACCAAGAAATGAGAATGTTGTAAATGTAAATGTTTGTAATGTAAACAAGTACTGATACCTTGTTGTAAGAATGTTTGTATTCTTACATGCGAAGGTGTAATGAATGTTGTATTTTGTATGTTGTAAGTGATCTCCTCTTCAATGGTTGAATCCTTGTCTTGAATGCAACACCTAGCCTTGAATGGAGACTTAGAATACTCAATTGCTTGAAGGAATGCTTGAATTCTTGAATGTATGAATGTTTGAATATCGTTTCCGCCTTTTGCACACATATGTCCTCCTCCCTTTTGAGAGGGGAAATGTAGTTTATATACTTGTCAATTAGGGTTAGGAAACTGATTTTTCCGACCTTAGGCCAACCTAGAAGCATTGTTTTCCGAATTGCAAACTTAAAGACCCGATGCCCAACAAGAGACTGGGCCCAAAATAGGTCCAGGGACTAGGGCGCTGGGCGCCATGGTCCTGGGGGACCAGGGCGCTAGGTACCATGGTCCTGAAGGACCAGGGCACTGGGTGCCATGGTCCCACCTCTCGGGATAGTAGGGTGCAAGGAAGGATCAGGCCAAGGTGCAGAAATATGTAGTTTTTGATGTCGTAAGCAGGTTTCGGGGTCTCCATTCAGGTTCAACGTTGTGCCGCCATCGTGAAGACCCAAATGCAGTTGAAATTGCAAGTGTCACAATTTTAGGATGCTACATTTAGCCCCCACTTTAGCGGGAGTATAAGCGTACGCCCATACTTCCGGTAAAGTACAAGGAAACAACATTGAAAGACTTTCACCACGTCAAGGAGGCAAGATACACCAAGCCCCCAGTGGACTAAGGATATTACGACTTTGATTGATAAAGTAAAAGGGAAGATCATGAGGGAGAGCCATGACTATCAGTAGTAAGGTTCTCTCACTATAGGTCATGTAGAAAAATACCAAAAATTTTCTAGGCAAAGCTAAGTTCGCCAAGAGATTTTCAAGTATCTTGAAGAGATATGAACAGGGTGCATGCCCCCTACGTTAAAACAATCGCACACACCTCATCGGGGGTGATTGCTTTAAGGTAGTGATACGTATAAGAAATGAGAAGGGAAAGGAGCATGTTATCACAAAGATTTAGCCCCAAAGTGTGAGATAAACCCAAGGATACAAAACACAAAGCACAAGGTGACTTCGCTCTCCTCGGGGTCAGTATGCTATATGATAATTCATGTATATCATATGTATGTATGCATAATTGTTCTTCATTCCCCAATCAAGGAAGGTCACCTAGAAGAAGGGAACACGTGTCTTTTGAGTCAACATGAGAGAGACCAAAAGAGGTCTCAATGCTTTGCATCATCCTCAAGTAGACAACACTAAGGACAACAAAAAGAAGAATGAGAATAACACATAGAAGAAGTAACAAAAGAGATCAAGAGAGGAGGAGAGAGTCTGATATGCTAATGAAACTAGTCTAGCACGTCATCTACCCCCCGATATTGCTAATCAATATTTCAGGAAGGCAGGAAACACGCTAGAGGAGGAACATCCAACACAGCAGATGGAGCTATCACGAGATCCAAACAAGGGCTATGTTCATGTTCCAAGCCACGTTGTTCTTATCTAGGAGCTAGGATAAGTGCTTTAGAAAACTCGTTAGATAAATGGTTATCAACATCAACATATTCATATTCACTATCAGAATGAAGAGGAGTAACATTTTCATCCTGAATAACATTTTCATCTATATCATCATCAAGATTTATTAAAATAGGATCTTTAACTCGCACAGGATCAAGACCATCATGGATCTTATGTTTAGGAGATTTTGGCTCAATTTTTGGCTGAGGAGAAAATGGAATAATACTAGCTGAAGGTGTTTTTGGGGATTGCAAAGTTTGAGAAGCAGCTACCTGAGCTCTAAGACGACGCTTTCGTCAGCGTTCACGTGTAGAACGATTTCGTCTAGTCTTAGTAGGAAGTTGAGAAGATTGAGGAGGAGGAATGTTCTCATCCTTATCACTTGGGTGTTTAGGTTGTGGTCTCTTAGGTTGAACAATAGGAGAAGAGGAAGATCTCTTCTCTCTATAAGAAGAAGGAGGAGGAACTGCTCCATATAAAGGAGGGATATCTAGTTTAGGAAGGAGACCAAGTCCATCATGACGAGGAGGTATAGGTCTACCTTTAGAAAGTTTATTAGATATAGACATAGTCACATCCATAGGGATGGGTTGGGAATCTTCTTGAGGAAAGACATTAGTTTTATATTTCAAAGGAAGAACTTCCTTCTCAAGAATGATGGGAATATCAAGTTTGGGTGTTCTAGGTTCACTTAGAGATAAGATCATATCTGTTTTCCACTTTTGATAAGATTTGAAAAGACGATCACTTTGCGGTGGAAGAGATTGGAATTGTTTAGGCCAAAAATAATCAATAGGAATGCTAGAAGTTCTTTTAGCTAGTTTAAAGAGACTATGATTGACAGTAACAGTTTCACCATTATGGGGAAATTTCAAACACTTGTGAATAGGAGAAGCAATAGCTTTCATGGAAGATAGCCAAGGATAGCCTAGCTTCACATGAAATTGTTCGGATGACGGAATAATAGCAAGGCTTACATCAAGGGATTTGTTATGGACCTCAATAGGTAATGTAATAGAACCAATTGCAGGAGAAGAAAATGCATCAAATAATTTCACAACCACATTTGTTTTATCATAGATCACTTGATTCAATTGCAAAGTAAAAAGAAATTCTTCAGTAATGATATTAACCATACAAGAAGGATCAATAAGCACTCCATGGAAAGGTGTATTCTTGACTTTTGCAACTATATATAAAGGACCATCAGGTGCCCTGATAGTTTCACTAGAATCAAATGTGATGGAAGGTTCTTTAGGGATTTTTTGCTGCTCCACAAAGTTAATCACATTCGGAGTCATAGACACAAGACTATCAGGTGAGAAAGAGGAATCATTAGTCTCAATCACATTAGAGGTATGAGAAGGTAATGGATCAGTAAAAATATTAAGATTTTGGTTAGGAGGAGCTACAGATGTGTTGCCTTTATCATTCACACCAGAAACAGAGATAGTATTATTATCAATCAAATCTTGAATTTTACCCTTCAAAGCAAAACATTTTTCAGTATCATGCCCAGGTTGACGATGAAATTGACAAAAAGATTTGTTATCAAAATAGGGTGAATTAATCTTTGCAGGATCTATTTGCTTTATAGGAGGGAGAGTAAGCACATTTTGTTCCAATAACTTATTCATAATACTATGCAATGATTCATTCAAAGGAGTAAAATTTCTTTCTTTCTTGAAAAACTTAGAAATAGGAGGCACACCTGATGCTGCATTCACATTGTTGTTGATGATGTTTTCATTGAACTTAATGACCTCTCTGTTCGGTTTAAACTTCCCAAATGGTTGTTGACTACTATCACCCTTATCACTCGGAGCCATAGGATTTGCTTGTTCCATTTGGCTCACAGTTAGTTGATAATTGTGAAGAGTTGCGCACAACTATTGGAAAGAAGTAAACTCAAAAAACAGAAGTTTTTCTCTAATATCTTTTTGTAAAATAGAAATAAAGATTCTTTGAATATCATTGTCAGGTACTGGAAAAGAAATTTGAGCATACAAATGCTTATATCTACCAATGAAGTCAGTCACTTTTTCTTTAACACCTTGTTTACAATGCATTAAATCAATCAAAGTAACTTTAGGACCTATATTGTTTTGAAATTGTTGAATAAAAGCATTTGCAAGTTGTTGGAAAGAAGTAATAGAATAAGAAGGCAATGAGCAATACCATTGTAGAGCCTTATCTCTTAATGTTCTAGTAAACAGTTTTGCAAGCAACCTTTGGTCATGAGCAAAATCAGTACATATTGTTTGAAAGGTCTTAACATGTGTTAGAGGATCACCTTTACCATTATAAAGCTCCAATTGGGGGATTTCAACATGCTTAGGGGGGATAGCTCGAACAATGTCAAGAGAAAGTGGGCTCGTAACATCAAATGTGGGCACACTAAACTTAGATTGGTTCATAGAGGCAATTTTTTGCTGTAAAGAAGAGATAGTTTGTGCAAGATTGTTAATGGTGGCTTCAGTCGAAGAGTTCATATTAGACATGTTAGATTGTGATGGAGGTATTATGTTGTTGAAAGAAGGTAATGATTGAGAGTAAGGTGGTGGGACACTATGATGGTTAGTCATAGGAGATGATTGGGAAAAAGGAACGCTACAAGGAGGAATGGAATGGTTAAATGAATTGCCCCCATGACTGGTGATCATAGGTGGAATGTCTTGTATTGAAGTAGTCATTATGTTTGATGTAAAAGTAGGTATACTAGAAATAGAAGTTGTCAAAGGAATATAATGATTGACTTGAGTAGGAGGTTGTGTATAACCTAAATTTTCGGCACAACTCTTCATCGGCATCACATTCGAATCCACAATGTGTGCAAAACCACGCAAAATATCAATTCCATTCTTATCACTTTGAACCATATGTTTTAGACCCTCAATTAATGAAAGAGCTTGACTATCGGGGTATTCTTGAGACATCCATTGTTGAAAATCATCAAATTGGTTATCCAATTTCGAAAGTTGTTCTACAGAAACCTTATGGAGAGCTTCTTCATCATTAGGAGGATTAGAGGAATTACCCGTGTCCTCGTTAAAAAGGCCATTCAAATTAGGTTCCATCTCCTCGGTAATTAAACCTTGGAAAGACTTAATTCTAAGGATTCGTCTAACAGGAATAGTGTAAGTAGGGCTTATTGTTGTAAAACTCATGCACTAAAGAGAGAGAGAGAAGATTTTTGAATTTTAGAGGTAGCAAATTTCAATAAAATCAGCCAATCTTCTAGATTTAAGCTGTTAAATGCAATCACGACAATCTCCCAAAATTTCAGAAAAAATGTCGGGGACCGTGGCGAACAGAGTGCACACGTTCCTCGCAACTTTTTTTGAAATTTTCAGAGATGAAAGTTATGACGATTTTAAAGTTAATCTGAAAAAATTGAGTGATTTTACAATCTGTAGATAAGCCAAATTAAAGTTGCAATCTCAAAATTGAACCCTACCAAGATTGTTGAAAAATGCAAAATTTGAATTTTGAAAAAGAGAGGGAAACTGAAATTTTGAATTTTATGATTTTAGAGGGAATACTAAAAGCAATGCAGGCTTTGAAATTTAAAAGTTGACTCAATTTCATGCAAAATTCAAATGTGAAAGTGGAAATCAAAGTTGTTGCAATTAAACACTTAATTTCAAAAGTCACAAATTGCAGAAATTTGAATAAAGCACTGAAACTTCAAATGAATGCCAACACACTTTTCAGATTTAGGACAGTAAGAAACACAATTTTAACAAAAATTTCAATTTCAACAATTTTTGAATGATTATAAGCCTTTATCCAAGCAATCACTAGACCAATTTTGACTTTAATTTTGAAAGTGTTAGAATTGATGAAATCAGCCAAGATTCTGGATTTTAGCAGAAAAATACAGTAAGATCTAGCTCCCAAAATTTTGGAAAAAATGTCAGGGACAATGGCGCTCGGGGTGCACACGGTCCTCGTAACTTTTTTCAAAATTTTCAGGGATGAGAGATATTATGATTTTGTTGCAGAATCCAAAGTTACAGCCGATTTGGAGGTGTTTTGATCAGTGAAATCATCGGTCAAAGGTTGAATCAAGAGGGTTTTAAAAATTAGGGTTTTGACACTTAACCACTTAATTTTCAAAATTAAAGCACAAACATGAATTGACAATTTGCAATAGAAAGGGTAGATCTGAAACAAGCATTAAAAATTAAACATTTCACAAGCTCAATTACTAAAAAGAAAATTTAGGGTTTTTTTTTTTTTATGCAATTAACCTCTAAAATTTGCAAAAGATCAAAACATGGAAATGTAATTAAGGAAGCCAATTTTTCAGATCTAACCATGAATAATCAGAATTAGGATGTTCACGTCAGGTTCACCAAAATGTAAAGCGGAAAATCGAACCCCAAGTGTTCCCCCCACTCCACTCCAAGGAGAGAGAAAGGAGGTCATTAGGGTTGACGGTTTTCACTTGGGAGAGACTTTACATTCAAAAGAGGGGTTGAAACCCACAAGATCTAATCTCACACAATGCAAGACTGGATTTTAAATGAGTTTCAAGGGGGGAGACATCAAGGATACCCTCTTTTGTAAACAATGTAGATAGAATGATTGAACTAGGAATGCATGTAAAGTAAGAAAGATTCGCCTGTAGACAGAGATAGGGACACAGGATGAAGCTACGGACCTGAAATTAGCAATAAAATGTTGAGACGAAGCTGTCCTGCAAATTTGAGAGAAAGTTGATGGGACGATGGCGCCCGGAGTGCACACGGTCCTCCGAAAAATCCGCGAAACGAAGGGGGATCTGTTCGTCTCTGCACAAGGATTCCAGATCTTCAATTATAGTCGCGTACCTGCAACCTACACACAGAAAAGAGAGGACGATTGGGGGGTTAGGGATTAGGGGTTTACCTTTAGGTCAAATCCCGGTTTTGGAATTAACCAAGAAATGAGAATGCTGTAAATGTAAATGTTTGTAATGTAAACAAGTACTGATACCTTGTTGTAAGAATGTTTGTATTCTTACATGTGAAGGTGTAATGAATGTTGTATTTTGTATGTTGTAAGTGACCTCCTCTTCAATGGTTGAATCCTTGTCTTGAATGCAACACCTAGACTTGAATGGAGACTTAGAATACTCAATTGCTTGAAGGAATGCTTGAATGCTTGAATGTATGAATGTTTGAATATCGTTTCCGCCTTTTGCACACATATGTCCTCCTCCCTTTTGAGAGGGGAAATGTAGTTTATATACTTGTCAATTAGGGTTAGGAGACTGATTTTTTAGACCTTAGGCTGACCTAGAAGCATTGTTTTCCAAATTGCAAACTTAAAGACCCGATGCCCAACAAGAGACCGGGCCCAAAATAGGGCCAGGGACTAGGGTGCTGGGCGCCATGGTCCTGGGGGACCAGGGCACTAGGCGCCCTGGTCATGAAGGACTAGGGCGCTGGGCGCCATGGTCCCACCTGCCGGGATAGCAGGGTGCAAGGAAGGATTAGGCCAAGGTGCAGAAATATGCAGTTTTTGATGTCGTAAGCAGGTTTCGGGGTCTCCATTCAGGTTCAACGTTGCGCCGCCATCATGAAGACCCAAATGCAGTCGAAATTGCAAGTGTCACAATTTTAGGACGCTACACCATCATATCCATGTCTTTGGAGTATTTTGAATCCATTGCCATACTGATCCATGTGTATTCTGGGTATTATCATATGATCTTCTTCTCTATATATCCAATGGTTAACATCTTCGTTCAAGGATTCTTCTTGTAAGTCACCCCATCTAATGAAAGAGCACGAGTCTGTATATTTGACAATTTCTTTTCCTTTTTCCTATTTTTTTACTATGTTTCGAGGTTTCCCAAAGGACTTAGGAAAAAGAGACAACTGTTTCCCACTTAAAGTATTTGCAATAGAGTACTCTCCACAACCCATATCTTTTATTTGTAAGGAGGATTTGGAAGGCATATCCTTTTTTGTTTCTGTGATCTTTAATGTTTCCAATTGTGTAGTGAGAGGTGCAGCCTAATTGATAGGTACCTGATTATCCACACTGTCTTTCAGATAATTGCAATGTTGGAATGGATTTGGATCACCCTTTATGGTGATTTCGATACCATTGTATGGGAATTTGACACATTGATGGAAGGTGGATGGTACTACTTGTATGGTGTGGATCCATGGGCTACCCAATAACATGTTATATCCCAGCTCTCTATCCAATACTTGAAAAGTGAACTCTATCGTTATTGGTCCTACTTGTATAGGTAATGTTACAATGCCTTTAGATGGAGGTTCTTCATCATCATAAGCCTTGATATTTATCCTCTTGGAAGAATCAATATGAAGTTCAAAATATCCTAGTGCTTTGACCAACTTTAAAGTACAAATGTTGAGACCGGCTCCCCCATCTATGAGTACTCTTCTGATTCTTCTCTTATGAATGTAAGCTTCTAGATGTAGAGGGTCGTTATGAAGCAGTCTATCACTAGGAATATCTTGTTCTGTGAATGCAATATGTGTGCCTTGTGTCAGATTTTCCACCATGGACTAGAAGGCATTTTCATCTATATCTCTGTTCACTATCGAATCTTGAAGTGCTTTGTCCAATATAGGTCTATGAGTGGGCGAAATTCGCAATAGTTTGAATAATGATATCTGTGCAGGAGTTTTCTTAAGTTGCTCAACAACATTGTAAGTTCCTACTGCCGGTGGTTGATTTTGTTTTATTCCTTGTAAAGTTACATTTGATCTGCGAGTAACTACTGCATAGTCTCTGTCTTTGGGAGTTATGGTGATTGTAGCGATTGTATCATTTGTATCATAGGTTGTTTTATCAGGATTTATGTTAAATCCTTCTTCATAGTCTTTATGGGTATGTTTGACATCCATTATATGTTCTATGAGTTCATCTTCAAACCAACCTGAGTGAGATGGTTGATCATGCCCCCAGTCTCTGAGACAAAGATTTCTATCATCATCATACTTCAATGCCTCTAATATCATGCAAATTTGGTTATCATCTATGTGAGTGTTTTGATATTGTTCATCTTGGTCAAGTGTTTCTTGTGAATCATTGTTTTCTATATCTCCTGAGCTAATGGCATGAATAGTGCAGTCATATGAGACCTGTGTGTAGTTAGCTATATTGTCTTGGGTACCTGATGTGGTTGCTTTCCCATTGTCATGCTTAAAAAAAGGATCCTTAAAAATCATGTGATTTGTGTTTTCTACGGTTTTATCGGTATCAATTGTGATGTCCCCTTGGTCTATCATATCTTGGACCAAGTTTTTCAATTTGTAGCAACTTGCTATTTTGTGACCTTTAGTTCGATGATAATCGCATAAATCATTATCATTCCACCATGTGGGTTTGAAAGGACATGTTTCATACACTCTTACTTCAGGTAAAGTAATCATGTTTGTCTGTATTAACTTTTTGAGCGCTGACTCAATAGGTTCTCCTAGAGGTGTGTAATTTCTTCTTGGAGCATTTACCCTAGGGTATCTTGTGTTCATATTTTGTTTATCATTTACATTTGATGAGGTTGCATTATTCCCTCTATGTGGATTAGATGAATGACTCATTCCCAAAGATAAAACAGGGTGAGTTCTGTTTATTGTTCTGGCGTCTACAATACCATCATTGGTCACATTTTTGTTTTTTGACCAAAACTTAGATTTCTCATTGTTGTTGGTATTGCCATACTTAATAAGACCTTGTTCTACTAGTCCCTTCTCACATTTGAGATCTTTTTCCATGATTTGTTTGAATGTGGTTAAACATTGCATTTGTATTGGATACTTAATCGTAGGAATCAAATTTTTTATGAACATATCCACTTGCTCTATTTCTGGGATAACTATCTTGCACCTCCTATAGAGAGCCATCCATCATTATATAAAGGATGCAAATGTTTCATTCTCATATTATTTAGCGGCACACAAGTCCATCAAAGTAACCGGGGTGTCAATGTTGTGCGAGAAGTTTGCAATAAATTGTTCAACTAATTCTCCCCATGATGTGATGGTTGGTGGTAAATGTGAAAATCACTCTAAAGCCGGACCTCCCAGACTTTTAGGAAAAAATCTCATTAGATAAGTATATTTTGAGGCAACCTCTATAGATGTCGTAAAAAATTCTCTGATATGATCTCTAGGATCACCCTTGTCTCGATATCTATCAAATTTGGGTGTTTCAAAATGTTGTGGGAAAGGCGAAATGTATAATGTGTGATTGAATGGATAAGGACGTAAGTCCTGCATTGTGTAGCTCTTTTTGTCATTACCAATTTGCATGGTCATCATTTGTTGTTGTAAATTATGTATTTGTTATGTCAGAATATCTGTTTATGTCAAAGGTATACCTTGTGTTTGTGTATGTCCCACAAAAGGATTCATGGTTGCATAACTAGGAGGTTGTTGGAAGGTACCAAGATTATAACCTTGTGTGTTGTGCTAACCACTAGGTACTCTGAAATAGCTGATATGTGAACCCATGTTTGGTTGAGTTGTACTTGTTGTATTGGCAAGACCTAGATTTGCATTTTGATAACTATATGTCGATCCCATGGAATAGGAAATTGGAGGATGGGTTGCACTTGTTTCTTGTGTTTGAATAGGTGCTAAGACACTTGATATTATCGGTATGCTTTGTGATGGTATACTAGCATTGATCACCAAAGATGACACACTTGTTTGAAAGTTTGCATTTGTCTTGACATTTGTTTGGATAGGTACGTTTTTAAGAAAACTAGAGGTCGTTGCTTGTATTTGTGTCAAGGGTGGAGTTTGACTGTTATCTTGACCTAAAGTTTTTACTAGTGGTCAAATCTTTGTGACATCAAAATCCTCAAGTAGTTTTGCCCCATTTTGTATTAACAGTGAAAGATACTTGTCCCTATCGCTATGTATAAGTGCATCTAGGATCATGAGGAAATGTGGGTCTTATTGTGCGGATTCAATTTTTTCCTTTGTCAAATGCTATTGTAATTCATTTAGGGTGGACATTTTTTGTGTACCTAAGTGTTGACCTATTGTCATGTCTAAATTCCAAGTAGGGTTTACAGACTATGTGCTATTCGGGTCCATTATTCCTTTCGCTTTCTGTAACCTTGTGACAGGCATCTAAAATCGCTTATATGAGGGTGGTTCTATGAAAGGTGATGATGGTAGATGTAAATGCAAGGCTATACTAGACTCTCTATTGAGGATTTTGGTGTGAGACCTTTTGAGAATTCCTAGATTTCTCTAATGCAAGTCTTTCCATTTGTTGACGAAGTTGTTTGGCCTCAATCTCTCTATCAATTATGCAGGAAATCATAGAATCAATGTTTATCTCGTGTATGACTCCTATATATTGAGGTGTGCTTCTTCTTAAATCCTAAGCTAAGTTAGCTAGACCATCAATGATTTCGTGTTGACCGTCGTTTGGAACTAAATTAGGTTGCTCGAAGGGGAGAAAACCATCACCTGGGAGACCCATGAAGGCACATGCTATGAACCTATAACTGACAATGGAGTCAAATATATATGAGGTCTAGATGAAGATGTATATGATAATGTAGGACTATGTAACTAATATGAATGATAATGCAAAAGACTTAGGATGATAATGAGGATGTGATTGGGACCATGCAAAAGATGTAGGACGATAATGGGGACATAAGTGGGACTATGCAAAAGATGTAGGACGATAATGAGGATGTAAGTGGGACTATGCAAAAGATGTAGGACAATAATGAGGACGTAAGTGGGACTATGCAAAGGACGTAGGATGATAATGAGGACATGATTAGGACTATGCAAAAGACTATGTGGAAGACTACCTAGGGTCACAAGTATGTAAGGAATTTTGAGTTTTGGTTTCAAAATGGACTTTGTTTTCTGTAACTTCATGTGTAGGACAATGTTTTGTAGTTTTCCAAATCTGAGAACAATTGTCGGTAGGTATGTATAGCTGACTAACTCAATTTTCATGCAATCTTGGAAAATTTAGAGATACATGGGATAGGGCCTAAAATAGCCCAAGGGACTGACTCAATAGTGGTCTAGCACAATGATACATAAAAAAGAATGGAATACAATCTTAGGCTGGATAGTGGACACCATTCAATGAGGCCCCCATAGCAAAATACCAAAACAAGATGGACAAATAGAGAGTCTGACAGCACTGGCTCCACTCCATGGCACACACTTCTCGGGCATGCCAGTCTCTCTTACCCCAAAGATCCGAGGATCTTATCACCAAGGAATTTCATGTCGGGTTCACCAAAATGTGTATGTGTAAAATTCATCTTAAAAACAAGTAATCAATTAGAAGAAAAAGCGAAATCATGAATCGCTATCTAACCAAAGAATTTAACAAATAAAACAATGGAATAACACAATCAAGCAAATAGGAATTAAATTAATCAAATCAAATCAAAACTCCCTATCCTAAGATTGCATATTGCTTCCATTGCTCTTCTCCTCTCTATGGTATAATGGCTCTCAGATATTGTGCTGGTAACCTGCAAGTGACACAAAGATTCAAAGTTCGTGATTGTTGAAAATGGAGATTGAATGCTCAATTTATAGATTTTTGGAGAAGATTGATTGGAAGGTGGAACAAATTGATCAAGAGGTGGAACTCAAGTGAGCTCGAATGCTGATTGATAGTTGAACTACCGATTGTAGGAGTGAAACTTAATAGATTGAATAGATTAATTGAGTCAACTGATTTAGAAAAAGCTGACTGAGGGAAGAAAAAGAATGATTTGAGGAAATAAAGAGGATGACAAAGAAAGCTTAATTTAGTAAAAGCTAATTGAAAGATGGAAATAGAGATTGGAGAGATAAATGACTTAATTAATTAATTTAGCATGTGTTTGCATTTAGATTTAGATTATCAATTTAATATTTGCATGATATTTATTCAAATAATTGAATTTATTAATTCAATTTAGCATTTGAATATATTTAGAACTTAACATTGATTTTCAATTTGGTTTTTGAAATCATGCACATGTACTTGAATTTGGAAGAATTTAGAAGAATATGAAATTAAATGAAATTAGAATTTAAAGATTTGGAAATGGAAGAATTAAGTAGTTAATTAATTAAATAATTTAAAAAACCATTCAATCATTTTAGAAATAGAATTTAATTAAATAATAAAGATTTTTTTTTGAAGGATTAAATCATAATTAATTAAATAATAAATATTTAATTAATATTTAGAAGAGGGTTAATGATTGAATGATGACTAGAGATAGAAATTGAATAATTAGTAATTTATTTAAATAATAAAGATTATTTAAATTGGAGAATTAATCAGAATTAATTAAATAATAAAAATTTAATTAATATTTAGGAAATGATTAAAATGATTAAATGATGAAAGAATAGGAAAATATAATAATTAGTAAGATGACAAGGAAATATGAAATTAGAAGAATAAGATTAATTAACTTAATTAAATAATTAAAGAATTATTTAATCAATTAGAGGAATAATTAGTACATTATCAATGTGACATTTTTAGGTGTCTACAGATTGATTTTAGACTACACATATCTAATTTGTAATCTTGCACCTTTTCTACTATTATCTAGACTTTTTCTCTTTGATTTTACTATATTCTCTACTCCTCATTGATTGTTTTGATTAGATAAAGTAGGAGAGGGCCCAAACCTTTACATATCAACCTACCAAGCAACACAAAGGGATCTCGTAAGGAGTAAGAAAACCAACAAAATTGAGAAGGTCTAAATCAAACACATGCTTCCCAAAAAAGAAAAGCTAAAAACTATAAAAAGGCAAACTAGCAAGGCAAAGAAGGGACATAAGGGGAACGAGGCTATAAGCAGCCTTAAGGAGATGGGAAAGTCCCAGATGTTTTAATCCAAACTCAATTCATGACCTCATGAGAGGAGTAAGTTGAGAAGAAGGAATATAATTTTGCAAAGAATGTCTCCCATGATCCACAATAAGATTTCTCTTGCCCTTACAAGATTAACCCAAGCCAAAGGGAAAAATGTCAATCTTTTTCCAAATAATGCCTATCAAAGAGAACCCAATAGTAGGAGACAACAAAGGGCCTTGCACCATACAGGGGCAATAAAAATATTTAAGATCCTTGGAGGAAGAAGAAGAAACCTACACCAAACTAGCTAGTTGAGGAAGAACATTCACTAACTTCTAAACTGCATTATAGGGATTGATCTTATGAGAATTGATGAAATTCATAGAGAAAATTCCCATATAGTGGAAATGACACAAATGAGAGTGATCAAAAAGAAAATATTAATCTCAAACTATCAATCTAGAAGATAGCTTTATGGAGTTAGGCTACCTAAAACCCTCCTCCACACAAACACAAAATCTAGAAGAGAAATATCTTGATATAGATTAGGTGATCTCATCCACAAAAATTATAGTCATCCTAGTACTCCAAAGGGAATTCTGGGAAGTTGATCCAAATAGGAAGTGAATTGAACATAGAAGGATCAAACCCAACAACCCATCTTTAAAAGTTTAGGACCACCTTTTCAGAGAACCAAGGACCTCCTAGAAGAACCTTCTTACTATACTCCAAATAATCTATAGAAATAATAGACAACCATGTGAAATACCCATTACCACATGAGCAACAATAGACCAATGAATAGAAACCCATTCACGTATAGTCTCTATGTTAGGTCTTGGCCTCAAGAACTTACTAATGATAGTAACTTGCAACATATAAGAATCCTTATCCACCCATTGACTAGGGATAGAAGGAACAAGGTATTGTGGGACCAAAGGAAGAGGCTTTAAACATCAAGTATAGTTAGTGGAGAGAGCCATCCTCTAAAGATCTACCTGACAAAAGTCATGCATAAAAACTTAATCATTAGGAATGATAGCATCAGTAAGGGGATAGTTGAAGGGCACCTAAAGTCCTCCACCAAAACAGAGAGAGAGAGGAAGTAGGGAGAATAACACCATCTAGAGGAGAGGTGGTTGGAGGGACATTAAAGACACGTAGAACATCTAGAGGAGAGTTGGAAGGAAGGACATCAAAGACACTCACACGCATAGTGACATTAGCCACAACCAGACTAGAAACAAAGTCCCTAAGTAGTCAAAGATTAGAGGAGGGAGCATCATAGTAGGAGCCTAGAGAGAGAGAGAGAGAGAGAGAGAGAGAGAGAGAGAGAGAGTTTCCAAACAAAGGAAGTCAAAATTATCGAGAGCACCAAGCCAAACTTGAGTAGAATGAAAGTCCAATTACAATGGAAGCAAATTTTCTACACAAGGGCATTTTATTTGTAGCACTTTTTGTGTTTGGCACCAATGAAAAAGGGGGAGATTGTTGAAATTTATATTGTCATTAATGTCAAAGGAGGTAGTTAAGGATGTATATAAATTATCATTATGTTACCCTCAATATCTAGTTTCCAAAAATTACAATAATTTTAATTAATATTATGTCATATCAAATAATTATTGATCTAGATAAATAGAGTCAAGTTATGTTAAATACATCATTCAATATAGTATGTCACTAGTATCATCTTAATCAATTTTTTTATTATTGAAGGATTTGGAAGTATTTGTGATGTGTATATGAAGTCCATTCCTCAAAAACTATATCCACTAGCACAATATTTTATACCACATTCTACGATAGTTATTTTGAGGCTTGTAGTTTGGAAGGTAAATAAGGCTACACACAAAGACAAATCTATTCAAGTTTCAAAGGTGTACTTCAATAACATGAAAAGTTAGGGTCAACATTATGCTCATAGAGATCACTTCACAATATATTATTACTTTTTTTATGAATGGGTCAAATTATTGCACTATGAACCAACTATAGGAAGCATGTGAAAGTGAACTAGGACCAACTAATTTTTTTTAGTAAAGCATAGCATCATCCAACTCTTGAAGTAGCATTCTGGATCTTGGTTTAAGCATATTACATGTTTGGTCTAAAGTATGCATGTGGCAAACATGTGGATATTGTAAATAAGTTATAAGATGAGTTGTGGTCATATATAACATAGGGATGCATAAGTGTGATTGGATTCATTTCAAGAGTAATTATTGTTAGTAAAAGTAGTAACCACAGAAAAATTTATGTAAGTTGTCTACTAAAGTCTAGGTTAAGTGGGCAAAATAACTTGAGGGTCTCATGCACTTTGAGAGGGTTGTCAAAAATTGATTAGATCAAGGTGATGCTAAAGGTTCATCCTTGAAGGTATGCATAGCATATCTTTCATGTACTATTATTGTATTTAAGGTTGGCTCCTCATCATCATAGTTGGTGTTCACTTCTTAGACTCGGGGAATGGTGTCTCCTATGGGTTGATGCATACAAAATATTGTAAGTTTATTATTTAGTTTATGAGGCTAGATTTGGATATTAGATCCAAGCATTTTTTCTCACCATGGTTTTCCCCTTAAGTTTCTACATAAATCTAGTATTATTTTGTGTTGATGTCCTCTTATCTTATCTTATCAGTTTCTATGATGTTTGGAGAAGTTATCAAGGGTAATTAATTTGGAATTGGTGTCTACTGATTATGATTCTCTTAGTATCTATGTGTGATTAACGCACATAATATATGCATTCTATTAAGAACAATAACCACTATTTCTTTTATTTTCATTCAAACAAACTATCTAGATTTCCTTGGATACGACCTTCTATTTATGTCACTTTGTGCAATATTCCTTTATTCATAATGTATCTTTGTTCAAGACAAAAGTCAAGTCCTTATAGCAGTAACAAGTTATCCTATATTGTCTAACAATGTAAAAGTTTATTGGTTATTTTGGATAGATTAAAAATTTGGATTTATAAGGTTTGAATTTCATAAATACTTTTCCTTTGTAATAATTCTTTGTCAGTAATTTATAATGATATTTTGTATTAAAATTCAGCTATTAATGAATTGTAATTGAATATATTAACTCACACTTTAATTATAATCATTAGCATATTATTACTCATGGATTTGCTTAGGTCAACCCAAGAGTATACCCAATAATCCTTAGCTTGACTAAATCCATCCATTGATTATTACCATTTATTTATAATTAGATTAGTAGTAGATCAATAAAATAGATATTTATTTATATATTAATAAATACATGGAGTAGCATATATCAATATAAGAATGCAAGTAGTTATTAAGAGAATTTAAGTAAGAGGTGTAGAGATGTTATTAAAGCTTAAACTTTATTAAGTTATAACATTAAATGTATAGAAATAAATTCATTAGTCAACAATATTAAACTTGAATATATTCTTTTTGTATATCTTAAGATGAATAAGTAATTATTTGAATGCCTCTACAATACTTTGTTTGGATTAAAAATAGAAAGACTTTTTAAAATCACAAGACAAATATATAAAATAGGATAATAAGGATAGAAATGAGAGAAATGGACTCTTGGGTCAAGGGTAAGATGTAAGCCCTTATCCCTTACCATATAGAAATAATAAATTTTGTTTTTATTTTGTGATTGTTGAATATTGAACTTTGACTTAGTGAAAACTCTAATGATAATATGATAGTCTGTATTTTTAAATGTAAAGCATAAGGGTGGAATTTCATATTAATCTCATGTTGACATGATCGTATAGTTTCTTGACTAGATGATACTTCCTTACCATTAAATGGCTAACCATCTCTAAAGTTTATGACTATATATATAAATATTAAATGGATTTGATCTTATATTGTGATTGTTTGATCATGATAACACCTTTTAATCAAAGGAGTGGTTAGATGAATATGATATTGAATATTATAATCAAATCTATGGTAGAAAGTTTATTCTAAAATAGAAAATATCTTCTATTATCAAAATATTTGAACCAATTAGATTTAATGAATGGAACTAAGTTATTTATGATAATCATTTCCTATCAATTTATAACATGTTATTGATATAATGTTAGCGAATTTATGCATCATATAATAACTCATGAATTAGTTGTTAAGTATATCATTTAGAAGATTTAGGAATGAATTAGCATTTAATATGTCTTGCATGATATCAGGTTAACTAGATAGATTGATAGTTACCTTTTCTTTTGTACTCTTATACATCTGTCTGTATGAGTTTTATACTCTCAAGATCAAGTTTAGAGAAATCTTGTTATTGGTATTCTTATATACTAATGTGTTTGAAATTAGTTTTTATGCTGAATTTTATTATCAAGAAGATAATACTTGTTAGATGCTTCTATTTTCCTATGACTACTTTGTATACCTATGCATTCAATTCTTGTTTGTGTAAATGGATGGTGCTAAACATGGAGAACCATAGAAGGATTGAGTATCACCCTCTATATATCTATCAACAAATGAATTAAAAAGATGCATTGGAAAAAACATGTTTTATCAAATATTAATATTAGACGATGCTACTACTTTCAATCATTCAGAACTCATACTCTTGGCCATGTCATAATATTGTTATATTAGCATGCGCGAGCGTGCACACACACACACACACAAACATATATATATATATATATATATATATATATATATATACAGAGAGAGAGAGAGAGAGAGAGAGAGAGAGAGAGAGAGAGAGAGAGAGAGAGAGAGAGAGAGAGAGAGAGAGAGAGAGTATCATGCTACATAGATTCCATCACTCCTACTTGTTTAAGATTTCTATTGCCTTTTGTTTTGCAAAGTAAAGCATAGCATCATCCAACTCTTGGAATAGCATGTTGGATCTTGGTTTAAGCCTATTAAATATTTGGTCTAAAGTATGCATGTGGCAAATGTGTGAATGCTATAAATAAGTTATAAGATGAGTTGTGATTATATATAATGTAGGGATGCATAAGTGTAATTGGATTCATTTCAAGAGTAATTCTTGCTAGTAGTACTAATAACCATGGCAAAAGCTATGTAATTTGTCTACTAAATTTTAGGTTAAGTGGGAAAAATAAGTTGAAGGTCTCATGCACTTTGAGAGGGTTGTCAAAAGTTGATTAGATCAAGGTGACACTAAAGGTTCATCCTTGAAGGTCTGCACAACATATATTTCATGTACTATTATTGTATTTAAGGTTGGCACCTCATCATCATAGTTGGTGTTCTCTTCTTAGACTTGGGGATTGGTGTCTCCTATGGGTTGATGCATACAAAATATTGTAAGTTTATTATTTAGTTTATGAGGCTAGATTTAGATATCAGATCCAAGCAACTTTTCTCGCCATGGTTTTTGCCTTAAGTTTCTACATAAATCTAGTATTATTTTGTGTTGATGTCCTCTTATCTTGTCTTATTGTATCAGTTTCTATGATGTTTGGAGAAGTTATCAAGGGTAATTAATTTGGATTTGGTGTCTACTGATTACCATTCTCTTAGTGTCTATGTGTGATTAACACACATAATATATGCATTCTATTAAGAACAATAACCACTATTTCTTTTATTTTCATTCAAACAAACTATCTAGATTTCCTTGCATACGACCTTCTATTTATGTCACTTTGTGCAATATTCCTTTATTCATAATTATTCATAATGTATCTTTGTTCAAGACAAAAATCAAGTCCTTGTAGCAGTAACAAGTTATCCTATATTGTCTAACAATGTAAAAGTTTATTGGTTATTTTGGATAGTTTAAAAATTTGGATTTCTAAAGTTTGAATTTCATAAATACTTTTCCTTTGTAATAATTCTTTGTAAGTAATTTAGAATTATATTTTTGTACTAAAATTTAGCTATTAATGAATTGTAATTGAATACATTAACTCACACTTTAATTATAATCATTAGCATATTATTACTCATGAATTTGCTTAGGTCAACCCAAGAATATAGCCAGTAATCCTTAGCTTGAATAAATCCATCCATTGAGTATTACCATTTATTTATAATTAGATTAGTAGTAGATCAATAAAATAGATATTTATTTATATATTAATAAATGCATAGAGTAGCATATATCAATATAAGAATGCAAGTAGTTATTAAGATAATTTAAGTAAGAGGTGTAGAGATGTTATTAAAGCTTAAACTTTATTAATTTATAACATTAAACGTATAGAAATAAATTTATTAGTCAACAATATTAAACTTGAATATATTCTTTCTGTATATCTTAAGATGAATAAGTTATTATTTGAATGCCTCTACAATACTTTGTTTAGACTAAAAAATAGAAAGAATTTTTAAAATCACAAGACTAATATATAAAATAGGGTAATAAGGATAGTAATGAGAGATGTAATGCCCCGCCAGAAACCCTAAAGAAAAACAACACAACTAGGCAACTAAAGGGTGAAATATATATATTTTTTTAAAAGAACAAGTGCACTAATTATAACCATTGCACGTCTAATAACACATCAGAAGACTAACACATGATTCCCTAATGGTTACCAACAAAGATTACTCTGTAGATTATATTAACACCACGGTAAATCCTATTGTTCAACTAATTAGGAAAATTAAATGCTTAAGATAAAATCTACACATACATCTAAATTCCATAATGAATGAATTCAAAGTACTCCAATGCATTCATTTCTCATAGTTCATATATACAAAAGATTAAAGCAACTGAATTAACATACATTCCAATGACTCCCTTTTACAATATCCATAAATAGATGGTTACCAAAAATACCATGAATTACAAAGTTACAATATCAGGGTTCCATAAAAGTTTGATACAATGACCACAAGGTCTCAACTGAAAAATAATCACAAACATGAGCTGGTTCATCAACCACGAACCAAGAAACACCAGCGAAGCCCTTCCTCGCTTGAAGATACATTCCAGAACATCCGATGGGGAGTGGTACTACCAGCTAACCATGTGATCCCAAAATGGGACCACCCCATCGTGCTAGGAGATAGTAGAAAACCCTCAAGAAAGCAAAGTAAGACAAGTATGAAAGAACTACAAGACTCCGCAAACATCCATGTGACTCAACTCACAACACTAGTGACTCTAAGGAGAGAGTGTCACTGCATAGCTTAAGATGGATACCATGGTACAACCTCCTAGGTCCCAGTTCTCTGTCCTGGTAACCTCTCCTGGCTTCTGGCTCCAACTAAGTCTCATGCAGACCCTACCAATCCTTTCATGAAGACAAGGTGGTAAGTTTATCATTCCAGGCCTTCTCATAACATTATGAGCCCTATACAAGCACTACACCTATGCACGAGGTACATTATCTTAATTAATATTTATTCTACCCACCCCCTAATCAATTATTAGGTTATCACCTCTTAATTGACTTCTGACGGGTTATCCTGTCATGCACTTCGGGCACGGCCCCCGTTTGAAACCCACTCTCTCTCATAGGACACTACAGGAAAGTTCTCTCTACGAGAACTCTGTGGTGAAATAGACAACCATACCTAATCCTGACAAAGCACAGGTGAAGGATACACAATCACTAACCAAAGATTGACCATTTGGACAAAACACACAATGGCTCACATCAATAAGGTTATACATCAACACCAAACCAAGGAAATATAATAACATAGGACATAATGACAACTCAACCAGAATTGTGACAAATTATAAACTTGACTGGAAACACCATTTACACAAGATCCTAATATAGGCAATCTTTTCTTAAAACAGAAAAATGCATAAATAGATTTCAACTTAAGACTTCCAGAAAATAAGAATTACAACTATATTAATACACTATTTAATAAGTCATAAACCTAATGTTTCATCTTTTTCATAGTTCAACTTCAAAGTTTCTCTCTCTATCCTCTGACTCTGTTTCTAGAGGATTGGGTGATCTAATTTTCTAAGAGTTTCGCTAAGTTTAATCAACCAACTTTCATGAAATATATCATTAATGCATCTAAACTTGCATGATCATAATTTATTGATTGATATTGTGACTCTAACTATTTCATAAATATAAATCTAGTTCATTCTTAATATCTTAAATCCTTCCAACAAAACATACTAGATTTGAGCCTACCTCAAGAAATGTGATCCATGGTTATTATGATCCTTGATAACTTCAAATTGTCTGCAATATGTCTGGATTCCGATGCTTTCCTTCTCGGCACTCTTCTATCTCACGAGCTCTCTATTCCTAGTCCTTATCCTTTCTATATTCTAATAATTTCTCTAATAATAATAAAGAAACTAACACTCATCCAAGAGCTTAACCTCTAAGTTTGACCCTAAATAAGAAATGACCATTGTCAATCTTTTACGACTCGGTCATAAACACATCAAAATCTCCATTATCCTCTATCTTGCTCCCCTATAACTTCCTATCTTTTTCTTTATTTCTCTTTGCTCCAACTTGCTATTTTCTATCTTCCTCTATATCTTTTCCTACCTTCTCTTCTTCATTCCATTCTCTAATCCTTCGTTGCATCTCACCCCCTCTTCTCTTCCAACTCAATGGTCTATATATATAGGATTGTCATCTACCTTCTTTCCTATTTTTAGGCTATCTCTCCTAGTGGTGGATTGATTCTAAATGACACCACTCATGATTTTATTGCAACATAATAGTCCTAAATGATTTTGAATTCTTATGTGCTCACCATACAAAGTTATACATTACCTACTTCATGACACGAACCACCATAGTTGTTAAGTCCATAATTATAGATTATCCATTCATCTATTTCAAACGATTAATAATACATTTTCAATAAACAACGATATAAGAAAAATCACATAAATAATCGTAACCTATATTTAAAACTCCCAATTTCACACTTCCTTAAATAATAACCAAAATTAAATAAAGAACCTACCTCTTTACGCTTGAAATTGGCTTGGAATGAACTCCTTCGTACCTCCTCTAATTTGACCTTCTTCTTCCCTGATGGCTCAAGAGTTCTCTCACAAATCTTCTATTCTCCTTCTATCTCTACTCTAAAATGCTCCTCGGCTATTTTCTCCCTTTTTCCTCGAGCTTTCACTATTATTTATACCATTCTCATTGTAAATTGGTTGCTATAATCTTGGCCATAATAACGACATCACTAATAATTATAAATCTTTCTTTTAGTTCTAATTGATTCACAACTCTAAGGGATTGCATACATGTCGACTAAGCTATGCATCGATTATTTTAAACAATTAGCAGAATTGCTCACCTCTACTCCATGTCTACCTATCTTCTATGACTCAATTATGGTTGGCTTAACAATAAGTGCTAGATATCAAACGCAGATCCACATACCTCGTGCTTTGTTTGGATGGAGAAGTTACATTACTGTCATTGCCACGCAGAGTTTGGTTTGCTTTCAAACACTTTAGTGTTTGTCAAGTGCAGGTTTGTCGGTATCACTGCCAAGTCTCCCTGTCCATCGACCATCAACCTGCCAAGTCTCCGCCATGTTTCACCATGAGTGTTGGTGTAAATAAATATTTATTTTGGATATTATTACACTTATTTAAGTTAACTTAGGATAATGCATCTCTTCATAGTTTGGATTTGAGACACTTAGGGAAGTGTGCACATAGGAATAGAGCTTTTAAGAGAAATTCCACCTTTTGTGGTCTTATTTTGTTGTTACACTCCACATTCGGTGGGTCATCCACCTCTTGTGGAATATTATATTATTTCTCCTACCTACCCCTATTATTTCCTACCTACCCTTGTTTCTCATTGAGCCACATATCATATTTGTGTGCTCATACATCCATATGGCCTTGCCTATATATGCAAGCCTATATTCATTGTATTGGTTAATCTAGTTGATCATTTGCATATTGATGAGAATACAGTTTGTTCTTGTCATTCTATTGTCTCTTTTATACTTTTCATTGTGCCCTTGATCTTGGTAAAATCCTACATGGTATCAGAGCTATTGGGGCTTCATTGATCGGTTTTTGGAGACATCGTGGAAGGCTTCTATTTTCAGATTTGGGGATCTCCATTTTTGGGGGGCATCATATAGCGATTTGGACATCACCGTTGAATCCGAGAGGCCGTTTCCATAAATTTTGACTATAAAGTCGACCTATTTTGGTGAGAAATATTTTTTCCCCATATTGGCTATTATCGTACGGATTTCAAAAAAAATTTATTTATTTTTCAAAAAATCAAAAAAAAAAAAGTTTTTTGGTGCTTGGGGGTCCGCAGACCCTCCCGTACCCATAGTACACAGGTTGTAAGATGTACCTATTGTCAGTGTCGTGTCCCGTGCCACAGGCCCACGTCACTCGCCGCTGCCGCCTCCGTACCTCCCGGTCTCCGCGCCCTGCTCGCTGCTACCACCGCCGCAGAGTTTTCCCATGCCGTAGAGTCCCAGGAACCTCCCACCACCACCGAAGAGCTCCCACCACCGGCCATCCTCCCGCTGGTCTTTGCCGCCGGCTTCCCTTGGCTCACGGCCCGCCGGGATCTTCCTCTCCGGCAGCGCCTCCTTCTGCCGACAGACACAAAACCAGGTGGAAACCGCGTCCGCCACATGGTAGGCAGCCATTGGCCTGTGGGTTAAACCATACACCCTACACAGCAACATCAGATTCGTACGCCCTGTCAGCAGACCTGCACAGTCATCTGCCACATCAGCCTATCCGTACAGTACGGACACCCAGTCAGCAGGGAGGCAAACTTTTTGCGACGATCATACGACTGTCAAATTTAACATAGTGAATTGCTAACGTCAGCACCACATCAGCATTTTTTGAGAAATTTTTGACCCCTCTCCATTGGACTTTTCAGTTTTGCAGTCCAACTTTGAAAGGCCATATCTTGCTCATTTTTGCTCCTTTTTTGGTGCAATTTTTTTTTGAAATGGGCTAAAATTTCATGATCTTCGCAGTGGTGTGGTTATTTTCTGATTTTGGGGCACAGATTTTTCAAAATTTTTGGATTCTCTCAGCTGTACCTATCCAATCCTCAATTCTGCAACTTCAAAGGCCTCGTTTGAGCTCATACGACCTCCTTTTCAGGTGCTGTTTTTTTTGAAAGTGCTTATTTTTTCATCTACTTTCAAAATCTATGATCAGATTTCAGAGATTTTGAGTGGAAATTTTACTTTCAGATATTGGTCTTATTTGGCCTATTAGGTACTTGTAGATTGCTTGGATCTTAGTTAGATCTCTTGCATTATCAGTTTGAGACTCTTTTGGCCTTATTGAGGCAGTTGTAAAATTGTAATCAGAAGTCCACTTTGCCATTTTTTGCAAGTGACCCATTGTATACGCACTACTTATAAAGTGCCAAATCATCACATTTGGGGGGGGGGTTCTTTGATTGAGTGAATTTGGTGGGGTGTCTTGTGTGATTGTGCCTCTCTTTGTGCTCTTTCCATTTTTGTTGCAATGAGTCCTAATAAATTTCCACCTTTAACTCCACATAATTATGCATCATGGAAAATTAAAGGATGGAGTAAATTAATGGAAAAGGGTCTCACACACTACATAGATGGAACAATAATAGCACCACCTGATCCTAAGGCTGGTCTAATTGCTCAATTAGAATGGCTCACAAAGAATTGCATGGCTCTTGGAACCTTACGCAAGTATGTATCAGATGACCTCATTTTTCACATTGAGAAGTGTAAAACAATCAAAGAGGCTTGGGATATGTTTCAGAAATTGTATGGACAAGTTGATGAAATTAGAGGCTATCAGATTGACAATGAGCTCACCAACTTGGATCCCAAGAGTTTTGATACAATCCAAGATTATGTCACCAAAGCAAATGAGCTAAGAGCAAAGCTTAAGGATTGTGGAATTGACAAAAAGGATGCTCAGTTGATATTCAACTTGTTGGACAAGCTTGCACCAGAATATGCAGCATTTGTATCTAGCTTCCAAACTCATCGTTTGATAGTGGAGAGTTCTTATGTTATGGCTTCATTTGATGCTTTCACAAAAATGTTAATATTGGAACAATCTAAGTTGTTGAACATGGGGTTTCTCAAGTCTTCAAAGTCTAAGGCTTTGGTAGCTAATCAAGGGAATCAAGGAAGTCAAGGCAAAGATTCCAACAAGAAGAAGAAGCAATCTAAGTCTAAGCCACACCAGGAAAAAGGACAATCATCCTCTCCATCACAAGGCGATTTTTCATCCTCTTCCAAGAAGGGGACACTACCTAAGAAGGATAAACCAACTTGTGCATATTGCAAGAAGTATGGTCATGATGAGCATCGATGCCACGCAAAGCAAGTTGATGAGTTAACCAATCTTCTTAAGAAAAACAACATCAACTTGCCATCTGCCTACACAAAGAACGATTCAACTCCTTCCTCTTCCTCACGGTCTAAGGGAAAAGGGCAAGCATTTGTGGCTATAATAGGTTCTTCACAGCAATGGATACTTGACTCGGGTGGCTCATATCACATGGGTTCTACAAAGGAGCAGTTTTCTTCATTGGAGCCATCTAAGGTACCTCACATTTACATAGGTGATGACACACAAGTAGAGGTTGAAGGGAAAGGTTCAGTTGACATGGATGATGGAACATTTGAGAATGTTCTCTATGTTCCTAACTTGTCTACCAATCTTCTCTCCATCTATCAAATCACTCACTATGGGAATGGGAAAAAGGTTGAGTTTACACTAGATTCAGTTGTGGTAAAGGAACTTGATGATGATGCCTTGGTAGCAGTGGGACAAGTCAATGACAACGCAAGGCTTTATTCATTCTCCCACTTTGTGCCAAGTTCACCTTCTAGGGCCTTGCTTACTCATTCAAATTCATAAATTAAGCTATGGCATGAGTGGTTTGGTCACCTCAACTACCGCTATCTTCAATAGCTCAGCAGTAAAGACATGGTCACAGGTCTACCTCGAATTAGTTTTTTAGAGGGTGTATGTTCAGGTTGTTCCATGGGAAAGCATCCTAAAGAGAAGTTTTATAAAGGGAAAGCTTGGAGAGCTCTGGAAAATCTTCAACTTGTTCATAGCGATGTAGCAGGTCCATTTCCAACACCTTCATTAGTAAGGCCCGCTATGTTCTTACCTTCATTGATGACTACTCCTGCTTCACTTGGGTCTACTTTCTCATTCATAAGAGTAAAGTATTTGATAGATTTCAGGACTTCAAGACTCGTGTGAAGAAGTAATCAAGGAAAGTGGTCAAGATTCTTCGCACAAATAATGGAAGGGAATATGTGAACAAAAGACTTGAGGATTTTTGTACATTTGAGGGGATTGATCTTCAGCATTCTGTAGCATACACTCCACAGCAGAACGGGGTTGCAGAACGCAAGAATAGAACTCTCAAAGAAATGGCTAGCTGTATGATACATGCATGTTCTCTTGATCCCGCCTTTTGGGCAGAGGCTATCAGTTGTGCCACACACATCCAGAATTGGGTTCCTCACAAAGCTTTGCAAGGTATTACTCCTTTTGAAGCTTGGGCTGGTAGGAAACCGATTGTGAAACATTTTAGAGTCTTTGGGTGTCGAGCATGAGCTCGCATACCTCCGCAAAAACGCAAGGCATTGGAACCTCAGAGTCAACCTTGCATATTTGTTGGATATCCTGAGGGTGTTAAGGCATACAGATTGATGGATCCAGAGACACATGAGGTATTCATTGAGAGGAGTGTTCACTTTGAGGAAAGCTCTCCTAGCTTAGCCTCTCTACCTCCTCCACCTTCCTCCATTGTGGATAGTGATGTTAGTGATTCAGATGATGAGACTCCCTCAACTCCAACTCGCAGGGTTACACCTCCGCAGGGTCCACTTGCAGTTGAGGAGCCTCATTCTCCACCTCCACCTAGACCTCGTTGGGCTCGATCGACACTTGAGTATGTAGGTTCTCTTGTTGGGGATCCCTCAGATACATGGAGAACTCGATCACAACATTAGGATCTTCCACATGCATTCATTGCTACCACTTCCGATCCATAGACATTTAGGGAAGCATCAGGGGTTCCTGAATGGGACCAAGCTATGGAGGAAGAGTATAGTTCCTTGATGAGGAACAACACATGGGGTCTATTCCATCTCCCTAACGGGAGAAAGATGGTTCAATGTAAGTGGATCTATCGAACCAAGTTTGCAGCGGATGGTAGTGTGGATAAGTATGAGGCTCGACTTGTTGCAAAAGGTTTTTCTCAGGTTGCAGGTGTTGACTATACTGAGACCTTTGCACCTGTAGCCAAGATGAACTCCATTCATTTGACACTTGCTATTGCTGCAGCTCATGGTTGGGTTGTACATCAGATGGATGTGAAGAGTGCTTTTCTTCATGGTGATCTTGATGAGGAGATTTATATGGAGCAGCCACAGGGTTTCATCCAGGATACTTCCTTGGTTTGCAGACTAAGGAAATCTCTCTATGGCCTTAAGCAGGCCTCCGGGGCTTGGTATGCCAAGATGGATTCCTTTCTTCTCTCCATAGAGTTCACCAGGTGTCATTCCGATCCGAATGTCTACATTTTGTGACAAGATGACTCTCACTTGATACTTGTGCTCTATGTTGATGACTTGATCATTACAGGGAGTACTTCATCCATCATTAGCAGGGTCAAATCTGCTTTGCATGACAGATTTGCTATGACTGACTTGGGTCTTTTGTACTACTTTCTTGGGATAGAGATTTCACAGTCACCTTCCAGGATTACACTATCGTAGCCCAAGTATGCTCTTGATCTACTTGCATGCTTTCATATGGCTGATTGTAAGCCTGCCCTGACTCCCTTTCTTTCAGGAGTCAAGCTTGAGGCTCAGTGTTCTTCTCCACCAGTTGATGCCACTTTGTATCATTAGCTTGTGGGTAGTCTCATCTACTTGACTCATACACGCCCTGATATTTCATTTGCAGTTGGCATGGTTTCCCGCTTCATGCAGGAACCACATGAGCTTCATTGGAAAGCCACCAAATGCATCCTTCATTACATCTAGGGTACACATCACTATGGGATTTACTATGCAGTAGGCACAAGACTTCGCTTGGTTGGGTACACAGACTCCAATAGGGTTGGCGATCTTGATGATCGTAAGTCTACTTCTGGTTACAGTTTTCACCTTGGTTCGGGCCCCATTTGTTGGCAGAGCAAGAAGCAACATGCTATTGCTCTCTCTTCAACTGAGGCTGAGTATCAAGGTGCTATTAACGCAGCGACTAAGACCATTTGGCTTCAGCAGATTCTCACAGAGTTTGGATTCACCACTCCACGACCGATAGTTCTACATTGCGACAATCAGAGTGCTATTGCAATCTCAAAGAACCTGGTCCAGCACCAGCAGACCAAACACATTGAGATTCATATGCACTATATCCAAGAGCTCATCCAGGAGCAGGTCATTGATTTGCAGTATTGTCCTACAGCAGAGTAGGTTGCTGACATATTCACCAAACCTTTCACCGAGAGTAAGTTCCAGCAGTTGTGAGCTCTCTTGGGGGTGCGGGATGTGTCATTAGGGGGGGTCAGCTGACTTCTCCTTCCTCTCTTATGGGGGGGACTTTTTCCTCTTTGAGGTTTTGTCCTTCTTCTTTGAGAATCTTTTGTACATTCATCTCTCTTTTGGGGAGGAGTTTTTTTTCCCACTGGGTTTTCTCCCTTTCTTCGTTTGTGAGAGATTGCATTGCATAGTTTTGCTTGCATTTGTATATTGTACATGGGTACCTATCATGGCCTCATAGCCGGGACCCATCTTGCATTGCTTAGTTGCATTATTGACTTGAGTCTTCATTCCCCTAAGTTGCACTTAAGGGGGGGTGTTGGTGTAAATAAATATTCATTTTGGATATTATTACACTTACTTAAGTTAACTTAGGATAATGCATCTCTTCGTAGTTTGGATTTGAGACACTTAGAGAAGTGTGCACATAGGAATAGAGCTTGTAGGAGAAATTCCACCTTTTGTGGTCTTATTTTGCTGTTACACTCCACATTCGGTGGGCCATCTACCTCTTGTGGAATATTATATTATTTCTCCTACCTACCCCTAGTATTTCTTACCTACCCTTGTTTCTCATTGAGCCACATGTCATATTTGTGTGCTCATACATCCACATGGCCTTGCCTATATATGCAGGCCTATATTCATTGTATTGGTTAATCCAGTTGATCATTTGCATATTGATGAGAATACAGTTTGTTCTTGTCATTCTATTGTCTCTTTTATGCTTTTCATTGTGCCCTTGATCTTGGCAAAATCCTACAGTGAGTCGTGGTGCCTAGGTCAACCAACCCAAATCTGTAGATTTAACGTGGGTCATGGGGTGCCAGGATAACCACTTGATATGGTTCCTCTATCATTTACTGCCAGTCGTGGTTTGCTAGTCTACTGGTTTAATCAACTTCTCTGTCATTTCACCATGGTTTTGGGGGAGGGGGGGTAATCGGTGGTGTCGACTCCCTCCATTTCTATACTTTCCACGTTAACTTTCCAACTGCCATAAAGTTTGAGTGGCTGCACGTGGTTTACGTGTCTTGCAACGTGGTTTACTTAGCATTAAACTCCATTGCTCCACCAATGTCGATACCTAACTAAATTCTGCATTCAACTACTAGTTTTGCCTACGTGTTGGTATATTGCCACATATCGACTCCTAGTACTCATCGTCCTTAGCTCTAAGTTAATCGATAGTTTTTGTTTAGTTTGGCCACCCTAATGGTCATGTAACATGTCGCTTATCTAATAAAAACCACCACCTTTTATATAACATGCGACTATCTATAATTTACAATGTAACCTTTAAACTTAAACCTTTTAAAGTTATAATATATAATAATAATTTACGTATATGCTCATATTCATAACCATGAGCATATACATAAACATGTTTTATGAATATTTTTATAGCATAAGACAATAATTGCAATATTTACAAAATCACCTTAAAATATATATGCAAAAATATGTGTGTTTGATAAAATCAAAGTTATTAACTACCAAATATATTTAACTCGCATCAATATAAAAATGGTCAGTAATAAAGATACATTTTCTTATTCAAAAGACAATAAATCTTTCTATATATGGTACGTTAGGTCGTAAAATTCAAAATTTCAACTTATAATAAATCACATTAAAATAATCAATATAATTAGTCATAAACTATATTCACCTTCGAATATATATAAGTTTATGATCGATTCCTATTATTTAAAATACATACAACTATAGTATAATTTTGAAAACCAAACATTAAATATAGTTTCAATAATTTACCTACTTCTACACGTAGAACGTTAAATCATAGAGTCACTATTTAATTCACATTATTAACAATTTTTTACCCTTCAAAGACAAATAAAATGTAACATGCAATAATTAAAATCACTAAAAACACAACCTGAGCAAACCTCAAGTAAATACTCACAAAAAATCAAACAACAAAATACGAAGGCCGAACAAAGTGACAGGATGACCAACTAACAACACTCACATGAGTGTAACTGAATAAAATAGGGTCAACTACTATCTCCTCCACTTCCATCAGAAAATATAAAGCACGCTCAAACCTATGAAGGCAGGTGGAGATGATACCCCATGCCTACCTGGTACTTGTACTTGCAATATCCTGCATCACCGAACCACACATGCATATATACAATATAGAAAACACGACATACACATCGATGAAAGAGAATCGTGACATTCCTTGTCTCACCGAAATGTGTGAAGGAAAATTGTCCCCTTGCATCCAATACACTCGTAGACACACAACATATAATTTTACATTGCATAGATAAAGTAAAGTGTCAGTACATAGCAATAATCCACAAAATGCCATAAATCACAGCTACTGAAATACTGGAAATAAATTAAGCATCTCAAATCTAGATAAAGCATGAAATAATGTCATATAAGTCTGAAAACCAATCATGGTAATGTATCCACTGAAAACAACCAATAATAAAATATAAGTCCAATGAGTTCAAATGAGTAGGGGTACTACAAGAGAAATGGACTCTTGGGTCAAGGGTAAGATGTAAGCCCTTATCCCTTACCATATAGAAATAATAAATTTTGTTTTTATTTTGTGATTGTTGAATATTGAACTCTAACTTAGTGAAAAATTTCATGATAATATCATAGTTTGTTTTTTAAAATGTAAAGGATAAGGGTGGAATTTCATATTAATGCCATGTTAACATGTTTGTATAGTTTCTTGACCAGATGATAGTTCCTTACCATTAAATGGTTAACCATCTCTAAATTTTATGACTATATATATAAATATTAAATGGATTTGATCTTATATTGTGATTGTTTGATCATGACAACACCTTTTAATCAAAGGAGTGATTACATGAATATGATATTGAATATTATAATCAAATCTAAGGTAGAAAGTTTATTCTAAGATAGAAAATATCTTCTATTATCAAAATATTTGATCCAATTAGATTTAATGAATGGAACTAAGTTATTTATGATAATCATTTCTTATCAATTTATAACATCTTAATGATATAATGTCAGTGAATTTATGCATCATATAATAACTCATGAATTAGTTGTTATGTATATCACTTAGAAGATTTAAGAATGAATTAGCATTTAATATGTCTTGCATGATATCAGGTTAATTAGATAGATTGATAGTTACCTTTTCTTCTGTACTCTTATACATGTGTCTGTATGAGTTTTATACTCTCAAGATCATGTTTAGAGAAATCATGTTATTGGTATTCTTATGTACTAATGTGTTTGAAATCAGTTTTTATGCTGAATTTTACTATCAAGAAGATAATACTTGTTAGATGCTTTTATTTTCATATGACTACTTTGTATACTTGTGCATTCAATTATTGTTTGTGTAAATGGATGGTGCTAAACATGGAGAACCATAGAAGGATTGAGTATCACCCTCTATATATCTATCAACAAAGGACTTAAAAAGATGCATTGGGAAAAACATGTTTTATCAAATTTTAATATTAGACCATGCTACTACTTTTGATCATTCCGAACTCAACCTCTTTGCCATATCATAATATTATTATATAAGTGTGCGCGCATGCATGCACACACAGACACACAAACATAGAGAGAGAGAGAGAGAGAGAGAGAGAGAGAGAGAGAGAGAGAGAGAGAGTCATGCTACATAGATTCCATCACTCCTACTTGTTTGAGAATTATCTGCATCTTTGTGTTGGGCCATGTATTCTTCATGCCAAGAAGAGTTTGAGGGGAGCGTAAAGATTTGTGGTTGGGTAGATAAGTTCTTCGATGATGCTCTCACCCAATGTGTTCTTATTGGAGGTAGTGTATCGAGAGTTCCTGTTAGGGTTAACTTTATTTTTGTACTCTTTGTAATTGACCTTTTGATGTTATGTAAAGGAAATTGTTTCCTTATGATATGGCTTGTCAATGGCGTTTGTACTTAGACATCATGTTTCCATTCTAATATATTTGAACATGTTATTTTAAATGTTTTAGAATAATGTGTATTTTATGCTATATGATTATTTTAATAATATGGAGGTCCTTATAGTTTGAAATTATTATTGTCTCAAAACATTAAAAAATACCAAAATTGACATATTACTAACTCATGTGAATGCAGATTGATATATTTAAAACAATTTCACTTGTAGTTGGGTTTGATTCATGTAAGATAAACAAATTTACCAAATATTTAATATATTTTCAATGTGAGTACATATAAGAGGCATTTTTCAACTTTAATATTAATTTATGTGGCATGGAAAGTGAGATGTCTACTTCTTAAAATGGTTTACAAATCCAATTACATAGAACTATTTGGACTTCTGCTCATGCTATTTAAATGATTTTTATTTGATAAAAAAATAAATCTCATATAACTAATTACTCCATCTTATAGTAAAAAAGCATAAGTATTAGAAAGCCTTCTATTATTCACAACTCCTTTTTATAAGTAAGATCTACACAATTAAAAGTTCTAGAAATGAATGATCTTATTAGATCAAAATAAATAACAATTAGTTCACCATTCATACTTCTTACAAAGCCTTCTCACTATTAAGATGTGTGTGTCATACAATTCAATAAAATTAAAAGTTTAATTAATGCACAAAAATGTTCCAATAGTATCATATGTCTTTATTATTTTTAAAAGTTGAATATTTGGTTTGATTAAATATATATTTCAGGTTGAGCTAGCCATCCAAACTAAAAACATAGAATGATTCAACATATTATTTAAAAGTTCATATTATTAAATTGATATGATGTAGAATTAGAAATAATCAATCTTTATAAACTTAATAACCTTAAATTAATATATAAATATCTCTATTATACCTAATTATCCTCGTGACGTCACACATAACAAATAAAGCTCCAATTATTTTCACTTCGACCTATCTTTCTCTAACGTAATCATCCATTCATTTTTAATGACTCTTCATTACATATAAATTTTCATTTTAATAATTTTGTACTCGTATTTATTTTACATACCATAGCCCTTACTATTTCCTTAGACACCGCGTAACTATATATCACGTTTGTATAAGATCATCCCACCATTAGTCGCATGATGATATATGTTTTATTGCGTTAACATAAAGAAGTTTATCCTAAAAATATACATTTATAATCTATTAAATTTCGATATGTTAGATTCCTTTGGAATTCTAATTTTTTCCATGATAAAAAAAATGAAGAACGCGGGAACCATGTGAGAGCAAATTACGGAAAAGGAAAGTCATATCACCTTTGCCAATGTTTCTCATGTTTTAATGTGAAACCCAAAGAAGTGTTACTTCTGAATAACTCAATGGAGTCACCATGGAAAGCAGACACGAATAAAATGCCGCGTCCACCACATCCATGAAAGTTTCTATATCTATGTTTTTCAAATAGATTTGGAGAAAACTCTCAATTCAGAAAAACGTCGGAATAATCGCACTGAGAAATGAATGATCTTATTAGATCAAAATAAATAGATTTGGAGAAAACTCTCAATTCAGAAAAACGTCGGAGTAAACATTCTAAGAAACGTTGGAGGAATGCTCTATCACATCATTACTCACTATTGTTTACCACCGTAATAATCGCACTGAGATAACGTGCATACAACAATTTTTCAAACGTCGGTGTCAAGATTCCCCCTTCGCTACAGATTTTGCACATGATGATTTTGTATATAAGATAGCCCAAAGCCATAGCATGTAATACAACCATTGCAGGTTTTCTCCTATCCAAAATGGCGAGCAGACAAGCCTTACAGCCATTGTTTCGTCTTCTTGCAGAACCCCCTTCAATATGACTAAGGCTGAGAATAGTGATAAATATCATGTTGAGAAGCCGGAGCTTGTAGTTCAAATGGTAGAAAGGTAACCATCTCGCCTTTCAGATGATTTAGACATTTTAGAGAATTTATTTATGGTAGTATAGAAATGAAATCCAATATCTTATTGAGTTTAGTACATTAGTATGAAATCCTAAATGACAAGGTTTATTATAAATGTTCTATTTATTCTTATGTTGTTCCTCGACGTTTTCTTCACTGAAATTTCTATAATACTATTCTTGTACCTGTAGCTGGTATGCAGAAGTTATAGAACAAATTTCTATCACCCATATCATCATGCCATTAGATAATTAACAATTGTCGTCGTTGAGACAGATTCAATGAAAGAAAATTCACTACAGAAAAGATATTTAAGTCAGTTCAATTAAAAGAATTTCAAAGTCCTAGCATTTTTTTATAGCTAGCATATATTACAGACAGTTGAGATTATTTACTTCAAGAACTGTTGTGCAGGAGTTTAAATAATTCGAAAGAAAGCTGAGCTCGTGCGAAACGGGGAACCCCATCGATGACTGTTGGCGTTGTGATCCTAACTGGGTTAACAACCGAAAGAGACTGGCTGATTGTGCCATCGGATTTGGCAAAAACGCCATTGGAGGTAAGAATGGCATATTACAGATCCAAATGACGATGACCCGGTCAATCCTCGACCTGGCACTCTGCGGCACGCTGTTATTCAATCCGAACCTCTCTGGATTATTTTCCAAAGAGATATGGTTATTCAGCTCAAGGAGGAGCTTATCATGAACAGTTATAAGACTATTGATGGTAGAGGTGCCAATGTTCATAAAGCAAATGGAGGTTGCATTACAATTCAGTATGTGACCAATATTATCATTCATGGAGTTCATATCCACGACTGTAAACCTGCGGGAAATACAAATGTTAGGAGCTCCCCGATACATTATGTGTTTAGAATCAAGAGTGATGGAGATGGGATTTCCATCTTTGGATCAAGCGCAATTTGGGTTGACCACTGTTCATTGTCAAGTTGCGCAGATGGATTGATCGACGCCATCATGGGTTCCACTGCTATAACCATTTCAAACAGCTTTTTCACTCACCATGACAAGGTGCTCAAAACTGCTTTTTTGGTCTACCATAAATATACTTTTCTTTGAAATTAGGTTTCACAATTGTATTTTTTATCCGAGGATTTTAGGGTAGGGTATTAAAAGCCTATTACTAGACTTGAACGAAAAAAATGTGAGTATTAATTAAATTGTCGATAGAACGCTATTTCTCAAGTCCAATATTTATTGGCTTTTTCCAGGTGATGCTCCTGGGACACATCGACGCCTACACCAAGGACGTCAAAATACAAGTAACAGTTGCTTTCAACCACTTTGGAGAAGGGCTTGTTCAATGTATGCCCAGGTGTGAATAGAATTTTGTAACAAACTGTATTCCTTGCACAAAGACCATGAATATACAACTTGCTGAAGTTTATTTGCTCAAGTCTTTAAGATATTAACGTTATGATGCAGATGTCGACATGGATACTTTCATGTGGTGAACAATGATTACACCCACTGGGAAATGTATGGAATCGGCGGAAGTGCAAACCCCACCATTAACAGCCAAGGCAATAGGTTCCTTGCTCTTGATTATCGATTCCACAAGGAGGTAAAAGACCTGTACAACTCATGTCTCTTATATCTTTGGTATTCAACAGTTGTATTATAGTTATAGGATGGGTAATGTGTAGGTTACAAAGCACCAAGATTCAATAGAAGGCAGCTGGAGATCAGTGGGAGATCTTATGTTAAATGGGGCATTCTTCACAGCATCAGGGGCTAAAGCATCCTCAAGCTATGCCAAAGCTTTGAGTATGGAAGCAAGACCTTCCTCTATTGTGGGCTCTATCACTGCAAGTTCGGGTGTTCTCACCTGCAAAAAAGGTTCCAACTATTAGACCAAATGCGTGCATTATAGACAAATTCTTAGGAATCCCTCAATTTTGTTACTTTGCAAGCATGAGCACACAGAATGAGGCTTCTTAGTTATCACTAATGATGAATATATGGAAAATATCGAATAATATTTTTCTCAAATTTGAAGCATAGTGGTAGAACGTCAAGCCAATGTTTGTTTATATTATCTCGATTGTAACTTAAAAGCATTTCTTAGGTAAATCTGACAAGAACTGCAATATATAGATAGGAAATAGTTGAATTTATGTTCATACCAGTAATTCAACAAACTAATTTATGCGAATGTTTCTTGAAACTATGAACACATCCGGTGTAATTGCATACGATGCAACTAAATATATTCACTTGCATGGGGAATTATTAACCTTTTACGTTTGACTGCTCCTATAAGATTTTTATTTAATATAAAATAGAGTATAACGAACTCACAAGAATGTGAGACATTGTAATGTAGGATAGCCTTTCAATTTAGGTTAATTAAATAAATTTAAACAATTTATTATATATCAGTTTAGATTAAATAAATTAAATTAGTAGTTGAAAAAAATAAATTGTGTAAATTGATGCTATTTTAGGAAATTAAATGTATAAGGGTATGGATATTTTATTAATATACTTATTGATTAAGATAATATTGGTGCACTGTAGATTTTACTCACTTTCATATCAAAAAATACATAATTTGGAAACAGTCAATGTCAAAAATTGTATACAAAATCTTAATTGATCTTAGGTTTATTATGTGATTGTAGATTGATTTTACACTACACATATCTAATTTCTAATCCTGCACCTTTTCTATTATTATGTAGACTTTTTCTCTCTGATTTTACTATATTCTCTACTCCTCATTGATTGTTTTGATTAGATAAAGTAGGAGAGGGCCTGAACCTTTACATATCAACCTACCAAGCAACACAGAGGGATCTCATGAGTGAGAAAACCAACCAAATTGAGAAGGTCTAAATCCAACACATGCTGCCCAAAAAAGAAAAGCTAAGAACTATAAAAAGGCAAACTAGCAAGCCAAAGAAGGGACATAAGGGGAACAAGGCTACAAGCAACCTTAAGGAGATGGGAAAGTCCTAGACATTTGAATCCAAACTCAATTCACGACCTCATGAGAGGAGTAGGTTGAGTAGAAGGAATAGAATTTTGCAAAGAATGTCTCCAATGATCCACAACAAGATTTCTCTTATCCTTACAAGATGAACCCAAGACAAAGGGAAAAATGTCAATCTTTTTCCTAATGATGCCTATCGAAGAGAACCCAATAGTAGGAGACAACAAAGGGCCTTGCACCATAGAGGGGAAATAAAAATAATTAAGATCCTTCGAGAAAGATGAAGAAACCTACACCAAACTAGCTAGTTGAGGAAGAACATTCACTAACTTCTAAATTGCATTATAGGCATTGATCTTATGAGAATTGATGAAATTCATAGAGAAAACTCCCATATAGTGGAAATGACACAAATGAGAGTGATCAAAAATAAAATATTAATCTCAAACTCTCAATCTAGAAGACAACTTTATGGAGTTAGGCAACCTAAAACCCTCCTCCACATAAACACAAAATCTAGCAGAGCAATATCTTGATTTAGATTTAGTGATCTCATCCATAAAACTGAGCTGACCAAAAGCTTTAGTATTTCCATGAAAAATATAGTCATCCCAGTACTCCAAAGGGAATTCTAGGAGCTTGATCCAAATAGGAAGTGAATTGAACATGGAAGGATCAAACCCAACAACCCATCTTTTCAAATTTAGGAACACCTTGTAAGAGAACCAAGGACCTCCTAGAAGAACCCTCTTACTATCCTCCAAATAAATTATGAAAATAATAGAAAACCATGTGAAAGACCCATTACCACATGAACAACAATAGAGTAATGAATAGAAACCCATTCACATATAGTCTCTATGTTAGGTCTTGGCATCAAAAACTTACCAATGAGAGTAAACTGCAACCTATAAAAAGCCTTATCCACCCATTGACTAGAGATAGAAGGGAAAAGGAATTGTGGGACCAGAGGAAGAGGCTTCAAACATCGAGTATAGTTAGTGGAGAGAGCCATCCTCTAAAGATCTACTTGACAAAAGTCGTGGAGAAAAACTTAATCTTTAGCAATGGTAGCATCAGAAGGGGATAGTTGAAGGGCACCTAAAGTCCTCCACCAACAAAGAGAGAGAGAGGAAGTAGGGGGAATAAAACCATCTAGAGGAGAGGTGGTTGGAGGGACATTAAAGACAAGCGCAACATCTAGAGGAGAGTTGGAAGGAAGGACATCAAAGACACTCACACGCATAGTGACATTAGCCACAACAAGACTAGAAAGAAAGTCCCTATGTAGTCAAAGATTAAAGGAGGGAGCATCATAGTAGGAGCCTAGCATAGGCTCAAGGAAAGAGCCAACACTAAGGAGCCAATAATCATATGGATGGAAATTTATTGTTGTATACACCTAAAAATGGTCTGAAGATAATTAATTAAATAAGCAATTATTTAATTAATCCTCCTTCCTAATTTAATTGAATTCGATAAGTAATTTGATTAAATTTTCCCTTTCATCTACTTATTAATAAATCTAAGGATTTATTAAATAGGTTCATTTCACCCCTTTAATTAATTAATCCAAATTAATTAATTCCCTCCATCCAAATTCATTTATTCTAAATCCTAATTAATTAAAACAAATCAAATCCATGAGCTATTGAGATTAATTATCCCTTTTCATATTATTTGAATTTTTAAATTCAAATTCTCCTAACTTCTACCACTCCTAAACCTAACCCATTCTACCTACCACCATGTCCCTTTTCATCCAACATCTTCTAGAACTTTGTGACACTTGTCACTAAGTGTTCCCTTTCATCCAACCCTTCTAGAACCCTCTTGACACTTGTCACCATAGAGATGACAAATGTTCCCTTTAATCCAACTACCTTTTCCATCCTCCTCCAATTTAACCATTGATATCTTCAGATCAATCTTGACCATTGATTCTTGCCACATCACCCCTAGCCTTGAAAATCCTATAAATAGAGCTCATTTTGGAGCTCACAGGGTCCCAATATAGATGGTCCCAATTTCATATCATTTGATCCCATCTCATTCTCATCTTATGCATTGTTACTATAGGCATCTATCTTATAGTTTATCCATTTTAGCAATGTTATCATGCTCAATTTTAGCTTAAATCTTAGCTTAATCATGCTAGATCAATCATTCATGTAGCTTAATCATGCTATTCTTGCTAGATCATGCATTTTCAGCATTCAAATCCTCCATCTAAGTGTAGTCAAGTCACTGGAATTTGCATAATCAGATTTGAGAGCATTTTCATACTCGCATTTACTAGGAGGCAATAAGTCGATTAGCTATGGTTTTGTCTTTCTTTGATTTAAATCTTCTAACCATGCTTGTAATGTTTTATTGAGTGCATTGTGTTTGCAGGTACAACTACACTTCACAAAGCACGACAATTGTTTACAAATTTCTTTCAAGTATTATTTTGCCAAATTCTAACACTCAAGGAAAAAATTATTCATTTTTCTTAAAATGTCAAATTTGTCATACGAGAACAACTCTTCTGACAAATATATCTACTTTTGATGTAATTTATACAAAATTTGTGAAATATATGCAAATATACTAGATAGGTTTTTTTTAGTGTAGGAATAAAACCTAGATATTTTTTTTTCTTTCCATTGAGAGGAAGATGAGTTTCTAATACAAAATTAAAAAATACTTCCATAAAAGATTTCAAATTTTAAACTTTGATTTGTAACTTTGTCCCCTAATCTTTGATTTTGGTGAAATAAAAGTCAATTATGACTTTCGCAGACCTTTTGGATGCTTTGGAAATGCTGAAAAAACTTCCAATATTACCAAAATGCTACAATCAACCAAATCTCATAGGAACATAAATATGCAAACTAGAGTACATAGATGCTTAGTTTTCCTTTAAATTGTCCCGATTCTCTAAGTCATTCATGGATATAGGAGAAGAGAATACTAGATTTTGTAAAAAATATAGCTACCTATTAGTCTAAAATCTCTCAAAAAATCATATAATAAAATGAACTATACTAGACACCAAGCTTTGATACCATGTTTATGATTATGCGAAAATAGGTTTTCAGGGGAACCGAAACCCCTTCCAACAAGGTTTGAAGGGACCCAAAACCCTCAGATTTTACCAGGATCTGGAACCCACAAAACAATGCTTCCCCAGAAATCAAACCATGAAAACCATCAACCTTAACATAGTTGAGCTGACAAAAGCCAGTCCAACACCAGCACTGCCATAGGCAGAAAGAGCTAGCCAAACACTTAAGATATGATCAAGACAAAAAAAAATTGCCACACCGAAAAGGCTACAACCTTAACCTTAAGAAATAGTGATGAGGGTTAACAAGCACCCTTAGCTAAACAACAGTGATATTCACAGCTCCCTTAACTTGAGATAACGACTCCAGAAACAAAAAAACCAGCCTAGTCCATAACCAAAAACAACCACTACCTAAACTGGGCCCTTGAAAACTATCAGCTTCTAGCCAAACAAGATTAAACATGAAAGACAAAACATGCTGAAAAGAAACAAGGAAATTTTCAAAGGCTTCCTTAACCTTAGACTTGGGTTTTAAAATGGTTCCCAAAAACACAAAAAAGGGTTTTGAAGTGGCTCCCTCAACCACCTTGGATCGAAATAGAGGCCTTAAAATAACAACATCCAATCAAACAAGCAACACTGAAAACTCCACATCTATAAGAGAAGACAAAAGAGAGCTTGAAAGTGTGGATCCATCAACCAGAAAATTGTCTGCCTCAAGAAAAAGCAGGGTCCCACAACCTGAAGAGATGCGTTTAGCAGTAGCACTCATAACCACCAGTGCGAACCTAGTAAGAAGAACAACTTCCAATTGAAGAACAAAGTCCAAAAACTTAAGAAAAAACCCATTTTGCGTAGCTGGAACAAAGGGTTTTGGTAGGCCCCCATAACCGAAAGATCCAGGAGAAAGATCTCCTTTAGAACCTCAGCAGTCTAGAAAGAGGACAACACCAGCCATCCGCTAGCACCACCCAACCTCCATGGAGGCACTCAACTCCACCTCCATAGGAGAGAAGTTTTCTCCAACACCATTTTTCTTTGCCTTTGAATAAGGAAGGGCCACCTCAATAAGGCAAGCTGGAGAAAAACCCAGGCTACACAGAGAGGGTGTACCAATAGAATTTGCAAACAAAAGCATGATTGGGCTGAAGAGAACAACCCCTCAACAAATCTTCAACAAAGATTGAGGGAGCATAAAACACTCCCGCCCTCAGGGCCTTGAGCCAAAGTTCCAAAAAGAACATCTCCTACTTGGCAGAAAAAAGAGCAGCACTGGGAAAAAAAACCCTAAGTCCCAAAACATTAGAAGCCAAAATCTCAACAAGGAGGAGAGAACAAGCAAAGAAAGGGGCTTCCCTAGCCTCGAGATCGTCTTGGGACACATCATTGTATGGAACCCCAGAAACACCGTGGGGAGCCACCATCACCACAATCCACCAAATGAAAAAATGATTTATGGCCGATGACAGGCAAAGAATGGCAGGCAAACACCATTTCCTTGAAACCCTCATAGCACCCTCTCTGGTTTGAAACCACCAACCACTCTGCCAAAGCATATAGCAGAAAAAGGGGAAAAGGGATGTCAGTAGGCTCGTGAAGGAACCCACGACATCCTGCCCACCATCTGGGTCGCCTTTGTCCTCCTCCCCTGTAGCTTTGATACCATGTTAAATTCTTCCAAAAGTGCCAATTAGGTTAGGATTTTATGTCAATTATATATCACATGCAAATCCATTCAACAGATGATCAGAGATCAAAATTTCAAAGTAGAGATAAAATATAAAATATAAAATGAAAGAACAATAGAGATAATGCAATATAATTTGAGAATACTCTTGATACTCTCATTGAGCTATCACCAATTAGCGAAGGTGAGAAAAGAGTGTTGTATACATAGAAAAATAACAGTATATATAACCAATAGTTACATTAACTTCTAAGAACCATAAAAGACAGAAACTTTTACGTACTTGATAAATGCCATTTAAACATGTGGCATAGACTCCTTAAGTGTAGATAGAGAAGAAGTTATGAGAGGTGGACCATTAAGCTAAAATAGGGTGAGAAACCTAAGTACCTCATAACCTACTTATGTAAGGACAAATTCATGGTTATAAGAGGTGGTACAACAAGGAAAAAGAGGGTGTGTGACATAGTTACCCATTTGTGGGAGAGAGTGACACATCTAGCTTATATATTTTGCCATATGCCTTCATATTAACCACTCCTAATAAACCTAAACAAACTTAAATAATATGTGTAAGAAAAATAAATACCCTCTAATATAAGGAAATGAAAAACTCACAATAACAAGCGCTATGTGGTAAATTGTAAGGATTCATTTGTGTATAAATTGAAGAATTATCTATATGGTCTCAAACAATCTATAAAAATGTGGTGTCAAAAGTTTGATTCTTTCTGAAGTCAGAATCTATACTTGCTACAAACCATATCATTTTATATATTTTAACTGTATGGTAATCAATTTCTTGTTACCAATTTATGTATAAATTATATGCTGATATTTGGTGACAATAAATGGATGACTAGAAATATAATATATCAATGTTCACTAAAATTCCACATAGAAAATTTGGGGTTGCTAAGTGCATCTTAGGTATTGAAAAAGGAGAGCAAATAGAAAGCTTTGGTTCAAATAGGCTAAGAATGTGAATTTATGTTAGAATATTTAAGTATGAAAAAATATATACTAGTAAATATTCCTATTTTGGTGGGGACTATGTTATTAGTTAAACAATGTATTTGTCTTCAGCTATAATGATGGAGTATAGAATTCATGTTGCTTACACTAGCTTAGTTCACTGTCTAATGTATGCTATGTTTTATATAAAGCTAGACATTGCCAATATAGTAGGAGCCCAAATTTATTATATGGCTAATATTGGTATAAAGAAATGCGCACCACTGAATATAGACTTTATGTGAATGTTAAACACTACAAACTAATATATTTTCTACTTTTGGGATTACTCACAAACCTTCGAGATCCAAGATTTTGTCAACTTAGATTGGATAGTAGATCTCAATCAAAAAATATCTACTAGTGGCTATTTCTTTAAATTATTTAATGTTGTTATTAGTTGAATGAGCAAGTGATAGGTTTTAGTCATTTATCCATTATAGAGGCAAAGCACGTGACAATTATTAAAAATTTATAAGGAGACAATTTAGTTTAGTTTTTTTTTTTCAATTATTAGGCTAACTCAAGGTGTAGTTTAGATTGGATGTGAGAGTCAAAGTGTCATTATCTTCGAAAAACACAATTTTTCATATGTAGGTGGTGCATATAGATGCACAATATCATTATTCTCATGACATGGTGGAGGATAGTGGATGATGATTGAAAACAATAACTCTTTGGTGAGTATTTTAGATGATTAGATGAAGCATGTGAGCATAAATAACTATAGATTGTGTAGTAAATGTAATGGCCTCATAGTCCTTAATAGCTAGATTGATCATTTTGGAAGGTGTTTTAAATAAGTGTGAGAACATTGGAAAATTATTCTCTTAAACTTTTTTTTGTAATGTTCATGTCTAATTATTCAATGGTTAATCTTCATATCTATTTCTCTCATCACTGGTTAGTGTAGGGCATGTTTCTACTATCTTCTTCCTTTGAGACAGGTGCTAGCCACCTAGAATTGGATATGATCTCACCTTAAAGTCCTATATCTATGAGAAAATCAGCGAAATTAAATCATCTCAATGAAAATTCTAAATTGTAGACAACTAGGTAACCTTGATTCATTGGTAAATAATCTTAATGAAGTAGTACCATTAGTTAAGTTTTCACTTGAAGAATGTGCCATCATGCTCACCAATTTTTTCTCATTTAATTCAACTACAACCATTTGGTATGTTTTCTCTTTAGCTACCTTTTAAATCCATTCCCTCTTAATCTTAATAAATAAATGAAATAATCTGACATAATTAATCTTAATAAATAAATAAATATAAATATTAACTACTAAATAGAGACTACTTCTCTAAACTAACTATCGATGGGCGTACCATATCTAAAACCAGATGTATATCTTCAAAACTAAGAGTTGCTTTTGCACATGTTCACGAGGAATTTATATCCATTTGCATTATTGAATTTCTATTCTAGTTGTCAAATCATGAATGCAAATTATGCCAGTTGCTTTGCACAGAGGGTATATTAACTTCAATGGCCTTCAGACTAGTCCCTAATTTTGAACTTTTACCAAATAAGGGAGTACGAACAATCAAAATTTAACAAACTTGGGCATCTTGATTATTTCATTGTGCATGCCCGCCTTCCATCCCCACAAAAGAACTAACAACTATATGCAAATTGGAGGGCGTGCATGAATTTACTCATGAGATATCACGGGCTACATTTTTTGATACTCGTCGTGCATTTGACTATTATTTTTACTCCTTTCTTCTCGCATACTTTGGTCAGTATTTTATCTTGTTCTGAAAACAATACCGTAGTAGCCTTTCAGCTTACAAATGATGTAATGGCCCTGTGTATATTCATTTGGCTGCAAAACCTTTTGTCGGTTTTTATTTAAAACCTATATTTAGATTTGAGATAAAAAAATTAAAATTCGTTTATTAGTAATGGATCAGGAGGCCACCAGCTATAAGTAAAAGTGGATCCATCATCCCACAAAGAGCCATGACTTCTGAAAGAAGTCACGAGCTACGCTACATAGACATCAAAGCTCATGGGTGGGTTCTTGTCAAAATCTGCTGGCTACCCCATGTGCTATATGAATTTCATTTTGATCTTGTATCATCAGATAATATAGGAAAAAAGACCACGAGGAGAGATCGTTGGAAAATCCATGTGCATTTTTTCTATACAAGAGAGACATTTGTTGCGTATTTATGAAAATCGTGCATATAATCTTCAGGTGCTCACACATAGTTGAGAATCAGCTTCGGTTTAAGATTGACATAGATGAATGGTGTCTCATACCCATCCTAATTACGACGACTTGGATTGTTGGCCACAACGTCAGGAGTTTGGTATTGAATTTACTTTTAGTTTATTCAATTCAATAAATATAGATTAGACTTGAATTTAATTTAGTTGACGCGTTATAGTTCATGCAGGTTGTACTTGAGCTAGTGATGCTTGGCAAAATCTCGAGCCCAGTAGTAGTAATGGGACTGCTTATCTATTTGAGAGGCATGATATCCATGCAGTTCTTAGGGTACCTAGGAGAGGGAGATTGTTTCAATTGGCTTTGCAAACGTAACCGGTTTTTAGTTATTTTCGGACTGGTTATCGGAATGGAACCTCTATGCAGTTTGGCACAGTTGGTTAGAGATTTATGGAAAGCATTCCTTAAAAGTAAAACATTACGTATGCAGGATGAATATTGGGTTGTGTTAGATAGGAAATTTAGTAGTCTTGTTTGGTTTTGCTTGGGGAATTTAGTGCTCCTGAATGTTGTAGATGAATCTTCTGCCAACCTTTTAAGAAATGATTAGAAAGTTGTACCAGACCAAATCATTGGTGAACAAGCATCTTCTATGGAAGTAGTATTTTTTTAGGGTAGGTGATAAGGATTAGGTTATTGAACAATGCATTTAATACTATTGTATAATAACTAGATTTTTTCTTGTAAAGATGGAGGAAGAAGATATATGCATGGTCTTGTTATGGTTTTTATTGGTAGACTTATGAGACAATCTAGCAATGGCCATTTGATGCACTAATTCAATTTTTTTTCTTTTGTTTGCATGATAAGGTAGTGGACTCTCTTGTCCCAAATGTTGTAAGTTGGAAAGATTATAAATTGGATGGTCTAAGGAAAAGAAAAGAAGGATAAGAAAACAAGACTAGATCTAAGTCTCAAGGGAGATCCGAGTCTGCTAGAAAATAAAAGGAAATATGTTGGAGATGTTGTAAGAAAGCTGGAATCAAGAAGGAATGCAAGTAGAACTAGAAATGAAAGAATGAATTAAATGGGGAATTATATTTTAAATCCTTTTAGGCTGAATTAAAAATGTGTTATAGATTTTCTTACACATGCATGTGAGGATGAATGGAAGATTTTTTTTGTGTGCTTCTTTCTACATGACTTCTCCCAACGAGTGATTTTATAACTATGAGAAATTTGATGGTAGAAAGATCTTTCTCAATGTCAAATCGTTTCCAAGTATTGTTGTGCATAGTTGAGTCAATATTAGATCTTTTGATAGGAGGATACAATCTATTTTGGGAGCTTTGCACATTCCAAGTTTGGCACAAGACGTATTAGCTAGTAGTAATATAAATGATGTGAGTGTGTAATTAGTGTTCATTGAGTGATGTTTTTGGCAAAGGGACTTTTGTTTAGAACTCTTTTCCACCTTTATGTTAGCACCCATATTAGTTTAGTGATACCTCTTAATATATGCTTACAAGATCAATAATTATAGAAAAGGGAATTTAGGAATTGTAGTAAAGGAACACATGTCAAAGACCTATGGTAATGTTGAATGTTGCATGGGTTCACATGTTCTCACCTTAGAAACCAAGCTACTAGCTAAGAGGAATATGTTGTGGCATGGCCACATGGGCCACATTGGTGTAAAGGGTCTTAGGAATTAAAACACAAATCTTGTATAAGAGTTAACTAATTATTTTCTTGATTCAAACTATTGTGAATATAAAATTTATTGAAAAAAAATAATGTTCAACTTTATTCAATTTACTTAAGTCTAGTGTGATTTTTGATGTTATTCATAGTGATGTGTCAAGTCTTGTAGACATGCTTGATTGGAAAAGACCATGTATTGTTTTACTTTAATTGATGATATCTCAATCAAGATGTGGGTCTATTTTATAAAGAATCAATCCAAGGTCTTCATTAAATTTGAAGAGTGTAAGGATCTTTTAGAAAATTAGGCAAGTAAAATGATCAAACCATTGAAAATAAATAATGGTAAATAATTTGTTTATAATTAAAATTTCATAGATTCAATAAAAAGGAATGATATTAAATGTAATATTACAACTCCATAGACTTCTAAAAAAATAGAGTAATTTACTAAGGGAAAGGATGATAAGTATGTTTAGTCGGGGCTAGTTTAGAATAGGGAGAGGTGATTAGTACTACATGTTACTTAATCAGTGGGTCCCATTTATTAGCAATTATCGATGCAACCAACATTGTGGTTTGGATAAGAAGAAAGGGCACAATTAAATATCCTTAAGTATTTGGTTGTGATGCATATGTACTTGTGTGCTCATAAAGAAGAGGTCAAAATTGTAATATAAAGTAGTAAAGTGTATATTTTTTAGTTATGGTAAAGATAAAATAATACAAGTTATGATTGACATAATGTGAAATTTATTATATAGCTAGAATATGATCTTGAGAGAGATTGGGTATTCTTCTATAGTTGTGCAACTAGATGGGAGTGTTAATTCTACAATGCAATGATAACCAAAGGCCAAGATAATTACACTTGAAGGTGAAACAAAAGGTTTGGATGTAATTTATGAGGATGCTAGTATAAAGAGATTAAAGAAATTAAAATATAAAAATAAAATATTAATTATGGTGAAAATATTTTATAACAATATTCCTTTATAAGGGGACAACCACCTAAAACAACTTGGATTTGGATAGCTCCAACAGGCTTTAACAAGAACATACTACTTCACATGATGATAATAACTAACCTAGACCTCCTATATGCACCTTACTTATGTCTTGGATGGCATCCAAGCTAACTTTGATATGTACTTATAACCCATAGGACAATCTAAATAGCTATATATGATTATAATAATGATTATATAATTTTGAAGAGCTAAAGTAGCTACAAGATAAATATTCATAACCTAATACATTCTATAAGGAGAGAAGAGTTATGGGAAGCATAAATAGAAGATACAAAGTATAAGGAGTTATAATGGACTGAAATTAATGCATTGAGATATAAATATAGGATACATGGTTATCAAGCCCAATATTGTGTATTATGTTTTCTTTCTATTTAAGTACCTAAAATAGATCCAAAATAAATTTTAAAAAGACTTCCATAGAACTAAGTTTGGGGTTATTAGACTAGAATTGTAGTCTAAACCCTTTGAGAAAAAAACTCTAGCCTATCTCCTCTTGATTTCCTGCTCCTATTAGTTTCATTGCTAGGAAATTGGTTAGGTTGTGTTGGGGTTTCTTCTAGGAATAAAGTTTTCAAATTCTAACCATTACCAATCAAGAAGAGAGCAAGAGATAAAGGAAGACAAACAAGGGTGCGTGTTAAGGAAATTAGGCCAAAGCAACATCCACAAATATTTAAAGAGTTAAAGGAAAAGATGGATTAAGAGATGAAATACATCACCATTGATAAGGGAAGAAGATTGCTGCAAGAGGAAGGGGTTTCAATTTTACCTGGATGGATAACTAATGCAGCCATAGTATTTGATAATTTGAAATCTAATTGAAATATCTAGGTCAAACTAAATGCATATGTTGCTGATTAAATTTAGACTAGATCAAGATTTAATATTGATGATAAATCTCTATTTGTTTGGGCATTATACCAAATAGGAAAAAGGCCACTAACAATATATGATCCAAGTAATATTTATGGACAACTTCTTGTCCAAATAATTAAGGACACAAATCTAGTGGATGCAGATAACTTGATAATTAATGCAACAAATTTTACTAAAGCTCATGTGGAAAAATTAATAAAGTAAAACACATGGTGCAAGGCAAATAATTAATACTTGAGAGAAGAAAATATGCAGCTAAGGGATAAGTTGGGATCTTCTTCAAGGACTCTCCCATTGCCATCAGTTGATGCATCCAATTATTCTAGAGAACACTCTTATAAGTCTCTATAGAAAAAAATCATTTGAAAAAAGAGACTGAGAAGCTTAGAGAAAGAGAAAAACAACTAAGCATGGAGTTAAAGACATCAAAATCTAACATGGTCATAGAATTAGTGAAATTAAGATTTAAAAAAATGTTGGCACATGTTGAGAAATTTTGGCTAATATATGTTGGGACTAGGAAGGATTTTGATGAGTAGAAGAGGTAAGAAATAAAATTAAGGTGCTTAAGAAAAAACTTGAAATAAAAAATGGGACCTTTGACTATTCTAGATGTAATGCTCAAAACAAAGGGAAGAAACAATAAAGAGTTGCATGAAAAGATTACAAATGTAACTATTGCTAGCATGAAGAAGATAGACAAATTGATGCAACAACAAAAAAGTTTCATGATAAGCCTGTAAGGAGCTCAAAAGATATGACCAAATAAAGGATACATTGATCCCTTCATTCCTCAAGAAAGATACAAGACTACTAAAAGAAACCGGAGCTTGTAGCTGAGATTTTAGAATGCTAAGCATGTTGTGTTTCAGATGCTTTAGATAATTTATTAAAGGTGGTATGGAAATGAAATGTGATGTCTTACTCCATTCAGTACATTAATATGAAATGATAAATCACAAAGTTTATTATAATATGTTCTATTCATTCTTATGATGTTGCTTGAAATTTTATTTACTGTATGTTCTATACTATTATTCATTTATCTATACTGGCATGTAGCTATTATAGACAAAATTTATTTTCGCCATATCGTCATGTCATCGGATAGATAATAATTGATGTTGTTGAGATAGATTCAATATAAGATAAATTCACCAAAGAAAATATATTTAAGTCAGTTTAATTAATAAAACTTCAAAGTTCTAGCATTTTTTTATAGCTAGCATATGTTCCAAACACTTGAGATTATTTACAATTTTCAAGATCTACTGAGTTCATGTGGAAAGAGGAACCCCATTGATGATTGTTTACATTGTGATCCCTACTGGGTTAATAACAGAAAGAGACTAGCTAACTGTGCTATTGGATTCGACAAAAATGCCATCAGAGGTAAGAATGGGAGATTTTATATAGTTACGAATCCAAATGACGATGACCCGGTCAATCCTCAACATGGCACTCTGCGACACGCTGTTATTCAAACCGAGCCTCGCTAGATTATTTTCCAAAGAGATGTGGTTATTTAGCTCAAGGAGGAGCTTATCATTAAAAATTACAAGACAATCGATGGTAGAGGCGCCAATGTTCATATAGAAAACGGACCTTGCATTACAATAAATTATTTGACCAATATCATCATACATAGCATCCATATCCATGACTGTAAGCCTGCAGGAAATACAAATGTGAGGAGCTCCTTGACTCATTATGGGTACAAAACCAGGTGTGACGAAGATGGAATTTCTATCTTTGGAGGAAGTGCAATTTGGGTAGATCATTGTTTGCTGTCAAGCTGCGCAGATGGACTGATCAACGCCATAATGGGTCCCACTGCTATAACCATTTCAAACAAATTTTTCACTCACCATAACAAGGTGCTTTAAACTGCTTGTTTGGTCTGCCATAAATTTACTTTATTTATAAAAGGTTTCACTATTAAACTTTTATCACATGGATCTTAGAGTAGGGTACTAAAAGGCAATTATTAGATAGAAACATAAATAAATGTTAGTATTAATAAACTTGTCGATAGAGCGCTATTTCTCAAGTCAGGTATATATATTATTTTTGTAGGTGATGCTTCTTGGACTCAATGATGCCTATACCCAAGACGTCAAAATGCAAGTAACAGTTGCATTCAACCACTTTGGAGAAGAGCTTGTTTCGCTAATGCCCAGGATTGAATAAAATTTTATAACTACTGTGTATTTGTATTTCTTTTATCAAAGAACACAATACAACTTGCTAATGTTTATTTGTTTAAATTTAAGAAATGAATGTTATGATGTAGATGTAGATGCCGACATGGATACTTCCATGTGGTGAACAATGATTACACCCATTGGGAAATCTATGCAATCGGGGGAAGTGCAAACCCCAGCATTAACAGCCAAGTATATAGATTCTTTGCTCCTCATAATCTATTCCAAAAGTAGGTAAAAGATCCTTACAACTCACGTCTCTTATATATTTGGTATTCAAGGATGTACAATAGTTATGGTATGGGTAATGTGCAGGTGACAAAGCCCAAAGATTCAACAGAAGGTAATTGGAGATCAGTGGGAGATCTGATTTTAAATGGGGCATTCTTCATAGCATCAGGGGTTGGAGCATCCTCAAACTATGCCAAAGCTTTGAGTATGGAAGCAAGACCTTCCTCTATTGTGGGCTCTATAACTACAAATTCAGGTGTTCTCACCTGCAGTCTGGTCATTAATTACCAAAGGGGAATATATCAGTAATCTTATTCTCAAATTTGAAGCATAGTGGTGGAACGTTAAGTCAATATGGTTTTTATTATTTTGATTGCCACTAAAAATAAATTTTAAGCTATGCTTCACAAGGACTGCGGTATATAGACGTGAATAGTTGAATTTATGTCTATACCAGTATTTAAGAAAACTAATTTGTGTGAGTTTATTTTTTAACTATTAACATACCTTGTATAATTGCACAGGACACAACTAAATAAATTCACTCTAACGGGACTTGTATTGACCTTTCGAGTTTAATTTCTCTATTACTATTTGATTTAATATAAAATAGAGTATAATTAACTCATAGAAAGTGAGATATTTTAGAGTAGAGTCGCCTTTCCATTTAGGTTAATTAAAAGGTAAATATAATTAATTTTTAATATATTAATTTAGATTAAATAGATTGAAAGTTGACAAAAATAAATGGTGTAAATTGATTTTTTTAAAGAAACCTAAGGGTATGGATATTTACTTATTACACTAATGTTGAAGATAATATTGATGCAGTGTATAGTCCACTCACTTCTATATCAAAAATAGATGATTTGAAAACTTTCATTGTGAAAGATTGTATACAAAATATTAATTGAACTTAAGTTAATTATGTGATTCTAGATTAATTTTATATTATACATGTCTAATTTGTAACTCTAGACCTTATCTATCACAATATATACTTTTTCTCTTTGATTTTCTAGATTCTATACTCCTCATTGATTGTTAAGGACTTGGTATATTTATAACTACATCATAAAGATAGTGAAATAATGAATGGTCATGTTCTCCTACTCCCTTAATTAGAATAGTTTTTTGATTGTGATAAAGATACTTAGATGTTGATTTTGATACAATATTTTTATTCCATTTAAAGTTCCAAATGAAAATGTTCATATGCTCATTCTAGATACGAATAAGTCAATGACTGCTTAATGGTTAATTAATGTCTTTAAATTTGAAGCCATGCTAGATAATTCCATGTTTTACAAACTCAACTCCCAATGGCTATGAGGAAAGAGGAGAATTTTAAAATTTGAAACAAATTTATTTTTCCTAAAAATTCAAGCCAAGAAAAATCAATCCTCAATGCTACAAAAATGGTCCATTGTAAAAAGATATATAATACAATGATCATGGGTAAATGTATGCAAATATAGGACAAAAAATAATGGGAATGCATGAATATAAATATAGATAGGATATAGATAAGAATGGATATATATTGATGTATGGAAATAGGAGTAGGAGAACGTAGATTGAAATTAGGGAAGGTGCCAAACTTCTTAAAAATGGTTTTTGCATGCCAAAAATATTTTTTATTTCTAGCAACTGAAAAATGAGTTTCTAATGCAAAATTTAAAATGGCTCCTGTAAAAGTTTTTAAATTCTAACATTTGATTTGTAATTTTGTCCTCCAAGCTTTGATGTTTTTGAAAAAAAGTCAATTGTGACTTTATCCAAACTTTTGGATGCTTTGGAAATGTTGAAAATTCTGCCAAAATTACCTAAATGCTACAATCACGCAAACCTCCCAAGAATATAACTATGCAAATTAGATTATAGGGATGCTTATTCTTTTGTTAAGTTGTAGTTATTATTAGGGCTATGCAAGGATGTAGGAGAAGAGAATACTTGACTTTTTAATATTATAGCTACCAGTTAGTCTCAAATCATTAAAAAACTAGATATTAAAATTAACTGTACTAGACAACAAGTTCCAATACCATGTTAGATTCTTTGGGAAGTGATAATCGGGCTAGAATCTCATGTCTGACCTAGATCTTGTGCAACTACAATTAATAGATAATCGAATATCAAATAGTAGAGCCAAAATCTGAAATGAAAGAACAATATAGACAATGCAAGAGAACTTGAGAATACTCTTGATACGCTCACCAAGCTACCAATAGGTGCATTAACTCCTAGTACCCATAAAATATGGGAAGTTTTACCCACTTGATAAATGTCAAAATATGTAGCATAACCTCCTTAAGTGAAGATAGAAAAGAAGCTATAATTAGTGGCATAAAAGCCAAAAGAGGGTGAGAAAATCAATTACCCTATAACCTACTAAAGGTAAGAACAAACTAGTAGTTATGGAAGGAGGCACAACAAGCCAAAAGAGGGTGTGTGACTCAATTACTCATGTGTTAGAAAGTGGTACATGTAGTTTATGTATTTTTCCATGTTTATTCACATTAACCACTCCTAATAAACCTAAGAAGCTTAAATAATATTTGTAGGAAAAAGAATAACCCCTAACATATGGAAATAAAAAACCTACACTAACAACTACTATGTGGTAAAAGGAAAGGATTCATTAGCATATAAATTGAAGCAATACTTATATGGTGTCCAATGATCTCCAAAATTATGATTTCAAAAGTTTAATTCATATGCTTTGTATTATAATCTAGTGTATTTCCTAGTTGTGTTGGTTGCGTATATAGTTGGTCGGATATTGGACTTTGGTTTTGGTTGGGTTGGTTTTATGTACTAGATGGTAGTCATCAGGGTGCCGATAATTGTTTCTTCTTTTCCCTATTTTTTGTGTTATGTTGTTTATAGACTTTACTTTCTACTGTATTGGGTCTTGGGCCCCTTAGCAACTATTTAATTACTAAAAATAAAACTTAATGATGGTAATAAATCTCTTTTTATCAATTTATGCATAGATCATATGTTGATATTTGGTAACAATGAATGGATGATTAGGGATATGGTATATCAAATTTCATTACATTTCAACATAAACAATTAGGGGTTCCTATATGCATCCTAGGCATTGAAAAGAGAGAGAAATAAGAAATGTTTGATTGGGATAGACGATGTATGTTGAATTTGTGTTGTAATATTTTAGTATGGAGAATTATATAGTAGGAAATGATTCTATTTTTTGGGTACTAAGTTATTAGTTAGGTAATATATACATCTTCACTGTTAAATGTAGAGTATATATTGCATGTTCCTTACACTAGTCTACTTCATATTCTAATTTATGTTATGTTTTACATAAAGCTATACATTGGTGATGAAATGGGAGCCTCGGGTTATTATATGGCTAATATTGGCATAGAGCATTGAGCAACAATTAAGAGAGACTTAAGGTGAATGCACAACACTATAAATTATTATATCTTCTACTATGGTGATTACTCACAAGGGATTGTTGACTTAGACTGGATAGGACATGTAGATCATAAAATATCTACTAGTGGCTATTTCTTTAGCCTATTTAGTGTTTCTATTACTTGAATGAGCAAGTGATGGGTTGTAGTCATTTATCCATTATAGAGGTATAGTATATGACAATTAGTAATTCCTATAAGGAGGCGAGTTGGTTTTAGAGTTTTTGTTGAATTGTTGGCCTTATTCAAGCAGTAGTTTAAATTCAATGTGAGAGTCAAGGTGTCATTAGCTTGGCCAAAACCCAATTTTTTTGTGTATAAATGAAGCATATAGATGCACAATACCATTTTTCTCATCATATGGTTGATGATAGTGGATGATGATTGAAAATGTTGACTCTTTGGTGATTGTTTTAGATGATTTGATGAAGCATGTAAGCACAAATAACATTAGATGGTGTAATAAATATAATGGTCTCATAGTCCTTAATACTTATATGCTAATATTCCCTTTATGCTTTTGCAAGGTATTTGAAATAAGTGGGAGAATTCTAGAAAACCATTGTCTCAACCATATTTTTTTCATATCTAATTATTTAATAATTAAATTTTACATGTATTTCTATTATCACTGTTAGTGTGGTATGTTTCTACTATCATATTCATGTTAGACTTGTACCATCCACTTAGAATTGGACAAGCTCTCACCTTATAGTTCTATATCAAAGGTGAAATCAGCTAAATTATGCAAGTCACTAGGAAAAGAGGGGCATATTAACTTGAATGGCCTTCCTAAAGGTCCTTAATTTTGAACTTTTACCAAATAAGGGAGTACCAACAATTGAAATTAGACTACTTGAGCATCATGATTATTTCATTGTTCATGCTTGCCTTCCATCCCCAACTAATAACTATACGCAAATTGGAGGACGTACATGAATTTACTCATGAGATTTCATGGTCTACATTATCATTGCGCACGGAGTGCATTTGACTATTATTTTTATTCCTTTAATTCTTCTAAGCATACATTCGTCAAGATTTTATCTGCTTTTGGAAACGAGGTTGTACTAGCCTTCTAGCTTACAAATGATGTAATGGCCCCATGCAAATTCATGTGGCTGCAAAAACTTTTCTTTCTTTTTATTTAAAAATTACATTTAGATTTGTGATACGAAAATAATTTTAGTTGATGAGGGATGGAGGAGACCACCAACTATAAGGAAATGTGGATCCCACATCCCACGACGAAGTCAAAAGCTACATGTGTTATAAAAGCCATGTGAGTTTTTTTCTACACATGAGAAATTTTTTTTTTGTGAAAAAGCATGGAGATACTCTTCAAGTGTGCACACATAACGTCGAGAGTCGGCTTTAATTAAAGTTTGACGTAGATGGTCAGTGTCTCATACCCATCTTGACTACGACCAGTTGAATTGTTGCAAAGCATGTTGTGAGGTCAGTATTGAGCTTCTTTGTATTTACCAAATTTAAAGAATATAAACTAGAGTTGGATTTAGTTTAGTTGGCGTGTTATATTTTATGCAGGTTGTAGAGGAGCTAGTGATGCTTGGTAGAATATCAAGCCAGTGGTAGTAATGGGACTGCTTTTCTACGTGAGACGCATGATATCCCTGTAGTTCTTGGGCTACCTTAGAGATCTGTAGGTGGCAACAGGTTCTCGTTGAATTGGCCTTGAAAATGTAACAGGCTATTCTATTATTTATGGACTGGGTATGGGAATGGAACCTCTGTGCTATCAGGGTTAGTCGGTTTGAGATCTATGGAAATATTTCACTAGAAGTAAAACAACAGGCATGAAGGATGAAGACTGGGTTGTCTTAGATAGGAAATATAGTAGTCTTATTTGGCTATGTCTGGGAAATTTAATGCTCCTGAATGTTGTACATGAATCCTCTGTGACCCCTTTTTATAAAGTTAGGAAAGTTGTACCACACCATATCATTGGTGAACAAGCATCTTCTATGTAAGTAGTATTCTTTGAGGGTAGTTGATACGGATTCAGTTGTTGAGCACTTTATTTCATTTAACACTATTGTAAACGAAAGATGGAGGAAGAAGTTATAGGAATGGTCTTATGACGTTCTTTTCTACACATATGGAGCAATCTATTGATGAACATTTGAACCACTACTTTAAATTTTGTGCTTGATGAGGTAATGTCTTCTCTTCTCCCAAATGGTCGTTCATAGAAAGAATAGTACAAGTGGCATAGCTTTCTTTATTGGTGATAGCCTTATATCATGGTTGAGCTAAAATAAGGATTTCGTATCTTAGTCTATGGTAGAAGCAAAATATATTGTAATAGTTTCTTGTTGCATTTAGGTTTTATAGATAAAAAAGAAATTGTAGCAGATGGAGACTGAATTTGAAGAACCCATGCCAATCCTTTGTTACAATACAAGTACTATAAACATTTCAAATGATTGGGTAACACATTCACGGAAAAAACCATATCTCAATTAAGTATCACTATCTAAGAGAGAAGGTTGCAAGGAAATAAGTGAAGATAGAATATGTTGAAACAAAGGAGAGATCATTACAAAACCTTTTCATAAGGAGACAATTTAATATCTTGGCTAGAATTTGGGAGTGGTATCTCCCTCCTCTTAAATGAAGAGGAAGTTATTATATGTTGAGGAGGAGTGTTGACTCCTCACTGCAAGTAGTCTTGGTGGTATTGTGAAAAAAAATTACAAAAGGTATTAGTAGATTAATTTTTCCTCACAAAAGGAGCAAGAGTTGAAGACTAAGAATCAAAGTGGATATTTGTCATTGATGTCAAAGGGGGAGAAAGGAAGCCAAAATTCTACACCATTTGGGGAAGAAAGGATTGAGAGAGAGAGAGAGAGAGAGAGAGAGAGAGAGAGAGAGAGAGAGAGAGAGAGAGAGAGAGAGAGAGAGAGAGAGAGAGAGAGAGAGAGAGAGAGAGAGAGAGAAAGTCCAATTACAAGAGCACAAAGCCAAACTTGAGCAGAATTAAAGTCCAATTACAATGGAAGCAAATTTTCTACACAAGGGGAGCCCCTAATTTCCATTACGAGGAGTATTTTATTAGTAGCATTTTTCGTGTTTGGAACCAATGACAAAGGGGGAGATTGTTGAAATTTATATTTTCATTAATTTCAAAGGAGGTAGTTAAGGATGTATATAAATTATCATTATGTTACCCTTAATATCCAGTTTTAAAAAATTAGAATAATTTTAATTAATATTATGTCATATAAAATAATTATTGATATAGATAAATAGAGTCAAGTTATGTTAAATACATCATTCAATATAGTATGTCACTAGTATCATCTTAATCAATTTTTTATTGTTGAAGGATTTGGAAGTATTTGTGATATGTATATGAAGTCCATTCCTCAAAAACTATATCCACTAGCACAATATTTTATACCACATTCTACCATAGTTATATTTTGAGGCTTTTAGTTTGGAAGATAAATAAGGCTACACACAAAGACATATCTATTCAAGTTGCAAAGGTGGACTTCAATAACATGAAAAGTTAGGGTCAACATTATGCTCATAGAGATCACTTCACAATATATTATGACTTTTTTGATGAATGGGTCAAATTATTGCACTATGAACCAACTATAGGAAGCATGCGAAAGTGTACTAGGACCAACTAATTTTTTTTCATAAAGAATAGCATCATCCAGCTCTTGGAGTAGCATGTTGGATCTTGGATTAAGCCTTTTACATGTTTGGTCTAAAGTATGCATGTGGCAAACGTGTGAATGTTGTAAATAAGTTATAAGATGAGTTGTGATTATATATAACGTAGGGATGCATAAGTGTAATTGGATTCATTTAAATAGTAATTCTTGCTAGTAGAACTAATAACCATGGCAAAAGTTATGTAAGTTGTCTACTAAATTTTAGGTTAAGTGGGCAAAATCAATTGAAGGTCTCATGCACTTTGAGAGGGTTGCAAAAATTTAAGTAGATCAAGGTGACGCTAAAGGTTCATCCTTGAAGGTCTGCATATCATATCTTTCATGTACTATTATTGTATTTAAGGTTAGCGCCTCATGATCATAGTTGGTGTTCTCTTCTTAGATTCGGGGATTGGTGTCTCCTATGGGTTGATGCATACAAAATATTGTAAGTTTATTATTTAGTTTATGATGCTAGATTTAGATATCAGATCCAAGCAACTTTTCTCGCCATGGTTTTTCCCTTAAGTTTCTACATAAATCTAGTATTATTTTGTGTTGATGTCCTCTTATCTTGTCTTATCTTATCAGTTTCTATGATGTTTGGAGAAGTTATCAAGGGTAATTAATTTGGATTTGGCGTCTACTGATTACAATTCTTTTAGTGTCTATGTGTGATTAACACACATAATATATGCATTCTATTAAGAACAATAACCACTATTTCTTTTATTTTCATTCAAAAGAACTATCTAGATTACCTTGGATATGACCTTCTATTTATGTCACTTTGTGCAATATTCCTTTATTCATAATGTATCTTTGTTCAGGACAAAAATCAAGTCCGTGTAGCAGTAACAAGTTATCCTATATTGTCTAACAATGTAAAAGTTTATTGGTTATTTTGGATAGTTTAAAAATTTGGATTTATAAGTTTTGAATTTCATAAGTACTTTTCCTTTGTAATAATTCTTTGTGAGTAATTTAGAATGACATTTTTGTATTAAAATTTAGCTATTAATGAATTGTAAATGAATACATTAACTCACACTTTAATTATAATCATTAGCATATTATTACTCATGGATTTGTTTAGGTCAACCCAAGAGTATCGCCAGTAATCCTTAGCTTGACTAAATCCATCCATTGATTATTACCATTTATTTATAATTAGATTAGTAGTAGATCAATAAAATAGATATTTATTTATATATTAATAAATGCATAGAGTAGCATACATCAATATAAGAATGCAAGTAGTTATTAAGAGAATTTAACTAAGAGGTGTAGAGATGTTATTAAAGCTTAAACTTTATTAAGTTATAACATTAAACGTATAGAAATAAATTCATTAGTCAACAATATTAAACTTGAATATATTCTTTCTGTATATCTTAAGATGAATAAGTTATTATTTGAATGCCTCTACAATACTTTGTTTGGATTAAAAATAGAAAGACTTTTTAAAATCACAAGACTAATATATAAAATAGGATAATAAGGATAGTAATGAGAGAAATGGACTCTTGGGTCAAGGGTAAGATGTAAGCCCTTATCCCTTACCATATAGAAATAATAAATTTTGTTTTTATTTTGTGATTGTTGAATATTGAACTCTGACTTAGTGAAAACTCTAATGATAATATGATAGTCTGTTTTTTTTAATGTAAAGGATAAGGGTGGAATTTCATATTAATATCATGTTGACATGATCGTATAGTTTCTTGACAAGATGATAGTTCCTTACCATTAAATGGTTAACCATCTCTAAAGTTTATGACTATATATATAAATATTAAATGGATTTGATCTTATATTGTGATTGTTTGATCATGATAACACTTTTTAATCAAAGGAGTGATTAGATGAATATGATATTTAATATTATAATCAAATCTAAGGTAGAAAGTTTATTCTAAGATAGAAAATATCTTCTATTATCAAAATATTTGAATCAATTAGATTTAATGAATGGAACTAAGTTATTTATGATAATCATTTCTTATCAATTTATAACATGTTAATGATATAATGTTAGTGAATTTATGCACTATATAATAACTCATGAATTAGTTGTTAAGTATATCATTTAGAAGATTTAATAATGAATTAGCATTTAATATGTCTTGCATGATATCAGGTTAATTAGATAGATTGATAGTTACCTTTTCTTTTGTACTCTTATACATGTGTCTATATGAGTTTTATACTCTCAAGATCATGTTTAGAGAAATCTTGTTATTGGTATTCTTATGTACTAATGTGTTTGAAATCAAATTTTATGCTGAATTTAATTATCAAGAAGATAATACTTGGTAGATGCTTCTATTTTCCTATGACTACTTTGTATACTTGTGAATTCAATTCTTGTTTGTGTAAATGGATGGTGCTAAACATGGAGAACCATACAAGGATTGAGTATCACCCTCTATATATCTATCAACAAATGACTTAAAAAGATGCATTGGGAAAAACATGTTTTATCAAATTTTAATATTAGACCATGCTACTACTTTTGATCATTCAAAACTCATACTCTTTGCCATATCATAATATTGTTATATTAGCATGTGTGTGTGTGCGCACACACAAACATAGAGAGAGAGAGAGAGAGAGAGAGAGAGAGAGAGAGAGAGAGAGAGAGAGAGAGAGAGAGAGAGAGAGAGAGAGAGAGAGAGTATCATGCTACATAGATTCCATCACTCCTACTTGTTTAAGATTTCTCGACATCTATGTGTTAGGCCAGGTATTCGTCATGCCAAGAAGAGTTTGAGGGGAGTGTAAAGATTTGTGGTTGGGTAGATAAGTTCTTCGATGATGCTCTCACCCAATGTGTGCTTGTTGGAGATAGTGTGTCCAGAGTTCCTCTTAGGGTTACCTTTATTTTTGTACTCTTTGTAATTGAACTTTTGATGTTATGTAAAGAAAATTGTTTCCTTATGACATGGCTTGTCAATGGCTTTTGTACTTAGACATCATGTTTCCATTCTAATATATTTGAACATGTTATTTTAAATGTTTTATAATAATGTGTATTTTATGCTATATAATTATTTACCAAATATTTAATATATTTTCAATGTGAGTACATATAAGAGGTATTTTTATAATTTATTATTTTTGTATTTATAATTTAATAACAAGTCATCTAGTGTAAAAATGCTCTAGTAATAAGAGGTGGTAGAAAATTTCGATAGAATTTATGATATAAGGACTCATGTTCAACTTTAATATTATTTTATGTGGCATGGAAAGTGAGATGTCTAATTCTAAAAATGGTTTACAAATCCAATCACATAGAACTATTTGGACTTTTGCTAATGCTATTTAAATGATTTTTATTTGATAAAAAAAATAAATCTCATATAATTAATTACTCCATCTAATAGTAAAAAAAAATAAGTATTAGAAAGCCTTCTATTATTCACAGCTCCTTTTTATAAGTAAGATCTACACAATTAGAAGTTCTAGAAATGAATGATCTTATTAGATCAATATAAATAACAATTAGTTCACCATTCATACTTCTTACAAAAGCCTTCTCACTATTAGGCTGTGTGTGTCATACAATTCAATAGAATTAAAAGTTGAATTAATGCACAAAAATGTTCCAATAGTATCATATGTCTTTATTATTTTTAAAAGTTGAATATTTAGTTTGATTAAAGATATATTTCAGGTTGAGCTAGCCATCCAAACTAAAAACATAGAATGATTCAACATATTATTTAAAAGTTCATATTATTAAATTGATATGATGTAGAATTAGAAATAATCAATCTTTATAAACTTATAACCTTAAATTAATATATAAATATCTCTATTATACCTAATTGTCCTTGTGACGTCACACATAGCAAATAAAAATCCAATTATTTTCACTTCAACCTATCTTTGTCTAACGTAATCATCCATTCATTTTTAATGACTCTTCATTACATATAAATTTTCATTTTAATAATTTTGTACTCGTATTTATTTTATATACCATAACCCTTACTATTTCCTTAGACACCGCGTAACTTAACTTCCTATTTAAATCATCTAATACACAATATTCATAAATTAGAAACTCCTTTCACCATAATATATATATATATATAACGTTTGTATAAGATCATCCCACCATTAGTCGCATGATGATATATGTTTTATTGCGTTAACATAAAGAAGTTTATCCTAAAAATATACATTTATAATCTATTAAATTTCGATATGTTAGATTCCTTTGGAATTCTAATTTTTTCCACGACAAAAAAAATGAAGAACGCGGGAACCATGTGAGTGCAAATTACGGAAGAGGAAAGTCATTTGGGAAAAACATGCGAGAATTTTATACCAAACTTGGTCGCCCATCCCCGTGCAAATTACGGAAGAGGAAAGTCATTTATAACCAAAGACAAATATAATGTGAAACCCAAAGAAGTGTTACTACTGAATAACTCAATGGAGTCACCATGGAAAGCAGACACGGATAAAATGCCGCGTCCACCACATCCATGAAAGTTTCTATATCTATGTTTTTCAAATAGATTTGGAGAAAACTCTCAATTCAGAAAAACGTCGGAGTAAACATGTGCATTACTCACTATTGTTTATGAGTATAGGTAAGGTCAAGCGCTATAGTCATGTGCATTACCACCGTAATAATCGCACTGAGATAACGTGCATACAACCATATTTTCAAACGGCGGGGTCAAGATTCCCCCTTCGCTACAGATTTTGTATATAAGAGAGCCCAAAGCCATAGCATGTAATACAACCATTGCAGGTTTTCTCCTATCCAAAATGGCGAGCAGACAAGCCTTACAGCCATTGTTTCTTTTTCTTGCTGTCTTTTTCTTCAAGTTAGTAATGGTGGAATCAATAAGAAGCCCCCTTCAATATGACTAAGGCTGAGAATAGTGATAAATATCATGTTGAGAAACCGGAGCTTGTAGTTCAAATGGTAGAAAGGTAACCATCTCGCCTTTCAGATGATTTAGACATTTTAGAGAATTTATTTATGGTAGTATAGAAATGAAATCCAATATCTTATTGAATTTACTACATTAGTATGAAATCCTTAATGACAAGGTTTATTATAAATGTTCTATTTATTCTTATGCTTTTCCTCGACGTTTTCTTCAGTGTAATTTCTATAATATTATTCTTGTAACTGTAGTTGGTATGCAGCAGTTATAGAACAAATTTCTATCACCCATATCATCATGCCATTGGATAATTAACAATTGTCGTCATTGAGACAGATTCAACGAAAGAAAATTCACTACAGAAAATATATTTAAGTCAGTTCAATTAAGAGAATTTCAAAGTTCTAGCATTTTTTTATAGCTAGCATATATTACAGACAGTTGAGATTATTTACTTCAAGAACTATTATGCAGGAGTTTAAATAATTCGAAAAGAAAGCTGAGCTCGTGCGAAACGGGGAACCCCATCGATGACTGTTGGCGTTGTGATCCTAACTGGGTTAACAACCGAAAGAGACTGGCTGATTGTGCCATCGGATTTGGCAAAAACGCCATTGGAGGTAAGAATGGCAGATTTTATATAGTTACAGATCCAAATAACGATGACCCGGTCAATCCTCGACCTGGCACTCTGCGGCACGCTGTTATTCAAACCGAACCTCTCTGGATTATTTTCCAAAGAGATATGGTTATTCAGCTCAAGGAGGAGCTTATCATGAACAGTTATAAGACTATTGATGGTAGAGGTGCGAATGTTCATATAGCAAATGGAGCTTGCATTACAATTTAGTATGTGACCAATATTATCATTCATGGAGTTCATATCCACGACTGTAAACCTGCGGGAAATACAAATGTTAGGAGCTCCCCGACCCATTATGGGTTTAGAACCAAGAGTGATGGAGATGGGATTTCCATCTTTGGATCAAGCGCAATTTGGGTTGACCACTGTTCATTGTCAAGTTGCGCAGATGGATTGATCGACGCCATCAGGGGTTCCACTGCTATAACCATTTCAAACAACTTTTTCACTCACCATGACAAGGTGCTCAAAACTGCTTGTTTGGTCTACCATAAATATACTTTTCTTTGAAACTAGGTTTCACAATTGTTTTTTTAATCCGAGGATTTTAGGGTAGGGTACTAAAAGCCTATTACTAGACTTGAACGAAAAAAATGTGAGTATTTACTAAATTGTCGATAGAACGCTATTTCTCAAATCCAATAATTATTGGCTTTTTGCAGGTGATGCTCCTGGGACACAGCGATGCCTACAGCGAGGACGTCAAAATGCAAGTAACAGTTACTTTCAACCACTTTGGAAAAGGGCTTGTTCAACGTATGCCCAGGTGTGAATAGATATTCCTTGCACAAAGACCACGAATATACACCTTGCTGAAGTTTATTTGCTCAAGTCTTTAAGATATTAACGTTATGATGCAGATGTCGACATGGATACTTTCATGTGGTGAACAATGATTACACCCACTGGGAAATGTATGCAATCGGGAGAAGTGCAAACCCCACCATTAACAGCCAAGGCAACAGATTCCTTGCTCCTGATAATCGATTCCACAAGGAGGTAAAAGACCTGTACAACTCATGTCTCTTATATTTTTGGTATTTAACGGTTGTAGTATAGTTATAGTATGGGTAATGTGCAGGTTACAAAGCACCAAGATTCAACAAAAGGCAACTGGAGATCAGCGGGAGATCAACAAAAGGCAACTGCAGGTTTTTGGAGCATTCTTCATAGCATCAGGGGCTAAAGCATCCTCAGGCTATGCCAAAGCTTCAAGTATGGCGGCAAGTCCTTCCTCTATTGTGGGCTCTATCACTGCAAGTTCGGGTGTTCTCACCTGCAGAAAAGGTTCCAGTTGTTAGACCAAATGCGTGCATTATAGACAAATTCTTAGGAATCCCTCAATTCTATTACTTTGCAAGCATGAGCACACGAAATGAGGCTTCTTAGTTATTTTAGTTTTGTTTGCCGAGACTCTCCTGTCAACTTTCACTAAAGATGAATATATGGAAAATATCGAAAAATATTTTTCTCAAATTTGAAGCGTAGTGGTAGAACGTCAAGCCAATGTTTGTTTATATTATCTCGATTATCACTTAAAAGCATTTCTTAGGTAAATCTCACAAGAACTGCAATATATAGATAGGAAATAGTTGAATTTATGTTCATACCAGTAACTCAAAAAACTAATTTATGCGAATGTTTCTTGAAACTATGAACACACCCGGTGTAATTGCATACGACGCAACAGTCAATGTCAAAAATAAATTGTGTAAATTGACGTTATTTTAGGAAATTAAATGTATAAGGGTATGGATATTTTATTAATATACTTAATGATTAAGATAATATTGGTGCATTGTAGATTCTGCTCACTTTCATATCAAAAAATACATAATTTGGAAACAATCAATGTCAAAAATTGTATACAAAATCTTAATTGATCTTAGGTTTATTATGCGATTGTAGATTGATTTTACACTACACATATCTAATTTGTAATCCTGCACCTTTTCTATTATTATGTAGACTTTTTCACTCTGATTTTAATATATTCTCTATTACTCATTGATTGTTTTGATTAGATAAAGTAGGAGAGGGCCCAAACCTTTACATATAAACCTACCAAGCAACATAGAGGGATCTCATAAGGAGTGAGAAAACCAACAAAATTGAGAAGGTCTAAATCCAACACATGCTGCCCAAAAAAGGAAAAGCTAAAAACTATAAAAAGGCAAACTAGCAAGGCAAAGCAGGGACATAAGGGGAACAAGGCTACAAGCAGCCTTAAGGAGATGGGAAAGTCCTAGACGTTTGAATCCAAACTCAATTCATGACCTCATGAGAGGAGTAGATTGAGAAGAAGGAATAGAATTTTGTAAAGAATGTCTCCCATGATCCACAACAAGATTTCTCTTACCCTTACAAGATGAACCCAAGACAAAGGGAAAAATGTCAATCTTTTTCCTAATGATGCCTATCAAAGAGAACCCAATAGTAGGATACAACAAAGGGCCTTGCACCATAGAGGGGCAATAAAAATATTTAAGATCCTTGGAAGAAGAAGAAGAAACCTACACTAAACTAGCTAGTTGAGGAAGAACATTCACTAACTTCTAAACTGCATTATACGGATTGATCTTATGAGAATTGATGAAATTCATAGAGAAAATTCCCATATAGTGGAAATGACACAAATCAGAGTGATCAAAAAGAAAATATTAATCTCAAACTCTCAATCTAGAAGATAGCTTGATGGAGTTAGGCAACCTAAAACCCTCCTCCACACAAACACAAAATCTAGTAGAGCAATATCTTGATATAGATTTAGTGATCTCATCCACAAAACTGAGCTAACCAAAAGATTTAGTATTGCCATGAAGAATATAGTCATCCCAGTACTCCAAAGGGAATTCTAGGAGCTTGATCCAAATAGGAAGTGAATTGAACATAGAAGGATCAAACCCAACAACCCATATTTTCAAATTTAGGAACACCTTGTGAGAGAACCAAGGACCTCCTAGAAGAACCCTTTTACTATCCTCCAAATAATTTATAGAAATAATAGTAAACCATGTGAAAGACCCATTACAACATGAACAACAATAGACCAATGAATATAAATCCATTCACATATAGTCTCTATGTTAGGTCTTGGCGTCAAGAACTTACCAATGAGAGTAACTTGCAACCTATAAGAAGCCTTATCCACCCATTGACTAGGGATAGAAGGAACAAGGCATTGCAGGAATAGAGGAAGAGACTTCAAACACCGAGTATAGTTAGTGGAGAGAGCCATCCTCTAAAGATATTCCTGACAAAATTCATGGAGAAAAACTTAATCTTTAGCAATGATAGCATCAGAAGGGGATAGTTGAAGGGCACCTAAAGTCCTCCACCAACAAAGAGAGAGAGGAAGTAGGGGGAATAACACCATCTAAAGGAGAGGTGGTTGGAGGGACATTAAAGACACGCACAACATCTAGAGGAGAGTTGGAAGGAAGGACATCAAAGACATTCACACGCATAGTGACATTAGCCACAACAGGACTAGAAGGAAAGTCCCTACATCTTCAAAGATTAGAGGAGGGAGCATCACAGTAGGAGCCTAGCATAGGCTCAAGGAAAGAGCCAACACCAAGGAGCGAATATTCATATGGATGGAAAGTTATTGTTTACAACTTTTTTTCAAGTATTATTTTGCCAAATTCTAACACTCAAGGAAAAAATTATGCATTTTTCTTAAAATGGTAAATTTGTCACACAAGAAGAACTCTCCTGAGAAATATATCTACTTTTTATGTAATTTATACAAAATTTGTGAAATATATGCAAATATACTAGATAGATTTTTTTTAGTGTGGGAATTAAACCTAGATATTTTTGTTTATTTCCATTGAGAGGAAGATGAGTTTCTAATACAAAATTAAAAAATAGTTCCATAAAATATTTCAAATTTTAAACTCTGATTTGTAACTTTGTCCCCTAATCTTTGATTTTCGTGAAATAAAAGTCAATTATGACTTTCTTAGACCTTTTGGATGCTTTGGAAATGCTAAAAAAACTTCCAATATTACCAAAATTCTACAATCAACCAAATCTCATAGGAACATAAATATGCAAACTTGAGTATATAGATTCTTAGTTTTCCTTTAAATTATCCACATTCTCTAAGTCATCCATGGATGTAGGAGAAGAGAATACTAGATTTTGTAAAAAATATAGCTACCTTTTAGTCTAAAATCTCTCAAAAAATCATATAATAAAATGAACTATACTAGACACCAAGCTTTGATACCATGTTTTTGATAATGGGAAAATAGGTGTTTAGGGGACCCGAAACCCCTTACAAAAAGGTTTGAAGGGACCCAAAACCCTCAGATTTTACCATGATCTATAACCCACATAACAACGCTACTCTAGAAATCAAACCATGAAAACCAACAGCCCTACCACAACTGAGCTGACAAAAGCCAACCGAACACTAGCACTGCCATAGGCAGAAAGAGCTAACCAGACACTTAAGATATGATTAAGACAAAACAAAATTTCCACAAGAATAACAACTTGCAATTGAAGAAGAAAGTCCAAAAACTCAAGAAAAAACCCATTTCTCTTAGCTGGAACAAAGGGTTTTGGTAGGCCCCCATAACTGAAAGATCAAGGAGAAAGATCTCCTTTAGAACCTCAGCAGTCTAGAAAGAGGACAACACCAGCCATCCAACAGATGGTCATAGATCAAAATTTCAGAGTAGAGATAAAATATAAAATATAAAATGAAAGAACAATAAGATAATGCAATATAATTTTACAATACTCTTAATACTCTCATTGAGCTATCACCAATTAGTGAAGGTCAGAAAAGAGTGTTGTATACATAGAAAAATAATGGCATATATATCCAATAGTTGCATTAACTTCTAAGAACCATAAAAGATGGAAAGTTTTAGCTACTTGATAAATGCCATTTAAATATGTGGCATATATTCCTTAAGTGTGGATAGAGAAGAAGTTATGAGAGGTGGCACATTAAGCTAAAAGAGGGTGAGAAACCCGACTACCCCATAAGCTAATCAAGTAAGGACAAAGTAGTGGTTATAAGAGGCGGCACATCAAGGAAAAAGAGGGTGTGACTCAGTTACCCATTTGTGGGAGAGAGTGACACATCTAGCTTATATATTTTGCCATATGCCTTCATATTAACCACTCCTAATAAACCTAAACAAACTTAAATAATATGTGTAAGAAAAATAAATACCCCCTAAAATAAGGAAATGAAAAACTCACAATAACAAGCGCTATGTGGTAAAAGGTAAGGATTCATTGGTGTATAAATTAAAGAAATTTCTATACGATCTCAAACAATCTCAAAAAATGTGCTGTCAAAAGTTTGATTCCTTTTGAAGTCCAAATCTATACTTGCTACAAACCATATCATTTTATATATTTTAACTCTATGATAATCATTTTCTTGATACTAATTTATGTATAAATTATATGCTGATATTTGGTGACAATAAATGGATGACTACAAATATAATATATCAATGTTCACTAAAATTCCACATAAAAACTTTGGGTTTGCTAAGTGCATCTTAGGTATTGAAAAAGGAGAGAAAATAGAAAGCTTTGGTTCAGATAGGCTAAGAATGAGAATTTATGTTAGAATATTTAAGTATGAAAAAATATATACTAGTTAATATTCCTATTTTGGTGGGGACTATGTTATTGGTTAAATAATATATTTGTCTTCAGCTATAATGATGGAGTATAGAATTCATGTTGCTTACACAAGTTTAGTTCACAGTCTAATGTATGCTATGTTTTACATAAAGCTAGACATTGCCAATATAGTAGGAGCCCAAATTTGTTATATGGCTAATATTGGCATAAATAAATGCGCAACACTGAATAAAGAGTTTATGTGAATGTGAAACACTACAAACTATTATATTTTCTACTTTTGGGATTACTCACAAACCTTTGAGATCCAAGGTTTTGTCAACTTAGATTGGATAAGAGATCTCAATCGAAAAATATCTTCTAGTGGCTATTTCTTTAAACTATTTAATGTTGTTATTAGTTGAATGAGCAAGTGATAGGTTGTAGTCATTTATCCATTCTAGAGGCAAAGCACATGACAATTACTAAAAATTAGAACCAGACAATTTTGTTTAGATTGTTTTTTCAATTATTAGGCTAACTCAAGGAGTAGTTTAGATTGGATGTGAGAGTCAAAGTGTCATTATCTTCGAAAAACACAACTTTTTATATGTAGGTGGTGTATATAGATGCACAATATCATTATTCTCATCACATGGTGGAGGAGAGTGGATAATGATTGAAAACACTAACTCTTTGGTGAGTTTTTTAGATGATTTGATGAAACATGTGAGCATAAATAAATTTAGATGGTGTAGTAAATATAGTGGCCTCATAGTCCTTAATAGTTAGATTGATCATTTTCAAAGGCGTTTGAAATAAGTGCGAGAACATTGGAAAACTATTCTCTTAAACTTTTTTTTGTAATGTTCATGTGTAATTATTCAATGGTTAATCTTCATATCTATTTCTCTCATCACTAGTTAGTGTAGGGCATGTTTCTACTATCTTCTTCCTTTTAGACAGGTGCTATCCGCCTAGAATTGGACATGATCTCACCTTAAAGTTCTATATCTATGAGAAAATCAGCTAAATTAAATCATCCCAATGAAAATTCTAAATTATAGACAAGTAGGTAACCTTGATTCATTGGTAAATAATCTTAATGAAGTAGTACCATTAGTTAAGTTTTAACTTTAAGAATGTGAAATCATGCTCACCAATGTTTTCTCATTTAATTCAACTACAACCCTTTGTTATGTGTTCTCTTTAGCTACCTTTTTAATCCATTCCCTCTTAATCTTAATAAATAAATGAAATAATTTGACATAATTAATCTTAATAAATAAATAAATATAAAAAATAATTACTAAATACAAACTACTTCTCTAAACTGACTCTGTATGCTAAACTTTTAAGCACTTGAAAATATTGTTAGCTATTGTAACATTTGCATCTAAATTTCGTTCCTTCTGAAGGTAAGCCTAAGTGGACGAATGGAAAGAATATATATGGAGGAGCCCAATTATTCTATAGCAAGTGCCAGAGGAGCATTACTTTTTTCTCTGACTATCGATGGTTGTATTGTAGTACCCCTACTCGTTTGGACTCATATTTTATTCTTGTTGTTTTTAGTGGTTACATTACCATGTTTTGTTATTTAGACTTATATGACATTATTTCTTGCTTTATATGGATATGAGATGCATAATTTATTTGCAGTATTCTAGTACTTGTGATTTATGGCATTTTATGGATTATTGCTATGTGGAGACACTTTACTTTATCTATGCAATGTGGAATTATATGTTGTGTGTCTGCGAGTGTATTTGATGCAAGGGGATGATTTTCCTTCACTCATTTTGGTGAGACAGGGAACGTCGTGAGTCTCCTTCATTGGTGTGTTTTTCATGTTTTCTATATTGTATATATGTATGTGTGGTTCGGTGATGCAGGATATTGCAGGTACAAGTACCGGGTAGGTACGAGGTATCATCTCCACCTGGTTTCACAGGTCTAAGCGTGCCTTATATTTTCCCATGGAAGTGGAGGAGATAGTAGATGACCCTATTTTATTTAGTTAAACTCGTGTGAGTGTCATCAATTGGTCGTCCGGTCAGTTTGTTCGGCCTTTGTATTTTGTTTTTTGATCTTTTATGAGTATTTGCTTGAGTTTTTCTCAGTTTGTGTGTTTAATGATTTTAATTATTGCATGATATGCTTTATTTGTCTATATAGGATGAGAAATCGATTAATGATTTGAATTATATAGTGATTCTATGTTTTTACATTCCTTGTATGGAAATTATCGATTATAATTGGTTTTTGGAATTACAATTTAGTTGTACGTATTTTGAATATTAGGAATCGATTAAAAATTTGTATATTCAAAAGTGAATATAGTTCATGTAAATTTCTTTGATTATTTTTATATGACTAATTAAAAAACAAATAATTGAATTCTACGACCTAGTATAAAATAATCAATCGTTGTTATATAGATGTAAGTCATATGATAGATAACTTGAATTTGTCGATTACACTTATTTGTATATATATATATAGGTGAAGTCGTAAATTTAATTAATATGAATATTGTCATATGATATAAAAAACAATTATTCATAAAACATATTTATAAATATTAGCATATGGTAACTAATGAATATATATTATAAACTTTAAATGTCTAAGTTTAATATTACTTTGCAAAAGATGTTAGAGTCGCATGTTAAAATATAACTTAACAAAAGCCGGCAGGTGAAGTTAAGTTTTGAGAGAATTTAAAGATAAAGAGGGTGGTCGATAGCAATATCGACCACCCCCCTTAATAAAAGGGAGAGGTCGGTATTACCACCGACTACCCTCCTCTCTTTTAATATTTCATACACCACGTTGCAGGCCGAATGCGGTGGTAGTTAAACACCGACCTACCCTCCTCCCTTTTTTTGAAACATACTCCACGTTGCAAGCAGAAACTTTGGTGGATAATGCTATCCCAATCACCATGTAGCAGATCCAATACGGTAGTGGGCAAGTTTAAAGGTAAGTTGTTTGAATTTAGGAAAGCGTAAACACCAACCACGTTGCAACTTAGAAATCATGGAGTTTAATGCTAAGTATGCCACATTTCAAGACACATAAACTACGTGCAGCCACTTAAACTTAATGTGGAAAGTATAGTAATGGGGGGAGTCGACACCACCAATTACCCCCCCAAACCACGGTGAAATGGCAGAGAAGTGATTAAATTAGTAGATTGGCATCCCACGACTGCAGTGAACAGCGAGTTAAGAGAAGGAAGTCTTTGGATTGGTATCAACTTCACATGCAAACAAACACGTAGAGTTTAAGATGATCAGACCTTGCAACCACGATGTGTTTGAAGAGATGTCAAACTTGTTAAATTGGAATGAGAAGAGTTTGCTACTGCTACGATTGGGTGTATTTAATTCAAGTCGTATTTGAAAAAGGAGGAAAGTCAACTTGGCATCATGAGAACTTATAAAACCGTTTGCAAGGGAGTCATTATTAGTGTCTATAACGACATGTGCAGTGTTGTGTCACATAAGAAGTTAATGGATAACTTTGCATGTGAACACATAAGAATTCAAATATGATTAGGACTATTATGATGCAATTAGATTATGAGTGGTGTCACTTAGAATCAATCCACCTCTAGTAGAAATAGCCTGAAAGTAGGAAACAGGGTAGACGACTACACTATATATAAACCATTGAGTTGGAAGAGAAGGGAGGTGAGATGTAACTAAGGAATAGAGAATGAAATAGGAGGATAGCAAGTTGGAGGATAACAAGTTGGAGAATAGAAAGTTGGATGATAGCAAGTTAGAGGATAGCAAGTTAGAAGATAGCAAGCTAGAGGATAGATTGGTTTGAGATTGGCAAGCAAGGCATAGTGCTATTTGGCAGAAGAGCGTCAGAAGTCTCACAGACCAGTTTTAGCTTGCAACGAGGTCGGAGTTTCTTTTGATTTTGGTTATTATTTAAGGAAGTGTGAAATTTGTAGTTTTAGATATAGGTTATGATTATTTATATGATTTTGCTTATATCATTGTTAATTGAAAATGTAATTATTAATCATTTTGAAATAGAGGAATGGAAGTCATAGTGAAATAAATGTTAACTAATTTAATTGCTACAGTGGTGAATAGGGATATTTAATCTTTTAGTTACATTATAAGGTTATCTGTTAGGGAGCATGATAGGATTACAAAAGACGTAATGTTGCAAATATGTTTCTTTTTCGCTAAGAAATATCGACATTTCTTATGGATTAAAATTCTATGTTTATATCACCTAAGCTCTCTATATTCCCATGTGTCCTTATTCATTTATCTCTTTTCTCAATAAAATGACAACATTTATTATCTGTATTAATATAGTTGTAATTCTTATTTTCTGGAAATCTTAAATTGCAAGTTATTTATGCATTTTGTTGTGTTAAGAAAAGATTGCCTGTATTAGGATCTTGTTTTAATGGTGTTTAGAGTCAAGTTTAAATTTTGTTGCAATTCTGGTTGAGTTGTCATTGTGTCCTATGTTATTATATTTCCTTGGTCAGGTGTTGATGTATAACCTTATTGATGTGAGCCATTGTGTGTTTTGTCCAAATGGTCAAGCTTGGTTTAGTGATTGTGTATCCTTCACATGTAGTTTGTCAGGATTAGGTATGGCTATCTGTTTCACCATAGAGTTCTCGTAGAGAGACCTTTCCTGTAGTGTCCTCTGAGAGAGAGTGGCTTTCGAGCGGGGGCTGTGCTCGAAGTGGATGACAAGATAACCTGTCGGAAGTCAGATAAAAAGTTATGACCTAATAATTGATTAGGGGGTGGTTAGAATAAACATTAATTAAGATAATGTGCCTCATGCATAGGTGTAGTGCTTGTACAGGGCTCATAATGTTACAAGAAGGCCTAGAATGGCAAACTTACCACCTTGTCTTCATGAAAGGATTGGTAGGGTCTGCATGAGACTTAGTTGGAACTAGAAGCCAGGAGAGGTTACCAGGACAGAGAGACGGGACCTAGGAGGCTGTACCATGGTATCCATCTTAAGCTATGCGATGACACTCTCTCCTTAGAGTCACTAGTGTTTGTGAGTTGAGTCACATGGATGTTTGTAGAGTCTTGTAGTCCTTTCATACTTGTCTTACTTTACTTGCTTGAGGGTTTTCTACTATCTCCTAGCACGGTGGGGTGGTTGCATTTCGGGATCACATGGTCAGGTCGTAGTGCCACTTCCTATTAGATGTTCTGGAATGTATCTTCAGGCAAGGAAGGGCTTTGCTGGTGTTCTTGATTTGTGGTTCATATACCTGCTCATGTTCGTGATCATTGTTCAATTGAGACTTTGTCGTCATTGTATCAAACTTTTGTGTAACCTTGATATTGTAACTTTGTAATCCATGGTATTTGTGGTAACCATGTATTTATGGATATTGTAAAAGGGAATCATTGGAATTTTTTTAATTTCAGTTGCCTTAATCTTTTGTATATATGATCTATGAGAAATGAATGCATTGGAATACTTTGATTCTTTCATTATGGAATTTAGATGTATGTGTAGATTTTATCTTAAACATTTAATTTTCCTAAATAGCTGAACAAAAGGATTTTCCATGGTGTTATTATAATCTACAAAGTAATCTTCATTGGTAACCTTTAGGGAATAAAGTGTTAGACTTCCGTTGTGTTATTAAACGTGTAAGTTATATGATTATGCACTTAATCTTTAGGAAAAAAATTTATTTCACCCTTTAGGGTTTTTGGCGGGGCATTACATGTATCATATCTAAAACCAGATGTATATCTTCAAAACTAAGAGTTGCTTTTGCACATGTTCGCGAGGAATTTATATCCATTTGCATTATTGAATTTCTATTCTAGTTGTCAAATCATGAATGCAAATTATGCCAGTCACTTTCCATAGAGGGTATATTAACTTCAATGGCCTTCAGACTAGTCCCTAATTTCAAACTTTTACCAAATAAGGGAGTACCAACAATCAAAATTTGACAAACTTGGGCATCTTGATTATTTCATTGTGCACGACCACCTTCCATCCCCAGAAAAGAACTAACAACTATACGCAGATTGGAGGGCGTCCATGAATTTACTCATGAGATATCACGAGCTACATTTTTCGATACTCGACGTGCATTTGACTATTATTTTTACTCCTTTATTCTCGCATACTTTGGTCAGGATTTTATCTTATTTTGAAAACAATGTCGTAGTAGCGATTTATCTTACAAATGATTTAATGGCCCTATGTATATTCGTTTGGCTACAAAACCTTTTGCTAGTTTTTATTTAAAACCTATATTTTGATTTGAGATATAAACAATAATTTTAGTTTATTAGGAATGGATTAGGAGACCACCAGCTATAAGGAAAAGTGGATCCAACATCCCACAATGAGCCATGACTTCTGAAAGAAGTCAAAAGAAATGCTACATAGACATCGAAGCTGGCGGGTGGGTTCTTGTCAAAATCTACTGGCTACCCCATGTGCTATATGGATTTCATTCTGATCTTATATCGTTGGAAAATATAGGAAAAACGACCACGAGGAGAGATCGTTGGAAAAGCCAATTTGCATTTTTTATACACGAGAGAAAAATTTGTTGCGTATTTATGAAAATCATGCATGTAATCTTCAGGTGCTCACACATAGTCAAGAATCAACTTCAGTTTAAGATTGACATAGATGAATGGTGTCTCATACCCATCCTAATTACGATGACTTGGATTGTTGGCCACCACATAGGGAGTTCGATATTAAATTTCCTTGTAGTTTATCCAATTCAATAGAATATATATTAGACTTGGATTTAATTTAGTTGACGTGTTATAGTTCACACAGGTTGTAGTTGAGCTAGTGATGCTTGGCAGAATCTCGAGCCCAGTGGTAGTAATGGGACTGCTTATCTATTTGAGAGGCATGATATCCATGTAGTTCTTGGGGTACCTAGGAGAGGGAGATTCTCTTTCAATTGGCTTTTCAAACGTAACTGGCTTTTCAGTTATTTCCAGACTGGTTATGGGAATGGAACCTCTGTGCAGTTTCGCACAGTTGGTTAGAGATTTATGGAAAGCATTCCTTAAAAGTAAAACATTACGTATGTAGGACAAATATTGGGTTGTGTTAGATAGGAAATTTAGTAGTCTTTTTGGTTTTGCTTGGGAAATTTAGTACTCCTGAATGTTGTAGATGAATCTTCTGCCAGCCTTTTGAGAAATGATTGCAAAGTTGTACCAGACCAAATCATTGGTGAACAAGCATCTTCTATGGAAGTAGTACCTTTTGAGGGTAGGTTTACAGGGATTCGGTTATTGAACAATGCATTTAACACTATTGTATACTAACTATAATTTTTCATGTAAAGATGGAGGAAGAAGATATATGCATGGTCCTGTTACGGTTTTTATTTGTAGACTTATGAGACAATCTAGCAATGGCCATTTGATGCACTAATTCATTTTTTTTCTTTTGGTTGCATGATAAGGTAGTGGATTCTCTTGTCCCAAATGATGTAAGTTGGAAAGATTCTAAATCGGATGGTCTAAGGAAAATAAAAGAAGCATAAGAAAACAAGACTAGATCTAAGTCTCAAGGGAGATGCGAGTCTCCTAGAAAATCAAAGGAAATATGTTGGAGATATTGTAAGAAAGGTGGCATCAAGAAGTAATGCAAGTAGAACTAGAAATGAAAGAATGAATTAAACAGGGAGTTATAATTTTAATCCTTTTAGGTTGAATTAAAAATGTGTTATAGATTTTCTTACACATTCATGTGAGGATGAATGGAAGATTTTTTTGTGTGCTTCTTTCTACATGACTTCTCCCAACGAGTGATTTTCTAACTATGAGAAATTTGATGGTAGAATGATCTTTCTCAATGTCAAATTGTTTCTAAGTATTGTTGTGCATAGTTGAGACAATATTAGATCTTTTGATGGGAGGATACAATTTATTTTGGGAGCTTTACACATTCCAAGTTTGGCACAAGACCTATTAGCTAGTAGTAATATAAATGATGTGAGTGTGTAAATAGTGTTCATTGAGTGATGTTGTTGGCAAAGGGACTTTGGTTTAGAACTCTTTTCCACCTTTATGTTAGCACCCATATTAGTTTAGTGATACCTCTTATTATATTCTTACAAGATCAATAATTGTAGAAAAGGGAATTTAGGAATTGTAGTAAAGGCACACATGTCAAAGACCTATGGTAAGGTTGAATGTTGCATGGTTTCACATGTTCTCACTTTAGAAACCAAGCTACTAGCTAAGAGGAATATGTTGTGGCATGGCCACATGGGCCACATTGGTGTAAAGGGTCTTAGGAATTAAAACACAAATCTTGTATAAGAGTTAACTAATTATTTTCTTGATTCAAACTATTTTGAATATCAAATTTATTGAAAAAACTAATGTTCAACTTTATTCAAGTTACATAAGCCTAGTGTGATTTTTGATGTTATTCACAGTGATGTGTCAAGTCTTGTAGACATGATTGATTGGAAAAGACAATGTATTATTTTACTTTAATTGATGATATCTCAATCAAGATGTGGGTCTATTTTATAAAGAATAAACCCAAGGTCTTCATTAAATTTGAAGAGTGTAAGGATCTTTTAGAAAATTAGGCAAGTAAAATGATCAAACCGTTGAAAATAAATAATGGTAACTAATTTACTTATAAGTAAAATTTGATAAATTCAATATAAAGCAATGATATAAAATGTAATGTTAAGAATCCATAGACTTCTAAAAAAATAGAGTTCTAGAGGACATGAGTAATTTGCTAAGGGAAAGGATGATAAATATGTTTAGTGTTGGCTCGTTTGGAATAGGGAGAGGTGATTAGTACTACATGTTAGTTAATCAGTGGGTCCCATTCATTAGCAATTATTGATGAAACCAACATTGTGGTTTGGATAAGAAGAAAGCGCACAATTAAATATGCTTTAGTATTTGGTTGCGATGCATATGTACTTGTGTTCTCATAAAGAAGAGGTCAAAATTGTAATATAAAGTAGTAAAGTGTGTATTTTTAAGTTATGGTAAAGATAAAATAATACAAGTTATGATTGACATAATGTGAAATTTATTATATAGCTAGAATATGATCTTGAGAGAGATTGGGTATTCTTCTATTTTTGAGCAACTAGATGGGAGTGTTAATTCTACAATGCAATGATAACCAAAGGCCAAGATAATTATGATTGAAGGTGAAACAAAAGGTTTGGATGTAATTTATGAGGATGCTAGTATAAAGAGATTAAAGAAATTTAAATATAAAAAATAAAATATTAAATATGGTGAAAATATTTTATAACAATATTTCTTTATAAGGGGACAACCACCTAACACACTTTGAGTTGGATAGCTCCAATATGCTTTAACAAGAACATACTACTTCACATGATGATAATAACTATTCTAGACCTCCTATATGCTCCTTACTTATGTCTTGGATGACATCTGAGCTAACTTTGATATGTACTTATAACCCATAGGATAATCTAAATAGCTATATATGATTATAATAATGATTATATAATTTTGAAGAGCTAAAGTAGCTACAAGGTAAATATTCATAACCTAATACATGCTATAAGGAGAGAAGAGTTATGGGAAGGATAAATAGAAGATACAAAGTATAATGAGTTATAATGGACTGCAATTAATGCCTTGAGATATAAATACAGGATACTTGGTTATCAAGCCCAATATTGTGTATTATGTTTTCTTTCTATTTAAGTACTTAAAATAGATCCAAAATAAATTTCAAAATTACTTCTATAGAACTATGTTTGGGGTTATTAGACTACAATTGTAGTATAAACCATTTGAGAAAAAAACTCTATCCTATCTCCTTTATATTTCTTACTACTATTAGTTTCATTGCTAGGAAATTGGTTAGGTTGTGTTCGGATTTCTTCTAGGAATAAATTTTTAAAATTATAACCATTACCAATAAAGAAGATTCAATATAGTTAATAATTGATGTTGTTGAGATAGATTCAATATAAGATAAATTCACCGGAGAAAAGATATTTAAGTCAATTCAATTAATAAAACTTCAAAGTTCTAGCAATTTTTTTATAGCTGGCATATGTTCCAGACACTTGAGATTATTTACAAATTGTTGGCATTGTTATCCCTACTAGGTTAATAACAGAAAGAGACTAGCTAACTGTGCTATTGGATTTGACAAAAACTCCATCAAAGGTAAGAATGGGGGATTTTATATAGTTACGGATTCAAATGACGATGACTCGGTCAATCCTCAACCTGGCACTCTGCAGCACACTGTTATTCAACCCGAGCCTCGCTGGATTATTTTCCAAAGAGATATGGTTATTTAGCTCAAGGGGGAGCTTATCATGAATAGTTAAAAGATAAGACAAGCCATCATTGTCAAGTTGCGCAGATGGGCTGATCGACACCATAATGGGATCCACTGCTATAACCATTTCAAACAACTTTTTCACTCACCTTGACAAGGTGCTTTAAAGTACTTGTTTGGTTTGCCATAAATTTACTTTATTTATAAAAGGTTTCACTATTATACTTTTATCACATGGATCTTAGAGTGGGGTACTAAAAGGCAATTATTAGACAGAAACATAAACAAATGTTAGGATTAATAAACTTGTTGATAGAGCATTATTTCTCAAGTCAGATATATATATTCTTTTTGCAGGTGATGCTTCTTGTTCAACGAATGCCCAGGTTTGAATAAAATTTTATAACTACTGTGTATTCCTTTTACGAAGACTACGATACAACTTGCTGAAGTTTATTTGTTTAAGTTTAAGAAATGAATGTTATGATGCAGATGCAGATGCCAATATGGATACTTCCATGTGGTGAATAATGATTACACCCACAGGGAAACGTATTCAATTGGGGGAAGTGCAAACCCCACCATTCACAGCGAAGGCAATAGATTCCTTGCTCCTGATAATCGATTCCAGAAGGAGGTAAAAGATCCTTACAATTCATGTCTCTTATATATTTGGTATTCAAGGGATGTAGAATAGTTATGGTATGGGTAATGTGCAGGTGACAAAGCCCGAAGATTCAATAGAAGGTAATTGGAGATCAGTGGGAGATCTGATGTTAAATGGGGCATTATTCACAACATCAAGGGTTGGAGCATCCTCAAACTATGCCAAAGCTTCAAGTATGGCAAAAAAACCTTCCTCTATTGTGGGCTCTATAACTGCAAATTCGGGTGTTTTCAGCTGCACTCTGGTCACTAATTAGTAAAGGGGAATATATCGGTAATCTTATTTTGAAATTTGAAGCATAGTGGTCAAACATTAAGTCAATATGGTTTTTATTATTTTGATTGCCACTAAAGAGAATTTTTAAGCTATGCTTCACAACGACTGTGGTATATAGACATGAATAGTTGAATTTATGTCCATACCAGTATTTCAGAAAACTAATTTTTGTGAGTTTATTTTTTAACTATTGACACACCTTGTATAATTGCACACAACACAGCTAAATAAATTTTCTCTAACGGGACTTGTATTGACCTTTCTAGTTTCATTTCTATATTACTATTTTATTTAATATAAAATAGAGTATAATTAAGTCATAGAAAGAGATATTTTAGAGTAGAGTTGCCTTTCCATTTAGGTTAATTAAAAAGTAAATATAATTAATTTTTAATATATTAATTTAGATTAAACATATTGAAAGTTGACAAAAATAAATGGTGTAAATTGATTTTTTTAAAGTAACCTAAGGGTTTGAATATTTACTTATTACACTAATGTTGAAGATAATATTGATGTAGTGTATAGTACACTCACTTCTATATCAAAAATAGATGATTTGAAAATTTTCATTGTCAAAGATTGTATACAAAATTTTAATTGAACTTAAGTTAATTATGCGATTGTAGATTAATTTTATATTATACATGTCTAATTTGTAACTCTAGACCTTATCTATCACAATATATACTTTTTCTCTTTGATTGCTAGATGCTATACTCCTCATTGATTGTTAAGGACTTGGTATGTTTATAGCTACATCATAAAGATAGTGAAATAAACAATGGTTATGTTCTCCTACTCCCTTAATTAGAATAGTTTTTTGATTATGATATAGATACTTAGATGTTGATTTTGATACAATATTTTTATTCCATTTAAAGTTCCAAATGAAAATGTTCATAAGTTCATTCTAGATACAAACGAATAGTCAATGATTGCTTAATGGTCAATTAATGTCTTTAAATTGAAGCCATACTAGATAATTCCATGTTTTGCAGACTCAACTCCCAATGGCTATGAGGAAAGAGGAGAATTTTAAAATTTGAAACAAATTTATTTTTCCTTAACATTCAAGCTAAGAAAGATCAATCCTCAATGTTAGAGTAAAGTAATTAATTAACTTTTCTCTCCTCTTAAGATTTCCCTTTATGCACATATTAGTCATTTAATAATTAATATTTAATTAGTAAATGCACACACCTTAGGGTTAGGTTTTCCTTTTGGTGTTGATCTCCTTTATAAGGATTGATCTCTTGTATTATTCATATTCTTGATTCATTTTTCTCTGATAATACATCTTTTCTCTTTGTCAGAGCCAAAACCCTTGTATTCGTTCTCTCTCTTTCTCTGTGACAGGTTTCTTACATGCAGGTTTCTTTTGGGTTCTGTGGATTTGTATTTCTCAAATCCTACATGGTATCAGAGCCTTATGGCACATGCAGATTCAGTGAGCAGGCTTTGGCATGAGCGTTTTGGTCATGTCAATTACAGATATCTACAGCAGATGAGTACACAGGCACTTGTGATTGGGCTTCCACAGATTTCTTGTACAGATGGTGTATGTCGTGGTTGTGTCCTTGGCAAACATCATCGAGATCCTTTTCCTAAGGTTCGAGCCTCTCGTGCTAGGGCAGCCCTAGAGTTGGTACACAATGATCTTATGTCCTTTCCGACTCCTTCTTTTTCAGGGGCCCGTTATGTACTCACTTTTATTGATGACTTCTCCAGACGTACATGGGTATACTTTCTTAAGTACAAGTCTGATGTCTTTGACTCTTTCAGGAAGTTTAAGACATTTGTGGAGAAGCAATCTGGACTTTCTATCAGGAGGATACGCACAGATAATGGGGGGGAGTATGTAAATCAGGCTTTTAGAGATTTTTGCACTGAGCATGGTTTACAGCATCAGTTTACAGTTCCTTATACCCCTCAACAGAATGGTGTTGCGGAGAGAAAGAATAGAACCTTACGGGAGATGGCAAATTGTATGATACAGTCTCGAGCTATGAGTTCTTCATTTTGGGCTGAGGCAGTCAATTGTGCCAATTATATTCAAAACCAGATGCCCCATAAGGCATTACGACATATAACTCCTGAGGAGGCTTGGACCCATGTCAAGCCTGATGTTTCTACATTCCGAGTTTTTGGTAGTGAGGCTTGGGCATTTATTCCTGATGCTCAGCGGATAGCCATGGAGAGGAAGAGCCGACCACTTATATTTGTTGGCTACTGTGAGGATGTTAAGGCATACAGGTTGTTTGATCCTGATTCCAGAGAGGTCTTGTTTCGGCGGGATGTCCAGTTTGATGAGTGCTATCCTCAGATGGATTCTCCATCACCAGCTTCTCCCTCATTGCCTACTCCTTTCTCTTCATCTCTTGAGGATTACTTATCTCTTGAGGATGATGTAGATCATGATCCACCATCTCCACCACCACCAGTTGCTCCGTCTTTGCCGAAGTGGGCCCGTGATACTGTTGATGCAGCTGGTTCTTTGGCAGGTGATCCTTCAGATACTCGTCGCACTCGTGCTCAGACATCTGGTTCTAGTCTTTTGAGTCATACCCTTTCAGATGATCCTCAAAAGTTTTCAGAGGCGACAGGACACCCAGAGTGGGATAGGGCCATGGATGAGGAGTATTCTTCTTTGATGAAGAATCATACTTGGGATCTTTGTCCTCTTCCTAAGGGAAGAAAGTTGGTTCGGTGCAAGTGGGTGTATCGTACCAAGTATGCTGCAGATAGTTCTATTGATAAGTATAAGGCCCATCTTGTTGCGAAGGGGTTTTCTCAGGTAGAGGGTATTGACTACTCTGAGACCTTTCCTCCTATCGCCAAGATGAATTCTATACACCTGGTACTTTCACTTGCAGCTTCACAGGGATGGACAGTGTTTCAGATGGATGTGAAGAGTGCCTTCTTGCATGGAGACCTACATGAGGAGATCTATATGGAGCAGCCTCAGGGTTTTGTGCAGGACACTTCTTTGGTTTGCAGACTTCGACGTTCATTGTATGGTCTCAAACAAGCCCCCAGGGCTTGGTATGAGAAGATGGACTCCTTCTTGCTTTCCTCGCACTTCACACGCTGTCATTCCGATCACACAGTCTATATTCAGCGTCAGGAGGGTGATCTTTTGATTCTAGTGCTATATGTAGATGATCTCATCATTACAGGTAGCTCATCCTCCATGATTCAGAGTGTTCAGAGAGCTTTGATGGAGCAGTTTGAGATGACAGATCTTGGTCTCTTGCACTTCTTTCTGGGTCTACAGGTTATTCAGTCTTTGGTTGGGATTTCCATTTTTCAGGAGAGGTATGCTCTTGATATGCTTCAGCGATTTGGCATGCTTGATTGCAAGTCTGCCCCCACTCCATTTCAGTCAGGTGTTGTTTTGTCTTCCACTTGCTCTACTCCTTCAGTAGACCCCACTTTATACAGGCAGTTGGTTGGCAGTCTGTTGTACCTGACCCATTCTCATCCTGATCTTTCCTTTGCGGTTGGCCTTGTCTCTCGGTTCTGCCATGATCCTCATGAGAGCCACTGGCAAGTAGCCAAACATATTTTGAGATATATTCGGGGCACCACACATTATGGCATTCACTACTCTTCAGGATCCCCTCATATCATTGGCTTCACTGACTCCAATTGGGCTGGTGATGTCAATGATCGGAAGTCTACTTCTGGCTTCATTTTTTGCCTTGGTTCTGGTCCTATTACATGGTCTTGCAAGAAGCAGTCCGCTATTGCATTATCATCTACAGAGGCTGAGTACCGAGCAGCAGTGTTAGCCAGTCAGGAGGTTTTATGGCTTCGGCAGTCGATGACAGAGTTTGGGTTTCCTCCAGATTGTCCCACTATTCTTTGGTGTGATAACCAGAGTGCCATTCACATTTCTCGCAATCCAGTGGAGCATCAGCGGACAAAGCATATTGAAATCCACATGCACTTCATCAGGCAGTTGATTCAGGATGGTTCTCTCATCTTGGAGTATATTCCTACAGAGGAGCAGGTTGCAGACATCTTCACTAAACCTTTGGCATCTTCACGCTATCTTCAGTTGCGCTCAATGCTTGGGGTGAAGGAAGTTGTCCTTGGGGGGTCTCAGTGAGGCCTTCCTTCCTTCATGTTTTCTTTTCAGCATGATTCTTTATCTCTTTTTGGAGAGGAGTTTTTTCCCACTGGGTTTTCTCCTTTACTCCGCTTTATAGAGATTTTCTTGTATTCGGGTACCTCATCAGGCCTTGTTGCCGGGACCCTCTTTTGCATTGTAGTTCCTTTGCTTTTTTCTGCATTGTTTGTAGCTGCATTGTAGCTCATCTTAAGGGGGGGTGTTAGAGTAAAGTAATTAATTAACTTTTCTCTCCTCTTAAGATTTCCCTTTATGCACATATTAGTCATTTAATAATTAATATTTAATTATTAAATGCACACACCTTAGGGTTAGGTTTTCCTTTTGGTGTTGATCTCCTTTATAAGGATTGATCTCTTGTATTATTCATATTCTTGATTCATTTTTCTCTGATAATACATCTTTTCTCTTTGTCAGAGCCAAAACCCTTGTATTCCTTCTCTCTCTTTCTCTGTGATAGGTTTCTTGCATGCAGGTTTCTTTTGGGTTCTGTGGATTTGTATTTCTCAAATCCTACACTCAATGCTACAAAAATGGTCCATTGTAAAATGATATATAATACAATGATCATGGGTAAATGTATGCAAATATAGGACAAAAAATAATAGGAATGCATGAATATAAATATAGATAGGATATAGATAAGAATGGATATATATATTGATGTATGGAAATAGGAGTAGGAGAACATACATTGAAATTAGGGAAGGTGCCAAACTTATTAAAAATGGTTTTTGCATGCCAAATTTTTTTTTCTTTCTAGTGAATGAAAAATGAGTTTCTAATGCAAAATTTAAACTGACTCTTGTAAAAGTTTTTAAATTTTAACATTTGATTTGTAGCTTTGATGTTTTTGAAAAAAAAGTCAATTGTGACTTTATCAAACCTTTTGGATGCTTTGGAAATGTTGAAAATTCTACCAAAATTACCTAAATTCTACAATCATGCAAACCTCCCAAGAATATAACTATGCAACGTAGATTATAGGGATGCTTATTCTTTTGTTAAGTTGTACTTATTATTAGGGATATGCAAGGATGTAGGAGAAGAGAATACTTGGTTTTTTAATATTATAGTTATCAGTTAGTCTCAAATCTATAAAAACCAGATATTAAAATTAAATGTACTAGACAACAAGTTCCAATACCATGTTAGATTCTTTGGGAAGTGATAATCAGGCTAGAATATCATGTCTGACCTAGATCATGTGCAACTACAATTAATAGATAATCGAATATCAAATAGTAGAGGCAAAATCTGAAATGAAAGAACAATATAGACAATGCAAGAGAACTTGAGAATACTCTTGATATGCTCACCAAGCTACCAATAGGTGCATTAACTCTTACGACCCATAAAATATGGAAAGTTTTACCCACTTGATAAATGTCAAAATATGTAGCATAGCCTCCTTAAGTGAAGATAGAAAAGAAGTTATAATTAGTGGCATAAAAGCCAAAACAGGGTGAGAAAATCAATTACCCTATAACCTACTAAAGGTAAGAACAAACTAGTGGTTATGGAAGGAGGCACAAAAAGCCTAAAGAGGGTGTGTGACTCAATTACTCATGTGTTAGAAAGTGGTACATGTAGATTATGTATTTTTCCATGTTTCATCACATTAACCACTCCTAATAAACCTAAGAAATCTTAAATAATATTTGTAGGGAAAAGAATAACCCCTAACAACTACTATGTGGTAAAAGGCAAGGTTTTATTAGCATATAAATTGAAGCAATACTTATATGGTGTCCAATGATCTCCAAAATTATGGTTTCAAAAGTTTAATTCATATGCTTTGTATTATAAACTAGTGTATTTCCTAATTGTGTTGGTTGCCTATATAGTTGGTCAGATATTGGACTTTGGTTTTTGTGGGGTTGGTTTTATGTACTAGAAGGTAGTCATCGGGGTGCCGATAATTGTCTCTTCTTTCCCCTATATTTTGTGTTATGTTGTTTATAGACTTCACTTTCTATTGTATTGGGTGTTGGGCCCCTTAGCAACTATTTAATTATTAAAAATAAAACTTTATGATGGTAATCAATCTCTTTTTATCAATTTATAACCATGTGAGTGCAAACTGCAGAAGAGGAAAGTCATTTATAACCAAAGACAAATATACTTGTGGGCCATATCACCTTTTCCAATGTTTCTCATGTGTTAATGTGAAACCCAAAGAAGTGTTACTTCTGAATAACTCAATGGAGTCACCATGGAAAGAAGATACGAATAAAATGCCGCGTCCACCACATCCATGAAAGTTTCTATATCTATGTTTTTCAAATAGATTTGGAGAAAACTCTCAATTTACAAAAACGTCAGAGTAAACATTCTAAGAAACGTTGGAGGAATGCTCTATCACATCATTCAATTATTAGGCTAACTCAAGGAGTAGTTTAGGTTGGATGTATAAATTATATAATGATATTTGGTGACAATAAATGGATGACTAGAAATATAATATATCAATGTTCACTAAAATTCCACACAAAAACTTTGGGGTTGCTAAGTGCATCTTAGGTATTGAAAAAGGAGAGCAAATAGAAAGCTTTGGTTTAGATAGGCTAAGAATGTGAATTCATGTTAGAATAGTTAAGTATGAAAAAATATATACTAGTAAATATTCCTATTTTGGTGGGGACTATGTTATTAGTTAAACAATGTATTTGTCTTCAGCTATAATGATGGAGTATAGAATTCATGTTGCTTACACAAGTTTAGTTCGCAGTCTAATGTATGCTATGTTTTACATAAAGCTAGACATTGCTAATATAGTAGGAGCCCAAATTTATTATATGACTAACATTGGCATAAAGAAATGCGCAACACTAAATAAAGACTTTATGTGAATGTGAAACACTACAAACTATTATATTTTCTACTTTTGGGATTACTCACAAACCTTTGAGATCCAAGGTTTTGTCAACTTAGATTGGATAGGAGATCTCAATCGAAAAATATCTACTGGTGGCTATTTCTTTAAACTATTTAATGTTGTTATTAGTTGAATGAGCAAGTGATAGGTTGTAGTCATTTATCTATTATAGAGGCAAAACACGTGACAATTATTAAAAATTACAAGGAGACAATTTTGTTTAGATTTTTTTTTTCAATTATTAGGCTAACTCGAGGAGTAGTTTAGGTTGGATGTGAGATTCAAAGTGTAATTATTTTCAAAAAACACAACTTTTCATATGTAGGTGGTGCATATAGATGCACAATATCATTATTCTCATGACATGGTGGAGGATATTGGATGATGATTGAAAACACTAACTCTTTGGTGAATTTTTTAGATGATTTGATGAAGCATGTGAGCATAAATAACTTTAGATGGTGTAGTAAATATAATGGGCTCATAGTCCTTAATAGTTAGATTGATCATTTTGGAAGGTGTTTGAAAAAGTGCGAGAACATTGGAAAACTATTCTCTTAAATTTTTTTTGTAATGTTCATGTGTAATTATTCAATGATTAATCTTCACATCTATTTCTCTCATCACTGGTTAGTGTAGGGCATGTTTATACTATCTTCTTCCTTTTAGACAGGTGCTATCCGCCTAGAATTGGACATGATCTCACCTTAAAGTTCTATATCTATGAGAAAATCAGCTAAATTAAATCATCCCAATGAAAATTCTAAATTGTAGACAACTAGGTAACCTTGATTCATTGGTAAATAATCTTAATGAAGTAGTACCATTAGTTAAGTTTTAACTTTAAGAATGTGTCATCATGCTCACCAATTTTTTCTCATTTAATTCAACTACAACCCTTTGGTATGTGTTATCTTTAGATACCTTTTTAATCCATTCCCTCTTAATCTTAATAAATAAATGAAATAATTTGACATAATTAATCTTAGTAAATAAATAAATATAAAAAATGATTACTAAATATAGACTACTTCTCTAAACTAACTCTGTATGCTAAACTTTTAAACACTTGAAAATATTGTTAGCTATTGTAACATTTGCATCTAAATTTCATTCCTTCCGAAGGTAAGCCTAACTAGATGAATAGAAAGAATGTATATGGAGGATCCCAACGATTCTATAGCAAGTGCCAGAGGAACATTACTTTTTTCTCTTTGACTATCGATGGGCGTATCATATTTAAAACCAGATGTATATCTTCAAAACTAAGAGTTGCTTTTTCAAATGTTCGCGAGGAATTTATATCCATTTGCATTATTGAATTTCTATTCTAGTTGTCAAATCAGGAACGCAAATCATGCCAGTCACTTTGCACAGTCGATTTCAGACTGGTCCCTAATTTTGGACTTTTACCAAATAAGGGAGTACTAACAATCAAAATTTGACAAACTTTGGCATCTTGATTATTTTATTATACATGGTCACCTTCCATCCCCACAAAAGAACTAACAACTATACGCAAATTGGAGGACGTGCATGAATTTACTCATGAGATATCACGGGCTATATTTTTTGATACTCGTTATGCATTTGACTATTATTTTTACTCCTTTCTTCTTGCATACTTTGGTCAGGATTTTATCTTATTTTGAAAATGATGTCATAGTAGCCTTTCATCTTACAAATGATGTAATGGCCCTGTGTATATTCGTTTGGCTGCAAAACCTTTTGCTGGTTTTTATTAAAGCCTATATTTAGATTTGAGATATAAAAAATAATTTTAGTTTATTGGGAATGGATCAGGAGACTACCAGCTATAAGGAAAAGTGGATCCAACGTCTAACAATGAGGCATGACTTCTGAAAGAAGTCAAAAGCTACACTACATAGACATCGAAGCTCGCGGGTGTGTTCTTGTCAAAATCTACTAGCTACCCCATGTGCTATATGGATTTCATTTTGATCTTGTATCGTCGGAAAATATAGGAAAAATGACCACAAGGAGACATCTTTGAAAAAGCCAATTTGCATTACGACGACTTGGATTGTTGGCCACCACGTAGGGAGTTCGGTATTGAATTTCCTTGTAGTTTATACAAATCAATAGAATATAGATTAGACTTGGATTTAATTTAGTTGACGCGTTATAGTTCATGCAAGATGTAGTTGAGCTAGTGATGCTTGGCAAAATCTCGAGCCTAGTGGTAGTAATGAGACTGCTTATCTATTTGAGAGGCATGATATCCATGCAGTTCTTGGGGTACTTAAGAGAGGGAGATTCTCTTTCATTTGGCTTTGCAAATGTTACCGGCTTTTCAGTTATTTCTGGACTAGTTATGGGAATGGAACCTCTGTGCAGTTTGGCACAGTTGGTTAGAGATTTAGTAGCCTTGTTTGGTTTTGCTTGGGAAATTTAGTTCTCTTGAATGTTGTAGATGAATCTTCTACTAGCCTTTTGAGAAATGATTGGAAAGTTGTACCAGACCAAATCATTGGTGAACAAGCATCTTCTATGGAAGTAGTATTTTTTGAGGGTAGGTGATAGGGATTCAATTATTGAACAATGCATTTAATACTATTGTATACTAACTATAATTTTTCATGTAAAGATGGAGGAAGAAGATATATGCATGGTCTTGTTATGGTTTTTATTGGTAGACTTATGAGACAATCTAGCAATGGCCATTTGATGCACTAATTCAATCTTTTTTCTTTTGGTTGCATGACAAGGTAGTGGACTCTCTTGTCCCAAATGATGTAAGTTGGAAAGATTCTAAATCAGATGGTCTAAGGAAAATAAAAGAAGGATAAGAAAACAAGACTAGATCTAAGTCTCAAGGGAGATCCGAGTCTCCTAGAAAATCAAAGGAAATATGTTGGAGATGTTGTAAGAAAGGTGGCATCAAGAAGGAATGCAAGTAGAACTAGAAATGAAAGAATGAATTAAATGGGGAATTATATTTAAAATACTTTTAGGCTGAATTAAAAATGTGTTATAGATTTTCTTACACATGCATGTTAGGATGAATGGAAGATTTTTTTTCTGTGCTTCCTTCTACATGACTTCTCCCAACGAGTGATTTTCTAACTATGAGAAATTTGATGGTAGAAAGATCTTTCTCAGTGTCAAATCGTTTCTAAGTATTGTTGTGGATAGTTGAGTTAATATTAGATCTTTTGATGGGAGGATAAAATTTATTTTGGGAGCTTTGCATATTCCAAGTTTGGCACAAGACCTATTAGCTAGTAGTAATATAAATGATGTGAGTGTGTAAATAGTGTTCATTGAGTGATGTTGGCAAAGGGACTTTGGTTTAGAACTATTTTCCACCTTTATGTTAGCACCCATATTAGTTTAGTGATAACTCTTAATATATGCTTACAAGATCAATAATTGTAGAAAAGGGAATTTAGGAATTGCAGTAAAGGCACACATGTCAAAGACCCATGGTAAGGTTGAATGTTGTAGGGGTTCACATGTTCTCACTTTAGAAACCAAGCTACTAGCTAAGAGGAATATGTTGTGGCATGGCCACATGGGCCACATTGGTGTAAAGGGTCTTAGTAATTAAAACACAAATCTTGTATAAGAGTTAACTAATTATTTTCTTGATTCAAACTATTGTGAATATCAAATTTATTGAAAAAAAATAATGTTCAACTTTATTCAAGTTACATAAGTCTAGTGTGATTTTTGATGTTATTCATAGTGATATGTCAAGTCTTGTAAACATGCTTGATTGGAAAAGACCATGTATTATTTTACTTTAATTGATGATATCTCAATCAAGATGTGGGTCTATTTTATGAAGAATCAATCCAAGGTCTTCCTTAAATTTGAAGAGTGTGAGGATCTTTTAGAAAATTAGGCAAGTAAAATGATGAAACTGTTGAAAATAAACAACGGTAAATAATTTATTTATAAGTAAAATTTGATAGATTTAATAAAAAGGAATGATATGAAATGTAATATTACAACTCCATAGACTTCTAAAAAAATAGAGCTATAGAGGACATAGGTAATTTGCTAAGGGAAAGGATGACCAGTATGTTTAGTGGGGGCTAGTTTGGAATAGGGAGAGGTGATTAGTACTACATGTTACTTAATCGGCCGGTCCCTTTCATTAGCAAATATCGATGAATCCAAGATTGTGGTTTGGATAAGAAGAAAGAGCACAATTAAATATCCTTTAGTATTTGGTTGTGATGCATATGTACTTGTGTGCTCATAAAGAAGAGGTCAAAATTGTAATATAAAGTAGTAAAGTGTATATATTTTAGTTATGATAAAGATAAAATAATACAAGTTATGATTGAGATAATGTGAAATTTATTATATAGCTAGAATATGATCTTGAGAAATATTGGGTATTCTTCTATAGTTGAGAAACTAGATGGGAGTATTAATTCTACAATGCAATGATAACCAAAGGCCAAGATAATTAATCTTGAAGATGAAATAAAAGATTTGGATGTAATTTATGAGGATGCTAGTATAAAGAGAGTAAAGAAATTAAAATATAAAAAAATAAAATATTGATTATGGTGAAAATATTTTATAACAATATTCCTTTATAAGGGGACAACCACCTAACACACTTTGAGTTGGATAGCTCCAACAGGCTTTAACAAGAACATACTACTTCACATGATGATAATAACTAACCTAGACCTCCTATATGCACCTTACTTATGTCTTGGATGACATCTGAGCTAAGTTTTGATTTGTACTTATAACCCATACGACAATCTAAATAGATATATATGATTATAATAATTATTATATAATTTTGAAGAACTAAATTAGCTACAAGATAAATATTCATAACCTAATACATGCTATAAGGAGAGAAGAGTTATGGGAAGGATAAATGGAAGATACAAAGTATAAGGAGTTATAATGGACTGCAATTAATGCATTGACATATAAATATCGGATACGTGGTTATCAAGCCCAATATTGTGTATTATGTTTTCTTTCTATTTAAGTACCTAAAATAGATCCAAAATAAATTTCAAAATTACTTCTATAGAACTAAGTTTGGGGTTATTAGATTACAATTGTAATCTAAACCCTTTGAGAAAAAAACTGTAGCCTATCTCCTTTAGATTTCATGCTACTATTAGTTTCATTGCTAGGAAATTGGTTAGGATATTAAAATGATTAAATGATGAAAAAATAGGAAAATAGAATAATTAGTAAGATGATGAGGAAATATGAAAGTAGAAGAATAAGATTAATTAACTTAATTAAATAATTAAAGAATTATTTAATCAATTAGAGGAATAATTAGTACATGATCAATGAGACATTTTTAGGTGTCTACATTTTCCCCTCTTTGAGACAAAGTCGGAACGACATTGTTTAAAAGAAAATGAAAAATTCTGCCCCAGTATGCCTTGGTACTACTGTATAGTGTAAATATGCCTCGTCGGAAAAGGTGGTCAGAAAATTCCAAAATTGAGACCATGTATTCAATATCAGTTTAACGAGCAAGTGTGTGAAATTTCATGCGATTTCAAGATCATTTGAGTAGGCTACAAGGTGTTTGAAGCTGGCGAGGACCACGGGCATCGAGGTGTCAAAAAACCCTAATTTTGAGCTATAAATAGAGATTTTTAGGTTTTCATTTGCTCATTTGTAATTTGGTAATTCCTTGGTTTTCTCTGCAATTTGTGTGCTTTTTTCTAAGTATTTGATCATCATGGCTAGTTATAGAGCTCGATTTTGCCTGTCTAACTGAGTACGTTCATATCAGAGATCTCTTGGGATTGGCAGCATGGTATTTTTCCAATTTTTATCCTGATTTATGCCTATATTATGCTTATTTCCAAAAAAAAAATTCTTGATCAATTTTTGCATTGTGTCATGCAATCGCTTATCAATTATTACGCATTAGTGTTAACTATACTACAAATGTTCTAAATGCTACACATTTGTCGTAAGTGTTATGCATTAGTATTAAACATGTTGCATTCGCTCATTTATATATGCATAAGTATTTATTCTCACACAAGAGCTCATTTCATTACACATTAGCTTTAAACATCATGCAAGAGTCATAATTATACCGCATTAGTCATAACTATCATGAATTCATTGTATGTGTAATTTTTGTCGTGCGTTTGAAAATATTTTTTTGTTTCTTGGGATCCGATATTTGATATTTTGAACATTTTCTCATTGTAGGAGAACATTGGAGTGTTATACTGCCGACAGAGCAGACCTAGTGGACTTGATCTTCTAGCTAACTTATCAGATGAGGAGATCGAGCATATCCGACAGCTTGGTCTATATCATGTTTTACATTTGCCAGAGGCTATGGCCAATAGGGCCATGATTACAGCTTTGATAGAGCGGTGGCATTCTGAGACCTGTTCTTTTCATTTTCCAACTGAAGAGGTGTCAATTACTTTAGAGGATGTATGGCATATACTGCGAATTCCCATTCATGGTGAGAGAGTTGTATATGACCATGATGATGGCATTGCTAGACAATGTGCACTTTTCGAGTGTGAGATTCAAGACTTGCAGAATAGTGGTTGTTATGGCATCCCTTGGGCCCATTTAGACTATGATGAGCTGACTATTGTATTATGCGGTGTTGTCAGTGGTTTACTGATACCTGACAGATGAGGTCATGGGTTTCCAGTTGGATGGGGTAGAGTGCTCCATGATATGATTGTTCATCATCGACTATATGCTTGGTGTCCTTGCCTACTAGCCATGTTGTATTATTAGTTGCATGGTATTGTGTATCTTGGATACCGTTCTATCAGTTGTGGTGTTACTCTTCTACAAACATGGGCATGGGAGCACATTTCTATTTCTAGGCCTATCATTCATAAAGAATTGTAGCCTGGTGAGCGTTATGCTTTTAGATATACAACAGGTATTAGACACAAGGGTTCGGGGAACACCTTGTACTAGAGACTAGTTTGACATATTGCAGCATTTTATTTGGAGACCATATTTAGATTGCCCAGGTTGGGAGGATGATGTAGTGCACTTCCCTTTCTACTGACAATATAGATATCTTATTGGTAGGACCTTTGAGACCCAGTGGATTATCAAGATGTATCTTCCAAGGTGGGTTCTGAGACAGTTCGGAGAGGTACAGGTGACACCTATGGTTACTGCGTATTTTGCTTGTGTATCGTGAGAGGTATCTAATTTGGGTGTTTGCATACAACCACATGTTGCTTCTACTGAGTTTGATTCTCTACAGCCATTACTCTGGTGTTGGGGTAGAGGTGCAGCAGATCTAGGGACGATGACGGAGTATGATGCTTGGTTTGCTAGGCATAGGCCAGTGCCTTTGACTGATCCTGCTGTTCTGATTACAACACAATAGATTCACCATCCTAGACAACAGTTGAGGATACAAGTAGGGGAGAGGGCCAGAGGAGATGGTGGAGCTGAGAGAGGAGGTTAGGATGATGAGGGAGGAGGTGAGGGATATAAGGAAGATGAGGATGTAGATATTGGTGGAGACACTGAGTCTATTAGCAGTGAGGATAGCGATGATTCTTCTGAGTCATCGAGTAGAGAGGGTGGAGGTGATGATGAGGATATGTCAGAGATAGAGGATGTGCCTTGTGTAGAGGGTGGGATAGGACATGTTGGTGAGGAGGATGAGCTACAGACTCTTAGAGCGTGGGTCCAGAGTTTGGAGGATGAGGTCGCTAGATAAGATATTGAGCGAGAGACTTATCGTGTAGATTATGGTGCCCTTGATGCTGAGAGAGATCATCTCCAAAGGGAGAGAGATGAGGCAGTGTGGAGATGTTAGATTACCATGGATGCCTTTGATCAGATTTTTAGAGCAGGTACAAATGCGCGTGACTAGGCAGATAGGTATTTCATTGTTGCACAGGAGTCTATTTATTATCGACAGGCATATGAGAGAGCCATCCCGGAGGGTCAGAGAGAGCCTAGCTTCAGTGCGTTTATGGGGAGGATATCGAGTAGATCTACTTCACGATGGACTAGCAGTGGTGGCATTATGGGACCACCTCAACATCCTGGGGCATGATCTAGTAGACAGGATCCACCTGCTGATAGAGGCAGTGTTGGTTGATCATGTTATCTAAGCCTTGGGGCTTATTTATTGTATTCACACACATTATCATTTTTGAGTTATCTATATATGACATGTCGGTTTTGATAGTGATCTATGTATGTTTTGCTTCTCATGTATGCTTATATGATGCTATGAGTTTTATGATGCTTATCTATTTGATTCTATATGATTCTAAATGCAATGGTAATACATGTATGTATAATGATGGTAATGGATTTTAAAATGAATGCAATGGATCTATATAAAATGCTATGATGAATGCAAATGAATCTACAATGAATGCAAATGAATATACAATGAATCTACAATGAATGCAAATGAATCTACAATGAATGCAAATGAATCTATAATGAATGGTTTTTTGTATGATAATGGTTGAACCAATTTTAACTCAAATACACCTTGAAGAAATGTTAATTAGATAATAGAAAGAAAAATTGATGGTAGAAGGAATGTTTAGAAAGAATGTGATTTAGACAAAAGATGAGAAATTAGAAAACTATCAAGAAATAGATGAGATGAGAATGAAATTGAAGGAATCAGAAACCTGTGTCACATATTTTATTGCGTCAATATATATTCATCACTGAGCCTTATTATTGAACAATGAAGCTTAGCACATCAGGGTATAAGGAACCAAGATGCAAAGATATCTCATTGTAGAAACAAACACATAGCAAACAAGGAGTGAACCCTCCATTCTGGGAATTACGCTAGGGGTCGAGGTATGTATGAAAATTACACCTTGATGTGAAGGCTCTTATCACAGACACCCACTAGAGCAATTTCCCTAAAATTTCATTGGTTCATACCATAAATAGCAAAAAAAGAAAAATATAATGCCCATCATAGCTCCTCTAGTCACTTGTAGACGTCCTTGATTAGCATGGGGACAATATTTGTCACCAAATGATAAAAAGATAAAGACTGACCTAGAAAAAATTCAGCAGCTATACTGACCTTGTACCTTCGTTCTCAATTGTTTGATGTGATGGTTGATAATGTCTGATCTCAGAAAGTTGCGGACCCCATTTAAGATTGACGTGTCTGATTTTGAGTGTATCCTCTTCTGTTTAAGACAAGATAATGATCATGTTGATATGGATATGATACTGTGTATGGTGAAAATGGATAACAATAAGAACAATATTGAAAGGCCAAATAGATTCAACCACAAAACCCTAGCCTAACAATCAACAAAGATCCACCATAACATATGAAGATGACCTAAGACAATGCAAATCACATGAAATCACAAAGATTATACCATCACATGTCCAATAGGGTTTGGATCTCCATTCTTCCTATCTCCATTGATCTTGCTTGATATATTTGCTCTCAGATTTTATGTGCACAAGAGCTCAACAAAGAACGGAATGTGGTTGCAAGTAGGATCGTAGTGTAGTCAAGTCCTCCAAATTGTCGATTAGGGTTTGATAATGAAGGAAGCATCTCCTTAAATAGAAGACACAATATGAAATGGAGGGATAAGATTGAGAGGTGTAAAAGGAGGTCGGCTATGATTAGAGGGTAGGTAGAAGAAATAATAAAATAATGAAAGGGGTAGGTAGTGTATGAATTAAGAGATGAATGACATGTGTCATGCGTAGAAAAGGATAATGAATTAATTAAATAAATAAAGATTTATTTAATTAATAGAAGAAGTGGGATCAATTAAATAAATAAGATATTTATTTAATTTAGGAAAACGATAATTTAAATAAATAAATGTATTTATTTAAATGAGAAATAAGGCTAGAAGAGGATAAATGAATTAATTAAATAAATAAGGATTTATTTAATTAATAGAAGAATTAGGCTTAGATAATTAAATAAATAAAATATTTATTTAATTAGACATGACAATTTTGGGTGTCTACAGATACAATTGATAAGACAGTTTGATCAGTTGATTGCAGAGGATTGACTGGATAGTCGTATCCTTTGTTAACTTCGTTCGAAGTGTTTGCTGGAATTCTGCTAGGGTATTTATTTCTCACAAGACATTTTATTGTAAGTTTTTCTGATTGATTGATTTTTTATTTTTTAGTTCTTTTCCAAGAGCTTTTTCGATGTTTTTGGATTTTGTAGATCGATATTTGAATGTTTTTGGTTGATTTTTTCAGGCTCGTATTTGAATGTTTTTTGGTTGTTATGTAGGATTGTTTTGTAGATATTTTTGGTTGTTATGTTTTCCATATTTGAATGTTTTTGGATGATTTTTTTAGGACTTTATATGGATGTTTTTGGTATTTTATGATTTTTAATGTTTTTGAATATTTCAATGTTTTTTGGATTTTGAGTTTTTCAATGTTTTTGGATCTTTGAGTTTTTCACTGTTTTTGAATTTTTGTGTTTTTCATTGTTTTTTTTATTTTTAGAAGGACGTTATCTGATTTTTCGGATTGTTTCATGAATTTATATGATTTTTTGGATTTTTTTAGGACTTTATATGATTTTTATTTTTTTATTTTTTCAGGACTTTATATGATTTTTTTGATTGTTTCATGACTTTATATGATTTTTTGGATTTTTTCAGGACTTTATATGATTTTTTGGATTTTTTCAGGACTTTATATGATTTTTTTGTATCTTTTCAATTATGCCCCTAGTGTGCAGACTTGTATGACATGATGATCTGCAGAATGTATGTGGAGACAACTGAATTTTTGACATGGCCTATGTGAATACAATATGCAGAATGAAGATGTATTTCCTATTCGAACAAGGTTGACTGTGTTTGTTTTTGCATTTGTAATACACCAATTGAAATGGAGGTGCAAAACATTTCATAGATAAGCAGTCAATCGATCTCTAAGTCCCTAGGAACATTCATCTCAACACACTTAGTGACTAGAATTTAGAAATGGAGAGGCGAAAAAATTCCCCATTGGTTCTTGAAACTTAGATCTTTGTTTTCCCATGTGTGCAGATGAGTTAATTCCTGCTCTTGTGTTCACTAAAGATCCTTAGCATCCTATATGACTAGCTACATGGTTTATTCTAACTTCAAAAGCATCCTGAATAGAGCCTCGCTGCTAGTAGGCCTTGAGAGCTCCGACGAGGTTATAAACTGTAATTTCTCAAATATTGCTCCATTACCAGTAGGCATTCATAGCCTTGATGGAGTTACTTGCATGTTTCCATAGTCAAGATTTTTTATCGCATTTGTATTCATGATATTTTAGTTATATATCATTGCTCTTTTTCCTTGAGATGGATATTTGGCATAGATTTTTTTTTCTTTTTTTATTCTTTCATTTCTTGCCTTGACTTGTAAGTAATGAAACCTACTTGGGTGTGATAATTACAGCGACGCTGAAGCAAAATTTTAGATTTTTCACTAGTCATATGATCAATTAGGTGTTTAGAATGAATTAGAGATCTTCTTAATGTGTGAGATATAGCAATTGATAGATTGTGGATTAACAAGTCTCAAATAGTGAAATTACTACCCAACCATAAGTAAAGCATCGCCACAGAGTAATGTTGAAAATGAATGACCTTAGGACCTCAAAGACTTCATGTCCGAATATCTAAGAAAGGAAATGACCCTTGTTTTCCTTAGATGCAAACAAATGATAACTTAAACAGTTGCCTTGTTTTATTGATGCTGCTATATGTAAATACATAAACTTTTGAGAATGTGATGCATTTATAAAAGAAACTATATGTAATGTAGTATTTTAAATGATATGATATGCAATGCAGAAAATAAAACCTAAACTATACAACCCTTAGGTATAATATCGCTTAAGGTGCATGTTCTTCATAGGGTCAGAGAGTGGATCTCCCTCCATGGTAGCCAAATTATATGCTCCATTTCCTATGATCCTTGTTATAATGAAAGGACCTAGCTAGTTAGGTTCTAATTTCCTTGGCCTTTCTCATTCCACTAGGCTCCTTTGATTCTCTTTAAGTACTAGATCTCCCACTTGAAAATTTCATGGGTGGACCCATTGATTATAACACTATCTCAGTCTGTTTTGATATCCTTGTAGATGGTTAAACGATGTTTGTCTTTTTTCATCAAGGGTTTCGACTTCTTGTAACCTTGCTACCCTGTAGTCTTCCTCTAATATGATTTTCTATAAGGAGACTCTTAGAGATGGTATTTCTATTTCAATGGGGAGTATCACTTTTGTCCCATAGACCAATGAATATGGTGTTGCTCCTATAGGCATGCATACTCCTTTTCTATAAGCCCATAGACTGGGATTTAACTAGAGATTCTAGTCGTGTCCTGTGTTAGTGACTACTTTCTTAAGAATTTAAATATTGTTTTATTTGTAGCCTCTGCTTGCCCATTACTTTGTGGATAATAAGGTGTGGTAAATCTCTATTGTATATGAAATTTGTCACACAACTCTTTCACTTCCTGGTTTTCAAATTGACGCCCGTTATCTATAACAAAGCACATTGGAACTCCGTATCTACATATAATGTAGTTGAGCATGAAGTTTGATATCTGCTTTCCAGTGGTGTATGTTATAGTAATTGCCTCAACCCATTTGGTAAAGTATTCAGTGGTTGTCAAGATGAACTTGTGCCCATTGGAAGAAGTAGAGTTGATTTTACCCACTAGATCTAATCCCCATTGTGAAAATGGCCATGGTGATGTGATGGGTTGAAGATCTTATGTTGGTGCATGAATAAGGTCTCCATGCATTTGGCATTGTTTACACTTTTGTACATACTTGTAAGCGTCCTTTTCCATAGTTGGCCCGTAATAACCTGTTCTCAATAATTTCTTTGACAATGGTGGACCGCTTTGGTGAGCCCCATAGATTCCATCATGGAATTCTTTTAAAGCAAGGTGTGTCTCATTCTCATGTAGACATCGGAGCAGAGTTCCATCAAAACCCTTTCTATACAAAGTATCAGCTATAATGGTGTACCTAGATGCCTAACGAATAAATGTCTTCTTTTGATTCCTAGACAAATCCAGTGACATGTATGGAGTATGTAAATATGTATATATTTTATTGTACCAAGGTGATTCCAGACCCATGATTGCACATACATATTCTGATAGGGGAGTCTCATATGCAAGTAGCATCAACTGTTCTATGATGAACTCAAATTGAGTTTTATTAGCAGACATATTCGGAAGAGATCCTATGGTTGCCATTGCATCTGTTGCCTTGTTTTTTATTATTGGGATTTGTTTGAAGGTAATTTTGCTGAAGTGCTCCTTGTAATCTTCAACCAATTTCTTATAAGGCATGAGTTTGTCATCCTTCATGTCGTAATCATCATTGACCTAGTTCACAATCAACTGTGAATCACCATGGACTTGTAACTCTTGTATTTTCCATTGTGTAGTTGTACGAAGCCCTATGAGGAGAGCTTCATATTTAGCCATATTGTTGGTACATTGGAAATTGATCCTAAATGACTTAGGTATAATGTCCACTTCAGGAGTAATGAAGAGATTCCTTGCTCCAGATTCATGATTTGTATATGACCCATCAAAGTATAACTTCCACATTACTAAGGCAGTTAATATAAACACATATTCATCTGGAAATTCTATCGAGAATGGATGACCATCTTGTATAGGAGCCTCTCCTAATTGATCTGCTATAATTTGTCCTTTGATGGATTTTCTATCTACGTATTCTATATCAAACTCGCTAAGGATCATAACCCACTTAGCCAATCGCTCGGTCAATGTTGCTCTGCTCAATAGGTACTTGAGTGGGTCAAAGAGTGCAATGAGTTGTACCTTATGACTCAACATGTAATGTCTAAGCTTTTGGGATGCAAAGATTGCTGCTAACCATGCTCGCTCTATAGGGGTATAATTAAGCTCATAGCCAATCAGATTCCTACTTATATAATAAATGGCTCTTTCTTTTCCATTTTTGTCATGTTGTGCCAATAAAGCTCCTAGAGCTGAGTTTGTTGCTGATATGTGTAACAATAGAGGTTGTCCTCGAGTAGGAGATATTAATACTGGTGTGTTCAAAATATAGTCTTTCAGAGCTTGGAAAGATTCCAAGGATTGTTTTGTCCATTTAAAAGTAACTCCTTTCTTGAGTAAATGTTGGAATGGGTGACACTTTTCTGCCAACTGTGCTATGAATCTCCTTATGGATTGTAGTCTTCCTTGTAACCCTTTGAGTTGTTTAAGTATTGATGGAGGTTACATATCAATGATTGCCTTGACCTTGGTAGGGTCTATTTCAATTCCTTTGTTTGACACTATAAACCCTAACAGTTTACCTATTGTTATGCCAACCTCACACTTCTTCAAGTTTAATTTGACATTATATTGTTCCAACCGATCATATATTTGCGTAAGAACTGCAAGGTGACTTTCTCTTGTTTGTGATTTAGCCAGTATGTCATCCACGTAATCTTCCATTATGTTCAGGATGATGTCATGAAATAATGTTGTCGTGGCTCTTTGGTATGTTGCTCCAGTGTTTTTGAGACCAAATCGCATCACACTCCAGCAGTATGTTCCCCATGGGTATGTAAAGGTCGTTTTATGTTGATCTTCTGGTGCAATTTTAATCTGGTTGTATCCTAAAAAACTATCCATTAAGGATAGCATCTCATTTCTAGTTGTTAGGTCAACTATCATGTCGATATTGGGTAGTGGAAAGTCATCCTTAGGACAAGCTTTATTTGGATCCTGAAAATCAATACAGATTCTTATGCCTCCTATGGGATTAGTCATAGGTACCAGGTTGGATATCCATTCTGCATAGTCAGTAGGTCTAATAAAACCTACATCCAGCAACTTTTGTAGTTCTATTTTAACTAGTAATGTGATACTTGGATGCATTTTTCTCAATTTTTTCTTGTAAGGTTTAACTCCTGGTATCAAAGGTAAGTGATGCAACACTAATTTAGAGTCTAAGCCTAGCATGTCTCAATAGGACCAAGCAAAGTTGATAGGTCTTTGTTTGAAAAAATGGATGAATCTATCTTTTTCTTCTTTGCTTAGTGACTTTGCCAGATGGATTTTATGTACAACCTCCCCTTCTGCTATGTTTACTTCTTTTGTTTCTTCTATAAGTAATGCTGAAATTTCTCTTTCCATAGGAAGATTACCCAAGTCACTCTTGCCATTATGGGTAGTTTGATCCTTATCTTTTTTTGTGGAAGCACTTTCTTCTCCAAAGTATGTCATTCTATTCAGGTTTGTAACAAACCCTTCTTTATGATCACCTTGTGGAAATCCCTCTCTGACTCCAAGAAATTCTAAAATTGCTTCGTCATTTTCAAACCAATCCAGCATTGGTTTTCCTTCTTGCCCCCAATCAATCAATTGTGATTTCACTAGGGGTAAATCATTACTCCCTTCTTTAGTAGACTCTGATAACATGAAAACTTGATTGTTTGACTAACTTTTTGTATCTTCATCCTGTATAAGCTTTATTTGATTCCTTAAAATTACACTTCTAGTGGGCTATAATCATGGAGTGATAAGAATTCGTAGTCATGAGAGTCTATCTCACTTTAAAGATATGTTTCATCATATGAGATATCATCACTTATTTCTTCTTGTTCCTATCCCTGATTTTGTTCTAGATTGACTAGTCTTCTTTAGACATTAGTTACCCTTCTTAAGCGTGGTATAAGCCTTTGCAATCTTTCTTCATCTGTTTCATTAGGTTGAGCCTGAGTGGCTTCTCATGGTAGAATTAGTGATGATAACCATAGCTGGGATTCGGGTGGTGGTGGTAAACCTACATCTATTGCCACATTACCCTATATTATTGTGTCAATAACTGCATCATTTTGTAACTTAGTGGTAGGTTCTTGCAAGAGTTGTCTCATGTCTTCTCCATCTAATTCTGCACTAGGTGATGTAGGTACCTGATTACTTGTTTGAGATGAAGATGGGAGTGCCTTTGTGGACAAATTCCTTTGTGATATGTAGTCTAACAGTTCTCTTGGTTCATTTAGTATATCAAGAGTACGTTGTCTTTCTTCTGTGATAAGTTGTATATGCTTATATCCCAATCCTTGATTCCCTGGATTATCATTAGCAACAATAGTGTTGGATTTTGCCAAGATCAAGACGTCAATGAAATGTACAAGATAGAGACATAATATGGGACAAGAATAAACTGTATTCTCATCAATAGAAAATGATCAATAATTGTTGTTACATACAATGTAGATGAGCCTGCTTATATAGGCAAGGCTAGGGATATGTATGAGCACACAAATATGACATGTGGCTCAATAAGAAACAAGGGTAGGTAGGAAATAGGTGTGGGTAGGTAGGAGAAATAATATAATATTCCACATGAGGTGGATCACCCACCGAAGGTGGAATTATCACTCCACAATAAGTGGATATGATAGTGTAATAACAAGATCAACACCATAAGAGGTGGAATTTCTCCTACACACACTATCCCAATGTGACACAAACACCCAAGTGTCTCATATCCAAACTACTATGAAATGCATTATCCTAAGTAAACTTAAGTAAGTGTAATAATATCCATGATGAATAATTATTTACACCAACACCCCCCCTTAAGTGCAACTTAGGGGAATGCACCTAAGTCTACAATGCAACTAAGCAATGCAAGATGGGTCCCGGCTACGAGGCCATGTTAGGTACCCATGAACAAATGCAAATGCATGCAAACCAATGCAATGAAATCTCTTACAAAGTGGGGAAAGAGAGAAAAACCCAATGGGAAAAAACCCTCCCCCAAAAAAGAGATGAAAGCTATACAAGAGAACTCTCAAAGAAGTATGTGAGGAAAAAAACCCCATGTGAGGAAAAAGTCCCCCCCATATGAGAGAAGAAGAGAAGTCAAACTGTGATCCTCCCTTAATGAAGAATCTGCACCAATGATAGAAGCTCGATGTATGAAGAAACTGCTCCACGAACGTCGAACAACATTCCTCCCCTTAGGAAGAAACAAAACCAAAGGTGTATCCATGAAGTCTCCCCAATCATGAAGGGAAGATGTATGAAGAAAACTCATGATGAAAGGAATCTCTGAAAACTGCTCAAGTGTCCCCATGTCGATGCTAAAAGATACCCCTTCCAAAGGTGGTAAACTATGCCACACTGCTGAAAAAGGAACTCCAACATCTAGTGAAGATGAATGTAGAACAATATCCAAAGACTCATGTGTCTCCTCAAAGCATAAAGAGACCTCCTCCAACTGCTGTACATAAGTATCCACAATCATGTCAACCTCGAAAGAATGATCATGTAGAGAATGAACAAGAGGGTTAGAGTGTGCCCTCGCAACAATCGAAGAAGGATCATCTTCATCAAAGAGAAGATGTATGTCATCAATGATGTCTCCCAAATCTGCAATGTAGGATTCCATAAACAAACCTGGAATATCTGTCATGTAATCATCCCATGAATCTGAAGCTGGAAGACAATGTATATCCTGCTGCACTGAATCACATGAAGGCAAAACTATCGCACTATCTGCATCATCAGGTACAAGAGGTGATGTGATATCAATATGAGAAGATCAAATACAAGACTCAAGAATGGGGTTACATGTGAGAATCCCCATGTTCAAGTGTCCAAAGTTCTCCTCAAAATCTGAATTATCACAATAAGTGTGATCATCATGTGTAGAATCATCAAATGTGAAATCATCATCATCAACAAAATCTGAAAAGGAGTATAACCGAGATGCATGATCAACCACCCCAGTTGCAATGATAGCTCTAGTCTCCATGTCTCTAATGAAAACTGAGTCAGGTGTGAACTCCACAACTCTCTTAGTTGTGCCATGTGTGATTTGATAGATAGAAAGGAGATTGTTTGTCAAGTGGGGTACACACAACACATCATTGAAGGAGTTATCCCCAATGTCAATAGATCCTTTCCCAATCACATCCATGTATGTATGATTGCCCATCAAAATCTGTGGCATGGTGCAAGGCTCAAATGTAGAGAACATAGATTGTGAAGATGCCATATGATGAGAAGCCCCTGAATCTAGAAGCCATCTCTCTGAAGTAGGATTTGTTGTAGCACATAGAGCTTTTCCTTTTCTTGTTCCAAAAGAGTGAGTTTTTCCACTTGTAGAAGCCATGAATGCTTGCCCTTTTCCTTTTGAATGTGAGGAAGTGGAAGTTGATGAATCATCCTTCTTGTAGACTTTAGGCAAATCAATGTTATGCTTTTTGATGATATGTGTGAGTTCATCAATCTTCTTAGTATGGCAACGATGTTCCTCATGACCAATCTTTTTACAATAAGCACAAGTAGGTCTCTCTCTCTTTGGTGAATTATCTCTCTTGGAAGAGGATGAATCTCCTTGTTGTGGAGAAGATGATGCTTTGTCTTTAGGCTTTGATTGCCATTTCTTCTTGTTTGAGTTGTCCTTTCCTTGATTTCCTTTGTTTCCTTGATTTGCCACTAATGCTTGAGACTTAGAAGAAGCCTTAAGAATGCCCATTCTTATCAACTTAGTTTGTTCCATCATCAACATTTCATTGAAAGCATCAAATGTAGGCATTTTGTAGCTTGAACCCATTGTCATCCTATGAGTTTGGAAACTAGAAACAAATGCTGCATATTCTTGTGGAAGCTTTCCTATCAAGTTGAATATCAATTAAGTATCCTTTTTATCAATGCCACAATCTTTGAGTTGTGCCCTCAACTCATTTGCCTTAGTGACATAATCTTGTATAGTATCAAAGTTCTTGGGATCTAACATGGTGAGATCACTATCAATTTGATATCCCCTAATCTCATCAACTTGACCATACAAGTCTTGAAACTTTTGCCAAGCATCCTTGATTAGAGTGCATTTCTCAATATGAAAAATGAGATCCTTTGATACATACTTTCTTAAGGTACCAATTGCCATGATATTTTTAGTAAGCCAATCTAAGTGACCAACTGGATCAGCCTTAGGATCAGCTGGAGCAACAATAGTTCCATCAATGTAATGAGTGAGTCCTTTTTCCATAAGTTTACTCCATGCATCAATTTTCCAAGTAGCATAATTATGTGGAGTTAAGAGAGGAAACTTAGAAGAACCCATAGCAGAAAAAAGGAAAGAACACAAGAGCACAAAATCACAAGAGACACCCCCCAAATTCAATCAATCAAAGTACCCCCCCAAAAGTGATGATTTTGGCACTTTATACTTAGTGCGATTACAATGAGCCACTTGCAAAACAAGGCAAAGTGGACTTATGATGCAAATTTTACAACTTCTCAAATGAGATACAAGAGACTTCAATCAATAGTGCAATGAATCTAACTGAGATTCAACCAAATATACAAGTACCAAGAGAGCCAAAAATGGCCAAGATCTCAAAGTATGATTTCTTTTTACAATGACATCAATCTGATAGCATCATGTGAAAGTAGACAAAAAAATACGCACTTTCAAAAAAAATGGCACCTCAAAAGGAGGTCGGATGACCCCAAACGAAGCCTCTGAAGTTGCAAAAACTGGGATTACTCAGGGACAGTCACCAAAAACTGCATTTTCTGAAAACTCCGTGTATCAAAATCAAAAAATTCTTTCACCACTACGGAGAGCACAAAATTCTAGCCCATTTCAAAAAAAATTACACCCAAAAAGGAGCAAAAATGAGCAAGTTATGGCCATTTGAAGTTGAACTGAAAAATCAAAAATGCAAATGAGAGGGGGTCCAAAAATTTTCAAACCCTGCTGATGTGGCGCTGACGTTAGAAAGTCACATGATTAAATTTGACGGCCGTATGACCGTCGCAAAAACTTCGCCTCTCTGGATGACTGAGCGTCCGTACCGTACGGACAGATGACGTGTCCGAGTGATTGTGCGTACGGAATGCTGCGTGTCACTGTACGGAGGATCTGCGTGGCGTGCTGACTGTGCAAGTCGTACTGTACGGAATCACTAACGTGGCAGGCTGATGTGGCATACGGATTAGCTGCGTTTGTTGACTGGACTGTCCGCATGGCGGACGAGCTGGCACTGCTCGGACGGGCGGTGCTGAAGGCGGAGGGCGCCGGCGGCAACACGGCGCTGCAGGGGCCGCTCACGGGAAGAGGCGGCCGGGAGCTTGGGCGCGGCGGTGGAGGTGGCGCCGGGAAGCGGCGCTGGCCAGGAGGAGCAGGGGATGCTGTGCGCGAGGAACCGTCGGTGGCGGACGAGCGGCCAACGGATGGCGGGCGCCGAAGGTGGTGCAGGTTGGACTGCGTGCACGGACGGACGAACTCGGCACGGAGGACAGGGTACGGGCTGCGCAAGTTGGAGAAGCCTGCAGACCTGCAAATAGGTACCGCGATGGTACGGCGAGCACAGGGGGGGGTCTGCGGACCCCCCAAAAAAATCTTTTTTTTTTTTATTTCTTTTCAAAATTTTTTTTTGATCGAATTTTTTTTCAACTTTGCAATTTTTTGATTTTTTTTTTATTTTTGAATTTTTTGAAAACAAATTTTTAGAAAGAATTTTTTTTTTTTTTTGAAAAATATATGAAAAATTCGAAAATCCGTACGAATAGGGTAAAATGGAGAAAAAAAATTTTCTCACCAAAATAAGCCAACTTTATAACCAAAATTCATGGAAATGGCCTTCCGGACGCAATGGAGAGGTCGGATCTGGTCTAGGACGCCTCCAAATGATGATGCTCCTTAGATCTGCCTCTTGACGTCACAATAATGCCTCTTCAAGACGAATCAATGAGACTCCAATAGCTTTGATACCATGTTGGATTTTGCCAAGATCAAGAGGTCAATGAAATGTACAAGATAGAGACATAATATGGGACAAGAATAAACTGTATTCTCATCAATAGAAAATGATCAATAATTGTTGTTACATACAATGTAGATGAGCTTGCTTATATAGGCAAGGCTAGGGATATGTATGAGCACACAAATATGACATGTGGCTCAATAAGAAACAAGGGTAGGTAGGAAATAGGTGTGGGTAGGTAGGAGAAATAATATAATATTCCACATGAGGTGGATCACCCACCGAAGGTGGAATTATCACTCCACAATAAGTGGATATGATAGTGTAATAACAAGATCAACACCATAAGAGGTGGAATTTCTCCTACACACACTATCCCAATGTGACACAAACACCCAAGTGTCTCATATCCAAACTACTATGAAATGCATTATCCTAAGTAAACTTAAGTAAGTGTAATAATATCCATGATGAATAATTATTTACACCAACAAATAGGTTGTAGCCTTCCTTGTTTCTATAACCCAAGGCCTGTGGTACCATCATATCCATGTCTTTGGAGTATTTTGAATCCATTGCCATACTGATCCATGTGTATTCTGGGTATTATCATATGATCTTCTTCTCTATATATCCAATGGTTAACATCTTCATTCAAGGATTCTTCTTGTAAGTCATCCCATCTAATGAAAGAGCACGAGTCTATATATCTAACAATTTCTTTTCCTTTTTCCTATTTTTTTACTATGTTTTGAGCTTTCCCAAAGGACTTAGGAGAAAGAGACAACTGTTTCCCACTTAAAGTATTTGCAATAGAGTACTCTCCACAACCCATATCTTTTATTTGTAAGGAGGATGTGGAAGGCATATCCTTTTTTGTTTCTGTGATCTTTAATGTTTCCAATTGTGTAGTGAGAGGTGCAGCCTAATTGATAGGTACCTGATTATCCACACTGTCTTTCAGATAATTGCAATGTTGGAATGGATTTGGATCACCCTTTATGGTGATTTCAATACCATTGTATGGGAATTTGACACATTGATGGAACGTGGATGGTACTACTTGTATGGTGTGGATCCATGGGCCACCCAATAACATGTTATATCCCAGCTCTCTGTCCAATACTTGAAAAGCGAACTCTGTTGTTATTGGTCCTACTTGTACAGGTAATGTTACAATGCCTTTAGATGGAGGTTCTTCATCATCATAAGCCTTGATATTTATCCTCTTGGAAGAATCAATATGAAGTTCAGAATATCCTAGTGCTTTGACCAAATTTAAAGTACAAATGTTGAGATCAACTTCCCCATCTATGAGTACTCTTCTAATTCTTCTCTTATGAATGTAAGCTTCTAGATGTAGAGGGTCGTTATGAAGCAGTCTATCACTAGGAATATCTTGTTCTATGAATGCAATACGTGTGCCTTGTGTCAGATTTCCCACCATGGACTGGAAGGCATTTTCATCTATATCTCTGTTCACTATCGAATCTTGAAGTGCTTTGTCCAATATAGCTCTATGAGTGGGAGAAATTCGCAATAGTTTGAATAATGATATCTGTGCAGGAGTTTTCTTAAGTTTCTCAACAACATTGTAAGTTCCTACTGTCGGTGGTTGATTTTGTGTTATTCCTTGTAAAGTTATATATGATCTGCAAGTAACTACTGCATAGTCTCTATCTTTGGGAATTATGGTGATTGTAGTGATTGTATCATTTGTATCATAGGTTGTTTTATCAAGATTTATGTTAAATCCTTCTTCATAGTCTTTATGGGTATGTTTGACATCCATTATATGTTCTATGAGTTCATCTTCAAACCAACCTGAGTGAGATGGTTGATCATGCCCCTAGTCTCTGAGACAAAGATTTCTATCATCATCATACTTCAATGCCTCTAATATCATGCAAATTTGGTTATCATCTGTGTGAGTGTTTTGATATTCCTCATCTTGGTCAAGTGTTTCTTGTGAATCATTATTTTCTATATCTCCTGAGCTAATGGCATGAATAGTGTAGTCATATGAGACCTTTGTGTAGTTAGCTATATTGTCTTGGGTACCTGATGTGGTTGCTTTCCCATTGTCATGCTTAAAAAAAGGATCCTTAAAAATCATGTGATTTGTGTTTTCTGCAGTTTTATCGGTATCAATTGTGTTGTCCCCTTGGTCTATCATATCTTGGACCAAGTTTTTCAATTTGTAGCAACTTGCTATTTTGTAACCTTTAGTCCGATGATAATCGCATAAATAATTATCATTCCACCATGTGGGTTTGAAAGGACATGTTTCATACACTCTTACTTCAGGTAAAGTAATCATGTTTGTCTGTATTAACTTTTTGAGCACTGACTCAATAGGTTCTCCTAGAGGTGTGTAATTTCTTCTTGGAGCATTTACCCTAGGGTATCTTGTGTAGCGTTTACATTTGATGAGGTTGCGTTATTCCCTCTATGTGGATTAGATGAATGACTTCTTCCCAAAGATAAAATAGGATGAGTTCTGTTTATTGTTTTGGCATCTACAATACCATCATTGGTCACATTTTTGTTTTTGACCAAAACTTAGATTTCTCATTGTTGTTGTTATTGCCATACTTAATAAGACCTTGTTCTACTAGTCCCTTCTCACATTTGAGATCATTTTCTGTGATTTGTTTGAATGTGGTTAAACATTGCATTTGTATCAGATACTTAATCTTAGGAATCAAATTTTTTATGAACATATCCACTTGCTCTGTTTCTAGGATAATTGTCTTGCACCTCCTATAGAGAGCCATCCATCATTATATGAAGGATGCAAATGTTTCATTCTCATATTGTTTAGCAGCACACAAGTCCATCAAAGTAATAGGGTGTCAATGTTGTGCGAGAAGTTTGCAATAAATTGTTAGCTAATTCTCCCCATGATGTGATGGTTGGTGGTAAATGTGAAAACCACTCTAAAGCCAGACCTCCCAGACTTTTAGGAAAAAATCTCATTAGATAAGTATATTCTGAGGCAACCTCTATAGATGCCGTAAAAAATTCTCTGATATGATCTCTAGGATCACCCTTGTCTCGATATCTATCAAATTCGAGTGTTTCAAAATGTTGTGGGAAAGGCGGAATGTATAATGTGTGATTGAATGGATAAGGACGTAAGTCCTGCATTGTGTAGATCTTTTTGTCATTACCAATTTGCATGGTCATCATTTGTTGTTGTAAATTATGTATTTGTTATGTCAGAATATTTGTTTATGTCAAAGGTATACCTTGTGTTTGTGTATGTCCCACAAAAGGAGTCGTGGTTGCATAACTAGGAGGTTGTTGGAAGGTACCAAGATTATAACCTTGTGTGTTGTGCTAACCACTAGGTACTCTAAAATAGCTAATATGTGAACCCATGTTTGGTTGAGTTGTACTTGTTGTATTGGCAAGACCTAGATTTGCATTTTGATAACTATATGTCGATCCCATGGAATAGGAAACTGGAGGTTGGGTTGCACTTGTTTCTTGTGTTTGAATAGGTGCTAAGACACTTGATATTATCAGTATGCTTTGTGATGGTATACTAGCATTGATCGCCAAAGATGACACACTTGTTTGAAAGTTTGCATTTGTCTTGACATTTGTTTGGATAGGTACGTTTTGAAGAAAACTGGAGTTCGTTGCTTGTATGTGTCAAGGGTGGAGTTTGACTATTATCTTGACCTAAAGTTTTTACTGGTGGTAAAATCTTTGTGACATCAAAATCCTCAGGTAGTTTTGCCCCATTTTGTATTAATAGTGAAAGATACTTGTCCCTATCGCTATGTATAAGTGCATCTAGGATCATGGGGACATGTGGGTCTTATTGTGTAGATTCAATTTTTTCCTTTGTCAAATGCTATTGTAATTCATTTAGGGTGGACATTTTCTGTGTACCTGAGTGTTGACCTATTGTCATGTCTAAATTCCAAGTAGGGTTTACAGACTGTGTGCTATTCGGGTCCATTATTCCTTTCGCTTTCTGCAACCTTCTGACGGGCATCTAAAATTACTTATATGAGGGTGGTTCTATGAAAGATGATGACTTAACCCTAGACTGTAGACATAAATGCAAGGCTATACTAGACTCTCTATTGAGGATTTTGACGTGAGACCTTTTGAGCATTCCTAGATTTCTCTAATGCAAGTCTTTCCATTTGTTGACGAAGTTGTTCAGCCTCAATCTCTCTATCAATTATACGGGAAATCATAGAATCAATGTTTATCTCGTGTATGACTCCTATATATTGAGGTGTGCTTCTTCTTAAATCCTAAGCTAAGTTACTAGACCATCAATGATTTCGCGTTAACTATCATTTGGAACTAAATTAGGATGCTCGAAGGGGAGAAAACCATCACCTAGGAGACCCATGAAGGCACATGCTATGAACCTATAATTGACATTGGAATCAAATGTATATGAGGTCTAGATGAAGATGTATATGATAATGTAGGACTATGTAACTAATATGGATGATAATGCAAAAGACTTAGGATGATAATGAGGAAGTGATTGGGACTATGCAAAAGATGTAGGACGATAATGAGGACGTAAGTGGGACTATGCAAAAGATGTAGGACGATAATGAGGACGTAAGTGGGACTATGCAAAAGACGTAGGACAATAATGAGGATGTAAGTGGGACTATGCAAAGGACATAGGATGATAATGAGGACATGATTAGGACTATGCAAAAGACTATGTAAAAGACTACCTAGGGTCACAAGTACGTAAGGACTTTTGAGTTTTGGTTTCAAAATGGACTTTGTTTTCTGTAACTTCATGTGTAGGACAATGTTTTGTAGTTTTCCAAATCTAAGAACAATTGCCGGTAGGTATGTATAGCTAACTAACTCAATTTTCATGCAATCTCAGAAAATTTAGAGAAACATGGGATAGGGCCTGAAATAGCCCAAGGGACTGACTCAATACTGGTCTAGCACAATGATACATAAAAAAGAATGGAATACAATCTTAGGCTGGATAGTGGACACCATTCAATGAGGCCCCCGTAGCAAAATACCAAAACAAGATGGACAAATAGAGAGTCTGGCAGCACTGGCTCCACTCCATGGCACACACTTCTCGGGCATGCGAGTCTCTCTTACCCCAAAGATCCGAGGATCTTATCACCAAGGGATTTCACTTCGGGTTCACCAAAATGTGTGTGTGTAAAATTCATCTTAAAAACAAGGAATCAATTAGAAGCAAAAGGGAAATCATGAATCCCTATCTAACCAAAGAATTTAACAATTAAAACAATGGAATAACACAATCAAGCAAATAGGAATTAAAATAATCAAATCAAATCAAAACTCCCTATCCTAAGATCGCGTATTGCTTCCATTGTTGTTCTCCTCTCTGTGGTATAATGGCTCTCAGATATTGTGCTGGTAACCTGCAAGTGACACAAAGATTCAAAGTTCGTGATTGTTGAAAATGGAGATTGAATGCTCAATTTATAGATTTTTGGAGAAGATTGATTGAAAGGTGGAACAAATTGATCAAGAGGTGGAACTTAGGTGAGCTCGAATGTTGATTGATAGTTGAACTGCCGACTATAGGAGTGAAACTCAATAGATTGAATAGATTAATTGAGTCAATTGATTGAGAAAAAGCTGACTGAGGGAAGAAAAAGAATGATTGGAGGAAATAAAGAGGATGACAAAGAAAGCTTAATTTAGTAAAAGCTAATTGTCCAAGGGGTTGAGCTTAACTAGCTAAAACACTGGGTTCTCACAGTGGAGACCCAAGTTCAACTCCCAATAGGGACATCTGAAGTGGAAATCTAAGTTGTGACTCTTGGCTTTCCATAGGATGGGGAAGGTCTTGGGGTCAATCTAATGGAACTCTAAGCTGTGACTCTTGGCCTTCCATAGGATGGGAAGGTCTTGAGGTCAATCTAATCAAGCATAATAATAATAATAATTCAAAGATATGTAATGGGGATGGGGCCCCCTACTGTGTCCCCACTGGTTCATAGCTCTAGTCAAAAGCTATTCAGGCTTCGGCCAATTACCAATCAAAAAAAAAAAAAATTAGTAAAAGCTAATTGAAAGATGGAAATAGAGATTGGAGAGATACATGATTTAATTAATTAATTGATTTAATTAATTAATTTAGCATGTGCTTGCATTTAGATTTAGATTATCAATTTAATCTTTGCATGATATTTATTCAAATAATTGAATTTATTAATTCAATTTAGCATTTGAATATATTTAGAACTTAACTTTGATTTTCAATTTGGTTTTTGAAATCATGCACATGTATTTGAATTTGGAAGAATTTAGAAGAATATGAAATTAAATGAAATTAGAATTTGAAGATTTGGAAATGGAAGAATTAATTAGTTAATTAATTAAATAATTTAAAAAACCATTCAATTATTTTAGAAATAGAATTTAATTAAATAATAGAGATTTTTTTTTTGAAGGATTAAATAATAATTAATTAAATAATAAATATTTAATTAATATTTAGAAGAGGGTTAATGATTGAATGATGACTAGAGATAGAAATTGAATAATTAGTAATTTATTTAAATAATAAAGATTATTTAAATTGGAGAATTAATCAAAATTAATTAAATAATAATAATTTAATTAATATTTAGGAAATGATTAAAATGATTAAATGATGAAAGAATAGGAAAATATAATAATTAGTAAGATGACAAGGAAATATGAAATTAGAAGAATAAGATTAATTAACTTAATTAAATAATTAAAGAATTATTTAATCAATTAGAGGAATAATTAGTACATTATCAATGTGACATTTTTAGGTGTCTATAGATTGATTTTAGACTACACATATCTAATTTGTAATCTTGCACCTTTACTACTATTATCTAGACTTTTTCTCTCCGATTTTACTATATTCTCTACTCATTGATTGTTTTGATTAGATAAGTTAGGAGAGGGCCCAAACCTTTACATATCAACCTACCAAGCAACATAGAGGGATCTTGTAAGGAGTAAGAAAACCAACAAAATTGAGAAGGTCTAAATCCAACACATGCTACCCAAAAAAGAAAAGCTAAAAACTATAAAAAGGCAAACTAGCAAGGCAAAGAAGGGACATAAGGGGAACAAGGCTACAAGGAGCCTTAAGGAGATGGGAAAGTCCTAGATGTTTGAATCCAAACTCAATTCATGACCTCATGAGAGGAGTAGGTTGAGAAGAAGGAATATAATTTTGCAAAGAATGTCTCCCATGATCCACAATAAGATTTCTCTTGCCCTTACAAGATTAACCCAAGCCAAAGGGAAAAATGTCAATCTTTTTTCGAATAATTCCTATCAAAGAGAACCCAATAGTAGGAGACAACAAAGGGCCTTGCACTATAGAGGGGAAATAAAAATATTTAAGATCCTCGGAGGAAGAAGAAGAAACCTACACCAAACTAGCTAGTTGAGGAAGAACATTCACTAACTTCTAAACTGCATTATAGGGATTGATCTTATGAGAATTTATGAAATTCATAGAGAAAATTCCCATATAGTGGAAATGACACAAATGAGAGTGATAAAAAAGAAAATATTAATCTCAAACTATCAATCTAGAAGATAGCTTTATGGAGTTAGGCTACCTAAAACCCTCCTCCACACAAACACAAAATCTAGAAGAGCAATATCTTGATATAGATTAGGTGATCTCATCCACAAAAATTATAGTCATCCTCGTACTCCAAAGGGAATTCTGGGAAGTTGATCCAAATAGGAAGTGAATTGAACATAGAAGGATCAAACCCAACAACCCATCTTTAAAAATTTAGGACCACATTGTTAGAGAACCAAGGACCTCCTAGAAGAACCTTCTTACTATCCTCCAAATAATTTATAGAAATAATAGACAACCATGTGAAATACCCATTACCACATGAGCAACAATATCCCAATGAATAGAAACCCATTCACATATAGTCTCTATGTTAGGTCTTGGCCTCAAGAACTTACTAATGATAGTAACTTGCAACCTATAAGAATCCTTATCCACCCATTGACTAGGGATAGAAGGAACAAGGTATTGTGAGACTAGAGGAAGAGGCTTCAAACATCGAGTATAGTTAGTGGAGAGAGCCATCCTCTAAAGATATACCTGACAAAAGTCATGCATAAAAACTTAATCATTAGGAATGATAGCATCAGTAAGGGGATAGTTGAAGGGCACCTAAAGTCCTCCACCAAAATAGAGAGAGAGAGGAAGTAGGGGGAATAACACCATCTAGAGGAGAGGTGGTTGGAGGGACATTAAAGACACGTAGAATATCTAGAGGAGAGTGGGAAGGAACGACATCAAAGACACTCACACGCGTAGTGACATTAGCCACAACCGGACTAGAAACAAAGTCCCTAAGTAGTCAAAGATTAGAGGAGGGAGCATCATAGTAGGAGCCTAGAGAGAGAGAGAGAGAGAGAGAGAGAGAGAGAGTTTCCAAAGAAAGGAAGTCAAAATTATCAAGAGCACAAAGCCAAACTTGAGCAGAATGAAAGTCCAATTACAATGGAAGCAAATTTTCTACACAAGGGGAGCCCCTGATTTCCATTACGAGGAGCATTTTATTTGTAACATTTTTTGTGTTTGGAACCAATGGCAAAGGGGGAGATTGTTGAAATTTATATTGTCATTAATGTCAAAGGAGGTAGTTAAGGATGTATATAAATTATCATTATGTTACCCTCAATATCTAGTTTCCAAAAATTATAATAATTTTAATTAATATTATGTCATATCAAATAATTATTGATCTAGATAAATAGAGTCAAGTTATGTTAAATACATCATTAAATATAGTATGTCACTAGTATCATCTTAATCAATTTTTTTATTATTGAAGGATTTGGAAGTATTTGTGATGTGTATATGAAGTCCATTCCTCAAAAACTATATCCACTAGCACAATATTTTATACCACATTCTACCATAGTTGTATTTTGAGGCTTGTAGTTTGGAAGGTAAATAAGGCTACACACAAAGAAAAATCTATTCAAGTTTCAAAGGTGGACTTCAATAACATGAAAAGTTAGGGTCAACATTATGCTCATAGAGATCACTTCACAATATATTATTACTTTTTTTATGAATGGGTCAAATTATTGCACTATGAACCAACTATAGGAAGCATGTGAAAGTGAACTAGGACCAACTAATGTTTTTTAGTAAAGCATAGAATCATCCAACTCTTGGAGTAGCATTCTGGATCTTGGTTTAAGCATATTACATGTTTGGTCTAAAGTATACATGTGGCAAACATGTGGATGTTGTAAATAAGTTATAAGATGAGTTGTGGTCATATATAACGTAGGGATGCATAAGTGTGATTGGATTCATTTCAAGAGTAATTATTGTTAGTAGAAGTAATAACCATGGAAAAATTTATGTAAGTTGTCTACTAAAGTCTAGGTTAAGTGGGCAAAATAACTTGAAGGTCTCATGGACTTTGAGAGGGTTGTCAAAAATTGATTAGATCAAGGTGATGCTAAAGGTTCATCCTTGAATGTCTGCATAGCATATCTCTCATGTACTATTATTGTATTTAAGGTTGGCTCCTCATCATCATAGTTGGTGTTCACTTCTTAGACTCGGGGAATGGTGTCTCCTATGGGTTGATGCATACAAAATATTGTAAGTTTATTATTTAGTTTATGAGGGTAGATTTGGATATTAGATCCAAGCATCTTTTCTCACCATGGTTTTCCTCTTATGTTTCTACATAAATCTAGTATTATTTTGTGTTGATGTCCTCTTATCTTGTCTTATTGTATCAGTTTCTATGATGTTTGGAGAAGTTATCAAGGGTAATTAATTTGGATTTGGTGTCTACTGATTACCATTCTCTTAGTGTCTATGTGTGATTAACACACATAATATATGCATTCTATTAAGAACAATAACCACTATTTCTTTTATTTTCATTCAAACGAACTATCTAGATTTCCTTGGATACGACCTTCTATTTATGTCACTTTGTGCAATATTCCTTTATTCATAATGTATCTTTGTTCAAGACAAAAGTCAAGTCCTTGTAGTAGTAACAAGTTATCCTATATTATCTAACAATGGAAAAGTTTATTGGTTATTTTGGAGAGATTAAAAATTTGGATTTATAAGGTTTGAATTTCATAAATACTTTTCCTTTGTAATAATTCTTTGTCAGTAATTTATAATGATATTTTTGTATTAAAATTCAGCTATTAATGAATTGTAATTGAATATATTAACTCACAATTTAGTAATAATCATTAGCATATTATTACTCATGGATTTGCTTAGGTCAACCCAAGAGTATACTGAATAATCCTTAGCTTGACTAAATCCATCCATTGATTATTACCATTTATTTATAATTAGATTAGTAGTAGATCAATAAAATAGATATTTATTTATATATTAATAAATACATAGAGTAGCATATATCAATATAAGAATGCAAGTAGTTATTAAGAGAATTTAAGTAAGAGGTGTAGAGATGTTATTAAAGCTTAAACTTTATTAAGTTATAATATTAAACATAAAGAAATAAATTCATTAGTCAACACTATTAAACTTAAATATATTATTTCTGTATATGTTAAGATGAATAAGTTATTATTTGAATGCCTCTACAATACTTTGTTTAAATTAAAGAAATAGAAAGATTTTTAAAAATCACAAGACTAATATATAAAATATGATAATAAGGATAGTAATGAGAGAAATGGACTCTTGTATCAAGGGTAAGATGTAAGCCCTTATCCCTTACCATATAGAAATAATAAATTATGTTTTTATTTTATGATTGTTGAATATTGAACTTTGAGTTAGTGAAAACTCTAATGATAATATCATAGTTTTTTTTTGAATGTAAAGGATAAGGGTGGAATTTCATATTAATCTCATGTTGACATGTTCATATAGTTTCTTGACTAGATGATAGTTCCTTACCATTAAATGGTTAACCATCTCTGAAGTTTATGACTATATATATAAATATTAAATGGATTTGATCTTATATTGTGATTGTTTGATCATGGTAACACCTTTTAATCAAAGGAGTGATTAGATGAATATGATATTGAATATTATAATCAAATTGAAGGTAGAAAGTTTATTCTAAGATAGAAAATATCTTCTATTATCAAAATATTTGAACCAATTAGATTTAATGAATGGAACTAAGTTATTTATGATAATCATTTCCTATCAATTTATAACATGTTATTGATATAATGTTAGCGAATTTATGCATCATATAATAACTCATGAATAAGTTTCTAAGTATATCATTTAGAAGATTTAAGAATGAATTAGCATTTAATATGTCTTGCATGATATCAGGTTAACTAGATAGATTGATAGTTACCTTTTCTTTTGTACTCTTATACATCTGTCTGTATGAGTTTTATACTCTCAAGATCATGTTTAGAGAAATCTTGTTATTGGTATTCTTATATACTAATGTGTTTGAAATTAGTTTTTATGCTGAATTTTATTATCAAGAAGATAATACTTGTGAGATGCTTCTATTTTCCTATGGCTACTTTGTATACTTATGCATTCAATTCTTGTTTGTGTAAATGGATGGTGCTAAACATGGAGAACCATAGAAGGATTGAGTATCACCCTCTATTTATCTATCAATAAATGAATTAAAAAGATGCATTGGGAAAAACATGTTTTATCAAATTTTAATATTAGACCATGCTACTACTTTTGATTATTCAGAACTCATACTCTTGGCCATGTCATAATATTGTTATATTAGCGTGCACATGTGTGCACACACACACACACACACAAACATAGAGAGAGAGAGAGAGAGAGAGAGAGAGAGAGATTATCATGCTACATTGATTCCATCACTCCTACTTGTTTAAGATTTCTATTGCCTTTTGTTTTGTAAAGTAAAGCATAGCATCATCCAACTCTTGGAATAGCATGTTGGATCTTTGTTTAAGCCTATTAAATATTTGGTCTAAAGTATGCATGTGGCAAATGTGTGAATGCTGTAAATAAGTTATAAGATGAGTTGTGATTATATATAATGTAGGGATGCATAAGTGTAATTGGATTCATTTCAAGAGTAATTCTTGCTAGTAGTACTAATAACCATGGCAAAAGCTATGTAAGTTGTCTACTAAATTTTAGGTTAAGTGGGCAAAATAAATTGAAGGTCTCATGCACTTTGAGAGGGTTGTCAAAAGTTGATTAGATCAAGGTGACACTAAAGGTTCATCCTTGAAGGTCTGCATAGCATATATTTCATGTACTATTATTGTATTTAAGGTTGGCACCTCATCATCATAGTTGGTGTTCTCTTCTTAGACTCGGGGATTGGTGTCTCCTATGGGTTGATGCATACAAAATATTGTAAGTTTATTATTTAGTTTATGAGGCTAGATTTAGATATCAGATCCAAGCAACTTTTCTCGCCATGGTTTTTGCCTTAAGTTTCTACATAAATCTAGTATTATTTTGTGTTGATGTCCTCTTATCTTGTCTTATTGTATCAGTTTCTATGATGTTTGGAGAATTTATCAAGGGTAATTAATTTGGATTTGGTGTCTACTGATTATGATTCTCTTAGTGTCTATGTGTGATTAACACACATAATATATGCATTCTATTAATAACAATAACCACTATTTATTTTATTTTCATTCAAACGAACTATCTAGATTTCCTTGGATACAACCTTCTATTTATGTCACTTTGTGCAATATTCCTTTATTCATAATGTATCTTTGTTCAAGACAAAAATCAAGTCCTTGTAGCAGTAACAAATTATCCTATATTGTCTAACAATGTAAAAGTTTATTGGTTATTTTGGATAGTTTAAAAATTTGGATTTATAAGGTTTGAATTTCATAAATACTTTTCCTTTGTAATAATTCTTTGTAAGTAAATTAGAATGATATTTTTGTACTAAAAGTTAGCTATTAGTGAATTGTAATTGAATACATTAACTCACACTTTAATTATAATCATTAGCATATTATTACTCATGGATTTGCTTAGGTCAACCCAAGAATATAGCCAGTAATCCTTAGCTTGACTAAATCCATCCATTGAGTATTACCATTTATTTATAATTAGATTAGTAGTAGATCAATACAATAGATATTTATTTATATATCAATAAATGCATAGAGTAGCATATATCAATATAAAAATGCAAGTAGTTATAAAGAGAATTTAAGTAAGAGGTGTAGAGATGTTATTAAAGCTTAAACTTTATTAATTTATAACATTAAACGTATAGAAATAAATTCATTAGTCAACAATATTAAACTTGAATATATTCTTTCTGTATATCTTAAGATGAATAAGTTATTATTTGAATGCCTCTACAATACTTTGTTTAGATTAAAAAATAGAAAGAATTTTTAAAATCACAAGACTAATATATAAAATAGGGTAATAAGGATAGTAATGAGAGATGTAATGCCCCACTAGAAACCCTAAAGAAAAACAACACAACTAGGCAACTAAAGGGTGAAATATATATATATTTTTAAAAGAACAAGTTCACTAATTATAACCATTGCACGTCTAATAACACATCAGAAGACTAACACATGATTCCCTAAGGGTTACCAACAAAGATTACTCCGTAGATTATATTAACACCACGGTAAATCCTATTGTTCAGCTAATTAGGAAAATTAAATGCTTAAGATAAAATCTACACATATATCTAAATTCCATAATGAAAGAATTCAAAGTACTCCAATGCATTCATTTCTCATAGTTCATATATACAAAAGATTAAAGCAACTGAATTAACATACATTCCAATGACTCCCTTTTACAATATCCATAAATAGATGGTTACAAAAAATACCATGAATTACAAAGTTACAATATCAGGGTTCCATAAAAGTTTGATACAATGACCACAAGGTCTCAACTAAACAATAATCACAAACATGAGCTGGTACATCAACCACGAACCAAGAAACACCAGCGAAGCCCTTCCTCGCTTGAAGATACATTCCAGAACATCCGATGGGGAGTGGCACTACCAGCCGACCATGTGATCCCAAAATGGAACCACCCCATCGTGCTAGGAGATAGTAGAAAACCCTCAAGCAAGCAAATTAAGACAAGTACGAAAGAACTGCAAGACTCTACAAACATCCATGTGACTCAACTCACAACACTAGTGACTCTAAGGAGAGAGTGTCACTGCATAGCTTAAGATGGATACCATCGTACAACCTCCTAAGTCCTGGTTCTCTGTCCTGGTAACCTCTCCTGGCTTCTAGCTCCAACTAAGTCTCATGTGGACCCTACCAATCCTTTCATGAAGACAAGGTGGTAAGTTTATCATTCTAGGCCTTCTCATTACATTATGAGCCCTGTACAAGCACTACACCTATGCACGAGGTATATTATCTTAATTAATATTTATTCTACCCACCCCCTAATCAATTATTAGGTTATCACTTCTTAATTGACTTCCGACGGGTTATCCTGTCATCCACTTCGGGCATGGCCCCCACTCGAAACCCACTCTCTCTCATAGGACACTACAGGAAAGTTCTCTCTACGAGAACTCTGTGGTGAAACAGACAGCCATACCTAATCATGACAAACCACAGGTGAAGGATACATAATCACTAACCAAAGATTGACCATTTGGACAAAACACACAATGGCTCACATCAATAAGGTTATACATCAACACCCGACCAAGGAAATATAATAACATAGGACACAATGACAACTCAACCAGAATTGTGACAAATTATAAACTTGACTGGAAACACCATTTACACAAGATCCTAATACAGGCAATCTTTTCTTAAAACAAAAAAATGCATAAATAGATTTCAACTTAAGACTTCCAAAAAATAAGAATTACAACTATATTAATACACTATTTAATAAGTCATAAACCTAATGTTTCATCTTTTTCGTAGTTCAACTTCAAAGTTTCTCTCTCTATCCTCTGACTCTGCTTCTAGAGGATTGGGTGATCTAATTTTCTAAGAGTTTTGCTAAGTTTAATCAACCAACTTTCATGAAATATATCATTAAAGCATCTAAACTTGCATGATCCTAATTTATTGATTGATATTGTGACTCTAACTATTTCATAAATATAAATCTAGATCATTCTTAATCTCTTAAATCCTTCCAACAAAACATACTAGATTTGAGCCTACCTCAAGAAATGTGATCCATGGTTATTACGATCCTTGATAACTTCAAATTGTCTGCAATATGTCTAGATTATGTTGCTTTCCTTCTCGGCACTCTCCTATCTCACGAACTCTCTATTCCTAGTCCTTATCCTTTCTATATTCTAAGAATTTCTCTAATAATAATAAAGCAACTAACACTCATCCAAGAGACTAACCTCTAAGTTCAACACTAAATAAGAAATGTCCATCGTCAATCTTTTACGACTCGGTCATAAACACATCAAAATCTCCATTATCCTCTATCTTGCTCCCCTCTAACTTCCTATCTTTTTCTTTATTTCTCTTTGCTCCAACTTGCTATTTGCTATCATCCTCTATATCTTTTCCTACCTTCTCTTCTTCATTCCATTCTCTAATCCTTCGTTGCATCTCACCCCCTCTTCTCTTCCAACTCAATGGTCTATATATATAGGGTTGTCATCTAGCTTCTTTCTTATTTTTCAGGCTATCTCTCCTAGTGGTGGATTGATTCTAAATGACACCACTCATGATTTTATTGCAACATAATAGTCCTAAATGATTTTGAATTCTTATGTGTTCACCATACAAAGTTATGCATTACCTACTTCGTGACACCAACCACCATAGTTGTTAAGTCCATAATTATAGATTATCCATTCATCTATTTCAAACGATTAATAATACATTTTCAATAAACAACGATATAAGAAAAATCACATAAATAATCGTAACCTATATTTAAAACTCCCAATTTCACACTTCATTAAATAATAACCAAAATTAAATAAAGAACCTACCTCTTTATGCTTGAAATTGGCTTGGAATGAACTCCTTCGTGCCTCCTCTAATTTGACCTTCTTCTTCCTTGATGGCTCAAGAGTTCTCTCACAAATCTTCTATTATCCTTCTATCTCTGCTCTAAAATGCTCCTCGGCTATTTTCTCCCTTTTTCAGCGAGCTTTCACTATTATTTATACCGTTCTCATTCTAAATTGGTTGCTATAATCTTGGCCATAACAACGACATCACTAATAATTATAAATCTCTCTTTTAGTTTGAATTGATTTACAACTCTAAGGGATTGCATGCATGTCGACTAAGCTATGCATCGATTATTTTAAACAATTAATAGAACTGCTCACTTCTACTCCATGTCTACCTATCTTCTATGACTCAATTATGGTTGGCTTAACAATAAGTGCTAGATATCGAACGCAGATCCACATACCTCGCGATCTGTTTGGATGGAGAAGTTACATTACCGTCATTGCCACGCAGAGTTTGGTTTGCTTTCAAACACTTTAGTGTTTGTCAAGTGCAGGTTTGTCGGTATCACTGCCAAGTCTCCCTATCCATCGACCATCGACCATGTTTCACCGTGAGTCATGGTGCCTAGGTCAACCAACCCAAATCTATAGATTTAACGTGGGTCATGGGGTGCCAGGACAACCACTTGCTATGGTTCCTCTGTCATTTACTACCAGTCGTGGTTTGCTAGTCTACTGGTTTAATCAACTTCTCTGTCAATTTACCGTGGTTTGAGGGGAGGGGGGGTAATCGGTGGTGTCGACTCCCTCCATTTCTATACTTTCCACATTAACTTTCCAACTGCCATAAAGTTTGAGTGGCTGCACGTGGTTTACGTGTCTTGCAACGTGGTTTACTTAGCATTAAACTCCATTGCTTCACCAATGTCGATACCTAGCTAATTCTGCATTCAACTACTAGTTTTGCCTACATATCGACTCCTAGTACTCGTTGTCCTTAGCTCAAAGTTAATCGATAGTTTTTGTTTAGTTTGGCCACCCTAATGGTCATGTAACATGTCGCTTATCTAATAAAACCCGCCACCTTTTCTATAACATGCGACTATCTATAATTTACAATGTAACCTTTAAACTTAGACATTTTAAAGTTATAATATATAATCATAATTTACGTATATGCTCATATTCATAACCATGAGCATATACATAAACATGTTTTATGAATATTTTTATAGCATAAGACAATAATCGTAATATTTACAAAATCACCTTAAAATATATATGCGAAAATATGTGTGTTTGATAAAATCAAAGTTATTAACTACCAAATATATTTAACTCGCATCAATATAAAAATGGTCATTAATAAAGATACATTTTCTTATTCAAAAGACAATAAATCTTTCTATATATGGTACGTTAGGTCGTAAAATTCAAATTTTCAACTTATAATAAATCACATTAAAATAATCAATATAATTAGTCATAAACTATATTCACCTTTGAATATATATAAGTTTATGATCGATTCCTATTATTTAAAATACGTACAACTATAGTATAATTTTGAAAACCAAACATTAAATATAGTTTCAATAATTTACCTACTTCTACACGTAGAATGTTAAATCATAGAGTCACTATTTAATTCACATTATTAACAATTTTTCACCCTTCAAAGAGAAATAAAATGTAACATGCAATAATTAAAATCACTAAACACACAACCTGAGCAAACCTCAAGTAAATACTCACAAAAAATCAAACAACAAAATACAAAGGCCGAACAAAGTGACAGGATGACCAACTGACAACACTCACACGAGTGTAACTGAATAAAATAGGGTCAACTACTATCTCCTCCACTTCCATCAGAAAATATAAAGCATGCTCAAACCTGTGAAGGCAGGTGGAGATGATACCCCATGCCTACCTGGTACTTGTACTTGCAATATCCTGCATCACTTAACCACACATGCATATATACAATATAGAAAACATGACATACACACCGATGAAAGAGAATCGTGACGTTCCTTGTCTCACCGAAATGAGCGAAGGAAAATTGTCCCCTTGAATCCAATACACTCGTAGACACACAACATATAATTCCACATTGCATAGATAAAGTAAAGTGTCAGTACATAGCAATAATCCACAAAATGCCATAAATCAAAACTACTGAAATACTGGAAATAAATTATGCATCTCAAATCTAGATAAAGCAAGAAATAATGTCATATAAGTCTGAAAACCAATCATGGTAATGTATCCACTGAAAAAAACCAATAATAAAATATAAGTCCAATGAGTTCAAACGAGTAGGGGTACTACAAGAGAAATGGACTCTTGGGTCAAGGGTAAGATGTAAGCCCTTATCCCTTACCATATAGAAATAATAAATTTTGTTTTTATTTTGTGATTGTTGAATATTGAACTCTAACTTAGTGAAAACTTTAATGATAATATCATAGTTTGTTTTTTAAAATGTAAAGGATAAGAGTGGAATTTCATATTAATGCCATGTTGACATGTTTGTATAGTTTCTTGACCAGATGATAGTTCCTTACCATTAAGTGGTTAACCATCTCTAAATTTTATGACTATATATATAAATATTAAATGGATTTGATCTTATATTGTGATTGTTTGATCATGACAACACCTTTTAATCAAAGGAGTGATTACATGAATATGATATTGAATATTATAATCAAATCTAAGGTAGAAAGTTTATTCTAAGATAGAAAATATCTTCTATTATCAAAATATTTGATCCAATTAGATTTAATGAATGGAACTAAGTTATTTATGATAATCATTTCTTATCAATTTATAACATCTTAATGATATAATGTTAGTGAATTTATGCATCATATAATAACTCATGAATTAGTTGTTAAGTATATCATTTAGAAGATTTAGGAATGAATTAGCATTTAATATGTCTTGCATGATATCAGGTTAATTCGATAGATTGATAGTTACCTTTTCTTTTGTACTCTTATACATCTGTCTGTATGAGTTTTATACTCTCAAGATCATGTTCAGAGAAATCATGTTATTGGTATTCTTATGTACTAATGTGTTTGAAATCAGTTTTTATGCTGAATTTTATTATCAAGAAGATAATACTTGTTAGATGCTTCTATTTTCATATGACTACTTTGTATACTTGTGCATTCAATTATTGTTTGTGTAAATGGATGGTGCTAAACATGGAGAACCATAGAAGGATTGAGTATCACCCTCTATATATCTATCAACAAAGGACTTAAAAAGATGCATTGGGAAAAACATGCTTTTATCAAATTTTAATATTAGACCATGCTACTACTTTTGATCATTCTGAACTCAACATCTTTGCCATATCATAATATTGTTATATAAGTGTGCACGCATGTGTGCACACACACACACACAAACATAGAGAGAGAGAGAGAGAGAGAGAGAGAGAGAGAGAGAGAGAGAGAGAGAGAGAGAGAGAGAGAGAGAGAGAGAGAGAGAGAGAGAGAGAGTCATGCTACATAGATTCCATCACTCCTACTTGTTTAAGAATTCTCAACATCTTTGTGTTGGGCCATGTATTCTTCATGCCAAGAAGAGTTTGAGGGGAGCGTAAAGATTTGTGGTTGGGTAGATAAGTTCTTCGATGATGCTCTCACCCAATGTGTTCTTATTGGAGGTAGTGTGTCGAGAGTTCCTGTTAGGGTTAACTTTATTTTTGTACTCTTTGTAATTGACCTTTTGATGTTATGTAAAGGAAATTGTTTCCTTATGATACGGCTTGTCAATGGCTTTTGTACTTAGACATCATGTTTCCATTCTAATATATTTGAACATGTTATTTTAAATGTTTTAGAATAATGTGTATTTTATGCTATATGATTATTTTAATAATATGGAGGTCCTTATAGTTTGAAATTATTATTGTCTCAAAACATTAAAAAATACCAAAATTGACACATTACTAACTCATGTGAATGCACATTGATATATTTAAAGCAATTTCACTTGTAGTTGGGTTTGTTTCATGTAACATAAACAAATTTATCAAATATTTAATATATTTTGAATGTGAGTACATATAAGAGGCATTTTTATAATTTATTATTTTTGTATTTATAATTTAATAACAAGTCATCTAGTGTAAAAATACTCTAATAATAAGAGGCATGGAAAGTGAGATGTCTACTTCTAAAAATGGTTTACCAATCCAATTACATAGAACTATTTGGACTTTTGCTGATGCTATTTAAATGATTTTTATTTGATAAAAAAATCAATCTCATATAACTAATTACTCCATCTTATAGTAAAAAAGCATAAGTAATAGAAAGCCTTCTATTATTCATAGCTCCTTTTTATAAGTAAGATCTACACAATTAAAAGTTATAGAAATGAATGATCTTATTAGATCAAAATAAATAACAATTAGTTCACCATTCATACTTCTTACAAAGCCTTCTCACTATTAAGATGTGTGTGTCATACAATTGAATAGAATTAAAAGTTTAATTAATGCACAAAAATGTTCCAATAGTATCATATGTCTTTATTATTTTTAAAAGTTGAATATTTGGTTTGATTAAATATATATTTCAGGTTGAGCTAGCCATCCAAACTAAAAACATATAATGATTCAACATATTATTTAAAAGTTCATATTATTAAATTGATATGATGTAGAATTATAAATAATCAATCTTTATAAACTTAATAACCTTAAATTAATATATAAATATCTCTATTATACCTAATTATCCTCGTGACGTCACACATAGCAAATAAAGCTCCAATTATTTTCACTTCGACCTATCTTTTTCTAACGTAATCATCCATTCATTTTTAATGACTCTTCATTACATATAAATTTTCATTTTAATAATTTTGTCCTCGTATTTATTTTATATACCATAACCCTTACTATTTCCTTAGACATCGCGTAACTATATATCACGTTTGTATAAGATCATCCCACCATTAGTCGCATGATGATATATGTTTTATTGCGTTAACATAAAGAAGTTTATCCTAAAAATATATATTTATAATCTATTAAATTTCGATATGTTAGATTCCTTTGGAATTGAAATTTTTTCCACGATAAAAAAAATGAAGAACGCGGGAACCATGTGAGTGCAAATTACGGAAAAGGAAAGTCAAAGAAGTGTTACTTCTGAATAACTCAATGGAGTCACCATGGAAAGCAGACACGAATAAAATGCCGCGTCCACCACATCCATGAAAGTTTCTATATCTATGTTTTTCAAATAGATTTGGAGAAAACTCTCAATTCAGACAAACGTCGGAGTAAACATTCTAAGAAACGTTGGAGGAATGCTCTATCACATCATTACTCACTATTGTTTACCACCGTAATAATCGCACTGAGATAACGTGCATACAGATTTTGCACATGATGATTGCAGGTTTTCTTCTTCTTCTTGCTGTCTTTTTCTTGAAGTTAGTGATAAATATCATGTTGAGAAGCCGGAGCTTGTACTTCAAATGGTAGAAAGGTAACCATCTCGCCTTTCAGATGATTTAGACATTTTAGAGAATTTATTTATGGTAGTATAGAAATGAAATCCAATATCTTATTGAATTTAGTACATTAGTATGAAATCCTAAATGATAAGGTTTATTATAAATGTTCTATTTATTCTTATGCTGTTCCTCGACGTTTTCTTCACTGTAATTTCTATAATACTATTCTTGTAGCTGGTATGCAGCAGTTATAGAACAAATTTCTATCACCCATATCATCATACCATTGGATAATTAACAATTGTCGTCATTGAGACAGATTCAATGAAAGAAAATTCACTACAGAAAAGATATTTAAGTCAGTTCAATTAAGAGAATTTCAAAGTTCTAGCATTTTTTTATAGCTAGCATATATTACAGACAGTTGAGATTATTTACTTCAAGAACTATTGTGCAGGAGTTTAAATAATTCGAAAAGAAAGCTGAGCTCGTGCGAAACGGGGAACCCCATCGATGACTGCTGGCGTTGTGATCCTAACTGGGCTAACAACCAAAAGAGACTGGCTGATTGTGCCATCGGATTTGGCAAAAACGCCATTGGAGGTAAGAATGGCAGATTTTATATAGTTACAGATCCAAATGACGATGACCCGGTCAATCCTCGACCTGGCACTCTGCGGCACGCTGTTATTCAAACCGAACCTCTCTGGATTATTTTCCAAAGAGATATTGTTATTCAGCTCAAGTAGGAGCTTATCATGAACAGTTATAAGACTATTGATGGTAGAGGTGCCAATGTTCATATAGCAAATGGAGCTTGCATTACAATTCAGTATGTGACCAATATTATCATTCATGGAGTTCATATCCACGACTGTAAACCTGCGGGAAATACAAATGTTAGGACCTCCCCGACACATTATGGGTTTAGAACCAAGAGTGATGGAGATGGGATTTCCATCTTTGGATCAAGCACAATTTGGGTTGACCACTGTTCATTGTCAAGTTGCGCAGATGGATTGATCGACGCCATCATGGGTTCCACTGCTATAACCATTTCAAACAGCTTTTTCACTCACCATGACAAGGTGCTCAAAACTACTTTTTTGGTCTACCATAAATATACTTTTCTTTGAAATTAGGTTTCACAATTGTATTTTTTATCCGAGGATTTTAGCGTAGGGTATTAAAAGCCTATTACTAGACTTGAACGAAAAAAATGTGAGTATTTATTAAATTGTCGATAGAACGCTATTTCTCAAGTCCAATATTTATTGGCTTTTTCTAGGTGATGCTCCTGGGACACAACGACGCCTACACCGAGAATGACAAAATGCAAGTAACAGTTGCTTTCAACCACTTTGGAGAAGGGCTTGTTCAACGTATGCCCAGGTGTGAATAGAATTTTGTTACAAACTGTATTCCTTGCACAAAGACCACGAATATACAACTTGCTGAAGTTTATTTGCTCAATTCTTTAAGATATTAACGTTATGATGCAGATGTCGACATGGATACTTTCATGTGGTGAACAATGATTACACCCACTGGGAAATGTATGCAATCGGGGGAAGTGCAAACCCCACCATTAACAGCCAAGGCAACAGATTCCTTGCTCCTGATTATCGATTCCACAAGGAGGTAGAAGACCTATACAACTCATGTCTCTTATATCTTTGGTATTCAACGGTTGTAGTATAGTTATAGTATGGGTAATGTGCAGGTTACAAAGCACCAAGATTCAATAGAAGGCAACTGGAGATTAGTGGGAGATCTTATGTTAAATGGGGCATTCTTCACAGCATCAGGGGCTAAAGCATCCTCAAGCTATGCCAAAGCTTCGAGTATGGCGGCAAGACCTTCGTCTATTGTGGGCTCTATCACTGCAAGTTCAGGTGTTCTCACCTGCAAAAAAGGTTCCAGCTATTAGACCAAATGCGTGCATTATAGACAAATTCTTAGGAATCCTTCAATTCTGTTTCTTTGCAAGCATGAGCACACGGAATGAGGCTTCTTAGTTATCACTAAAGACGAATATATGGAAAATATCGAATAATATTTTTCTCAAATTTGAAGCGTAGTGGTAGAATGTCAGGCCAATGTTTGTTCATATTATCTCGATTGTAACTTACAAGCATTTCTTAGGTAAATCTCACAAGAACTGCAATATATAGATAGGAAATAGTTTAATTTATGTTCATACTAGTAATTCAAAAAACTAATTTATGTGAACGTTTCTTGAAACTATGAACACATACGGTGTAATTGCATACGACGCAACTAAATATATTCACTTGCATGGGGAATTATTAACCTTTTACGTTTGACTGCTCCTATAAGATTTTTATTTAATATAAAATAGAGTATAACGAACTCACAAGAATGTGAGACATTGTAATGTAGAATAGCCTTTCAATTTAGGTTAATTAAATAAATTTAAACAATTTATTATATATCAGTTTAGATTAAATAAATTAAATTAGTAGTTGAAAAAAATAAATTGTGTAAACTGACGCTATTTTAGGAAATTAAATGTATAAGGGTATGGATATTTTATTAATATACTTAATTATTAAGATAATATTGGTGCACTATAGATTCTACTCACTTTCATATCAAAAAATACATAATTTGGAAACAGTCAATGTCAAAAATTGTATACAAAATCTTAATTGATCTTAGGTTTATTATGTGATTGTAGATTGATTTTACACTACACATATCTAATTTGTAATCCTGCACCTTTTCTATTATTATGTAGACTTTTTCTCTCCGATTTTACTATATCCTCTACTCCTCATTGATTGTTTTGATTAGATAAAGTAGGAGAGGGCCCGAACCTTTACATATCAACCTACCAAGCAACACAGAGGGATCTCATGAGTGAGAAAACCAACCAAATTGAGAAGGTCTAAATCCAACATATGCTACCCAAAAAAGAAAAGCTAAAAACTATAAAAGGCAAACTAGCAAGCCAAAGAAGGGACATAAGGGGAACAAGGCTACAAGCAACCTTAAGGAGATGGGAAAGTCCTAGACGTTCGAATCCAAACTCATTTCACGACCTCATGAGAGGAGTAGGTTGAGTAGAAGGAATAGAATTTTGCAAAGAATGTCTCCAATGATCCACAACAAGATTTCTCTTACCCTTACAAGATGAACCCAAGACAAAGGGAAAAATGTCAATCTTTTTCCTAATGATGCCTATCAAAGAGAACCCAATAGTAGGAGACAATAAAGGGCCTTGCACCATAGAGGGGAAATAAAAATAATTAAGATCCTTCGAGAAAGATGAAGAAACCTACACCAAACTAGCTAGTTGAGGAAGAACATTCACTAACTTCTAAACTGCATTATAGGGATTGATCTTATGAGAATTGATGAAATTCATAGAGAAAAATCCCATATAGTGGAAATGACACAAATGAGAGTGATTAAAAAGAAAATATTAATCTCAAACTCTCAATCTAGAAGACAACTTTATGGAGTTAGGCAACCTAAAACCCTCCTCCACATAAACACAAAATCTAGTAGAGCAATATCTTGATTTAGATTTAGTGATCTCATCCATAAAACTAAGCTAACCAAAAGCTTTAGTATTTCCATGAAAAATATAGTGATCCCAGTACTCCAAAGGGAATTTTGGGAGCTTGATCCAAATAGGAAGTGAATTGAACATGGAAGGATCAAACCCAACAACCCATTTTTTCAAATTTAGGAACACCTTGTAAGTGAACCAATGACCTCCTAGAAGAGCCCTCTTAGTATCCTCCAAATAATTTATGAAAATAATAGAAAACCATGTGAAAGACCCACTACCACATGAACAACAATAGACTAATGAATAGAAACCCATTCACATATAGTCTCTATGTTAGGTCTTGGCCTCAAAAACTTACCAATGAGAGTAAACTACAACCTATAAAAAGCCTTATCCACCCATTGACTACGGATAGAAGGGAAAAGGAATTGTGGGACCAGAGGAAGAGGCTTCAAACATCGAGTATAGTTAGTGGAGAGAGCCATCCTCTAAAGATCTACTTGACAAAAGTCGTGAAGAAAAACTTAATCTTTAGCAATGGTAGCATCAGAAGGGGATAGTTGAAGGGCACCTAAAGTCCTCCACCAACAAAGAGTGAGAGAGGAAGTAGGGGGAATAAAACCATCTAGAGGAGAGGTGGTTGGAGGGACATTAAAGACAAGCGCAACATCTAGAGGAGAGTTGGAAGGAAGGACATCAAAGACACTCACACGCATAGTGACATTGGCCACAACAGGACTAGAAAGAAAGTCCCTATGTAGTCAAAGATTAGAGGAGGGAGCATCATAGTAGGAGCCTAGCATAGGCTCAGGGAAAGAGCCATCACCAAGGAGCCAATAATCATATGGATGGAAATTTATTGTTGTATACACCTCTAAATGGTCTGAAGATAATTAATTAAATAAGCAATTATTTAATTAATCCTCCTTCCTAATTTAATTGAATTCAATAAGTAATTTGATTAAATTTTCCCTTTCATCTACTTATTAATAAAAATAAGGATTTATTAAATAGGTTCATTTCACCCCTTTAATTAATTAATTCAAATTAATTAATTCCCTCCATCCAAATTCATTTCTTCTAAATCCTAATTAATTAAAACAAATCAAATCCATGAGCTGTTGAGATTAATTATCCCTTTTCATATTATTTGAATTTTTAAATTCAAATTCTCCTAACTTCTACCACTCCTAAACCTAACCCATTCTACCTACCACCATGTCCCTTTTCATCCAAGATCTTCTAGAACTTTATGACACTTGTCACTAAGTGTTCCCTTTCATCCAACCCTTCTAGAAGCCTCTTGGCACTTGTCACCATAGAGATGACAAATGTTCCCTTTAATCCAACTACCTTTTCCATCCTCCTCCAATTTAACCATTGATATCTTCAGATCAATCTTGACCATTGTTTCTTGCCACATCACCCCTAGCCTTGAAAATCCTATAAATAGAGCTCATTTTGGAGCTCAAAGGGTCCCAATATAGATGGTCCCAATTTCATATCATTTGATCCCATCTCATTCTCATCTTATGCATTGTTACTATAGGCATCTATCTTATAGTTTATCCATTTTAGCAATGTTATCATGCTCAATTTTAGCTTAAATCTTAGCTTAATCATGCTAGATCAATCATTCATGTAGCTTAATCATGCTATTCTTGCTAGATCATGCATTTTCAGCATTCAAATCCTCCATCTAAGTGTAGTCAAGTCACTGGAATTTGCATAATCAGATTTGAGAGCATTTTCATACTCGCATTTACTAGGAGGCAATAAGTCGATTAGCTATGGTTTTGTCTTTCTTTGATTTAAATCTTCTAACCATGCTTGTAATGTTTTATTGAGTGCATTGTGTTTGCAGGTACAACTACACTTCACAAAGCACGACAATTGTTTACAAATTTCTTTCAAGTATTATTTTGCCAAATTCTAACACTCAAGGAAAAAATTATGCATTTTTCTTAAAATGGCAAATTTGTCATACGAGAACAACTCTTCTGACAAATATATCTACTTTTGGTGTAATTTATACAAAATTTGTGAAATATATGCAAATATACTAGATAGGTTTTTTTTAGTGTAGGAATAAAACCTAGATATTTTTTTTCTTTCCATTAAGAGGAAGATGAGTTTCTAATACAAAATTAAAAAATAGTTCCATAAAAGATTTCAAATATTAAACTTTGATTTGTAACTTTGTCCCCTAATCTTTGATTTTGGTGAAATAAAAGTCAATTATGACTTTCGCAGACCTTTTGGATGCTTTGGAAATGCTGAAAAAACCTCCAATATTACCAAAATGCTACAATCAACCAAATCTCATAGGAACATAAATATGCAAACTAGAGTACATAGATGCTTAGTTTTCCTTTAAATTGTCCCGATTCTCTAAGTCATTCATGGATATAGGAGAAGAGAATACTAGATTTTGTAAAAATAATAGCTACCTATTAGTCTAAAATCTCTCAAAAAGTTATATAATAAAATGAACTATACTAGACACCAAGCTTTGATACCATGTTTATGATTATGCGAAAACAGGTTTTTAGGGGAACCAAAACCCCTTCCAACAAGGTTTGAAGGGACCTGAAACCCTCAGATTTTACCAGGATCTGGAACCCACAAAACAACGCTTCCCCAGAAATCAAACCATGAAAACCATCAACCCTAACACAGTTGAGCTGACAAAAGCCAGTCCAACACCAGCACTGCCATAGGCAGAAAGAGCTAGCTAGACACTTAAGATATGATCAAGACAAAAAAAAATTGCCACACCGAAAAGGCTACAACCTTAACCTTAAGAAATAGTGATGAGGGTTAACAAGCACCCTTAGCTAAACAATAGTGATATTCACAGCTCCCTTAACCTAAGATAAAGACGCCAAACACAAAAAAACCAGCCTAGTCCATAACCAAAAACAACCACTGCCTAAACCGGGCCCTTGAAAACTATTAGCTTCTAGCCAAACAAGATTAAACATAAAAGACAAAACATGTTGAAAAGAAAAAAGGAGATTTTCAAATGCTTCCTTAACCTTAGACTTGGGTTTTAAAATGGTTCCCAAAAACATAAAAAAGGGTTTTGAAGTGGCTCCCTCAACCACCTTGGATCGAAATAGAGGCCTTAAAATAACAACATCCAATCAAACAAGCAACACCGAAAACTCCACATCTATAGGAGAAGACAAAAGAGAGCTTGAAAGCGTGGATCCATCAACTAGAAAATTGTTTGCCTCAAGAAAAAGCAAGGTCCCACAACCTGAAGAGATACGTTTAGCAGTAGCACTCATAACCACCAGCGTGAACCCAGTAAGAAGAACAACTTCCAATTGAAGAACAAAGTCCAAAAACTTAAGAAAAAACCCATTTTGCTTAGCTGGAACAAAGGGTTTTGGTAGGCCCCCTTAACCGAAAGATCCAGAAGAAAGATCTCCTTTAGAACCTCAGCAGTCTAGAAAGAGGACAACACCAGCCATTCGCTAGCACCACCCAACCTCCATGGAGGCACTCAACTCAACCTCTATAGGAGAGAAGTTTTCTCCAACACCATCCTTCTTCACCTCTGAATAAGGAAGGGTCACCTCAATAAGGAAAGCTAGAGAAAAACCCAGGCTACACAGAGAGGGTGTACCAATAGAATTTGCAAACAAAAGCATGATTGGGCTGAAGAGAACAACCCCTCAACAAATCTTCAACAAAGATTGAGGGACAATAAAACACTCCCGCCCTCATGGCCTTGAGCCAAAGTTCCAAAAGGAACATCTCCTGCTTGGCAGAAAAAAGAGCAGCACCAGGAAAAAAAACCCTAAGTCCCAAAACATTAGAAGCCAAAATCTCAACAAGGAGGAGAGAACAAGCAGAGAAAGGGGCTTCCCTAGCCTCGAGATTGTCTTGTGACACATCATTGTAGGGAACCCCAGAAACACTGTGGGGAGCCACCATCACCACAATCCACCAAATGACAAAATGATTTATGGCCGACGACAGGCAAAGAATGGCAGCCAAACACCATTTCCCCGAAACCCTCATAGCACCCTCTCCGGTTTGAAACCACCAACCACTCTGCCAAAGCATAGAGCAGAGAAAGGGGAAAAGGGATGACAGTAGGCTCGTGAAGGAACCCACGACATCCTGCCCACCATCTGGGTCGCCTTCGTCCTCCTCCCCTGCAGCTTTGATACCATGTTAAATTCTTCCAAAAGTGCCAATTAGGTTAGGATTTTATGTCAATAATATATCACATGCAAATCCATTCAACAGATGATCAAAGATCAAAACTTCAGAGTAGAGATAAAATATAAAATATAAAATGAAAGAACAATAGAGATAATGCAATATAATTTGAGAATACTCTTGATACTCTCATTGAGCTATCACCAATTAGTGAAGGTGAGAAAAGAGTGTTGTATACATAGAAAAATAATGATATATATAACCAATAGTTACATTAACTTCTAAGAACCATAAAAGACGGAAACTTTTACCTACTTGATAAATGCCATTTAAACATGTGGCATAGACTCCTCAAGTGTAGATAGAGAAGAAGTTATGAGAGGTGGAACATTAAGCTAAAATAGGGTGAGAAACCCAAGTACCTCATAACCTACTCATGTAAGGACAAATTCATGGTTATAAGAGGTGGTACAACAAGGAAAAAGAGGGTGTGTGACATAGTTACCCATTTGTGGGAGAGAGTGACACATCTAGCTTATATATTTTGCCATATGCCTTCATATTAACCACTCCTAATAAACCTAAACAAACTTAAATAATATGTGTAAGAAAAAAAAATACCCCCTAATATAAGGAAATGAAAAACTCACAATAACAAGCGCTATGTGGTAAATTGTAAGGATTCATTTGTGTATAAATTGAAGAAATATCTATATGGTCTCAAACAATCTCAAAAAATGTGGTGTCAAAAGTTTGATTCTTTCTGAAGTCAGAATCTATACTTGCTACAAACCATATCATTTTAAATATTTTAACTGTATGGTAATCAATTTCTTGTTACCAATTTATGTATAAATTATATGCTGATATTTGGTGACAATAAATGGATGACTAGAAATATAATATATCAATGTTCACTAAAATTCCACATACAAAATTTGGGGTTGCTAAGTGCATCTTAGGTATCGAAAAAGGAGAGCAAATAGAAAGCTTTGGTTTAGATAGGCTAAGAATGTGAATTTATGTTAGAATATTTAAGTATGAAAAAATATACACTAGTAAATATTCCTATTTTGGTGGGGACTATGTTATTAGTTAAATAATGTATTTGTCTTCAGCTATAATGATGGAGTATAGAATTCATGTTGCTTACACTAGTTTAGTTCATTGTCTAATGTATGCTATGTTTTACATAAAGCTAGACATTGCCAATATAGTAGGAGCCCAAATTTATTATATGGCTAATATTGGTATAAAGAAATGCGCACCACTGAATATAGACTTTATGTGAATGTTAAACACTACAAACTATTATATTTTTTACTTTTGGGATTACTCACAAACCTTCGAGATCCAAGGTTTTGTCAACTTAGATTGGATAGTAGATCTCAATCAAAAAATATCTACTAGTGGCTATTTCTTTAAATTATTTAATGTTGTTATTAGTTGAATGAGCAAGTGATAGGTTTTAGTCATTTATCCATTATAGAGGCAAAGCACGTGACAATTATTAAAAATTTATAAGGAGACAATTTAGTTTAGATTTTTTTTTTCAATTATTAGGCTAACTCAAGGTGTAGTTTAGATTTGATGTGAGAGTCAAAGTGTCATTATCTTTGAAAAACACAACTTTTCATATGTAGGTGGTGCATATAGATGCACAATATCATTATTCTCATGACATGGTGGAGGATAGTGGATGATGATTGAAAACACTAACTCTTTGGTGAGTATTTTAGATGATTCGATGAAGCATGTGAGCATAAATAACTTCAGATTATGTAGTAAATATAATGGCCTCATAGTCCTTAATAGCTAGATTGATCATTTTGGAAGGTGTTTTAAATAAGTGTGAGAACATTGGAAAATTATTCTCTTAAACTTTTTTTTGTAATGTTCATGTCTAATTATTCAATGGTTAATCTTCACATCTATTTCTCTCATCACTGGTTAGTGTAGGGCATGTTTCTACTATCTTCTTCCTTTTAGACAAGTTCTAGCCACCTAGAATTGGACATGACCTCAGCTTAAAGTCCTATATCTATGAGAAAATCAGCTAACTTAAATCATCCCAATGAAAATTATAAATTGTAGACAACTAGGTAACATTGATTCATTGGTAAATAATCTTAATGAAGTAGTAAAATTAGTTAAGTTTTCACTTTAAGAATGTGCCATCATGCTCACCAATTTTTTCTCATTTAATTCAACTACAACCCTTTGGTATGTGTTCTCTTTAGCTACCTTTTTAACCCATTCCCTCTTAATCTTAATAAATAAATAAAATAATTTGACATAATTAATCTTAATAAATAAATAAATATAAAAAATAATTACTAAATATAGACTACTTCTCTAAACTAACTATCGATGGGCGTATCATATCTAAAACCAGATGTATATCTTCAAAACTAAGAGTTGCTTTTGCACATGTTCGCGAGGAATTTATATCCACTTGCATTATTGAATTTCTATTCTAGTTGTCAAATCATGAACGCAAATTATGCCAGTTGCTTTGCACAGAGGGTATATTAACTTCAGTGGGGTTCAGACTAGTCCCTAATTTTGAACTTTTACCAAATAAGGGAGTACCAACAATCAAAATTTAACAAACTTGGGCATCTTGATTATTTCATTGTGCACACCCGCCTTCCATCCCCACAAAAGAACTAACAACTATATGCAAATTGGAGGGATTGCATGAATTTACTCATGAGATATCACGGGCTACATTTTTCGATACTCATCGTGCATTTGACTATTATTTTTACTCCTTTCTTCTCGCATACTTTGGTCAGTATTTTATCTTGTTTTGAAAACAATGCCGTAGTAGCCTTTCAACTTACAAATGATGTAATGGCCCTGTGTATATTCGTTTGGCTACAAAACCTTTTGTTGGTTTTTATTTAAAACCTATATTTAGATTTGAGATAAAAAAAATAAAAATTCATTTATTAGTAATGGATCAGGAGGCCACCAGCTATAAGGAAAAGTGGATCCAACGTCCCACAAAGAGCCATGACTTCTGAAAGAAGTCACGAGCTACGCTACATAGACATCAAAGCTCGTGGGTGGGTTCTTGTCAAAATCTGCTGGCTACCCCATGTGCTATATGAATTTCATTTTGATCTTGTATCGTCAGATAATATAGGAAAAATGACCACGAGGAGAGATCGTTGGAAAATCCATGTGCATTTTTTCTATACGAGAGAGAAATTTGTTGCGTATTTATGAAAATCATGCATATAATCTTCAGGTGCTCACACATAGTCGAGAATCAGCTTCAGTTTAAGATTGACATAGATGAATGGTGTCTCATACCCATCCTAATTACGATGACTTGGATTGTTGGCCACAACGTCAGGAGTTCGGTATTGAATTTACTTGTAGTTTATCCAATTCAATAAATATAGATTAGACTTGAATTTAATTTAGTTGACGCGTTATAGTTCATGCAGGTTGTAGTTGAGCTAGTGATGCTTGGTAGAATCTCGAGCCCAGCGGTAGTAATGGGACTACTTATCTATTTGAGAGGCATGATATCCATGCAGTTCTTAGGGTATCTAGGAGAGGGAGATTGTTTCAATTGGCTTTGCAAACGTAACCGGCTTTTTAGTTATTTTCGGACTGGTTATGGGAATGGAACCTCTATGCAGTTTGGCACAGTTGGTTAGAGATTTATGGAAAGCATTCCTTAAAAGTAAAACATTACATATGCAGGACGAATATTGGGTTGTGTTAGATAGGAAATTTAGTAGTCTTGTTTGGTTTTGTTTGGGGAATTTAGTGCTCCTGAATGTTGTAGATGAATGTTCTGCCAACCTTTTGAGAAATGATTAGAAAGTTGTACCAGACCAAATCATTGGTGAACAAGCATCTTCTATGGAAGTAGTATTTTTTTAGGGTAGGTGATAAGGATTAGGTTATTGAACAATGCATTTAATACTATTGTATACTAACTAGATTTTTTCTTGTAAAGATGGAGTAAGAAGATATATGCGTGGTCCTATTATGGTTTTTATTGGTAGACTTATGAAACAATCTAGCAATGGCCATTTGATGCACTAATTCAAATTTTTTTCTTTTGTTTGCATGATAAGGTAGTGGACTCTCTTGTCCCAAATGTTGTGAGTTGGAAAGATTATAAATTGGATGGTCTAAGGAAAAGAAAAGAAGGATAAGAAAACAAGACTAGATCTAAGTCTCAAGGGAGATCCGAGTCTGCTAGAAAATAAAAGGAAATATGTTGGAGGTGTTGAAAGAAAGCTGGAATCAAGAAGGAATGCAAGTAGAACTAGAAATGAAAGAATGAATTAAATGGGGAATTATATTTTAAATCCTTTTAGGCTGAATTAAAAATGTGTTATAGATTTTCTTACACATGCATGTCAGGATGAATGGAAGATTTTTTTTGTGTGCTTCTTTCTACATGACTTCTCCCAACGAGTGATTTTATAACTATGAGAAATTTGATGGTAGAAAGATCTTTCTCAGTGTCAAATCGTTTCCAAGTATTGTTGTGCATAGTTGAGTCAATATTAGATCTTTTGATAGGAGGATACAATTTATTTTGGGAGCTTTGCACATTCCAAGTTTGGCACAAGACGTATTAGCTAGTAGTAATATAAATGATGTGAGTGTGTAATTAGTGTTCATTGAGTGATGTTTTTGGAAAAGGGACTTTTGTTTAGAACTCTTTTCCACATTTATGTTAGCACCCATATTAGTTTAGTGATACCTCTTAATATATGCTTACAAGATCAATAATTATAGAAAAGGGAATTAGGAATTGTAGTAAAGGCACACATGTCAAAGACCTGTGGTAATGTTGAATGTTGCATGGGTTCACATGTTCTCACCTTAGAAACCAAGCTACTAGCTAAGAGGAATATGTTGTGGCATGGCCACATGGGCCACACTGGTGCAAAGGGTCTTAGGAATTAAAACACAAATCTTGTATAAGAGTTAACTAATTGTTTTCTTGATTCAAACTATTGTGAATATAAAATTTATTGAAAAAAAATAATGTTCAACTTTATTCAAGATGCTTAAGTCTAGTGTGATTTTTGATGTTATTCATAGTGATGTGTCAAGTCTTGTAGACATGCTTGATTGGAAAAAACCATGTATTATTTTACTTTAATTGATGATCAAACCGTTGAAAATAAATAATGGTAAATAATTTATTTATAAGTAAAATTTCATAGATTCAATAAAAAGGAATGATATTAAATGTAATATTACAACTCCATAGACTTCTAAAAAAATAGAGTAATTTGCTAAGGGAAAGGATGATAAGTATGTTTAGTGGGGGCTAGTTTAGAATAGGGGGAGGTGATTACTACTTGTTGTTACTTAATTAGTGGGTCCCATTTATTAGCAATTATCGATGAAACCAACATTGTGGTTTGGATAAGAAGAAAGAGCACAATTAAATATCCTTTAGTATTTGGTTGTGATGCATATGTACTTGTGTGCTCATAAAGAAGAGGTCAAAATTGTAATATAAAGTAGTAAAGTGTATATTTTTTAGTTATAGTAAAGATAAAATAATACAAGTTATGATTGACATAATGTGAAATTTATTATATAGCTAGAATATGATCTTGAGAGAGATTGGGTATTCTTCTATAGTTGAGCAACTAGATGGGAGTGTTAATTCTACAATGCAATGATAACCAAAGGCCAAGATAATTATGCTTGAAGGTGAAACAAAAGGTTTTGATGTAATTTATGAGGATGCTAGTATAAAGAGATTAAAGAAATTAAAATATAAAAATAAAATATTAATTATGGTGAAAATATTTTATAACAATATTCCTTTATAAGGGGACAACCACCTAAAACAACTTGGATTTGGATAGCTCCAACAGGCTTTAACAAGAACATACTACTTCACATGATGATAATAACTAACCTAGACCTCCTATATGCACCTTACTTATGTCTTGGATGACATCCAAGCTAACCTTGATATGTGCTTATAACCCATAGGACAATCTAAATAGCTATATATGATTATAATAATGATTATATAATTTTGAAGAGCTAAAGTAGCTACAAGATAAATATTCATAACCTAATACATTCTATAAGGAGAGAAGAGTTATGGGAAGGATAAATAGAAGATACAAAGTATAAGGAGTTATAATGGACTGAAATTAATGCATTGAGATATAAATATAGGATACATGGTTATCAAGTCCAATATTGTGTATTATGTTTTCTTTCTATTTAAGTACCTAAAATAGATCCAAAATAAATTTTAAAATTACTTCTATAGAACTAATTTTGGGGTTATTAGACTAGAATTGTAGTCTAAACCCTTTGAGAAAAAAACTCTAGCCTATCTCCTTTCGATTTCCTGCTACTATTAGTTTCATTGCTAGGAAATTGGTTAGCTTGTGTTGGGGTTTCTTCCAGAAATAAAGTTTTCAAATTCTAACCATTACCAATCAAGAAGAGAGCAAGAGATAAAGGAAGACAAACAAGGGTGCGTGTTAAGGAAACTAGGTCAAAGCAACATCCACAAATATTTAAAGAGTTAAGGGAAAAGATGGATTAAGAGATGAAAGACATCACCCTTGATAAGGGAAGAAGATTGCTGTAGGGGTTTCAATTTTACCTGGATGGATAACTAATGCAGCCATAGTATTTGATAATTTGAAATCTAATTGGAATATCTAGGTCAAACTAAATGCATATGTTGCTGATTAAATTTAGACTAGATCAAGACTTAATATTGATGATAAATCTCTATTTGTTTGGGCATTATACCAAATAGGAAAAAGGCCACTAACAATATATGATCCAAGTAATATTTATGGATAACTTCTTGTCCAAATAATTAAGGACACAAATCTAGTGGATGCAGATAACTTGATAATTAATGCAACAAATTTTACTAAAGCTCATGTGGAAAAATTAATAAAGTAAAACACATGGTGCAAGGCAAATAATTAATACTTGAGAGAAGAAAATATGCAGCTAAGGGATAAGTTGGGATCTTCTTCAAGGCCTCTCCCATTGCCATCAGTTGATGCATCCAATTATTCTAGAGAACACTCTTATAAGTCTCTATAGAAAAAAATCATTTGAAAAAAGAGACTGAGAAGCTTAGAGAAAGAGAAAAACAACTAAGAATGGAGTTAAAAACATCAAAATCTAACATGGTCATAGAATTAGTGAAATTGAGATTTAAAAAAATGTTGGCACATGTTGAGAAATTTTGGCTAATATATGTTGGGACTAGGAAGGATTTTGATGAGTAGAAGAGGTAAGAAATAAAATTAAGGTGCTTAAGAAAAAACTTGAAATAAAAAATGGGACCTTTGACTATTTTAGATGTAATGCTCAAAACAAAGGGAAGAAACAATAAAGAGTTGCATGAAAAGATTACAAATGTAACTATTGGTAGCATGAAGAAGATAAACAAATTGATGCAACAACAAAAAAGTTTCATGATAATCCTGTAAGGAGCTCAAAAGATATGACCAAATAAAGGATACATTGATCCCTTCATTCCTCAAGAAAGATACAAGACTACTAAAAGAAACTGGAGCTTGTAGCTGAGATTTTAGAATGGTAAGCATGTTGTGTTTCAAATGCTTTAGATAATTTATTAAAGGTGGTATGGAAATGAAATGTGGTCTTACTCCATTTAGTACATTAATATGAAATGCTAAATCACAAAGTTTATTATAATATGTTCTATTCATTCTTATGATGTTGCTTGAAATTTTATTTACTGTATGTTCTATACTATTATTCATTTATCTATACTGGCACGTAGCTGTTATAGACAAAATTTATTTTCGCCATATCGTCATGTCATCGGATAGCTAATAATTGATGTTGTTGAGATAGATTCAATATAAGATAAATTCACCAAAGAAAATATATTTAAGTCAGTTTAATTAATAAAACTTCAAAGTTATAGCATTTTTTTATAGCTAGCATATGTTCCAGACACTTGAGATTATTTGCAATTTTCAAGAACTACTGAGTTCATGTGGAACGGGGAACCCCATTGACGATTGTTGGCGTTGTGATCCCTACTGGGTTAATAACAGATAGAGACTAGCTAACTGTGCTATCGGATTCGACAAAAATGCCATCAAAGGTAAGAATGGGAGATTTTATATAGTTACGAATCCAAATGACGATGACCCGGTCAATCCTCGACATGGCACTCTGTGACACGCTGTTATTCAAACTGAGCCTTGCTAGATTATTTTCCAAAGAGATATGGTTATTTAGCTCAAGGAGGAGCTTATCATTAAAAATTACAAGACAATCGATGGTAGAGGCGCTAATGTTCATATAGAAAACAGACCTTGCATTACAATACAATATTTGACCAATATCATCATACATGGCATCCATATCCATGATTGTAAGCCTGCAGGAAATACAAATGTGAGGAGCTCCCTGACTCATTATGGGTACAAAGCCAGGAGTGACGAAGATGGAATTTCTATCTTTGGAGGAAGTGCAATTTGGGTAGATCACTGTTTGCTGTCAAGCTGCGCAGATGGACTGATGGATGCCATAATGGGTCCCACTGCTATAACCATTTCAAACAAATTTTTCACTCACCATAACAAGGTGCTTTAAACTTCTTGTTTGGTCTGCCATAAATTTACTTTATTTATAAAAGGTTTCACTATTGTACTTTTATCACATGGATCTTAGAGTAGGGTACTAAAAGGCAATTATTAGACAGAAACATAAATAAATGTTAGTATTAATAAACTTGTCGATAGAGCGCTATTTCTCAAGTTAGGTATATATATTATTTTTGTAGGTGATGCTTCTTGGACACAATGATGCCTATACCCAAGACGTCAAAATGCAAGTAATAGTTGCATTCAACCACTTTGGAGAAGAGCTTGTTCAGCTAATGCCCAGGTTTGAATAAAATTTTATAACTACTGTGTATTTCTTTTACGAAGAACACAATACAACTTGCTGACGTTTATTTGTTTAAGTTTAAGAAATGAATGTTATGATGTAGATGTAGATGCCGACATGGATACTTCCATGTGGTGAACAATGATTACATCCATTGGGAAATCTATGCAATCGGGGGAAGTGCAAACCCCAACATTAACAGCCAAGTAAATAGATTCTTTACTCCTCATAATCTATTCCAAAAGTAGGTAAAAGATCCTTACAACTCATGTCTCTTATATATTTGGTATTCAAGGGATGTAGAATAGTTATGGTATGGGTAATGTGCAGGTGACAAAGCCCAAAGATTCAACAGAAGGTAATTGGAGATCAGTGGGAGATCTGATTTTAAATGGGGCATTCTTCACAGCATCAGGAGTTGGAGCATCCTCAAACTATGCCAAAGCTTCGAGTATGGAAGCAAGACCTTCCTCTATTGTGGGCTCTATAACTACAAATTTAGGTGTTCTCACCTGCACTTTGGTCATTAATTACCAAAGGGGAATATATCAGTAATCTTATTCTCAAATTTGAAGCATAGTGGTGGAACGTTAAGTCAATATGGTTTTTATTATTTTGATTGCCACTAAAAATAATTTTTAAGCTATGCTTCACAAGGACTGCGGTATATAGATGTGAATAGTTGAATTTATGTCTATACTAGTATTTAAGAAAACTAATTCGTGTGAGTTTATTTTTTAACTATTAACACACCTTGTATAATTGCACACAACACAACTAAATAAATTCACTCTAACGGGACTTGTATTGACCTTTCGAGTTTAATTTCTCTATTACTATTTTATTTAATATAAAATAGAGTATAATTAACTCATAGAAAGTGAGATATTTTAGAGTAGAGTCGCCTTTCCATTTAGATTAATTAAAAAGTAAATATAATTAATTTTTAATATATTAATTTAGATTAAATAGATTGAAAGTTGACAAAAATAAATGGTGTAAATTGATTTTTTTAAAGAAACATAAGGGTATGGATATTTACTTATTACACTAATGTCGAAGATAATATTGATGCAGTGTATAGTCCACTCACTTCTATATCAAAAATAGATGATTTGAAAAACTTTCATTGTGAAAGATTGTATACAAAATATTAATTGAACTTAAGTTAATTATGTGATTCTAGATTAATTTTATATTATACATGTCTAATTTGTAACTCTAGACCTTATCTATCACAATATATACTTTTTCTCTTTGATTTTCTAGATTCTATACTCCTCATTGATTGTTAAGGACTTGGTATATTTATAACTACATCATAAAGATAGTGAAATAATCAATGGTCATGTTCTCCTACTCCCTTAATTAGAATAGTTTTTTGATTGTGATAAAGATACTTAGATGTTGATTTTGATACAATATTTTTATTCCATTTAAAGTTCCAAATGAAAATGTTCATAAGCTCATTCTAGATATGAATAAGTCAATGATTGCTTAATGGTTAATTAATGTCTTTAAATTTGAAGCCATGCTAGATAATTCCATGTTTTACAAACTCAACTCCCAATGGCTATGAGGAAAGAGGAGAATTTTAAAATTTGAAACAAATTTATTTTTCCTTAAAATTCAAGCCAAGAAAGATCAATCCTCAATGCTACAAAAATGGTCCATTGCAAAAAGATATATAATACAATGATCATGGGTAAATGTATGCAAATATAGGACAAAAAATAATGGGAATGCTTGAATATAAATATAGATAGGATATAGATAAGAATGGATATATATTCATGTATGGAAATAGGAGTAGCAGAACATAGATTGAAATTAGGGAAGGTGCCAAACTTATTAAAAATGGTTTTTGCATGCAAAAAATATTTTTTCTTTCTAGTGACTAAAAAATGAGTTTCTAATGCAAAACTTCAAATGGCTCCTGTAAAAGTTTTTAAATTCTAACATTTGATTTCTAATTTTTTTCTTCCAAGCTTTGATGTTTTTGAAAAAAAAGTCAATTGTGACTTTATCCAACCTTTTGGATGCTTTGGAAATGTCAAAAATTCTGCCAAAATTACCTAAATGCTACAATCACACAAACCTCCCAAGAATATAACTATGCAAAGTAGATTATAGGGATGCTTATTCTTTTGTTAAGTTGTACTTATTATTAGGGCTATGCAAGGATGTAGGAGAAGAGAATACTTGGTTTTTTAATATTATAGCTATCAGTTAGTCTCAAATCATTAAAAAACTAGATAATAAAATTAATTGTACTAGACAACAAGTTCCAATACCATGTTATATTCTTTGGGAAGTGATAATCGGGCTAGAATATCATGTCTGACCTAGATCTTGTTCAACTACAATTAATAGATAATCGAATAGCAAATAGTAGAGCCAAAATCTGAAATGAAAGAATAATATAGACAATGCAAGAGAGCTTGAGAATACTCTTGATACGCTCACCAAGCTACCAATAGGTGCATTAACTCCTACTACCCATAAAATATGGGAAGTTTTACCCACTTGACAAATGTCAAAATATGTAGCATAACCTCCTTAAGTGAAGATAGAAAAGAAGCTATAATTAGTGGCATAAAAGCCAAAAGAGGGTGAGACAATCAATTACCCTATAACCTACTAAAGGTAAGAACAAACTAGTAGTTATGGAAGGAGGGACAACAAGCCAAAAGAGGGTGTGTGACTCAATTACTCATGTGTTAGAAAGTCGTACATGTAGTTTATGTATTTTTCAATGTTTATTCACATTAACCACTCCTAATAAACCTAAGAAGCTTAAATAATATTTGTAGGAAAAAGAATAACCTCTAACATATGGAAATAAAAAACCTACACTAACAACTACTATGTGGTAAAAGGAAAGGATTCATTAGCATATAAATTGAAGCAATACTTATATGGTGTCCAATGATCTCCAAAATTATGGTTTCAAAAGTTTAATTCATATGCTTTGTATTATAATCTAGTGTATTTCCTAGTTGTGTTGGTTGCCTATATAGCTGGTTGGATATTGGACTTTGGTTTTGGTTGGGTTGGTTTTATGTACTAGATGGCAGTCATCAGGATGCCGATAATTGTTTCTTCTTTCCCCTATTTTTTGTGTTATGTTGTTTATAGACTTTACTTTCTACTGTATTGGGTGTTGGGCCCCTTAGCAACTATTTAATTACTAAAAATAAAACTTTATGATGATAATAAATCTCTTTTTATCAATTTATGCATAGATCATATGTTGATATTTGGTAACAATGAATGGATGATTAGAGATATGGTATATCAAATTTCATTACATTTCAACATAAACAATTAGGGGTTCCTATATGCATCCTAGGCATTGAAAAGTGAGAGAAATAAGAAATGTTTGATTGGGATAGAATATGTATGTTGAATTTGTGTTGTAATATTTTAGTATGGAGAATTATATAGTAGGAAATGATTCTATTTTTTGGGTACTAAGTTATTAGTTAGGTAATATATACATCTTCACCGTTAAATGTAGAGTATATATTGCATGTTCCTTACACTAGTCTACTTCATATTCTAATTTATGTTATGTTTTACATAAAGCTATACATTGGTGATGAAATGGGAGCCTCAGGTTATTATATGGCTAATATTGGCATAGAGCATTGAGCAACAATTAAGAGAGACTTAAGGTGAATGCACAACACTATAAATTATTATATCTTCTACTATGGTGATTACTCACAAGGGATTGTTGACTTAGACTAGATAGGAGATGTAGATCATAAAATATCTACTAGTGGCTATTTCTTTAGCCTATTTAGTGTTTCTATTACTTGAATGAGCAAGTGATGGGTTGTAGTCATTTATCCATTGTAGAGGTATAGTATATGACAATTAGTAATTCCTATAAGGAGGCGAGTTGGTTTTAGAGTTTTTGTTGAATTGTTGGCCTTATTCAAGCAGTAGTTTAAATTCAATGTGAGAGTCAAGGTGTCATTAGCTTGGCCAAAACCCAATTTTTTGTGTATAAATGAAGCATATAGATGCACAATACCATTTTTCTCATCATATGGTTGAGGATAGTGGATGATGATTGAAAATGTTGACTCTTTGGTGATTGTTTTAGATGATTTGATGAAGCATGTAAGCACAAATAACATTAGATGGTGTAATAAATATAATGGTCTCATAGTCCTTAATACTTATATGATAATATTCCCTTTATGCTTTTGCAAGGTATTTGAAATAAGTGGGAGAATTCTAGAAAACCATTGTCTCAACCATATTTTTTTCATATCTAATTATTTAATAATTAAATTTTACATGTATTTCTATTATCACTGTTAGTGTGGTATGTTTCTACTATCATATTCATGTTAGACTTGTACCATCCACTTAGAATTGGACAAGCTCTCACCTTATAGTTCTATATCAAAGGTAAAATCAGCTAAATTATGCAAGTCGCTAGGAAAAGAGGGGCATATTAACTTGAATGGCCTTCCTAAAGGTCCTTAATTTTGAACTTTTACCAAATAAGGGAGTACCAACAATCAAAATTTGACTACTTGAGCATCATGATTATTTCATTGTTCATGCTTGCCTTCCATCCCCAACTAATAACTATACGCAAATTGGAGGACGTGCATGAATTTACTCATGAGATTTCATGGTCTACATTATCATCGTGCACGGAGTGCATTTGGCTATTATTTTTATTCCTTTAATTCTTCTAAGCATACTTTCGTCAAGATTTTATTTGCTTTTGGAAACAAGGTTGTACTAGCCTTCTAGCTTAAAAATGATGTAATGGCCCCATGCAAGTTCATGTGGCTGCAAAAACTTTTCTTTCTTTTTATTTAAAAATTACATTTAGATTTGTGATATGAATATAATTTTAGTTGATGAGGGATGGAGGAGACCACCAACTATAAGGAAATGTGGATGCCACATCCCACGATGAAGTCAAAAGCTACATGTGCTATATGGAGTTTGTTCTGATCTTTTATCATTGAACAACATAGCAAAAACAACCATGGAGAACAGATTGTTGTAAAAGCCATGTGACTTTTTTTCTACACATGAGAAATTTGTTATTTGTGAAAAAGCATGGAGATACTCTTCAAGTGTGCACACATAACATTGAGAGTCATCCTTAATTAAAGTTTGATGTAGATGGTCAGTGTCTCATACCCATCCTGACTACGACCAGTTGAATTGTTGCAAAGCATGTTGTGAGGTCGGTATTGAGCTTCTTTGTATTTACCAAATTTAAAGAATATAAACTAGAGTTGGATTTAGTTTAGTTGGCATGTTATATTCTATGCAGGTTGTGGAGGAGCTACTGATGCTTGGTAGAATATCAAGCTAGTGGTAGTAATGGGACTACTTTTCTACATGAGATGCATGATATCCCTGTAGTTCTTGGGCTACCTTAGAGATCTGGAGGTGGCAAGAGGTTCTCATTGAATTGGCCTTGAAAATGTAACAGGCTATTCTATTATTTATGGACTGGGTATGGGAATGGAACCTCTATGCTATTAGGGTTAGTCGGTTTGAGATCTATGGAAAGATTTCACTAGAAGTAAAACAACAGGCATGAAGGATGAAGACTGGGTTGTCTTAGATAGGAAATATAGTAGTCTTATTTGGCTATGTCTGGGAAATTTAATGCTCTTGAATGTTGTACATGAATCCTTTGCAACCCCTTTTTATAAAGTTAGGAAAGTTGTACCACACCATATCATTGGTGAACAAGCATCTTCTATGTAAGTAGTATTCTTTGAGGGTGGTTGATATGGATTCATTTGTTGAGCACTTTATTTCATTTAACACTATTGTAAACGAAAGATGGAGGAAGAAGTTATAGGAATGGTCTTATGACATTCTTTTCTACACATATGGAGCAATCTATTGATGAAAATTTGAAGCACTACTTAAAATTTTGTGCTTGATGAGGTAATGTCTTCTCTTCTCCCAAATGGTCTTTCATAGATAGAATAGTACAAGTGGCGTAGCTTTCTTTATTGGTGATAGCCTTATATCATGGTTGAGCTAAAATAAGGATTTCGTATCTTAGTCTATGGTAGAAGCAAAATATATTGTAATAGTTTCTTGTTGCATTTAGGTTTTATAGATAAAAAAGAAATTGTAGCAGATGGAGACTAAATTTGAAGAACCCATGCCAATACTTTGTTACAATACAAGTACTATAAACATTTCAAATGATTGGGTAACACATTCACAAAAAAAACCATATCTCAATTAAGTATCACTATCTAAGAGAGAAGGTTGCAAGGAAATAAGTGAAGATAGAATATGTTGAAACAAAGGAGAGATCATTACAAAACCTTTTCATAAGGAGACAATTTAATATCTTGGCTAGAATTTGGGAGTGGTATCTCCCTCCTCTTAAATGAAGAGGAAGTTAGTATATGTTGAGTAGGAGTGTTGACTCCTCACTGCAAGTAGTCTTGGTGGTATTGTGAAAAAAAATTACAAAAGGTATTAGTAGATTAATTTTTCCTCACAAAAGGAGCAAGAGTTGAAGACTAAGAATCAAAGTGGATATTTGTCATTGATGTCAAAGGGGGAGAAAGGAAGCCAAAATTCTACACCATTTGGGGAAGAAAGGATTGAGAGAGAGAGAGAGAGAGAGAGAGAGAGAGAGAGAGAGAGAGAGAGAGAGAGAGAGAGAGAGAGAGAGAGATAGAGAGAGAGAGAGAGAGAGAGAGAGAGAGAGAGAGAGAGAGAGAGAGAGAGAGAGTCCAATTACAAGAGCACAAAGCCAAACTTGAGCAGAATTAAAGTCTAGTTACAATGGAAGCAAATTTTCTACACAAGGGGAGCCCCTAATTTCCATTACGAGGCGTATTTTATTAGTAGCATTTTTTGTGTTTGGAACCAATGACAAAGGGGGAGATTGTTGAAATTTATATTTTCATTAATGTCAAAGGAGGTAGTTAAGGATGTATATAAATTATCATTATGTTACCCTTAATATCCAGTTTTAAAAAATTAGAATAATTTTAATTAATATTATGTCATATAAAATAATTATTGATCTAGATAAATAGAGTCAAGTTATGTTAAATACATCATTCAATATAGTATGTCACTAGTATCATCTTAATCAATTTTTTATTGTTGAAGGATTTGGAAGTATTTGTGATATATATATGAAGTCCATTCCTCAAAAACTATATCCACTAGCACAATATTTTATACCACATTCTACCATAGTTATATTTTGAGGCTTGTAGTTTGGAAGATAAATAAGGCTACACACAAAGACATATCTATTCAAGTTGCAAAGGTGGACTTCAATAACATGAAAAGTTAGGGTCAACATTATGCTCATAGAGATCACTTCACAATATATTATGACTTTTTTGATGAATGGGTCAAATTATTGCACTATGAACCAACTATAGGAAGCATACGAAAGTGTACTAAGACCAACTAATTTTTTTTCGTAAAGAATAGCATCATCCAACTCTTGGAGTCGCATGTTGGATCTTGGTTTAAGCCTTTTACATGTTTGGTCTAAAGTATGCATGTGGCAAACGTGTGAATGTTGTAAATAAGTTATAAGATGAGTTGTGATTATATATAACGTAGGGATGCATAAGTGTAATTGGATTCATTTCAAGAGTAATTCTTGCTAGTAGAACTAATAACCATGGCAAAAGTTATGTAAGTTGTCTACTAAATTTTAGGTTAAGTGGGCAAAATCAATTGAAGGTCTCATGCACTTTGAGAGGGTTGTAAAAATTTGATTAGATCAAGGTGATGCTAAAGGTTCATCCTTGAAGATCTGCATATCATATCTTTCATGTATAGTTATTGTATTTAAGGTTGGTGCCTCATGATCATAGTTGGTGTTCACTTCTTAGACTTGGGGATTGGTGTCTCCTATGGGTTGATACAAACAAAATATTGTAAGTTTATTATTTAGTTTATGAGGCTAGATTTAGATATCAGATCCAAGCAACTTTTCTCGCCATGGTTTTTGCCTTAAGTTTGTACATAAATCTAGTATTATTTTGTGTTGATGTCCTCTTATCTTGTCTTATCTTATCAGTTTCTATGATGTTTGGAGAAGTTATCAAGGGTAATTAATTTGGATTTGGCATCTACTAATTACAATTCTCTTAGTGCCTATGTGTGATTAACACACATAATATATGCATTCTATTAAGAACAATAACCACTATTTCTTTTATTCTGATTCAAAAGAACTATCTAGATTTCCTTGAATATGACCTTCTATTTATGTCACTTTGTGCAATCTTCCTTTATTCATAATGTATCTTTGTTCAAGACAAAAATCAAGTCCGTGTAGCAGTAACAAGTTGTCCTATATTGTCTAACAATGTAAAAGTTTATTGGTTATTTTGCATAGTTTAAAAATTTGGATTTATAAGTTTTGAATTTCATAAATACTTTTCCTTTGTAATAATTCTTTGTAAGTAATTTAGAATGATATTTTTGTATTAAAATTTAGCTATTAATGAATTGTAAATGAATACATTAACTCACAATTTAATTATAATCATTAGCATATTATTACTCATGGATTTGTTTAGGTCAACCCAAGAGTATAGCAAGTAATCCTTAGCTTGACTAAATCCATCCATTGATTATTACCATTTATTTATAATTAGATTAGTAGTAGATCAATAAAATAGATATTTATTTATATATTAATAAATGCATAGAGTAGCATACATCAATATAAGAATGCAAGTAGTTATTAAGAGAATTTAAGTAAGAGGTGTAGAGATGTTATTAAAGCTTAAACTTTATTAAGTTATAACATTAAATGTATAGAAATAAATTCATTAGTCAACAATATTAAACTTGAATATATTCTTTCTGTATATCTTAAGATGAAGAAGTTATTATTTGAATGCCTCTACAATACTTTGTTTGGATTAAAAATAGAAAGACTTTTTAAAATCACAAGACAAATATATAAAATAGGATAATAAGGATAGAAATGAGAGAAATGGACTCTTGGGTCAAGGGTAAGATGTAAGCCCTTATCCCTTACCATATAGAAATAATAAATTTTGTTTTTATTTTGTGATTGTTGAATATTGAACTTTGACTTAGTGAAAACTCTAATGATAATATGATAGTCTGTATTTTTAAATGTAAAGCATAAGGGTGGAATTTCATATTAATCTCATGTTGACATGATCGTATAGTTTCTTGACTAGATGATAGTTCCTTACCATTAAATGGTTAACCATCTTTAAAGTTTATGACTATATATATAAATATTAAATGGATTTGATCTTATATTGTGATTGTTTGATCATGATAACACTTTTTAATCAAAGGAGTGATTAGATGAATATGATATTTAATATTATAATCAAATCTAAGGTAGAAAGTTTATTCTAAGATAGAAAATATCTTCTATTATCAAAATATTTGAATCAATTAGATTTAATGAATGCAACTAAGTTATTTATGATAATCATTTCTTATCAATTTATAACATGTTAATGATATAATGTTAGTGAATTTATGCATCATATAATAACTCATGAATTAGTTGTTAAGTATATCATTTAGAAGATTTAATAATGAATTAGCATTTAATATGTCTTGCATGATATCAGGTTAATTAGATAGATTGATAGTTACCTTTTCTTTTGTACTCTTATACATGTGTCTGTATGAGTTTTATACTCTCAAGATCATGTTTAGAGAAATCTTGTTATTGGTATTCTTATGTACTAATGTGTTTGAAATCAAATTTTATGCTAAATTTAATTATCAAGAAGATAATACTTGTTAGATGCTTCTATTTTCCTATGACTACTTTGTATACTTGTGAATTCAATTCTTGTTTCTGTAAATGGATGGTGCTAAACATGGAGAACCATAGAAGGATTGAGTATCACCTCTATATATCTATCAACAAATGACTTAAAAAGATGCATTGGGAAAAACATGTTTTATCAAATTTTAATATTAGACCATGCTACTACTTTTGATCATTCAAAACTCATACTCTTTGCCATATCATAATATTGTTATATTAGCGTGTGTGTGTGCACACACACACACACACACAAACAAACATAGAGAGAGAGAGAGAGAGAGAGAGAGAGAGAGAGAGAGAGAGAGAGAGAGAGAGAGAGAGAGAGAGAGAGAGAGAGAGAGAGAGAGAGAGAGAGAGAGAGAGAGAGAGAGAGAGTATATCATGCTACATAGATTTCATCACTCCTACTTGTTTAAGATTTCTTGACATCTATGTGTTGGGCCAGGTATTCTTCATGCCAAGAAGAGTTTGAGGGGAGTGTAAAGATTTGTGGTTCGGTAGATAAGTTCTTCGATGATGCTCTCACCCAATGTGTGCTTGTTGGAGATAGTGTGTCCAGAGTTCCTCTTAGGGTTACCTTTATTTTTGTAGTCTTTGTAATTGACCTTTTGATGTTATGTAAAGAAAATTGTTTCCTTATGACATGGCTTGTCAATGGCTTTTGTACTTAGACGTCATGTTTCCATTCTAATATATTTGAACATGTTATTTTAAATGTTTTAGAATAATGTGTATTTTATGCTATATCATTATTTTAATAATATGAAGGTCCTTATAGTTTGAAATTATTATTGTCTCAAAACTTTAAAAATATCAAAATTGACACATTACTAACTCATGTGAATGCACATTGATATATTCAAAGCAATTTCACTTGTAGTTGGGTTTGTTTCATGTAAGATAAATAAATTTACCAAATATTTAATATATTTTCAATGTGAGTACATATAAGAGGCATTTTTATAATTTATTATTTTTGTATTTATAATTTAATAACAAGTCATCTAGTGTAAAAATACTCTAATAATAAGAGGTGGTAGAAAATTTTGATAGAATTTATGATATAAGGACTCATGTTCAACTTTAATATTATTTTATGTGGCATGGAAACTGAGATGTTTACTTCTAAAAATGGTTTACAAATCCAATCACATAGAACTATTTGGACTTTTGCTAATGCTATTTAAATGATTTTTATTTGATAAAAAAAAAAAATCTCATATAATTAATTACTCCATCTAATAGTAAAAAAACATAAGTATTAGAAAGCCTTCTATTATTCACAGCTCCTTTTTATAAGTAAGAGCTACACAATTAGAAGTTCTAGAAATGAATGATCTTATTAGATCAATATAAATAACAATTAGTTCACCATTCATACTTCTTACAAAAGCCTTCTCACTATTAGGCTGTGTGTGTCATACAATTCAATAGAATTAAAAGTTGAATTAATGCACAAAAATGTTCCAATAGTATCATATGTCTTTATTATTTTTAAAAGTTGAATATTTAGTTTGATTAAAGATATATTTCAGGTTGAGCTAGCCATCCAAACTAAAAACATAGAATGATTCAACATATTATTTAAAAGTTCATATTATTAAATTGATATGATGTAGAACCCCCTTCAATATGAACCCCCTTCAATATGACTAAGGCTGAGAATAGTGATAAATATCATGTTGAGAAGCCGGAGCTTGTAGTTCAAATGGTAGAAAGGTAACCATCTCGCCTTTCAGATGATTTAGACATTTTAGAGAATTTATTTATGGTAGTATAGAAATGAAATCCAATATCTTATTGAATTTACTACATTACTATGAAATCCTTAATGACAAGGTTTATTATAAATGTTCTATTTATTCTTATGCTTTTCCTCGACGTTTTCTTCAGTGTAATTTCTATAATATTATTCTTGTAACTGTAGTTGGTATGCAGTAGTTATAGAACAAATTTCTATCACCCATATCATCATGCCATTGGATAATTAACAATTGTCGTCATTGAGACAGATTCAACGAAAGAAAATTCACTACAGAAAAGATATTTAAGTCAGTTCAATTAAGAGAATTTCAAAGTTCTAGCATTTTTTTAAAGCTAGCATATATTACAGACAGTTGAGATTATTTACTTCAAGAACTATTGTGCAGGAGTTTAAATAATTCGAAAAGAAAGCTGAGCTCGTGCGAAACGGGGAACCCCATCGATGACTCTTGGCGTTGTGATCCTAACTGGGTTAACAACCGAAAGAGACTGGCTGATTGTGCCATCGGATTTGACAAAAACGCCATTGGAGGTAAGAATGGCAGATCCAAATAACGATGACCCGGTCAATCCTCGACCTGGCACTCTGCGGCACGCTGTTATTCAAACCGAACCTCTCTGGATTATTTTCCAAACAGATATGGTTATTCAGCTCAAGGAGGAGCTTATCATGAACAGTTATAAGACTATTGATGGTAGAGGTGCCAATGTTCATATAGCAAATGGAGCTTGCATTACAATTCAGTATGTGACCAATATTATCATTCATGGAGTTCATATCCACGACTGTAAACCTGCGGGAAATACAAATGTTAGGAGCTCCCCGACCCATTATGGGTTTAGAACCAAGAGTGATGGAGATGGGATTTCTATCTTTGGATCAAGCGCAATTTGGGTTGACCACTGTTCATTGTCAAATTGCGCAGATGGATTGATCGACGCCATCAGGGGTTCCACTGCTATAACCATTTCAAACAACTTTTTCACTCACCATGACAAGGTGCTCAAAACTGCTTGTTTGGTCTACCATAAATATACTTTTCTTTGAAACTAGGTTTCACAATTGTTTTTTTTATCCGAGGATTTTAGGGTAGGGTACTAAAAGCCTATTACTAGACTTGAACGAAAAAAATGTGAGTATTTACTAAATTGTCGATAGAACGCTATTTCTCAAATCCAATAATTATTGGCTTTTTGCAGGTGATGCTCCTGGGACACAGCGATGCCTACACCGAGGACGTCAAAATGCAAGTAACAGTTACTTTCAACCACTTTGGAAAAGGGCTTGTTCAACGTATGCTCAGGTGTGAATAGATATTCCTTGCACAAAGACCACGAATATACACCTTGCTGAAGTTTATTTGCTCAAGTCTTTAAGATATTAACGTTATGATGCAGATGTTGACATGGATACTTTCATGTGGTGAACAATGATTACACCCACTGGGAAATGTATGCAATCGGGGGAAGTGCAAACCCCACCATTAACAGCCAAGGCAACAGATTCCTTGCTCCTGATAATCGATTCCACAAGGAGGTAAAAGACCTGTACAACTCATGTCTCTTATATTTTTGGTATTTAACGGTTGTAGTATAGTTATAGTATGGGTAATGTGCAGGTTACAAAGCACCAAGATTCAACAGAAGGCAACTGGAGATCAGTGGGAGATCTTATGTTAAATGGAGCATTCTTCACAGCATCAAGGGCTAAAGCATCCTCAAGCTATGCCAAAGTTTCGAGTATGGCGGCATGTCCTTCCTCTATTGTGGGCTCTATCACTGCAAGTTCGGGTGTTCTCACCTGCAGAAAAGTTTCCAGTTGTTAGACCAAATGCATGCATTATAGACAAATTCTTAGGAATCCCTCAATTCTGTTACTTTGCAAGCATGAGCACACGAAATGAGGCTTCTTAGTTATTTTTGTTTTGTTTGCCGAGACTCTCCTGTCAACTTTCACTAAAGATGAATATATGGAAAATATCGAATAATATTTTTCTCAAATTTGAAGCGTAGTGGTAGAACGTCAAGCCAATGTTTGTTTATATTATCTCAATTATCACTTAAAAGCATCTCTTAGGTAAATCTCACAAGAACTGCAATATATAGATAGGAAATAGTTGAATTTATGTTCATACCAGTAATTAAAAAAACTAATTTATGCGAATGTTTCTTGAAACTATGAACACACCCGGTGTAATTGCATACGATGCAACAGTCAATGTCAAAAATAATTTGTGTAAATTGATGTTATTTTAGGAAATTAAATGTATAAGGGTATACAAAATCTTAATTGATCTTAGGTTTATTATGCGATTGTAGATTGATTTTACACTACACATATCTAATTTGTAATCCTGCACCTTTTCTATTATTATGTAGACTTTTTCTCTCTGATTATACTATATTCTCTATTACTCATTGATTGTTTTGATTAGATAAAGTAGGAGAGGGCCTAAACCTTTACATATAAACCTACCAAGCAACACAGAGGGATCTCATAAGGAGTGACAAAACCAACAAAATTGAGAAGGTCTAAATCCAACACATGCTCCCCAAAAAAGGAAAAGCTAAAAACTATAAAAAGGCAAACTAGCAAGGCAAAGTAGGGACATAAGGGGAACAAGGCTACAAGCAGCCTTAAGGAGATGGGAAAGTCCTAGATGTTTGAATCCAAACTCAATTCATGACCTCATGAGAGGAGTAGGTTGAGAAGAAAGAATAGAATTTTGTAAAGAATGTCTCCCATGATCCACAACAAGATTTCTCTTACCCTTACAAGATGAACCCAAGACAAAGGGAAAAATGTCAATCTTTTTCCTAATGATGCCTATCAAAGAGAACCCAATAGTAGGATACAACAAAGGGCCTTGCACCATAGAGGGGCAATAAAAATATTTAAGACCCTTGGAAGAAGAAGAAGAAACCTACACCAAACTAGCTAGTTGAGGAAGAACATTCACTAACTTCTAAACTGCATTATAGGGATTGATCTTATGAGAATTGATGAAATTCATAGAGAAAATTCCCATATAGTTGAAATGACACAAATGAGAGTGATCAAAAAGAAAATATTAATCTCAAACTCTCAATCTAGAAGACAACTTGATGGAGTTAGGCAACCTAAAACCCTCCTCCACACAAACACAAAATCTAGCAGAGCAATATCTTGATATAGATTTAGTGATCTCATCCACAAAATTGAGCTAACCAAAAGATTTAGTATTTCCACGAAAAATATAGTCATCCCAGTACTCCAAAGGGAATTCTAGGAGCTTGATCCAAATAGGAAGTGAATTGAACATAGAAGGATCAAACCCAACAACCCATATTTTCAAATTTAGGAACACCTTGTGAGAGAACCAAGGACCTCCTAGAAGAACACTTTTACTATCCTCCAAATAATTTATAGAAATAATAGTAAACCATGTGAAAGGCCCATTACCACATGAACAACAATAGACCAATGAATAGAAATCCATTCACGTATAGTCTCTATGTTAGGTCTTGGCCTCAAGAACTTACCAATGAGAGTAACCTGCAACCTATAAGAAGCCTTATCCACCCATTGACTAGGGATAGAAGGAACAAGGCATTGCAGGACCAGAGGAAGAGACTTCAAACACTGAGTATAGTTAGTGGAGAGAGCCATCCTCTAAAGATATTCCTGACAAAATTCATGGAAAAAAACTTAATCTTTAGCAATGATAGCATCAGAAGGGGATAGCTGAAGGGCACCTAAAGTCCTCCACCAACAAAGAGAGAGAGGAAGTAGGGGGAATAACACCATCTAGAGGAGAGGTGGTTGGAGGGACATTAAAGACACACACAACATCTAGAGGAGAGTTGGAAGGAAGGACATCAAAGACATTCACACGCATAGTGACATTAGCCACAACAGGACTAGAAAGAAAGTCCCTACGTATTCAAAGATTAGAGGAGGGAGCATCATAGTAGGAGCCTAGCATAGGCTCAGGGAAAGAGCCAACACCAAGGAGTGAATATTCATATGGATGGAAATTTATTGTTTACAACTTTTTTTCAAGTATTATTTTGCCAAATTCTAACACTCAAGGAAAAAATTATGCATTTTTCTTAAAATGGTAAATTTGTCACACAAGAAGAACTCTCCTGACAAATATATCTACTTTTTATGTAATTTATACAAAATTTGTGAAATATATGCAAAAATACTAGATAGATTTTTTTTAGTGTGGGAATAAAACCTAGATATTTTTGTTTATTTCCATTGAGAGGAAGATGAGTTTCTAATACAAAATTAAAAAATAGTTCCATAAAATATTTCAAATTTTAAACTTTGATTTGTAACTTTGTCCCATAATCTTTGATTTTCATGAAATAAAAGTCAATTATGACTTTCTCAGACCTTTTGGATGCTTTGGAAATGCTAAAAAAACTTCCAATATTGCCAAAATGCTACAATCAACCAAATCTCATAGGAACATAAATATGCAAACTAGAGTATATAGACTCTTAGTTTTCCTTTAAATTATCCACATTCTCTAAGTCATCCATGGATGTAGGAGAAGAGAATACTAGATTTTGTAAAAAATATAGCTACCTTTTAGTCTAAAATCTCTCAAAAAATCATATAATAAAATGAACTATACTAGACACCAAGCTTTGATACCATGTTTTTGATTATGGGAAAATAGGTTTTTAGGGGACCCGAAACCCCTTACAAGAAGGTTTGAAGGGACCCAAAACCCTCAGATTTTACCAAGATCTAGAACCCACAGAACAACGCTACTCCAGAAATCAAACCATGAAAACTAGCAGCCCTAACACAGCTGAGCTGACAAAAGCCAACCGAACACCAGCACTACCATAGGTAGAAAGAGCTAACCAGACACTTCAGATATGATTAAGACAAAAAAAATTTGCCACATCGAAAAAGCTACAGCCTTAACCTTAAGAAATAGTGATGAGGGTTAACAAGCACCCTCATGTAAACAACAGGGATATTCATGTCTCCCTTAACCTGAGATAAAGACTCCAGACACAAAAAAACCAGCCTAGGCCATAACCAAAAACAACCACTACCTAAAATGGGCCCTTGAAAACTATCAGCTTCCAGCCAGACAAGATTAAACATAAAAGAAAAAACATGCTGAAAAGAAACAAGGGGATTTTCAAAGGCTTCCTTAACCTTAGACCTGGGTTTTGAAATTGTTTCCAAAAATGCAAGAAAGGGTTTTGAAGTGGCTCCCTCAACCACCTTGGATTGAAAGAGAGGCCTTAAAATAACAACATCCAATCAAACAAGCAACACCAAAAACTCCACCTCTATAGAAGAAGACAAAAGAGATCTTGAAAGCGTGGATCCATCAACCAAAAAATTGTCTGCCTCAAGAAAAACCAGGCTCCCACAACCTAAAGAGATGGGTTTAGTAGTAGCACTCATAGCCACCAGGGCGAACCCAGCAAGAATATCAACTTGCAATTGAAGAAGAAAGTCCAAAAACTCAAGAAAAAACCCATTTCTCTTAGCTGGAACAAAGGGTTTTAGTAGGCCCCCATAACTGAAAGATCAAGGAGAAAGATCTCCTTTAGAACCTCGGCAGTCTAGAAAGAGGACAACACCAGCCATCCAATAGATGGTCATAGATCAAAATTTCAGAGTAGAGATAAAATATAAAATATAAAATGAAAGAACAATAGAGATAATGCAATATAATTTTACAATACTCTTAATACTCTCATTGAGCTATCACCAATTAGTGAAGGTCAGAAAATAGTGTTGTATACATAGAAAAATAATGGCATATATATCAAATAGTTGCATTAACTTCTAAGAACCATAAATGATGGAAAGTTTTAGCTACTTGATAAATGCCATTTAAACATGTGGCATAGATTCCTTAAGTGTGGATAGAGAAGAAGTTATGAGAGGTGGCACATTAAGCTAAAAGAGGGTGAGAAACCCAACTACCCCATAACCTACTCAGGTAAGGACAAAGTAGTGGTTATAAGAGGTGGCACACCAAGGAAAAAGAGGGTGTGTGACTCAGTTACACATTTGTGGGAGAGGGTGACACATATTTTGCCATATGCCTTCATATTAACCACTCCTAATAAACCAAACAAACCTAAATAATATGTGTAAGAAATATAAATACCCCCTAATATAAGGAAATGAAAAACTCACAATAACAAGCGCTATGTGGTAAAAGGTAAGGATTCATTGGTGTATAAATTGAAGAAATTTCTATACAATCTCAAACAATCTCAAAAAATGCGCTATCAAAAGTTTGATTCCTTTCGAAGTCCAAATCTATACTTGCTACAAACCATATCATTTTATATATTTTAACTGTATGATAATCATTTTCTTGATACTAATTTATGTATAAATTATATGCTGATATTTGGTGACAATAAATGGATGACTAGAAATAATATATATCAATGTTCACTAAAATTCCACATAAAAACTTTGGGTTTGCTAAGTGCATCTTAGGTATTGAAAAAGGAGAGAAAATAGAAAGCTTTGGTTCAGATAGGCTAAGAATGAGAATTTATATTAGAATATTTAAGTATGAAAAAATATATACTAGTAAATATTCCTATTTTGGTGGGGACTATGTTATTGGTTAAACAATGTATTTGTCTTCAGCTATAATGATGGAGTATAGAATTCATGTTGCTTACACAAGTTTAGTTCACAGTCTAATGTATGCTATGTTTCACATAAAGCTAGACATTGCCAATATAGTAGGAGCCCAAATTTTTTATATGGCTAATATTGGCATAAATAAATGCGCAACACTGAATAAAGAGTTTATGTGAATGTGAAACACTACAAACTATTATATTTTCTACTTTTGGGATTACTCACAATCCTTTGAGATCCAAGGTTTTGTCAACTTAGATTGGATAGGAGATCTCAATTGAAAAAGATCTACTAGTGGCTATTTCTTTAAACTGTTTAATGTTGTTATTAGTTGAATGAGCAAGTGATAGGTTGTAGTCATTTATCCATTCTAGAGGCAAAGCACATGACAATTACTAAAAATTAGAACCAGACAATTTTGTTTAGATTTTTTTTTCAATTATTAGGCTAACTCAAGGAGTAGTTTAGATTGGATGTGAGAGTCAAAGTGTCATTATCTTCGAAAAACACAACTTTTTCTATGTAGGTGGTGTATATAGATGCACACTATCATTATTCTCATCACATGGTGGAGTAGAGTGGATGCTGATTGAAAACACTAACTCTTTGGTGAGTTTTTTAGATGATTTGATGAAGCATGTGAGCATAAATAAATTTAGATGGTGTAGTAAATATAATGGCCTCATAGTCCTTAATAGTTAGATTGATCATTTTCGAAGGCGTTTGAAATAAGTGCAATAACATTGGAAAACTATTCTCTTAAACTTTTTTTTGTAGTGTTCATTTGTAATTATTCAATGGTTAATCTTCATATCTATTTCTCTCATCACTGGTTAGTGTAGGGCATGTTTCTACTATCTTCTTCCTTTTAGACAGGTGCTATCTGCCTAGAATTGGACATGATCTCACCTTAAAGTTCTATATCTATGAGAAAATCAGCTAAATTAAATCATCCCAATGAAAATTCTAAATTTTAGACAAGTAGGTAACCTTGATTCATTGGTAAACAATCTTAATGAAGTAGTACCATTAGTTAAGTTTTAACTTTAATAATGTGCCATCATGCTCAACAATGTTTTCTCATTTAATTCAACTACAACCCTTTGGTATGTGTTCTCTTTAGCTACCTTTTTAATCCATTCCCTCTTAATCTTAATAAATAAATGAAATAATTTGACATAATTAATCTTAATAAATAAATAAATATAAAAAATAATTACTAAATACAAACTACTTCTCTAAACTGACTCTGTATGCTAAACTTTTAAGCACTTGAAAATATTGTTAGCTAATCTAACATTTGCATCTAAATTTCGTTCCTTCCGAAGGTAAGCCTAAGTGGACGAACGGAAAGAATATATATGGAGGAGCCCAATTATTCTATAGCAAGCGCCAGAGGAGCATTACTTTTTTCTCTGACTATCGATGGTTGTATTGTAGTACCCCTACTCGTTTGGACTCATATTTTATTCTTGTTGTTTTCAGTGGATACATTACCACGTTTTGTTATTTAGACTTATATGACATTATTTCATGCTTTATATGGATATGAGATGCATAATTTATTTGCAGTATTTTAGTACTTGTGATTTATGGCATTTTATGGATTATTGCTATGTGCAGACACTTTACTTTATCTATGCAATGTGGAATTATATGTTGTGTGTCTGCGAGTGTATTTGATGCAAGGGGACGATTTTCCTTCACTCATTTCGGTGAGACAGGGAACATCGCGAGTCTCCTTCATCGGTGTGTTTTTCATGTTTTCTATATTGTATATATGTATGTGTGGTTCGGTGATGCAACATATTGCAGGTACAAGTACCAGGTAGGTACGGGGTATCATCTCCACCTGCCTTATATTTTCCCATGGAAGTGGAGGAGATAGTAGATGACCCTATTTTATTTAGTTAAACTCATGTGAGTGTCATCAATTGGTCGTCCGGTCAGTTTGTTCGGCCTTTGTATTTTGTTGTTTGATCTTTTATGAGTATTTGCTTGAGTTTTAATTATTGCATGATACACTTTATTTGTCTATATAGGATGAGAAATCGATTAATGATTTGAATTATATAGTGATTTGTATATATATATATATAGGTGAAGTCGTAAATTTAATTAATATGAATATTGTCATATGATATAAAAAATGATTATTCATAAAACATATTTATAAATATTAGCATATGGTAAATAATTAATATATATTATAAACTTTAAATGTCTAAGTTTAATATTACTTTGAAAAATATGTTAGAGTCGCATGTTAAAATATAATTTAACAAAAGCTAGCAGGTGAAGTTAAGTTTTGAGAGAATTTAATGATAAAGAGGGTGGTCGATAGCAATATCGACCACCCCCCTTAATAAAAGGGAGAGGTCAGTATTACCACCGACCACCCTCCTCCCTTTTAATATTTCATACACCATGTTGCAGGCTAAATGCGGTGGTAGTTAAACACCGACCTACCCTCCTCCCTTTTTATGAAACATACTCCACGTTGCAAGCAGAAACTTTGGTGGATAATGCTATCCCAATCACCATGTAGAAGATCCAATATGGTAGTGGGCAAGTTTAAAGGTAAGTTGTTTGAATTTAGGAAAGCGTAAACACCAACCACGTCGTAACTTAGAAATCATGGAGTTTAATGCTAAGTATGCCACATTTCAAGACACATAAACTACGTGCAACCACTTAAACTTTATGGTTGGAAAGTTAATGTGGAAAGTATAGTAATGGAGGGAGTCGACACCACTGATTACCCCCCCAAACCACGGCGAAATGGTAGAGAAGTGATTAAATCAGTAGATTGGCATCCCACGACTGCAGTGAATAGCGAGTTAAGAGAAGGAAGTCTTTGGATTGGTATCAACTTTACATGCAAACAAACACGTAGAGTTTAAGATGATCAGACCTTGCAACCACGATGTGTTTGAAGAGATGTCAAACTTGTTAAATTGGAATGAGAAGAGTTTGCTACTACTACGATTGGGTGTATTTAATTCAAGTCGTATTTGAAAAAGGAGGAAAGTCAACTTGGCATCATGAGAACTTATAAAACTGTTTGCAAGGGAGTCATTATTAGTGTCTATAACGACATGTGCAGTGTTGTGTCACATAAGAAGTTAATGGATAACTTTGCATGTGAACACATAAGAATTCAAATATGATTAGGACTATTATGATGCAATTAGATTATGAGTGGTGTCACTTAGAATCAATCCACCTCTAGTAGAGATAGCCCGAAAGTAGGAAAGAGGGTAGACGACTACACTATATATAAACCATTGAGTTGGAAGAGAAGGGAGGTGAGATGCAACTAAGGAATAGAGAATGAAATAGGAGGATAGCAAGTTGGACGATAAAAAGTTGGAGAATAGCAAGTTGGAGGATAGCAAGTTAGAGGATAGCAAGTTAGAAGATAGCAAGCTAGAGGATAGATTGGTTTGAGATTGGCAAGCAAGGCATAGTGCTATTTGGTGGAAGAGCGTTAGAAGTCTCACAAACCAGTTTTAGCTTGCAACGAGGTCGGAGTTTCTTTTGATTTTGGTTATTATTTAAGGAAGTGTGAAATTTGTAGTTTTAGATATAGGTTATGATTATTTATATGATTTTGCTTATATCATTGTTAATTGAAAATGTAATTATTAATCATTTTGAAATAGAGGAATGGAAGTCATAGTGAAATAAATGTTAACTAATTTAATTGCTGCAGTGGTGAATAAGGATATTTAATCTTTTAGTTATATTATAAGGTTATTTGTTAGGGAGCATGATAGGATTACAGAAGATGTAATGTTGCAAATATGTTTCTTTTTCGCTAAGAAATATCGACATTTCTTATGGATTAAAATTTTAAGTTTATATCACCTAAGCTCTCTATATTCCCATGTGTCCTGATTCATTTATCTCTTTTCTCAATAAAATGACAACATTTATTATTTGTATTAATATAGTTGTAATTCTTATTTTCTGGAAATATTAAATTGCAAGTTATTTATGCATTTTGTTGTGTTAAGAAAAGATTGCCTGTATTAGGATCTTGTTTTAATGGTGTTTAGAGTCAAGTTTAAATTTTGTTGCAATTTTGGTTGAGTTGTCATTGTGTCCTATGTTATTATATTTCCTTGGTCAGGTGTTGATGTATAACCTTATTGATGTGGGCCATTGTGTGTTTTGTCCAAATGGTCAATCTTGGGTTAGTGATTGTGTATCCTTCACGTGTAGTTTGTCAGGATTAGGTATGGTTGTCTGTTTCACCATAGAGTTCTCATAGAGAGACCTTTCCTATAGTGTCCTCTAAGAGAGAGTGGCTTTCGAGTGGGGGCTGTGCTCGAAGTGGATGACAGGATAACCCGTCGGAACTCAGATAAAAAGTTATAACCTAATAATTGATTAGGGGGTGGTTAGAATAAACGATAATTAAGATAATGTGCCTCGTGCATAGGTGTAGTGCTTGTATAGGGCTCATAATGTTACAAGAAGGCCTGGAATGGCAAACTTACCACCTTGTCTTCATGAAAGGATTGGTAGGGTCCGCATGAGAATTAGTTGGAGCTGGAAGCCAGGAGAGGTTACCAGGACAGAGAGCCGGGACCTAGGAGGCTGTACCATGGTATCCATCTTAAGCTATGTGATGACACTCTCTCCTTAGAGTCACTAGTGTTTGTGAGTTGAGTCACATGGATGTTTGCAGAGTCTTGTAGTCCTTTCGTACTTGTCTTACTTTACTTGCTTGAGGGTTTTCTACTATCTCCTAGAACGGTGGGGTGGTTGCATTTCAGGATCACATGGTCAGGCCATAGTGCCACTTCCTATTAGATGTTCTGGAAAGTATCTTCAGGCGAGGAAGGGCTTCGTTGGTGTTCTTGGTTTGTGGTTCATGTACCAGCTCATGTTCGTGATCATTGTTCAATTGAGACTTTGTCATCATCGTATCAAACTTTTGTGTAACCTTGATATTGTAATTTTGTAATCCGTGGTATTTGTGGCAACCATGTATTTATGGATATTGTAAAAGGGAATCATTGGAATGTTTGTTATTTCAGTTGCCTTAATCTTTTGTATATATGATCTATGAGAAATGAATGCATTGGAGTACTTAGATTCTTTCACTATGGAATTTAGATGTATGTGTAGATTTTATCTTAAACATTTAATTTTCCTAAATAGCTGGACAAAAGGATTTTCCATGGTGTTATTATAATCTACAAAGTAATCTTCGTTGGTAACTCTTAGGGAATCAGGGGTTAGACTTCCGTTGTGTTATTAAACGTGCAAGTTATATGATTGTGCACTTAATCTTTAGGAAAAAAAATTATTTCACCCTTTAGTTGCCTAGATTGTGATGTTTTCCTTTAGGGTTTCTGGTGGGGCATTACACGTATCATATCTAAAACCAAATGTATATCTTCAAAACTAAGAGTTGCTTTTGCACATGTTCGCGAGGAATTTATATCCATTTGCATTATTGAATTTCTATTCTAGTTGTCAAATCATGAACGCAAATTATGCCAGTCGCTTTCCACAGAAGGTATATTAACTTCAATGGCCTTCAGACTAGTCCCTAATTTCAAAATTTTACCAAATAAGGGAGTACCAACAATCAAAATTTGACAAACTTGGGCATCTTGATTATTTCATTGTGCACGACCACCTTCCATCCCCACAAAAGAACTAACAACTATATACAGATTGGAGGGCGTCCATGAATTTACTCATGAGATATCACGAGCTACATTTTTCGATACTCGACATGCATTTGACTATTATTTTTACTCCTTTATTCTCGCATACTTTGGTCAAGATTTTATCTTATTTTGAAAACGATGTCGTAGTAGCGTTTCATCTTACAAATGATTTAATGGCCCTATGTATATTCGTTTGGCTGCAAAACCTTTTGCTGGTTTTTATTTAAAACCTATATTTTGATTTGAGATATAAACAATAATTTTAGTTTATTAGGAATGGATTAGGAGACCACCAACTATAAGGAAAAGTGGATCCAACATCCCACAAAGAGCCATGACTTCTGAAAGAAGTCAAAAGCTATGCTACATAGACATCGAAGCTGGCGGGTGGGTTCTTGTCAAAATCTACTCGCTACCCCATGTGCTATATGGATTTCATTCTGGTCTTATATCGTTGGAAAATATAGGAAAAACACCCACGAGGAGAGATCATTGGAAAAGCCAATTTGCATTTTTTATACACGAGAGAAAAATTTGTTGCATATTTATGAAAATCATGCATATAATCTTCAGGTGCTCACACATAGTCGAGAATCAACTTCAGTTTAAGATTGACATAGATGAATGGTGTCTCATACCCATCCTAATTATGATGACTTGGATTGTTGGCCACCACATAGGGAGTTCGATATTAAATTTCCTTGTAGTTTATCCAATTCAATAGAATATAGATTAGACTTGGATTTAATTTAGTTGACGTGTTATAGTTCACACAGGTTGTAGTTGAGCTAGTGATGCTTGGCAGAATCTCGAGTCCAGTGGTAGTAATGGGACTGCTTATCTATTTGAGAGGCATGATATCCATGCAGTTCTTGGGGTACCTAGGAGAGGGAGATTCTCTTTCAATTGGCTTTGCAAACATAACCGACTTTTCAGTTATTTTTGGACTAGTTATGGGAATGGAACCTCTGTGTAGTTCGCACAGTTGGTTAGAGATTTATGGAAAGCATTCCTTAAAAGTAAAACATTAAGTATGTAGGACAAATATTGGGTTGTGTTAGATAGGAAATTTAGTAGTCTTTTTTGGTTTTGCTTGGGAAATTTAGTACTCCTGAATGTTGTAGATGAATCTTCTGCCAGCCTTTTGAGAAATGATTGGAAAGTTGTACCAGACCAAATCATTGCTGAACAAGCATCTTCTATGGAAGTAGTATATTTTGAGGGTAGGTGATAGGGATTCAATTATTGAACAATGCATTTAATACTATTGTATACTAACTATAATTTTTCATGTAAAGATGGAGGAAGAAGATATATGCATGGTCCTGTTATGGTTTTTATTGGTAGACTTATGAGACAATCTAGCGATGGCCATTTGATGCACTAATTCAATTTTTTTTCTTTTGGTTGCATGACAAGGTAGTGGACTCTCTTGTCCCAAATGATGTAAGTTGGAAAGATTCTAAATCAGATGGTCTAAGGAAAATAAAAGAAGGATAAGAAAACAAGACTAGATCTAAGTCTCAAGGGAGATCCGAGTCTCCTAGAAAATCAAAGGAAATATGTTGGAGATGTTGTAAGAAAGGTGGCATCAAGAAGGAATGCAAGTAGAACTAGAAATGAAAGAATGAATTAAATGGGGAATTATATTTTAAATACTTTTAGGCTGAATTAAAAATGTGTTATAGATTTTCTTACACATGCATGTTAGGATGAATGGAAGATTCTTTTTGTGTGCTTCTTTCTACATGACTTCTCCCAACGAGTGATTTTCTAACTATGAGAAATTTGATGGTAGAAAGATCTTTCTCAGTGTCAAATCATTTCTAAGTATTGTTGTGGATAGTTGAGTTAATATTAGATCTTTTGATGGGAGGATAAAATTTATTTTGGGAGCTTTGCATATTCCAAGTTTGGCACAAGACCTATTAGCTAGTAGTAATATAAATGATGTGAGTGTGTAAACAGTGTTCATTGAGTGATGTTGGCAAAGGGACTTTGGTTTAGAACTATTTTCCACCTTTATGTTAGCACCCATATTAGTTTAGTGATACCTCTTAATATATGCTTACAAGATCAATAATTGTAGAAAAGGGAATTTAGGAATTGTAGACAGGCACAAATGTCAAAGACACGTGGTAAGGTTGAATGTTGCAAGGGTTCACATGTTCTCACTTTAGAAACCAAGCTACTAGCTAAGAGGAATATGTTGTGGCATAGCCACATGGGCCACATTGGTGTAAAGGGTCTTAGTAATTAAAACACAAATCTTGTATAAGAGTTAACTAATTATTTTCTTGACTCAAACTATTGTGAATATCAAATTTATTGAAAAAAAATAATGTTCAACTTTATTCAAGTTACATAAGTCTAGTGTGATTTTTGATGTTATTCATAGTGATGTGTCAAGTCTTGTAAACATGCTTGATTGGAAAAGACCATGTATTATTTTACTTTAATTGATGATATCTCAATCAAGATGTGGGTCTATTTTATAAAGAATCAATCCAAGGTCTTCATTAAATTTGAAGAGTGTAAGGATCTTTTAGAAAATTAGGCAAGTAAAATGATGAAACCGTTGAAAATAAATAATGGTAAATAATTTATTTATAAGTAAAATTTGATAGATTTAATAAAAAGTTATGATATTAAATGTAATATTACAACTCCATAGACTTCTAAAAAAATAGAGCTATAGAGGACATAGGTAATTTGCTAAGGGAAAGGATGATCAGTATGTTTAGTGGGGGCTAGTTTGGAATAGGGAGAGGTGATTAGTACTACATGTTACTTAATCAGTAGGTCCCTTTCATTAGCAATTATCGATGAAACCAAGATTGTGGTTTGGATAAGAAGAAAGAGCACAATTAAATATCCTTTAGTATTTGGTTGTGATGCATATGTACTTGTGTGCTCATAAAGAAGAGGTCAAAATTGTAATATAAAGTAGTAAAAAGTATATATTTTAGTTATGATAAAGATAAAATGATACAAGTTATGATTGAGATAATGTGAAATTTATTATATAGCTAGAATATGATCTTGAGAGAGATTGGGTATTCTTCTATAGTTGAGCAACTAGATGGGAGTGTTAATTCTACAATGCAATGATAACCAAAGGCCAAGATAATTAATCTTGAAGATGAAACAAAAGATTCGGATGTAATTTATGAGGATGCTAGTATAAAGAGATTAAAGAAATTAAAATATAAAAAAATAAAATATTGATTATGGTGAAAATATTTTATAACAATATTCCTTTATAAGGGGACAACCACCTAACACACTTTGAGTTGGATAGCTCCAACAGGCTTTAACAAGAACATACTACTTCACATGATGATAATAACTAACCTAGACCTCATATATGCACCTTACTTATGTCTTGGATGACATCTGAGCTAAGTTTTGATATGTACTTATAACCCATACGACAATCTAAATAGATATATATGATTATAATAATTATTATATAATTTTGAAGAACTAAAGTAGCTACAAGATAAATATTCATAACCTAATACATGCTATAAGGAGAGAAGAGTTATGGGAAGGATAAATAGAAGATACAAAGTATAAGGAGTTATAATGGACTGCAATTAATGCATTGACATATAAATATAGGATACGTGGTTATCAAGCCCAATATTGTGTATTATGTTTTCTTTCTATTTAAGTACCAAAAATAGATCCAAAATAAATTTCAAAATTACTTCTATAGAATGAAGTTTGGGGATATTAGATTACAATTGTAATCTACACCCTTTGAGAAAAAAACTCTAGCCTATCTCCTTTAGATTTCATGCTACTATTAGTTTCATTGCTAGGAAATTGGTTAGGATATTAAAATGATTAAATGATGAAAAAATAGGAAAATAGAATAATTAGTAAGATGATGAGGAAATATGAAATTAGAAGAATATGATTAATTAACTTAATTAAATAATTAAAGAATTATTTAATCAATTAGAGGAATAATTAGTACATGATCAATAAGACATTTTTAGGTGTCTACATTTTCTCCTCTTTGAGACAAAGTCGGAATGACATTGTTTAAAAGAAAATGAAAAATTCTGCCCTAGTATGCCTTGGTACTGCTGTATAGTGTAAATATGCCCCCTCGGAAAAGGTGGTCGGAAAATTCCAAAATTGAGACCATGTATTCAATATCAGTTTAACGAGCAAGTGTGTGAAATTTCGTGCGATTTCGAGATCATTTGAGTAGGCTACAAGGTGTTTGAAGCTGGCGAGAACCACCAGCGTCAAGGTGTCAAAAAACCCTAATTTTGAGCTATAAATAGAGATTTTTAGGTTTTCATTTACTCATTTGAAATTTGGTAATTCCTTGGTTTTCTCTGCAATTTGTGTGCTTTTTTCTGAGTATTTGATCATCATGGCTAGTTATAGAGCTCGATTTTGCCTGTCTAACTGAGTACGTTCATATCAGAGATCTCTTGGGATTGGCGGCATGGTATTTTTTCAATTTTATCTGATTTATGCCTGTATTATGCTTGTTTCCAAAAAAAATAATTCTTGATCAATTTTTGCATTGTGTCACGCAATCGCTTGTCGATGTTTACACATTAGTGTTAACTATACTGCAAACATTCTAAATGCTACACATTCATCGTAAGTGTTATGCATTAGTATTAAACATGCTGCATTCGCTCATTTATTTATGCATAAGTATTTATTGTTATGAAAGAGCTCATTTCATTACGCATTAGCTTTAAACATCACGCAAGAGTCATAATTGTTCCGCATTAGTCATAACTATCATGAATTCATTGTATGTGTAATTTTTGTCGTGCGTTTGAAAATATTTTTTTGTTTCTTGGGATCCGATATTTGATATTTTGAACATTTTCTCATTGCAGAAGAACATTGGAGTGTTATACTGCCAACAGAGCAGACCTAGTGGACTTGATCTTCTAGCTGACTTATCGGATGAGGAGATCGAGCATATCCAACAGCTTGGTCTATATCATGTTTTACATTTGCCAGAGGTTATGGCCAACAGGGCCATGATTACAACTTTGATAGAGCGGTGGCATTCCAAGAACTGTTCTTTTCATTTTCCAACAGGAGAGGCATCGATTACTTTAGAGAATGTATGGCGTATACTGCAGATTCCCATTCATGGTGAGAGAGTTGTATATGACCATGATGATGGCATTGCTGGACTATGTGAACTTTTCAAGTGTGAGATTCAAGACTTGCAGAATAGTGGCTATTATGACATCCCTTGGGCCCGTTTAGACTATGATGAGCTAACTATTGTATTATGCGGTGTTGTTAGTGGTTTACTGATACCTGACAGATGAGGTCATGGGTTTCCAGTTGGATGGGGTAGAGTGCTTCATGATATGATTGTTCATCATCGACTATATGCTTGGTGTCCTTGCCTACTAGCCATGTTGTATTATCAGTTGCATGGTATTGTGTATCTTGGATACCATTCTATCAGTTGTGGTGTTACTCTTCTACAAACATGGGCATGGGAGCACATTTCTATTTCTAGGCCTTTCATTCATAAAGAATTGTAGCCTGGTGAGCATTATGCTTTCAGATATACAATAGGTATTAGACACAAGGGTTCGGGGAACACCTTGTACTAGAGACTAGTTTGACATATTGCAGCATTTTATTTGGAGAGCATATTTAGATTGCCCAGGTTGGGAGGATGATGCAGTGCACTTCCCTTTCTACCGAAAACATAGATATCTTATTGGTAGGACCTTTGAGACCCAGTGGATTATCGAGATGTATCTTCCAAGGTGGGTTCTAAGACAGTTCGCAGAGGTACATGTGACACCTATGGTTACTGCGTATTTTGCTTGTGTATCGTGAGAGGTATCTGATTTGGGTGTTTGCATACAACCACATGTTGCTTCTGCTGAGTTTGATTCTCTGCAACCATTACTTTGGTGTTGGGGTAGAGGTGCAGCAGATCCAGGGACGATGACAGAGTATGATGCTTGGTTTGCTAGGCATAGGCCAGTGCCTTTGACTGATCCTGCTTTTCCGATTACAACACAACAGATTCGCCATCCTAGACAATGGTTGAGGATACAAGTAGGGGAGAGTGCCAGAGGAGATGGTGGAGCTGAGAGAGGAGGTGAGGATGATGAGGGAGGAGGTGAGGGATATGAGGAAGATGAGGATGGAGATATTGGTGGAGACACCGAGTCTATTAGCAGTGAGGATAGCGATGATTCTTCTGAGTCATCGAGTAGAGAGGGTGGAGGTGATGATGAGGATATGTCAGAGCTAGAGGATGTGCCTTGTGTAGAGGGTGGGATAGGACATGTTGGTGAGGAGGATGAGCTACAGACTCTTAGAGCGCAGGTCCAGAGTTTGGAGGATGAGCTCGCTAGATAAGATATTGAGCGAGAGACTTATTGTGCAGATTATGGTGCCCTTGAGGCTGAGAGAGATCATCTCCAAAGGGAGAGAGATGAGGCAGTGTGGAGATGTTAGATTACCATGGATGCCTTTGATCAGATTTTTAGAGCAGGTACAGATGTGCGGGACTAGGCAGATAGGTATTTCATTGTTGCATAGGAGTCTATTTATTATCGGCAGGCATATGAGAGAGCCATCCCTGAGGGTCAGAGAGAGCCTAGCTTCAGTGTGTTTATGGGGAGGAGATCGAGTAGATCTACTTCACAACGGACTAGCAGTGGTGGCATTATGGGACCACCTCAACATCCTAGGGCATGATCTAGTAGACAGGATCCACCTGTTGACAGAGGCAGTGTTGGTTGATCATGTTATTGAAGCCTTCGGGCTTATTTATTGTATTCACACACATTATCATTTTTGAGTTATATATATATATATATATGACATGTTGGTTTTGATAGTGATCTATGTATGTTTTGCTTCTCATGTATGCTTATATGATGCTATGAGTTTTATGATGCTTATCTATTTGATTCTATATGATTCTAAATGAAATGGTAATACATGTATGTATAATGATGGTAATGGATTTTAAAACGAATGCAATGGATCTATATAAAATGTTATGATGAATGCAAATGAATCTACAATGAATGCAAATGAATATATAATGAATGCAATTGAATGCAAATGAATCTACAATGAATGCAAATGAATCTATAATGAATGCAAATGAATCTATAATAAATGGTTTTTTGTATGATAATGGTTGAACCAATTTTAACTCAAATACACCTTGAAGAAATGTTAGTTAGATAATAGAAATAAAAATTGATGGTAGAAGGAATGTTTAGAAAGAATGTGATTTAGACAAAAGATGAGAAATCAGAAAACTATCAAGAAATAGATGAGATGAGAATGAAGCTGAAGGAATCACAAACCTGTGTCACATATTTTATTGCGTCAATATATATTCATCACTGAGCCTTACTATTGAACAATGAAGCTTAGCACATCAGGGTATAAGGAACCAAGATACAAAGATATCTCATTGTAGAAACAAACACATAGCAAACAAGGAGTGAACCCTCCATTCTGGGAATTACGCTAGGGGTCGAGGTATGTATGGAAATTACACCTTGATGTCAAGGCTCGTATCACAGACACCCACTAGAGCAATTTCCCTAAAATTTCATTGGTTCACACCACAAACAGCAAAAAAGAAAAATATAATGCCCATCATAGCTCCTCTAGTCACTTGTAGACATCCTTGATTAGCATGGGGACAATATCTGTCGCCAAATGATAAAAAGATAAAGACTGACCCAGAAAAAATTCAGTAGCTATACTGACCTTGTGCCTTTGTTCTTAGTTGTTTGATGTGATGGTTGATAATGTCTGATCTTAGAAAGTTGCGGACCCCATTTAAGACTGACTTGTCTGATTTCAAGTATATCCTCTTCTGTTTAAGACAAGATAATGATCATGTTGATATGGATGTGATACAATTGATAAGACAGTTTGATCAGTTGATTGCAGACGATTGACTGGATAGTCGTATCCTTTGTTAACTTCGTTCAAACTGTTTGCTGGATATCTACTAGGGCATTTGTTTCTCACAAGACATTTTATTGCAAGTTTTTCTGATTGATTGATTTTTGATTTTTTAGTTCTTTTCCATGAGCTTTTTCGATGTTTTTGGATTTTGTAGATCGATATTTGAATGTTTTTGGTTGATTTTTTCAGGCTCGTATTTGAATGTTTTTTGGTTGTTATGTAGGATTGTTTTGCAGATATTTTTGGTTGTTATGTTTTCCATATTTGAATGTTTTTGGATGATTTTTTTAGGACTTTATATGGATGTTTTTGGTATTTTATGATTTTTAATGTTTTTGAATATTTCAATGTTTTTTGGATTTTGAGTTTTTCAATGTTTTTGGATTTTTGAGTTTTTCACTGTTTTTGAATTTTTGTGTTTTTCAATGTTTTTTTAATTTTTCGAAGGACATTATCTGATTTTTCAGATTGTTTCACGAATTTATATGATTTTTTGGATTTTTTTAGGACTTTATATGATTTTTTTTTTTGGATTTTTTCAGGACTTTATATGATTTTTTGGATTGTTTCATGACTTTATATGATTTTTTGGATTTTTTCAGGACTTTATAGGAGTTTTTGGATTTTTTCAGGACTTTATATGATATTTTTGGATCTTTTCAGTTATGCCCCCAGTGTACAAACTTGTATGACATGATGATCTACAGAATGTATGTGGAGACAACTGAATTTTTGACATGGCCTATGTGAATACAATATGCAGAATGAAGATGCATTTCCTATTCGAACAAGGTTGACTGTGTTTTTTGTTGCATTTGTAATCCACCAATTGAAATGGAGGTGCAAAACATTTCATAGATAAGCAGTCAATCGATCTCTAAGTCCCTAGGAACATTCATCTCAACACACTTAGTGACAAGAATTTAGAAATGGAGAGGCAAAAAACTTCCCCATTGGTTCTTGAAACTTAGATCTTTGTTTTCCCATGTGTGCAGATGAGTTAATTCATGCTCTTGTGTTCACTAAAGATCCTTAGCATCCTATATAACTAGCTACATGGATTATTCTAACTTCAAAAGCATCCTGAATAGAGCCTCGCTACCAGTAGGCCTTGAGAGCTCTGACGAGGTTATAAACTGTAATTTCTCAAATATTGCTCCATTGCCAGTAGGTGTTCATAGCCCTGATGGAGTTACTTGCATGTTTCCATAGTCAAGATTTTTTATCGGATTTGTATTCATGATATTTTAGTTATATATCATTGCTCTTTTTCCTTGAGATGGATATTTGGCATAGCTCTTTTTTTCTTTTTGTTTCTTTCATTTCTTGCCTTGACTTGTAAGTAATGAAACCTACTTGGGTGTGATAATTACAGCGACGCTGAAGCAAAATTTTAGATTTTTCACTAGTCATATGATCAATTAGGTGTTTAGAATGAATTAGAGATCTTCTTAATGTGTGAGATATAGCAATTGATAGATTGTGGATTAACAAGTCTCAAATAGTGAAATTACTACCCAACCATAAGTAAAGCGTCACCACAAGGTAATGTTGAAAATGAATGACCTTAGGACCTCAAAGACTTCATGTCCAAATATCTAAGAAAGGAAATGACCCTTGTTTTCCTTAGATGCAAACAAATGATAACTTAGACAGTTGCCTTGTTTTATTGATGCTGCTATATGTAAATACAGAAACTTTTGAGAATGCGATGCATTTAAAAAAGAAACTATAAGTAATTTAGTATTTTAAATGAGATGATATGCAATGCAGAAAATAAAACCTAAACTATACAACCCCTAGGTATAATATCGCTTAAGGTGCATGTTCTTCATAGGGTTAGAGAGTGGATCTCCCTCCATGGTAGCCAAATTATATGCTCCATTTCCTATGATCCTTGTTATAATGAAAGGACCTAGCTAGTTAGGTTTGAATTTCCCTGGCCTTTCTCATTCCGCTAGGCTCCTTTGATTCTCTTTAAGTACTAGATCTCCCACTTGAAAAGTTCGTGGGTGGACCCATTGATTATAACACTATCTTAGTCTGTTTTGATATCCTTGTAGATGGTTAAACGATGTTTGTCTTTTTTCATCAAGGGTTTCGACTTCTTGTAACCTTGCTACCCTATAGTCTTCCTCTAATATGATGTTCTGTAAGGAGACTCTTAGAGACGATATTTCTATTTCAATGGGGAGTATCGCTTTTGTCCCATAGACCAAGGAATATGGTGTTGCTCCTATAGGCATGCGTACTCCTTTTCTATAAGCCCAGAGAGTGGGATTTAACTGGAGATTCCAGTCCCATCCTGTGTTAGTGACTACTTTCTTAAGAATTTCAATATTGTTTTATTTGTAGCCTCTGCTTGCCCATTACTTTGTGGATAATAAGGTGTGGTAAATCTCTGTTGTATATGAAATTTGTCACACAACTCTTTCACTTCCTAGTTTTTAAATGGACGCCCGTTATCTATAACAAAGCACATTGGAACTCCGTATCTACATATAATGTAGTTGAGCATGAAGTTTGCTATCTGCTTTCCAGTGGTGTATGTTATAGTAATTGCCTCAACCCATTTGGTAAAGTATTTAGTGCTTGTCAAGATGAACTTGTGCCCATTGGAAGAAGTAGAGTTGATTTTACCCACTAGATCTAATCCCCATTGTGAAAATGGCCATGGTGATGTGAAGGGTTGAAGATCTTATGTTGGTGCATGAATAAGGTCTCCATGCATTTGGAATTGTTTACACTTTTGTACATACTTGTAAGCATCCTTTTCCATAGTTGGCCATTAATAACGTGTTCTCAACAATTTCTTTGACAATGATGGACCGCTTTGGTGAGCCCCATAGATTCCATCATGGACTTCTTTTAAAGCAAGGTGTGCCTCATTCTCATCTAGGCATTAGAGCAGAGTTCCATCGAAACCCTTTCTATACAAAGTATCAGCTATAATGGTGTACCTAGATGCCTAATGAATAAATGTCTTCTTTTGATTCCTAGACAAATCCAGTGACATGTATGGAGTGTGTAAATATGTATATATTTTATTGTACCAAGGTGATTCCGGACCCATGATTGCACATACATATTCTGATAGGGGAGTCTCATATGCAGGTAGCATCAACTATTCTATGATGAACTCAAATTGAGTTTTATTAGCAGACATATTCGGAAGAGATCCTATGGTTGCCATTGCTTCTATTGCCTTGTTTTTTATTATTGGGATTTGTTTGAAGGTAATTTTGTTGAAGTGCTCCTTGTAATCTTCAACCAATTTCTTATAAGGCATGAGTTTGTCATCCTTTATGTCGTAATCATCATTGACTTGGTTCACAATCAACTGTGAATCACCATGGACCTGTAACTCTTGTATTTTCCATTGTATAGTTGTACAAAGCCCTATGAGGAGAGCTTCATATTCAGCCATATTGTTGGTGCATTGGAAATTGATCCTAAATGACTTAGGTATAATGTCCACTTGAGGAGTAATGAAGAGAATCCCTGCTCCAGATCCGTGATTTGTATATGACACATCAAATTATAACTTCCACATTACTAAGGCAGTTAATATAAACATGGATTCATCTGCAAATTCTATTAGGAATAGATGACCATCTTGTATAGGAGCCTCTACTAATTGATCTGCTATAATTTGTCCTTTGATGGATTTTCTATCTACGTATTCTATATCAAACTCGCTAAGGATCATAACCCACTTAGCCAATCACTCGGTCAATGTTGCTCTGCTCAATAGGTACTTGAGTGGGTCAAAGAGTGCAATGAGTTGTACCTTATGACTCAACATGTAATGTCTAAGCTTTTGGGATGTAAAGATTACTGCTAACCATGCTCGCTCTATGGGGGTATAATTAAGCTCATAGCCAATCAGATTCCTACTTATATAATAAATGGCTCTTTCTTTTCCATTTTTGTCATGTTGTGCCAATAGAGCTCCTAGAGCTGAGTTCATTGCTGATATGTGTAACAATAGAGGTTGTCCTGGAGTAGGAGATATTAATACTGGTGTGTTCAAAATACAGTCTTTCAGAGCTTGGAAAGATTCCTGGGATTGTTCTGTCCATTTAAAAGTAACTCCTTTCCTGAGTAAATGTTGGAATGGGTGACACTTATCTGCCAACTGTGCTATGAATCTCCTTATGGATTGCAGTCTTCCTTGTAACCCTCTGAGTTGTTTAAGTATTGATGGAGGTTACATATCAATGATTGCCTTGACCTTGGGAGGGTCTATTTCAATTCCTTTGTTTGACACTATAAACCCTAACAGTTTAGCTGTTGTTATGCCAAACACACACTTCTTTAGGTTTAATTTGACATTATTTTGTTCCAACCGATCATATATTTGTGTAAGAACTGCAAGGTGACTTTCTCTTGTTTGTGATTTAGCCAATATGTCATCCATGTAATCTTCCATTATGTTCTGGATGATGTCATTAAATAATGTTGTCATGGCTCTTTGGTATGTTGCTCTAGTGTTTTTGAGACCAAATGGCATCACACTCCAGCAGTATGTTCCCCATGGGTATGTAAAGGCCATTTTATGTTGATCTTCTGGTGCAATTTTAATCTGGTTGTATCCTAAAAAACCATCCATTAAGGATAGCATCTCATTTCCAGTTGTTAGGTCAACTATCATGTCGATATTGGGTAGTGGAAAGTCATCCTTAGGACAACCTTTATTTGGATCTTGAAAATCAATACAGATTCTTATGTCTCCTGTGGGATTAGTCATAGGTACCAGGTTGGATATCCATTCCACATAGTCAATAGGTCTAATAAAACCTACATCCAACAACTTTTGTAGTTCTATTTTAACTAGTAATGTGATACTTGGATGCATTTTTCTCAATTTTTTCTTGTAAGGTTTAACTCCTAGTATCGAAGGTAAGTGATTCAACACTAATTTAGAGTCTAAGCCTGGCATGTCTCAATAGGACCAAAGTTGATAGGTCTTTGTTTGAAAAAATGGATGAATCTATCTTTTTCTTCTTTGCTTAGTGACTTTGCCAGATAGATTTTATGTACAACCTCCCCTTCTGCTATGTTTACTTCTTTTGTTTCTTTTGTAAGTAATGCTGAAATTTCTCTTTCCATAGGAAGATTACCCAAGCCACTCTTGCCATTATGGGTAGTTTGATCCTTATCTTTTTTTGTGGAAGCACTTTCTTCTCCAAAGTATGTCGTTCTATTTAGGTCTATAAAAAACCCTTCTTTATGATCACCTTGTGGAAATCCCTCTCTGACTCCAAGAAATTCTAAAATTGCTTCGTCATTTTCAAACCAATCCAGCATTGGTTTTCCTTCTTGCCCCCAATCAATCAAGTGTGAATGCACTAGGGGTAAATCATTACTCCCTTCTTTAGTAGACTCTGATAACATGAAGACTTGATTGTTTGACTAACTTTGTGTATCTTCATCCTATATAAGCTTTATTTGATTCCTTAAAATTACACTTTCTGGTGGGCTAGAATCATGGAGTGATAAGAATTCGTAGTCATGAGAGTCTATCTCACTTTCAAGATATGTTTCATCATATGAGCTATCATCACTTATTTCTTCTTGTTCCTGTCCCTGATTCTGTTCTATATTGACTGGTCTTCTTTGGACATTAGTTACCCTTCTTAAGCCTAGTATAAGCCTTTGCAATCTTTCTTCATCTGTTTCATTAGGTTGAGCCTGAGTGGCTTCTCGTGGTAGAAGTAGTGACAATAACCATGGCTGGGATTCGGGTGGTGGTGGCAAACCTACATCTTTTGCCACATTAGCCTGTATTATTGTGTCAATAACTGCATCATTTTGTAACTCAGCGGTAGGTTCTTGCAAGAGTTGTCTCATGTCTTCTCCATCTAATTCTGCACTAGGTGATGTAGGTACCTGATTACTTGTTTGAGATGAAGATGGGAGTGCCTTTGTGGACAAATTCCTTTGTGATATGTAGTCTAACAGTTTTCTTGGTTGATTTAGTATATCAAGAGTATGTTGTCTTTCTTCTGTGATAGGTTGTATATGCTTATATCCCAATCCTTGATTCCCTGGATTATCATTAGGAACAATAGGTTGTAGCCTTCCTTGTTTCTATAACCCAAGGCCTGTGGTACCATCATATCCATGTCTTTGGAGTATTTTGAATCCATTGCCATACTGATCCATGTGTATTCTGGGTATTATCATATGATCTTCTTCTCTATATATCCAATGGTTAACATCTTCGTTCAAGGATTCTTCTTGTAAGTCACCCCATCTAATGAAAGAGCACGAGTCTGTATATTTGACAATTTCTGTTCCTTTTAGCTATTTTTTTACTATGTTTTGAGGTTTCCCAAAGGATTTAGGAGAAAGAGACAACTATTTCCCACTTAAATTATTTGCAATAGAGTACTCTCCACAACCCATATCTTTTATTTGTAAGGAGGATGTGGAAGGCATATCATTTTTTGTTTTTGTGATCTTTAATGTTTCCAATTGTGTAGTGAGAGGTGCAGCCTAATTGATAGGTACCAGATTATCCACACTGTCTTTCAAATAATTGCAATGTTGGAATGGATTTGGATCACCCTTTATGGTGATTTCAATACCATTGTATGGGAATTTGACACATTGATGGAACGTGGATGGTACTACTTGTATGGTGTGGATCCATGGGCTGCCCAATAACATGTTATATCCCAGCTCTCTGTCCAATACTTGAAAAGCAAACTCTGTCATTATTGGTCCTACTTGTACAGGTAATGTTACAATGCCTTTAGATGGAGGCTCTTCATCATCGTAAGCCTTGATATTTATCCTTTTGGAAGAATCAATATGAAGTTCAGAATATCCTAGTGCTTTGATCAACTTTAAAGTACAAATGTTGAGACCGGCTTCCCCATCTATGAGTACTCTTCTGATTCTTCTCTTATGAATGTAAGCTTCTAGATGTAGAGGGTCGTTATGAAGCAGTCTATCACTAGGAATATCTTGTTCTATGAATGCAATATGTGTGCCTTGTGTCAGATTTCCCAGCATGGACTGGAAGGCATTTTCATCTATATCTTTGTTCACTATCGAATCTTGAAGTGCTTTGTCCAATATATCTCTATGAGTGGGCGAAATTCGCAATAGTTTGAATAATGATATCTGTTCAGGAGTTTTCTTAAGTTGCTCAACAACATTGTAAGTTCCTATTGCCGGTGGTTGATTTTGTGTTATTCCTTGTAAAGTTACATTTGATCTGTGAGTAACTACTGCATAGTCACTATCTTTGGGAATTATGGTGATTGTAGCGATTGTATCATTTGTATCATAGGTTGTTTTATCAAGATTTATGTTAAATCCTTCTTCATAGTCTTTATGGGTATCTTTGACATCCATTATATGTTCTATGAGTTCATCTTCAAACCAACTTGAGTGAGATGGTTGATCATGCCCCCAGTCTCTGAGACAAAGATTTCTATCATCATCATACTTCAATGCCTCTAATATCATGCAAATTTAGTTATCATCTGTTTCTTGTGAATAATTGTTTTCTATATCTCCTGAGCTAATGGCATGAATCGTGTAGTCATATGAGACCTTTGTGTAGTTAGCTATATTGTCTTGGGTACCTGATGTGGTTGCTTTCCCATTATCATGCTTAAAAAAAGGATCCTTAAAAATCATGTGATTTGTGTTTTCTGCGGTTTTATCGATATCAATTGTGATGTCCCCTTGGTCTATCATATCTTGGACCAAGTTTTTCAATTTGTAGCAACTTGTTGTTTTGTGACCTTTAGTCTGATGATAATCGCATAAATAATTATCATTCCACCATGTGGGTTTGAAAGGACATGTTTCATACACTCTTACTTCAGGTAAAGTAATCATGTTTGTCTGTATTAACTTTTTGAGTGCTGACTCAATAAGTTCTCCTAGAGGTGTGTAATTTCTTCTTGGAGCATTTACCCTAGGGTATCTTGTGTTCATGTTTTGTGTAGCATTTACATTTGATGAGGTTGTGTTATTCCCTCTATGTGGATTAGATGAATGACTCATTCCCAAAGATAAAATAGGATGAGTTATGTTTATTGTTTTGGCATCTACAATACCATCATTGGTCACATTTTTGTTTTTTGACCAAAACTTAGATTTCTCATTGTTGTTGGTATTTCCATACTTAATAAGACCTTGTTCTACTAGTCCCTTCTCATATTTGAGATCTTTTTCTGTGATTTGTTTGAATGTGGTTAAACATTGCATTTGTATCGGATACTTAATCTTAGGAATTAAATTTTTTATGAACATATCCACTTGCTCTGTTTCTGGGATAACTATCTTGCACCTCCTATAGAGAGCCATCCATCATTATATGAAGGATGCAAATGTTTCATTCTCATATTTTTTAGCGGCACACAAGTCCATCAAAGTAACTGGGGTGTCAATGTTGTGTGAGAAGTTTGCAATAAATTGTTCAGCTAATTCTCCCCATGATGTGATGGTTGGTGGTAAATGTGAAAACCACTCTAAAGCAGGACCTCCCAGACTTTTAGGAAAAAATCTCATTAGATAATTATATTCTGAGGCAACCTCTATAGATGCCATAAAAAATTCTCTGATATGATCTCTAGGATCACCCTTGTCTCGATATCTATCAAATTCGGGTGTTTCAAAATATTGCGGGAAAGGAGGAATGTATAATGTGTGATTGAATGGATAAGGACGTAAGTCCTGCATTGTGTATCTCTTTTTATCATTACCAATTTGCATGGTCATCATTTGTTGTTGTAAATTATGTATTTGTTATGTCAGAATATCTGTTTATGTCAAAGGTATACCTTGTGTTTGTGTATGTCCCACAAAAGGATTCATGGTTGCATAACTAGGAGGTTGTTGGAAGGTACCAAGATTATAACCTTTTGTGTTGTGCTAACCACTAGGTACTTTGAAATAGTTGATATGTGAACCCATGTTTGGTTGAGTTGTACTTGTTGTATTGGCAAGACCTAGATTTGCATTTTGATAACTATATGTTGATCCCATGGAATAGGAAACTGGAGGTTGGGTTGCACTTGTTTCTTGTGTTTGAATAGGTGCTAAGACACTTGATATTATCGGTATGATTTGTGATGGTATACTAGCATTGATCACCAAAGATGACACACTTGTTTGAAAGTTTGCATTTGTCTTGACATTTGTTTGGATAGGTACGTTTTGAAGAAAACTGGAGGTCGTTGCTTGTATTTGTGTCAAGGGTGGAGTTTGACTATTATCTTGACCTAAAGTTTTTACTGGTGGTAAAATCTTAGTGACATCAAAATCCTCAGGTAGTTTTGCCCCATTTTGTATTAACAGCGAAAGATACTTGTCCCTATCGCTATGTATAAGTGCATCTAGGATCATGAGGACATGTGGGTCTTATTGTGTGGACTCAATTTTTTCCTTTGTCAAATGCTATTGTAATTCATTTAGGGTGGACATTTTCTGTGTACCTGAGTGTTGACCTGTTGTCATGTCTAAATTCCAAGTAGGGTTTACAAACTGTGTGCTATTCGGGTCCATTATTCCTTTCGCTTTCTGCAACCTTGTGACGGGCATCTAAAATTGCTTATATGAGGGTGGTTCTATGAAAGACGATGACTTAACCCTAGACTGTAGACGTAAATGCAAGGCTATACTAGACTCTCTATTGAGGATTTTGACATGAGACCTTTTGAGCATTCCTAGATTTCTCTAATGCAAGTCTGTCCATTTGTTGACGAAGTTGTTCAGCCTCAATCTCTCTATCAATTATATGGGAAATAATAGAATCAATGTTTATCTCATGTATGACTCCTATATATTCAGGTGTGCTTCTTCTTAAATCCTAAGCTAAGTTAGCTAGACCATCAATGATTTCGCGTTGACCGTCGTTTGGAACTAAATTAGGTTGCTTGAAGCGGAGAAAACCATCACTTGGGAGACCCATGAAGGCACATGCTATGAACATATAACTGACAATGGAGTCAGATGTATATGAGGTCTAGATGAAAATGTATATGATAATGTAGGACTATGTAACTAATATGGATGATAATGCAAAAGACTTAGGATGATAATGAGGAAGTGATTGGGACTGTGCAAAAGATGTAGGACGATAATGAGGACGTAAGTGGGACTATGCAAAAGATGTAGGACGATAATGAGGACATAAGTTGGACTATGCAAAAGACGTAGGACAATAATGAGGACGTAAGTGGGACTATGCAAAGGACATAGGATGATAATGAGGACATGATTAGGACTATGCAAAAGACTATGTAAAAGACTACCTAGGGTCACAAGTATGTAAGGACTTTTGAGTTTTGGTTTCAAAATGGACTTTGTTTTCTGTAACTTCATGTGTAGGACAATGTTTTGTAGTTTTCCAAATCTGAGAACAATTGCCGGTAGGTATGTATAGCTGACTAACTCAATTTTCATGCAATCTCAGAAAATTTAGAGATGCGTGGGATAGGGCCTGAAATAGCCCAAGGGACTGACTCAATACTGGTCTAGCACAATGATACATAAAAAAGAATGAAATACAATCTTAGGCTAGATAGTGGACACCATTCAATGAGGCCCCCATAGCAAAATACCAAAACAAGATGGACAAATAGAGAGTCTAGTAGCACTGGCTCCACTCCATGACACACACTTTTTGGGCATGCCAATCTCTCTTACCCCAAAGATCCGAGGATCTTATCACCAAGGGATTTCACGTCGGGTTCACCAAAATGTGTATGTGTAAAATTCATCTTAAAAACAAGTAATCAATTAGAAGCAAAAGGGAAATCATGAATCCCTATCTAACCAAAGAATTTAACAAATAAAACAATGGAATAACACAATCAAGCAAATAGGAATTAAAATAATCAAATCAAATCAAAACTCCCTATCCTAAGATCACGTATTGCTTCCATTGCTCTTCTCCTCTCTGTGGTATAATGGCTCTCAGATATTGTGCTGGTAACCTGCAAGTGACACAAAGATTCAAAGTTCATGATTGTTGAAAATGGAGATTGAGTGCTCAATTTATAGATTTTTGGAGAAGATTGATTGAAAGGTGGAACAAATTGATCAAGAGGTGGAACTCAAGTGAGCTCAAATGCTGATTGATAGTTGAACTGCCGACTGTAGGAGTGAAACTCAATAGATTGAATAGATTAATTGAGTCAATTGATTGAGAAAAAGCTAACTGAGGGAAGAAAAAGAATGATTGGAGGAAATAAAGAGGATGACAAAGAAAGCTTAATTTAGTAAAAGCTAATTGAAAGATGGAAATAGAGATTGGAGAGATACATGATTTAATTAATTAATTGATTTAATTAATTAATTTAGCATGTGCTTGCATTTAGATTTAGATTATCAATTTAATCTTTGCATGATATTTATTCAAATAATTGAATTTATTAATTCAATTTAGCATTTGAATATATTTAGAACTTAACTTTGATTTTCAATTTGGTTTTTGAAATCATGCACATGTATTTGAATTTGGAAGAATTTAGAAGAATATGAAATTAAATGAAATTAGAATTTGAAGATTTGGAAATAAAAGAATTAATTAGTTAATTAATTAAATAATTTAAAAAACCATTCAATTAGTTTAGAAATAGAATTTAATTAAATAATAGAGATTTTTTTTTTTGAAGGATTAAATCATAATTAATTAAATAATAAATATTTAATTAATATTTAGAAGAGGGTTAATGATTGAATGATGACTAGAGATAGAAATTGAATAATTAGTAATTTATTTAAATAATAAAGATTATTTAAATTGGAAAATTAATTAGAATTAATTAAATAATAAAAATTTAATTAATATTTAGGAAATGATTAAAATGATTAAATGATGAAAGAATAGGAAAATATAATAATTAGTAAGATGACAAGGAAATATGAAATTAGAAGAATAAGATTAATTAACTTAATTAAATAATTAAAGAATTATTTAATCAATTAGAGGAATAATTAGTACATTATGAATGTGACATTTTTAGGTGTCTACAGATTGATTTTAGACTACACATATCTAATTTGTAATCTTGCACCTTTTCTACTATTATCTAGACTTTTTCTCTCTGATTTTACTATATTCTCTACTTCTCATTGATTGTTTTGATTAGATAAAGTAGGAGAGGGCCCAAACCTTTACATATCAACCTACCAAGCAACACAGAGGGATCTTGTAAGGAGTAAGAAAACCAACAAAATTGAGAAGGTCTAAATCCAACACATGCTACCCAAAAAAGAAAAGCTAAAAATGATAAAAAGGGAAACTAGCAAGGCAAAGAAGGGACATAAGGGGAACAAGGCTACAAGTAGCCTTAAGGAGATGGGAAAGTCCCAGATGTTTGAATCCAAACTCAATTCATGACCTCAGGAGAGGAGTAGGTTGAGAAGAAGGAATATAATTTTGCAAAGAATGTCTCCCATGATCCACAATAAGATTTCTCTTGCCCTTTTGAAGATTAACCCAAGCCAAAGGGAAAAATGTCAATCTTTTTTCAAATAATTCCTATCAAAGAGAACGCAATAGTAGGAGACAACAAAGGGCCTTGCACCATAGAGGGGCAATAAAAATATTTAAGATCCTTGGAGGAAAAAGAAGAAACCTACACCAAACTAGCTAGTTGAGCAAGAACATTCACTAAGTTCTAAACTGCATTATAGGGATTGATCTTATGAGAATTTATGAAATTCATAGAGAAAATTCCCATATAGTGGAAATGACACAAATGAGAGTGATCAAAAAGAAAATATTAATCTCAAAGTATCAATCTAGAAGATAGTTTTATGGAGTTAGGCTACCTAAAACCCTCCTCCACACAAACACAAAATCTAGAAGAGCAATATCTTGATATAGATTAGGTGATCTCATCCACAAAAATTATAGTCATCCTAGTACTCCAAAGTGAATTCTGGGAAGTTGATCCAAATAGGAAGTGAATTGAACATAGAAGGATCAAACCCAACAACCCATCTTTAAAAATTTAGGACCACATTGTCAGAGAACCAAGGACCTCCTAGAAGAACCTTCTTACTATCCTCCAAATAATTTATAGAAATAATAGACAACCATGTGAAATACCCATTACCACATGAGCAACAATAGACCAATGAATAGAAACCCATTCACGTATAGTCTCTATGTTAGGTCTTGGCCTCAAGAACTTACTAATGATAGTAACTTGCAACCTATAAGAATCCTTATCCACCCATTGACTATGGATAGAAGGAACAAGGTATTGCGGGACCAGAGGAAGAGGCTTCAAACATCGAGTATAGTTAGTGGAGAGAGCCATCCTCTAAAGATATACCTGACAAAAGTCATGCATAAAAACTTAATCATTGGGAATGATAGCATCAGTAAGGGGATATTTGAAGGGCACCTAAAGTCCTCCACCAAAACAGAGAGAGAGAGAGAGGAAGTAGGGGGAATAACACCATCTAGAGGAGAGGTGGTTGGAGGGACATTAAAGACACGCAGAATATCTAGAGGAGAGTTGGAAGGAAGGACATCAAAGACACTCACACGCATAGTGACATTAGCCACAACTGGACTAGAAACAAAGTCCCTAAGTAGTCAAAGATTAGAGGAGGGAGCATCATAGTAGGAGCCTAGAGAGAGAGAGAGAGAGAGAGAGAGAGAGAGAGAGAGAGAGAGAGAGAGAGAGAGAGAGAGAGAGAGAGAGAGAGAGAGAGAGAGAGAGAGAGAGAGAGAGAGAGAGAGAGAGAGAGTTTCCAAAGAACGGAAGTCAAAATTATCAAGAGCACAAAGCCAAACTTGAGCAGAATGAAAGTCCAATTACAATGGAAGCAAATTTTCTACACAAGGGGAGCCCCTGATTTCCATTATGAGGAGCATTTTATTTGTAGCATTTTTTGTGTTTGGCACCAATGACAAAGGGGGAGATTGTTGAAATTTATATTGTCATTAATGTCAAAGGAGGTAGTTAAGGATGTATATAAATTATCATTATGATACCCTCAATATCTAGTTTCCAAAAATTACAATAATTTTAATTAATATTATGTCATATCAAATAATTATTGATCTAGATAAATAGAGTCAAGTTATGTTAAATACATCATTTAATATAGTATGTCACTAGTATCATCTTAATCAATTTTTTATTATTGAAGGATTGGAAGTATTTCTGATGTGTATATGAAGTCCATTCCTCAAAAACTATATCCACTAGCACAATATTTTATACCACATTCTACGATAGTTATTTTGAGGCTTGTAGTTTGGAAGGTAAATAAGGCTACACACAAAGACAAATCTATTCAAGTTTCAAAGGTGGACTTCAATAACATGAAAAGTTAGGGTCAACATTATGCTCATAGAGATCACTTCACAATATATTGTTACTTTTTTTATAAAATGGGTCAAATTATTTCACTATGAGCCAACTATAGGAAGCATGTGAAAGTGAACTAGGACCAACTAATTTAATTTAGTAAAGCATAGCATCATCCAACTCTTGGGGTAGCATTCTGGATCTTGGTTTAAGCATATTACATGTTTGGTCTAAAGTATGCATGTGGCAAACATGTGGATGTTGTAAATAAGTTATAAGATGAGTTGTGGTCATATATAACATAGGGATGCATAAGTGTGATTGGATTCATTTCAAGAGTAATTATTGTTAGTAGAAGTAATAACCATGGAAAAATTTATGTAAGTTGTCTACTAAAGTCTAGGTTAAGTGGGCAAAATAACTTGAAGGTCTCATGCACTTTGAGAGGGTTATCAAAAATTGATTAGATCAAGGTGATGCTAAAGGTTCATCCTTGAAGGTCTACATAGCATATATTTCATGTACTATTATTGTATTTAAGGTTGGCTCGTCATCATCATAGTTGGTGTTCACTTCTTAGACTCGGGGAATGGTGTCTCCTATGGGTTGATGCATACAAAATATTGTAAGTTTATTATTTAGTTTATGAGGCTAGATTTGGCTATTAGATCCAAGCATCTTTTCTCACCATGGTTTTCCCCTTTAGTTTCTACATAAATCTAGTATTATTTTGTGTTCATGTCCTCTTATCTTATCTTATCAGTTTCTATGATGTTTGGAGAAGTTATCAAGGGTAATTAATTTGGAATTGGTGTCTACTGATTACGATTCTCTTAGTATCTATGTGTGATTAACGCACATAATATATGCATTCTATTAAGAACAATAACCACTATTTCTTTTATTTTCATTCAAAAGAACTATCTAGATTTCCTTGGATATGACCTTCTATTTATGTCACTTTGTGCAATATTCCTTTATTCATAATGTATCTTTGTTCAAGACAAAAGTCAAGTCCTTGTAGCAGTAACAAGTTATCCTATATTGTCTAACAATGTAAAAGTTTATTGGTTATTTTGGATAGATTAAAAATTTGGATTTATAAGGTTTGAATTTCATAAATACTTTTCCTTTGTAATAATTCTTTGTCAGTAATTTATAATGATATTTTTGTATTAAAATTCAGCTATTAATGAATTGTAATTGAATATATTAACTCACACTTTAATTATAATCATTAGCATATTATTACTCATGGATTTGCTTAGGTCAACCCAAGAGTATACCCAATAATCCTTAGCTTGACTAAATCCATCCATTGATTATTACCATTTATTTATAATTAGATTAGTAGTAGATCAATAAAATAGATATTTATTTATATATTAATACATACATAGAGTAGTATATATCTATATAAGAATGCAAGTAGTTATTAAGAGAATTTAAGTAAGAGGTGTAGCGATGTTATTAAAGCTTAAACTTTATTAAGTTATAACATTAAACGTAAAGAAATAAATTCATTAGTCAACACTATTAAACTTAAATATATTATTTCTGTATATGTTAAGATGAATAATTTATTATTTGAATGCGTCTACAATACTTTGTTTAAATTAAAAAAATAGAAAGATTTTCAAAAATCACAAGACTAATATATAAAATAGGATAATAAGGATAGTAATGAGAGAAATGGACTCTTGTATCAAGGGTAAGATGTAAGCCCTTATCCCTTACCATATAGAAATAATAAATTTTGTTTTTATTTTGTGATTGTTGAATATTGAACTCTGACTTAGTGAAAACTCTAATGATAATATCATAGTTTTTTTTTTAATGTAAAGGATAAGGGTGGAATTTCATATTAATCTAATGTTGACATGTTCATATAGTTTCTTGACTAGATGATAGTTCTTTACCATTAAATGGTTAACCATCTCTAAAGTTTATGACTATATATATAAATATTAAAAGGATCTGATCTTATATTGTGATTGTTTGATCATGGTAACACCTTTTAATCAAAGGAGTGATTAGATGAATATGATATTGAATATTATAATCAAATCGAAGGTAGAAAGTTTATTCTAAGATAGAAAATATCTTCTATTATCAAAATATTTGAACCAATTAGATTTAATGAATGGAACTAAGTTATTTATGATAATCATTTCCTATCAATTTATAACATGTTATTGATATAATGTTAGCGAATTTATGCATCATATAATAACTCATGAATTAGTTGTTAAGTATATCATTTAGAAGATTTAAGAATGAATTAGCATTTAATATGTCTTGCATGATATCAGGTTAACTAGATAGATTGATAGTTACCTTTTCTTTTGTACTCTTATACATCTGTCTCTATGAGTTTTGTACTCTCAAGATCATGTTTAGAGAAATCTTGTTATTGGTATTCTTATATACTAATGTGTTTGAAATTAGTTTTTATGTTGAATTTTATTATCAAGAAGATAATACTTGTTAGATGCTTCTATTTTCCTCTGACTACTTTGTATACTTATGCATTCAATTCTTGTTTGTGTAAATGGATGGTGCTAAACATGGAGAACCATAGAAGGATTGTGTATCACCCTCTATATATCTATCAGCAAATGAATTAAAAAGATGCATTGGGAAAAACATGTTTTATCAAATTTTAATATTAGACCATGCTACTACTTTTGATCATTCAGAACTCATACTCTTGGCCATGTCATAATATTGTTATATTAGCGTGCGCACGTGTGCACACACACACACACACACAAACATAGAGAGAGAGAGAGAGAGAGAGAGAGAGAGAGAGAGAGAGAGAGAGAGAGAGAGAGAGAGAGAGAGAGAGAGTATCATGCTATATAGATTCCACCACTCCTACTTGTTTAAGATTTCTATTGCCTTTTGTTTTGCAAAGTAAAGCATAGCACCATCCAACTCTTGGAATAGCATGTTGGATCTTGGTTTAAGCCTATTAAATATTTGGTCTAAAGTATGCATGTGGCAAATGTGTGAATGCTGTAAATAAGTTATAAGATGAGTTGTGATTATATATAATGTAGGGATGCATAAGTGTAATTGGATTCATTTCAAGAGTAATTCTTACTAGCAGTACTAATAACCATGGTAAAAGCTATGTAAGTTGTCTACTAAATTTTAGGTTAAGTGGGCAAAATAAATTGAAGGTCTCATGCACTTTGAGAGGGTTGTCAAAAGTTGATTAGATCAAGGTGACACTAAAGGTTCATCCTTGAAGGTCTGCATAGCATATATTTCATGTACTATTATTGTATTTAAGGTTGGCACCTCATCATCATAGTTGGTGTTCTCTTCTTAGACTCGAGAATTGGTGTCTCCTATTATTTAGTTTATGGGCTAGATTTAGATATCAGATCCAAGCAACTTTTCTCGCCATGGTTTTTGCCTTAAGTTTCTACATAAATCTAGTATTATTTTGTGTTGATGTCCTCTTATCTTGTCTTATTGTATCAGTTTCTATGATGTTTGGAGAAGTTATCAAGGGTAATTAATTTGGATTTGGTGTCTACTGATTACCATTCTCTTAGTGTCTATGTGTGATTAACACACATAATATATGCATTCTATTAAGAACAATAACCACTATTTCTTTTATTTTCATTCAAACGAACTATCTAGATTTCCTTGTATATGACCTTCTATTTATGTCACTTTGTGTAATATTCCTTTAATCATAATGTATCTTTGTTGAAGACAAAAATCAAGTCCTTGTAGTAGTAACAAGTTATCCTATATTGTCTAACAATGTAAAAGTTTATTGGTTATTTTGGATAGTTTAAAAATTTGGATTTATAAGGTTTGAATTTCATAAATACTTTTCCTTTGTAATAATTCTTTGTAAGTAATTTAGAATGATATTTTTGTACTAAAATTTAGCTATTAATGAATTGTAATTGAATACATTAACTCACACTTTAATTATAATCATTAGCATATTATTACTCATGGATTTGCTTAGGTCAACCCAAGAATATAGCCAGTAATCCTTAGCTTGACTAAATCCATCCATTAAGTATTACCATTTATTTATAATTAGATTAGTAGTAGATCAATAAAATAGATATTTATTTATATATCAATAAATGCATAGAGTAGCATATATCAATATAAGAATGCAAGTAGTTATTAAGAGAATTTAAGTAAGAGGTGTAGAGATGTTATTAAAGCTTAAACTTAATTAATTTATAACATTAAACGTATAGAAATAAATTCATTAGTCAACAATATTAAACTTGAATATATTCTTTCTGTATATCTTAAGATGAATAAGTTATTATTTGAATGCCTCTACAATAAATTGTTTAGATTAAAAAATAGAAAGAATTTTTAAAATCACAAGACTAATATATAAAATAGGGTAATAAGGATAGTAATGAGAGATGTAATACCCCGCTAGAAACCCTAAAGAAAAACAACACAACTAGGCAACTAAAGGGTGAAATATATATATATTTTTAAAAGAACAAGTGCACTAATTATAACCATTGTACATATAATAACACATCGGAAGACTAACACATGATTCCCTAAGGGTTACCAACAAAGATTACTCCGTAGATTATATTAACACCACGGTAAATCCTATTGTTCAACTAATTAGGAAAATTAAATGCTTAAGATAAAATCTACACATACATCTAAATTCCATAATGAAAGAATTCAAAGTACTCCAATGCATTCATTTCTCATAGTTCATATATACAAAAGATTAAAGCAACTGAATTAACACACATTCCAATGACTCCCTTTTACAATATCCATAAATAGATGGTTACCAAAAATACCATGAATTACAAAGTTACAATATCAGGGTTCCATAAAAGTTTGATGCAATGACCACAAGGTCTCAACTGAACAATAATCACAAACATGAGCTGGTACATCAACCATGAACCAAGAAACACCAGCGAATCTCTTCCTCGCTTGAAGATACATTCCAGAACATCCGATGGGGAGTGGCACTACCAGCTGGCCATGTGATCCCAAAATGGAACCACCCCATCGTGCTAGGAGATAGTAGAAAACCCTCAAGAAAGCAATGTAAGACAAGTACGAAAGAACTGCAAGACTTCGCAAACATCCATGTGACTCAACTCACAACACTAGTGACTCTAAGGAGAGAGTGTCACTGCATAGCTTAAGATGGATACCATGGTACAACCTCCTAGGTCTCGGTTCTCTATCCTGGTAACCTCTCCTGGCTTCTGGCTCCAACTAAGTCTCATGCGGACCCTACCAATCCTTTCATGAAGACAAGGTGGTAAGTTTATCATTCTAGGCCTTCTCATAACATTATGAGCCCTGTACAAGCACTACACCTATGCACGAGGTACATTATCTTAATTAATATTTATTCTACCCACCCCCTAATCAATTATTAGGTTATCACTTCTTAATTGACTTCCGATGGGTTATCCTGTCATCCACTTCGGGCATGGCCCCTGCTCGAAACCCACTCTCTCTCATAGGACACTACAGGAAATTTCTCTCTACGAGAACTCTGTGGCAAAACAGACAGCCATACCTAATCCTGACAAAGCACAAGTGAAGGATACACAATCACTAACCAAAGATTGACCATTTGGAAAAAACACATAGTGGCTCACATCAATAAGGTTATACATCAACACCCGACCAAGGAAATATAATAACATAGGACACAATGACAACTCAACCAGAATTGTGACAAATTATAAACTTGACTAGAAACACCATTTACACAAGATCCTAATATAGAAAATCTTTTCTTAAAATAGAAAAATGCATAAATAGATTTCAACTTAAGACTTCTAGAAAATAAGAATTACAACTAAATTAATACACTATTTAATAAGTCATAAACCTAATGTTTCATCTTTTTTTGTAGTTCAACTTCAAAGTTTCTCTCTCTATCCTCTGACTCTGTTTCTAGAGGATTGGGTGATCTAATTTTCTAAGAGTTTCGCTAAGTTTAATCAACCAACTTTCATGAAATATATCATTAATGCATCTAAACTTGCATGATCATAATTTATTGATTGATATTGTGACTCTAACTATTTCATAAATATAAATCTAGATCATTCTTAATCTTTTAAATCCTTCCAACAAAACATACTAGATTTGAGCCTACCTCAAGAAATGCGATCCATGGTTATTACGATCCTTGATAACTTCAAATTGTTTGCAATATGTCTGGATTCCGATGCTTTCCTTCTCGGCACTCTCCTATCTCACGAGCTCTCTATTCCTAGTCCTTATCCTTCCTATATTCTAAGAATTTCTCTAATAATAATAAAGCAACTAACAGTCATCCAAGACCCTAACCTCTAAGTTCGACACTAAATAAGAAATGACCATCGTCAATCTTTTACGACTCAGTCATAAACACATCAAAATCTCCATTATCCTCTATCTTCCTCCCCTCTAACTTCCTATCTTTTTCTTTATTTCTCTTTGCTCCAACTTGCTATTTGCTATCTTCCTCTATATCTTTTCCTACCTTCTCTTCTTCATTCCATTCTCTAATCCTTCGTTGCATCTCACCCCCTCTTGTCTTCCAACTCAATGGTCTATATATATAGGGTTGTCATCTACCTTCTTTCCTATTTTCAGGCTATCTCTCCTAGTGGTGGATTGATTCTAAATGACACCACTCATGATTTTATTGCAACATAATAGTCCTAAATGATTTTGAATTCTTATGTGTTCACCATACAAAGTTATACATTACCTACTTCGTGACACCAACCACCATAGTTGTTAAGTCCATAATTATAGATTATCCATTCATCTATTTCAAACGATTAATAATACATTTTCAATAATCAACGATATAAGCAAAATCACATAAATAATCGTAACCTATATTTAAAACTCCCAATTTCACACTTCCTTAAATAATAACCAAAATTAAATAAAGAACCTACCTCTTTACGCTTGAAATTGGCTTGGAATGAACTCCTTCGTGCCTCCTCTAATTTGACCTTCTTCTTCCTTGATGGCTCAAGAGTTCTCTCACAAATCTTCTATTCTCCTTCTATCTATGCTCTAAAATGCTCCTCGGCTATTTTCTCCCTTTTTCCTCGAGCTTTCACTATTATTTATACCGTTCTCATTCTAAATTGGTTGCTATAATCTTGGCGCTATGCATCGATTATTTTAAACAATTAACAGAACTGCTCACCTCTACTCCATGTCTACCTATCTTCTATGACTCAATCTTGGCCATAATAACGACATCACTAATAATTATAAATCTTTCTTTTAGTTCTAATTGATTCACAACTCTAAGGGATTGCATACATGTCGACTAAGCTATGCATCGATTATTTTAAACAATTAGCAGAATTGCTCACCTCTACTCCATGTCTACCTATCTTCTATGACTCAATTATGGTTGGCTTAACAATAAGTGCTAGATATCGAATGCAGATCCACATACCTAGCGATCTGTTTGGATGGAGAAGTTACATTACCGTCATTGCCACGCAGAGTTTGGTTTGCTTTCAAACACTTTAGTGTTTGTCAAGTGCAGGTTTGTCGGTATCACTGCCAAGTCTCCCTATCCATCGACCATCGACCTGCCAAGTCTCCGCCATGTTTCACCGTGAGTCGTGGTGCCTAGGTCAACCAACCCAAATCTATAGATTTAACGTGGGTCATGGGGTGCCAGGACAACCACTTGCTATGGTTCCTCTGTCATTTACTACCAGTCGTGGTTTGCTAGTCTACTGGTTTAATCAACTTCTCTGTCATTTCACCGTGGTTTGGGGTGAGGGGGGGTAATCGGTGGTGTCGACTCCCTCCATTTCTATACTTTCCACGTTAACTTTCCAACTGCCATAAAGTTTGAGTGGCTGCACGTGGTTTACGTCTCTTGCAATGTGGTTTACTTAGCATTAAACTCCATTGCTCCACCAACTAATTCTGCATTCAACTACTGGTTTTGCCTACGTGTTGGTATATTGCCACATATCGACTCCTAGTACTCGTTGTTCTTAGCTCTAAGTTAATCGATAGTTTTTGTTTAGTTTGGCCACCCTAATGGTCATGTAACATGTCGCTTATCTAATAAAACCCGCCACCTTTTATATAACATGCGACTATCTATAATTTACAATGTAACCTTTAAACTTAGACGTTTTAAAGTTATAATATATAATCATAATTTACGTATATGCTCATATTCATAACCATGAGCATATACATAAACATGTTTTATGAATATTTTTATAGCATAAGACAATAATCGCAATATTTACAAAATCACCTTAAAATATATATGCGAAAATATGTGTGTTTGATAAAATCAAAGTTATTAACTACCAAATATATTTAACTCGCATCAATATAAAAACGGTCATTAATAAAGATACATTTTCTTATTCAAAAGACAATAAATCTTTCTATATATGGTACGTTAGGTCGTAAAATTCAAAATTTCAACTTATAATAAATCACATTAAAATAATCAATATAATTAGTCATAAACTATATTCACCTTTGAATATATATAAGTTTATGATCGATTCCTATTATTTCAAATACGTACAACTATAGTATAATTTTGAAAACAAAACATTAAATATAGTTTCAATAATTTACCCACTTCTACACGTAGAACATTAAATCATAGAGTCACTATTTAATTCACATTATTAACAATTTTTCACCCTTCAAAGAGAAATAAAATGTAACATGCAATAATTAAAATCACTAAACACGCAACTTGAGCAAACCTCAAGTAAATACTCACAAAAAATCAAACAACAAAATACGAAGGCCGAACAAAGTGACAGGATGACCAACTGACAACACTCACACGAGTGTAACTGAATAAAATAGGGTCAACTACTATCTCCTCCACTTCCATCGGAAAGTATAAAGCATGCTCAAACCTGTGAAGGCAGGTGGAGATGATACCCCATGCCTACCTGGTACTTGTACCTGCAATATCCTACATCACCGAACCACACATGCATATATACAATATAGAAAACACAGCATACACACCGATGAAAGAGAATCGCGACGTTCCTTGTCTTACCGAAATGAGCGAAGGAAAATTGTCCCCTTGCATCCAATACACTCGTAGACACACAACATATAATTCCACATTGCATAGATAAAGTAAAGTGTCAGTACATAGCAATAATCCACAAAATGCCATAAATCAAAACTACTGAAATACTGGAAATAAATTATGCATCTCAAATCTAGATAAAGCATGAAATAATGTCATATAAGTCTGAAAACCAATCATGGTAATGTATCCACTGAAAACAACCAATAATAAAATATAAGTCCAATGAGTTCAAATGAGTAGGGGTACTACAAGAGAAATGAACTCTTGGGTCAAGGGTAAGATGTAAGCCCTTATCTCTTACCATATAGAAATAATAAATTTTGTTTTTATTTTGTGATTGTTGAATATTGAACTCTAACTTAGTGAAAAATTTAATGAAAATATCATAGTTTGTTTTTTAAAATGTAAAGGATAAGGGTGGAATTTCATATTAATGCCATGTTGACATGTTTGTATAGTTTCTTGACCAGATGATAGTTCCTTACCATTAAATGATTAACCATCTCTAAATTTTATGACTATATATATAAATATTAAATGGATTTGATCTTATATTGTGATTGTTTGATCATGACAACACCTTTTAATCAAAGGAGTGATTACATGAATATGATATTGAATATTATAATCAAATCTAAGGTAGAAAGTTTATTCTAGGATAGAAAAAATCTTCTATTATCAAAATATTTGATCCAATTAGATTTAATGAATGGAACTAAGTTATTTATGATAATCATTTCTTATCAATTTATAACATCTTAATGATATAATGTTAGTGAATTTATGCATCATATAATAACTCATGAATTAGTTGTTAAGTATATCATTTAGAAGATTTAAGAATGAATTAGCATTTAATATGTCTTGCATGATATCAGGTTAATTAGATAGATTGATAGTTACCTTTTCTTTTGTACTCTTATACATGTGTCTGTGTGAGTTTTATACTCTCAAGATCATGTTATTGGTATTCTTATGTACTAATGTGTTTGAAATCAGTTTTTATGCTGAATTTTATTATCAAGAAGATAATACTTGTTAGATGCTTCTATTTTCATATGACTACTTTGTATACTTGTGCATTCAATTATTGTTTGTGTAAATGGATGGTGCTAAACACGGAGAACCATAGAAGGATTGAGTATCAACCTCTATATATCTATCAACAAAGGACTTAAAAAGATGCATTGGGAAAAACATGTTTTATCAAATTTTAATATAAGACCATGCTACTACTTTTGATCATTCCAAACTCAACCTCTTTGCCATATCATAATATTGTTATATAAGTGTGTGCACACGCGTGCACACACACACACACAAACAGAGAGAGAGAGAGAGAGAGAGAGAGAGAGAGAGAGAGAGAGTCATGCTACATAGATTCCATCACTCCTACTTGTTTAAGAATTCTCGACATCTTTGTGTTGGGCCATGTATTCTTCATGCCAAGAAGAGTTTGAGGGGAGCGTAAAGATTTGTGGTTGGGTAGATAAGTTCTTCGATGATGCTCTCACCCAATGTGTTCTTATTGGAGGTAGTGTGTCGAGAGTTCCTATTAGTGTTAACTTTATTTTTGTACTCTTTGTAATTGACCTTTTGATGTTATGTAAAGGAAATTGTTTCCTTATGATACGGCTTGTCAATGGCTTTTGTACTTAGACATCATGTTTCCATTCTAATATATTTGAACATGTTATTTTAAATGTTTTAGAATAATGTGTATTTTATGCTATATGATTATTTTTCAAACGTCGGGGTCAAGATTCCCCCTTCGCTACAGATTTTGCAGATGACGATTTTGTATATAAGATAGCCCGAAGCCATAGCATGTAATACAACCATTGCAGGTTTTCTCCTATCCAAAATGGCGAGCAGACAAGCCTAACAGCCATTGTTTCTTTTTCTTGCTGTCTTTTTCTTCAAGTTAGTAATGGTGGAATCAATAAGAACCCCCTTCAATATGACTAAGGCTGAGAATAGTGATAAATATCATGTTTAGAAGCCGGAGCTTATAGTTCAAATGGTAAAAAGGTAACCATCTCGCCTTTCAGATGATTTAGACATTTTAGAGAATTTATTTATGGTAGTATAGAAATGAAATCCAATATCTTATTGAATTTAGTACATTAGTATGAAATCCTAAATGACAACGTTTATTATAAATGTTCTATTTATTCTTATGCTGTTCCTCGACGTTTTCTTCACTGTAATTTCTATAATACTATTCTTGTAACTGTAGCTGGTATGCAGCAGTTTTAGAACAAATTTCTATCACCCATATCATCATGCCATTGGATAATTAACAATTGTCGTCGTTGAGACAGATTCAATGAAAGAAAATTCACTACAGAAAAGATATTTAAGTCAGTTCAATTAAAAGAATTTCAAAGTCCTAGCATTTTTTTATAGCTAGCATATATTATAGACAGTTGAGATTATTTACTTCAAGAACTATTGTGCAGGAGTTTAAATAATTCGAAAAGAAAGCTGAGCTCGTCCGAAACGGGGAACCCCATCGATGACTGTTGGCGTTGTGATCCTAACTGGGTTAACAACCGAAAGAGACTGGCTGATTGTGCCATCGGATTTCGCAAAAAGGCCATTGGAGGTAAGAATGGCAGATTTTATATAGTTACAGATCCAAATGACGATGACCCGGTCAATCCTCGACCTGGCACTCTGCGGCACGCTGTTATTCAAACCGAACCTCTCTGGATTATTTTCCAAAGAGATATGGTTATTCAGCTCAAGTAGGAGCTTATCAAGAACAGTTATAAGACTATTCATGGTAGAGGTGCCAATGTTCATATAGCAATTGGAGCTTGCATTACAATTCAGTATGTGACCAATATTATCATTCATGGAGTTCATATCCACGACTGTAAACCTGCGGGAAATACAAATGTTAGGAGCTCCCCGACACATTATGGGTTTACAACCAAGAGTGATGGAGATGGGATTTCCATCTTTGGATCAAGCGCAATTTGGGTTGACCACTGTTCATTGTCAAGTTGCGCAGATGGATTGATCGACGCCATCATGGGTTCCACTGCTATAACCATTTCAAACAGCTTTTTCACTCACCATGACAAGGTGCTCAAAACTACTTTTTTGGTCTACCATAAATATACTTTTCTTTGAAATTAGGTTTCACAATTGTATTTTTTATCCAAGGATTTTAGGGTAGGGTATTAAAAGCCTATTACTAGACTTGAACGAAAAAAATGTGAGTATTTATTAAATTGTCGATAGAACGCTATTTCTCAAGTCCAATATTTATTGGCTTTTTCTAGGTGATGCTCCTGGGACACAGCGACGCCTACACCGAGGACATCAAAATGCAAGTAACAGTTGCTTTCAACCACTTTGGAGAAGGGCTTGTTCAACATATGCCCAGGTGTGAATAGAATTTTGTAACAAATTGTATTCCTTGCACAAAGACCACGAATATACAACTTGCTGAAGTTTATTTGCTCAAGTCTTTAAGATATTAACGTTATGATGCAGATGTCGACATGGATACTTTCATGTGGTGAACAATGATTACATCCACTAGGAAATGTATGCAATCGGGGGAAGTGCAAACCCCACCATTAAACACCAAGGCAACAGATTCCTTGCTCTTGACTATCTATTCCACAAGGAGGTAGAAGACCTATACAACTCATGTCTCTTATATCTTTAGTATTCAACGGTTGTAGTATAGTTATAGTATGGGTAATGTGCAGGTTACAAAGCACCAAGATTCAAATGAAGGCAACTGGAGATCAGTGGGAGATCTTATGTCAAATGGGGCATTCTTCACAACATCAGGGGCTCTATCACTAATGTTCCTCTATTGTGGGCTCTATCACAGCAAGTTCGGGTGTTCTCACCTGTAGAAAAGGTTCCAGTTGTTAGACCAAATGCGTGCATTATAGACAAATTCTTAGGAATCCCTCAATTCTATTACTTTGCAAGCATGAGCACATAGGAATGAGGCTTCTTAGTTATTTTAGTTTTGTTTGCCGACACTCTCCTATCATCTTTCACTAAAGACGAATATATGGAAAATATCTAATAATATTTTTCTCCAATTTGAAGCATAGTGGTAGAACGGCAAGCCAGTGTTTGTTTATATTATCTCAATTGTCACTTAAAAGCATTTCATAGGTAAATCTCACAAGAACTGCAATATATAGATAGGAAATAGTTGAATTTATGTTCATACCATTAATTCCAAAAACTAATTGACTGCTCCTATAAGATTTTTATTGAATATAAAATAGAGTATAATGAACTCACAAGAATGTGAGACATTGTAACATAGAATAGCCTTTCAATTTAGGTTAATTAAATAGATATAATCAATTTATTTTATATTAGTTTAGATTAAATAATTTAAATTAGTAGTTGAAAAAAAAAATTGTGTAAATTGATGCTATTTTAGGAAATTAAATTTATAAGGGTATGGATATTTTATTAATATACTTAATGATTAAGGTAATATTGGTGCACTATAGTTTCTACTCACTTTCATATCAAAGAAGAAATAATTTGGAAACAGTCAATGTCAAAAATTCTATACAAAATCTTAATTGATCTTAGGTTTATTATGTGATTGTAGATTGATTTTACACTACACATATCTAATTTGTAATCCTGCACCTTTTCTATTATTATGTAGACTTTTTCTCTCTGATTTTAGTATATTCTCTATTACTCATTGATTGTTTTGATTAGATAAAGTAGGAGAGAGCCCAAACCTCTACATATAAACTTTACCAAGCAACACAGAGGGATCTCATAAGGAGTGAGAAAACCAACAAAATTGACAAGGTCTAAATCGAACACATGCTGCCCAAAAAAGGAAAAGCTAAAAACTATAAAAAGGCAAACTAGCAAGGCAAAGTAGGGACATAAGGGGAACAAGGCTACAAGCAGCCTTAAGGAGATGGGAAAGTCCTAGACGTTTGAATCCAAACTCAATTCATGACCTCATGAGAGGAGTAGGTTGAGAAGAAGGAATAGAATTTTGTAAAGAATGTCTCCCATGATCCACAACAAGATTTCTCTTACCCTTACAAGATGAACCCAAGACAAAGGGAAAAATGTCAACCTTTTTCCTAATGATGCCTATCAAAGAGAACCCAATAGTAGAAGACAACAAAGGGCCTTGCACCATAGAGGGGCAATAAAAATAATTAAGATCCTTGGAGGAAGAAGAAGAAACCTACATCAAACCCAACAACCCATCTTTTCAAATTTAGGAACACCTTGTAAGAGAACCAAGGACCTCCTAGAAGAACCCTCTTACTATCCTCCAAATAATTTATGAAAATAATAGACAACCATGTGAAAGACCTATTACCACATGAACAACAATAGACTAATGAATATAAACCCATTCATATATAGTCTCTATGTTAGGTCTTGGCCTCAAGAACTTACCAATGAGAGTAACCTGTAACCTATAAAATGCCTTATCCACCCTTTGACTAGGGATACAAGGGAAAAGGCATTGCAGGACCAGTGGAAGAGGCTTCAAACACCGAGTATAGTTAGTGGAGAGCCATCCTCTAAAGATCTACCTGACAAAAGTCATGGAGAAAAACTTAATCTTTAGCAATGATTGCATCAGAAGGGGATAGTTGAAGGGCACCTAAAGTCCTCCACCAACAAAGAGAGAGAGGAAGTAGGGGGAATAACACCATCTAGAGGAGAGGTGGTCAGAGGGACATTAAAGACACGTGCAACATCTAGAGGAGAGTTGGAAGGAAGACATCAGAGACACTCACACGCATAGTGACATTAGCCACAACAGGACTAGAAAGAAAGTCCCTACATAGTCAAACATTAGAGGAGGGAGCATCATAGTAGGAGCCTAGCATAGGCTTAGGGAAAGAGCCAACACCAAGGAGCCAATAATCATATGGATGGAAATTTATTGTTGTATACACCTAAAAATGGTCTGAAGATAATTAATTAAATAAGCAATTATTTAATTAATCCTCCTTCCTAATTTAATTGAATTCAATAAGTAATTTGATTAAATTTCCCCTTTCATCTACTTATTAATAAATCTAAGGATTTATTAAATAGGTTCATTTCACCCCTTTAATTAATTAATTCAAATTAATTAATTCCCTCCATCGAAATTCATTTCTTCTAAATCCTAATTAATTAAAACAAATCAAATCCATTAGTTGTTGAGATTAATTATCCCTTTTCATATTATTTGAATTTTTAAATTCAAATTCTCCTAACTTCTACCACTCCTAAACCTAACCCATTCTACCTACCACCGTGTCCCCTTTCATGCAACATCTTCTATAACTTTGTGACACTTGTCACTAAGTGTTCCCTTTCATCCAACCCTTCTAGAAGCCTCTTGACACTTGTCACCATAGAGATGACAAATTTTCCCTTTAATCCAACCCCCTTTTCTATCCTCCTCCAATTTAACCATTGATATCTTCAGATCAATATTGACCATTGATTCTTGCCACATCACCCGTAGCCTTGTAAATCATATTAATAGAGCTCATTTTGGAGCTTTGAGGGTCCCAATATCGATGGTCCCAATTTCATGTGCCAATTTCATATCATTTGATCCCATCTCATTCTCATCTTATGCATTGTTACTATAGGCATCTAGCTTATAGTTTATCAGTTTTAGCAATGTTATCATGATCAATTTTAGCTTAAATCTTAGCTTAATCATGCTAGATCAATCATTCATGTAGCTTAATCATGCTATTCTTTCTAGATCATGCATTTTCAGCATTCAAATCCTCCAAGTGTAGTCAAGTCACTGGAATTTGCATAATCAGATCTGAGAGCATTTTCATTCTCGCATTTACTAGGAGGCAATAAGTCGATTAGCTATGGTTTTGTCTTTCTTTGATTTAAATCTTCTAACCATGCTTGTAATGATTTATTGAGTGCATTGTGTTTGCAGGTACAAGTACACTTCACAGAGCATGACAATTATTTACAACTTTGTTTCAAGTATTATTTTGCCAAATTCTAACACTCAAGGAAAAAATTATGCATTTTTCTTAAAATGGTAAATTTGTCATACGAGAACAACTCTTCTGACAAATATATCTACTTTTGATGTAATTTATACAAAATTTGTGAAATATATGCAAATATACTAGATAGATTTTTTTTAGTGTACGAATAGAACCTAGTTATTTTTTTTTCTTTCCATTGAGAGGAAGATGAGTTTCTAATACAAAATTAAAAAATAGTTCCATAAAAGATTTCAAATTTGTAACTTTGATTTGTAACTTTGTCCCCTAATCTTTGATTTTGGTGAAATAAAAGTCAATTATGACTTTCTCAAACCTTTTGGATGCTTTGGAAATGCTGAAAAAACTTCCAATATTACCAAAATGCTACAATCAACCAAATCTCATAGGAACATAAATATGCAAACTAGAGTATATAGATTCTTAGTTTTCCTTTAAATTGTCTCGATTCTCTAACTGATCCATGGATTTAGGAGACGAGAATACTAGATTTTGTAAAAAAAATAGCTACCTATTAGTCTAAAATCTCTCAAAAAATCATATAATAAAATGAACTGTACTAGACACCAAGCTTGTTACCTTTGTTATGCTGCATTGTCCTTGATGACAAAAAGGTTTTGGTGACTATATAGCTTTATCTCTATGAATAGTGGACAGGTGTAAGCAGATTAATTTTTGGTATTCATTGATAGTGAAACTTTTTGTGGAAGAGAAGAAGGTAGGTTCAGTGACCAGTGGTTCTTCAAATTCAAATTGTGGTATTTTTTGATTTAATAATCTACAGGTATGAATGCTTCAGATGGTAATATTTTATGGCTAATTTTGTGGGGATTTCTCGCAATTTTTTTAGCATCAAATTGTCAAATTGTTATTTTTGCAGTATGTTTTGTGAAACCGTGAGGGGTAAAAAGTAAAAAAGGAAGTGAAAGATAAAAGTGTTTTCTCTTGTCAAACCATGAAGGGTAAAAAGTAAAATGGAAGTGAAAGAAGAAAAAAAAATAGAAAGATAAAAGTGTTTACTCTTCTATTTTAAAAAAAAAATGAAAAAGATGGTCCCGAGTATTTTTCCAGTTATCAAAAATGCAAAGATTAAAAATATCTTTCTTGCTACTATATTCTTCCAAAGAAATAATCACAAGTAATTTTTTTTTGAAACAAAAATTGGGAAAAGGAAAGAAGTATTTCTAAAGAGATCCTATGCAGTACATTTATTTTGGTGATAAATTTTTATTAACTCCAACCTAAGTTAGGGTTTGGTAACCCTACTCAAGGATGAACACACAAAATAGTTTTATTCCGGTTGTGATTCAGTTCTATAAAACTCGTATTACAGTTTGGGAACCTGATTTTGGAGCGTGGTCAAGGAAGAAGTTTTGTTAGTTGGTTTTGCTTGATGAAGGATAGATCTCTTGAATATAACAGGGTGTAACAAAAAAAATAGAGATGGCGGTGATAGACCATCTTTTGTATTAATCTTGTTCAGTGATTGACAAGTTGAGAGTTGCATAATATGATGCACTTCTGAATTTATCAGTGCTCGTAATTGGAGATATTTTCTTGATATCATTTGTGACATAGGGGTCGGTGCTCCTTGAAGTTTGAGACTTCTAAATATAGTGTATGGAGTGGGTGCTTCTTGAGATAATAAAATATTCTTTTATCAAGTGGTTTTTCTACCACAAGAGGGTTTTCCACTCATGAAAATCTGTGTTGTGTGCTAATCCACTTTATGTGTTCCATTAGATGAATGCTCTGATACATTTATTTATGCTTCATTGTTGTTCTAAAAAATTTTAATTCTTTATGCTGGTCACTTTGTTTTTTAATTAATTCTACTAGTCATAATTTGATGCTTTGACAAGTTCAATAAGAAGCATATCAAGATTACTCAATTATATATATTGTTTAATCATAAATGCATGCTTCGATACAAGTTAGGGTGTCATATGTGTGTTAAAAGAGTTTTCCAAAGTAAGAAAAAATTAAAGAGAGTTAAATTGATTATTGACTCTGATTCACCCCCCCCTCTCAGAGTCAATCCACTTCCAACAAGTGGTATCAGAGCGTAGGGTTCCATCTTTTAGGTCTATCCTAGGGATTGTTCCTGGTCTTTTGGAAGTCTTGTCATGGCTTATTCACAAGAAGGTGCCTCTCTTTCAAGAGCTCCCCTCTTTGATGGCACAGATTATGTGTTTTGGAAGATCAGAATGGAAACGTACTTGATCTCTGTTGATGTAAATGTGTGGAACATTGTTATCACAAAATATGTTGTTCCTAATGCTATTCCTTCAGATCCTAATGCTAAATCTTAGTATGAGTTAAATGCTAGAGCAAAACATGCTCTCTTGTGTGGTCTTACCAACGATGTGTTTGTTAAAGTTATGCATTGTGCATCTGCTCATGAAATATGGAGCAAGCTTGAAACTATTTATCAAGGTGATGCAAAGGTCAAAGAATCTAAAATTATCACACTCAAGAATCAGTTTGAGTCATTGAGAATGAAAGAAGATGAGACTATTGCAAATTATTTTCTTAGAATTGATGAAGTTGTGAATTCAAGAAGGGGCCTTGGTGAAAATGTTGATGAAAAAGATGTTGTCAGAAAGGTTATTAGAACTTTACTTCCTAAATATGAAACTAAGGTGTCAACTTTAGAAGAAAAGAAAAGCTTTTCAACTATGTCTCTTGACAGCCTACAAAGCATACTCACAGCCTATGAAATGAGGATAGGTAGTAATCCTTCTAGTTCTAAAGAAACTGCATTTAAAGTAGAAAAGAAGGAGGAACTAGATAGTGAGTCTGAACTTTCAGATGCTATAGAAGCTTTGCTAGTTAGAAAGTTAAAAAAGAAGTATAAGGGAAAATTACCCTTCAAATGTTTTAATTGCGGCAAAGCTGGGCACTTTGCTGCTCAATGTCCCCTGAGTGATCAAAATAATGAAGAAGAAAAACCAGAAAAAGTATTCAAAATGAAAAAATGGAACTCTAAAAAGAAATTCAATCCTTTTCAGAAAAAGAAGAGTCTTTTTATTAAAGAAGATTCTGAAAATGATTCAGATGACTCACCTTGTGAAGGTGATGAAATCTTGTTTATGGCTGCAATAGAAACTTCCTCAAAGAAAGATTTAAATAACATATCAGTAGATCAATCTGATGATTTAGATCAAGGTGAAATTGATCTTGAAGGAGAGTTACTGTGTGCTCTCAAAGAAATCAAAAGGTTTAAGAAACTTGTAGCTTCTCATGAAAGTGAAAAACAGATTTTACAAATTGAATTAAAAGATTCAAAGCAAACAGTTGAAGATCTGAAAGTCTTACTTGCTGACAGTGAATTGAAAGTTAACATTTTGGAACAGCAAAGTAGTTCTTTACATAAGCAGATTGAGCAGTATGAAAGTACCTTGCATTTGAATGAAATCTTAAGCAAATAGAAACAATGCAAGAATTTGACAGGTATAGGTTTTGATAGTGCTGAATCATCAAAACAAATTACTAAACTTGCAAACAAAAAACAATTTCAGGCCTACAACAGAATGACTCCTTTTAGGTTTGGGTTCTTTCATGGTTACTGTTTTTACTGCAACAAGTTTGGCCATAAGGTTAACACTTGTAGATTTTTGCAACATAGAACTTCTATGTTTGGACATAATCAAGCCTTTGGTTTTCCAAATACTGTGAAGTGCATTAAGTGTAACTTCTTTGGACATACTTCTTCTTAATGCAAGTCAAAGGAAAAAATTCATAAGGTGTGGAAACCAAAGTTTGTCCCTAGTTCTGAACAGTTTATGATAGTGCAAACTGCATTTCTTTCAAGTAAAAAGTCATTGTGGGTGTTGGACAGTGGCTGTTCACACCATATGACAGGAGACAGAAATAAATTCCTTCATTTTGAAAACTTTGATGGAGGTTTTGTAAGATTTGGTGGTAATTCAGGAGCCTTTGTTAGAGGTAAAGGCACATTACTGGTAAATGATGACACTCCTATTCATGATGTTTATTTTGTTGAAGGATTAAAACACAATTTGTTGAGTGTCAGTCAAATTTGTGACAGTGGTTATAATGTATCTTTTAGTTCTCAAGGTTGTGCTATCAAAAATAAATCTGGTAAAATTTTTGCTACTGGTTTGAGGACTATTGGGAATGTTTACAATTTACTTGACTCCACAGATTATGAAAATAATGTAGGTATGTGTCTTATGGGTCAAGTAGAAGAAAACTGGTTATGGCACAAGCGCTTGGGACATGTAAACTTTGATAATCTAGTTCGAAACAGCAAGAACCAGAATGTCAGAGGTTTACCCATCTTGAGCAAACCATTAAATATTGTGTGCAAAGAGTGTTTGAAAGGTAAACAGACAAAATATCTTTTAAATCTAAAGAACACTCTTCTACTAGTCCTTTACAACTTGTTCATACAGATTTATGTGGTCCAACAAGGACACAATCCATCAATGGTGAAAAATACTTCATGCTCTTTGTGGATGATTATACAAGAATGGTATGGGTCACTTTTCTCAAACATAAATCTGAAGCATTTGACAGATTTAAAATTTTTAGGAAAATGGTTGAACGTGAAATTGATAGCAAATGGACCTTGCATTACAATACAATATGTGACCAATATCATCATACATGGCATCCATATCCATGACTATAAGCCTGCAGGAAATACAAATGTGAGGAGCTCCCCGACTCATTATGGGTACAAAATCAGGAGTGATGGAGATGGAATTTATATCTTTGGAGGAAGTGCAATTTGGGTTGATCACTGTTCTCTGTCAAGCTATGCAGATGGACTGATCGGCGCCATAATGGGTCCCACTGCTATAACCATTTCAAACAACTTTTTCACTCACCATAACAAGGTGCTTTAAACTACTTGTTTGGTCTACCATAAATTTACTTTATTTATAAAAGGTTTCACTATTATACTTTTATGACATGGATCTTAGAGTAGGGTACTAAAAGGCAAGTATTAGACAGAAACATAAACAAATGTTAGTATTAATAGACTTGTTGATAGAGTGCTATTTCTCAAGTCAGCTATATATATAATTTTTGTAGGTGATGCTTCTTGGACACAACGATGCCTATACCCAAGACGTCAAAATGCAAGTAACAGTTGCATTCAACCACTTTGGAGAAGGGCTTGTTTAGTGTATGCCCAGGTTTGAATAAAATTTTATAACTACTGTGTATTCCTTTTACGAAGAACATGATACAACTTGCTGATGTTTATTTGTTTAAGTTTAAGAAATGGATGTTATGATGCAGATGCAGATGCCGACATGGATACTTCCATGTGGTGAACAATGATTACACCCACTGGGAAATGTATGCAATTGGTGGAAGTGCAAACCCCACCATTAACAACCAAGGCAATAGATTCCTTGCTCCTCATAATCGATTCTAGAAGGGGGTAAAAGATCCTTACAACTCATGTCTCTTATATATTTGGTATTCAAGGGATGTAGAATAGTTATGGTATGGGTAATGTGCAGGTGACAAAGCCCAAAGATTCAACAAAATGTAATTGGAGATCAGTGGGAGATCGGATGTTAAATGGGGCATTCTTCACAGCATCAGGGGTTAGAGCATCCTTAAACTATGCCAAAGCTTTGACTATGGAAGCAAGACCTTCCTCTATTGTGGGCTCTATAACTGCAAATTCAGGTGTTCTCACCTGCACTCCGGTCACTAATTACTAAAGGGGAATATATTAGTAATCTTATTCTGAAATTTGAACCGTAGTGGTGGAACGTTAAGTGAATATGGTTTTTATTATTTTGATTGCCACTAAAAATAATTTTTAAGCTATGCTTCACAAGGATTGCGGTATATAGACGTGAATAGTTGAATTTATGTCTATACCAGTATTTCAGAAAACTAATTTGTGTGAGTTTATTTTTTAACTATTAACACGCCTTGTACAATTGCACACGACACAACTAAATAAATTCACTCTAATGAGACTTGTATTGACCTTTCGAGTTTCATTTCTCTATTACTATTTTATTTAATATAAAATAGAGTATAATTAACTCATAGAAAGTGAGATATTTTAGAGTAGAGGCGCCTTTCCATTTAGGTTAATTAAAAAATAAATATAATTAATTTTTAATATATTAATTTAGATTAAACAGATTGAAAGTTGACAAAAATAAATGGTGTAAATTGATTTTTTTAAAGAAACCTAAGGGTATGGATATTTACTTATTACGCTAATGTAGAAGATAATATTGATGCAGTGTATAGTCCACTCACTTCTATATCAAAAATAGATGATTTGAAAATTTTCATTGTCAAAGATTGTATACAAAATTTTAATTGAACTTAAGTTAATTATGTGATTGAAGATTAATTTTATATTATACATGTCTAATTTTTAACTCTAGACCTTATCTATCACAATATATACTTTTTCTCTTTGATTTGCTAGATTCTATACTCCTCATTGATTGTTAAGGACTTGGTATATTTATAACTACATCATAAAGATAGTGAAATAATCAATGGTCATGTTCTCCTACTCCCTTAATTAGAATAATTTTTTGATTGTGATAAAGATACTTAGATGTTGATTTTGATACAATATTTTTAATCCATTTAAAGTTCCAAATGAAAATGTTCATAAGTTCATTCTATATACGAATAAGTCAATGATTGCTTAATGGTCAATTAATGTCTTTAAATTTGAAGCCATGTTAGATAATTCCATGTTTTACAAACTCAACTACCAATGGCTATGAGGAAAGAGGAGAATTTTAAAATTTAAAACAAATTTATTTTTCCTTAAAATTCAAGCCAAGAAAGATCAATCCTCAATGCTACAAAAATGGTCCATTGTAAAAAGATATATAATACAATGATCATAGGTAAATGTATACAAATATAAGACAAAAAATAATGGGAATGCATGAATATAAATATAGGTAGGATATAGATAAGAATGGATATAGATTGATGTACTAAAAAATGAGTTTCTAATGCAAAATTTAAAACAGCTCATGTAAAAGTTTTTAAATTTTAACATTTGATTTCTAATTTTGTCCTCCAAGCTTTGATGTTTTTGAAAAAAAAGTCAATTGTGACTTTATCCAACCTTTTGGATGCTTTGGAAATGTTGAAAATTTTGCCAAAATTACCTAAATGCTACAATCACGCAAACCTCGCAAGAATATAACTATGCAAAGTAGATTATAGGGATGCTTATTCTTTAGTTAAGTTGTACTTATTATTAGGGATATGCAAGGATGTAGGAGAAGAGAATACTTGGTTTTTTAATATTATAGCTATTAGTTAGTCTCAAATCTATAAAAACCAGATATTAAAATTAACTTTACTAGACAACAAGTTCCAATACCATGTTAGATTCTTTGGGAAGTGATAATCGGGCTAGAATCTCATGTGTAACCTAGATCATGTGCAACTACAATTAATAGATAATCGAATATCAAATAGCAGAGCCAAAATCTTAAAAGAAAGAACAATATTGACAATGGAAGAGAACTTGAGAATACTCTTGATATGCTCACCAAGCTACCAATAGGTGCATTAACTCCTACTACCCATAAAATATGGGAAGTTTTGCCTACTTGATAAATGTCAAAATATGTAGCATAACCTCCTTAAGTGAAGATAGAAAAGAAGTTATAATTAGTGGTATAAAAGCCAGAAGAGGGTGAGAAAATCAATTACCCTATAACCTACTAAAGCTAAGAACAAACTAGTGGTTATGGAAGGAGGCACAACAAGCCAAAAGAGGGTGTGTGACTCAATTACTCATGTCTTAGAAAGTGGTAAATGTAGATTATGTATTTTTCCATGTTTATTCACATTAACCACTCCTAATAAACCTAAGAAAGCTTAAATAATATTTTTAGGAAAAAGAATAACCCCTAACAACTACTATGTGGTAAAAGGCAAGGTTTTATTAGCATATAAATTGAAGCAATACTTATATGGTGTCCAATGATCTCCAAAATTATGGTTTCAAAAGTTTAATTCATATGCTTTGTATTATAAACTAGTGTACTTCCTAATTGTGTTGGTTGTATATATAGTTGGTCAGATATTGGACTTTGGTTTTTGTGGGGTTGGTTTTATGTACTAGAAGGTAGTCATCGGGGTGCCAATAATTGTCTCTTCTTTGCCCTATATTTTGTGTTATGTTGTTTATAGACTTCACTTTCTACTGTATTGGGTGTTGGGACCCTAAGCAACTATTTAATTATTAAACATAAAACTTTATGATGGTAATCAATCTCTTTTTATCAATATATGCATAGATCATATTGTTGATATTTGGTAACAATGAATGGATGATTAGAGATATGGTATATAAAATTTCATTACATTTCAACATAAACAATTAGGGGTTCCTATATGCATCCTAGGCATTGAAAAGAGAGAGAGAAATAAGAAATGTTTGATTGCGATAGACTAAGTATGTTGAATTTGTGTTGTAATATTTTAGTATGCAAAATTATATAGTAGGAAATGTTTCTATTTTTTTGGGTACTAAGTTATTAGTTAACTAATATATACGTCTTCACCGTTAAATATAGAGTATATATTGCATGTTCCTTACACTAGTCTACTTCATATTCTAATTTATGTTATATTTTACATAAAGGTAGACATTGGTGATGTAATGGGAGCCTTGGGTTATTATATGGCTAATATTGGCATAGAGCATTGAGCAACAATTAAGAGAGACTTAAGGTGAATGCAAAACACTATAAATTATTATATCTTCTACTATGTTGATTACTCACAACGGATTGTTGACTTAGATTTCATAGGAGATATAGATCATAAAATATCTACTAGTGGCTATTTCTTTAGCCTATTTAGTGTTTGTATTACATGAATGAGAAAGTGATGGGTTGTAGTCATTTATCCATTGTAGAGGTATAGTACATGACAATTAGTAATGCCTATAAGGAGGCGAGTTGGTTTTAGAGTTTTTGTTGAATTGTTGGCCTTATTCAAGTAGTAGTTTAAATTCAATGTGAGAGTCAAGGTGTCATTAGCTTGTTCAAACCCCAATTTTTTGTGTATAAATGAAGCATATAGATACACAATACTATTTTTCTCATCACATGGTGGAGGATAGTGGATGATGATTGAAAATGATGACTCTTTGGTGATTGTTTTAGATGATTTGATGAAGCATGTAAGCACAAATAACATTAGATGGTGTAATAAATATAATGGCCTCATAGTCCTTAATACTTAGATGCTAATATTCCCTTTATGCTTTTGCAAGGTATTTGAAATAAGTGGGAGAATTCTAGAAAGCCATTGTCTCAACCATATTTTGTTCATATCTAATTATTTGATAATTAAAATTTACATGTATTTCTGTTATCACTGTTAGTGTGTGGTATGTTTCTACTATCATATTCATGTTAGACTTGTACCATCCACTTAGAATTGGACAAGCTCTCACCTTATAGTTCTATATCAAAGGTAAAATCAGCTAAATTAAGCAAGTTGCTTGGAAAAGAGGGGTATATTAACTTGAATGGCCTTCCTAAAGGTCCTTAATTTTGAACATTTACCAAATAAGGGAGTACCAACAATCAAAATTTGACTACTTGAGCATCGTGATTATTTCATTGTTCATGCTTGCCTTCCATCCTAAACTAATAACTATAAGCAGATTGGAGGAAGTGCATGAATTTACTCATGTGTGTGTGTGTGTGTGTGTGTGAGAGAGAGAGAGAGAGAGAGAGAGAGAGAGAGAGAGAGAGAGAGAGAGAGAGGAGAGAGAGAGAGAGAGAGAGAGAGAGAGAGAGAGAGAGAGAGAGAGAGAGAGAGAGAGAGAGAGAGAGAGTATATCATGCTACATGGATTCCATCACTCCTACTTGTTTAAGATTTCTCGACATCTTTGTGTTGGGCCAGGTATTATTCATGCCAAGAAGAGTTTGAGGGAAGTGTAAAGATTTGTGGTTAGGTAGATAAGTTCTTTGATGATGCTCTCACCCAATGTGTGCTTGTTGGAGATAGTGTGTCGAGAGTTCCTGTTAGGGTTACCTTTATTTTTGTACTCTTTGTAATTGACCTTTTGATGTTATGTAAAGGAAATTGTTTCCTTATGATATGGCTTGTCAATGGCTTTTGTACTTAGACATCATGTTTCCATTCTAATATATTTGAGCATGTTATTTTAAATGTTTTAGAATAATGCTTATTTTATGTTATATCATTATTTTAATAATGTGGAGGTCCTTATAGTTTGAAATTATTATTGTCTCAAAACATTAAAAAATATCGAAATTGACACATTACTAACTCATGTGAATGCACATTGATATATTCAAAGCAATTTCACTTGTATTTGGGTTTGTTTCATGTAAGATAAACAAATTTACCAAATATTTAATATATTTTCAATGCGAGTACATATAAGAGGCATTTTTATAATTTATTATTTTGTATTTATAATTTAATAACAAGTCATCTAGTGTAAAAATGCTCTAATAATAAGAGGTGGTAGAAAATTTCGATAGAATTTATGATATAAGGACTGATGTTCAACTTTAATATTATTTTATGTAGCATGGAAAGTGAGATGCCTACTTCTAAAAATGGTTTACAAATCCAATCACATAGAACTATTTGGACTTTTGTTGATGCTATTTAAATGATTTTTATTTGATTAAAAAAATAAATCTCATATAATTAATTACTCCATCTAATAGTAAAAAAACAGAAGTATTAGAAAGCCTTCTATTATTCACAGCTCCTTTTTATAAGTAAGATCTACACAATTAGAAGTTCTAGAAATGAATGATCATATCAGATCAAAATAAATAACAATTAGTTCACCATTCATACTTCTTAGAAAAGCCTTCTCACTATTAAGCTGGGTGTGTCATACAATTCAATAGAATTAAAAGTTGAATTAATGCACAAAAATGTTCCAATAGTATCATATGTCTTTATTATTTTTAAAAGTTGAATATTTGGTTTGATTAAATATATATTTCAGGTTGAGCTAGCCATCCAAACTAAAAACATAGAAGGATTCAACATATTATTTAAAAGTTCATAATATTAAATTGATATGATGTAGAATTAGAAATAATCAATCTTTATAAACTTATAACCTTAAATTAATATATAAATATCTCTATTATACCTAATTATCCTCATGACGTCACACATAGCAAATAAAGCTCCAATTATTTTCACTTCGACCTATCTTTCTCTAACGTAATCATCCATTCATTATGTTTTATTGCGTTAACATAAAGAAGTTTATCCTACAAATATACATTTACAATCTATTAAGTTTCGATACGTTAGGTTCTTTCGAATTCTAATTTTTTCCACGATAAAAAAAATGAAGAGCGCGGGAACCATGTGAGCGCGGGAACAACATGCGAGAATTTTATAGCAAATTTGGTCGCCCATCCCCGTGCAAATTACGGAAGAGGAAAGTCATTTATAACCAAAGACAAATATACTTGTCGGCCATATCACCTTTGCCAATGTTTCTCATGTTTTTATGTGAAACCCAAAGAAGTGTTACTTCTGAATGCCGCGTCCACCACATCCATGAAACGTCTATGTTTTTCAAATAGATTTGGAGGAAACTCTCAATTCAGAAAAACGTCGGAGTAAACATTCTAAGAAACGTGCATTACCACCGTATTAATCGCACTGAGATAACGTGCATACAACCATATTTTCAAACGGCGGGGTCAAGATTCCCCCTTCGCTACAGATTTTGCACATGATGATTTTGTATATAAGAGAGCCCAAAGCCCTAGCATTTAATACAACCATTGCAGGTTTTCTCCTATCCAAAATGGCGAGCAGACAAGCCTAACAGCCATTGTTTCTTTTTCTTGCTGTCTTTTTCTTCAAGTTAGTAATGGTGGAATCAATAAGAACCCCCTTCAATATGACTAAGGCTGAGAATAGTGATAAATTTCATGTTGAGAAGCCGGAGCTTGTAGTTCAAATGGTAGAAAGGTAACCATCTCGCCTTTCAGATGATTTAGACATTTTAGAGAATTTATTTATGGTAGTATCGAAATGAAATCCAAAATCTTATTGAATTTAGTACATTAGTATGAAATCCCAAATGACAAGGTTTATTATAAATGTTATATTTATTCTTATGCTGTTCCTCGACGTTTTCTTCACTGTAATTTCTATAATACTATTCTTGTAACTGTAGTTGGTATGTAGCAGTTATAGAACAAATTTCTATCACCTATATCATCATGCCATTGGATAATTAACAACTGTCGTCGTTGAGACAGATTCAATGAAAGAAAATTCACTACAGAAAAGATATTTAAGTCAGTTCAATTAAGAGAATTTCGAAGTCCTATCATTTTTTTATAGCTAGCATATATTACAGACAGTTGAGATTATTTATTTCAAGAACTATTGTGCAGGAGTTTAAATAATTCGAAAAGAAAGCTGAGCTCGTGCGAAACGGGGAACCCCATCGATGACTGTTGGCGTTGTGATCCTAACTGGGTTAACAACCGAAAGAGACTGGCTGATTGTGCCATCGGATTTGGCAAAAACGCCATTGGAGGTAAGAATGGAAGATATTATATAGTTACAGATCCAAATGACGATGACCCAGTCAATCCTCGACCTGGCACTCTGCGGCACGCTGTTATTCAAACCGAACCTCTCTGGATTATTTTCCAAAGACATATGGTTATTCAGCTCAAGGAGGAGCTTATCACGAACAGTTATAAGACTATTCATGGTAGAGGTGCCAATGTTCATATAGCAATTGGAGCTTGCATTACAATTCAGTATGTGACCAATATTATCATTCACGGAGTTCATATCCACGACTGTAAACCTGCGGGAAATACAAATGTTAGGAGCTCCCCGACACATTATGGGTTTAGAGCCAAGAGTGATGGAGATGGGATTTCCATCTTTGGATCAAGCGCAATTTGGGTTGACCACTGTTCATTGTCAAGTTGCGCAGATGGATTGATCGACGCCATCATGGGTTCCACTGCTATAACCATTTCAAACAGCTTTTTCACTCACCATGACAAGGTGCTCAAAACTGCTTTTTTGGTCTACCATAAATATACTGTTCTTTGAAATTAGGTTTCACAATTGTATTTTTTATCCGAGGATTTTAGGGTAGGGTATTAAAAGCCTATTACTAGACTTGAACGAAAAAAATGTGAGTATTTATTAAATTGTCGATAGAATGCTATTTCTCAAGTCCAATATTTATCGGCTTTTTCCAGGTGATGCTCCTAGGACACAGCAACGCCTACATCAAGGACGTCAAAATGCAAGTAACAGTTGCTTTCAACCACTTTGGATAAGGGCTTGTTCAACGTATGCCCAGGTGTGAATAAAATTTTGTAACAAATTGTATTCCTTGCACAAAGACCACGAATATACAACTTGCTGAAGTTTATTTGCTCAAGTCTTTAAGATATTAACGTTATGATGCAGATGTCGACATAGATACTTTCATGTGGTGAACAATGATTACACCCATTGGGAAATGTATGCAATCTGGGGAAGTGCAAACCCCACCATTAACAGCCAAGGCAACAGATTCCTTGCTCCTGATTATCGTTTCCACAAGGAGGTAAAAGACCTGTACAACTCATGTCTCTTATATCTTTGGTATTCAATGGTTGTTGTATAGTTATAGTATGGGTAATGTGCAGGTTACAAAGCACCAAGATTCAACAGAAGGCAACTGGAGATCAGTGGGAGATCTTATGTTAAATGGGGCATTCTTCACAACATCAGGGGCTAAAGCATCCTCAAGCTATGCCTAAGCATCGAGTATGGCGGCAAGACCTTCCTCTATTGTGGGCTCTATCACTGCAAGTTCGGGTGTTCTCACCTGCAGAAAAGGTTCCAGCTGTTAGACCAAATGTGTGCATTATAGACAATTTTTTAGGAATCCCTCAATTCTGTTACTTTACAAGCATGAGCACATGGAATGGGGCTTCTTAGTTATCACTAAAGACGAATATATGGAAAATATCAAATAATATTTTTCTCAAATTTGAAGCGTAGTGTTAGAACATCAAGCCAGTGTTTGTTTATATTATCTTGATTGTAACTTAGAAGCATTTCTTAGGTAAATCTCACAAGAACTGCAATATATAGATAGGAAATAGTTGAATTTATGTTCATACCAATAATTCAAAAAACTAATTTATGCGAATGTTTCTTGAAACTATGAACACACCTGGTGTAATTGCATATGACGCAACTAAATATATTCACTTGCATGGGGAATTATTAACCTTTTACATTTGACTGCTCCTATAAGATTTTTATTTAATATAAAATAGAGTATAACAAACTCACAAGAATGTGAGACATTGTAACGTAGAATAGCCTTTCAATTTAGAGTAATTAAATAAATTTAAACAATTTATTATATATCAGTTTATATTAAATAAATTTAAATTAGTAGTTGAAAAAAAAAATTGTGTAAATTTATGCTATTTTAGGAAATTAAATGTATAAGGGTATGGATATTTTATTAATATACTTAATGATTCAGATAATATTGCTGCACTGTAGATTCTACTCACTTTCATATCAAAAAATACATAATTTGGAAACAGTCAATGTCAAAAATTGTATACAAAATCTTAATTGATCTTAGGTTTATTATGTGATTGTAGATTGATTTTACTCTACACATATCTAATTTGTAATCCTGCACCTTTTCTATTATTATGTAGACTTTTTCTCTCCAATTTTACTATATTCTCTACTCCTCATTGATTGTTTTGATTAGATAAAGTAGGAGAGGGCCCGAACCTTTACATATAAACCTACCAAGCAACACAGAGGGATCTCATGAGTGAGAAAACCAACCAAATTGAGAAGGTCTAAATCCAACACATGCTGCCCGAAAAAGAAAAGCTAAAAACTATAAAAAGGCAAACTAGCAAGCGTAAGAAGGGACATAAGGGGAACAAGGTTACAAGCAACCTTAAGGAGATGGGAAAGTCCCAGACGTTTGAATCCAAACTCAATTCACGACCCCATGAGAGGAGTAGGTTGAGAAGAAGTAGTAGAATTTTGCAAAGAATGTCTCCAATGATCCACAACAAGATTTCTCTTACCCTTACAAGATGAACCCAAGACAAAGGGAAAAATGTCAATCTTTTTCCTAATGATGCCTATCAAAGAGAACCCAATAGTAGGAGACAACAAAGGGCCTTGTGCCATAAAGGGGAAATAAAAATAATTAAGATCCTTGGAGAAAGATGAAGAAACCTACACCAAACTAGCTAGTTGAGGAAGAACATTCACTAACTTCTAAACTGCATTATAGGGATTGATCTTATGAGAATTGATGAAATTCATAGAGAAAACTCCCATATAGTGGAAATGACACAAATGAGAGTGATCAAAAAGAAAATATTAATCTCAAACTCTCAATCTAGAAGACAGCTTTATGGAATTAGGCAACCTAAAACCCTCCTCCACACAAACACAAAATCTAGCAGAGCAATATCTTGATTTAGATTTAGTGATCTCATCCATAAAACTGAGCTAACCAAAATCTTTAGTATTTCCATGAAAAATATAGTCATCCTAGTACTCCAAAGGGAATTCTGGGAGCTTGATCCAAATAGGAAGTGAATTGAACATGGAAGGATCAAACCCAACAACCCATCTTTTCAAATTTAGGAACACCTTGTAAGAGAACCAAGGACCTCCTAGAAGAACCCTCTTACTATCCTCCAAATAATTTATGAAAATAATAGACAGCCATGTGAAAGACCCATTACCACATGAACAATAATAGACTAATGAATAGAAACCCATTCACATATAGTCTCTATGTTAGGTCTTGGCCTCAAGAACTTACCAATGAGAGTAACCTGCAACCTATAAAAAGCCTTATCCACCCATTGACTAGGGATAGAAGGGAAAAGGCATTGTGGGACTAGAGGAAGAGGCTTCAAACATTGAGTATAGTTAGCGGAGAGAGCCATCCTCTAAAGATCTACCTGACAAAAGTTGTGGAGAAAAACTTAATCTTTAGCAATGGTAGCATCAAAAGGGGATAGTTGAAGGGCACCTAAAGTCCTCCACCAACAAAGAGAGAGAGAGAGGAAGTAGGGGGAATAAAATCATCTAGAGGAGAGGTGGAAGGAAGGACATCAAAGACACTCACACGCATAGTGACATTAGCCACAACAGGACTAGAAAAAAGTCCCTACGTAGTCAAAGATTAGAGGAGGGAGCATCACAGTAGGAGCCTGGCATAGGCTCAAGGAAAGAGCCCGCACCAAGGAGCCAATTATCATATGGATGGAAATTTATTGTTGTATACACCTAAAAATGGTCTGAAGATAATTAATTAAATAAGCAATTATTTAATTAATCCTCCTTCCTAATTTAATTGAATTCAATAAGTAATTTGATTAAATTTTCACTTTCATCTACTTATTAATAAATCTAAAAATTTATTAAATAGGTTCATTTCACCCCTTTAATTAATTAATTCCCTCCATCCAAATTCATTTCTTCTAAATCCTAATTAATTAAAACAAATCAAATCCATGAGCTGTTGAAATTAATTATCCCTTTTCATATTATTTGAATTTTTAAATTCAAATTCTCCTAACTTCTACCACTCCTAAACCTAACCACGCCTAAACCTAACCCATTCTACCTACCACCATGTCCCTTTTCATCCAACATCTTCTAGAACTTTGCGACACTTGTCACTAAGTGTTCCCTTTCATCCAACCCTTCTAGAAGCCTGTTGACACTTGTCACCATAGAGATGACAAATGTTCCCTTTAATCCAACCACCTTTTCCATCCTCCTCCAATTTAACCATTGATATCTTCAGATCAGTCTTGACCGTTGATTCTTGCCACATCACCCCTAGCCTTGAAAATTCTATAAATAGAGCTCATTTTGGAGGTCAAAGGGTCCCAATATCGATGGTCCCAATTTCATATCATTTGATCCCATCTCATTCTCATCTTATGCATTGTTACTATAGGAATCTATCTTATAGTTTATCCATTTTACCAATGTTATCATGCTCAATTTTAGCTTAAATCTTAGCTTAATCATGCTAGATCAATCATTCATGTAGCTTAATCATGCTATTCTTGCTAGATCATGCATTTTCAGCATTCAAATCCTCCATCTAAGTGTAGTCAAAACACTGGAATTTGCATAATCAGATTTGAGAGCATTTTCATACTCACATTTACTAGGAGGCAATAAGTCGATTAGCTATGGTTTTGTCTTTCTTTGATTTAAATATTCTAACCATGCTTGTAATGATTTATTGAGTGCATTGTGTTTGCAGGTACAACTACACTTCACAGAGCACGACAATTGTTTACAACTTTCTTTCAAGTATTATTTTGCCAAATTCTAACACTCAAGGAAAAAATTATGCATTTTTCTTAAAATTGCAAATTTTTTATACGAGAACAACTCTTCTGACAAATATATCTACTTTTGATGTAATTTATACAAAATTTGTGAAATATATGCAAATATACTAGATAGGTTTTTTTTAGTGTAGGAATTAAACCTAGATTTTATTTTTCTTTCCATTGAGAGGAAGATGAGTTTCTAATACAAAATTAAAAATTAGTTCCATAAAAGATTTCAAATTTTAAACTTTCATTTGTAACTTTGTCCCCTAATCTTTGATTTTGGCGAAATAAAAGTCAATTATGACTTTCGCAGACCATTTGGATGCTTTGGAAATGCTAAAAAAACTTCCAATATTACCAAAATGCTACAATCAACCAAATCTCATAGGAACATAAATATGCAAACTAGAGTACATAGATGCTTAGTTTTCCTTTAAATTGTCCCGATTCTCTAAGTCATTCATGGATATAGGAGAAGAGAATACTAGATTTTGTAAAAAATATAGCTACCTATTAGTCTAAAATCTCTCAAAAAATCATATAATAAAATGAACTATAGTAGACACCAAGCTTTGATACCATGTTTATGATTATGCGAAAACAGGTTTTCAGGGGACCCGAAACCCCTTACAACAAGGTTTGAAGGGACCCAAAACCCTCAGGTTTTACCAGGATCTGGAACCCACAAAACAACGCTTCCCTGGAAATCAAACCTTGAAACCATCAACCCTAACACAGTTGAGTTGACAAAAGCCAGTCCAACACCAGCACTGCCATAGGCAGAAAGATCTAGCCAGACACTTAAGATATGATCAAGACAAAAAAAAATTGCCACACTGAAAAGGCTACAACCTTAACCTTAAGTAATAGTGATGAGGGTTAACAAGCACCCTTAGCTAAACAACAGTGATATTCACGGCTCCCTTAACCTGAGATAAAGACTCCAGACACAAAAAAACCAACCTAGGCCATAACCAAAAACAACCACTGCCTAAACTGGGCCCTTGAAAACTATCAGCTTCCAGCCAAACAAAATTAAACATAAAAGACAAAACATGCTGAAAAGAAACAAGGAGATTTTCAAAGGCTTCCTTAACCTTAGACTTGGGTTTTAAAATGGTTCCCAAAAACACAAAAAATGGTTTTGAAGTGTCTCCCTCAACCACCTTGGATCGAAATAGAGGCCTTAAAATAACAACATCCAATCAAACAAGAAACACCAAAAACTCCACATCTATAGGAGAAGACAAAAGAGAGCTTGAAAGCGTGGATCCATCAACCAGAAAATTATCTGTCTCAAGAAAAAGCAGGGTTCCACAACCTGAAGAGATGCATTTAGTAGTAGCACTCATAACCACCAGCGTGAACCCAGTAAGAAGAACAACTTCCAATTGAACAACAAAGTCCAAAAACTTAAGAAAAAACCCGTTTCGCTTAGCTGGAACAAAGGGTTTTGGCAGGCCCCCATAACCAAAAGATCCAGGAGAAAGATCTCCTTTAGAGCCTCAGCAGTCTAGAAAGAGGACAACACCAGCCATCTGCTAGCACCACCCAACCTCCATGGAGGCACTCAACTCCATCTCTATAGGAGAGAAGTTTTCTCCAACACCGTCCTTCTTCGCCTCTGAATAAGGAAGGGCCACCTCAATAAGGCAAGCTGGAGAAAAACCCAGGTTGCACAGAGAGGGTGTACCAATAGAATTTGTAAACAAAAGCATGACTAGGCTGAAGAGAACAACCCCTCAACAAATCTTCAACAAAGATTAAGGGAGCATAAAACACTCCCACCCTCAGGGCCTTGAGCCAAAGTTCCAAAAAGAACATCTCCTGCTTGGCAGAAAAAAGAGCAGCACTGGGAAAAAAAACCCTAAGTCCCAAAACATTAGAAGCCAAAACCTCATCAAGGAGGAGAGAACAAGCAAAGAAGGGGGCTTCCCTAGCCTCGAGATCGTCTGGGGACACATCATTGTAGGGAACCCTAGAAACACTACGGGGAGCCACCATCACCACAATCCACCAAATGACAAAATGATTATGGCCGATGACAGGAAAAGAATGGCAGGCAAACACCATTTCCACGAAACCCTCACAGCACCCTCTCCGGTTTGAAACCACCAACCACTCTGCCAAAGCATCGAGCAGAGAAAGGGGAAAAGGGACGGCAGTAGGCTCGTGAAGGAACCCATAACATCCTTCCCACCATCTAGGTCGCCTTCGTCCTCCTCCCCTGTAGCTTTGATACCATGTTAAATTCTTCCAAAAGTGCCAATTAGGTTAGGATTGTATGTCAATTATATATCACATGCAAATCCTTTCAACAGATGATCAAAGATCAAAATTTCAGAGTAGAGATAAAATATAAAATATAAAATGAAAGGACAATAGAGATAATGCAATATAATTTGAGAATACTCTTGATACTCTCATTGAGCTATCACCAATTAGTGAAGGTGAGAAAAGAGTGTTGTATACATAGAAAAATAACGGCATATATAACCAATAGTTACGTTAACTTCTAAGAACCATAAAAGATGGAAACTTTTACCTACTTGATAAATGCCATTTAAACATGTGGCGTAGACTCCTTAAGTGTAGATAGAGAAGAAGTTATGAGAGGTGGCACATTAAGCTAAAATAGGGTGAGAAACCCAAGTACCTCAGAACCTACTCATGTAAGGACAAATTCATGGTTATAAGAGGTGGTACAGCAAAGAAAAAGAGGGTGTGTGACACAGTTACCCATTTGTGGGAGAGAGTGACACATCTAGCTTATATATTTTTCCATATGCCTTCATATTAACCACTCCTAATAAACCTAAACAAACTTAAATAATATGTGTAAGAAAAATAAATACCCCTTAATATGAGGAAATGAAAAACTCACAATAACAAGCGCTATGTGGTAAATTGTAAGGATTCATTTGTGTATAAATTGAAGAAATATCTTTATGGTCTCAAGCAATCTCAAAAAATGTGGTGTCAAAAGTTTGATTCTTTTTGAAGTCGGAATCTATACTTGCTACAAACCATATCATTTTATATAGTTTAACTGTATGGTAATCAATTTCTTCTTACCAATTTATGTATAAATTATATGCTGATATTTGGTGACAATAAATGGATGACTAGAAATATAATATATCAATGTTCACTAAAATTCCACATAGAAAATTTGGGGTTGCTAAGTGCATCTTGGGTATTGAAAAAGGAGAGAAAATAGAAAGCTTCGGTTCAGATAGGCTAAGAATGTGAATTTATGTTAGAATATTTAAGTATGAAAAAATATATACTAGTAAATATTCCTATTTTGGTGGGGACTATGTTATTAGTTAAATAATGTATTTGTCTTCAGCTATAATGATGGAGTATAGAATTCATGTTGCTTACACTAGTTTTGTTCACAGTCTAATGTATGCTATGTTTTACATAAAGCTAGACATTGCCAATATAGTAGGAGCCCAAATTTATTATATGGCTAATATTGGTATAAAGAAATGCACACCACTGAATAGAGACTTTATGTGAATGTGAAACACTACAAACTATTATATTTTCTACTTTTGGGATTACTCACAAACCTTCAAGATCCAAGGTTTTGTCAACTTAGATTGGATAGTAGATCTCAATCAAAAAATATCTACTAGTGGCTATTTCTTTAAATTATTTAATGTTGTTATTAGTTGAATGAGCAAGTGATAGGTTTTAGTCATTTATCCATTATAGAGGCAAAGCACGTGACAATTATTAAAAATTTATAAGGACACAATTTAGTTTAGATTTTTTTTTTCAATTATTAGGCTAACTCAAGGTGTAGTTTAGATTGGATGTGAGAGTCAAAGTGTCATTATCTTCGAAAAACCCAACTTTTCATATGTAGGTAGTGCATATAGATGCACAATATCATTATTCTCATGACATGGTGGAGGATAGTGGATGATGATTGAAAACACTAACTCTTTGGTGAGTATTTTAGATGATTTGATGAAGCATGTGAGCATAAATAACTTTAGATTGTGTAGTAAATATAATGGCCTTGTAGTCCTTAATAGCTAGATTGATCATTTTGGAAGGTGTTTTAAATAAGTGTGAGAACATTGGAAAATTATTCTCTTAAACTCTTTTTTGTAATGTTCATGTCTAATTATTCAATGGTTAATCTTCACATCTATTTCTCTCATCATTGGTTAGTGTAGGGCATGTTTCTACTATCTTCTTCCTTTGACACAGGTGCTAGCCACCTCGAATTGGATATGATCTCACCTTAAAGTCCTATATCTATGAGAAAATCAGCTAAATTAAATCATCCCAATGAAAATTCTAAATTGTAGACAACTAGGTAGCCTTGATTCATTGGCAAATAATCTTAATGAAGTAGTACCATTAGTTAAGTTTTCACTTGAAGAATGTGCCATCATGCTCACCAATTTTTTCTCATTTAATTCAACTACAACCATTTGGTATGTGTTCTCTTTAGCTACCTTTTTAATCCATTCCCTCTTAATCTTAATAAATAAATGAAATAATTTGACATAATTAATCTTATTAAATAAATAAATATAAAAAATAATTAATAAATAGAGACTACTTCTCTAAACTAACTATCGATGGGCGTATCATATCTAAAACCAGACGTATATCTTCAAAACTAAGAGTTGCTTTTGCACATGTTCACGAGGAATTTATATCCATTTGCAATATTGAATTTCTATTCTAGTTGTCAAATCATGAACACAAATTATGCCAGTTGCTTTGCACAGAGGGTATATTAACTTCAATGGCCTTCAGACTAGTCCCTAATTTTGAACTTTTACCAAATAAGGGAGTACCAACAATCAAAATTTTACAAACTTGGGCATCTTGATTATTTCATTGTGCATGCCCGCCTTCCATCCCCACAAAAGAACTAACAACTATATGCAAATTGGAGGGCGTACATGAATTTATTCATGAGATATCATGGGCTACATTTTTCGATACTCGTCGTGCATTTGACTATTATTTTTTACTCCTTTCTTCTCGCATACTTTGGTCAGTATTTTATCTTGTTTTGAAAACAATGCCGTAGTAGCCTTTCAGCTTAGAAATGATGTAATGGCCCTGTGTATATTCATTTGGCTACAAAACCTTTTGCTGGTTTTTATTTAAAACCTATATTTAGATTTGAGATAAAAAAATAATAATTTTCATTTATTAGTAATGGATCAGGAGGCCACCAGCTATAAGGAAATGTGGATCCAACATCCCACAAAGAGCCATGACTTCTGAAAGAAGTCAAGAGCTATGCTACATAAACATCGAATCCCGCGGGTGGGTTCTTGTCAAAATCTGCTGGCTACCCCATGTGCTATATGAATTTCATTTTGATCTTGTATCGTCAGATAATATAGGAAAAATGACCACGAGGAGAGATCGTTGGAAAATCCATGTGCATTTTTTATATACGAGAGAGAAATTTGTTGCGTATTTATGAAAATCATGCATATAATCTTCAGGTGCTCACACATAGTCGAGAATCAGCTTCAGTTTAAGATTGACATAGATGAATGGTGTCTCATACCCATCCTAATTACGACGACTTGGATTGTTGGCCACAACGTCAGGAGTTCGGTATTGAATTTACTTGTAGTTTATCCAATTCAATAAATATAGATTAGACTTGAATTTAATTTAGTTGACGCATTATAGTTCATGCAGGTTGTAGTTGAGCTAGTGATGCTTGGTAGAATCTCGAGTCCAGCAGTAGTAATGGGACTACTTATCTATTTGAGAGGCATGATATCCATGCAGTTCTTAGGGTACCTAGGAGAGGGAGATTGTTTCAATTGGCTTTGGAAACGTAACCGGCTTTTTAGTTATTTTCGGACTGGTTATGGGAATGGAACCTCTATGCAGTTTGGCACAGTTGGTTAGAGATTTATGGAAAGCATTCCTTCAAAGTAACAAATTACATATGCAGGATGAATATTGGGTTGTGTTAGATAGGAAATTTAGTAGTCTTGTTTGGTTTTGTTTGGGGAATTTAGTGCTCCTGAATGTTGTAGATGAATCTTCTGCCAACCTTTTGAGAAATGATTAGAAAGTTGTACCAGACCAAATCATTGGTGAACAAGCATCTTCTATGGAAGTAGTATTTTTTTAGGGTAGGTGATAAGGATTAGGTTATTGAACAATGCATTTAATACTATTGTATACTAACTAGATTTTTTCTTGTAAAGATGGAGGAAGAAGATATATGCATGGTCCTATTATGGTTTTTATTGGTAGACTTATGAGACAATCTAGCAATGGCCATTTGATGCACTAATTCAAATTTTTTTCTTTTGTTTGCATGATAAGGTAGTGGACTCTCTTGTCCCAAATGTTGTAAGTTGGAAAGATTATAAATTGGATGGTCTAAGGAAAAGAAAAGAAGGATAAGAAAACAAGACTAGATCTAAGTCTCAAGGGAGATCCGAGTCTGCTAGAAAATAAAAGGAAATATGTTGGAGATGTTGAAAGAAAGCTGGAATCAAGAAGGAATGCAAGTAGAACTAGAAATGAAAGAATGAATTAAATGGGGAATTATATTTTAAATCCTTTTAGGCTGAATTAAAAATGTGTTATACATTTTCTTACACATGCATGTGAGGATGAATGGAAGATTTTTTTTGGGTGCTTCTTTCTACATGACTTCTCCCAACGAGCGATTTTATAACTATGAGAAATTTGATGGTAGAAAGATCTTTCTCAATGTCAAAGTGTTTCTAAGTATTGTTGTGCATAGTTGAGTCAATATTAGATCTTTTGATAGGAGGATACAATTTATTTTGGGAGCTTTGCACATTCCAAGTTTGGCACAAGACGTATTAGCTAGTAGTAATATAAATGATGTGAGTGTGTAATTAGTGTTCATTGAGTGATGTTTTTGGCAAAGGGACTTTTGTTTAGAACTCTTTTCCACCTTTAAGTTAGCACCCATATTAGTTTAGTGATACCTCTTAATATATGCTTACAAGATCATGAATTATAGAAAAGGGAATTTAGGAATTGTAGTAAAGGCACACATGTCAAAGACCTGTGGTAATGTTGAATGTTGCATGGGTTCACATGTTCTCACCTTAGAAGCCAAGCTACTAGCTAAGAGGAATATGTTGTGGCATGGCCACATGGGCCACATTGGTGTAAAGGGTCTTAGGAATTAAAACACAAATCTTGTATAAGAGTTAACTAATTGTTTTCTTGATTAAACTATTGTGAATATAAAATTTATTGAAAAAAAATAATGTTCAACTTTATTCAAGTTACTTAAGTCTAGTGTGATTTTTGATGTTATTCATAGTGATGTGTCAAGTCTTGTAGACATGCTTGATTGGAAAAGACCATGTATTGTTTTACTTTAATTGATGATATCTCAATCAAGATGTGGGTCTATTTTATAAAGAATCAATCCAAGGTCTTCATTAAATTTGAAGAGTGTAAGGATCCTTTAGAAAATTAGGCAAGTAAAACGATCAAACCGTTGAAAATAAATAATGGTAAATAATTTATTTATAAGTAAAATTTCATAGATTCAATAAAAAGGAATGATATTAAATGTAATATTACAACTCCATAGACTTCTAAAAAAATAGAGCTGTAGAGGACATGAGTAATTTGCTAAGGGAAAGGATGATAAGTATGTTTAGTGGGGGCTAGTTTAGAATAGGGAGAGGTGATTAGTACTACATGTTACTTAATCAGTGGGTCCCATTCATTAGCAATTATCAATGAAACCAACATTGTGGTTTGGATAAGAAGAAAGAGCACAATTAAATATCCTTTAGTATTTGGTTGTGATGCATATGTACTTGTGTGCTCGTAAAGAAGAGGTCAAATATGTAATATAAAGTAGTAAAGTGTATATTTTTTAGTTATGGTAAAGATAAAATAATACAAGTTATGATTGACATAATGTGAAATTTATTATATAGCTAGAATATGATCTTGAGAGAGATTGGGTATTCTTCTATAGTGGAGCAACTAGATGGGAGTGTTAATTCTACAATGCAATGATAACCAAAGGCCAATTACGCTTGAAGGTGAGACAAAAGGTTTGGATGTAATTTATGAGGATGCTAGTATAAAGAGATTAAAGAAATTAAAATATAAAAATAAAATATTGATTACGGTGAAAATATTTAATAACAATATTGCTTTATAAGGGGACAACCACCTAAAACAACTTGGATTTCGATAGCTCCAATAGGATTTAACAAGAACATACTACTTCACATGATGATAATAACTAACATAGACCTCCTATATGCACCTTAATTATGTCTTGGATGACATCCAAGATAACTTTGATATGTACTTATAACCCATACGACAATCTAAATAGCTATATATGATTATAATAATGATTATATAATTTTGAAGAGCTAAAGTAGCTACAAGATAATTATTCATAACCTAATACATGCTATAAGGAGAGAAGAGTTATGGGAAGGATAAATAGAAGATACAAAGTATAAGGAGTTACAATGGACTAAAATTAATGCATTGAGATATAAATATAGGATACATGGTTATCAAGCCCAATATTGTGTATTATGTTTTCTTTCTATTTAAGTACCTAAAATAGATCCAAAATAAATTTTAAAATTACTTCTATAGAACTAAGTTTGGGGTTATTAGACTAGAATTGTAGTCTAAACCCTTTGAGAAAAAAATTCTAGCCTATCTCCTTCCGATTTCCTGCTACTATTAGTTTCATTGCTCGGAAATTGGTTAGGTTGTGTTGGTGTTTCTTCTAGGAATAAAGTTTTCAAATTCTAAACATTACCAATCAAGAAGAGAGAAAGAGATAAAGGAAGACAAACAAGGGTGCGTGTTAAGGAAATTAGGCCAAAGCAACATCCACAAATATTTAAAGAGTTAAGGGAAAAGATGGATTAAGAGATGAAAGACATCATCCTTGATAAGGGAAGAAGATTGCTGCAAGAGGAAGGGGTTTCAATTTTACCTGGATGGATAACTAATGCAGCCATACTATTTGATAATTTGAGATCCAATTGGAATATCTAGGTCAAACTAAATGCATATGTTGCTGATTAAATTTAGACTAGATCAAAATTTAATATTGATGATAAATCTCTATTTGTATGGCCTTTATACCAAATAGGAAAAAGGCCACTAACAATATATGATCCAAGTAATATTTATGGACAACTTCTTGTCCAAATAATTAAGGACACAAATCTAGTGGATGCAGATAACTTGATAATTAATGCAACAAATTTTAGTAAAGCTCATGTGGAAAAATTAATAAAGTAAAACACATGGTGCAAGGCAAATAATTAATACTTGAGAGAAGAAAATATGTAGCTAAGGGATAAGTTGGGATCTTCTTCAAGGTCTCTCCCATTGCCATCAATTGATGCATCCAATTATTCTAGAGAACACTCTTAGAAGTCTCTATAGAAAAAAAAATCATTTGAAAAAAGAGACTGAGAAGCTTAGAGAAAGAGAAAAACAACTAAGCATGGAGTTAAAGACATCAAAATCTAACATGGTCATAGAATTAGTGAAATTGAGATTTAAAAAAATGTTGGCACATGTCGAGAAATTTTGGCTAATATTTGTTGGGACTAGGAAGGATTTTGATGAGTAGAAGAGGTAAGAAATAAAATTAAGGTGCTTCAGAAAAAACTTGAAATAAAAAATGGGACCTTTGACTATTTTAGATGTAATGCTCAAAAAAAAGGGAAGAAACAATAAAGAGGTGCATGAAAAGATTACAAATGTAACTATTGGTAGCATGAAGAAGATAGACAAATTGATGCAACAACAAAAAAGTTTCATGATAAGCCTATAAGGAGCTCAAAAGATATGACCAAATAAAGGATACATTGATCCCTTCATTCCTCAAGAAAGATACAAGACAACTAAAAGAAACCGGAGCTTGTAGCTGAGATTTTAGAATGGTAAGCATGTTGCGTTTCAGATGCTTTAGATAATTTATTAAAGGTGGTATGGAAATGAAATGTGATGTCTTACTCCATTTAGTACATTAATATGAAATGCTAAATCACAAAGTTTATTGTAATACGTTCTATTCATTCTTATGATGTTGCTCGGAATTTTATTTACTGTATGTTCTATACTATTATTCATTTATTTGTACTTGGCACATAGTTGTTATAGACAAAAAAAAATTTCACCATATTGTCATGTCATCGGATAGCTAATAATTGACGTTGTTGAGATAGATTCAATATAAGATAAATAGACCAAAGAAAATATATTTAAGTCAGTTCAATTAATAAAACTTCAAAGTTCTAGCATTTTTTTTATAGCTAGCATATGTTACAGACACTTGAGATTATTTACAAATTTTCAAGAACTATTGAGTTCGTGTGGAACAGAGAACCCCATTGACGATTGTTGGCATTGTGATCCCTACTGGGTTAATAACAGAAAGAGACTAGCTAACTGTGCTATCGGATTCGACAAAAATGCCATCAGAGGTAAGAATGGGAGATTTTATATAGTTACAAATCCAAATGACGATGACCCGGTCAATCCTCGACATGGCACTCTGCGACACGCTGTTATTCAAACCGAGTCTCACTGGATTATTTTCTAAAGAGATATGGTTATTTAGCAATTAAAAATTACAAGACAATCGATGGTAGTGGCACCAATGTTCATATAGCAAATAGACCTCGCATTACAATACAATATGTGACCAATATCATCAAACATGGCATCCATATCCATGACTATAAGCCTGCAGGAAATACAAATGTGAGGAGCTCCCTGACTCATTATGGGTACAAAACCAGGAGTGACCAAGATGGAATTTCTATCTTTGGAGGAAGTGCAATTTGGGTAGATCATTGTTTGCTATCAAACTGCGCAGATGGACTGATCGACGCCATAATGGGTCCCACTCCTATAACCATTTCAAACAACTTTTTCACTCACCATAACAAGGTGCTTTAAACTACTTGTTTGGTCTGCCATAAATTTACTTTATTTATAAAAGGTTTCACTATTATACTTTTATCACCTGGATCTTAGAGTAGGGTACTAAAAGGCAATTATTAGATAGAAACATAAACAAATGTTAGTATTAATAGACTTGTCGATAGAGCGCTATTTCTCAAGTCAGGTATATATATTATTTTTGTAGATGATGCTTCTTGGACACAATGATGCCTATACCCAAGATGTCAAAATGCAAGTAAGAGTTGCATTCAACCACTCTGGAGAAGGGCTTGTTCAGCTAATGCCCAAGTTTGAATAAAATTTTATAACTACTGTGTATTTCTTTTACAAAGAACACAATACAACTTGCTGACGTTTATTTGTTTAAGTTTAAGAAATGAATTTTATAATGTAGATGTAGATGCCGACATGGATACTTCCATGTGGTGAACAATGACTACACCCATTGGGAAATCTATGCAATCGGGGGAAGTGCAAACCCCACCATTAAGAGCCAAGTAAATAGATTCCTTGCTCCTCATAATCTATTCCAAAAGTAGGTAAAAGATCCTTACAACTCATGTGTCTTATATATTTGGTATTCAAGGGATGTAGAATAGTTATGGTATGGGTAATGTGCAAGTGACAAAGCCCAAAGATTCAACAGAAGGTAATTGGAGATCAGTGGGAGATCTGATTTTAAATGGGGCATTCTTCATAGCATCAGGGGTTGGAGCATCCTCAAACTATGCCAAAGCTTCGAGTATGGAAGCAAGACCTTCCTCTATTGTGGGCTCTATAACTACAAATTCAGGTGTTCTCACCTGCACTCCGGTCATTAATTACTAAAGGGGAATATATCAGTAATCTTATTCTCAAATTTGAAGCATAGTGGTGGAACGTTAAGTCAATATGGTTTTTATTATTTTGATTGCCACTAAAAGTAATTTTTAAGCTATGCTTCACAAGGACTGCGGTATATAGATGTGAATAGTTGAATTTATGTCTATACCATTATTTCAGAAAACTAATTTGTCTGATTTTATTTTTTAACTATTAACACACCTTGTATAATTGCACATGACACAACTAAATAAATTCACTCTAACGGGACTTGTATTGACCTTCCAAGTTTAATTTCTCTATTACTATTTTATTTAATATAAAATAGAGTATAATTAACTCATAGAAAGTGAGATATTCTAGAGTAGAGTCGCCTTTCCATTTAGGTTAATTAAAAAGTAAATATAATTAATTTTTAATATATTAATTTAGATTAAATAGATTGAAAGTTGACAAAAATAAATGGTGTATATTGATTTTTTTTAAAGAAACCTAAGGGTATGGATATTTACTTATTACACTAATGTTGAAGATAATATTGATGCAGTGTATAGTCCAATCACTTCTATAGAAAAAATAGATGATTTGAAAACTTTCATTGTCAAAGATTGTATACAAAATATTAATTGAACTTAAGTTAATTATGTGATTCTAGATTAATTTTATATTATACATGTCTAATTTGTAACTCTAGACCTTATCTATCACAATATATACTTTTTCTCTTTGATTTTCTAGATTCTATACTCCTCATTGATTGTTAAGGACTTCGTATATTTATAACTACATCATAACGATAGTGAAATAATCAATGGTCATGTTCTCCAACTCCCTTAATTAGAATAGTTTTTTGATTGTGATAAAGATACTCAGATGTTGATTTTGATACAATATTTTTATTCTATTTAAAGTTCCAAATGAAAATGTTCATAAGTTCATTCTATATACGAATAAGTCAATGATTGCTTAATGGTCAATTAATGTCTTTAAATTTGAAGCCATGCTAGATAATTCCTTGTTTTACAAACTCAACTCCCAATGACTTTGAGGAAAGAGGAGAATTTTAAAATTTGAAACAAATTTATTTTTCCTTAAAATTCAAGCCAAGCAAGATCAATCCTCAATGCTACAAAAATGGTCCGTTGTAAAAAGATATATAATACAATGATCATGGGTAAATGTATGCAAATATAGGACAAAAAATAATGGGAATGCATGAATATAAATATAGGTAGGATATAGATAAGAATGGATATATATTGATGTATGGAAATAGGAGTAGGAGAACATAGATTGAAATTAGGGAAGGTGCCAAACTTATTAAAAATGGTTTTTGCATGCCAAAAATATTTTTTCTTTCTAGTGACTGAAAAATGAGTTTCTAATGCAAAATTTAAAACGGCTCCTATAAAAGTTTTTAAATTTTAACATTTGATTTCTAATTTTGTCCTCCAAGCTTTGATGTTTTTGAAAAAAAAGTCAATTGTGACTTTATCCAACCTTTTGGATGCTTTGGAAATGTTGAAAATTCTGCCAAAATTACCTAAATGCTACAATCATGCAAACCTCCCAAGAATATAACTATGCAAAGTAGATTATAGGGATGCTTATTCTTTTGTTAAGTTGTACTTATTATTAGGGCTATGCATCGATGTAGGAGAAGAGAATACTTGGTTTTTTAATATTATAGCTATCAGTTAGTCTCAAATCTATAAAAACCAGATATTAAAATTAACTGTACTAGACAACAAGTTCCAATACCATGTTAGATTCTTTGGGAAGTGATAATCGGGCTAGAACCTCATGTTTGACCTAGATCATGTGCAACTACAGTTAATAGATAATCGAATATCAAATAGTAGAGCCAAAATCTAAAATGAAAGAACAATATAGACAATGCAAGAGAACTTGAGAATACTCTTGATATGCTCACCAAGCTACCAATAGGTGCATTAACTCAGACTACCCATAAAATATGGGAAGTTTTACCTACTTGATAAATGTCAAAATATGTAGCATAACCTCCTTAAGTGAAGATAGAAAAGAAGTTATAATTAGTGGCATAAAAGCCAAAAGAGGGTGAGAAAATTAATTACCCTATAACCTTCTAAAGGTAAGAACAAACTAGTGGTTATGGAAGGAGACACAACAAGGCAAAAGAGGGTGTGTGACTCAATTACTCATGTGTTAGAAAGTGGTACATGTAGATTATGTATTTTTCCATGTTTATTCACATTAACCACTTCTAATAAACTAAAGAAAGATTAAATAATATTTGTAGGAAAAAGAATAACCCCTAACAACTACTATGTGGTAAAAGGCAAGGTTTCATTAGCATATAAATTGAAGCAATACTTATATGGTGTCCAATGATCTCCAAAATTATGGTTTCAAAAGTTTAATTCATATGATTTGTATTATAATCTAGTGTATTTCCTAATTATGTTGGTTGCCTATAAAGTTGGTCAGATATTGGACTTTGGTTTTGGTGGGGTTGGTTTTATGTACTAGATGGTAGTCATCGATGTGCCAATAATTGTTTCTTTTTTCCCCTATTTTTTGTGTTATGTTGTTTATAGACTTTACTTTCTACTTTATTGGGTGTTGGGCCCCTTAGCAACTATTTAATTATTAAAAATAAAACTTTTTGATGTTAATCAATCTCTTTTTATCAATTTATGCATAGATCATTTGTTGATATTTGGTAACAATGAATGGATGATTAGAGATATGGTATATAAAATTTCATTACATTTCAACATAAACAATTAGGGGTTCCTATATGCATCCTAGGCATTGAAAAGAGAGAGAAATAAGAAATGTTTGATTGGGATAGACTAAGTATGTTGAGTTTCTGTTGTAATATTTTAGTATGCAAAATTATATACTAGTACATGTTTCTATTTTTCTGGTTACTAAGTTATTAGTTAAGTATTATATACGTCTTCACCATTAAATGTAGAGTATATATTGCATGTTCCTTACACTAGTCTACTTCGTATTCTAATTTATGTTATATTTTACATAAAGCTAGACATTGGTGATTTAATGGGAGCCTTGGGTTATTATATGGCTAATATTGGCATAGAGCATTGAACAACAATTAAGAGAGACTTAAGGTGAATGCTTTGACAGGAGATGTAGATCATAAAATATCTACTAGTGGCTATTTCTTTAGCCTATTTAGTGTTTCTATTACTTGAATGAGCAAGTGATGGGTTGTAGTCATTTATCCATTGTAGAGGTATAGTACATGACAATTAGTAATGCCTGTAAGGAGGCGAGTTGGTTTTAGAGTTTTTGTTGAATTGTTGGCCTTATTCAAGCAGTAGTTTAAATTCAATGTGAGAGTCAAGGTGTCATTAGCTTGGCCAAAACCCAATTTTTTGTGTATAAATGAAGCATATAGATGCACAATACCATTTTTCTCATCACATGGTGGAGGATAGTGGATGATGATTGAAAATGTTGACTCTTTGGTGATTGTTTTAGATGATTTGATGAAGCATGTAAGCACAAATAACATTAGATGGTGTAATAAATATAATGGCCTCATAGTCCTTAATACTTAGATGCTAATATTCCCTTTATGCTTTTGCAAGGTATTTGAAATAAGTGGGAGAATTCTAGAAAACCATTGTCTCAACCATATTTTGTTCATATCTAATTATTTAATAATTAAATTTTACATGTATTTTTGTTATCATTGTTAGTGTGTGGTATGTCTCTACTATCATATTCGTGTTAGACTTGTACCAGCCACTTAGAATTGGACAAGATCTCACCTTATAGTTCTATATCAAAGGTAAAATCAGCTAAATTATGCAAGTCACTTGGAAAAGAGGGGTATATTAACTTGAGTGGCCTTCCTAAAGGTCCTGAATTTTAAACTTTTACCAAATAAGGCAGTACCAACAATCGAAATTTGACTACTTAAGCATCATGATTATTTCATTGTGCATGCTTGGCTTCCGTCCCCAGCTAATAACTATACGGAGATTGGAGGACATGCATGAATTTACTCATGAGATTTCATAGTCTACATTATCGTCACGCATGGAGTGCATTGGACTATTATTTTTATTGCTTTAATTCTTCTAAGCATACTTTCATCAAGATTTTATTTCCTTTTGGAAACGAGGTTGTACTAGCCTTCCAGCTTACAAATAATGTAATGGCCCCATGCAAATTCATGTGGCTGCAAAAGCTTTTCTTTTTATTTAAAAACTACATTTAGATTTGTGATACGAAAATAATTTTAGTTGATGAGGGATGGAGAAGACCACCAACTATAAGGAAATGTGGATACCATGTCCCACGATGAAGTCAAAAGCTACATGTGCTATATGGAGTTCATTCTGATCATTTATCATCGAACAACGTAGCAAAAAGAACCATGCGGAACAGATTGTTGTAAAATACATGTTCCTTTTTTTCTACACACGAGAAATTTGTTATTTGTGAAAAAGCATGGAGATACTCTTCAAGTGTACACACATAACATCGAGAGTCGGCCTTAATTAAAGTTTGACGTAGATGGTCAGTGTCTCATACCCACCTTGACTATGACCAGTTAAATTGTTGCAAAGCATGTTGTGAGGTCAGTATTAAGCTTCTTCGTATTTACCCAATTTAAAGAATATAAACTAGAGTTGGATTTAGTATAGTTGGTGCGTTATATTTTATGGAGGTTGTAGAGGAGTTGGTGATGCTTGGTAGAATATTAGGCTAGTGGTAGTAATGGGACTACTTTTTCTACATGAGACGCATGATATGCTTGTAGTTCTTGGGCTGCCTTAGAGATCTGGAGGTGGCAAGATGTTCTCGTTGAATTGGCCTTGAAAATGTAATAGGCTATTTAGTTATATATGGACTGGGTACGGGAATGGAACCTCTGTGCTATCAGGGTCAGTCGGTTTGAGATCTATGGAAATATTTCACTAGAAGTAAAACAACAGGCATGAAGGATGAATACTGGGTTGTCTTAGATAGGAAATATAGTAATCTTATTTGGCTATGTCTAGGAAATTTATTGCTCCTGAATGTTGTACATGAATCCTCTGCGACCCCTTTTATAAAGTTAGGAAATTTGTAACACACCATATCATTGGTGAACAAGCATCTTCTATGTAAGTAGTATTCTTTGAGGGTGGTTGATATGGATTAAGTTGTTGAGCACTTTAATTCATTTAACACTATTGTAAACAAAAGATGGAGGAAGAAGTTATAGGAATGGTCTTATGATGTTCTTTTCTACACATATGGAGCAATCTATTGATGAACATTTGAAGCACTACTTTAAATTTTGTGCTTGATGAGGTAATGTCTTCTCTTCTCCCAAATGGTCTTTCATAGAAAGAATAGTACAAGTGGCATAGCTTTCTTTATTGGTGATAGCCTTATATCATGGTTGAGCTAAAATAAGGATTTCATATCTTAGTCTATGATAGAAGCAAAATATATTGCAATTGTTTCTTGTTGCATTTAGGTTTTATAGATAAAAAAAGATATTGTAGTAGATGTAGATTGAATTTGAAGAACCCATGCCAATCCTTTGTTACAATACAAGTACTATAAACATTTCAAATGATAGGGTAACACATTCACGGAAAAAACCATATCTCAATTAAGTATCACTATATAAGAGAGAAGGTTGCAAGGAAATAAGTGAAGATAGAATATGTTGAAACAAAGGAGAGATCATTACAAAACCTTTTCCAAAGGAGACAATTTAATATCTTGGCTAGAATTTGGTAGTGGTATCGCCCCCCTCTTAAATGAAGAGGAAGTTAGTATATGTTGAGGAGGAGTGTTGACTCCTCACTGCAAGTAGTCTTGGTGGTATTGTGAAAAAAATTACAAAAGGTATTAGTAGATTAATTTTTCCTCACAAAAAGAGCAAGAGTTGAAGACCAAGAATCAAAGTGGATATTTGTCATTGATGTCAAAGTGGGAGAAAGGAAGCCAAAATTCTACACCATTTGGGGAAGAAAGGATTGTGTGTGTGTGTGTGTGTGTGTGTGTGTGTGTGTGTGTGTGAGAGAGAGAGAGAGAGAGAGAGAGAGAGAGAGAGAGAGAGAGAGAGAGAGAGAGAGAGAGAGAGAGAGAGAGAGAGAGAGAGAGAGAGAGAAAGTCCAATGACAAGAGCATAAAGCCAAAACTGAGCAGAATGAAAGTCCAATTACAATGGAAGCAAATTTTCTACACAAGGGGAGCCCCTAATTTCCATTACAAGGAGTATTTTGTTAGTAGAATTTTTCGTGTTTGGAACCAATGACAAAGGAGGAGATTGTTGAAATTTATATTTTTGTTAATGTCAAAGGAGGTAGTTAAGGTTTTTGTATAAATTATCATTATGTTACCCTCAATATCCAGTTTTCAAAAAGTACAATAATTTTAATTAATATTATGTCATATCAAATAATTATTGATCTAGATAAATAGAGTCAAGTTATGTTAAATACATCATTCAATATAGTATGTCACTAGTATCATCTTAATCAATTTTTTATTGTTGAAGGATTTGCAAGTATTTGTGATGTGTATATGAAGTTCATTCCTCAAAAACTATATCCACTACCACAATATTTTATACCACATTCTACAATAGTTATATTTTGAGGCTTGTATGTTGGAAGATAAATAAGGCTACACACAAAGACAAATCTATTCAAGTTGCAAAGGTGGACTTCAATAACATGAAAAGTTAGGGCCAACATTATGCTCATAGAGATCACTTCACAATATATTATGACTTTTTTGATGAATGGGTCAAATTATTGCATTATGAACCAACTATAGGAAGCATGTGAAAGTGTACTAGGACCAACTAATTTTTTTTCGTAAAGAATAGCATCATCCAACTCTTGGAGTAGCATGTTGGATCTTGGTTTAAGCCTTTTACATGTTTGGTCTAAAGTATGCATGTGGCAAATGTGTGAATGTTGTAAATAAGTTATAAGATGAGTTGTGATTATATATAATGTAGGGATGCATAAGTGTAATTGGATTCATTTAAAGAGTAATTCTTGCTAGTAGAACTAATAAACATGGTAAAAGTTATGTAAGTTGTCAACTAAATTTTAGGTTAAGTGGGCAAAATCAATTGAAGGTCTCATGCACTTTGAGAGGGTTGTCAAAAGTTGATTAGATCAAGGTGATGCTAAAGCTTCATCCTTGAAGATCTGCATATCATATCTTTAATGTTCTATTATTGTATTTAAGGTTGGCACCTCATGATTATAGTTGGTGTTCACTTCTTAGACTCGGGGATTGGTGTCTCCTATGGGTTGATGCATACAAAATATTATAAGTTTATTATTTAGTTTATGAGGCTAGATTTGCATATTAGATCCAAGAAGCTTTTCTCACCATGGTTTTCCCCTTAAGTTTCTACATGAATCTAGTATTATTTTCTGTTGATGTCCTCTTATCTTATCTTATCAGTTTCTATAATGTTTGGAGAAGTTATCAAGGGTAATTAATTTGGAATTGGTGTCTACTGATTACCATTCTCTTAGTGTCTATGTGTGATTAACGAACATAATATATACATTCTATTAAGAACAATAACCACTATTTCTTTTATTTTCATTCAAAAGAACTATCTAGATTTCCTTGGATATGACATTCTATTTATGTCACTTTGTGCAATCTTCCTTTATTCATAATGTATCTTTGTTCAAGACAAAATTCAAATCCATGTAGCAGTAACAATTTATCCTATATTGTCTAACAATGTAAAAGTTTATTGGTTATTTTGGATAGTTTAAAAATTTGGATTTATAAGTTTTGAATTTCATAAATACTTTTCCTTTGTAATAAATCTTTGTAAGTAATTTAGAATGATATTTTTGTATTAAAATTTAGCTATTAATGAATTGTAATTGAATACATTAACTCACACTTTAATTATAGTCATTAGCATATTATTATTCATGGATTTGTTTAGGTCAACCCAAGAGTATAGCCAGTAATCCTTAGCTTGACTAAATCCATCCATTGATTATTACCATTTATTTATAATTAGATTAGTATTAGATCAATAAAATAGATATTTATTTATATATTAATAAATGCATAGAGTAGCATATATCAATATAAGAATGCAAGTAGTTATTAAGAGAATTTAAGTAAGAGGTGTAGAGATGTTATTAAAGCTTAAACTTTATTAAGTTATAACTTTAAACATATAGAAATAAATTCATTAGTCAAGAATACTAAACTTGAATATATTCTTTCTGTATATCTTAAGATGAATAAGTTATTATTTGAATGCCTCTACAATACTTTGTTTAGATTAAAAATAGAAAGACTTTTTAAAATCACAAGACTAATATATAAAATAGGATAATAAGGATAGTAATGAAAGAAATGGACTCTTGGGTCAAGGGTAAGATGTAAGCCCTTATCCCTTACCATATAGAAATAATAAATTTTGTTTTTTATTTTGTGATTGTTGAATATTGAACTCTGACTTAGTGAAAACTCTAATGATAATATCATAGTTTGTTTTTTTAAATGTAAAGGATAAGGGTAGAATTTCATATTAATCTCATGTTGACATGTTCGTATAGTTTCTTGACTAGATGATAGTTCCTTACTATTAAATGGTTAACCAACTCTAAAGTTTATGACTATATATAAAAATATTAAATGGATTTGATCTTATATTTTGATTGTTTGATCATGATAACACTTTTTAATCAAAGGAGTGATTAGATGAATATGATATTGAATATTATAATCAAATCTAAGGTAGAAATTTTATTCTAAGATAGAAAATATCTTCTATTATCAAAATATTTGAACCAATTAGATTTAATGAATGAAACTAAGTTATTTATGATAATCATTTGTTATCAATTTATAACATGTTAATGATATAATGTTAGTGAATTTATCCATCATATAATAACTCATGAATTAGTTTTTAAGTATATCATTTAGAAGATTTAATAATGAATTAGCATTTAATATGTCTTGCATGATATCAGGTTAATTAGATATATTGAAAGTTACCTTTTCTTTTGTACTCTTATACATGTGTCTGTATGAGTTTTATACTCTCAAGATCATGTTTAGACAAATCTTGTTATTGGTATTCTTATGTACTAATGTGTTTGAAATCAATTTTTATGCTAAATTTAATTATCAAGAAGATAATACCTATTAGATGGTTCTATTTTCACTTTGTATACTTGTGCATTCAATTCTTGTTTGTGTAAATGGATGGTGCTAAACATGGAGAACCATATAAGGATTGAGTATCACCCTCTATATATCTATCAACAAATGACTTAAAAAATGCATTGGGAAAAACATGTTTTATCAAATTTTAATATTATACCATGCTACTACTTTTGATCATTTAAAACTCATACTCTTTGCCATATCATAATATTGTTATATTAGCATGTGTGTGCACGCGCACACATGCACACACACAAACATAGAGAGAGAGAGAGAGAGAGAGAGAGAGAGAGAGAGAGAGAGAGAGAGAGAGAGAGTATATCATGCTACATAGATTCCATCACTCCTACTTGTTTAAGATTTCTCGACATCTTTGCGTTGGGCCAGTTATTCTTCATGCCAAGAAGAGTTTGAGGGGAGTGTAAAGATTTGTGGTTGGGTAGATAAGTTTTTTGATGATGCTCTCACCCAATGTGTGCTTGTTGGAGATAGTGTCTCGTGAGTTCCTGTTAGGGTTACCTTAATTTTTGTACTCTTTGTAATTGACCTTTTGATGCTATGTAAAGGAAATGGTTTCCTTATGATTGGGCTTGTCAATGGCTTTTGTACTTAGACATCATGTTTCCATTCTAATATATTTGAACATGTTATTTTAAATGTTTTAGAATAATGCTTATTTTATGCTATATCATTATTTTAATAATATGGAGGTCCTTATAGTTTGAAATTATTATTGTCTCAAAACATTAAAAAATATCAAAATTGACACATTACTAACTCATGTGAATGCACATTGATATATTCAAAGCAATTTCACTTGTATTTGGGTTTGTTTCATGTAAGATAAACAAATTTACCAAATATTTAATATATTTTCCATGTCAGTACATATAAGAGGCATTTTTATAATTTATTATTTTTGTATTTATAATTTAATAACAAGTCATCTAGTGTAAAAATGCTCTAATAATAAGAGGTGGTAGAAAATTTCGATAGAATTTATGATATAAGGACTCATGTTCAACTTTAATATTATTTTATGTGGCATGGAAAGTGAGATGTCTACTTCTAAAAATGGTTTACAAATCTAATCACATAGAAATATTTGGACTTTCGTTGATGCTATTTAAATGATTTTTATTTGATAAAAAATAAATCTCATATAATTAATTACTCCATCTAATAGTAAAAAAATATAAGTATTAAAAAGCCTTCTATTATTCACAGCTCCTTTTTATAAGTAAGATCTACACAATTAGAAGTTCTAGAAATGAATGATCTTATTAGATCAAAATAAATAACAATTAGTTCACCATTCATACTTCTTACAAAAGCCTTCTCACTATTAAGTTGTGTGTGTCATACAATTCAATAGAATTAAAAGCTGAATTAATGCACAAAAATGTTCCAATAGTATCATATGTCTTTATTATTTTTAAAAGTTGAATATTTGGTTTGACTAAATATATATTTCAGGTTGAGCTAGCCATCCAAACTAAAAACATAGAAGGATTCAACATATTATTTAAAAGTTCATATTATTAAATTGATATGATGTAGAATTAGAAATAATCAATCTTTATAAACTTATAACCTTAAATTAATATATAAATATGTCTATTATACCTAATTATCCTCGTGACGTCACACATAGCAAATAAAACTCCAATTATTTTCACTTCGACCTATCTTTCTCTAATGTAATCATCCGTTCATTATGTTTTATTGCGTTAACATAAAGAAGTTTATCCTACAAATATACATTTACAATCTATTAAGTTTCGATATGTTAGATTCTTTGGAATTCTAATTTTTTCCACGATAAAAAAAATGAAGAGCGCGGGAACCATGTGAGCGCGGGAACAATATGCGAGAATTTTATACCAAACTTGGTCACCCATCCCCGTGCAAATTACGGAAGAGGAAAGTCATTTATAACCAAAGACAAATATACTTGTGGGCCATATCACCTTTGCCAATGTTTCTCATGTTTTAATGTGAAACCCAAAGAAGTGTTACTTCTGAATAACTCAATGGAGTCACCATGGAAAGCAGACACGGGTAAAATGCCGCGTCCACCACATCCATGAAAGTTTCTATATCTATGTTTTTCAACCTTGAAAGTTTCTATATCTATGTGGGAGAGTGTTGAGAAACATGTGTCTCAACCTTGCAGTCTTTTTCTAGAAAATTCCAGAATTTGTTTGAGGTAGTTTTCCACATGTTTATGCATTGGAAAATGGTTAGTGAGTTGTTAAAAATGAGTCTTGTCCATAGTAGAATATAGGTGGGCCATTTTTAGAGCCTTAATGACTCATTTTGTGACTTTTAAGAGGGTCTAAGCTAGGGGACAAAATTATGGACGGGATTACTATTTTAACCTAGTTGTTTTTCCATTTTGGAAATGTAAATGTGAAAAATGGGCACCATGTGGCATGGTGGTTAAGCCCATTTTTTTGTAAAACCACAAGTGGTTTCTAGGTTGTAAAATCACTATAAAAGGAGGGCTTGGGGAGGAGTTTGATAATTGAGTTTTTTTTGCAAGACTGGATGCTAGAAGGAGTCTCTCTGAGTTCGAGTTGTGGTGATGCGCTCCAGTAAGAACTTGCATTGCAAGTGTATTGTAATCAACTTGATTTGATAATACATTGTGCGAGTTTTGGAAGGTGGGGTTTTTCTCCCAGAAGGGTTTCCCCACGGTAATCACTGTGTTATGTGTTCATTGCTATTTTGTTTATGCTTTATTGTGCATATCTTGATATCTTAGTAATATTTAAGTTGAAAGTTGCATATTGCTTTCTTACAAGTGGTATCAGAGCCTGGCCAGTTTTGGTTCTATTTGTTGGGTACAAGGTTTCTTGAGCTAATCAAGGTTTGAGTGGAAGCTTGTGCAGAGTATTTCATTTCTGTATTTCAGGATCGTAAAGATGGCAAGTATATCAGGGAGGATTGATGTAGAGAAGTTTTCTGGCACAAACTTTGAAATGTGGAAGCTGAAGATGGAAGATCTGTTGATTGATCGAGATCTATGGGATGCAGTCGATGAGAATAAGTTGAGGCTTGCAGATCCGACTTTAGCTGCACAATATGATGTAATGGATAGAAAAGCTAAAGGTCTCATAAGATTGTGCCTTGCAAACTCAATTTTGATTAATGTCTACGAAGAATCTACTGTGAAGAAGCTTTGGAAGAAGCTAAGTGAGATCTACCAAGCAAAATCACTTGTGAATAAAATTTTCTTGAGGAAGAAGTTGCATTCCTTGAGAATGGAAGAAGGTGGACGAATTTCTGAGCATCTGGAAAGCTTTAATATGTTGGTAACTCAGTTGACCTCTGTTGGGGTGCCAATGGATGAAGAAGAAAGGTGCCAAATCCTGCTATGTTCGTTGCCAGACTCATGGGACAGCCTTGTGATGGCCATAGGGAGCATTGCAGTCATCTTGAAGATGGAGGATGTTGTTGGTTCTCTACTTTCTGAGGAGATGAAAAGGAAGGTTTCTCTGAATGCCAAAGAGGCTTTGAGTGTTCGAGGAAGACCAAAAGAAAGAGGCAAGAATGAAAAGCAGCATGGCCATTCTAAGTCCAAGAATAAGGGGAGATCAAAATCTCCTGCGAAGTCCAAGGCAATCTGCTGGAACTATGGCAAACCCAGACATTTCCGAAAGGACTGTAAAGAAGAAAAGAAGAAAAAGAAGAAGAAGCAAGATTCTGATTCTGAGCCCGAGAAGGAAGATGGAGATGCTTTTATTGCAGCCTTGGCCACTTCTGTAGGTGACAATGCATGTTTAATAGACTCAGGTGCATCTTTCCACATGACTCCTAATAGAAACTAGTTTAGTAAGTATGAAAATTTTGATGGTGGTAAGGTGTATTTGGGTGATAACTCAGTACTTGATATTGTTGGTCGTGGAAGTATTCATGTGAAATTTTCTGATGGTAGAATTAGAAGATTTGATGGTGTCTTGCATATCCCGAGACTAGCAAGGAATTTGTTATTTGTTAGCAAGCTAATAGATGCGGGTGTGCATGTATAGTTTTCTGAAGCAGGTGTGAAAATGGTAAGAGGTGCTATGGTGATAGCAAGAGGAAGCAGATTGGGTACATTGTACCAGCTTGATACATGTACAGTTGAGTGCAATAGTACTTCTGATAAGATTGTGAAAAAGACAACTCAGTTGGAAAAGGAGAGGGTTTCTCTTTCAACAGATGGTCGTGGTTTTTGGGTACCCAAGGGTGCTCTGTCTACCGAATCAAAGTTTCCTGCAGAGAAGACCATGTTATGGCAGCTGAGACTCGGCCACATAGGTGAGAAGGGTCTACAAACTTTGAAAAATAAGAACCTTGTTAATGGGTTGAATGATTGCAATCTTGAATTTGATTTTTGTGACCATTGTATTTATGGAAAACAAAACCGTATTCAGTTTTACTCCAGTTCTTATAAGTCTTCAAGTATTTTGGATCTAATCCATTCAAATGTATTTAGTCCAGTTGATGTTCCTTCTATTGGTAGATCAGTTTATTATGTTTCTTTCATTGATGATTTCAGTAGAAGAACATGGGTTTATTTTCTTAGGAGTAAAACTGAAGTTTTCAGTCGTTTCAAAGAATTTAAAGCAATGGTTGAGTTGCAGACTGGAAAGAAAATAAAATGTTTGAGAACTGATAATGGTAGTGAATTTTGCTCCAATGATTTTGACACATTTTGTAAAGATTGTGGTATTAAAATAGAGAAGACAACTCCGTATTCTCCACAACAGAATGGAGTTGCAGAAAGAATGAACAGGACCTTGATGGAGAAGGCTAGGAGTATGCTGAGTGGAGCTAGACTAGAACAAAAGTTCTCGGCTGAAGCTGTAGCCACTGCCTGCTACCTGATAAACAGGTCTCCTACATCAGCTCTTGTTGCTAAGATGCCAATGGAAGCGTGGTCGGGCCACAAGCCTTCACTTAGACATTTGAGAGTGTTCATTTGCAAAGCATATGCTCATGTGCCAAAGGAGAAGCAGACAAAATTGGACAACAAAGCTGTTAAATGTATTTTCATCAGATACAGTTATGGTGTAAAAGGATACAAGCTTTGGAATCGTGTTGAACAAAACGTATTTTATTCAAGAAGTGTTATTTTTAGAGAAACTAAGCCTTCTTCTGTTACAGTGCAGTCAGAACAAATAGAACAAAAGAAAGATGTGATTCAACTACCTGCTACACCGGAGAAAGTTGAATCGAGGCCCTTAGAAAGACAAGAAGTCGATGAGAGCTCTATGAGTTCTGAATCATCAGAGGAAGAAGAGGTACCTAAAGCTGAACCTGAAGCTGAACTTGAACCAGATCTTACTCGAAGGTCTACTAGACAAAGGAAACCACATGAAAGGTATGGGTATTCTCATGGTGGTTGGATATGCATATTTGCATTGAATGCTAACATTGATGAACCGAGATCTATAGAAGAGGCTCTTAGTATGAATGATTCAGAGTCCTGAAAAATAGCCATGGATTGAAGAAATGGTAGCTCTTAAGAGGAATGAAACATGGGACCTTGTACCATTGCTTGAAGGATGAAAGCCTGTTGGTTGTAAATGGGTGTTCAAGAAGAAGATGGGTTCAGATGGAAGCATTGAGAAGTATAAAGCACGTTTGGTTGCAAAAGGTTACTCTTAGGTTGAGGGAGTAGATTATGGTGAGATTTTTTCTCCAGTAGCCAAAATGACATCCATTAGATTTTTACTTTCTATTGCAGCAGCCTATGATCTAGAGATCGAGCAAATGGATGTGAAAATAGCTTTCCTTCATGGAGATTTGGAGGAAGAAATTTACATGACACAACTAGAGCACTATGTGATGAAAGGTAAAATTCATTTGGTCTATAAGTTGAAGAAATCCTTGTATGGTTTAAAATAGAGTCCTAAGATGTGGTACTAGAAGTTTGATACATATGTGTTGAGTTTGGGATTTGTGCAATCTAAATCTGATCACTGTATATATTTTAAATCTAATGGTGATCGTTTCTTGGTCATTGCCCTGTATGTCGATGACATGTTGTTTATTGGCAAAGGAAAAGCTTTGATTGCAGAGTTAAAATCTCAGCTCTAGATAAAGTCTGAAATGAAAGATCTTGGTGTAGCTAGGCACATTCTGGGAATGGAGATTGTAAGAGATATACAAAATAGAAAGCTTTGGCTAGGCCAGAGCAAGTATGTTGGTACTATTTTGAAAAGATTCAATATGCAGGATTCAAGACCATTGAGTGTTCCTATTATAATGGGAACAAAGCTTTCTAGTTCACAGTGTCCTACATCCCCATTGGAGATGGAAGAGATGAGTCGAGTACCATATCAAAGTGTTGTTGGAAGTTTGATGTATGCTATGGTCTGTACAAGACCAAACATTGCCCAAGCAATGGGAGTTCTTTCTTGTTATATGTCTAATCCAAGAAGAGCACATTGGGATGCAGTAAAAAGAGTTTTCAGATACTTGAGGGGTACTTCAGAGTACTCGATATGTTTTCATGGAATAGGAAATGAGCATTCCTTAGATATTCGAGGCTATGTGGATTTAGACTGGGCTGGTGATGTTGATAGAAGAAGATCCACCAGTGCATATGTGTTTACATTATTCGGTGGTGCAATTAGTTGGATGAGCAAGTGACAGGCTATGGTCGCTTTGTCCACTACTGAGGCAGAATATATGGCAGCTACTCATGCCTGTAAGGAAGCCATCTGGCTAAAGAGATTGTGTTGAGATATAGAGTTCAAATAGGGTGCAGTGACAATTTATAGTGACAGTCAGAGTGCAATCTGCCTAGCGAAGAACTCTACTTTTCATGCCAGGACCAAGCACATTGATGTACAATATCATTTTGTGAGAGATATGATTGAGGATGGCAAGGTGAAGCTGGAAAAGGTAGAAACTTTGGTGAATGTTGCTGATGCATTAACTAAGCCCATGAGCACAGAGAAATTCAGATGGTGTTCAGAGTCTATGGGCCTCTCGGCCCCTAGCAATTAAGTCCATGATATTTTGGATCCCCTGACTCTTGCAAGGTGTCCGACAAGTGGGAGAGTGTTGAGAAACATGTGTCTCAACCTTGCAGTCTTTTTCTAGAAAATTCCAGACTTTGTTTCAGGTAGTTTTCCACATGTTTATGCATTGGAAAATGGTTAGTGAGTTGTTAAAAATGAGTCTTATCCATAGTAGAATATAGGTGGGCCATTTTTAGAGCCTTAATGACTCATTTTGTGACTTTTAAGAGGGTCTAAGCTAGGGGACAAAATTATGGACGGGATTACTATTTTAACCTGGTTGTTTTTCCATTTTGGAAATGTAAATGTCAAAAATGGGCACCATGTGGCATGGTGGTTAAGCCCATGGTTTTGTAAAACCACAAGTGGTTTCCAGGTTATAAAATCACTATAAAAGGAGGGCTTGGGGAGGAGTTTGATAATTGAGTTTTTTTTGCAAGACTGGATGCTAGAAGGAGTCTCTCTGAGTTCAAGTTGTGGTGATGCGCTCCTGTAAGAACTTCCATTGCATGTGTATTGTAATCAGCTTGATTTGATAATACATTGTACGAGTTTTGGAGGGTGGGATTTTTCTCCTAGAAGGGTTTCCCCACGGTAATCACTGTGTTATGTGTTCATTGCTATTTTGTTTATGCTTTATTATGCATTTCTTGATATCTTAGTAATATTTAAGTTGAAAGTTGCATAACCATCCTCTCAAGATTAGCGTAGGAAGCGTTTCTGCACACCTTTGCTTCCTTACAATCATGCCATTGGATAATTAACAATTGTCATCATTGAGACAGATTCAATGAAAGAAAATTCACTACAGAAAAGATATTTAAGTCAGTTCAATTAAGAGAATTTCAAAGTCCTAGGATTTTTTTATAGCTAGCATATATTACAAACAGTTGAGATTATTTACTTCAAGAACTATTGTGCAGGAGTTTAAATAATTTGGAACGAAAGTTGAGCTCGTGCGAAATGGGGAACCCCATCGATGATTGTTGGTGTTGTGATCCTAACTGGGTTAACAACCAAAAGAGACTGGCTGATTGTGCCATCGGATTTGGCAAAAATGCCATTGGAGGTAAGAATGGCAGATTTTATATAGTTACAGATCCAAATGATGATGACCTGGTCAATCCTCGACCTGGCACTCTGCAGCATGCTGTTATTCAAACCGAACCTCTCTGAAATATTTTCCAAAGAGATATGGTTATTCATCTCAAGGAGGAGCTTATCATGAATAGTTATAAGACTATTGATGGTAGAGGTGCCAATGTTCATATAGAAAATGGAGCTTGCATTACAATTCAGTATGTGACCAATATTATCATTCATGGAGTTCATATCCATGACTGTAACCCTGCGGGAAATACAAATGTTAGGAGCTCCCCGACACATTATGGGTTTAGAACCAAGAGTGATGGGGATGGGATTTCCATCTTTGGATCAAGCGCAATTTGGGTTGACCACTGTTCATTGTCAAGTTGCGTAGATGGATTGATTAACACCATCATGGGTTCCACTGCTATAACCATTTCAAACAGCTTTTTCACTCACCATGACAAGGTTCTCAAAACTACTTTTTTGGTCTTCCATAAATATACATTTCTTTGAAATTAGGTTTCACAATTGTATTTTTTATCCGAGGATTTTAGGGTAGGGTATTAAAAGCCTATTACTTGACTTGAACGAAAAAAATGTGAGTATTTATTAAATTGTCGATAGAACGCTATTTCTCAAGTCCAATATTTATTGGCTTTTTCAAGCTGATGCTCCTAGGACACAATGACGCCTACACTGAGGACGTCAAAATGCAAGTAACAGTTGCTTTCAACCACTTTGGAGAAGGGCTTGTTCAACGTATGCCCAGGTGTGAATAGAATTTTGTAACAAACTGTATTCCTTGCACAAAGGCCACAAATATACAACTTGCTGAAGTTTATTTGCTCAAGTCTTTAAGATATTAATGTTATGATGCAGATGTCGAAATGGATACTTTCATGTGCTGAACAATGATTACACCCACTGGGAAATGTATGCAATCGGGGGAAGTGCAAACCCCACCATTAACAGCCAAGGCAACAGATTCCTTGCTCCTGATTATCGATTCCACAAGGAGGTAAAAGACATGTACAACTCATGTCTCTTATATCTTTGGTATTCAATGGTTGTAGTATAGTTATAGTATGGGTAATGTGCAGGTTACAAAGCACCAAGATTCAACAGAAGGCAATTGGAGATCAGTGGGAGATCTTATGTTAAATGGGGCATTCTTCACAGCATCAGGGGCTAAAGAATCCTCAAGCTATGCCAAAGCTTCGAGTATGGGGGCAAGACCTTCCTCTATTGTGGGCTCTATCACTAGAAATGTTTGGGTGTTCTCACCTGCAGAAAAGGTTCCAGCTGTTAGACCAAATGCGTGCATTGTAGACAAATTCTTAGGAATCCCTCAATTCTGTTACTTTGCAAGCATGAGCACATGGAATGAGGCTTCTTAGTTATTTTAGTTTTTTTTGCCAAGACTCTCTTGTCATCTTTCACGAAAGACGAATATAAGGAAAATATCGAATAATATTTTTCTCAAATTTGAAGCGTAGTGGTAGAACGTCAAGCCAATGTTTGTTTATATTATCTCGGTTGTCACTTAAAAACATTTCTTAGGTAAATGTCACAAGAACTGCAATATATAGATAGGAAATAGTTGAATTTATGTTCATACCAGTAATTCAAAAAACTAATTTATGCAAATGTTTCTTGAAACTATGAATACACCCGGTGTAATTGTATACGATGCAACTAAATATATTCACTTGCATGGGGAATTATTAACATTTTAAGTTAATTATGTGATTGTAGATTAATTTTATATTATACATGTCTAATTTGTAAGTCTAGACCTTATCTATCACAATATATACTTTTTCTCTTTGATTTGCTAGATTCTATACTCCTCATTGATTATTAAGGACTTGGTATATTTATAACTACATCATAAAGATAGTGAAATAATCAATGGTCATGTTCTCGTACTCCCTTAATTAGAATAGTTTTTTGATTGTGATAAAGATACTTAGATGTTGATTTTGATACAATATTTTTATTCTATTTAAAGTTCCAAATGAAAATGTTCATAAGTTCATTCTATATACGAATAAGTCAATGATTGCTTAATGGTCAATTAATGTCTTTAAATTTGATGCCATGCTAGATAATTCCATGTTTTACAAACTCAACTCCCAATGACTATGAGGAAAGAGGAGAATTTTAAAATTTGAAACAAATTTATTTTTCCTTAAAATTCAAGCCAAGCAAGATCAATCCTCAATGATACAAAAATGGTCCATTGTAAAAAGATATATAATACAATGATCGTGGGTAAATGTATGCAAATATAGGACAAAACATAATTGGAATGCATGAATATAAATATAGGTAGGATATAGATAAGAATGGATATATATTGATGTATGGAAATAGGAGTAGGAAAACATAGATTGAAATTAGGAAAGGTGCCAAACTTATTAAAAATGGTTTTTGCATGCCAAAAATATTTTTTCTTTCTAGTGACTGAAAAATGAGTTTGTAATGCAAAATTTAAAATGGCTCTTGTAAAAGTTTTTAAATTTTAACATTTGATTTCTAATTTTGTCCTCCAAGCTTTGATGTTTTTGAAAAAAAAGTCAATTGTGACTTTATCCAACCTTTTGGATGCTTTGGAAATGTTGAAAATTCTGCCAAAATTACCTAAAGGCTACAATCATGAAAACCTCCCAAGAATATAACTATGCAAAGTAGATTATAGGGATGCTTATTCTTTTGTTAAGTTGTACTTATTATTAGGGCTATGCAAGGATGTAGGAGAAGAGAATACTTGGTTTTTTAATATTATAGCTATCAGTTAGTCTCAAATCTATAAAAACCAGATAGTAAAATTAACTGTACTAGACAACAAGTTCCAGTACCATCTTAGATTCTTTGGGAAGTTACAATCGGGCAAGAATCTCATGTCTGACCAAGATCATGTGCAACTACAGTTAATAGATAATCGAATATCAAATAGTAGAGCCAAAATCTGAAATGAAAGAACAATATAGACAATGCAAGAGAACTTGAGAATACTCTTGATATGCTCACCAAGCTACCAATAGGTGCATTAACTCCTACTACCCATAAAATATGTGAAGTTTTACCTACTTGATAAATGTCAAAATATGTAGCATAACCTCCTTAAGTGAAGATAGAAAAGAAGTTATAATTAGTGGCATAAAAGCCAAAAGAGGGTGAGAAAATTAATTACCCTATAACCTACTAAAGGTAAGAACAAACTCGTGGTTATGGAAGGAGGCACAACAAGCCAAAAGGGAGTGTGTGACTCAATTACTCATGTGTTAGAAAGTGGTACATGTAGATTATGTATTTTTCCATGTTTATTCACATTAACCACTCCTAATAAACCAAAGAAAGATTAAATAATATTTGTAGGAAAAAGAATAACTCCTAACAACTACTATGTGGTAAAAGGCAAGGTTTCATTAGCATATAAATTGAAGCAATACTTGTATGGTGTCCAATGATCTCCAAAATTATGGTTTCAAAAGTTTAATTCATATGCTTTGTATTATAATCTAGTGTATTTCCTAATTATGTTGGTTGCCTATATAGTTGGTCAGATATTGGACTTTGGTTTTGGTGGGGTTGGTTTTATGTACTAGATGGTAGTCATCAGGGTGCCGATAATTGTTTCTTTTTTCCCCTATTTTTTGTGTTATGTTGTTTATAGACTTTACTTTCTACTGTATTGGGCGTTGGGCCCCTTAGCAACTATTTAATTATTAAAAAATTTAACTTTATGATGGTAATCAATCTCTTTTTATCAATTTATGCATAGATCATTTGTTGATATATGGTAACAATGAATGGATGATTAGAGATATGGTATATAAAATTTCCATACATTTCAACATAAACAATTAGGGGTTCCTATATGCATCCTAGGCATTGAAAAGAGAGAGAAATAAGAAATGTTTGATAGGGATAGACTAAGTATGTTGAATTTGTGTTGTAATATTTTAGTATGCAGAATTATATGCTAGTAAATGTTTCTATTTTTTTGGGTACTAAGTTATTAGTTAAGTAATATATACGTCTTCACCGTTAAATGTAGAGTATACATTGCATGTTCCATACACTAGTCTACTTCATATTCTAATTTATGTTATATTTTACATAAAGCTAGACAATGGTGATGTAATGGGAGCCTTGGGATTATTATATGGCTAATATTGGCATAGAGCATTGAACAACAATTAAGAGAGACTTAAGGTGAATGCAGAACACTATAAATTATTATATCTTCTACTATGGTGATTACTCACAAGGGATTGTTGACTTAGATTTGACAGGAGATGTAGATCATAAAATATCTACTAGTGGCTATTTCTTTAGCCTATTTAGTGTTTCTATTACTTGAATGAGCATGTGATGGGTTGTAGTCATTTATCCATTGTATAGGTATAGTACATGACAATTAGTAATGCCTGTAAGGAGGTGAGTTGGTTTTAGAGTTTTTGTTGAATTGTTGGCCTTATTCAAGCAGTAGTTTAAATTCAATGTGAAAGTCAAGGTGTCATTAGCTTGGCCAAAACCCAATTTTTTGTGTATAAATGAAGCATATAGATGCACAATACCATTTTTCTCATCACATGGTGGAGGATAGTGGATGATGATTGAAAATGATGACACTTTGGTGATTGTTTTAGATGATTTGATGAAGCATGTAAGCACAAATAACATTAGATGGTGTAAAAAATATAATGGCCTCATAGTCCTTAATACTTAGATGCTAATATTCCCTTTATGCTTTTGCAAGGTATTTGAAATAAGTGGGAGAATTCTAGAAAACCATTGTCTCAACCATATTTTGTTCGTATCTAATTATTTAATAATTAAATTTTACATGTATTTTTGTTATCACTGTTAGTGTGTGGTATGTTTCTACTATCATATTCGTGTTAGACTTGTACTAGCCACTTAGAATTGGACAAGATCTCACCTTATAGTTCTATATCAAAGGTAAAATCAGCTAAATTATGCAAGTCGCTTGGAAAAGAGGGGTATATTAACTTGAATGGCCTTCCTAAAGGTCCTTAATTTTGAACTTTTACCAAATAAGGGAGTACCAACAATCGAAATTTAACTACTTGAGCATCGTGATTATTTCATTGTGCATGCTTGCCTTCCATCCCCAACTAATAACTATACGCAGATTGGAGGACGTGCATGAATTTACTCATGAGATTTCATGGTCTACATTACCGTCACACATGGAGTGCATTGGACTATTATTTTTATTCCTTTAATTGTTCTAAGCATACTTTCACCAAGATTTTATTTGCTTTTGGAAATGAGGTTGTACTAGCCTTCCAGCGTACAAATAATGTAATGGCCCCATGCAAATTCGTGTGGCTGCAAAAACTTTTCTTTTTATTTAAAAACTACATTTAGATTTGTGATACGAAAATAATTTTAGTTGATGAGGGATGGAGGAGACCACCAACTATAAGGAAATGTGGATCCCATGTCCCACGACGAAGTCAAAAGCTACATGTGCTATATGGAGTTCGTTCTGATCTTTTATCAACGAACAGCATAGCAAAAACAACCATGCGGAACAAATTGTTGTAAAATCCATGTGCCTTTTTTTCAACACACAAGAAATTTGTTATTTGTGAAAAAGCATGGAGATACTCTTCAAGTGTGCACACATAACATCGAGAGTCAGCCTTAATTAAAGTTTGACGTAGATGGTCAGTTTCTCATACCCATCTTGACTATGACCAGTTGAATTGTTGCAAAGCATGTTGTGAGGTCGGTATTAAGCTTCTTTATATTTACCAAATTTAAAGAATATAAACTAGAGTTGGATTTAGTATAGTTGGCGCGTTATATTTTATGGAGGTTGTAGAGGAGCTAGTGATGCTTGGTAGAATATCAGGCTAGTGGTAGTAATGGGACTTCTTTTTCTACGTGAGATGAATGATATCCTTGTAGTTCTTGGGCTGCTTTAGAGATCTGGACGTGGCAAGAGGTTCTCGTTGAATTGGCCTTCAAAATGTAACAGGCTATTCAGTTATTTATGGACTGGGTACGGGAATGGAACCTCTGTGCTATCAGAGTCAATCGGTTTGAGATCTATGGAAAGATTTCATTAGAAGTAAAACAATAGGCATGAAGGATGAAAACTGGGTTGTCTTAGATAGGTAATATAGTAATTCATGTCATGGAAATGGGGACAAGGCAACAACAAAGTTCAATGTTAATAAGTTAGTTTCAACCATAAAAACAAAACAAAGAACTAAAAACCATTCCAAACATATCAAGAGAGATTTCAAAAAGCATGAAAGAAGTTTAACAAAATAAAAGAAAGGAGAAGAGCCTCCCTAAGATGCTTCCATGATGCCTTTTGATGCTTCTCCCTTGTTTCTCTCCTCTCCAAGTCCCAAATGAGTGTAGCTCTCAGCTTTTAGCACTAGCCATGGATGCCATATGGAGATTCAAGATGGTTGAATATGATAAGCAAATACTATGCAAGAGTAGATAGTGATGCTATGAAAAAGCTCTATGCTAATGCCAGTATAACAACAATACTCTAAAATGCTTCTCTTTTGCTTGAGGAGAAGGGTTCTATTTATAGAAGAAATGGGGAAATGAAGGGTTAAGATTGAATGGTTTAATCAAGGGCCAAGTTTGAAAGTTGGGGATCCATGTGCACAATTGGCACCAATAAAATGGTGACAAGTGTCAACATAGGATTGGGTTGAGAGAAGAGGTTGGAGGCATTAAAGGCCTGAGAAGACCTCATGGTTATCTAGAAGGTAAGGGTCAAGTCTAAATTAAGATTACCCATTGGATTAAGAGTTAATCCAAGGATAAACCTTTGTGCAAATGATTAAGAGATAATCATGGTCAAAGCATTAAAGGCTTGATGAGACCTTTGGGTTGGGTAGAGGTTGAGTCAAAACAAATGTTTTAACCATGTGGGAGGGTTGAATTAACCATTAATGGTTATTGGACACTTTGGGGATTAAGTGGTTGAAGGTTGAAAGCTTTCAAAGGTTATCCAAGACTTTGAGGGTTAATTTGTTGAACACACAAAGCATTAATTGCTTTTCAAAGACTTTGGAGTCTTTGAGAAGTGACTCCAATTTGCTTAGGAATGTGACAATATTTAAGGGATGGATTTAGGCTAATTAGGAAGGGTTTAGAAGAATCTAGAAGGGGTTTAGGCATACAAGTGGATTTTGTAGGAAAATGCAAGTGGGAGAAATTTTGGTATTTTCAATTAAAATAAAATCATTTATTTCAATTAAATGGTGTAATTTGCATTTGGATAAATATTCAAATAAATATTAATTTATTTAAATGAGAAAAATGAAGATAAAGCATTAAAATGCTTGAAGACTTTGAGGGAAACCATTAAAGGCTTGAAGACTTTAAGGAAAACCATTAAAGTCTTAAGAAGATTATAGAAGGAAGCCATCAAGTTTGAAGACTTTAAAGCCATCAAGTTTGAATACTTTAAGGGAAACCATTAAAGGTTTCAAGTGGGTGAGGATAAATAGGATTTTAAATAAATAATTTATTTAAAATAGTTGTGCAACTTGCTTTTGTAGGAAAATACAAGTGGGTGGAGGATAAAGGTGATTTAAATAAATTATTTATTTAAAATAATTGTGCAACTTGCATTTGTAGGAAAATGCAAGTGGGTGGAGGATAAAGGTGATTTAAATAAATGATTTATTTATTTAAATGTGAGAGGTGGGATTTTGGGGGTTTTAAATAAATATTAATTTATTTAAATGTGAGAGAATATTTAATTAAATAAATATGATTTATTTATTTAATTAATGGTCTGAATTTGGTTAAGTGAATTAAATCAAATAAATTGAATAATTTATTTAATTAATAGGAGAATAGGGTTAAGATGAATTAATTAAATATTAATTTAATTAATTATTAATTGATGGTTAAATAATCAAATAAATAATAAGTATTCATTTAATTAAGTGGACAGATTTATGTGACTACATTTGCCCCTCTTTGAGACGGTGCGGTTTATCGCGTCGTTTCAAAGAAAGAAAAATAGGTGTGAAGAAATGCCCCATAAAATGTAAATTTAATGGGTGGTATGCCCCCTCGAGAGATGGGCCGAATTTTTTTTTTTTTTTGAAAAATCGGGCGATCTCTCGAAAAAGAATGAAAAGTGGAGGGGAGGTAGAATAGAAGAAATTAGAACTAATGATGAAAGAATGGGAGAAAATGGAGTGAATATGAAGAAACAACAAGCCAGCGAGTACCCTGAGGTCATGCAAGAGATACATAGCAGATGTAGTGTGGGGTTTGGATTGATGCTATACAATTGATCAAAATTGGTTGGACAATCTGGTGCAATCGGTTGAATTGCCCCGGTCAAGTCAAAGAGTGACAGTTGATGTCAGTTGGTCGCTTGGACATGATAAAGTCTGAGTAAGTGAATCAAAGTGACCTGATGTGACTTAGACAATTGATGTAATTGCCCGATGAAGTCAAGGTATATGAAGCAAAATACTCGTTGAGACATAGACAATTGATGTAATTGTCCGATGTGATTGTGTTTGATTGGTTGATCAATTGATAGTGTGTGCGTGGGATGGATGATTGTGGGGAATCATAGCAGCCCCGTTGAGACTAGGTCATTATGATAAATGCCTGATGTAGTCTAGGATTACCATGATCGATTACCTGTTGAGACCCGAAGATACTTGATCAGAGTATCTGTTGATAGTCTAGGTGTGTGGGAGTCGATGTATCTGTGTAGACAGAATAACTGGCGTAATTCTGTGGATGAGTGAGGATGGAAAACACAATCCCTCCTATTAGAGATGGATGGTGATGAACGTTCCTTGATTGGGTTGATGGGAAACGATGAAGGGTATGTGATGTTGATTATCGAGATGGGGAGGGTTGGGGGGGTTCAATGTTAGAAGAAATGGAGGACCTATGACTCATTCCTATGGAAGAAGAGGAAAATAGAGTATGCATTATTATGACTATGTATGCATGATATGCAGCCAGTATGAATGTATGGATGGTTGGAATGCAACGGAATGCATTATATACAGATGAGATGGAATGACGATCCATGGTGCTTTATTTTTCATCATTGAACTTTAAAATGTTGTAAGAAAATACAAGCAGCTTGACATAAAAATTCAAGATGACCAAAGTATTTCTTACATGGATTTGATATAGCAAGTTAATACAAGCAACTTGATATAATGGATCAAGTTGACCTGAGTATTGCTTGCGGAACAGACAAGGATTATCTCCGTTCATGCATGACTTGGAACGTCCTCCTTGATCTTAGGCTGATCATATCCTGAGACAAGTGCATACCGTACTAAGAAATAAAAACCTTTATCCAAATTGGATGAGGAGGAACCAAAGAATGAGCATTGTACCTGTAAACAAATAGTATATACATAAAGAATAAAAGAATATGGATCCTTGGTAATGGTTCATGCTCATATGGTCGAGGTATACGCTGTAGTCAGCAAGCCGTAGTGATCTATGATTGCATTTGGCATAAGATCACGTAGCCTAGTGAACTTCCCACGTAGACACCATTAGTACATGCCCCAGAACTTCATCGGAAGTAATGCGCAAACGATACAAAACAATGCTGAAAGATCCCGATACAGATAAACAAATGATTGTACTCATAAATCAACCAAGTATTTGATAGCTTAACATAATTTTCTTGTCAAAGAAAATATCATCTTGTCTTTGTTTTGATAAGGAAGGATGCATCCTTGTTTTAAAGACAGTTTGGATTGTTGATGTTGATTGTGTTGGTCGAGTGATAAGTGGTCATTTGTGTGAGTATTTTGTATCTGATCGGATGAATATGTACAAGGTGTTGCCATGTTTTTGTGTGATTTTCGATGGGTTTTTCGATGTTTTTGGATTTTGTGTAATAGTTTTTGAATGTTTTTTGGATTTTGTGAGTCATTTTTGAATGTTTTTGCCAATGAATCACCAGTAATGTAGAATCCACTTCCATCATCTAGATTGTAAGGGCATTGCCCCCAAGTTGGACATGATTTATGAAAAAGCGGGATGCAGGATGCATGTAGTACTTTCTTGGATTTGTAGATTTATAACAAGCCATGGTTAGATGGATGGATGTGTGTATGTATGAATGTGATCACAATGAGCCTGAAAGATACTGGAGCCATTGCCTTTACGAGTGGCGCCTGTTTGCCAGGTTTTCGCCATCGTACTTACCCAAGGTGCCACTAGAGTGGTTGTTCACCATTTGGATGCATGATTTTTCTTTACTTTTTTGAATGTTTTTGTATTTTCTTTAGGACATTTTTCTGAATGTTTTTGGTATTTTCTTTAGGACATTTTTCTGAATGTTTTTGGTATTTTCTGATATGCAGGGGAGCCTGATGCCTTGTACACCTTAGGTATAAAACCGTTTGAGGTGCATGCTATTGATTGGATCTGCGAGCGGTTCTCCGTCTGATGTAGCCAACTGATATGCCCCGGACCCGAATACAGCAGTGACAACATATGGGCCCAACCAGTTTGATTCAAACTTGCCTTGATGTTCTCTGTTTGGTTGGTTGCGAGGATTTTCTCGAAGAACAAGATCACCTACCTCAAATGTACGAGATCTAACTCGGTGATTGTAGCTTCTACTCATGCGCTGCTGATAGGCTTTGAGGTGATTGTATGTAGCTTGTCGCTTCTCATCTAGTAACTCTAAGTCTTGAAGACGGGATACTCTGTATGCTTCATCATCGATGAGATTGTGCAATGAAACTCGTAAGGATGGTATCTCGACCTCAATAGGTAAGATAGCTTCAGCACCATAGACCAATGAATAAGGAGTTGCACCTGTAGGGGTCCGAATGCTAGTTCGATATGCCCATAATGCTGGATTCAATTGAACATGCCAATCACGACCGGCATCATTGACTGTCTTCTTTAGGATCCTCAATATGTTTTTATTGGATGCTTCGGCCTGACCATTGCCTTGTGGGTAATAGGGAGTGGAAAAGCGGTGTTGGATATGAAATTTCTCACAAAGCTCACGAACATCCTGATTTTTGAAAGGAAGACCGTTATCTGTGACAATGGACATGGGCACACCATACCGGCAGATGATGTAATTGAGGATGAATGAGGTGATCTGCTTGCCGGTGACTTGGGTAAGTGGAACAGCTTCGATCCACTTGGTGAAATATTCGGTGGTGGTAATAATGAATTTATGGCCATTGGATGAAGATGGATGGATTTTACCCACAAGATCAAGACCCCATTGACAAAAAGGCCATGGTGTTGTGATTGGTTGCAGTTCTTGAGCTAGTGCATGTATTAGGTCGCGATGAACTTGACATTTTTTGCACTTCCTGACAAAGTAGTAGGAATCCTTTTCCATAGATGGCCAATAGTATCCAGCTCGCATGATCTTCTTGGCTAGTGATGGACCACTTGAGTGAGTCCCGCAAATTCCTTCATGTACCTCTTCCAAAGCCTTTGTTATCTCACCTTGTTCTAGACATCGAAGGAGAGTACCATCAAGACCACGTCGGTATAGGGTTTCGGCAATAATGGTATATCGAGCAGTTTGACGAATGAAGGTTTTTCGTTGGTTATTCGATTGGTTGGGAGGAAGGGTATGATCGCGAAGATAGGTGTAGAACTCACCATACCATGGGGATTCAGAACCAACAAGGCAACATATCGTTTCAGATTCAGGGATATCATAAGCGGGGATCCAAAGCTGTTCTACCAAGAACTCGTAGCGTGTTGAATTCTGTGGAAGATCTAAGAGAGATGCGATGGTAGCCATGGCGTCAGCAGCTCGATTCTGATCTCTTGGTATCTGCTCAAAAGTGATAGTAGTAAATGATGTCTTTAGAGTGTCCACCATTTGCTTATATGGCATGAGTTTATCATCCTTGGTCTGATATTCATCGGTTGCTTGTCGAATGACTAGTTGGGAATCGCCATATACTTGCAGTTCTTGTAATTTCCATTGTATGGCTAGCCTGAGTCCTGTGATCAAGGCCTCATACTCTGCTATGTTGTTTGTGCATGGAAATGTGAGCCTGTAAGACTTCGGGATGCTATCACCTTGAGGTGTGATAAACAGAATGCCTGCCCCCGAGCCGTGCCTAGTGTATGAACCATCAAAGTATAATTTCCATGACTGTGCTTCTGTAATCATGAATATCTCTTCATCTGGAAAATTGGAAATGAGAGGATGATCACCTATGAGAGGTACATCGGCCAACTGATCTGCAATAACCTGACCTTTGATAGCTTTACGGTCCACATACTCAATATCAAATTCACTTAGAATCATCACCCATTTGGCCAAACGACCTGTCAATGCTGCTTTGCTGAGTAAGTACTTGAGTGGATCAATCTTTGCGATGAGTTGTACCTTGTGTGTTAACAGATAGTGTCGCAATTTAGTGGCTGCTAAGATTACTACTAGGCAAGCTCGCTCAATAGGTGTGTAATTGAGTTCATAGCCAACCAGTGTGCGAGAGATGTAGTATACAGCACACTCTTTACCTTCTGCATTATGTTGTGCCAGTAGCACACCTAGTGCTGTACTTGTTGCTGAGATATAAAGTAGCAACGGTCTACTTGGATCTGGGGGCATCAACAAGGGTGGATTCATGAGATAGTCTTTAAGTGCCTGAAATGCATGCTGGCATCTGTCATCCCATTGAAAGCGTATGTTCTTGTGTAGCAGGTGTGTGAATGGGTGACACTTATCAGCCAATTGTGCAATGAATCTTCGGATGGATTGAAGCCGCCCTTGTAATGTCCTTAGCTAACTGATATTCTTTGGAGGTGGCATGTCCATGATTGCTTTAACCTTTGCTGGATCGACCTCAATGCCTTTGCTTGAGACAATGTATCCTAGAAGCTTCCCGGAGGTCACTCCAAAGACACATTTCTTTGGGTTGAGTCGAACATGGTATTGTTCCAGTCTATCAAAGATTTGATCTAAGATGTGAAGATGTCCTTCTCTAGTAAGTGATTTTGCTAGTAAATCATCCACATAATCTTCCATCATAGTATGCATCATGTCATGGAAGATGGTGGTCATTGCTCTTTGATAGGTCGCTCCTGCATTCTTTAGACCAAAAGGCATTACATTCCAGCAGTATGTGCCCCATGGACATGTGAAGGCTGTCTTATGTTGGTCCTCTGGTGTGATCTTTATTTGATTGTATCCCGAAAAGCCATCCATGAGTGAAAGCATGGCATGTCCTGCTGTCAAATCCACTATGATGTCGATATTTGGTAGGGGGAAGTCATCCTTAGGACATGCCTTATTCAGATCTCTGAAGTCTGTACAAATGCGGATGCCCCCTTTTGGTTTGCCAACTGGCACAATGTTGGAGATCCATTCTGCATAATCAATTGGTCTAATGAAACCAACATCCAGGAGTTTCTTGAGTTCGGTTTTGACTAGCACGGCAATTTGAGGATGCATCTTACGAAGCTTCTGCTTGACAGGTTTGGCTCCTTTTGCTACTGTGAGATGATGCATGACTAAATCCGGATCAAGCCCAGGCATGTCCGCATATGACCATGCGAAGTTGATCTGACGCTGTTGGAAGAACTCTATAAATTGAGGCTGTTCCTCTGGAGTGAGAAGAGATGCCAGATGTATGATATGAGGGTTTTCAGAAGTCCCCACATTGTATTCTTTGGTTTCCTCGATAAGAATCGTTGATCGTTCCTGTTGTGTGCTAGCAGGGAGAATGTCAAACCCTTCATCCTTAGGTGCCTCAAAGAGGTTTTCACCGTTGGATACGCTCTTTCTTTTTACTTTTATGGGATCAAACAGTGCCACAGTGTGGTTTTCACTGGAAGATCCATGTTTCATTGTTATATTTTTGCAGCTGAAAGGTTTGGCATCCGCCCCGAAGTATGCTGCGCTATTAAGTTCAATGGCGAATCCAGCTTTGTGATCCCCGCTTGGTAGATTATCCCTTAATTCCAAAAAGTCAATGATAGCCTCATCGTTTTGGAAGAGGTCAAGACATGGGGGATTGGTTGGTTCCATTCGATGAGTTCAGGGTGGATAATGGGCATTACTTCATCGATTAAGTTAAGTGCGGGAGATGTATCAGTGAGGGTTAAGACAGTGTGGTGAAGGTCGTTGATGGTACTCTCCCTATCAGAATCCGGCGTAGGATGAGACATAGGGTCTGTGGAAGATGTTTCCAGCTCAGGTACCCAAGTGGTCTTTATCTGTGCTTCTTCGTAAATAGGAATGTCTTTGCGTGGCGGAGGTGGTGACGTGTCTTCCTCATCTGAAGTGTTAAGCTGTACAGAATCAAATTCCCACTCATGTGAGTCGGTCTCTGAATCACTTTCCAGCATCCGATTGCTATACCATACTGGGATGTCGCTGGAGTTGAATACTGCAGGTGTGATTGGTTTATGTACCTTTGAGGTGATCGGTGCTGCAGGAACTGTGATGGGGTTTAAAAGATCTGTCACTGGAAGTATCGGCAGTGTTGATTTAGTGACTTCTGCTGGAAGGGCTGGTGCCATAGATGCTGTCGCGGGTTCTGATATAGTTGCTGCTGCTATTGGTGTTATTGATGGGATTACTGGTTCGTTTGGTGGGATGATTGGTATTGTAGATGGTTGTGGTGGGGTTGTGAGCCTCGATGGGGCAGTGGGGATAGTGTTTGATGGTGCTTTGATTATGAAAGGTGTCCTCTTTGCAGTAGGTGGGCAAAATGGTTTGCTAGGTTTTCCTTTGAATCTGAGTTTAGGAAGGATCTCTTTTTCAAAACCTAGGCCTGTATTACCTTTGGGCTTGAATTCTGGTAGCAGCGGTTCGTGTCGTCCTTGTTTGCAGTATCCCAAAGCACTCTGACCATCATATCCCATTCTTTGCATAATGAGGAGGCCTTTGCCATATTGTTCCGTAGGAAGTGTAACTTGCGGTTTGTCAGTGGTGATGGGATCTTTATAGATCCAGTCCGCCAGGTCCTCATCTTGTGTCTCTTCCTCTTGACTCTTTCCAAGAATGAAAGGCGTTAAGGCACATGGAGGCGTGATTAGTGGTTGCTGGAGCAACTGCTGTGGTTTACCATGTGTTCTAGGAGAAGTGGGCATTTGTCCCACACAAAAGAGCTGACTCAAGTTGTATTCTTCAGGACCTTCCTCTGCGATTTTCATCTTAAGCTTTTCTTGCTTGGGTATAGGGGTGTTTGAACTGGCAAGAGAGGCGGGATTTACATATGATGTGGAGGAAATGGCTTCCCTATTATTAGGAACAGTAATTTCTGGTTGATGGCTGATATTATGGCAAAATGCAAAGGGATTTGCATCACCCAGGATTGTGATCTCTGCACCATTATGTGGGAACTTGATACATTGATGGTAGGTAGATGGAACGGCTTGCATGGCATGTATCCAAGGTCTCCCTAATAATAGATTATATGGTAGAGGAAGGTCCAGAACCTGACAAATGATATGCTTTACCACAGGGCCCACTCGGATTGGTAGTACCACAGCTCCTTTGGATGAACGCTCTGCATCATCATAGGCCTTGATGGTGATCTTCTTGCGAGGATCCACTGATTCTATTGCATATCCCAATGCTGTGACCAACTGTAGTGTGCAAATGTTTAGGCCTGCTCCATTATCTATCAAGACTCGCTTGATCCTGTGTTGGTTGACAAAGCCTTCAATGTGGAGTGAGGCATTATGAGGTTGTTGGAATGAAGAGTTGTCACTTTCGGAAAAAGTGAGACAAGGTGATGACTTTAGAGTTCCAACCATGGCTTGAAATTGGTCCGTGTTTAGGTTTGCAGGGACTGACGCCTCTTGGAGTGCATGATCCAAGATTGTTTTATGAGAGGGTGACAGACGCAAAAGCTCCAAAATGGATATAAGTGCAGGGGTTTTGTCTAATTGTTCCACAAGATTGTATTGCTTTGGGATGGAGGTGGTGCCTTGTGGAGCTGCCTTGATGGTAACTTTGCCGCGACGCGTAACAACATTGCAATTTGAGGTGGGATTTTTGAAGGTTATAGTTGCAATTTGTTCACTGGCATCATACAGGTGATGTACAGTGTAGTTATACGCAGCCTGCGTATAATCAGTGGTATCAGTGCCTCACCGGGAAGTGGAAGGACCCCTTTGATCTTGTGATGGAAGTGGATCCTTGAACATGAGATGATCATTATTGGTTGTTTTTGGGTCATGTCCTTCAATCTCAATTTCTCCTCGATCAATGAGATCCTGAATGAGATCTTTCAATCGGTGACAATTACTTGTCTTGTGTCCTCTTCCTTGATGGAACTCACAGTATTCAGTATCTCTCCACCATGCCGGTTTGACCTGAGGTTCATAGTTGGATAGCTTAGGTAGAGTGATCAAATTTTGAGAAATGAGTTGTCGCATCACTGTTTCAATGGGTTCCCCTAAGGGAGTATATGTGCGTTTTTGTTTTTGCTGACGAGGTCTTGGTTCATCTTGAGATGTGATGCGACCTTGATTAGGAGGAACATTTGTGTTATTTTGAGGTGGAGGATTTTGTCCTGCAAATCGAACCACAGGTTGTGCATTTTGGATAGTTCGAGCATCCACAACCCCATCGTTGACGATATTTTTATTCTTGTTCCAGAAGTTTGGTTTATCGCTATTGAAGCGCGGGCGAGGACCATCTTTTGGTTCATTAAAGATTTTGATGAGTCCTTTCTTGATGAGTGCCCTTTCACATTTTATACCCTTGGTGATCATATCGTTAAAGGAGTCTGTGTCTTTGACATCCAGGTGAAATTCCATTTCTTCGTTTAAGTTGGAAATGAAAATTTCCACTAGTTCTTGTTCAGGTAACTGAAGAGAACGTCTACTAGACATTTGGCGCCATCGTTGCAGGAATACTGAGAATAATTCACCTGGTTTTTGTTTGGTGTTGCATAGATCAGCCATGGTGATGTCGCGTTCAATGTTATGAGAGTAATGAGATAGGAACTTCTGGATGAGTTCCTCAAATGTTCTAATGCCACCTGGTAGTCGGGAAAACCATGATGTGGTGGTTCCTCCCAAGCTTTGGGGAAAAAGGCGCATTAGGTATGTGTCCTCATAAGCCACTTCAAGACAAGCGGAATGAAATTCTCGGACATGATCACGGGGATCCCCCTTTCCTCTATATTTTTCAAATTTGGGTGTTTTGAACCCGCGTGGAAAGGGTGGCATATAAAGATTCCTATCAAAAGGATAGGGATAGATGTCGTTAAGTGAGAATTGATTGGTCTTAACACCACTATGAAGTTGTTGGGCGAGATTCTCGACTTGTTGCCGCAACATCTCTATTTCATTTGGAGGAGGAGGTGGTGGGTTACCTCGAGGAATGTTATATCTGATGTGATTTCTACCCCTTTCCTCCTCATGGCGACTTTGTCTTTCTGATGCTTGTCTTAATTGGGCAAGATCAAAGTCCGAGGGGAGTTTGGCTCCTTCTTGAGCGAGTTTTAAGAAGTGAGCATCCACATTGCTCCTTAATATTTCATCAAATAATCTGTTGAAGTGAGGGTTATGCTGAGCCCTTTCGATTGTTGAAGGAGTGGGAGTACTTGGGTTTTCATCAGTTACAGTTCCTCCAAGTGCTTCTTGAAATTCATTGAGGTTGTCTTCTTCTTCCTCAATTTCTATTTCTCGTTGCCTTGATCGCGATCGGGTTTGAGCCATTTTGTGTGTAAGTTTGTGTTGAAGTTGATTGAAGATGATGATGAGTTATTGATGAAAGATTGATGATTGGTGATTTGTATTGTATGGGGATCTCTAGCACTTTAAGGTAGATGTAACCGAAATTCCTTCTTTGAATTGCTTGTTTGTTTTGAGGAGTTTGGATGTGATAAGGTGTAGAGAAATCTGAGATGTGTTACAGATTTTGACTACCTAGCAATGAGAGGATTCACTCATGAACTAGTTTTAACCTGCGTAGATGTGTCTCTTAGGATGAGCTTATCCTAGATGTAGAAACAATCTAAAAAGTGATGTGATGTGTTTGATTCAAGCAATATCTAAAAGAGAACTTGGGACAAGAACCTCTTAATGTTTTGAGAGTTTTGGGATGAATTGATGATGGAATAATGATGTATGAATGAGATGATGGATGTTTTGTTTTCAACTTTAATAAAAACTTTGTGTCACAAATGGGACAAACTCTATCTCTTCCCTTTCGGGCATTGGTGGCACTTCTCGAGCTGTGTTGTAGGTGATATAGATGTTTGGGAAGAAGTTGGGATTAATCTTTCCTCCTTGATTTTTGTGATAACTCAGAGCTCTATATTGCATAAAAGCTCTACGATTCAATGATTCAGAATCAAATTCGTTTGTTTTTTCTTGAAGGTATAGACGCATGCGATGTAGAAAGATTCTATGTGAGACAAAGATTTGTCTATTTAGATAGAAGAATTTCCTCCTTTTGATCAAAGCCTTTGAGCTTAATGGTCTCCTTTTCAAGGTGATATTTTGATGACACTTCTTCTTTCGCAAGATGTGAAGAATGGTCATAAAATTTGTCTCTTTGTGTTGTTTGCACTTTGTTTTTGGTATTTTTGGTTGTGTTGACAGATGTTGGATGAATACTTTGTTTTTGGGATTGATTTTCTGATTTTTCTTTGACAAGAAAACAAAGCAAGCACACAAACACAAGAATGTTGCCCCAAAGGCACAAATGAGTATGGGTCTAGATCAACCCAATCCTTGGACTTGTATATGACCCTTCCTTTAGATGTATTTTAAGGTGTATTTCCAAAGCCTGAAGTCGGCTCAATTTGTACTAGGTCTTTAAAACGAACACACTTCAAACACTTTTTATCCCTAAGGTCAAATGGCCAGTTGTGATAAATTTAGCCCACATCTTGATATTTCTTCGACTTTGGTACTACATACCTTATGAATCCCGCCGTGGCAAGTAAGGATGTGATATACTAAGTCTTGCATGAGCATAACAAATAGATGATCCCTATGATGGGGGAGTCACCACTTTTATCAAGCCACAAGTGACTTTTCAAAAAGCTATGTTTCTACGCAAGGAAATATGTATGGTGAGTATCTTGGGAGCAAAACCATCTATGCTCTTGCACTAAATTATATCTCAAATATCCTCAATCAATAGAATGGGTGGGCTACTACTTAAAGGTGTTTAGTCATGTTCGATATTTTTGGACATAAGTTCATTCTGCAGTGACTCACTTAAGAGCCTTGTAACTAGTGGTGGGGCCCATTTGTCCTTTCGGCCAGTTACACTGTAGGAACAGCTATACCCAAGGCTACAGCTTTCGCTCTCACCTGATTTCTATAGTGGCTCGAAGGATTTACCGCTCGAGGTCATTCCCAAGAGTATCGATCCCTTGGCAGGCCTCTCTTAAAAAGATAAAATGTGAGTGTTACTAACACTTTTCTCTTGCACCTAGGACCACGAGAGCCAAGGGAGAGGATAGTGTGTGTTAGAGGTAGGACCACTCGACCAACTCTTTTGCACAAGTGTGCCAAACACAAAATTCACTTGTTCCTTTTAATTTGTCATCGCAATGATTTTCTATCTATTTGGAGATGTTGCTCCAACAATCATGGTGTTCTTTTTAATTTTCAAAGGCAATTGTTGGAGTAAACTAGAATTTGAAAATCCTGGTCAACTTAATGAAAAACACGTTTGCATGAAGTAAAATTGCTTTGAAAATGAGACAAGTTGATTGTGAATTTTATTTGCACCAAAAATGGAAGTGTGGATTGTGAGTTTTATCTTGATGCAAGAAATAAAATTTGCCTTGTTGATTTTAAGCACCAAAACGAAGTTTGCTTCCTAACTTGCAAAAAATAAAGTTGTTTTTGTATAAGTTTGTGGTTCTTTTTACCTTTGAACAATGAAATTCTTGTTAAGAGCCCCAAACAAATGTGTGATTCTTTTTTAAAAGCCCAAATTTGAAATGTGAAGTTAATTTTAAACCAAAATAAAAAGTGAATTCATTTTTAAAACCAACTTAAAAAAACAAGTTAGTAAAAAAAAAATATAAATCTACTCTTTAATCTAATTTAAATCTGCACAAAAGAGAAAAATAGTTAGTAAAATCCGCCTATTTGGTGGGCTTCTACAAGCCTAAATTTATTTATTTATTTTTTATTTTTTGGTTTTTTTTTTGTTTTTTTGGTTACAAGGTGATTTGTACAACGTTTTGTTACAATAGCGCTAGTTTGCGTTTGAACAGAGGCACTATTTAACACAAACGTACTAAAAGAAAGGGAAAGACAGAGAAGGGAAAAGCACTGAAACAGGGTGAATAGCGCCAAAATAATGCCAAACGCACCAAAGCAGTGTCAAAATCGCAACCTGTGTGACATTTTCAACATTCAAACATGTTATTGGTTAAAAAATAAAATAAAATTTGATCTTTTTGGTGTTTGGATTCACGTCGGGTTCACCAAATGATGTCATGGAAATGGGGACAAGGCAACAACAAAGTTCAATGTTAATAAGTTAGTTTCAACCATAAAAACAAAACAAAGAACTAAAAACCATTCCAAACATATCAAGAGAGATTTCAAAAAGCATGAAAGAAGTTTAACAAAATAAAAGAAAGGAGAAGAGCCTCCCTAAGATGCTTCCATGATGCCTTTTGATGCTTCTCCCTTGTTTCTCTCCTCTCCAAGTCCCAAATGAGTGTAGCTCTCAGCTTTTAGCACTAGCCATGGATGCCATATGGAGATTCAAGATGGTTGAATATGATAAGCAAATACTATGCAAGAGTAGATAGTGATGCTATGAAAAAGCTCTATGCTAATGCCAGTATAACAACAATACTCTAAAATGCTTCTCTTTTGCTTGAGGAGAAGGGTTCTATTTATAGAAGAAATGGGGAAATGAAGGGTTAAGATTGAATGGTTTAATCAAGGGCCAAGTTTGAAAGTTGGGGATCCATGTGCACAATTGGCACCAATAAAATGGTGACAAGTGTCAACATAGGATTGGGTTGAGAGAAGAGGTTGGAGGCATTAAAGGCCTGAGAAGACCTCATGGTTATCTAGAAGGTAAGGGTCAAGTCTAAATTAAGATTACCCATTGGATTAAGAGTTAATCCAAGGATAAACCTTTGTGCAAATGATTAAGAGATAATCATGGTCAAAGCATTAAAGGCTTGATGAGACCTTTGGGTTGGGTAGAGGTTGAGTCAAAACAAATGTTTTAACCATGTGGGAGGGTTGAATTAACCATTAATGGTTATTGGAGACTTTGGGGATTAAGTGGTTGAAGGTTGAAAGCTTTCAAAGGTTATCCAAGACTTTGAGGGTTAATTTGTTGAACACACAAAGCATTAATTTCTTTTCAAAGACTTTGGAGTCTTTGAGAAGTGACTCCAATTTGCTTAGGAATGTGACAATATTTAAGGGATGGATTTAGGCTAATTAGGAAGGGTTTAGAAGAATCTAGAAGGGGTTTAGGCATACAAGTGGATTTTGTAGGAAAATGCAAGTGGGAGAAATTTTGGTATTTTCAATTAAAATAAAATCATTTATTTCAATTAAATGGTGTAATTTGCATTTGGATAAATATTCAAATAAATATTAATTTATTTAAATGAGAAAAATGAAGATAAAGCATTAAAATGCTTGAAGACTTTGAGGGAAACCATTAAAGGCTTGAAGACTTTAAGGAAAACCATTAAAGTCTTAAGAAGATTATAGAAGGAAGCCATCAAGTTTGAAGACTTTAAAGCCATCAAGTTTGAATACTTTAAGGGAAACCATTAAAGGTTTCAAGTGGGTGAGGATAAATAGGATTTTAAATAAATAATTTATTTAAAATAGTTGTGCAACTTGCTTTTGTAGGAAAATACAAGTGGGTGGAGGATAAAGGTGATTTAAATAAATTATTTATTTAAAATAATTGTGCAACTTGCATTTGTAGGAAAATGCAAGTGGGTGGAGGATAAAGGTGATTTAAATAAATGATTTATTTATTTAAATGTGAAAGGTGGGATTTTGGGGGTTTTAAATAAATATTAATTTATTTAAATGTGAGAGAAGATTTAATTAAATAAATATGATTTATTTATTTAATTAATGGTCTGAATTTGGTTAAGTGAATTAAATCAAATAAATTGAATAATTTATTTAATTAATAGGAGAATAGGGTTAAGATGAATTAATTAAATATTAATTTAATTAATTATTAATTGATGGTTAAATAATCAAATAAATACTAAGTATTCATTTAATTAAGTGGACAGATTTATGTGACTACAGTAATCTTATTTGGCTGTGTCTGGGAAATTTATTGCTCCTGAATGTTGTACATGAATCCTCTGCAACCCCTTTTTATAAAGTTAGGAAAGTTGTACCACACCATATCGTTGGTGAACAAGCATCTTCTATGTAAGTAGTATTCTTTGAGGGTGGTTGATATGGATTCAGTTGTTGAGCACTTTAATTCATTTAACACTATTGTAAACAAAAGATGGAGGAAGAAGTTATAGGAATGGTCTTATGATGTTCTTTTCTACACATATGGAGCAATCTATTGATGAACATTTGAAGCACTACTTTAAATTTTGTGCTTGATGAGGTAATGTCTTCTCTTCTCCCAAATGGTCTTTCATAGAAAGAATAGTACAAGTGGCATAGCTTTCTTTATTGGTGATAGCCTTATATCATGGTTGAGCTAAGATAAGGATTTTGTATCTTAGTCTATGGTAGAAGCAAAATATATTGCAATAGTTTCTTGTTGCATTTAGGTTTTATAGATAAAAAAAGACATTGTAGCAGATGGAGATTGAATTTGAAGAACCCATGCCAATCCTTTGTTACAATACAAGTACTATAAACATTTCAAATGATTGGGTAACACATTCACGGAAAAACCCATATCTCAATTAAGTATCACTATCTAAGAGAGAAGGTTGCAAGGAAACAAGTGAAGATAGAATATGTTGAAACAAAGGAGAGATCATTACAAAACCTTTTCAAAAGGAGACAATTTAATATCTTGGCTAGAATTTAGTAGTGGTATCACCCCCCTCTTAAATGAAGAGGAAGTTAGTATATGTTGAGGAGGAGTGTTGACTCCTCACTGCAAGTAGTCTTGGAGGTATTGTGAAAAAAATTACAAAAGGTATTAGTAGATTAATTTTTCCTCACAAAAGGAGCAAGAGTTGAAGACCAAGAATCAAAGTGGATATTTGTCATTGATGTCAAAGTGGGAGAAAGGAAGCCAAAATTCTAGACCATTTGGGGAAGAAAGGATTGAGAGAGAGAGAGAGAGAGAGAGAGAGAGAGAGTACAATTACAAGAGCACAAAGCCAAACTTGAGCAGAATGAAAGTCCAATTACAATGGAAGCAAATTTTCTACACAAGGGGATCCCCCAATTTCCATTACAAGGAGTATTTTATTAGTAGCATTTTTCATGTTTGGAACCAATGACAAAGGAGGAGATTGTTGAAATTTATATTTTCATCAATGTCAAAGGAGGTAGTTAAGGTTTTTGTATAAATTATCATTATGTTACCCTCAATATCCAGTTTTCAAAAATTACAATAATTTTAATTAATATTATGTCATATCAAATAATTATTGATCGAGATATATAGAGTCAAGTTATGTTAAATACATCATTCAATATAGTATGTCACTAGTATCATCTTAATCATTTTTTTATTGTTGAAGGATTTGGAAGTATTTGTGATGTGTATATGAAGTTCATTCCTTAAAAACTATAACCACTAGCACATTACTTTATACCACATTCTACCATAGTTACATTTTGAGGCTTGTATGTTGGAAGATAAATAAGGCTACACACAAAGACAAGTCTATTCAAGTTGCAAAGGTGGACTTCAATAACATGAAAAGTTAGGGTCAACATTATGCTCATAGAGATCACTTCACAATATATTATGAATTTTTTTATGAATGGGTCAAATTATTGCACTATGAACCAACTATAGGAAGCATGTGAAAGTGTACTAGGACCAACTAATTCTTTTTCGTAAAGAATAGCATCATCCAACTCTTGAAGTAGCATGTTGGATCTTGGTTTAAGCCTTTTATATGTTTGGTCTAAAGTATGCATGTGGCAAACGTTTGAATGTTGTAAATAAGTTATAAGATGAGTTGTGATTATATATAATGTAGGGATGTATAAGTGTAATTGGATTCATTTAAAGAGTAATTCTTGCTAGTAGAACTAATAACCATGGCAAAAGTTGCGTAAGTTGTCAACTAAATTTTAGGTTAAGTGGGCAAAATCAATTGAAGGTCTCATGCACTTTGAGAGGGTTGTCAAAAGTTGATTAGATCAAGGTGACCCTAAAGCTTCATCCTTGAAGATCTGCATATCATATCTTTCGTGTACGATTATTGTATTTAAGGTTGGCGCCTCATGATTATAGTTGGTGTTCACTTCTTAGACTCAGGGATTGGTGTCTCCTATGGGTTGATGCATACAAAATATTATAAGTTTATTATTTAGTTTATGAGGCTAGATTTGCATATTAGATCCAAGAAGCTTTTCTCACCATGGTTTTCCCCTTAAGTTTCTACATAAATCTAGTATTATTTTGTGTTGATGTCCTCTTATCTTAAATTATCAGTTTCTATGATGTTTGGAGAAGTTATCAAGGGTAATTAATTTGGAATTGGTGTCTACTGATTACCATTCTCTTAGTGTCTATGTGTGATTAACGCACATAATATATGCATTCTATTAAGAAGAATAACCACTATTTCTTTTATTTTCATTGAAAAGAACTATCTAGATTTCCTTGGATACGACCTTCTATTTATGTCACTTTGTGCAATCTTCCTTTATTCATAATGTATCTTTGTTCAAGACAAAAATCAAATCCGTGTAGCAGTAACAAGTTATCCTATATTGTCTAACAATGTAAAAGTTTATTGGTTATTTTGGATAGTTTAAAAATTTGGATTTATAAGTTTTGAATTTCATAAATACTTTTCCTTTGTAATAATTCTTTGAAGTAATTTAGAATGATATTTTTGTATTAAAATTTAGCTATTAATGAATTGTAATTGAATACATTAACTCACACTTTAATTATAATCATTAGCATACTATTACTCATGGATTTGTTTAGGTCAACCCAAGAGTATAGCCAGTAATCCTTAGCTTGACTAAATCCATCCATTGATTATTACCATTTATTTATAATTAGATTAGTAGTAGATCAATAAAATAGATATTTATTTATATATTAATAAATGCATAGAGTAGCATATATCAATATAAGAATGCAAGTAGTTATTAAGAGAATTTAAGTAAGAGGTGTAGAGATGTTATTAAAGCTTAAACTTTATTAAGTTATAACTTTAAACGTATAGAAATAAATTCATTAGTCAACAATATTAAACTTGAATATATTCTTTCTGTATATCTTAAGATGAATAAGTTATTATTTGAATGCCTCTACAATACTTTGTTTAGATTAAAAATAGAAAGACTTTTTAAAATCACAAGACTAATATATAAAATAGGATAATAAGGATAGTAATGAAAGAAATGGACTCTTGGGTCAAGGGTAAGATGTAAGCCCTTATCCCTTACCATATAGAAATAATAAATTTTGTTTTTTATTTTGTGATTGTTGAATATTGAACTCTAACTTAGTGAAAACTCTAATGATAATATCATAGTTTGTTTTTTTAAATGTAAAGGATAAGGATGGAATTTCATATTAATCTCATGTTGACATGTTCATATAGTTTCTTGACTAGATGATAGTTCCTTATCATTAAATGGTTAACCATCTCTAAAGTTTATGACTATATATATAAATATTAAATGGATTTGATCTTATATTTTGATTGTTTGATAGTGATAACACTTTTTAATCAAAGGAGTGATTAGACGAATATGATATTGAATATTATAATCAAATCTAAGGTAGAAAGTTTATTCTAAGATGGAAAATATATTCTATTGTCAAAATATTTGAACCAATTAGATTTAATGAATGAAACTAAGTTATTTATGATAATCATTTATAATCAATTTATAACATGTTAATGATATAATGTTAGTGAATTTATGCATCATATAATAACTCATGAATTAGTTTTTAAGTATATCATTTAGAAGATTAAATAATGAATTAGCATTTAATATGTCTTGATGATATCAGGTTAATTAGATAGATTGATAGTTACCTTTTCTTTTGTACTCTTATACATGTGTCTGTATGAGTTTTATACTCTCAAGATCATGTTTAGACAAATCTTGTTATTGGTATTCTTATGTACTAATGTGTTTGAAACCAATTTTTATGCTAAATTTAATTATCAAGAAGATAATACTTGTTAGATGCTTCTATTTTCCTATGACTACTTTGTATACTTGTGCATTCAATTCTTGTTTGTGTAAATAGATGGTGCTAAACATGGAGAACCATATAAGGATTGAGTATCACCCTCTATATATCTATCAACAAATGACTTAAAAAGATGCATTGGGAAAAACATGTTTTATCAAATTTTAATATTATACCATGCTACTACTTTTGATCATTTAGAACTCATACTCTTTGCCATATCATAATATTGTTATATTAGCATGTGTGTGCACACGCACACACACAAATAGAGAGAGAGAGAGAGAGAGAGAGAGAGAGAGAGAGAGAGAGAGAGAGAGAGAGAGAGAGAGAGAGAGAGAGAGAGAGAGAGAGTATATAATGCTACATAGATTCCATCACTCCTACTTGTTTAAGATTTCTCAACATCTTTGCGTTGGGCCAGGTATTCTTCATGCCAAGAAGAGTTTGAGGGGAGTGTAAAGATTTGTGGTTGGGTAGATAAGTTCTTCGATGATGCTCTCACCCAATGTGTGCTTGTTGGAGATAGTGTCTCGTGAGTTCTTGTTAGGGTTACCTTACTTTTTGTACTCTTTGTAATTGACCTTTTGAAGCTATGTAAAGGAAATTGTTTCCTTATGATAGGGCTTGTCAATGACTTTTGTACCTAGACATCATGTTTCCATTCTAATATATTTGAACATGTTATTTTAAATGTTTTAGAATAATGCTTATTTTATACTATATCATTATTTTAATAATATGGAGGTCCTTATAGTTTGAAATTATTATTGTCTCAAAACATTAAAAAATATCAAAATTGACACATTACTAAATCATGTGAATGCACATTGATATATTCAAAGCAATTTCACTTGTATTTGGGTTTGTTTCATGTAAGATAAACAAATTTACCAAATATTTAATATATTTTCCATGTCAGTACATATAAGAGGCATTTTTATAATTTATTATTTTTGTATTTATAATTTAATAACAAGTCATCTAGTGTAAAAATGCTCTAATAATAAGAGGTGGTAGAAAATTTCAATAGAATTTATGATATAAGGACTCATGTTCAACTTTAATATTATTTTATGTGGCATGGAAAGTGAGATGTCTACTTCTAAAAATGGTTTACAAATCCAATCACATAGAACTATTTGGACTTTTGTTGATGCTATTTAAATGATTTTTATTTGATAAAAAAATAAATCTCATATAATTAATTACTCCATCTAATAGTAAAAAACTATAGGTATTAAAAAGCCTTCTATTATTCACAACTCATTTTTATAAGTAAGATCTACACAATTAGAAGTTCTAGAAATGAATGATCTTATTAGATCAAAATAAATAACAATTAGTTCACCATTCATACTTCTTACAAAAGCCTTCTCACTATTAAGTTGTGTGTGTCATACAATTCAATAGAATTAAAAGCTGAATTAATGCACAAAAATGTTCCAATAGTATCATATGTCTTTATTATTTTTAAAAGTTGAATATTTGGTTTGATTAAATATATATTTCAGGTTGAGCTAGCCATCCAAACTAAAAACATATAATGATTCAACATATTATTTAAAAGTTCATATTATTAAATTGATATGATGTAGAATTAGAAATAACCAATCTTTATAAACTTATAACTTTAAATTAATATATAATTATGTCTATTATACCTAATTATCCTCGTGACGTCACACATAGCAAATAAAACTCCAATTATTTTCACTTCGACCTATCTTTCTCTAACGTAATCATCCATTCATTATGTTTTATTGCGTTAACATAAAGAAGTTTATCCTACAAATATACATTTACAATCTATTAAGTTTCGATATGTTAGATTCTTTGGAATTCTAATTTTTTCCACGATTAAAAAAATGAAGAGCGCGGGAACCATGTGAGCGCGGGAACAACATGCGAGAATTTTATACCAAACTTGGTCGCCCATCCCCGTGCAAATTACGGAAGAGGAAAGTCATTTATAACCAAAGACAAATATACTTGTGGGCCATATCACCTTTTCCAATGTTTCTCATGTTTTAATGTGAAACCCAAAGAAGTGTTACTACTGAATAACTCAATGGAGTCACCATGGAAAGCAGACACGGATAAAATGCCGCGTCCACCACATCCATGAAAGTTTCTATATCTATGTTTTTCAAATAGATTTGGAGAAAACTCTCAATTCAGAAAAACGTCGGAGTAAACATTCTAAGAAACGTTGGAGGAATGCTCTATCACATCATTACTCACTATTGTTTATGAGTCAAGCGCTATAGTCATGTGCATTACCACCGTAATAATCGCACTGAGATAACGTGCATACAACAATTTTTCAAACGTCGGGGTCAAGATTCCCCCTTCGCTACAGATTTTGCACATGATGATTTTGTATATAAGAGAGCCCAAAGCCATAGCATGTAATACAACCAAAGTTAGTAATGGTGGAATCAATAAGAACCCCCTTCAATATGACTAAGGCTAAGAATAGTGATAAATATCATGTTGAGAAGCCGGAGCTTGTAGTTCAAATGGTAGAAAGGTAACCATCTCGCCTTTCAGATGATTTAGACATTTTAGAGAATTTATTTATGGTAGTATAGAAATGAAATCCAATATCTTATTGAATTTACTACATTACTATGAAATCCTTAATGACTAGGTTTATTATAAATGTTCTATTTATTCTTATGCTTTTCCTCGACGTTTTCTTCAGTGTAATTTCTATAATATTATTCTTGTAACTGTAGTTGGTATGCAGCAGTTATAGAACAAATTTCGATCACCCATATCATCATGCCATTGGATAATTAACAATTGTCGTCATTGAGACAGATTCAACGAAAGAAAATTCACTACAGAAAAGATATTTAAGTCAGTTCAATTAAGAGAATTTCAAAGTTCTAGCATTTTTTTATAGCTAGCATATATTACAGACAGTTGAGATTATTTACTTCAAGAACTATTGTGCAGGAGTTTAAATAATTCGAAAAGAAAGCTGAGCTCGTGCGAAACGGGGAACCCCATCGATGACTGTTGGCGTTGTGATCCTAACTGGGTTAACAACCGAAAGAGACTGGCTGATTGTGCCATCGGATTTGACAAAAACGCCATTGGAGGTAAGAATGGCAGATCCAAATAACGATGACCCGGTCAATCCTCGACCTGGCTCTCTGCGGCACGCTGTTATTCAAACCGAACCTCTCTGGATTATTTTCCAAACAGATATGGTTATTCAGCTCAAGGAGGAGCTTATCATGAACAGTTATAAGACTATTGATGGTAGAGGTGCCAATGTTCATATAACAAATGGAGCTTGCATTACAATTCAGTATGTGACCAATATTATCATTCATGGAGTTCATATCCACGACTGTAAACCTGCGGGAAATACAAATGTTAGGAGCTCCCCGACCCATTATGGGTTTAGAACCAAGAGTGATGGAGATGGGATTTCTATCTTTGGATCAAGCGCAATTTGGGTTGACCACTGTTCATTGTCAAGTTGCGCAGATGGATTGATCGACGCCATCAGGGGTTCCACTGCTATAACCATTTCAAACAACTTTTTCACTCACCATGACAAGGTGCTCAAAACTGCTTGTTTGGTCTACCATAAATATACTTTTCTTTGAAACTAGGTTTCACAATTGTTTTTTTTATCCGAGGATTTTAGGGTAGGGTACTAAAAGCCTATTACTAGACTTGAACGAAAAAAATGTGAGTATTTACTAAATTGTCGATAGAACGCTATTTCTCAAATCCAATAATTATTGGCTTTTTGCAGGTGATGCTCCTGGGACACAGCGATGCCTACATCGAGGACGTCAAAATGCAAGTGACAGTTACTTTCAACCACTTTGGAAAAGGGCTTGTTCAACGTATGCCCAGGTGTGAATAGATATTCCTTGCACAAAGACCACGAATATACACCTTGCTGAAGTTTATTTGCTCAAGTCTTGAAGATATTAACGTTATGATGCAGATGTTGACATGGATACTTTCATGTGGTGAACAATGATTACACCCACTGGGAAATGTATGCAATCGGGGGAAGTGCAAACCCCACCATTAACAGCCAAGGCAACAGATTCCTTGCTCCTGATAATCGATTCCACAAGGAGGTAAAAGACCTGTACAACTCATGTCTCTTATATTTTTGGTATTTAACGGTTGTAGTATAGTTATAGTATGGGTAATGTGCAGGTTACAAAGCACCAAGATTCAACAGAAGGCAACTGGAGATCAGTGGGAGATATTATGTTAAATGGAGCATTCTTCACAGCATCAAGGGCTAAAGCATCCTCAAGCTATGCCAAAGCTTCGAGTATGGCGGCATGTCCTTCCTCTATTGTGGGCTCTATCACTGCAAGTTCGGGTGTTCTCACCTGCAGAAAAGTTTCCAGTTGTTACTTTGCAAGCATGAGCACACGAAATGAGGCTTCTTAGTTATTTTTGTTTTGTTTGCCGAGACTCTCCTGTCAACTTTCACTAAAGATGAATATATGGAAAATATCGAATAATATTTTTCTCAAATTTGAAGCGTAGTGGTAGAACGTCAAGCCAATGTTTGTTTATATTATCTCGATTATCACTTAAAAGCATTTCTTAGGTAAATCTCACAAGAACTGCAATATATAGATAGGAAATAGTTGAATTTATGTTCATACCAGTAATTAAAAAAACTAATTTATGCGAATGTTTCTTGAAACTATGAACACACCCGGTGTAATTGCATACGACGCAACAGTCAATGTCAAAAATAATTTGTGTAAATTGATGTTATTTTAGGAAATTAAATGTATAAGGGTATACAAAATCTTAATTGATCTTAGGTTTATTATGCGATTGTAGATTGATTTTACATTACACATATCTAATTTGTAATCCTGCACCTTTTCTATTATTATGTAGACTTTTTCTCTCTGATTATACTATATTCTCTATTACTCATTGATTGTTTTGATTAGATAAAGTAGGAGAGGGCCCAAACCTTTACATATAAACCTACCAAGCAACACAGAGGGATCTCATAAGGAGTGAGAAAACCAACAAAATTGAGAAGGTCTAAATCCAACACATGCTCCCCCAAAAAGGAAAAGCTAAAAACTATAAAAAGGCAAACTAGCAAGGCAAAGTAGGGACATAACGGGAACAAGGCTACAAGCAGCTTTAAGGACATGGGAAAGTCCTAGATGTTTGAATCCAAACTCAATTCATGACCTCATGAGAGGAGTAGGTTGAGAAGAAGGAATAGAATTTTGTAAAGAATGTCTCCCATGATCCACAACAAGATTTCTCTTACCCTTACAAGATGAACCCAAGACAAAGTGAAAAATGTCAATCTTTTTCCTAATGATGCCTATCAAAGAGAACCCAATAGTAGGATACAACAAAGGGCCTTGCACCATAGAGGGGCAATAAAAATATTTAAGATCCTTGGAAGAAGAAGAAGAAACCTACACCAAACTAGCTAGTTGAGGAAGAACATTCACTAACTTCTAAACTGCATTATAGGGATTGATCTTATGAGAATTGATGAAATTCATAGAGAAAATTCCCATATAGTTGAAATGACACAAATGAGAGTGATCAAAAAGAAAATATTAATCTCAAACTCTCAATCTAGAAGACAACTTGATGGAGTTAGGCAACCTAAAACCCTCCTCCACACAAACACAAAATCTAGCAGAGCAATATCTTGATATAGATTTAGTGATCTCATCCACAAAACTAAGCTAACCAAAAGATTTAGTATTGCCACGAAAAATATAGTCATCCCAGTACTCCAAAGGGAATTCTAGGAGCTTGATCCAAATAGGAAGTGAATTGAACATAGAAGGATCAAACCCAACAACCCATATTTTCAAATTTAGGAACACCTTTTGAGAGAACCAAGGACCTCCTAGAAGAACAACACTTTTACTATCCTCCAAATAATTTATAGAAATAATAGTAAACCATGTGAAAGACCCATTACCACATGAACAACAATAGACCAATGAATAGAAATCCATTCACGTATAGTCTCTATGTTAGGTCTTGGCCTCAAGAACTTACCAATGAGAGTAACCTGCAACCTATAAGAAGCCTTATCCACCCATTGACTAGGGATAGAAGGAACAAGGCATTGCAGGACCAGAGGAAGAGACTTCAAACACCGAGTATAGTTAGTGTAGAGAGCCATCCTCTAAAGATATTCCTGACAAAATTCATGGAGAAAAACTTAATCTTTAGCAATGATAGCATTAGAAGGGGATAGCTGAAGGGCACCTAAAGTCCTCCACCAACAAAGAGAGAGAGGAAATAGGGGGAATAACACCATCTAGAGGAGAGGTGGTTAGAGGGACATTAAAGACACACACAACATCTAGAGGAGAGTTGGAAGGAAGGACATCAAAGACATTCACATGCATAGTGACATTAGCCACAACAAGACTAGAAAGAAAGTCCCTACATATTCAAAGATTAGAGGAGGGAGCATCACAGTAGGAGCCTAGCATAGGCTCAGGGAAAGAGCCAACACCAAGGAGCGAATATTCATATGGATGGAAATTTATTGTTTACAACTTTTTTTCAAGTATTATTTTGCCAAATTCTAACACTCAAGGAAAAAATTATGCATTTTTCTTAAAATGGTAAATTTGTCACACAAGAAGAACTCTCCTGACAAATATATCTACTTTTTATGTAATTTATACAAAATTTGTGAAATATATGCGAAAATACTAGATAGATTTTTTTTAGTGTGGGAATAAAACCTAGATATTTTTGTTTATTTCCATTGAGAGGAAGATGAGTTTCTAATACAAAATTAAAAAATAGTTCCATAAAATATTTCAAATTTTAAACTTTGATTTGTAACTTTGTCCCATAATCTTTGATTTTCGTGAAATAAAAGTCAATTATGACTTTCTCAGACCTTTTGGATGCTTTGGAAATGCTAAAAAAACTTCCAATATTACCAAAATGCTACAATCAACCAAATCTCATAGGAACATAAATATGCAAACTAGAGTATATAGACTCTTAGTTTTCCTTTAAATTATCCACATTCTCTAAGTCATCCATGGATGTAGGAGAAGAGAATACTAGATTTTGTAAAAAATATAGCTACCTTTTAGTCTAAAATCTCTCAAAAAATCATATAATAAAATGAACTATACTAGACACCAAGCTTTGATACCATGTTTTTGATTATGGGAAAATAGGTTTTTAGGGGACCCGAAACCCCGTACAAGAAGGTTTGAAGGGACCCAAAACCCTCAGATTTTACCAGGATCTAGAACCCACAGAACAACGCTACTCCAGAAATCAAACCATGAAAACCAGCAGCCCTAACACAGCTGAGCTGACAAAAGCCAACCGAACACCAGCACTACCATAGGCAGAAAGAGCTAACCAGACACTTAAGATATGATTAAGACAAAAAAAATTTGCCACATCGAAAAAGCTACAGCCTTAACCTTAAGAAATAGTGATGAGGGTTAACAAGCACCCTCATGTAAACAATAGGGATATTCATGTCTCCCTTAACCTGAGATAAAGACTCCGGACACAAAAAAACCAGCCTAGGCCATAACCAAAAACAACCACTGCCTAAAATGGGCCCTTGAAAACTATCAGCTTCCAGCCAGACAAGATTAAACATAAAAGAAAAAACATGCTGAAAAGAAACAAGGGGATTTTCAAAGGCTTCCTTAACCTTAGACCTAGGTTTTGAAATTGTTTCCAAAAATGCAAGAAAGGGTTTTGAAGTGGCTCCCTCAACCACCTTGGATTGAAAGAGAGGCCTTAAAATAACAACATCCAATCAAACAAGAAACACCAAAAACTCCACCTCTATAGATCTCGAAAGCGTGGATCCATCAACCAAAAAATTGTCTGCCTCAAGAAAAACCAGGCTCCCACAACCTGAAGAGATGGGTTTAGTAGTAGCACTCATAGCCACCAGGGCAAACCCAGCAAGAATATCAACTTGCAATTGAAGAAGAAAGTCCAAAAACTCAAGAAAAAACCCATTTCTCTTAGCTGGAACAAAGGGTTTTAGTAGGCCCCCATAACTGAAAGATCAAGGAGAAAGATCTCCTTTAGAACCTTGGCAGTCTAGAAAGAGGACAACACCAGCCATCCAATAGATGGTCATAGATCAAAATTTCAGAGTAGAGATAAAATATAAAATATAAAATGAAAGAACAATAGAGATAATGCAATATAATTTTACAATACTCTTAATACTCTCATTGAGCTATCACCAATTAGTGAAGGTCAGAAAAGAGTGTTGTATACATAGAAAAATAATGGCATATATATCAAATAGTTGCATTAACTTCTAAGAACCATAAAAGATGGAAAGTTTTAGCTACTTGATAAATGCCATTTAAACATGTGGCATAGATTCCTTAAGTGTGGAGAGAGAAGAAGTTATGAGAGGTGGCACATTAAGCTAAAAGAGGGTGAGAAACCCAACTACCCCATAACCTACTCAGGTAAGGACAAAGTAGTGGTTATAAGAGGTGGCACACCAAGGAAAAAGAGGGTGTGTGACTCAGTTACACATTTGTGGGAGAGGGTGACACATCTAGCTTATATATTTTGCCATATGCCTTCATATTAACCACTCCTAATAAACCAAACAAACCTAAATAATATGTGTAAGAAATATAAATACCCCCTAATATAAGGAAATGAAAAACTCACAATAACAAGCGCTATGTGGTAAAAGGTAAGGATTCATTGGTGTATAAATTGAAGAAATTTCTATACGATCTCAAACAATCTCAAAAAATGTGCTATCAAAAGTTTGATTCCTTTTGAAGTCCAAATCTATACTTGCTACAAACCATATCATTTTATATATTTTAACTATATGATAATCATTTTCTTGATACTAATTTATGTATAAATTATATGCTGATATTTGGTGACAATAAATGGATGACTAGAAATAATATATATCAATGTTAACTAAAATTCCACATAAAAACTTTGGGTTTGCTAAGTGCATCTTAGGTATTGAAAAAGGAGAGAAAATAGAAAGCTTTGGTTCAGATAGGCTAAGAATGAGAATTTATATTAGAATATTTAAGTATGAAAAAATATATACTAGTAAATATTCCTATTTTGGTGGGGACTATGTTATTGGTTAAACAATGTATTTGTCTTCAGCTATGATGATGGAGTATAGAATTCATGTTGCGTACACAATTTTAGTTCACAGTCTAATGTATGCTATGTTTTACATAAAGCTAGACATTGCCAATATAGTAGGAGCCCAAATTTTTTATATGGCTAATATTGGCATAAATAAATGCGCAACACTGAATAAAGAGTTTATGTGAATGTGAAACACTACAAACTATTATATTTTCTACTTTTGGGATTACTCACAAACCTTTGAGATCCAAGGTTTTGTCAACTTAGATTGGATAGGAGATCTCAATTGAAAAAGATCTACTAGTGGCTATTTCTTTAAACTATTTAATGTTGTTATTAGTTGAATGAGCAAGTGATAGGTTGTAGTCATTTATCCATTCTAGACGCAAAGCACATGACAATTACTAAAAATTAGAACCAGACAATTTTGTTCAGATTTTTTTTTCAATTATTAGGCTAACTCAAGGAGTAGTTTAGATTGGATGAGAGTCAAAGTGTCATTATCTTTGAAAAACACAACTTTTTATATGTAGGTGGTGTATATAGATGCACACTATCATTATTCTCATCACATGGTGGAGGAGGGTGGATGATGATTGAAAACACTAACTCTTTGGTGAGTTTTTTAGATGATTTGATGAAGCATGTGAGCATAAATAAATTTAGATGGTGTAGTAAATATAATGGCCTCATAGTCCTTAATAGTTAGATTGATCATTTTCGAAGGCGTTTGAAATAAGTGCGAGAACATTGGAAAACTATTCTCTTAAACTTTTTTTTGTAATGTTCATTTGTAATTATTCAATGGTTAATCTTCATATCTATTTCTCTCATCACTGGTTAGTGTAGGGCATGTCTCTACTATCTTCTTCCTTTTAGACAGGTGCTATCTGCCTAGAATTGGACATGATCTCACCTTAAAGTTCTATATCTATGAGAAAATCAGCTAAATTAAATCATCCCAATGAAAATTCTAAATTTTAGACAAGTAGGTAACCTTGATTCATTGGTAAACAATCTTAATGAAGTAGTACCATTAGTTAAGTTTTAACTTTAATAATGTGCCATCATGCTCACCAATGTTTTCTCATTTAATTCAACTACAACCCTTTGGTATGTGTTCTCTTTAGCTACCTTTTTAATCCATTCCCTCTTAATCTTAATAAATAAATGAAATAATTTGACATAATTAATCTTAATAAATAAATAAATATAAAAAATAATTACTAAATACAAACTACTTCTCTAAACTGACTCTGTATGCTAAACTTTTAAGCACTTGAAAATATTGTTAGGTATTCTAACATTTGCATCTAAATTTCGTTCCTTCCGAAGGTAAGCCTAAGTGGACGAACGGAAAGAATATATATGGAGGAGCCCAATTATTCTATAGCAAGCCCCAGAGGAGCATTACTTTTTTCTCTGACTATCGATGGTTGTATTGTAGTACCCCTACTTGTTTGGACTCATATTTTATTCTTGTTGTTTTCAGTGGATACATTACCACGTTTTGTTATTTAGACTTATATGACACTATTTCATGCTTTATATGGATATGAGATGCATAATTTATTTGCAGTATTTTAGTACTTGTGATTTATGGCATTTTATGGATTATTGCTATGTGCAGACACTTTACTTTATCTATGCAATGTGGAATTATATGTTGTGTGTCTGCGAGTGTATTTGATGCAAGGGGACGATTTTCCTTCACTCATTTTGGTGAGATAGGGAATGTCGTGAGCCTCCTTCATCGGTGTGTTTTTCATGCTTTCTATATTGTATATATGTATGTGTGGTTCGGTGATGCAGCATATCGCAGGTACAAGTACCGGGTAGGTACGGGGTATCATCTCCACCTGCCTTATATTTTCCCATGGAAGTGGAGGAGATAGTAGATGACCCTATTTTATTTAGTTAAACTCATGTGAGTGTCATCAATTGGTCGTCCGGTCAGTTTGTTCGGCCTTTGTATTTTGTTGTTTGATCTTTTATGAGTATTTGCTTGAGTTTTTCTCAGTTTGTGTGTTTAATGATTTTAATTATTGCATGATACACTTTATTTGTCTATATAGGATGAGAAATCGATTAATGATTTGACTTATATAGTGATTTGTATATATATATATATATAGGTGAAGTCGTAAATTTAATTAATATGAATATTGTCATATGATATAAAAAATGATTATTCATAAAACATATTTATAAATATTAGCATATGGTAAATAATTAAAATATATTATAAACTTTAAATGTCTAAGTTTAATATTACTTTGCAAAAGATGTTAGAGTCGCATGTTAAAATATAATTTAACAAAAGCTAGCAGGTGAAGTTAAGTTTTGAGAGAATTTAATGATAAAGAGGGTGGTCGATAGCAATATCGACGACCCCCCTTAATAAAAGGGAGAGGTCGGTATTACCTCCGACCACCCTCCTCCCTTTTAATATTTCATACACCACGTTGCAAGCTGAATGCGGTGGTAGTTAAACATCGACCTACCCTCCTCCCTTTTTATGAAACATACTCCACGTTGCAAGCAGAAACTTTGGTGGATAATGCTATCCCAATCACCATGTAGCAGATCCAATACGGTAGTGGGCAAGTTTAAAGGTAAGTTGTTTGAATTTAGGAAAGCGTAAACATCAACCACGTTGCAACTTAGAAATCATGGAGTTTAATGCTAAGTATGCCACATTTCAAGACACATAAACTACGTGCAGCCACTTAAACTTTATGGTTGGAAAGTTAATGTGGAAAGTATAGTAATGGAGGGAGTCGACACCACCGATTACCCCCCCAAACCACGGAGAAATGGTAGAGAAGTGATTAAATTAGTCTTTGGATTGGTATCAACTTTACATGCAAACAAACACGTAGAGTTTAAGATGATCAAACCTTGCAACCACGATGTGTTTGAAGAGATGTCAAACTTGTTAAATTGGAATGAGAAGAGTTTTCTACTACTACGATTGGGTGTATTTAATTCAAGTCGTATTTGAAAAAGGAGGAAAGTCAACTTGGCATCATGAGAACTTATAAAATTGTTTGCAAGGGAGTCGTTATTAGTGTCTATAACGACATGTGCAGTGTTGTGTCACATAAGAAGTTAATGGATAACTTTGCATGTGAACACATAAGAATTCAAATATGATTAGGACTATTATGATGCAATTAGATTATGAGTGGTGTCACTTAGAATCAATCCACCTCTAGTAGAGATAGCCCGAAAGTAGGAAAGAGGGTAGACAACTACACTATATATAAACCATTGAGTTGGAAGAGAAGGGAGGTGAGATGCAACTAAGGAATAGAGAATGAAATAGGAGGATAGCAAGTTGGACGATAAAAAGTTGGAGAATAGCAAGTTGGAGGATAGCAAGTTAGAGGATAGCAAGTTAGAAGATAGCAAGCTAGAGGATAGATTGGTTTGAGATTGGCAAGCAAGGCATAGTGCTATTTGGTGGAAGAGCGTTAGAAGTCTCACAAACCAGTTTTAGCTTGCAAAGAGGTCGGAGTTTCTTTTGATTTTGGTTATTCTTTAAGGAAGTGTGAAATTTGTAGTTTTAGATATAGGCTATGATTATTTATATGATTTTGCTTATATCATTGTTAATTGAAAATGTAATTATTAATCATTTTGAAATAGAGGAATGGAAGTCATACTGAAATAAATGTTAACTAATTTAATTGCTACAGTGGTGAATAGGGATATTTAATCTTTTAGTTATATTATAAGGTTATTTGTTAGGGAGCATGATAGGATTACAGAAGACGTAATGTTGCAAATATGTTTCTTTTTCGCTAAGAAATATCGACATTTCTTATGGATTAAAATTTTAAGTTTATATCACCTAAGCTCTCTATATTCCCATGTGTCCTGATTCATTTATCTCTTTTCTCAATAAAATGACAACATTTATTATTTGTATTAATATAGTTGTAATTCTTATTTTCTGGAAATATTAAATTGCAAGTTATTTATGCATTTTGTTGTGTTAAGAAAAGATTGCCTGTATTAGGATCTTGTTTTAATGGTGCTTAGAGTCAAGTTTAAATTTTGTTGCAATTTTGGTTGAGTTGTCATTGTGTCCTATGTTATTATATTTCCTTGGTCAGGTGTTGATGTATAACCTTATTGATGTGAGCCATTGTGTGTTTTGTCCAAATGGTCAATCTTGGGTTAGTGATTGTGTATCCTTCATGTGTAGTTTGTCAGGATTAGGTATGGCTGTCTGTTTCACCATAGAGTTCTCATAGAGAGACCTTTCCTATAGTGTCCTCTAAGAGAGAGTGGCTTTTGAGTGGGGGTTGTGCTCGAAGTGGATGACAGGATAACCCGTCGGAACTCAGATAAAAAGTTATAACCTAATAATTGATTAGGAGGTGGTTAGAATAAACGATAATTAAGATAAGGTGCCTCGTGCATAGGTGTAGTGCTTGTATAGGGCTCATAATGTTACAAGAAGGCCTGGAATGGCAAACTTACCACCTTGTCTTCATGAAAGGATTGGTAGGGTCCGCATGAGAATTAGTTGGAGCTGGAAGCCAGGAGAGGTTACCAGGACAGAGAGTCGGGACCTAGGAGGCTATACCATGGTATCCATCTTAAGCTATGTGATGACACTCTCTCCTTAGAGTCACTAGTGTTTGTGAGTTGAGTCACATGGATGTTTGTAGAGTCTTGTAGTCCTTTCGTACTTGTCTTACTTTACTTGCTTGAGGGTTTTCTACTATCTCCTAGCACGGTGGGGTGGTTGCATTTCAGGATCACATGGTCAGGCTGTAGTGCCACTTCCTATTAGATGTTCTGGAAAGTATCTTTAGGCGAGGAAGGGCTTCATTGGTGTTCTTGGTTTGTGGTTCATGTACCAGCTCATGTTCATGATCATTGTTCAGTTGAGACTTTGTCATCATCGTATCAAACTTTTGTGTAACCTTGATATTGTAACTTTGTAATCCGTGGTATTTGTGGTAACCATGTATTTATGGATATTGTAAAAGGGAATCATTGGAATGTTTGTTATTTCAGTTGCCTTAATCTTTTGTATATATGATCTATGAGAAATGAATGCATTGGAGTACTTAGATTCTTTCACTATGGAATTTAGATGTATGTGTAGATTTTATCTTAAACATTTAATTTTCCTAAATAGCTGAACAAAAGGATTTTCCATGGTGTTATTATAATCTACAAAGTAATCTTCGTTGGTAACCCTTAGGGAATCAGGTGTTAGACTTCCGTTGTGTTATTAAACATGCAAGTTATATGATTATGCACTTAATCTTTAGGAAAAAGAATTATTTCACCCTTTAGTTGCCTAGATTGTGATGTTTTCCTTTAGGGTTTCTGGCGGGGCTTTACACGTATCATATCTAAAACCAAATGTATATCTTCAAAACTAAGAGTTGCTTTTGCACATGTTCGCGAGGAATTTATATCCATTTGAATTATTGAATTTCTATTCTAGTTGTCAAATCATGAACACAAATTATGCCAGTCGCTTTCCACATAAGGTATATTAACTTCAATGGCCTTCAGACTAGTCCCTAATTTCAAACTTTTACCAAATAAGGGAGTACCAACAATCAAAATTTGACAAACTTGAGCATCTTGATTATTTCATTGTGCACGACCACCTTCCATCCCCACAAAAGAACTAACAACTATACGCAGATTGGAGGGCGTCCATGAATTTACTCATGAGATATCACGAGCTACATTTTTCGATACTCGACGTGCATTTGACTATTATTTTTACTCCTTTATTCTCGCATACTTTGGTCAAGATTTTATCTTATTTTGAAAACGATGTCGTAGTAGCGTTTCATCTTACAAATGATTTAATGGCCCTATGTATATTCGTTTGGCTGCAAAACCTTTTGCTGGTTTTTATTTAAAACCTATATTTTGATTTGAGATATAAACAATAATTTTAGTTTATTAGGAATGGATCAGGAGACCACCAACTATAAGGAAAAGTGGATCCAACGTCCCACAATGAGCCATGACTTCTGAAAGAAGTCAAAAGCTATGCTACATAGACATCGAAGCTGGCAGGTGGGTTCTTGTCAAAATCTACTAGCTACCCCATGTGCTGTATGGATTTCATTCTGGTCTTATATTGTTGGAAAATATAGGAAAAATGACCACGAGGAGAGATCGTTGGAAAAGCCAATTTGCATTTTTTATAAACGAGAGAAAAATTTGTTGCGTATTTATGAAAATCATGCATATAATCTTTAGGTGCTCACACATAGTCGAGAATCAACTTCAGTTTAAGATTGACATAGATGAATGGTGTCTCATACCCATCCTAATTATGATGACTTGGATTGTTGGCCACCACATAGGGAGTTCGATATTAAATTTCCTTGTAGTTTATCCAATTCAATAGAATATAGATTAGACTTGGATTTAATTTAGTTGACGTGTTATAGTTCACACAGGTTGTAGTTGAGCTAGTGATGCTTGGCAGAATCTCAAGCCCAGTGGTAGTAATGGGACTACTTATCTATTTGAGAGGCATGATATCCATGCAGTTCTTGGGGTACCTAGGAGAGGGAGATTCTCTTTCAATTGGCTTTGCAAACATAACCGACTTTTCAGTTATTTCTGGACTAGTTATGGGAATGGAACCTTTGTGTAGTTTTGCACAGTTGGTTAGAGATTTATGGAAAGCATTCATTAAAAGTAAAACATTAAGTATGTAGGACAAATATTGGGTTGTGTTAGATAGGAAATTTAGTAGTCTTTTTTGGTTTTGCTTGGGAAATTTAGTACTCCTGAATGTTGTAGATGAATCTTCTGCCAGCCTTTTGAGAAATGATTGGAAAGTTGTACCAGACCAAATCATTGCTGAACAAGCATCTTCTATGGAAGTAGTATTTTTTGAGGGTAGGTGATAGGGATTCAATTATTGAACAGTGCATTTAATACTATTGTATACTAACTATAATTTTTCATGTAAAGATGGAGGAAGAAGATATATGCATGGTCCTGTTATGGTTTTTATTGGTAGACTTATGAGACAATCTAGCGATGGCCATTTGATGCACTAATTCAATTTTTTTTCTTTTGGTTGCATGACAAGGTAGTGGACTCTCTTGTCCCAAATGATGTAAGTTGGAAAGATTCTAAATCAGATGGTCTAAGGAAAATAAAAGAAGGATAAGAAAACAAGACTATATCTAAGTCTCAAGGGAGATCCGAGTCTCCTAGAAAATCAAAGGAAATGTGTTGGAGATGTTGTAAGAAAGGTGGCATCAAGAAGGAATGCAAGTAGAACTAGAAATGAAAGAATGAATTAAATGGGGAATTATATTTTAAATACTTTTAGGCTGAATTAAAAATGTGTTATACATTTTCTTACACATGCATGTTAGGATGAATGGAAGATTTTTTTTGTGTGCTTCTTTCTACATGACTTCTCCCAACGAGTGATTTTCTAACTATGAGAAATTTGATGGTAGAAAGATCTTTCTCAGTGTCAAATCATTTCTAAGTATTTTTGTGGATAGTTGAGTTAATATTAGATCTTTCGATGGGAGGATAAAATTTATTTTGGGAGCTTTGCATATTCCAAGTTTGGCACAAGACCTATTAGCTAGTACTAATATAAATGATGTGAGTGTGTAAACAGTGTTCATTGAGTGATGTTGGCAAAGGGACTTTGGTTTAGAACTATTTTCCACCTTTATGTTAGCACCCATATTAGTTTAGTGATACCTCTTAATATATGCTTACAAGATCAATAATTGTAGAAAAGGGAATTTAGGAATTGTAGCACAGGCACAAATGTCAAAGACCCATGGTAAGGTTGAATGTTGCAGGTTTCACATGTTCTCACTTTAGAAACCAAGCTACTAGCTAAGAGGAATATGTTGTGGCATAGCCACATGGGCCACATTGGTGTAAAGGGTCTTAGTAATTAAAACACAAATCTTGTATAAGAGTTAACTAATTATTTTCTTGATTCAAACTATTGTTAATATCAAATTTATTGAAAAAAAATAATGTTCAACTTTATTCAGGTTACATAAGTCTAGTGTGATTTTTGATGTTATTCATAGTGATGTGTCAAGTCTTGTAAACATGCTTGATTGGAAAAGACCATGTATTATTTTACTTTAATTGATGATATCTCAATCAAGATGTGGGTCTATTTTATAAAGAATCAATCCAAGGTCTTCATTAAATTTGAAGAGTGTAAGGATCTTTTAGAAAATTAGGCAAGTAAAATGATGAAACCGTTGAAAATAAATAATGGTAAATAATTTATTTATAAGTAAAATTTGATAGATTTAATAAAAAGGAATGATATTAAATGTAATATTACAACTCCATAGACTTCTAAAAAAATAGAGCTATAGAGGACATAGGTAATTTGCTAAGGGAAAGGATGATCAGTATGTTTAGTGGGGGCTAGTTTGGAATAGGGAGAGGTGATTAGTACTACATGTTACTTAATCAGTGGGTCCCTTTCATTAGCAATTATCGATGAAACCAAGATTGTGGTTTGGATAAGAAGAAAGAGCACAATTAAATATCATTTAGTATTTGGTTGTGATGCATATTTACTTGTGTGCTCATAAAGAAGAGGTCAAAATTGTAATATAAAGTAGTAAAAAGTATATATTTTAGTTATGATAAAGATAAAATGATACAAGTTATGATTGAGATAATGTGAAATTTATTATATAGCTAGAATATGATCTTGAGAAATATTGGGTATTCTTCTATAGTTGAGCAACTAGATGGGAGTATTAATTCTACAATGCAATGATAACCAAAGGCCAAGATAATTAATCTTGAAGATGAAACAAAAGATTCGGATGTAATTTATGAGGATGCTAGTATAAAGAGATTAAAGAAATTAAAATATAAAAAAATAAAATATTGATTATGGTGAAAATATTTTATAACAATATTCCTTTATAAGGGGACAACCACCTAACACACTTTGAGTTGGATAGCTCAATAGGCTTTAACAAGAACATACTACTTCACATGATGATAATAACTAACCTAGACCTCCTATATGCACCTTACTTATGTCTTGGATGACATCTGAGCTAAGTTTTGATATGTACTTATAACCCATACAACAATCTAAATAGATATATATGATTATAATAATTATTATATAATTTTGAAGAACTAAAGTAGCTACAAGATAAATATTCATAACCTAATACATGCTATAAGGAGAGAAGAGTTATGGGAAGGATAAATAGAAGATACAAAGTATAAGGAGTCATAATGGACTGCAATTAATGCATTGACATATAAATATAGGATACGTGGCTATCAAGCCCAATATTGTGTATTATGTTTTCTTTCTATTTAAGTACCAAAAATAGATCCAAAATAAATTTCAAAATTACTTCTATAGAACGAAGTTTGGGGATATTAGATTACAATTGTAATCTAAACCCTTTGAGAAAAAAACTCTAGCCTATCTCCTTTAGATTTCATGCTACTATTAGTTTCATTGCTAGGAAATTGGTTAGGATATTAAAATGATTAAATGATGAAAAATAGGAAAATAGAATAATTAGTAAGATGATGAGGAAATATGAAATTAGAAGAATATGATTAATTAACTTAATTAAATAATTAAAGAATTATTTAATCAATTAGAGGAATAATTAGTACATGATCAATAAGACATTTTTAGGTGTCTACATTTTCTCCTCTTTGAGACAAAGTCGGAATGACATTGTTTAAAAGAAAATGAAAAATTCTGCCCTAGTATGCCTTGGTACTGCTGTATAGTGTAAATATGCCCCCTCGGAAAAGGTGGTCGGAAAATTCCAAAATTGAGACCATGTATTCAATATCAGTTTAACGAGCAAGTGTGTGAAATTTCGTGCGATTTCGAGATCATTTGAGTAGGCTACAAGGTGTTTGAAGCTGGCGAGAACCACCGGCGTCAAGGTGTCAAAAAACCCTAATTTTGAGCTATAAATAGAGATTTTTAGGTTTTCATTTGCTCATTTGCAATTTGGTAATTCCTTGGTTTTCTCTGCAATTTGTGTGCTTTTTTCTGAGTATTTGATCATCATGGCTAGTTATAGAGCTCGATTTTGCCTGTCTGACGGAGTACGTTCATATCAGAGATCTCTTGGGATTGGTGGCATGGTATTTTTTCAATTTTATCCTGATTTATGCCTGTATTATGCTTGTTTCCAAAAAAAAAATTCTTGATCAATTTTTGCATTGTGTCACGCAATCGCTTGTCGATGTTTACACATTAGTGTTAACTATACTGCAAACGTTTTAAATGCTACACATTCATCGTAAGTGTTATGCATTAGTATTAAACATGTTGCATTCGCTCATTTATTTATGCATAAGTATTTATTGTTACGCAAGAGCTCATTTCATTACGCATTAGCTTTAAACATCACGCAAGAGTCATAATTGTTCCGCATTAGTCATAATTATCATGAATTCATTGTATGTGTAATTTTTGTCATGCGTTTGAAAATATTTTTTTGTTTCTTGGGATCCGATATTTGATATTTTGAACATTTTCTCATTGCAGGAGAACATTGGAGTGTTATACTGCCAATAGAGCAGACCTAGTGGACTTGATCTTCTAGCTGACTTATCAGATGAGGAGATCGAGCATATCTGACAGCTTGGTCTATATCATGTTTTACATTTGCCAGAGGTTATGGCCAATAGGGCCATGATTACAACTTTGATAGAGCAGTGGCATTCCAAGACCTGTTCTTTTCATTTTCCAACAGGAGAGGCGTCGATTACTTTAGAGGATGTATGGCGTATACTGCGGATTCCCATTCATGGTGAGAGAGTTGTATATGACCATGATGATGGCATTGCTAGACTATGTGCACTTTTCAAGTGTGAGATTCAAGACTTGCAGAATAGTGGCTGTTATGACATCCCTTGGGCCCATTTAGACTATGATGAGCCAACTATTGTATTATGCGGTGTTGTTAGTGGTTTACTGATACCTGACAGATGAGGTCATGGGTTTCTAGTTGGATGGGGTAGAGTGCTTCATGATATGATTGTTCATCATCTACTATATGCCTGGTGTCCTTGCCTACTAGCCATGTTGTATTATCAGTTGCATGGTATTGTGTATCTTGGATACCATTCTATCAGTTGTGATGTTACTCTTCTACAAACATGGGCATGGGAGCACATTTCTATTTCTAGGCCTATCATTCATAAAGAATTGTAGCCTGGTGAGCATTATGCTTTTAGATATACAACAGGTATCAGACACAAGGGTTCGGGGAACACCTTGTACTAGAGACTAGTTTGACATATTGCAACATTTTATTTGGAGAGCATATTTAGATTGCCCAGGTTGGGAGGATGATGCAGTGCACTTCACTTTCTACCAAAAACATAGATATCTTATTGGTAGGACCTTTGAGACCTAGTGGATTATCGAGATGTATCTTCCAAGGTGGGTTCTATGACAGTTCGCAGAGGTACATGTGACACCTATGGTTACTGCGTATTTTTCTTGTGTATCGTGAGAGGTATCTGATTTGGGTGTTTGCATACAACCACATGTTGCTTCTGCTGAGTTTGATTCTCTGCAGCCATTACTCTAGTGTTGGGGTAGAGGTGCAGCAGATCTAGGGATGACGACAGAGTATGATGGTTGGTTTGCTAGGCATAGGCCAGTGCCTTTGACTGATCCTGCTTTTCCAATTACAACACAACAGATTCGCCATCCTAGACAACGGTTGAGGATACAAGTAGGGGAGAGGGCCAAAGGAGATGGTGGAGCTGAGAGAGGAGGTGAGGATGATGAGGGAGGAGGTGAGGGATATGAGGAAGATGAGGATGGAGATATTGGTGGAGACACCGAGTCTATTAGCAGTGAGGATAGCGATGATTCTTCTGAGTCATCGAGTAGAGAGGGTGGAGGTGATGATGAGGATATGTCGGAGCTAGAGGATGTGCCTTGTGTAGAGGGTGGGATAGGACATGTTGGTGAGGAGGATGAGCTACAGACTCTTAGAGCGCAGTTTCAGAGTTTGGAGGATGAGGTCGCTAGATAAGATATTGAGCGAGAGACTTATTGTGCAGATTATGGTACCCTTGAGGCTGAGAGAGATCATCTCCAAAGGGAGAGAGATGAGGCAGTGTGGAGATGTTAGATTACCATGGATGCCTTTGATCAGATTTTTAGAGTAGGTACAGATGCACGCGACTAGGCAGATAGGTATTTCATTGTTGCACAGGAGTCTATTTATTGAGCTTAATTTAGAAAAAGCTAACTGAAAGATGGAAATAGAAGTTGAAAAGATAAATGATTTAATTAATTAATTGATTGAATTAATTAATTTAGCATGTGCTTGCATTTAGATTTAGATTATTAATTTAATCTTTGCATGAGATATTATTCAAATAATTGAATTTATTAATTCAATTTAGTATTTGAATATATTTAGAACTTAACTTTGATTTTCAATTTGGCTTTTGAAATCATGCACATGTATTTGAATTTGGAAGAAATTAGAAGAATATGAAATTAAATGAAATTAGAATTTGTGGATCTAGAAGAATCAATTAGTTAATTAAATAATTTAAAGAAACTATTTAATTATTTAGAAATGGAATTTAATTAAATAATAAAGATTATTTAATTTAAAGGATTAAATCATAATTAATTAAATAATAATTATCGGTAGGCATATGAGAGAGCCATCCCTGAGGGTCAGAGAGAGCCTAGCTTCAGTGCGTTTATGGGGAGGAGATCAAGTAGATCTACTTCACGATGGACTAGCAGTGGTGGCATTATGGGACCACCTCAACATCCTAGGGCATGATCTAGTAGACAGGATCCACCTGCTGACAGAGGTAGTGTTGGTTGATCATGTTATCAAAGCCTTCGGGCTTATTTATTGTATTCACACACATTATCATTTTTGAGTTATATATATATATATATATATATATAGGACATGTCGGTTTTGATAGTGATCTATGTATGTTTTGCTTCTCATGTATGCTTATATGATGCTATGAGTTTTATGATGCTTATCTATTTGATTCTATATGATTCTAAATGAAATGGTAATACATGTATGTATAATTATGGTAATGGATTTTAAAACGAATGCAATGGATCTATATAAAATGTTATGATGAATGCAAATGAATCTACAATGAATGCAAATGAATATATAATGAATGCAATTGAATGCAAATGAATCTACAATGAATGCAAATGAATCTATAATGAATGCAAATGAATCTATAATAAATGGTTTTTTGTATGATAATGGTTGAACCAATTTTAACTCAAATACACCTTGAAGAAATGTTAGTTAGATAATAGAAAGAAAAATTGATGGTAGAAGGAATGTTTAGAAAGAATGTGATTTAGACAAAAGATGAGAAATCAGAAAACTATCAAGAAATAGATGAGATGAGAATGAAGTTGAAGGAATCACAAACCTGTGTCACATATTTTATTGTGTCAATATATATTCATCACTAAGCCTTATTATTGAACAATGAAGCTTAGCACATCAGGGTATAAGGAACCAAGATACAAAGATATCTCATTGTAGAAACAAACACATAGCAGACAAGGAGTGAACCCTCCATTCTGGGAATTACGCTAGGGGTTGAGGTATGTATGGAAATTACACCTTGATGTGAAGGCTCGTATCACAGACACCCACTAGAGCAATTTCCCTAAAATTTAATTGGTTCACACCACAAATAGCAAAAAAAGAAAAATATAATGCCCATCATAGCTCCTCTAGTCACTTGTAGACATCCTTGATTAGCATGGGGACAATATCTGTCGCCAAATGATAAAAAGATAAAGACTGACCCAGAAAAAATTCAGCAGCTATACTAACCTTGTGCCTTTGTTCTTAGTTGTTTGATGTGATGGTTGATAATGTCTGATCTCAGAAAGTTGCGGACCCCATTTAAGACTGACTTGTCTGATTTCAAGTATATCCTCTTCTGTTTAAGACAAGATAATGATCATGTTGATATGGATGTGATACAATTGATAAGACAGTTTGATCAGTTGATTGCAGACGATTGACTGGATAGTCGTATCCTTTGTTAACTTCGTTCAAACTGTTTGCTGGATATCTGCTAGGGCATTTGTTTCTCACAAGACATTTTATTGCAAGTTTTTCTGATTGATTGTTTTTTGATTTTTTAGTTCTTTTCCAAGAGCTTTTTCGATGTTTTTGGATTTTGTAGATCGATATTTGAATGTTTTTGGTTGATTTTTTCAGGCTCGTATTTGAATGTTTTTTTGTTGTTATGTAGGATTGTTTTGCAGATATTTTTGGTTGTTATGTTTTCCATATTTGAATGTTTTTGGATGATGTTTTTGGGACTTTATATGGATGTTTTTGGTATTTTATGATTTTTAATGTTTTTGAATATTTCAATGTTTTTTGGATTTTGAGTTTTTCAATGTTTTTGGATTTTTGAGTTTTTCACAGTTTTTGAATTTTTGTGTTTTTCATTGTTTTTTTAATTTTTCGAAGGACATTATCTGATTTTTCAGATTGTTTCATGAATTTATATGATTTTTTGGATTTTTTAAGGACTTTATATGATTTTTTTTTATTTTTTTTTTCAGGACTTTATATGATTTTTTGGATTGTTTCATGACTTTATATGATTTTTTGGATTTTTTCAGGACTTTATAGGATTTTTTGGATTTTTTCAGGACTTTATATGATATTTTTGGATCTTTTCAGTTATGCCCCCAGTGTACAGACTTGTATGACATGATGATCTGCAGAATGTATGTGGAGACAACTGAATTTTTGACATGGCCTATGTGAATACAATATGCAGAATGAAGATGCATTTCCTATTCGAACAAAGTTGACTGTGTTTGTTTTTGCATTTGTAATACACCAATTGAAATGGAGGTGCAAAACATTTCATAGATAAGTAGTCAATCGATCTCTAAGTCCCTAGGAACATTTATCTCAACACACTTAGTGACAAGAATTTAGAAATGGAGAGGCGGAAAACTTCCCCATTGGATCTTGAAACTTAGATCTTTGTTTTCCCATGTGTGCAGATGAGTTAATTCCTGCTCTTGTGTTCACTAAAGATCCTTAGCATCCTATATGACTAGCTACATGGATTATTCTAACTTCAAAAGCATCCTGAATAGAGCCTCGCTGCCAGTAGACCTTGAGAGCTCCGACGAGGTTATAAACTGTAATTTCTCAAATATTGCTCCATTTCCAGTAGGTGTTCATAGCCCTGATGGAGTTACTTGCATGTTTCCATAGTCAAGATTTTTTATCGGATTTGTATTCATGATATTTTAGTTATATATCATTGCTCTTTTTCCTTGAGATGGATATTTGGCATAGCTTTTTTTTTCTTTTTTTTTCTTTCATTTCTTGCCTTGACTTGTAAGTAATGAAACTTACTTGGGTGTGATAATTACAGCGACGCTGAAGCAAAATTTTAGATTTTTCACTAGTCATATGATCAATTAGGTGTTTAGAATGAATTAGAGATCTTCTTAATGTGTGAGATATAGCAATTGATAGATTGTGGATTAACAAGTCTCAAATAGTGAGATTACTACCCAACCATAAGTAAAGCGTCGCCATAAGGTAATGTTGAAAATGAACGACCTTAGGACCTGAAAGACTTCATGTCCGAATATCTAAGAAAGGAAATGACCCTTGTTTTCCTTAGATGCAAACAAATGATAACTTAGACAGTTGCCTTGTTTTATTGATGCTGCTATATGTAAATACAGAAACTTTTGAGAATGTGATGCATTTAAAAAAGAAACTATATGTAATGTAGTATTTTAAATGATATGATATGCAATGCAGAAAATAAAACCTAAACTATACAACCCCTAGGTATAATATCGCTTAAGGTGCATGTTCTTCATAGGGTTAGAGAGTGGATCTCCCTCCATGGTAGCCAAATTATATGCTCCATTTCCTATGATCCTTGTTATAATGAAAGGACCTAGCTAGTTAGGTTTGAATTTCCCTGGCCTTTCTCATTCCGCTAGGCTCCTTTGATTCTCTTTAAGTACTAGATCTCCCACTTGAAAAGTTCGTGGGTGGACCCATTGATTATAACACTATCTTAGTCTGTTTTGATATCCTTGTAGATGGTTAAACGATGTTTGTCTTTTTTCATCAAGGGTTTCGACTTCTTGTAACCTTGCTACCCTATAGTCTTCCTCTATTATGATGTTCTGTAAGGAGACTCTTAGAGATGGTATTTCTATTTCAATGGGGAGTATCGCTTCTGTCCCATAGACCAAGGAATATGGTGTTGCTCCTATAGGCGTGCGTACTCCTTTTCTATAAGCCCAGAGAGTGGGATTTAACTAGAGATTCCAGTCCCGTCCTGTGTTAGTGACTACTTTCTTAAGAATTTCAATATTGTTTTATTTGTAGCCTCTGCTTGCCCATTACTTTGTGGATAATAAGGTGTGGTAAATCTCTGTTGTATATGAAATTTGTCACACAACTCTTTCACTTCCTGGTTTTTAAATGGATGCCCGTTATCTATAACAAAGCACATTGGAACTCTGTATCTACATATAATGTAGTTGAGCATGAAGTTTGCTATCTGCTTTCCAGTGGTGTATGTTATAGTAATTGCCTCAACCCATTTGGTAAAGTATTTAGTGGTTGTCAAGATGAACTTGTGCCCATTGGAAGAAGTAGAGTTGATTTTACCCACTAGATCTAATCCCCATTGTGAAAATGGCCATGGTGATGTGATGGGTTGAAGATCTTATGTTGGTGCATGAATAAGGTCTCCATGCATTTGGAATTGTTTACACTTTTGTACATACTTGTAAGCGTCCTTTTCCATAGTTGGCCAATAATAACGTGTTCTCAACAATTTCTTTGACAATGGTGGACCGCTTCGGTGAGCCCCATAGATTCCATCATGGACTTCTTTTAAAGCAAGGTGTGCCTCATTCTCATCTAGGCATCAGAGCAAAGTTCCATCGAAACCCTTTCTATACAAAGTATCAGCTATAATGGTGTACCTAGATGCCTAACGAATAAATGTCTTCTTTTGATTCCTAGACAAATCCAGTGACATGTATGGAGTATGTAAATATGTATATATTTTATTGTACCAAGGTGATTCTGGACCCATGATTGCACATACATATTCTGATAGGGGAGTCTCATATGCAGGTAGCATCAACTGTTCTATGATGAACTCAAATTGAGTTTTATTAGCAGACATATTCGGAAGAGATTCTATGGTTGCCATTGCATCTGTTGCCTTGTTTTTTATTATTGGGATTTGTTTGAAGGTAATTTTGCTGAAGTGCTCCTTGTAATCTTCAACCAATTTCTTATAAGGCATGAGTTTGTCATCCTTCATGTCGTAATCATCATTGACCTGGTTCACAATCAACTGCGAATCACCATGGACCTATAACTCTTGTATTTTCCATTGTATAGTTGTACGAAGCCCTATGAGGAGAGCTTCATATTTAGCCATATTGTTGGTGCATTGGAAATTGATCCTAAATGACTTAGGTATAATGTCCACTTGAGGAGTAATGAAGAGAATCCCTGCTCCAGATCCGTGATTTGTATATGACCCATCAAATTATAACTTCCACATTACTAAGGCAGTTAATATAAACATGGATTCATCTAGAAATTCTATTAGGAACAGATGACCATCTTGTATAGGAGCCTCTACTAATTGATCTGTTATAATTTGTCCTTTGATGGATTTTCTATCTACGTATTCTATATCAAACTCGCTAAGGATCATAACCCACTTAGCCAATCACTCGGTCAATGTTGCTCTGCTCAATAGGTACTTGAGTGGGTCAAAGAGTGCAATGAGTTGTACCTTATGACTCAACATGTAATGTCTAAGCTTTTGGGATGCAAAGATTACTACTAACCATGCTCGCTCTATGGGGGTATAATTAAGCTCATAGCCAATCAGATTCCTACTTATATAATAAATGGCTCTTTCTTTTCCATTTTTGTCATGTTGTGCCAATAGAGCTCCTAGAGCTGAGTTCATTGCTGATATGTGTAACAATAGAGGTTGTCCTGGAGTAGGAGATATTAATACTGGTGTGTTCAAAATACAGTCTTTCAGAGCTTGGAAAGATTCCTGGGATTGTTCTGTCCATTTAAAAGTAACTCCTTTCCTGAGTAAATGTTGGAATGGGTGACACTTATCTGCCAACTGTGCTATGAATCTCCTTATGGATTGCAGTCTTCCTTGTAACCCTCTGAGTTGTTTAAGTATTGATGGAGGTTACATATCAATGATTGCCTTGACCTTGGGAGGGTCTATTTCAATTCCTCTGTTTGACACTATAAACCCTAACAGTTTACCTATTGTTATGCCAAACACACACTTCTTCAGGTTTAATTTGACATTATATTGTTCCAACCGATCATATATTTGTGTAAGAACTGCAAGGTGACTTTCTCTTGTTTGTGATTTAGCCAATATGTCATCCATGTAATCTTCCATTATGTTCTGGATGATGTCATTAAATAATGTTGTCATGGCTCTTTGGTATGTTGCTCTAGTGTTTTTGAGACCAAATGGCATCACACTCCAGTAGTATGTTCCCCATGGGTATGTAAAGGCCATTTTATGTTGATCTTCTGGTGCAATTTTAATCTGGTTGTATCCTAAAAAACCATCCATTAAGGATAGCATCTCATTTCCAGTTGTTAGGTCAACTATCATGTCGATATTGGGTAGTGGAAAGTCATCCTTAGGACAAGCTTTATTTGGATCCTGAAAAGCAATACAAATTCTTATGCCTCCTGTGGGATTAGTCATAGGTACTAGGTTGGATATCCATTCCACATAGTCAATAGGTCTAATAAAACCTACATCCAGCAACTTTTGTAGTTCTATTTTAACCAGTAATGTGATACTTGGATGCATTTTTCTCAATTTTTTCTTGTAAGGTTTAACTCCTAGTATCGAAGGTAAGTGATGCAACACTAATTTAGAGTCTAAGCCTGGCATGTCTCAATAGGACCAAGCAAAGTTGATAGGTCTTTGTTTGAAAAAATGGATGAATCTATCTTTTTCTTCTTTGCTTAGTGACTTTGCTAGATAGATTTTATGTACAACCTCCCCTTCTGCTATGTTTACTTCTTTTGTTTCTTTTGTAAGTAATGCTGAAATTTCTCTTTCCATAGGAAGATTACCCAAGTCACTCTTGCCATTATGGGTAGTTTGATCCTTATCTTTTTTTGTGGAAGCACTTTCTTCTCCAAAGTATGTCATTCTATTTAGGTCTATAACAAACCCTTCTTTATGATCACCTTGTGGAAATCCCTCTCTGACTCCAAGAAATTCTAAAATTGCTTCGTCATTTTCAAACCAATCCAGCATTGGTTTTCCTTCTTTCCCCCAATCAATCAAGTGTGAATGCACTAGGGGTAAATCATTACTCCCTTCTTTAATAGACTCTGATAACATGAAGACTTGATTGTTTGACTAACTTTGTGTATCTTCATCCTATATAAGCTTTATTTGATTCCTTAAAATTACACTTTCTGGTGGGCTAGAATCATGGAGTGATAAGAATTCGTAGTCATGAGAGTCTATCTCACTTTCAAAATATGTTTCATCATATGAGCTATCATCACTTATTTCTTCTTGTTCCTGTCCCTGATTCTGTTCTATATTGACTGGTCTTCTTTAGACATTAGTTACCCTTCTTAAGCCTAGTATAAGCCTTTGCAATCTTTCTTCATCTGTTTCATTAGGTTGAGCCTGAGTGGATTCTCGTGGTAGAAGTAGTGACAATAACCATGGCTGGGATTCGGGTGGTGGTGGCAAACCTACATCTATTGCCACATTAGCCTGTATTATTGTGTAAATAACTGCATCATTTTGTAACTCAGTGGTAGGTTCTTGCAAGAGTTGTCTCATGTCTTCTCCATCTAATTCTGCACTAGGTGATGTAGGTACCTGATTACTTGTTTGAGATGAAGATGGGAGTGCCTTTGTGGACAAATTCCTTTGTGATATGTAGTCTAACAGTTTTCTTGGTTGATTTAGTATATCAAGAGTATGTTGTCTTTCTTCTGTGATAGGTTGTATATGCTTATATCCCAATCCTTGATTCCCTGGATTATCATTAGGAACAATAGGTTGTAGCCTTCCTTGTTTCTATAACTCAAGGCTTGTGGTACCATCATATCCATGTCTTTGGAGTATTTTGAATCCATTGCCATACTGATCCATGTGTATTTTGTGTATTATCATATGATCTTCTTCTCTATATATCCAATGGTTAACATCTTCATTCAAGGATTCTTCTTGTAAGTCACCCCATCTAATGAAAGAGCACGAGTCTGTATATTTGACAATTTCTGTTCCTTTTAGCTATTTTTTTACTATGTTTTGAGGTTTCCCAAAGGACTTAGGAGAAAGAGACAACTATTTCCCACTTAAAGTATTTGCAATAGAGTACTCTCCACAACCCATATCTTTTATTTGTAAGGAGGATGTGGAAGGCATATCATTTTTTGTTTCTGTGATCTTTAATGTTTCCAATTGTGTAGTGAGAGGTGCAGCCTACTTGATAGGTACTAGATTATCCACACTGTCTTTCAGATAATTGCAATGTTGGAATGGATTTGGATCACCCTTTATGGTGATTTCAATACCATTGTATGGGAATTTGACACATTGATGGAACGTGGATGGTACTACTTGTATGGTGTGGATCCATGGGCCGCCCAATAACATGTTATATCCCAGCTCTCTGTCCAATACTTGAAAAGCAAACTCTGTCGTTATTGGTCCTGCTTGTACAGGTAATGTTACAATGCCTTTAGATGGAGGCTCTTCATCATCGTAAGCCTTGATATTTATCCTTTTGGAAGAATCAATATGAAGTTCAGAATATCCTAGTGCTTTGATCAACTTTAAAGTACAAATGTTGAGACCGGCTTCCCCATCTATGAGTACTCTTCTGATTCTTCTCTTATGAATGTAAGCTTCTAGATGTAGAGGGTCGTTATGAAGTAGTCTATCACTAGGAATATCTTGTTCTATGAATGCAATATGTGCGCCTTGTGTCAGATTTCCCACCATGGACTAAAAGGCATTTTCATCTATATCTCTGTTCACTATCGAATCTTGAAGTGCTTTGTCCAATATATCTCTATGAGTGGGCGAAATTCGCAATAGTTTGAATAATGATATCTGTGCAGGAGTTTTCTTAAGTTGCTCAACAACATTGTAAGTTCCTATTGTCGGTGGTTGATTTTGTGTTATTCCTTGTAAAGTTACATTTGATCTATGAGTAACTACTGCATAGTCACTGTCTTTGGGAATTATGGTGATTGTAGCGATTGTATCATTTGTATCATAGGTTGTTTTATCAAGATTTATGTTAAATCCTTCTTCATAGTCTTTATGGGTATGTTTGACATCCATTATATGTTCTATGATTTCATCTTCAAACCAACTTGAGTGAGATGGTTGATCATGCCCCCAGTCTCTGAGACAAAGATTTCTATCATCATCATACTTCAATGCCTCTAATATCATGCAAATTTAGTTATCATCTGTGTGAGTGTTTTGATACTGTTCATCTTGGTCAAGTGTTTCTTGTGAATAATTGTTTTCTATATCTCCTGAGCTAATGGCATGAATAGTGTAGTCATATGAGACCTTTGTGTAGTTAGCTATATTGTCTTGGGTACCTGATGTGGTTGCTTTCCCATTATCATGCTTAAAAAAAGGATCCTTAAAAATCATGTGATTTGTGTTTTCTGCGGTTTTATCGATATCAATTGTGATGTCCCCTTGGTCTATCATATCTTGGACCAAGTTTTTCAATTTGTAGCAACTTGTTGTTTTGTGACCTTTAGTCTGATGATAATCGCATAAATAATTATCATTCCACCATGTGGGTTTGAAAGGACATGTTTCATACACTCTTACTTCAGGTAAAGTAATCATGTTTGTCTGTATTAACTTTTTGAGTGCTGACTCAATAAGTTCTCCTAGAGGTGTGTAATTTCTTCTTGGAGCATTTACCCTAGGGTATCTTGTGTTCATGTTTTCTGTAGCATTTACATTTGATGAGGTTGTGTTATTCCCTCTATGTGGATTAGATGAATGACTCATTCCCAAAGATAAAATAGGATGAGTTATGTTTATTGTTTTGGCATCTACAATACCATCATTGGTCACATTTTTGTTTTTTGACCAAAACTTAGATTTCTCATTGTTGTTGGTATTTCCATACTTAATAAGAACTTGTTCTACTAGTCCCTTCTCACATTTGAGATCTTTTTCTGTGATTTGTTTGAATGTGGTTAAACATTGCATTTGTATCGGATACTTAATCTTAGGAATTAAATTTTTTATGAACATATCCACTTGCTCTGTTTCTGGGATAACTGTCTTGCACCTCCTATAGAGAGCCATCCATCATTATATGAAGGATGCAAATGTTTCATTCTCATATTTTTTAGCGGCACACAAGTCCATCAAAGTAACTAGGGTGTCAATGTTGTGCGAGAAGTTTGCAATAAATTTTTCAGCTAATTCTCCCCATGATGTGATGGTTGGTGGTAAATGTGAAAACCACTCTAAAGCAGGACCTCCCAGACTTTTAGGAAAAAATCTCATTAGATAATTATATTCTGAGGCAACCTCTATAGATGCCATAAAAAATTCTCTGATATGATCTCTAGGATCACCCTTGTCTCGATATCTATCAAATTCGGGTGTTTCAAAATGTTGTGGGAAAGGAGGAATGTATAATTTGTGATTGAATGGATAAGGACGTAAGTCCTGCATTGTGTATCTCTTTTTATCATTACCAATTTGCATGGTCATCATTTGTTGTTGTAAATTATGTATTTGTTATGTCAGAATATCTGTTTATGTCAAAGGTATACCTTGTGTTTGTGTATGTCCCACAAAAGGATTCATGGTTGCATAACTAGGAGGTTGTTGGAAGGTACCAAGATTATAACGTTTTGTGTTGTGCTAACCACTAGGTACTTTGAAATAGCTGATATGTGAACCCATGTTTGGTTGATTTGTACTTGTTGTATTGGCAAGACCTAGATTTGCATTTTGATAACTATATGTTGATCCCATGGAATAGGAAACTGGAGGTTGGGTTGCACTTGTTTCTTGTGTTTGAATAGGTGCTAAGACACTTGATATTATCGGTATGCTTTGTGATGGTATACTAGCATTGATCGCCAAAGATGACACACTTGTTTGAAAGTTTGCATTTGTCTTGACATTTGTTTGGATAGGTACGTTTTGAAGAAAACTGGAGGTCGTTGCTTGTATTTGTGTCAAGGGTGGAGTTTGACTATTATCTTGACCTAAAGTTTTTACTGGTGGTAAAATCTTTGTGACATCAAAATCCTCAGGTAGTTTTGCCCCATTTTGTATTAACAGCGAAAGATACTTGTCCCTATCGCTATGTATAAGTGCATCTAGGATCATGAGGACATGTGGGTCTTATTGTGTGGATTCAATTTTTTCCTTTGTCAAATGCTATTGTAATTCATTTAGGGTGGACATTTTCTATGTACCTGAGTGTTGACCTATTGTCATGTCTAAATTCCAAGTAGGGTTTACAGATTGTGTGCTATTTGGGTCCATTATTCCTTTCACTTTCTGCAACCTTGTGACGGGCATCTAAAATTGCTTATATGAGGGTGGTTCTATGAAAGACGATGACTTAACCCTAGACTGTAGATGTAAATGCAAGGCTATACTAGACTCTCTATTGAGGATTTTGACATGAGACCTTTTGAGCATTCCTAGATTTCTCTAATGCAAGTCTGTCCATTTGTTGACAAAGTTGTTCAGCCTCAATCTCTCTATCAATTATATGGGAAATCATAGAATCAATGTTTATCTCATGTATGAGTCCTATATATTCAGGTGTGCTTCTTCTTAAATCCTAAGCTAAGTTAGCTAGACCATCAATGATTTCGCGTTGACCGTCGTTTGGAACTAAATTAGGTTGCTCGAAGCGGAGAAAACCATCACTTGGGAGACCCATGAAGGCACATGCTATGAACCTATAACTGACAATGGAGTCAGATGTATATGAGGTCTAGATGAAAATGTATATGATAATGTAGGACTATGTAACTAATATGGATGATAATGCAAAAGACTTAGGATGATAATGAGGAAGTGATTGGGACTATGCAAAAGATGTAGGACGATAATGAGGACGTAAGTGGGACTATGCAAAAGATGTAGGACGATAATGAGGACATAAGTTGGACTATGCAAAAGACGTAGGACAATAATGAGGACGTAAGTGGGACTATGCAAAGGACATAGGATGATAATGAGGACATGACTAGGACTATGCAAAAGACTATGTAAAAGACTACCTAGGGTCACAAGTATGTAAGGACTTTTGAGTTTTGGTTTCAAAATGGACTTTGTTTTCTGTAACTTCATGTGTAGGACAATGTTTTGTAGTTTTCCAAATCTGAGAACAATTGCCGGTAGGTATGTATAGTTGACTAACTCAATTTTCATGCAATCTCAGAAAATTTAGAGATACGTGGGATAGGGCCTGAAATAGCCCAAGGGACTGACTCAATACTAGTCTAGCACAATGATACATAAAAAAGAACGGAATACAATCTTAGGCTGGATAGTGGACACCATTCAATGAGGCCCCCATAGCAAAATACCAAAACAAGATGGACAAATAGAGAGTCTGGTAGCACTGGCTCCACTCCATGACACACACTTCTCGGGCATGCCAATCTCTCTTACCCCAAAGATCCGAGGATCTTATCACCAAGGGATTTCACGTCGGGTTCACCAAAATGTGTATGTGGAAAATTCATCTTAAAAACAAGTAATCAATTAGAAGCAAAAGGGAAATCATGAATCCCTATCTAACCAAAGAATTTAACAAATAAAACAATGGAATAACACAATCAAGCAAATAGGAATTAAAATAATCAAATCAAATCAAAACTCCCTATCCTAAGATCGCGTATTGCTTCCATTGCTCTTCTCCTCTCTGTGGTATAATGGCTCTCAGATATTGTGCTGGTAACTTGCAAGTGACACAAAGATTCAAAGTTCATGATTGTTGAAAATGGAGATTGAATTCTCAATTTATAGATTTTTGGAGAAGATTGATTGAAAGGTGGAACAAATTGATCAAGAGGTGGAACTCAGGTGAGCTCAAATGCTGATTGATAGTTGAACTGCCGACTGTAGGAGTGAAACTCAATAGATTGAATCGATTAATTGAGTCAATTGATTGAGAAAAAGCTGACTGAGGGAAGAAAAAGAATGATTGGAGGAAATAAAGAGGATGACAAAGAAAGCTTAATTTAGTAAAAGCTAATTGAAAGATGGAAATAGAGATTGGAGAGATACATGATTTAATTAATTAATTTAGCATGTGCTTGCATTTAGATTTAGATTATCAATTTAATCTTTGCATGATATTTATTCAAATAATTGAATTTATTAATTCAATTTAGCATTTGAATATATTTAGAACTTAACTTTGATTTTCAATTTGGTTTTCGAAATCATGCACATGTATTTGAATTTGGAAGAATTTAGAAGAATATGAAATTAAATGAAATTAGAATTTGAAGATTTGGAAATAAAAGAATTAATTAGTTAATTAATTAAATAATTTAAAAAACCATTCAATTAGTTTAGAAATAGAATTTAATTAAATAATAGAGATTTTTTTTTTTGAAGGATTAAATCATAATTAATTAAATAATAAATATTTAATTAATATTTAGAAGAGAGTTAATGATTGAATGATGACTAGAGATAGAAATTGAATAATTAGTAATTTATTTAAATAATAAAGATTATTTAAATTGGAAAATTAATCAGAATTAATTAAATAATAAAAATTTAATTAATATTTAGGAAATGATTAAAATGATTAAATGATGAAAGAATAGGAAAATATAATAATTAGTAAGATGACAAGGAAATATGAAATTAGAAGAATAAGATTAATTAACTTAATTAAATAATTAAAGAATTATTTAATCAATTAGAGGAATAATTAGTACATTATCAATGTGACATTTTTAGGTGTCTACAGATTGATTTTAGACTACACATATCTAATTTGTAATCTTGCACCTTTTCTACTATTATCTAGACTTTTTCTCTCTGATTTTACTATATTCTCTACTCCTCATTGATTGTTTTGATTAGATAAAGTAGGAGAGGGCCCAAACCTTTACATATCAACCTACCAAGCAACACAGAGGGATCTCGTAAGGAGTAAGAAAACCAACAAAATTGAGAAGGTCTGAATCCAACACATGCTACTCAAAAAAGAAAAGCTAAAAACGATAAAAAGGGAAACTAGCAAGGCAAAGAAGGGACATAAGGGGAACAAGGCTACAAGTAGCCTTAAGGAGATGGGAAAGTCCCAGATGTTTGAATCCAAACTCAATTCATGACCTCATGAGAGGAGTAGGTTGAGAAGAAGGAATATAATTTTGCAAAGAATGTCTCCCATGATCCACAATAAGATTTCTCTTGCCCTTTTGAAGATTAACCCAAGCCAAAGGGAAAAATGTCAATCTTTTTCCAAATAATTCCTATCAAAGAGAACGCAATAGTAGGAGACAACAAAAGGCCTTGCACCATAGAGGGGCGATAAAAATATTTAAGATCCTTGGAGGAAAAAGAAGAAACCTACACCAAACTAGCTAGTTGAGGAAGAACATTCACTAACTTCTAAACTGCATTATAGGGATTGATCTTATGAGAATTTATGAAATTCATAGAGAAAATTCCCATATAGTGGAAATGACACAAATGAGAGTGATCAAAAAGAAAATATTAATCTCAAACTATCAATCTAGAAGATAGCTTTATGGAGTTAGGCTACCTAAAACCCTCCTCCACACAAACACAAAATCTAGAAGAGCAATATCTTGATATAGATTAGGTGATCTCATCCACAAAAATTATAGTCATCCTAGTACTCCAAAGTGAATTCTGGGAAGTTGATCCAAATAGGAAGTGAATTGAACATAGAAGGATCAAACCCAACAACCGATCTTAAAAAATTTAGGACCACATTGTCAGAGAACCAAGGACCTCCTAGAAGAACCTTCTTACTATCCTCCAAATAATTTATAGAAATAATAGACAACCATGTGAAATACCCATTACCACATGAGCAACAATAGACCAATGAATAGAAACCCATTCACGTATAGTCTCTATGTTAGGTCTTGGCCTCAAGAACTTACTAATGATAGTAACTTGCAACCTATAAGAATCCTTATCCACCCATTGACTAGGGATAGAAGGAACAAGGTATTGCGGGACCAGAGGAAGAGGCTTCAAACATCGAGTATAGTTAGTGGAGAGAGCCATCCTCTAAAGATATACCTGACAAAAGTCATGCATAAAAACTTAATCATTAGGAATGATAGCATCAGTAAGGGGATATTTGAAGGGCACCTAAAGTCCTCCACCAAAACAGAGAGAGAGAGAGAGGGGAAGTAGGGGGAATAACACCATATAGAGGAGAGGTGGTTGGAGGGACATTAAAGACACGTAGAATATCTAGAGGAGAGTTGGAAGGAAGGACATCAAAGACACTCACACACATAGTGACATTAGCCACAACTGGACTAGAAACAAAGTCCCTAAGTAGTCAAAGATTAGAGGAGGGAGCATCATAGTAGGAGCCTAGAGAGGGAGAGAGAGAGAGAGAGAGAGAGAGAGAGAGAGTTTCCAAAGAAAGGAAGTCAAAATTATCAAGAGCACAAAGCCAAACTTGAGCAGAAAGAAAGTCCAATTACAATGGAAGCAAATTTTCTACACAAGGGGAGACCCTGATTTCCATTATGAGGAGCATTTTATTTGTAGCATTTTTTGTGTTTGGCACCAATGACAAAGGGGGAGATTGTTGAAATTTATATTGTCATTAATGTCAAAGGAGGTAGTTAAGGATGTATATAAATTATCATTATGATACCCTCAATATCTAGTTTCCAAAAATTACAATAATTTTAATTAATATTATGTCATATCAAATAATTATTGATCTAGATAAATAGAGTCAAGTTATGTTAAATACATCATTCAATATAGTATGTCACTAGTATCATCTTAATCAATTTTTTATTATTGAAGGATTGGAAGTATTTCTGATGTGTATATGAAGTCCATTCCTCAAAAACTATATCCACTAGCACAATATTTTATACCACATTCTACGATAGTTATTTTGAGGCTTGTAGTTTGGAAGGTAAATAAGGCTACACACAAAGACAAATCTATTCAAGTTTCAAAGGTGGACTTCAATAACATGAAAAGTTAGGGTCAACATTATGCTCATAGAGATCACTTCACAATATATTGTTACTTTTTTTATAAAATGGGTCAAATTATTTCACTATGAGCCAACTATAGGAAGCATGTGAAAGTGAACTAGGACCAACTAATTTTATGTAGTAAAGCATAGCATCATCCAACTCTTGGGGTAGCATTCTGGATCTTGGTTTAAGCATATTACATGTTTGGTCTAAAGTATGCATGTGGCAAACATGTGGATGTTGTAAATAAGTTATAAGATGAGTTGTGGTCATATATAACATAGGGATGCATAAGTGTGATTGGATTCATTTCAAGAGTAATTATTGTTAGTAGAAGTAATAACCATGGAAAAATTTATGTAAGTTGTCTACTAAAGTCTAGGTTAAGTGGGCAAAATAACTTGAAGGTCTCATGCACTTTGAGAGGGTTATCAAAAATTGATTAGATCAAGGTGATGCTAAAGGTTCATCCTTGAAGGTCTGCATAGCATATCTTTCATGTACTATTATTGTATTTAAGGTTGGCTCGTCATCATCATAGTTGGTGTTCACTTCTTAGACTCGAGGAATGGTGTCTCCTATGGGTTGATGCATACAAAATATTGTAAGTTTATTATTTAGTTTATGAGGCTAGATTTGGATATTAGATCCAAGCATCTTTTCTCACCATGGTTTTCCCCTTTAGTTTCTACATAAATCTAGTATTATTTTGTGTTGATGTCCTCTTATCTTATCTTATCAGTTTCTATGATGTTTGGAGAAGTTATCAAGGGTAATTAATTTGGAATTGGTGTCTACTGATTACGATTCTCTTAGTATCTATGTGTGATTAACGCACATAATATATGCATTCTATTAAGAACAATAACCACTATTTCTTTTATTTTCATTCAAAAGAACTATCTAGATTTCCTTGGATATGACCTTCTATTTATGTCACTTTGTGCAATATTCCTTTATTCATAATGCATCTTTGTTCAAGACAAAAGTCAAGTCCTTGTAGCAGTAACAAGTTATCCTATATTGTCTAACAATGTAAAAGTTTATTGGTTATTTTGGATAGATTAAAAATTTGAATTTATAAGTTTTGAATTTCATAAATACTTTTCCTTTGTAATAATTCTTTGTCAGTAATTTATAATGATATTTTTGTATTAAAATTCAGCTATTAATAAACTGTAATTGAATATATTAACTCACACTTTAATTATAATCATTAGCATATTATTACTCATGGATTTGCTTAGGTCAACCCAAGAGTATACCCAATAATCCTTAGCTTGACTAAATCCATCCATTGATTATTACCATTTATTTATAATTAGATTAGTAGTAGATCAATAAAATAGATATTTATTTATATATTAATAAATACATAGAGTAGCATATATCTATATAAGAATGCAAGTAGTTATTAAGAGAATTTAAGTAAGAGGTGTAGAGATGTTATTAAAGCTTAAACTTTATTAAGTTATAACATTAAACGTAAAGAAATAAATTCATTAGTCAACACCAACCACCATAGTTGTTAAGTCCATAATTATAGATTATCCATTCATCTATTTCAAATGATTAATAATACATTTTCAATAAACAACCTATATTTAAAACTCCCAATTTCACACTTCCTTAAATAATAACCAAAATTAAATAAAGAACCTACCTCTTTACGCTTGAAATTGGCTTGGAATGAACTCCTTCGTGCCTCCTCTAATTTGACCTTCTTCTTCCTTGATGGCTCAAGAGTTCTCTCACAAATCTTCTATTCTCCTTCTATCTATGCTCTAAAATGCTCCTCGGCTATTTTCTCCCTTTTTCCTCGAGCTTTCACTATTATTTATACCGTTCTCATTCTAAATTGGTTGCTATAATCTTGGCGCTATGCATCGATTATTTTAAACAATTAACAGAACTGCTCACCTCTACTCCATGTCTACCTATCTTCTATGACTCAATTATGGTTGGCTTAACAATAAGTGCTAGATATCGAATGCAGATCCACATACCTCGCGATCTGTTTGGATGGAGAAGTTACATTACCGTCATTGCCACGCAGAGTTTGGTTTGCTTTCAAACACTTTAGTGTTTGTCAAGTGCAGGTTTGTCGGTATCACTGCCAAGTCTCCGCCATGTTTCACCGTGAGTCGTGGTGCCTAGGTCAACCAACCCAAATCTATAGATTTAACGTGGGTCATGGGGTGCCAGGACAACCACTTGCTATGGTTCCTCTGTCATTTACTACCAGTCGTGGTTTGCTAGTCTACTGGTTTAATCAACTTCTCTGTCATTTCACCGTGGTTTGGGGGGAGGGGGGGTAATCGGTGGTGTCGACTCCCTCCATTTCTATACTTTCCACGTTAACTTTCCAACTGCCATAAAGTTTGAGTGGCTGCACGTGGTTTACGTCTCTTGCAATGTGGTTTACTTAGCATTAAACTCCATTGCTCCACCAACTAATTCTGCATTCAACTACTGGTTTTGCCTACGTGTTGGTATATTGCCACATATCGACTCCTAGTACTCGTTGTTCTTAGCTCTAAGTTAATCGATAGTTTTTGTTTAGTTTGGCCACCCTAATGGTCATGTAACATGTCGCTTATCTAATAAAACCCGCCACCTTTTATATAACATGCGACTATCTATAATTTACAATGTAACCTTTAAACTTAGACGTTTTAAAGTTATAATATATAATCATAATTCACGTATATGCTCATATTCATAACCATGAGCATATACATAAACATGTTTTATGAATATTTTTATAGCATAAGAGAATAATCGCAATATTTACAAAATCACCTTAAAATATATATGCGAAAATATGTGTGTTTGATAAAATCAAAGTTATTAACTACCAAATATATTTAACTCGCATCAATATAAAAACGGTCATTAATAAAGATACATTTTCTTATTCAAAAGACAATAAATCTTTCTATATATGGTACGTTAGGTCGTAAAATTCAAAATTTCAACTTATAATAAATCACATTAAAATAATCAATATAATTAGTCATAAACTATATTCACCTTTGAATATATATAAGTTTATGATCGATTCCTATTATTTAAAATACGTACAACTATAGTATAATTTTGAAAACCAAACATTAAATATAGTTTCAATAATTTACCTACTTCTACACGTAGAACGTTAAATCATAGAGTCACTATTTAATTCACATTATTAACAATTTTTCACCCTTCAAAGAGAAATAAAATGTAACATGCAATAATTAAAATCACTAAACACACAACTTGAGCAAACCTCAAGTAAATACTCACAAAAAATCAAACAACAAAATACGAAGGCCGAACAAAGTGACAGGATGGCGAACTGACAACACTCACACGAGTGTAACTGAATAAAATAGGGTCAACTACTATCTCCTCCACTTCCATCGAAAAATATAAAGCACGGTCAAACCTGTGAAGGCAGGTGGAGATGATACCCCATGCCTACCTGGTACTTGTACCTGCAATATCCTACATCACCGAACCACACATGCATATATACAATATAGAAAACACAGCATACACACCGATGAAAGAGAATCGCGACGTTCCTTGTCTTACCGAAATGAGTGAAGGAAAATTGTCCCCTTGCATCCAATACACTCGTAGACACACAACATATAATTCCACATTGCATAGATAAAGTAAAGTGTCAGTACATAGCAATAATCCAAAAAATGCCATAAATCAAAACTATTGAAATACTGGAAATAAATTATGCATCTCAAATCTAGATAAAGCATGAAATAATGTCATATAAGTCTGAAAACCAATCATGGTAATGTATCCACTGAAAACAACCAATAATAAAATATAAGTCCAATGAGTTCAAATGAGTAGGGGTACTACAAGAGAAATGAACTCTTGGGTCAAGGGTAAGATGTAAGCCCTTATCCCTTACCATATAGAAATAATAAATTTTGTTTTTATTTTGTGATTGTTGAATATTGAACTCTAACTTAGTGAAAAATTTAATGATAATATCATAGTTTGTTTTTTAAAATGTAAAGGATAAGAGTGGAATTTCATATTAATGCCATGTTGACATGTTTGTATAGTTTCTTGACCAGATGATAGTTCCTTACCATTAAATGATTAACCATCTCTAAATTTTATGACTATATATATAAATATTAAATGGATTTGATCTTATATTGTGATTGTTTGATCATGACAACACCTTTTAATCAAAGGAGTGATTACATGAATATGATATTGAATATTATAATCAAATCTAAGATAGAAAGTTTATTTTAGGATAGAAAAAATCTTCTATTATCAAAATATTTGATCCAATTAGATTTAATGAATGGAACTAAGTTATTTATGATAATCATTTCTTATCAATTTATAACATCTTAATGATATAATGTTAGTGAATTTATGCATCATATAATAACTCATGAATTAGTTGTTAAGTATATCATTTAGAAGATTTAAGAATGAATTAGCATTTAATATGTCTTCCATGATATCAGGTTAATTAGATAGATTGATAGTTACCTTTTCTTTTGTACTCTTATACATGTGCCTGTGTGAGTTTTATACTCTCAAGATCATGTTATTGGTATTCTTATGTACTAATGTGTTTGAAATCAGTTTTTATGCTGAATTTTATTATCAAGAAGATAATACTTGTTAGATGCTTCTATTTTCATATGACTACTTTGTATACTTGTGCATTCAATTATTGTTTGTGTAAATGGATGGTGCTAAACACGGAGAACCATAGAAGGATTGAGTATCAACCTCTATATATCTATCAACAAAGGACTTAAAAAGATGCATTGGGAAAAACATGTTTTATCAAATTTTAATATAAGACCATGCTACTACTTTTGATCATTCCGAACTCAACCTCTTTGCCATATCATAATATTGTTATATAAGTGTGTGCGCACGCGTGCACACACACACACACAAACATAGAGAGAGAGAGAGAGAGAGAGAGAGAGAGAGAGAGAGAGAGAGAGAGAGAGAGAGAGAGAGAGAGAGAGTCATGCTACATAGATTCCATCACTCCTACTTGTTTAAGAATTCTCGACATCTTTGTGTTGGGCCATGTATTCTTCATGCCAAGAAGAGTTTGAGGGGAGCGTAAAGATTTGTGGTTGGGTAGATAAGTTCTTCGATGATGCTCTCACCCAATGTGTTCTTATTGGAGGTAATGTGTCGAGAGTTCCTGTTAGGGTTAACTTTATTTTTGTACTCTTTGTAATTGACCTTTTGATGTTATGTAAAGGAAATTGTTTCCTTATGATACGGCTTGTCAATGGCTTTTGTACTTAGACATCATGTTTCCATTCTAATATATTTGAACATGTTATTTTAAATGTTTTAGAATAATGTGTATTTTATGCTATATGATTATTTTTCAAACGTCGGGGTCAAGATTCCCCGTTCGCTACAGATTTTGCAGATGACGATTTTGTATATAAGATAGCCCAAAGCCATAGCATGTAATACAACCATTGCAGGTTTTCTCCTATCCAAAATGGCGAGCAGACAAGCCTAACAGCCATTGTTTCTTTTTCTTGCTGTCTTTTTCTTCAAGTTAGTAATGGTGGAATCAATAAGAACCCCCTTCAATATGACTAAGGCTGAGAATAGTGATAAATACTATGTTGAGAAGCCGGAGCTTGTAGTTCAAATGGTAAAAAGGTAACCATCTCGCCTTTCAGATGATTTAGACATTTTAGAGAATTTATTTATGGTAGTATAGAAATGAAATCCAATATCTTATTGAATTTAGTACATTAGTATGAAATCCTAAATGACAACGTTTATTATAAATGCTCTATTTATTCTTATGCTGTTCCTCGACGTTTTCTTCACTGTAATTTCTATAATACTATTCTTGTAACTGTAGCTGGTATGCAGCAGTTTTAGAACAAATTTCTATCACCCATATCATCATGCCATTGGATAATTAACAATTGTCGTCGTTGAGACAGATTCAATGAAAGAAAATTCACTACAGAAAAGATATTTAAGTCAGTTCAATTAAAAGAATTTCAAAGTCCTAGCATTTTTTTATAGCTAGCATATATTATAGACAGTTGAGATTATTTACTTCAAGAACTATTGTGCAGGAGTTTAAATAATTCGAAAAGAAAGCTGAGCTCGTGCGAAACGGGGAACCCCATCGATGACTGTTGGCGTTGTGATCCTAACTGGGTTAACAACCGAAAGAGACTGGCTGATTGTGCCATCGGATTTGGCAAAAACGCCATTGGAGGTAAGAATGGAAGATATTATATAGTTACAGATCCAAATGACGATGACCCGGTCAATCCTCGACCTGGCACTCTGCGGCACGCTGTTATTCAAACCGAACCTCTCTGGATTATTTTCCAAAGAGATATGGTTATTCAGCTCAAGTAGGAGCTTATCAAGAACAGTTATAAGGCTATTCATGGTAGAGGTGCCAATGTTCATATAGCAAATGGAGCTTGCATTACAATTCAGTATGTGATCAATATTATCATTCATGGAGTTCATATCCACGACTGTAAACCTGCGGGAAATACAAATGTTAGGAGCTCCCCGACACATTATGGGTTTAGAACCAAGAGTGATGGAGATGGGATTTCCATCTTTGGATCAAGCGCAATTTGGGTTGACCACTGTTCATTGTCAAGTTGCGCAGATGGATTGATCGACGCCATCATGGGTTCCACTGCTATAACCATTTCAAACAGCTTTTTCACTCACCATGACAAGGTGCTCAAAACTACTTTTTTGGTCTACCATAAATATACTTTTCTTTGAAATTAGGTTTCACAATTGTATTTTTTATCCGAGGATTTTAGGGTAGGGTATTAAAAGCCTATTACTAGACTTGAACGAAAAAAATGTGAGTATTTATTAAATTGTCGATAGAACGCTATTTCTCAAGCCCAATATTTATTGGCTTTTTCGAGGTGATGCTCCTGGGACACACCGACGCCTACACCAAGGACGTCAAAATGCAAGTAACAGTTGCTTTCAACCACTTTGGAGAAGGGCTTGTTCAACATATGCCTAGGTGTGAATAGAATTTTGTAACAAATTGTATTCCTTGCACAAAGACCACGAATATACAACTTGCTGAAGTTTATTTGCTCAAGTCTTTAAGATATTAACATTATGATGCAGATGTCGACATGGATACTTTCATGTGGTGAACAATGATTACATCCACTAGGAAATGTATGCAATCGGGGGAAGTGCAAACCCCACCATTAACAGCCAAGGCAACAGATTCCTTGCTCCTGACTATCTATTCCACAAGGAGGTAGAAGACCTATACAACTCATGTCTCTTATATCTTTAGTATTCAACAGTTGTAGTATAGTTATAGTATGGGTAATGTGCAGGTTACAAAGCACCAAGATTCAAATGAAGGCAAGTGGAGATCAGTGGGAGATCTTATGTCAAATGGGGCATTGTTCACAACATCAGGGGCTCTATCACTAATGTTCCTCTATTGTGGGCTCTATCACAGCAAGTTCGGGTGTTCTCACCTGTAGAAAAGGTTCCAGTTGTTAGACCAAATGCATGCATTATAGACAAATTCTTAGGAATCCCTCAATTTTGTTACTTTGCAAGCATGAGCACACAGGAATGAGGCTTCTTAGTTATTTTAGTTTTGTTTGCCAACACTCTCCTGTCATCTTTCACTAAAGACGAATATATGGAAAATATCTAATAATATTTTTCTCCAATTTGAAGCGTAGTGGTAGAATGGCAAGCCAGTGTTTGTTTATATTATCTCAATTGTCACTTAAAAGCATTTCATAGGTAAATCTCACAAGAACTGCAATATATAGATAGGAAATAGTTGAATTTATGTTCATACCAGTAATTCCAAAAACTAATTGACTGCTCCTATAAAAATTTTATTGAATATAAAATAGAGTATAATGAACTCACAAGAATGTGAGACATTGTAACATAGAATAGCCTTTCAATTTAGGTTAATTAAATAGATATAATCATTTTATTTTATATTAGTTTAGATTAAATAAATTAAATTAGTAGTTGAAAAATATAAATTGTGTAAATTGATGCTATTTTAGGAAATTAAATGTATAAGGGTATGGATATTTTATTAATATACTTAATGATTAAGATAATATTGGTGCGCTATAGTTTCTACTCACTTTCATATCAAAGAAGAAATAATTTGGAAACAGTCAATGTCAAAAATTCTATACAAAATCTTAATTGATCTTAGGTTTATTATGTGATTGTAGATTGATTTTACACTACACATATCTAATTTGTAATCCTGCACCTTTTCTATTATTATGTACACTTTTTCTCTCTGATTTTACTATATTCTCTATTACTCATTGATTGTTTTGATTAGATAAAGTAGGAGAGAGCCCAAACCTCTACATATAAACCTACCAAGCAACACAGAGGGATCTCATAAGGAGTGAGAAAACCAACAAAATTGAGAAGGTCTAAATCCAACACATGCTGCCCAAAAAAGGAAAAGCTAAAAACTATAAAAAGGCAAACTAGCAAGGCAAAGTAGGGACATAAGGGGAACAAGGCTACAAGATTTCTCTTACCCTTACAAGATGAACCCAAGACAGAGGGAAAAATGTCAACCTTTTTCCTAATGATGCATATCAAAGAGAACCCAAAAGTAGAAGACAACAAAGGGCCTTGCACCATAGAGGGGAAATAAAAATAATTAAGATCCTTGGAGGAAGAAGAAGAAACCTACATCAAACCCAACAACCCATCTTTTCAAATTTAGGAACACCTTGTAAGAGAACCAAGGACCTCCTAGAAGAACCCTCTTACTATCCTCCAAATAATTTATGAAAATAATAGACAACCATGTGAAAGACCTATTACCACATGAACAACAATAGACTAATGAATATAAACCCATTCATATATAGTCTCTATGTTAGGTCTTGGCCTCAAGAACTTACCAATGAGAGTAACCTGTAACCTATAAAATGCCTTATCCACCCTTTGACTAGGGATAGAAGGGAAAAGGCATTGCAGGACCAGAGGAAGAGGCTTCAAACACCGAGTATAGTTAGTGGAGAGCCATCCTCTAAAGATCTACCTGACAAAAGTCATGGAGAAAAACTTAATCTTTAGCAATGATAGCATCAGAAGGGGATAGTTCAAGGGCACCTAAAGTCCTCCACCAACAAAGAGAGAGAGGAAGTAGGGGGAATAACACCATCTAGAGGAGAGGTGGTCAGAGGGACATTAAAGACACGTGCAACATCTAGAGGAGAGTTAGAAGGAAGGACATCAGAGACACTCACACGCATAGTGACATTATCCACAAATGGACTAGAAAGAAAGTCCCTACATAGTCAAACATTAGAGGAGGGAGCATCACAGTAGAAGCCTAGCATAGACTTAGGGAAAGAGCCAACACCAAGGAGCTAATAATCATATGGATGGAAAGTTATTGTTGTATACACCTAAAAATGGTCTGAAGATAATTAATTAAATAAGCAATTATTTAATTAATCCTCCTTCCTAATTTAATTGAATTCAATAAGTAATTTGATTAAATTTCCCCTTTCATCTACTTATTAATAAATCTAAGGATTTATTAAATAGGTTCATTTCACCCCTTTAATTAATTAATTCAAATTAATTAATTCCCTCCATCGAAATTCATTTCTTCTAAATCCTAATTAATTAAAACAAATCAAATCCATTAGTTGTTGAGATTAATTATCCCTTTTCATATTATTTGAATTTTTAAATTCAAATTCTCCTAACTTCTACCACTCCTAAACCTAACCCATTCTACCTACCACCGTGTCCCCTTTCATGCAACATCTTCTAGAACTTTGTGACACTTGTCACTAAGTGTTCCCTTTCATCCAACCCTTCTAGAAGCCTCTTGACACTTGTCACCATAGAGATGACAAATTTTCCCTTTAATCCAACCCCCTTTTCTATCCTCCTCCAATTTAACCATTGCTATCTTCAAATCAATATTGACCATTGATTCTTGCCACATCACCCATAGCCTTGTAAATCCTATTAATAGAGCTCATTTTGGAGCTCAGAGGGTCCCAATATCGATGGTCCCAATTTCATGTGCCAATTTCATATCATTTGATCCCATCTCATTCTCATCTTATGCATTGTTACTATAGGCATCTAGCTTATAGTTTATCAGTTTTAGCAATGTTATCATGATCAATTTTAGCTTAAATCTTAGCTTAATCATGCTAGATCAATCATTCATGTAGCTTAATCATGCTATTCTTTCTAGATCATGCATTTTCAGCATTCAAATCCTCCAAGTGTAGTCAAGTCACTGGAATTTGCATAATCAGATTTGAGAGCATTTTCATTCTCGCATTTACTAGGAGGCAATAAGTCGATTAGCTATGGTTTTGTCTTTCTTTGATTTAAATCTTCTAGCCATGCTTGTAATGATTTATTGAGTGCATTGTGTTTGCAGGTACAAGTACACTTCACAGAGCACGACAATTATTTACAACTTTGTTTCAAGTATTATTTTGCCAAATTCTAACACTCAAGGAAAAAATTATGCATTTTTCTTAAAATGGTAAATTTGTCATACGAGAACAACTCTTCTGACAAATATATCTACTTTTGATGTAATTTATACAAAATTTGTGAAATATATGCAAATATACTAGATAGGTTTTTTTTAGTGTACGAATAGAACCTAGTTATTTTTTTTTCTTTCCATTGAGAGGAAGATGAGTTTCTAATACAAAATTAAAAAATAGTTCCATAAAAGATTTCAAATTTGTAACTTTGATTTGTAACTTTGTCCCCTAATCTTTGATTTTGGTGAAATAAAAGTCAATTATGACTTTCTCAGACCTTTTGGATGCTTTGGAAATGCTGAAAAAACTTCCAATATTACCAAAATGCTACAATCAACCAAATCTCATAGGAACATAAATATGCAAACTAGAGTATATAGATGCTTAGTTTTCCTTTAAATTGTCTCGATTCTCTAACTCATCCATGGATTTAGGAGACGAGAATAATAGATTTTGTAAAAAATATAGCTACCTATTAGTCTAAAATCTCTCAAAAAATCATATAATAAAATGAACTGTACTAGACACCAAGCTTTGATACCATATTTTTGATTATGGGAAAACAGGTTTTCAGGGGACCCGAAACCCCTTACAACAAGGTTTGAAGGGACTCGAAACCCTCAGATTTTACCAGGATCTGGAACCCATAAAACAACACTTCCCCAGGATTCAAACCATGAAAACTAGCAGCCCTAACACAGCTGAGCTGACAAAAGCTAGTCGAACACCAGCACTACCATAGGCAGAAAGAGCCAGCCAGACATTTAAGATATGATGAAGACAAAAAAAATTTGCCACACCGAAAAGGCTACAACCTTAACCTTGAGAAATAGTGATGAGGGTTAACAAGCACCCTTAGCTAAACAACAAGGATATTCACAGCTCCCTTAACCTGAGATAAAGACTCCAGACACAAAAAAACCAACCTAGGCCATAACTAAAAACAAACACTACCTAAATTGGGCCCTTCAAAACTATCAACTTCCAACGAGACAAGATTAAACATAAAAGACAAAACATGTTGAAAAGAAACAAGGAGATTTTCAAAGGCTTCCTTAACCTTAGACCTGGGTTTTGAAATGGTTCCTAAAACCACAAAAAAGGGTTTTGAAGTGGCTCCCTCAACCACCTTGGATTGAAATAGAGGCCTTAAAATAACAACTTCCAATCAAACAAGTAACACTGAAAACTCCACATCTATAGGAGAAGACAAAAGAGAGCTTGAAAGTGTGGATCCATCAACCAAAAAATTGTCTGCCTCAAGAAAAAGCAGGGTCCCACAACCTGAAGAGATGGGTTTAGTAGTAGCACTCATAACCACCAGGGCAAACCCAGCAAGAAGAACAACTTCCAATTGAAGAACAAAGTCCAAAAACCTAAGAAAAAACCCATTTCGCTTAGCTGAAACAAAGGCTTTTGGCAGGCCCCCATAACCGAAAGCTCCAGGAGAAAGATCTCCTTTAGAACCTCAGCAGTCTAGAAAGAGGTCAACACCAGCCATCCACTAGCACCACCCAACCTCCATGGAAGAACTCAACTCCACCTCTATAGGAGAGAAGTTGTCTCCAACACCGTCCTTCTTCACCTTTGAATAAGGAAGGGCCACCTTAATAAGGCAAGCTAGAGAAAAACCCAGGCTGCATAGATAGGGTGTACCAATAGAATTTGCAAACAAAAGTATGACTGGGTTGAAGAGAAAAACCCCTCAACAAAACTTCAACAAAGATTGAGGGAGTATAAAACACTCCCACCCTCAGGGCCTTGAGCCAAAGTTCCAAAAAGAACATCTCCTCCTTGGTAGAAAAAAGAGCAGCACCGGGAAAAAAACCCTAAGTCCCAAAACATTGGAAGCCAAAACCTCAACAAGGAGGAGAGAAAAAGAATAGAAAGGGGCTTCTCTAGCCTCGAGATCATCTCGGGACACATCATTGCAGGGAACCCCAGAAACACTGCGGGGAGCCATCATCACCATAATCCACCAAATGACAAAATGATTTATGGTTGACGGTAGGCAAAGAATGCCAGGCAAACACCATTGCCCTGAAACCCTTGCAGCTCCCTCTCTGGTTTGAAACCACCAACCACTCTAGCAAAGCATAGAGCAGAGAAAGGGGAAAAGGGACGGCAGTAGGATCGTGAAGGAACCCATGACATCCGGCCCACCATCCAGGTCAAAGAGAAATTTCATGGTAGAAAGATCTTTCTCAGTGTCAAATCGTTTCTAAGTATTATTGTGCATAGTTGAGTCAATATTAGATCTTTTGATAGGAGGATACAATTTATTTTGGGAGCTTTGCACATTCCAAGTTTGGCACAAGATGTATTAGCTAGTAGTAATATAAATGATGTGAGTGTCTAATTAGTGATCATTGAGTGATGTTGTTGACAAAGGGACTTTGGTTTAGAACTCTTTTCCACCTTTATGTTAGCACCCATATTAGTTTAGTGATACCTCTTAATATATGCTTACAAGATTAATAATTGTAGAAAAGGGAATTTACAAATTGTAGTAACAACACACATGTCAAAGACTTCTAGTAAGGTTGAATGTTGCATGGGTTCACATGTTCTCACCTTAGAAACAAAGCTACCAGCTAAGAGGAATATGTTGTGGCATGGCCACATGGGCCACATTGGTGTAAAGGGTCTTAGGAATTAAAACACAAATCTTGTATAAGAGTTAACTAATTATTTTCTTGATTCAAACTATTGTGAATATAAAATTTATTGAAAAAAAAAAATGTTCAACTTTATTCACATTACATAAGTCTAGTGTGATTTTTTATGTTATTCATAGTGATGTGTCAAGTCTTGTAGACATTCTTGATTGGAAAAGACCATGTATTATTTTACTTTAATTGATGATATCTCAATCAAGATGTGGGTCTATTTTATAAAGAATCAATCCAAGGTCTTCATTAAATTTGAAGAGTGTAAGGATCTTTTAGAAAATTAGGCAAGTAAAACGATCAAACCATTGAAAATAAATAATGGTAAATAATTTATTTATAAATAAAATTTGATAGATTCAATAGAAAGGAATGATATTAAATGTAATATTACAGCTCCATAGACTTCTGAAAACATAGAGTTGTAGAGGAAATGAGTAATTTGCTAAGGGAAAGGATGATAAGTATGTTTAGTGGGGGCTAGTTTAGAATAGGGAGAGGTGATTAGTACTACATGCTACTTTATTAGTGGGTCCCATATATTAGCAATTATTAATGAAACCAACATTGTGGTTTGGATAAGAGGAAGGAGAACAATTAAATATCCTTTAGTATTTGGTTGTGATGCATATGTACTTGTGTGCTAATAAAGAAGAGGTCAAAATTGTAATATAAAGTAGTAAAGTGTATATTTTTTAGTTATGGTAAAGATAAAATAATACAAGTTATAATTGACATAATGTGAAATTTATTATATAGCTAGAATATGATCTTGAGAGAGATTGGGTATTCTTCTATAGTTGAGCAACTAGATGGGAGTGTTAATTCTACAATGCAATGATAACCAAAGGCCAAGATAATTATACTTGAAGGTGAAACAAAAGGTTTGGATGTAATTTATGAGAATGGTAGTATAAAGAGATTAAAGAAATTAAAATATAAAAATAAAATATTAATTATGGTGAAAATATTTTATAACTATATTCCTTTATAAGGGGACAACCACCTAAAACAACTTGGATTTGGATAGCTCCAACATGCTTTAACAAGAACATACTACTTCACATGATGATAATAAGTAACCTATACCTCCTATATGCACCTTACTTATGTCTTGGATGACATCCAAGATAACTTTGATATGTTCTTATAACCCATAGGACAATCTAAATAGCTATATATGATTATAATAATGATTATATAAATTTGAAGAGCTAAAGTAGCTACAAGATAAATATTCATAACCTAATACATGCTATAAGGAGAGAAGAGTTATGGGAAGGACAAATAGAAGATACAAAGTATAAGGAGTTATAATGGACTGCAATTAATGCATTGAGATATAAATATAGGATACTTGGTTGTCAAGCCCAATATTGTGTATTATGTTTTCTTTCTATTCAAGTACCTAAAATAGATCCAAAATAAATTTCAAAATTACTTCTATAGAAGTAACTTTAGGGTTATTAGACTACAATTGTAGTCTAAACCCTTTGAGAAAAAAACTCTAGCCTATCTCCTTTAGATTTCTTGCTACTATTAGTTTCATTGCTAGAAAATTGGTTAGGTTGTGTTAGGGTTTCTTCTAGGAATAAAGTTTTCAAATTCTAACCATTACCAATCAAAAAGAGAGCAAGAGATAAAGGACGACAAACAAGGGTGCGTGTTAAGGAAATTAGGCCAAAGCAACATCCATAAATATTTAAAGAGTTAAGGGAAAAGATGGATGAAGAGATGAAAGACATCACCCTTGATAAGGGAAGAAGATTTCTGCAAGGGGAAGGGGTTTCAATTTTACCTGGATGGATAACTAATGCAGCCATAGTATTTGATAATTTGAGATCCAAATGGAATATCTGGGTCAAACTAAATGCATATGTTGCTGATTAAATTTTGACTAGATCAAGATTTAATATTGATGATAAATCTCTATTTGTATGTCCTTTATACCAAATACGAAAAAGGCCACTAACAATATATGATCCAAGTAATATTTATGGACAACTTCTTGTCCAAATAATTAAGGACACAAATCTAGTGGATGCAGATAACTTGATAATTAATGCAACAAATTTTACTAAAGCTCATGTGGAAAAATTAATAAAGTAAAACACATGGTGCAAGGCAAATAATTAATATTTGAGAGAAGAAAATATGTAGCTAAGGGATAAGTTAGGATCTTCTTCAAGGCCTCTCCCATTGCCATCAGTTGATGCATCCAATTATTCTAGAGATCACTCTTAGAAGTCTCTATAGAAAAAAATCATTTGAAAAGAGAGACTGAGAAGCTTAGAGAAAGAGAAAAACAACTAAGCATGGAGTTAAAGACATCTAAATCTAACATGGTCATAGAATTAGTGAAATTGAGATTTAAAAAAATGTTGGCAAATGTCAAGAACTTTTGGATAATATATGTTGGGACTAGGAAGGATTTTGATGAGTAGAAGAGGTAAGAAATGAAATTAAGGTGCTTAACAAAAAAGTTGAAATAAAAAATGAGACCTTTGACTATTTTAGATGTAATGCTCAAAACAAAGGGAAGAAACAATAAAGAGGTGCATGAAAAGATTACAAATGTAACTATCAGTAGCATGAAGAAGATAGACAAATAGATGCAACAACAAAAAAGTTTCATGATAAGCCTGTAAGGAGCTCAAAAGATATGACCAGATAAAGGATTCATTGATCCCTTCATTCCTCAAGAAAGACACAAGACTACTAAAAGAAACCGGAGCTTGTAGCTGAGATTGTAGAATGGCAAGCATGTTGTGTTTTAGATGCTTTAGATAATTTATTAAACATGGTATGGAAATGAAATGTGATGTCTTACTCCATTTAGTACATTAATATGAAATGCTAAATTGCAAAGTTTATTATATTACGTTCTATTCATTCTTATGTTGCTGCTCGAAATTTCTTTACTGTATGTTCTATACTATTATTCATTTATCTATACTTGGCATGTAGCTGTTATAGACAAAATTTATTTTCGCCATATCATCATGTCATCGGATAGTTAATAATTGACGTTGTTGAGATAGATTCAATATAAGATAAATTCACCAAAGGAAATATATTTAAGTCAGTTCAATTAATAAAACTTCAAAGTTCTAGCATTTTTTATAGCTAGCATATGTTCCAGACACTTGAGATTATTTACAAATTTCAAGAACTACTAAGCTCGTGCAGAATGGGGAACCCCATTGGCGATTGTTGGCATTGTGATCCCTACTGGGTTAATAACAGAAAGAGACTAGCCAACTGTACTATCAGATTCGACAAAAATGCCATCAGAGGTAAGAATGGGAGATTTAATATAGTTATGGATCCAAACAACGATGACCCGGTCAATCCTCGACCTGGCACTCTGCAACACACTGTTATTCAAACCGAGCCTCGCTAGATTATTTTCCAAAGAGATATGGTTATTTAGCTCAAGGAGGAGCTTATCATGAACAATTACAAGACAATCGATGGTAGAGGCGCCAATATTTAGATAGCAAATGGACCTTGCATTACAATACAATATGTGACCAATATCATCATACATGGCATCCATATCCATGACTATAAGCCTGCAGGAAAGAAAAATGTGAGGAGCTCCCCGACTCATTATGGGTACAAAATCAGGAGTGATGGAGATGGAATTTATATCTTTGGAGGAAGTGCAATTTGGGTTGATCACTGTTCGCTGTCAAGCTATGCAGATGGACTGATCAATGCCATAATGGGTGCCACTGCTATAACCATTTCAAACAACTTTTTCACTCACCATAACAAGGTGATTTAAACTGCTTGTTTGGTCTGCCATAAATTTACTTTATTTATAAAAGGTTTCACTATTATACTTTTATGACATGGATCTTAGAGTAGGGTACTAAAAGGCAAGTATTAGACAGAAACATAAACAAATGTTAGTATTAATAAACTTGTTGATAGAGTGCTATTTCTCAAGTCAGCTATATATATTATTTTTGTAGGTGATGCTTCTTGGACACAACGATGCCTATACCCAAGACATCAAAATGCAAGTAACAATTGCATTCAACCACTTTGGAGAAGGGCTTGTTTAGTGTATGCCCAGGTTTGAATAAAATTTTATAACTACTGTGTATTCCTTTTACGAAGAACACGATACAACTTGCTGACGTTTATTTGTTTAAGTTTAAGAAATGGATGTTATGATGCAGATGCAGATGCCGACATGGATACTTCCATGTGGTGAACAATGATTACACCCACTAGGAAATGTATGCAATTGGAAGAAGTGCAAACCCCACCATTAACAACCAAGGCAATAGATTCCTTGCTCCTCATAATCGATTCCAGAAGGAGGTAAAAGATCCTTACAACTCATGTCTCTTATGTATTTGGTATTCAAAGGATGTAGAATAGTTATGGTATGGGTAATGTGCAAGTGACAAAGCAAAAAGATTCAACAAAAGGTAATTGGAGATCAGTGGGAGATCTGATGTTAAATGGGGCATTCTTCACAGCATCAGGGGTTGGAGCATCCTTAAACTATGCCAAAGCTTTGAGTATGGAAGCAAGACCTTCCTCTATTGTGGGCTCTATAACTGCAAATTCAGGTGTTCTCACCTGCACTCCGATCACTAATTACTAAAGGGGAATATATTAGTAATCTTATTCTGAAATTTGAACCATAGTGGTGGAACGTTAAGTGAATATAGTTTTTATTATTTTGATTGCCACTAAAAATAATTTTTAAGCTATGATTCACAAGGATTGCGGTATATAGACGTGAATAGTTGAATTTATGTCTATACCAGTATTTCAGAAAACTAATTTGTGTGAGTTTATTTTTTAACTATTAACACGCCTTGTACAATTGCACACGACACAACTAAATAAATTCACTCTAATGAGACTTGTATTGACCTTTCGAGTTTCATTTCTCTATTACTATTTTATTCAATATAAAATAGAGTATAATTAACTCATAGAAAGTGAGATATTTTAGAGTAGAGGCGCCTTTCCATTTTGGTTAATTAAAAAATAAATATAATTAATTTTTAATATATTAATTTAGATTAAACAGATTGAAAGTTGACAAAAATAAATGGTGTAAATTGATTTTTTTAAAGAAACCTAAGGGTATGGATATTTACTTATTACGCTAATGTAGAAGATAATATTCATGCAGTGTATAGTCCACTCACTTCTATATCAAAAATAGATGATTTGAAAATTTTCATTGTCAAAGATTGTATACAAAATTTTAATTGAACTTAAGTTAATTATGTGATTGAAGATTAATTTTATATTATGCATGTCTAATTTGTAACTCTAAACCTTATCTATCACAATATATACTTTTTCTCTTTGATTTGCTAGATTCTATACTCCTCATCGATTGTTAAGGACTTGGAGGAAACTCTCAATTCAGAAAAACGTCGGAGTAAACATTCTAAGAAACGTGCATTACCACCGTAGTAATCGCACTGAGATAACGTGCATACAACCATATTTTCAAACGGCGGGGTCAAGATTCCCCCTTCGCTACAGATTTTGCACATGATGATTTTGTATATAATACTATTCTTGTAACTGTAGTTGGTATGTAGCAGTTATAGAACAAATTTCTATCACCCATATCATCATGCCATTGGATAATTAACAATTGTCGTCGTTGAGACAGATTCAATGAAAGAAAATTCACTACAGAAAAGATATTTAAGTCAGTTCAATTAAGAGAATTTCGAAGTCCTAGCATTTTTTTATAGCTAGCATATATTACAGACAGTTGAGATTATTTACTTCAAGAACTATTGTGCAGGAGTTTAAATAATTCGAAAAGAAAGCTGAGCTCGTGCGAAACGGGGAACCCCATCGATGACTGTTGGCGTTGTGATCCTAACTGGGTTAACAACCGAAAGAGACTGGCTGATTGTGCCATCGGATTTGGCAAAAACGCCATTGGAGGTAAGAATGGAAGATATTATATAGTTACAGATCCAAATGACGATGACCCGGTCAATCCTCGACCTGGCACTCTGCGGCACGCTGTTATTCAAACCGAACCTCTCTGGATTATTCAGCTCAAGGAGGAGCTTATCATGAACAGTTATAAGACTATTGATGGTAGAGGTGCCAATGTTCATATAGCAAATGGAGCTTGCATTACAATTCAGTATGTGACCAATATTATCATTCATGGAGTTCATATCCACGACTGTAAACCTGCGGGAAATACAAATGTTAGGAGCTCCCCGACACATTATGGGTTTAGAGCCAAGAGTGATGGAGATGGGATTTCCATCTTTGGATCAAGCGCGATTTGGGTTGACCACTGTTCATTGTCAAGTTGCGCAGATGGATTGATCGACGCCATCATGGGTTCCACTGCTATAACCATTTCAAACAGCTTTTTCACTCACCATGACAAGGTGCTCAAAACTGCTTTTTTGGTCTACCATAAATATACTTTTCTTTGAAATTAGGTTTCACAATTGTATTTTTTATCCGAGGATTTTAGGGTAGGGTATTAAAAGCCTATTACTAGACTTGAACGAAAAAAATGTGAGTATTTATTAAATTGTCGATAGAATGCTGTTTCTCAAGTCCAATATTTATTGGCTTTTTCCAGGTGATGCTCCTAGGACACAGCAACGCCTACATCAAGGACGTCAAAATGCAAGTAACAGTTGCTTTCAACCACTTTGGATAAGGGCTTGTTCAATGTATGCCCAGGTGTGAATAAAATTTTGTAACAAATTGTATTCCTTGCACAAAGACCACGAATATACAACTTGCTGAAGTTTATTTGCTCAAGTCTTTAAGATATTATCGTTATGATGCAGATGTCGACATAGATACTTTCATGTGGTGAACAATGATTACACCCATTGGGAAATGTATGCAATCTGGGGAAGTGCAAACCCCACCATTAACAGCCAAGGCAACAGATTCCTTGCTCCTGATTATCGTTTCCACAAGGAGGTAAAAGACCTGTACAAGTCATGTCTCTTATATCTTTGGTATTCAATGGTTGTTGTATAGTTATAGTATGGGTAATGTGCAAGTTACAAAGCACCAAGATTCAACAGAAGGCAACTGGAGATCAGTGGGAGATCTTATGTTAAATGGAGCATTCTTCACAACATTAGGGGCTAAAGCATCGAGTATGGCGGCAAGACCTTCCTCTATTGTGGGCTCTATCACTGCAAGTTCGAGTGTTCTCACCTGCAGAAAAGGTTCCAGCTGTTAGACCAAATGTGTGCATTATAGACAATTTTTTAGGATTCCCTCAATTTTGTTACTTTGCAAGCATGAGCACACGGAATGAGGCTTCTTAGTTATCACTAAAGACGAATATATGGAAAATATCAAATAATATTTTTCTCAAATTTGAAGCGTAGTGTTAGAACATCAAGCCAGTGTTTGTTTATATTTTCTTGATTGTAACTTAAAAGCATTTCTTAGGTAAATCTCACAAGAACTGCAATATATAGATAGGAAATAGTTGAATTTATGTTCATACCAGTAATTCAAAAAACTAATTTATGCGAATGTTTCTTGAAACTATGAACACACCTGGTGTAATTGCATACGACGCAACTAAATATATTCACTTGCATGGGGAATTATTAACCTTTTACATTTGACTGCTCCTATAAGAATTTTATTTAATATAAAATAGAGTATAACAAACTCACAAGAATGTGAGACATTGTAACGTAGAATAGCCTTTCAATTTAGAGTAATTAAATAAATTTAAACAATTTATTATATATTAGTTTATATTAAATAAATTTAAATTAGTAGTTGAAAAAAAAAATGTGTGTAAATTTATGCTATTTTAGGAAATTAAATGTATAAGTGTATGGATATTTTATTAATATACTTAATGATTCAGATAATATTGCTGCACTGTAGATTCTACTCACTTTCATATCAAAAAATACATAATTTGGAAACAGTCAATGTCAAAAATTGTATACAAAATCTTAATTGATCTTAGGTTTATTATGTGATTGTAGATTGATTTTACTCTACACATATCTAATCTGTAATCCTGCACCTTTTCTATTATTATGTAGACTTTTTCTCTCCAATTTTACTATATTCTCTACTCCTCATTGATTGTTTTGATTAGATAAAGTAGGAGAGGGCCCGAACCTTTACATATAAACCTACCAAGCAACACAGAGGGATCTCATGAGTGAGAAAACCAACCAAATTGAGAAGGTCTAAATCCAACACATGCTGCCCAAAAAAGAAAAGCTAAAAACTATAAAAAGGCAAACTAAAAAGCGTAAGAAGGGACATAAGGGGAACAAGGCTACAAGCAACCTTAAGGAGATGGGAAAGTCCCAGACGTTTGAATCCAAACTCAATTCACGACCCCATGAGAGGAGTAGGTTGAGAAGAAGTAACAGAATTTTGCAAAGAATGTCTCCAATGATCCACAACAAGATTTCTCTTACCCTTACAAGATGAACCCAAGACAAAGGGAAAAATGTCAATCTTTTTCCTAATGATGCCTATCAAAGAGAACCCAATAGTAGGAGACAACAAAGGGCCTTGCACCATAAAGGGGAAATAAAAATAATTAAGATCCTTGGAGAAAGATGAAGAAATCTACACCAAACTAGCTAGTTGAGGAAGAACATTCACTAACTTCTAAACTGCATTATAGGGATTGATCTCATGAGAATTGATGAAATTCATAGAGAAAACTCCCATATAGTGGAAATGACACAAATGAGAGTGATCAAAAAGAAAATATTAATCTCAAACTCTCAATCTAGAAGACAGCTTTATGGAATTAGGCAACCTAAAACCCTCCTCCACACAAACACAAAATCTAGCAGAGCAATATCCTGATTTAGATTTAGTGATCTCATCCATAAAACTGAGCTAACCAAAATCTTTAGTATTTCCATGAAAAATATAGTCATCCTAGTACTCCAAAGGGAATTCTGGGAGCTTGATCCAAATAGGAAGTGAATTGAACATGGAAGGATCAAACCCAACAACCCATCTTTTCAAATTTAGGAACACCTTGTAAGAGAACCAAGGACCTCCTAGAAGAACCCTCTTACTATCCTCCAAATAATTTATGAAAATAATAGACAACCATGTGAAAGACCCATTACCACATGAACAATAATAGACTAATGAATAGAAACCCATTCACATATAGTCTCTATGTTAGGTCTTGGCCTCAAGAACTTACCAATGAGAGTAACCTGCAACCTATAAAAAGCCTTATCCACCCATTGACTAGGGATAGAAGGGAAAAGGCATTGTGGGACTAGAGGAAGAGGCTTCAAACATTGAGTATAGTTAGCGGAGAGAGCCATCCTCTAAAGATCTACCTGACAAAATTTGTGGAGAAAAACTTAATCTTTAGCAATGGTAGCATCAAAAGGGGATAATTGAAGGGCACCTAAAGTCCTCCACCAACAAAGAGAGAGAGAGGAAGTAGGGGGAATAAAACCATCTAGAGGAGAGGTGGTTGGAGGGACATTAAAGACAAGCACAGCATCTAGAGGAGAGTTGGAAGGAAGGACATCAAAGACACTCACATGCATAGTGACATTAGCCACAACAGGACTAGAAAAAAGTCCCTACGTAGTCAAAGATTAGAGGAGGGAGCATCACAGTAGGAGCCTGGCATAGGCTCAGGGAAAGAGCCAGCACCAAGGAGCCAATTATCATATGGATGGAAATTTATTGTTGTATACACCTAAAAATGGTCTGAAGATAATTAATTAAATAAGCAATTATTTAATTAATCCTCCTTCCTAATTTAATTGAATTCAATAAGTAATTTGATTAAATTTTCACTTTCATCTACTTATTAATAAATCTAAAAATTTATTAAATAGGTTCATTTCACCCCTTTAATTAATTAATTCCCTCCATCCAAATTCATTTCTTCTAAATCCTAATTAATTAAAACAAATCAAATCCATGAGCTGTTGAAATTAATTATCCCTTTTCATATTATTTGAATTTTTAAATTCAAATTCTCCTAACTTCTACCACTCCTAAACCTAACCACGCCTAAACCTAACCCATTCTACCTACCACCATGTCCCTTTTCATCCAACATCTTCTAGAACGTTGCAACACTTGTCACTAAGTGTTCCCTTTCATCCAACCCTTCTAGAAGCCTGTTGACACTTGTCACCATAGAGATGACAAATGTTCCCTTTAATCCAACCACCTTTTCCATCCTCCTCCAATTTAACCATTGATATCTTCAGATCAGTCTTGACCGTTGATTCTTGCCACATCACCCCTAGCCTTGAAAATTCTATAAATATAGCTCATTTTGGAGCTCAAAGGGTCCCAATATCGATGGTCCCAATTTCATATCATTTGATCCCATCTCATTCTCATCTTATGCATTGTTACTATAGGCATCTATCTTATAGTTTATCCATTTTTGCAATGTTATCATGCTCAATTTTAGCTTAAATCTTAGCTTAATCATGCTAGATCAATCATTCATGTAGCTTAATCATGCTATTCTTGCTAGATCATGCATTTTCAGCATTCAAATCCTCCATCTAAGTGTAGTCAAAACACTGGAATTTGCATAATCAGATTTGAGAGCATTTTCATACTCACATTTACTAGGAGGCAATAAGTCGATTAGCTATGGTTTTGTCTTTCTTTGATTTAAATCTTCTAACCATGCTTGTAACGATTTATTGAGTGCATTGTGTTTGCAGGTACAACTACACTTCACAGAGCATGACAATTGTTTACAACTTTCTTTCAAGTATTATTTTGCCAAATTCTAACACTCAAGGAAAAAATTATGCATTTTTCTTAAAATTGCAAATTTGTCATACGAGAACAACTCTTCTGACAAATATATCTACTTTTGATGTAATTTATACAAAATTTGTGAAATATATGCAAATATACTAGATAGGTTTTTTTTAGTGTAGGAATTAAACGTAGATTTTTTTTTTCTTTCCATTGAGAGGAAGATGAGTTTCTAATACAAAATTAAAAAATAGTTCCATAAAAGATTTCAAATTTTAAACTTTCATTTGTAACTTTGTCCCCTAATCTTTGATTTTGGTGAAATAAAAGTCAATTATGACTTTTGCAGACCATTTGGATGCTTTGGAAATGCTAAAAAAACTTCCAATATTACCAAAATGCTACAATCAACCAAATCTCATAGGAACATAAATATGCAAACTAGAGTACATAGATGCTTAGTTTTCCTTTAAATTGTCCCGATTCTCTAAGTCATTCATGGATATAGTAGAAGAGAATACTAGATTTTGTAAAAAATATAGCTACCTATTAGTCTAAAATCTCTCAAAAAATCATATAATAAAATGAACTATAGTAGACACCAAGCTTTGATACCATGTTTATGATTATGCGAAAACAGGTTTTCAGGGGACCTGAAACCCCTTACAACAAGGTTTGAAGGGACCCAAAACCCTCAGATTTTACTAGGATCTGGAACCCACAAAACAACGCTTCCCCAGAAATCAAACCTTGAAACCATCAACCCTTACACAGTTGAGCTGACAAAAGCCAGTCCAACACCAGCATTGCCATAGGCAGAAAGATCTAGCCAGACACTTAAGATATGATCAAGACAAAAAAAAATTGCCACACCGAAAAGGCTACAACCTTAACCTTAAGTAATAGTGATGAGGGTTAACAAGCACCCTTAGCTAAACAACAGTGATATTCACGGCTCCCTTAACCTGAGATAAAGACTCCAGACACAAAAAAACCAACCTAGGCCATAACCAAAAACAACCACTGCCTAAACTGGGCCCTTGAAAACTATCAGCTTCCAGCCAAACAAAATTAAACATAAAAGACAAAACATGCTGAAAAGAAACACGGACATTTTCAAAGGCTTCCTTAACCTTAGACTTGGGTTTTAAAATGGTTCCCAAAAAGACAAAAAATGGTTTTGAAGTGTCTCCCTCAACCACCTTGGATCGAAATAGAGGCCTTAAAATAACAACATCCAATCAAACAAGCAACACCAAAAACTCCACATCTATAGGAGAAGACAAAATAGAGCTTAAAAGCGTGGATCCATCAACCAAAAAATTGTCTGCCTCAAGAAAAAGCAGGGTTCCACAACCTAAAGAGATGCATTTAGTAGTAGCACTCATAACCACCAGCGTGAACCCAGTAAGAAGAACAATTTCCTATTGAAGAACAAAGTCCAAAAACTTAAGAAAAAACCCATTTCGCTTAGCTGGAACAAAGGGTTTTGGCAGGCCCCCATAACCAAAAGATCCAAGAGAAAGATCTCCTTTAGAACCTCAGTAATCTAGAAAGAGGACAACACCAACCATTTGCTAGCACCACCCAACCTCCATGGAGGCACTCAACTCCATCTCTATAGGAGAGAAGTTTTCTCCAACACCGTCCTTCTTCGCCTCTGAATAAGGAAGGGCCACCTCAATAAGGCAAGCTGGAGAAAAACCCAGGTTGCACAGAGAGGGTGTACCAATAGAATTTGTAAACAAAAGCATGCCTAGGCTGAAGAGAACAACCCCTCAACAAATCTTCAACAAAGATTAAGGGAGCATAAAACACTCCCACCCTCAGGGCCTTGAGCCAAAGTTCCAAAAAGAACATCTCCCGCTTGGCAGAAAAAAGAGCAGCACTGGGAAAAAAAACACTAAGTCCCAAAACATTAGAAGCCAAAACCTCATCAAGGAGGAGAGAACAAAAAGAGAAGGGGGCTTCCCTAGCCTCGAGATCGTCTGGGGACACATCATTGTAGGGAACCCTAGAAACACTGCGGGGAGCCACCATCACCACAATCCACCAAATGACAAAATGATTATGGCTGACGACAGGCAAAGAATGGCAGGCAAACACCATTTCCACGAAACCCTCACAGCACCCTCTCCGGTTTGAAACCACCAACCACTCTGCCAAAGCATAGAGCAGAGAAAGGGGAAAAGGTACGACAGTAGGCTCGTGAAGGAACCCACAACATCCTTCCCACCATCTAGGTCGCCTTCTTCCTCCTCCCCTGTAGCTTTGATACCATGTTAAATTCTTCCAAAAGTGCCAATTAGGTTAGGATTGTATGTCAATTATATATCACATGCAAATCCTTTCAACAGATGATCAAAGATCAAAATTTCAGAGTAGAGATAAAATATAAAATATAAAATGAAAGGACAATAGAGATAATGCAATATAATTTGAGAATACTCTTGATACTCTCATTGAGCTATCACCAATTAGTGAAGGTGAGAAAAGAGTGTTGTATACATAGAAAAATAACGGCATATATAACCAATAGTTAAATTAACTTCTAAGAACCATAAAAGATGGAAACTTTTACCTACTTGATAAATGCCATTTAAACATGTGGCGTAGACTCCTTAAGTGTAGATAGAGAAGAAGTTATGAGAGGTGGCACATTAAGCTAAAATAGGGTGAGAAACCCAAGTACCTCAGAACCTACTCATGTAAGGACAAATTCATGGTTATAAGAGGTGGTACAGCAAAGAAAAAGAGGGTGTGTGACACAGTTACCCATTTGTGGGAGAGAGTGACACATCTAGCTTATATATTTTACCATATGCCTTCATATTAACCACTCCTAATAAACCTAAACAAACTTAAATAATATGTGTAAGAAAAATAAATACCCCCTAATATAAGGAAATGAAAAACTCACAATAACAAGCGCTATGTGGTAAATTGTAAGGATTCATTTGTGTATAAATTGAAGAAATATCTTTATGGTCTCAAGCAATCTCAAAAAATTTGGTGTCAAAAGTTTGATTCATTTTGAAGTCAGAATCTATACTTGCTACAAACCATATCATTTTATATAGTTTAACTGTATGGTAATCAATTTCTTGTTACCAATTTATGTATAAATTATATGTTGATATTTGGTGACAATAAATGGATGACTAGAAATATAATATATCAATGTTCACTAAAATTCCACATAGAAAATTTGGGGTTGCTAAGTGCATCTTGGGTATTGAAAAAGGAGAGAAAATAGAAAGCTTCGGTTCAGATAGGCTAAGAATGTGAATTTATGTTAGAATATTTAAGTATGAAAAAATATATACTAGTAAATATTCCTATTTTGGTGGGGACTATGTTATTAGTTAAATAATGTATTTGTCTTCAGCTATAATGATGGAGTATAGAATTCATGTTGCTTACACTAGTTTTGTTCACAGTCTAATGTATGCTATGTTTTACATAAAGCTAGACATTGCCAATATAGTAGGAGCCCAAATTTATTATATGGCTAATATTGGTATAAAGAAATGCACACCACTGAATAGAGACTTTATGTGAATGTGAAACACTACAAACTATTATATTTTCTACTTTTGGGATTACTCACAAACCTTCGAGATCCAAGGTTTTGTCAACTTAGATTGGATAGTAGATCTCAATCAAAAAATATCTACTAGTGGCTATTTCTTTAAATTATTTAATGTTGTTATTAGTTGAATGAGCAAGTGATAGGTTTTAGTCATTTATCCATTATAGAGGCAAAGCACGTGACAATTATTAAAAATTTATAAGGAGACAATTTAGTTTAGATTTTTTTTTTCAATTATTAGGCTAACTCAAGGTGTAGTTTAGATTGGATGTGAGAGTCAAAGTGTCATTATCTTCGAAAAACCCAACTTTTCATATGTAGGTGGTGCATATAGATGCACAATATCATTATTCTCATGACATGGTGGAGGATAGTGGATGATGATTGAAAACACTAACTCTTTGGTGAGTATTTTAGATGATTTGATGAAGCATGTGAGCATAAATAACTTTAGATTGTGTAGTAAATATAATGGCCTCGTAGTCCTTAATAGCTAGATTGATCATTTTGGAAGGTGTTTTAAATAAGTGTGAGAACATTGGAAAATTATTCTCTTAAACTCTTTTTTGTAATGTTCATGTCTAATTATTCAATGGTTAATCTTCACATCTATTTCTCTCATCACTGGTTAGTGTAGGGCATGCTTCTACTATCTTCTTCCTTTGAGACAGGTGCTAGCCACCTCGAATTGGATATGATCTCACCTTAAAGTCCTATATCTATGAGAAAATCAGCTAAATTAAATCATCCCAATGAAAATTCTAAATTGTAGACAACTAGGTAACCTTGATTCATTGGCAAATAATCTTAATGAAGTAGTACCATTATTTAAGTTTTCACTTGAAGAATGTGCCATCATGCTCACCAATTTTTTCTCATTTAATTCAACTACAACCATTTGGTATGTGTTCTCTTTAGCTACCTTTTTAATCCATTCCCTCTTAATCTTAATAAATAAATGAAATAATTTGACATAATTAATCTTATTAAATAAATAAATATAAAAAATAATTACTAAATAGAGACTACTTCTCTAAACTAACTATCGATGGGCGTATCATATCTAAAACCAGACGTATATCTTCAAAACTAAGAGTTGCTTTTGCACATGTTCACGAGGAATTTATATCCATTTGCAATATTGAATTTCTATTCTAGTTGTCAAATCATGAACACAAATTATGCCAGTTGCTTTGCACAGAGGGTATATTAACTTCAATGGCCTTCAGACTAGTCCCTAATTTTGAACTTTTACCAAATAAGGGAGTACCAACAATCAAAATTTTACAAACTTGGGCATCTTGATTATTTCATTGCGCACGCCCGCCTTCCATCCCCACAAAAGAACTAACAACTATATGCAAATTGGAGGGCGTACATGAATTTATTCATGAGATATCATGGGCTACATTTTTTGATACTCGTCGTGCATTTGACTATTATTTTTACTCCTTTCTTCTCACATACTTTGGTCAGTATTTTATCTTGTTTTGAAAACAATGCCGTAGTAGCCTTTCAGCTTAGAAATGATGTAATGGCCCTGTGTATATTTGTTTGGCTGCAAAACCTTTTTTTGGTTTTTATTTAAAACCTATATTTAGATTTGAGATTAAAAAATAATAATTTTCGTTTATTAGTAATGGATCAGGAGGCCACCAGCTATAAGGAAAAGTGGATCCAACATCCCACAAAGAGCCATGACTTCTAAAAGAAGTCAAGAGCTATGCTACATAAACATCGAATCCCGCGGGTGGGTTCTTGTCAAAATCTGCTGGCTACCCCATGTGATATATGAATTTCATTTTGATCTTGTATCGTCAGATAATATAGGAAAAATGACCACGAGGAGAGATCGTTGGAAAATCCATGTGCATTTTTTCTATACGAGAGAGAAATTTGTTGCGTATCTATGAAAATCATGCATATAATCTTCAGGTTCTCACACATAGTGGAGAATCAGCTTCAGTCTAAGATTGACATAGATGAATGGTGTCTTATACCCATCTTAATTACAATGACTTGGATTATTGGCCACAACGTCGGGAGTTCGGTATTGAATTTACTTGTAGTTTATCCAATTCAATAAATAGAGATTAGACTTGAATTTAATTTAGTTGACGCATTATAGTTCACACAGGTTGTAGTTGAGCTAGTGATGCCTGGCAGAATCTTGAGCCCAGCGGTAGTAATGGGACTGCTTATCTATTTGAGAGGCATGATATCCATGCAATTCTTATGGTTCCTAGGAGAGGGAGATTGTTTCAATTGGCTTTGCAAACGTAACCGGCTTTTCAGTTATTTTCAGACTGGTTATGGGAATGGAACCTCTATGCTATTTGGCACAATTGGTTAGAGATTTATGGAAAGCATTCCTTAAAAGTAAAACATTACCTATGTAGGACGAATATTGGGTTGTGTTAGATAGGAAATTTAGTAGTCTTGTTTGGTTTTGTTTGGGGAATTTAGTGCTCCTAAATGTTGTAGATGAATCTTCTGCCAACCTTTTGAGAAATGATTAGAAAGTTGTACCAGACCAAATCATTGGTGAACAAGCATCTTCTATGGAAGTAGTATTTTTTTAGGGTAGGTGATAAGGATTAGGTTATTGAACAATGCATTTAATACTATTGTATACTAACTATAATTTTTCTTGTAAAGATGGAGGAAGAAGATATATGCATGGTCCTGTTATGGTTTTTATTGGTAGACTTATGAGACAATCTAGCAATGGCCATTTGATGCACTAATTCAATTTTTTTTCTTTTGTTTGCATGATGAGGTAGTGGACTCTCTTGTCCCAAATGATGTAAGTTGGAAAGATTATAAATTGGATGGTCTAAGGAAAAGAAAAGAAGGATAAGAAAACAAGACTAGATCTAAGTCTCAAGGGAGATCCGAGTCTGCTAGAAAATAAAAGGAAGTATGTTGGAGATGTTGTAAGAAAGCTAGAAACAAGAAGGAATGCAAGTAGAACTAGAAATGAAAGAATGAATTAAATGGGGAATTATATTTTAAATCCTTTTAGGCTGAATTAAAAATGTGTTATAGATTTTCTTACACATGCATGTGAGGATGAATGGAAGATTTTTTTTGGGTGCTTCTTTCTACATGACTTCTCCCAACGAGTGATTTTATAACTATGAGAAATTTGATGGTAGAAATATCTTTCTCAGTGTCAAAGTGTTTCTAAGTATTGTTGTGCATAGTTAAGTCAATATTAGATCTTTTGATAGGAGGATACAATTTATTTTGGGAGCTTTGCACATTCCAAGTTTGGCACAAGACGTATTAGCTAGTAGTAATATAAATGATGTGAGTGTGTAATTAGTGTTCATTGAGTGATGTTTTTGGCAAAGGGACTTTTGTTTAGAACTCTTTTCCACCTTTAAGTTAGCACCCATATTAGTTTAGTGATACCTCTTAATATATGCTTACAAGATCATGAATTATAGAAAAGGGAATTTAGGAATTGTAGTAAAGGCACACATGTCAAAGACCTGTGGTAATGTTGAATGTTGCATGGGTTCACATGTTCTCACCTTAGAAGCCAAGCTACTAGCTAAGAGGAATATGTTGTGGCATGGCCACAGGGGCCACATTAGTGTAAAGGATCTTAGGAATTAAAACACAAATCTTTTATAAGAGTTAACTAATTGTTTTCTTGATTAAACTATTGTGAATATAAAATTTATTGAAAAAAAATAATGTTCAACTTTATTCAAGTTACTTAAGTCTAGTGTGATTTTTGATGTTATTCATAGTGATGTGTCAAGTCTTGTAGACATGCTTGATTGGAAAAGACCATGTATTGTTTTACTTTAATTGATGATATCTCAATCAAGATGTGGGTCTATTTTATAAAGAATCAATCCAAGGTCTTCATTAAATTTGAAGAGTGTAAAGATCCTTTAGAAAATTAGGCAAGTAAAACGATCAAACCATTGAAAATAAATAATGGTAAATAATTTATTTATAAGTAAAATTTCATAGATTCAATAAAAAGGAACGATATTAAATGTAATATTACAACTCCATAGACTTCTAAAAAAATAGAGCTGTAGAGGACATGAGTAATTTGCTAAGGGAAAGGATGATAAGTATGTTTAGTGGGGGCTAGTTTAGAATAGGGAGAGGTGATTAGTACTACATGTTACTTAATCAGTGGGTCCCATTCATTAGCAATTATCGATGAAACCAACATTGTGGTTTGGATAAGAAGAAAGAGCACAATTAAATATCCTTTAGTATTTGGTTGTGATGCATATGTACTTGTGTGCTCGTAAAGAAGAGGTCAAATATGTAATATAAAGTAGTAAAGTGTATATTTTTTAGTTATGGTAAAGATAAAATAATACAAGTTATGATTGACATAATGTGAAATTTATTATATAGCTAGAATATGATCTTGAGAGAGATTGGGTATTCTTCTATAGTGGAGCAACTAGATGGGAGTGTTAATTCTACAATGCAATGATAACCAAAGGCCAATTACGCTTGAAGGTGAGACAAAAGGTTTGGATGTAATTTATGAGGATGCTAGTATAAAGAGATTAAAGAAATTAAAATATAAAAATAAAATATTAATTATGGTGAAAATATTTTATAACAATATTGCTTTATAAGGGGACAACCACCTAAAACAACTTGGATTTCGATAGCTCCAACAGGATTTAACAAGAACATACTACTTCACATGATGATAATAACTAACATAGACCTCCTATATGCACCTTAATTATTTCTTGGATGACATCCAAGCTAACTTTGATATGTACTTATAACCCATACGACAATCTAAATAGCTATATATGATTATAATAATGATTATATAATTTTGAAGAGCTAAAGTAGCTACAAGATAAATATTCATAACCTAATATATGCTATAAGGAGAGAAGAGTTATGGGAAGGATAAATAGAAGATACAAAGTATAAGGAGTTACAATGGACTGAAATTAATGCATTGAGATATAAATATAGGATACATGGTTATCAAGCCCAATATTGTGTATTATGTTTTCTTTCTATTTAAGTACCTAAAATAGATCCAAAATAAATTTTAAAATTACTTCTATAGAACTAAGTTTGGGGTTATTAGACTAGAATTGTAGTCTAAACCCTTTGAGAAAAAAATTCTAGCCTATCTACTTTCAATTTCCTACTACTATTAGTTTCATTGCTAGGAAATTGGTTAGGTTGTGTTGGTGTTTCTTCTAGGAATAAATTTTTCAAATTCTAAACATTACCAATCAAGAAGAGAGAAAGAGATAAAGGAAGACAAACAAGGGTGCGTGTTAAGGAAATTAGGCCAAAGCAACATCCACAAATATTTAAAGAGTTAAGGGAAAAGATGGATTAAGAGATGAAAGACATCACCCTTGATAAGGGAAGAAGATTGCTAGAAGAGGAAGGGGTTTCAATTTTACCTGGATGGATAACTAATGCAGCCATAGTATTTGATAATTTGAGATCCAATTGGAATATCTAGGTCAAACTAAATGCATATGTTGCTGATTAAATTTAGACTAGATCAAGATTTAATATTGATGATAAATCTCTATTTGTATGTCCTTTATACCAAATACGAAAAAGGCCACTAACAATATATGATCCAAGTAATATTTATGGACAACTTCTTGTCCAAATAATTAAGGACACAAATCTAGTGGATGCAGATAACTTGATAATTAATGCAACAAATTTTACTAAAGCTCATGTGGAAAAATTAATAAAGTAAAACACATGGTGCAAGACAAATAATTAATACTTGACAGAAGAAAATATGTAGCTAAGGGATAAGTTGGGATCTTCTTCAAGGTCTCTCCCATTGCCATCAGTTGATGCATCCAATTATTCTAGAGAACACTCTTAGAAGTCTCTATAGAAAAAAAATCATTTGAAAAAAGAGACTGAGAAGCTTAGAGAAAGAGAAAAACAACTAAGCATGGAGTTAAAGACATCAAAATCTAACATGGTCATAGAATTAGTGAAATTGAGATTGAAAAAAATGTTGGCACATGTCGAGAAATTTTGGCTAATATTTGTTGGGACTAGGAAGGATTTTGATGAGTAGAAGAGGTAAGAAATAAAATTAAGGTGCTTCAGAAAAAACTTGAAATAAAAAATGGGACCTTTGACTATTTTAGATGTAATGCTCAAAAAAAAGGGAAGAAACAATAAAGAGGTGCATGAAAAGATTACAAATGTAACTATTGGTAGCATGAAGAAGATAGACAAATTGATGCAACAACAAAAAAGTTTCATGATAAGCCTATAAGGAGCTCAAAAGATATGACCAAATAAAGGATACATTGATCCCTTCATTCCTCAAGAAAGATACAAGACTACTAAAAGAAACCAGAGCTTGTAGCTGAGATTTTAGAATGGTAAGCATGTTGCGTTTCAGATTCTTTAGATAATTTATTAAAGGTGGTATGGAAATGAAATGTGATGTCTTACTCCATTCAGTACATTAATATGAAATGCTAAATCACAAAGTTTATTATAATACGTTCTATTCATTCTTATGATGTTGCTCGGAATTTTATTTACTGTATGTTCTATACTATTATTCATTTATTTGTACTAGGCACGTAGTTGTTATAGACAAAAAAAAATTTCACCATATCGTCATGTCATCGGATAGCTAATAATTGACATTGTTGAGATAGATTCAATATAAGATAAATAGACCAAAGAAAATATATTTAAGTCAGTTCAATTAATAAAACTTCAAAGTTCTAGCATTTTTTTTATAGCTAGCATATGTTACAGACACTTGAGATTATTTACAAATTTTCAAGAACTATTGAGTTCGTGTGGAACAGAGAACCCCATTGACAATTGTTGGCGTTGTGATCCCTACTGGGTTAATAATAGAAAGAGACTAGCTAACTGTGCTATCGGATTCGACAAAAATGCCATCAGAGGTAAGAATGGGAGATTTTATATAGTTACGAATCCAAATGACGATGACCCGATCAATCCTCGACATGGCACTCTGTGACACGCTATTATTCAAACCAAGCCTCACTGGATTATTTTCTAAAGAGATATGGTTATTTAGCAATTAAAAATTACAAGACAATCGATGGTAGTGGCACCAATGTTCATATAGCAAACAGACCTCGCATTACAATACAATATGTGACCAATATCATCAAACATGGCATCCATATCCATGACTATAAGCCTGCAGGAAATACAAATGTGAGGAGCTCCCTGACTCATTATGGGTACAAAACCAGGAGTGACCAAGATGGAATTTCTATCTTTGGAGGAAGTGCAATTTGGGTAGATCATTGTTTGCTATCAAACTGCGCAGATGGACTGATCGACGCCATAATGGGTCCCACTACTATAACCATTTCAAACAACTTTTTCACTCACCATAACAAGGTGCTTTAAACTACTTGTTTGGTCTGCCATAAATTTACTTTATTTATAAAAGGTTTCACTATTATACTTTTATCACCTGGATCTTAGAGTAGGGTACTAAAAGGCAATTATTAGACAGAAACATAAACAAATGTTAGTATTAATAAACTTGTCGATAGAGCGCTATTTCTCAAGTCAGGTATATATATTATTTTTGTAGATGATGCTTCTTGGACACAATGATGCCTATACCCAAGATGTCAAAATGCAAGTAAGAGTTGCATTCAACCACTCTGGACAAGGACTTGTTTAGCTAATGCCAAGGTTTGAATAAAATTTTATAACTACTGTGTATTTCTTTTACAAAGAACACAATACAACTTGCTGACGTTTATTTGTTTAAGTTTAAGAAATGAATTTTATAATGTAGATGTAGATGCCGACATGGATACTTCCATGTGGTGAACAATGATTACACCCATTGGGAAATCTATGCAATCGGGGGAAGTGCAAACCCCACCATTAATAGCCAAGTAAATAGATTCCTTGCTCCTCATAATCTATTCCAAAAGTAGGTAAAAGATCCTTACAACTCATGTGTCTTATATATTTGGTATTCAAGGGATGTAGAATAGTTATGGTATGGGTAATGTGCAAGTGACAATGCCCAAAGATTCAACAAAAGGTAATTGGAGATCAGTGGGAGATCTGATTTTAAATGGGGCATTCTTCATAGCATCAGGGGTTGGAGCATCCTCAAACTATGCCAAAGCTTCAAGTATGGAAGCAAGACCTTCCTCTATTGTGGGCTCTATAACTACAAATTCAGGTGTTCTCACCTGCACTCCGGTCATTAATTACTAAAGGGGAATATATCAATAATCTTATTCTGAAATTTGAAGCATAGTGGTGGAATGTTAAGTCAATATGGTTTTTATTATTTTGATTGCCACTAAAAGTAATTTTTAAACTATGCTTTACAAGGACTGCGGTATATGGACGTGAATAGTTGAATTTATGTCTATACCAGTATTTCAGAAAACTAATTTGTCTGAGTTTATTTTTTAACTATTAACACACCTTGTATAATTGCACATGACACAACTAAATAAATTCAGTCTAACGGGACTTGTATTGACCTTCCAAGTTTAATTTCTCTATTACTATTTTATTTAATATAAAATAGAGTATAATTAACTCATAGAAAGTGAGATATTCTAGAGTAGAGTCGCCTTTCCATTTAGGTTAATTAAAAAGTAAATATAATTAATTTTTAATATATTAATTTAGATTAAATAGATTGAAAGTTGACAAAAATAAATGGTGTAAATTGATTTTTTTTAAAGAAACCTAAGGGTATGGATATTTACTTATTACACTAATGTTGAAGATAATATTGATGCAATGTATAGTCCACTCACTTATATATCAAAAATAGATGATTTGAAAAATTTCATTGTCAAAGATTGTATACAAAATTTTAATTGAACTTAAGTTAATTATGTCTAATTTGTAACTCTAGACCTTCTCTATCACAATATATACTTTTTCTCTTTGATTTTCTACATTCTATACTCCTCATTGATTGTTAAGGACTTGGTATATTTATAACTACATCATAAAGATAGTGAAATAAACAATGGTCATGTTCTCCTACTCCCTTAATTAGAATAGTTTTTTGATTGTGATAAAGATACTTAAATACTTAGAATAGTTTTTTTATTGTGATAAAGATACTTAGATACTTAGATGTTGATAGTGAAATAAACAATGGTCATTATCTCGATTGTCACTTAAAAGTTAAAAGTATTTCTTAGGTAAATCTCACAAGAACTGCAATATATAGATAGGAAATAGTTGAATTTATGTTCATACTAGTAATTCAAAAAACTAATTTATGTGAATGTTTCTTGAAACTATGAACACACCCGGTGTAATTGCATACAACACAACTAAATATATTCACTTGCATGGGGAATTATTAACCTAAGGGTATGGATATTTACTTATTACACTAATGTTGAAGATAATATTGATGCAGTGTATAGTCCAATCACTTCTATATCAAAAATAGATGATTTGAAAACTTTCATTGTCAAAGATTGTATACAAAATATTAATTGAACTTAAGTTAATTATGTGATTCTATATTAATTTTATATTATACATGTCTAATTTGTAACTCTAGACCTTATCTATCACAATATATACTTTTTCTCTTTGATTTTCTAGATTCTATACTCCTCATTGACTGTTAAGGACTTGGTATATTTATAACTACATCATAAAGATAGTGAAATAATCAATGGTCATGTTCTCCTACTCCCTTAATTAGAATAGTTTTTTGATTGTGATAAAGATACTTAGATGTTGATTTTGATACAATATTTTTATTCCATTTAAAGTTCCAAATGAAAATGTTCATAAGTTCATTCTAGATACGAATAAGTCAATGATTGCTTAATGGTTAATCAATGTCTTTAAATTTGAACCTATGCTAGATAATTCCGTGTTTTACAAACTCAACTCCCAATGGCTATGAGGAAAGAGGAGAATTTTAAAATTTGAAACAAATTTAGTTTTCCTTAAAATTCAAGCCAAGAAAGATCAATCCTCAATGCTACAAAAAAATGGTCCATTGTAAAAAGATATATAATACAATGATCATGGGTAAATGTATGCAAATATAGGACAAAAAATAATGGGAATGCATGAATATAAATATAGATAGGATATAGATAAGAATGGATATATATTAATGTATGGAAATAGGAGTAGGAGAACATAGATTGAAATTAGGGAAGGTGCCAAACTTATTAAAAATGGTTTTTGCATGCCAAAAATATTTTTTCTTTCTAGTGACTGAAAAATGAGTTTCTAATGCAAAATTTAAAATGGCTCCTGTAAAAGTTTTTAAATTCTAACATTTGATTTGTAATTTTGTCCTCCAAGCTTTGATGTTTTTGAAAAAGAAGTCAATTGGGACTTTATCCAACCTTTTGGATGCTTTGGAAATGTTGAAAATTCTGCCAAAATTACCTAAATGCTACAATCAGACAAACCTCCCAAGAATATAACTATGCAAATTAGATTATAGGGATGCTTATTATTTTGTTAAGTTATACTTATTATTAGGGCTATGCAAGGATGTAGGAGAAGAGAATACTTGGTTTTTTAATATTATAGCTATCAGTTAGTCTCAAATCTATAAAAACTAGATATTAAAGTTAATTGTACTAGACAACAAGTTCCAATACCATGTTAGATTCTTTGGGAAGTGATAATCGGGCTAGAATCTCATGTCTGACCTAGATCATGTGCAACTACAATTAATAGATAATTGAATATCAAATAGTAGAGCCAAAATCTGAAATGAAAGAACAATATAGAGAATGCAAGAGAACTTGACAATACTCTTGATACGCTCAACAAGATACCAATAGGTGCATTAACTCCTACTACCCATAAAATATGGGAAGTTTTACCTACTTGATAAATGTCAAAATATGTAGCATAACCTCCTTAAGTGAAGATAGAAAAGAAGCTATAATTAGTGCAATAAAAGCCAAAACAGGGTGAGAAAATCAATTACCCTATAACCTACTAAAGTTAAGAACAAACTAGTGGTTATGGAAGGAGGCACAACAAGCCAAAAGAGGCTGTGTGACTCAATTACTCATGTGTTAGAAAGTGGTACATGTAGTTTATGTATTTTTCCATGTTAATTCACATTAACCACTCCTAATAAACCAAAGAAAGATTAAATAATATTTGTAGGAAAAAGAATAACCCCTAACAACTACTATGTGGTAAAAGGCAAGGATTCATTAGCATATAAATTGAAGCAATACTTATATGGTGTCCAATGATCTCCAAAATTATGGTTTCGAAAGTTTAATTCATATGCTTTGTATTATAATCTAGTGTATTTCCTAGTTGTGTTGGTTACCTATATAGTTGGTCGGATATTGGACTTTGGTTTTGGTGGGGTTGGTTGTATGTACTAGATGGTAGTCATCAGGGTGCCGATAATTGTTTCTTCTTTCCCCTATTTTTTGTGTTATGTTGTTTATAGACTTTACTTTCTACTGTATTGGGTGTTGGGCCCCTTAGCAACTATTTAATTACTAAAAATAAAACTTTATGATGGTAATCTTTCTCTATTTATCAATTTATGCATAGATCATATGTTCATATTTGGTAACAATGAATGGATGATTAGAGATATGGTATATCAAATTTCATTACATTTAAACATAAACAATTAGGGGTTCCTATATGCATCCTAGGCATTGAAAAGGGATAGAAATAAGAAATGTTTGATTGGGATAGACTATGTATGTTGAATTTGTGTTGTAATATTTTAGTATGGAGAATTATATAGTAGGAAATGTTTCTATTTTTTGGGTACTAAGTTATTAGTTAAGTAATATATACATCTTCACCGTTAAATGTAGAGTATATATTGCATGTTCCTTGTAGTAGTCTACTTCATATTCTAATTTATGTTATGTTTTACATAAAGCTATACATTGGTGATGTAATGGGAGCCTTCGGTTATTATATGGCTAATATTGGCATAGAGCATTGAGCAACAATTAAGAGAGACTTAAGGTGAATACAGAACACTATAAATTATTATATCTTCTACTATGGTGTTTACTCACAAGGGATTGTTGACTTAGATTGGATAGGAGATGTAGATCATAAAATATCTACTAGTGGCTATTTCTTTAGCCTATTTAGTGTTTCTATTACTTGAATGAGCAAGTGATGGGTTGTAGTCATTTATCCATTGTAGAGGTATAGTACATGACAATTAGTAATTCCTATAAGGAAGTGAGTTGGTTTTAGAGTTTTTGTTGAATTGTTGTCCTTATTCAAGCAGTAGTTTAAGTTCAATGGGAGAGTCAAGGTGTCGTTAGCTTGGCCAAAACCGAATTTTTTGTGTATAAATGAAGCATATAGATGCACGATACCATTTTTCTCATCACATGGTGCAGGATAGTGGATGATGATTGAAAATGTTGACTCTTTGCTGATTGTTTTAGATGATTTGATGAAGCATGTAAGCACAAATAACATTAGATGGTGTAATAAATATAATGGTCTCATAGTCCTTAATACTTATATGCTAATATTCCCTTTATGCTTTTGCAAGTTATTTGAAATAAGTGGGAGAATTCTAGAAAACCATTATCTCAACCATATTTTGTTCATATCTAATTATTTAATAATTAAATTTTACATGTATTTCTGTTATCACTGTTAGTGTGTAGTATGTTTCTACTATCATATTCATGTTAGTCATGTGCCATCCACTTAGAATTGGACAAGCTCTCACCTTATAGTTCTATATCAAAGGTAAAATCAGCTAAATTATGCAAGTCGCTTGGAAAAGAGGGGCATATTAACTTGAATGGCCTCCCTAAAGGTCCTTAATTTTGAAATTTTACCAAATAAGGGCGTACCAACAATCAAAATTTGACTACTTAAGCATCGTGATTATTTCATTGTTCATGCTTGCCTTCCATCCCCAACTAATAACTATACACAGATTGGAGGACGTGCATGAATTTACTCATGAGATTTCATGGTCTACATTATCATCACACACGGAGTGCATTTGACTATTATTTTTATTCTTTTAATTCTTCTAAGCATACTTTCGTCAAGATTTTATCTGCTTTTGGAAACGAGGTTGTAGTAGCCTTCCAGCTTACAAATAATGTAATGGCCCCATGCAAATTCATGTGGCTGCAAAAAATTTTCTTTCTTTTTATTTAAAAACTACATTTAGATTTGTGATACGAAAATAATTTTAGTACATGAGGGATGGAGGAGACCAGCAACTATAAGGAAATGTGGATCCCACGTCCCACAATGAAGTCAAAAGCTACATTTGCTATATGGAGTTTGTTATGATCTTTTATCATCGAACAACATAGCAAAAACAACCATGCAGAATAGATTGTTGTAAAATCCATGTGACTTATTTTCTACACATGAGAAATTGTTATTTGTGAAAAAGCATGGAGATACTCTTCAAGTGTGCACACATAACATCGAGAGTCGGCCTTAATTAAATTTTTACGTAGATGGTCAGTGTCTCATACCCATCTTGACTATGACCAGTTGAATTGTTGCAAAGCATGTTGTGAGGTCGGTATTAAGCTTCTTTGTATTTACCAAATTTAAAGAATATAAACTAGAGTTGGATTTAGTATACTTGGCGCATTATATTTTATGCAGGTTGTAGAGGAGCTGGTGATGTTTGGTAGAATATCAAGCCAGTGATAGTAATGGGACTACTTTTTCTACGTGAGACGCATGATATCCTTGTATTTCTTGGGATACCTTAGAGATCTGGACGTAGCAAGAGGTTCTCATTGAATTGGCCTTGAAAATGTAATAGGCTATTCAATTATTTATGGACTGGGTACGGGAATGGAACCTCTGTGCTATCAGCGTCAGTCGGTTTGAGATCTATGGAAAGATTTCACTAGAAGTAAAACAACAGGCATGAAGGATGAATACTGGATTGTCTTAGATAGGAAATATAGTAATCTTATTTGACTATGTCTAGGAAATTTATTGCTCCTGAATGTTGTACATGAATCCTCTACGACCCCTTTTTATAAAGTTTGGAAAGTTGTACCACACCATATCATTGGTGAACAAGCATCTTCTATCTAAGTAGTATTCTTTGAGGGTGGTTGATATGGATTTAGTTGTTGAGCACTTTAATTCATTTGACACTATTGTAAACAAAAGATGGAGGAAGAAGTTATAGGAATGGTCTTATGATCTATTCATAATTTTCTTTATTGGTGATAGCCTTATATCATGGTTGAGCTAAAATAAGGATTTCATATCTTAGTCTATGGTAGAAGCAAAATATATTGCAATAGTTTCTTGTTCCATTTAGGTTTTATAGATAAAAAAAGACATTGTAGCGGATAGAGACTGAATTTGAAGAACCCATGCCAATCCTTTGTTACAATACAAGTACTATATACATTTCAAATGATTGGGTAACACATTCACGGAAAAAACCATATCTCAATTAAGTATCACTATCTAAGAGAGAAGGTTGCAAGGAAATAAGTGAAGAGAGAATATGTTGAAACAAAGGAGAGATCATTACAAAACCTTTTCCAAAGGAGACAATTTAATATCTTGGCTAGAATTTGGTAGTGGTATCGCCCTCCTCTTAAATGAAGAGGAAGTTAGTATATGTTGAGGAGGAGTGTTGACTCCTCACTGCAAGTAGTCTTGGTGGTATTGTGAAAAAAATAACAAAAGGTATTGGTAGATTAATTTTTCCTCACAAAAGGAGCAAGAGTTGAAGACCAAGAATCAAAGTGGATATTTGTCATTGATGTCAAAGTGGGAGAAAGGAAGCCAAAATTCTACACCATTTGGGGAAGAAAGGATTGAGAGAGAGAGAGAGAGAGAGAGAGAGAGAGTCCAATTACAAGAGCACAAAGCCAAACTTGAGCAGAATGAAAGTCCAATTACAATGGAAGCAAATTTTCTACACAAGGGGAGCCCCTACTTTCCATTATAAGGAGTATTTTATTAGTAGCATTTTTTGTGTTTGGAACCAATGACAAAGGAGGAGATTGCTGAAATTTATATTTTCATTAATGTCAAAGGAGGTAGTTAAGGTTTTTGTATAAATTATCATTATGTTACCCTCAATATCCAATTTTCAAAAATTACTATAATTTTAATTAATATTATGTCATATCAAATAATTATTGATCTAGATAAATAGAGTCAAGTTATGTTAAATACATCATTCAATATAGTATGTCACTAGTATCATCTTAATCAATTTTTTATTATTGAAGGATTTGGAAGTATTTGTGATGTGTATATGAAGTTCATTCCTCAAAAACTATATCCACTAGCACAATATTTTGTACCACATTCTACCATAGTTATATTTTGAGGCTTGTATGTTGGAAGATAAATAAGGCTACACACAAAGAAAAATCTATTCAAGTTGCAAAGGTGGACTTCAATAACATGAAAAGTTAGGGTCAACATTATGCTCATAGAGATCACTTCACAATATATTATGAATTTTTTGATGACTAGGTCAAATTATTGCACTATGAACCAACAATAGGAAGCATGTGAAAGTGTACTAGGACCAACTAATTTTTTTTCGTAAAGAATAGCATCATCCAACTCTTGGAGTAGCATGTTGGATCTTGGTTTAAGCCTTTTACATGTTTGGTCTAAAGTATGCATGTGGCAAACGTGTGAATGTTGTAACTAAGTTATAACATGAGTTGTGATTATATATAACATAGGGATGCATAAGTGTAATTGGATTCATTTAAAGAGTAATTCTTGCTAGTAGAAGTAATAACCATGGCAAAAGTTATGTAAGTTGTCAACTAAATTTTAGGTTAAGTGGGCAAAATCAATTGAAGGTCTCATGCACTTTGAGAGGTTTGTCAAAAGTTGATTAGATCAAGGTGATGCTAAAGCTTCATCCTTGAAGATCTGCATATCATATCTTTCATGTACTATTATTGTATTTAAGATTGGTACCTCATGATTATAGTTGGTGTTCACTTCTTAGACTCGGGGATTGGTGTCTCCTATGGGTTGATGCATACAAAATATTATAAGTTTATTATTTAGTTTATGAGGCTAGATTTGCATATTAGATCCAAGAAGCTTTTCTCACCATGGTTTTCCCCTTAAGTTTCTACATAAATCTAGTATTATTTTGTGTTGATGTCCTCTTATCTTATCTTATCAGTTTCTATGATGTTTGGAGAAGTTATCAAGGGTAATTAATTTGGAATTGGTGTCTACTGATTACCATTCTCTTAGTGTCTACGTGTGATTAATGCACATAATATATGCATTCTATTAAGAAAAATAACCACTATTTCTTTTCTTTTCATTCAAAAGAACTATCTAGATTTCCTTGGATACGACCTTCTATTTATGTCACTTTGTGCAATCTTCCTTTAGTCATAATGTATCTTTGTTCAAGACAAAAATCAAATCCGTGTAGGAGTAACAAGTTATCCTATATTGTCTAACAATGTAAAATTTTATTGGTTATTTTGGATAGTTTAAAAATTTGGATTTATAAGTTTTGAATTTCATAAATACTTTTCCTTTGTAATAAATCTTTGTAAGTAATTTAGAATGATATTTTTGTATTAAAATTTAGCTATTAATGAATTGTAATTGAGTACATTAACTCACACTTTAATTATAATCATTCGCATATTATTACTCATGGATTTGTTTAGGTCAACCCAAGAGTATAGCTAGTAATCCTTAGCTTGACTAAATCCATCCATTGATTATTACCATTTATTTATAATTAGATTAGTAGTAGATCAATAAAATAGATATTTATTTATATATTAATAAATGCATAGAGTAGCATATATCAATATAAGAATGCAAGTAGTTATTAAGAGAATTTAAGTAAGAGGTGTAGAGATGTTATTAAAGCTTAAACTTTATTAAGTTATAACTTTAAAAGTATAGAAATAAATTCATTAGTCAACAATACTAAACTTTAATATATTCTTTCTGTATATCTTAAGATGAATAAGTTATTATTTGAATGCCTCTACAATACTTTGTTTAGATTAAAAATAGAAAGACTTTTTAAATTCACAAGACTAATATAAAAAATAGGATAATAAGGATAGTAATGAGAGAAATGGACTCTTGGGTCAAGGGTAAGATGTAAGCCCTTATCCCTTACCATATTGAAATAATAATTTTTTTATTTATTTTTTTGATTGTTGAACATTGAACTCTGACTTAGTGAAAACTCTAATGATAATATCATAGTTTGTTTTTTTAAATGTAACGGATAAGGGTGGAATTTCATATTAATCTAATGTTGACATGTTCGTATAGTTTCTTGACTAGATGATAGTTCCTTACCATTAAATGGTTAACCATCTCTAAAGTTTATGACTATATATATAAATATTAAATGGATTTGATCTTATATTTTGATTGTTTGATCATGATAACACTTTTTAATCAAAGGAGTGATTAGATGAATATGATATTGAATATTATAATCAAATCTAAGGTAGAAATTTTATTCTAAGATAGAAAATATCTTCTATTATCAAAATATTTGAACCAATTAGATTTAATGAATGAAACTACGTTATTAATGATAATCATTTCTTATCAATTTATAACATGTTAATGATACAATGTTAGTGAATTTATATATCATATAATAACTCATGAATTAGTTTTTAAGTATATCATTTAGAAGATTTAATAATGAATTAGCATTTAATATGTCTTGCATGATATCAGGTTAATTAGATAGATTGATAGTTACCTTTTCTTTTGTACTCTTATACATGTGCCTGTATGAGTTTTATAATCTCAAGATCATGTTTAGAGAAATCTTGTTATTGGTATTCTTATGTACTAATGTGTTTGAAATCAATTTTTATGCTAAATTTAATTATCAAGAAGATAATACTTGTTAGATGTTTCTATTTTCCTATGACTACTTTGTATACTTGTGCATTCAATTCTTGTTTGTTTAAATGGATGGTGCTAAACATAGAGAACCATATAAGGATTGAGTATCACCCTCTATATATCTATCAACAAATGACTTAAAAAGATGCATTGGGAAAAACATGTTTTTATCAAATTTTAATATTATACCATGCTACTACTTTTGATCATTTAGAACTCATACTATTTGTTATATTGTTATATAGTTTGAGGGGAGTGTAAAGATTTGTGGTTGGGTAGATAAGTTCTTCGATGATGCTCTCACCCAATGTGTGCTTGTTGGAGATAGTGTCTCGTGAGTTCCTGTTAGGGTTACCTTAATTTTTGTACTCTTTGTAATTGACCTTTTGATGCTATGTAAAGGAAATTGTTTCCTTATGATAGGGCTTGTCAATGGCTTTTGTACTTAGACATCATGTTTCCATTCTAATATATTTGAACATGTTATTTTAAATGTTTTAGAATAATGCTTATTTTATGCTATATCATTATTTTAATAATATGGAGGTCCTTATAGTTTGAAATTATTATTGTCTCAAAACATTAAAAAATATCAAAATTGACACATTACTAACTCATGTGAATGCACATTGATATATTCAAAGCAATTTCACTTGTATTTGGGTTTGTTTCATGTAAGATAAACAAATTTACCAAATATTTAATATATTTTCAATGTCAGTACATATAAGAGGCATTTTTATAATTTATTATTTTTGTATTTATAATTTAATAACAAGTCATCTAGTGTAAAAATGCTCTAATAATAAGAGGTGGTAGAAAATTTCGATAGAATTTATGATATAAGGACTCATGTTCAACTTTAATATTATTTTATGTGGCATGGAAAGTGACATGTCTACTTCTAAAAATGGTTTACAAATCCAATCACACAGAACTATTTGGACTTTTGTTGATGCTATTTAAATGATTTTTATTTGATAAAAAAATAAATCTCATATAATTAATTACTCCATCTAATAGTAAAAAAATATAAGTATTAGAAAGCCTTCTATTATTCACAACTCCTTTTTAAAAGTAAGATCTACACAATTACAAGTTCTAGAAACGAATGATCCTATTAGATCAAAATAAATAACAATTAGTTCACCATTCATACTTCTTACAAAAGCCTTCTCACTATTAAGCCGTGTGTGTCATACAATTCAATAGAATTAAAAGCTGAATTAATGCACAAAAATATTCCTATAGTATCATATGTCTTTATTATTTTTAAAAGTTGAATATTTGGTTTGATTAAATATATATTTCAGGTTGAGCTAGCCATCCAAAAGTAAAAACATAGAAGGATTCAACATATTATTTAAAAGTTCATATTATTAAATTGATATGATGTAGAATTAGAAATAATCAATCTTTATAAACTTATAACCTTAAATTAATATATAAATATGTCTATTATATCTAATTATCCTCGTGATCACACATAGCAAATAAAACTCCAATTATTTTCTCTTCGACCTATCTTTCTCTAACGTAATCATCCATTCATTATGTTTTATTGCGTTAACATAAAGAAGTTTATCCTACAAATATACATTTACAATCTATTAAGTTTCGATATGTTAGATTCTTTGTAATTCTAATTTTTTCCACGATAAAAAAAATGAAGAGCGCGGGAACCATGTGAGCGCGGGAACAACATGCGAGAATTTTATACCAAACTTGGTCGCCCATCCCCGTGCAAATTACGGAAGAGGAAAGTCATTTATAACCAAAGACAAATATACTTGTGGGCCATATCACCTTTGCCAATGTTTCTCATGTTTTAATGTGAAACCCAAAGAAGTGTTACTTCTGAATAACCCAAAGAAGTGTTACTTCTGAAAGCAGACACGGATAAAATGCCGCGTCCACCACATCCATGAAAGTTTCTATATCTATGTTTTTCAAATAGATTTGGAGAAAACTCTCAATTCAGAAAAACGTCGGAATAAACATTCTAAGAAACGTCACTATTGTTTATGAGTATAGGTAAGGTCAAGCGCTATAGTCATGTGCATTACCACCGTAATAATCGCACTGAGATAACGTGCATACAACCATATTTTCAAACGGCGGGGTGAAGATTCCCCCTTCGCTACAGATTTTGCACATTATGATTTTGTATATAACAGAGCCCAAAGCCATAGCATGTAATACAACCATTGCAGGTTTTCTCCTATCCAAAATGGCGAGCAGACAAGCCTTACAGCCATTGTTTCTTCTTCTTGCTGTCTTTTTCATCAAGTTAGTAATGGTGGAATCAATAAGAACCACCTTCAATATGACTAAGGCTGAGAATAGTGATAAATATCATGTTGAGAAGCCCGAGCTTGTAGTTCAAATGGTAGAAAGGTAATCATTTCTCCTTTCAGATGATTTAGACATTTTACAGAATTTATTTATGGTAGTATAGAAATGAAATCCAATATCTTAATGAATTTAGTACATTAGTATGAAATCTTAAATGACAAGGTTTATTATAAATGTTCTATTTATTCTTATGCTGTTCCTCGATGTTTTCTTCACTGTAATTTCTATAATACTATTCTTGTAACTGTAGTTGGCATGCAGCAGTTATAGAACAAATTTCTATCACTCATATCATCATGCCATTGGATAATTAACAATTGTCGTCGTTGAGACAGATTCAATGAAAGAAAATTCACTACAGAAAAGATATTTAAGTCAGTTCAATTAAGAGAATTTCAAAGTCCTAGCATTTTTTTATAGCTAGCATATATTACAGACAGTTGAGATTATTTACTTCAAGAACTATTGTGCAGGAGTTTAAATAATTCGAAAAGAAAGCTGAGCTCGTGCGAAACGGGGAACCCCATCGATGACTGTTGGCGTTGTGATCCTAACTGGGTTAACAACCGAAAGAGACTGGCTGATTGTGCCATCGGATTTGGCAAAAACGCCATTGGAGGTAAGAATTGCAGATTTTATATAGTTACAGATCCAAACGACGATGACCCGGTCAATCCTCGACCTGGCACTCTGCGGCACGCTGTTATTTAAACCGAACCTCTGTGGATTAATTTCCAAAGAGATATGGTTATTCAGCTCAAGGAGGAGCTTATCATGAACAGTTATAAGACTATTGATGGTAGAGGTGCCAATGTTCATATAGCAAATGGAGCTTGCATTACAATTCAGTATGTGACCAATATTATCATTCATGGAGTTCATATCCACGACTGTAAACCTGCGGGAAATACAAATGTTAGGAGCTCCCCGACACATTATGGGTTTAGAACCAAGAGTGATGGAGATGGGATTTCCATCTTTGGATCAAGCGCAATTTGGGTTGACCACTGTTCATTGTCAAGTTGCGCAGATGGATTGATCGACGCCATCATGGGTTCCACTGCTATAACCATTTCAAACAGCTTTTTCACTCACCATGACAAGGTGCTCAAAACTGCTTTTCTGGTCTACCATAAATATACTTTTCTTTGAAATTAGGTTTCACAATTGTATTTTTTATCCGAGGATTTTAGGGTAGGGTATTAAAAGCCTATTACTTGACTTGAACAAAAAAAATGTGAGTATTTATTAAATTGTCGATAGAACGCTATTTCTCAAGTCTAATATTTATTGGCTTTTTCTAGGTGATGCTCCTAGGACACAGCGACGCCTACACCGAGGATGTCAAAATGCAAGTAACAGTTGCTTTCAACCACTTTGGAGAAGGGCTTGTTCAACGCATGCCCAGGTGTGAATAGAATTTTGTAACAAACTGTATTCCTTGCACAAAGACCACGAATATACAACTTGCTGAAGTTTATTTGCTCAAGTCTTTAAGATATTAACGTTATGATGCAGATGTCGACATGGATAATTTCATGTGGTGAACAATGATTACACCCACTGGGAAATGTATGCAATCGGGGGAAGTGCAAACCCCACCATTAATAGCCAAGGCAACAGATTCCTTGCTTCTGATTATCGATTCCACAAGGAGGTAAAAGACCTGTACAACTCATGTCTCTTATATCTTTGGTATTCAACGGTTGTAGTATAGTTATAGTATGGGTAATGTGCAGGTTACAAAGCACCAAGATTCAACAGAAGGCAACTGGAGATCAGTGGGAGATCTTATGTTAAATGGGGCATTCTTCACAGCATCAGGGGCTAAAGAATCCTCAAGCTATGCCAAAGCTTTGAGTATGGTGGCAAGACCTTCCTCTATTGTGGGCTCTATCACTGCAGGTTTGGGTGTTCTCACCTGCAGAAAAGCTTCCAGCTGTTAGACCAAATGCGTGCATTATAGATAAATTCTTAGGAATCCCTCAATTCTGTTACTTTGCAAGCATGAGCACACGGAATGAGGCTTCTTAGTTATTTTAGTTTTGTTTGCCAAGACTCTCTTGTCATCTTTCACTAAAGACGAATATATGGAAAATATCGAATAATATTTTTTTCAAATTTGAAGCGTAGTGGTAGAACGTCAAGCAAGTGTTTGTTTATATTATCTTGATTCTCACTTAAAAACATTTCTTAGGTAAATCTCACAAGAACTGCAATATATAGATAGGAAATAGTTGAATTTATGTTCATACCAGTAATTCAAAAAACTAATTTATGCAAATGTTTCTTGAAACTATGAACACACCGGGTGTAATTGCATATGACGCAACTAAATATATTCACTTGCATAGGGAATTATTAACCTTTTAAGTTAATTATGTGATTGTAGATTAATTTTATATTATACATGTCTAATTTGTAACTCTAGACCTTATCTATCACAATATATACTTTTTCTCTTTGATTTGCTAGATTCTATACTACTCATTGATTATTAAGGACTTGGTATATTTATAACTACATCATAAAGATAGTGAAATAATCAATGGTCATGTAAATAATTATTCATCTTGGATATTATTACACTTACTTAAGTTTACTTAGGAAATGCATTTCATAGTAGTTTGGGTATGAGACACTTGGGTGTTTGTGCCACATTGGGATAGTGTGTGTAGGAGAAATTCCACCTTTTATGGTGTTGATCTTGTTGTTACACTCTACATTCAGTGGGTGATCCACCTCATGTGGACTATTATATTATTTCTCCTACCTACCCACACCTATTTCCTACCTACCCTTGTTTCTTATTGAGCCACATGTCATGTTTGTGTGCTCACATATCCCTAGCCTTGCCTAAATAAGCAAGCTCATCTACATTGTATGTAATTTTTGATATTATTGATCATTTTCTATTGATGAGAATACAGTTTATTCTTGTCCTATATTGTGTCTCTATTTTGTACATTTCATTGAGCTCTTGATCTTGGCAAAATATCACATGGTATCAGAGCCATTGGGGCTTCATTGATTCATCTTGAAGAGGCATTATTGCGACGTCAAGAGGTAGATCTGAGGAGCAACATCTTTTGGAGGTGTCCTAGACCAGATCTGACCCTGCCATTGCGTCCAGAAGGTCATTTCCATGAATTTTGGTTATAAAGTCGGCCTATTTTGGTGAGAAATTTTTTTTTGCCAATTTTGCTATTATTGTATGAATTTTTTTAAAAAATTAGTTTTTTTTGAAAAAAAAAAAATTCATCAAAAAATTTTCGAAAAAAAAAAAAAAAAAATTCGTCAAAATTTTTCGTAAAAGAAAATAATTCAAAAAAAAAAACAAAAAAAAAAAGTCTTTTTTGGATTGTTTGGGGGTCCGCGGACCCCCCGTACCCTGCATGTCCCGCAGCTTGTAGGTTGACCGTACCGCGCAGCAGGCGCTGAAGACTGTGCTGCTGCCTCGTTCTGCACGCCGCCGCAGAACGTCCCGCCGGTCGCACAGGACTTCGCTGGCCGCCTTGCTCCCACCGCCGGCCCGCTCAGCTCCCACCGTCGGCCACCTCGGCTCCCGTCCTGCCACCGGCCGCCTTGGCTTCCGGCCCGCCTTGGCTTCCGGCCTGCCTTGGCTTCTGGCCCACCTCCGGCGACTCCGGCAGCCTGCTCCTACCTCCGGCAACGCCATCCTCCTGTCGGCGGTTACAAAACCGATGGATCTGCACCAGCCACGTGGCAGGTAGCCACTGGCCCGCAGTCGACCTCCGTACACAATCACCGCACCACGTCATCCGTACGACCTGCACAGTCATCTGCCACATCAACCTGATCGTATAGTACGGATGCCACGCAGAGGGATGACATTTTCGCGACGGCCAGACGGGCGTCAAATTTAACCCTACAATTTGTTGATGTCAACATTTTTCAAAAATTTTGTAGGCCCCTCTCATTGAGCTTTTTGATTTTGCAGTTCAACTTCAAATGGCCATAACTTGCTCATTTTTGCTCCTTTTTGGGTGCAATTTGTTTTGAAATGGGATAGAATTTCATGTACTTTCATGTGGTGGAATTATTTTCTGATTTTGATGGACATATTTTTGATAACTCTCAATTTTTGGTGACTATACTTGTCCAATCCCCGTTTCTGCAACTTCCAGGTCTCCGTTCGGGCTCATACGAACTCCTTTTCAGGTGCTATTTTTTTTGAAAGTGCGTTATTTTTTGTCTACTCTCAGAATATGCTATTAGTTTGCAGCAATTGTGGGTATAAATTTTGCTTTCATCATATGGTCTTATTTGGCCAATTTGGCATTTGTATTGCATAGATCTATCTTCTGATCTTTTGCTTTGTAGTTCTCAGCCTATTGGGGTAGTTGTAAAACAAAATCAGAAGTCCACCTTGCCATTGTTTGCAAGTGGCCTATTGTACACGCACTACATATAAAGTGCCAAAACCATCATTTTTGGGGGGGTACTTTGATTGAGTGAATTTGGGGGGGTGTCTCTTGTGCTTTTGTGCTCTTGTGTTCCTTCCTTTTTTCTGCCATGGGTTCTTCTAAGTTTCTTCTCTTAACTCCTCATAATTATGCTACTTGGAAAATTGATGCATGGAGTAAACTTATGGAAAAAGGACTCACTCATTACATTGATGGAACTATTGTTGCTCCTGCTGATCCTAAGGTTGATCCAGTTGGTCACTTGGATTGGCTCACTAAAAATATCATGGCAATTGGTACCTTAAGAAAGTATGTATCAAAGGATCTCATTTTTCATATTGAGAAATGTACTCTAATCAAAGATGCTTGGAAAAAGTTTCAAGACTTGTATGGCCAAGTTGATGAGATTAGGGGATATCAAATTGATAGTGATCTCACCATGTTAGATCCCAAGAAATTTGATACTATACAAGATTATGTCACTAAGGCAAATGAGTTGAGGGCACAACTCAAAGATTGTGGCATTGATAAGAAGGATACTCAATTGATATTCAACTTGATAGGCAAGCTTCCACAAGAATATGCAGCATTGGTTTCTAGTTTCCAAACCCATAAGATGACAATGGGTTCAAACTACATAATGCCTACATTTGATGCTTTCAATGAAATGTTGATGATGGAACAAACTAAGTTGATAAGCATGGGCATTCTTAAGGCTTCTAAGTCTCAAGCATTAGTGACAAATCAAGGGAACAAAGGAAATCAAGGAAATGACAACTCAAACAAGAAGAAATGGCAATCAAAGCCTAAAGAAAAAGCACCATCTTCTCCACAACAAGGAGATTCATCCTCTTCCAAGAGAGATAATTCACCAAAGAGGGAGAGACCTACTTGTGCTTATTGTAAAAAGATTGGTCATGAGGAGCATCGTTGCCATTCTAAGAAGATTGATGAGCTCACACATATCATCAAAAAGCATAACATTGATTTGCCTAAAGTCTACAAGAAGGATGATTCATCAACTTCCACTTCCTCACATTCAAAAGGAAAAGGGCAAGCATTCATGGCTTCTACAAGTGGGAAGACTCACTCTTTTGGAACAAGAAAAGGAAAAGCTCTATGTGCTACTATTAGTCATAATTCAGAGAGATGGCTTCTAGATTCAGGGGCTTCTCATCATATGGCATCTTTGCAGTCTTTGTTCTCTACAATTGAGCTTTGCACCATGCCACAGATTTTGATGGGCAATCATACATACATGGATGTGATTGGGAAAGGATCTATTGACATTGGGGATAACTCCTTCAATGATGTGTTGTGTGTACCCCACTTGACAAACAATCTCCTTTCTATCTATCAAATCACACATGGCGCAACTAAGAGAGTTGTGGAGTTCACACCTGACTCAGTTTTCATTAGAGACTTGGAGACTAGAGCTATCATTGCGACTGGGGTGGTTGATCATGCATCTCAGTTATACTCCTTTTCAGATTTTGTTGATGATGATGATTTCACATTTAATGATTCTACACATGATGATCACACTTCTTGTGATGGTTCAGTTTTTGAGGAGAACTTTGGCCACTTGAACATGGGGATTCTCACATGTAACCCCGTTCTTGAGCCTTGTATTACATCTCCTCATATTGATATCACATCACCTATTGCACCTAATGATGCAGATAGTGTGATAGTTTTGCCTTCATGTGATTCAGTGCAGCAGGATATTCATTGTCTTCCAGCTTCAGATTCATGGGATGGTTACTTGACAGACATTGCAGGTTTATTTGTGGAATCCTACATTGCAGATTTGGGAGACATCATTGATGACATTCATCTTCTCTTTGATGAAGGTGATCCTTCTTTGATTGTTGCGAGGGCACACTCTGACCCTCTTGTTCATTCTCTACATGATCATTCTTTCAAGGTTGACATGATTGTGGATACTTATGTACAGCAGTTGGAGGAGGTCTCTTTATGTTTTGAGGAGACATGTGAGTCTTTGGGACATGTTCTACATCCATCTCCACTAGATCTTGGAGTGCCTTTTTCAGTAGTGTGGCACAATTTACCACCTTTGGAGGGGGTATCTTTCAGCATCAACATGGGGACACTTGAGCAGTTTTCAGAGATTCCATTCATCATGAGTTTTCTTCATACATCTTCCCTTCATGATTGGGGAGACTTCATGGATACACCTTTGGTTTTGTTTCTTCCTAAGGGGAGGAATGTTGTTCGATGTTTGTGGAGCAGTTTCTTCATACATCGAGCTTCTATCATTGGTGCATATTCCACATTAATGAGGGGCTTCCTAGCTTCTCTTCTTCTCTCATACGGGGGGGACTTTTTCCTCACATGGGGTTTTGTTCCTCACATTCTTCTATGAGAGTTCTCTTGTATGTTTTCATCTCTCTTTTGGGGGAGGGCTTTTTCCGATTGGGTTTTTCTCTTTTTCCCCACTTTGTGAGAGTTTTCATTGCATTGGTTTTCATGCATTTGCATTTGTACATGGGTACCTAACATGGACTAGTAGCCGGGACCCATCTTGCATTGCTTAGTTGCATTGTAGACTTAAGTGCATTCCCCTAAGTTGCACTTAAGGGGGGGTGTTGGTGTAAATAATTACTCATCTTGGATATTATTACACTTACTTAAGTTTACTTAGGAAATGCATTTCATAGTAGTTTGGGTATGAGACACTTGGGTGTTTGTGCCACATTGGGATAGTGTGTGTAGGAGAAATTCCACCTTTTATGGTGTTGATCTTGTTGTTACACTCCACATTCAGTGGGTGCTCCACCTCATGTGGACAATTATATTATTTCTCCTACCTACCCACACCTATTTCCTACCTACCCTTATTTTTTATTGAGCCACATGTCATGTTTGTGTGCTCACATATCCCAAGCCTTGCCTATATAAGCAAGCTCATCTACATTGTATGTAATTTTTGATATTATTGATCATTTTCTATTGATGAGAATACAGTTTATTCTTGTCCTATATTCTGTCTCTATTTTGTACATTTCATTGAGCTCTTGATCTTGGCAAAATCTCACAATAACTACATCATAAAGATAGTGAAATAATCAATGGTCATGTTCTCCTACTCCCTTAATTAGAATAGTTTTTTGATTGTGATAAAGATACTTAGATGTTGATTTTGATACAATAATTTTATTCTATTTAAAGTTCCAAATGAAAATGTTCGTAAGTTCATTCTATATATGAATAAGTCAATGATTGCTTAATGGTCAATTAATGTCTTTAAATTTGAAGCCATGCTAGATAATTCCATGTTTTACAAACTCAACTCCCAATGACTATGAGGAAAGAGGAGAATTTTAAAATTTGAAAAAAATTTAATTTTCCTTAAAATTGAAGCCAAGAAAGATCAATCCTCAATGCTACAAAAATGGTCCGTTGTAAAAAGATATATAATACAATGATCATGGGTAAATGTATGCAAATATAGGACAAAAAATAATGGGAATGCATGAATATAAATATAGGTAGGATATAGATAAGAATGGATATATATTGATGTATGGAAATAGGAGTAGGAGAACATAGATTGAAATTAGGGAAGGTGCCAAACTTATTAAAAATGGTTTTTGCATGCCAAAAATATTTTTTCTTTCTAGTGATTGAAAAATGAGTTTCTAATGCAAAATTTAAAATGGCTCCTATAAAATTTTTTAAATTTTAACATTTGATTTCTAATTTATTCCTCCAAGCTTTGATATTTTTGAAAAAAAGGTCAATTGTGACTTTATCCAACCTTTTGGATGCTTTGGAAATGTTGAAAATTCTGCCAAAATTACCTAAATGCTACAATCACGCAAACCTCCCAAGAATATAACTATGCAAAGTAGATTATAGGGATGCTTATTCTTTTGTTAAGTTGTACTTATTATTAGGGCTATGCAAGGATGTAGGAGAAGAGAATACTTGGTTTTTTAATATTATAGCTATCAGTTAGTCTCAAATCTATAAAAACAAGATATTAAAATTAACTGTACTAGACAACAAGTTCCAATACCATGTTAGATTCTTTGGGAAGTGATAATCAGGCTAGAATCTCATGTCTGACCTAGATCATGTGCAACTATATTTAATAGATAATCGAATATCAAATAGTAGAGCCAAAATCTGAAATGAAAGAACAATATAGACAATGCAAGAGAACTTGAGAATACTCTTGATACGCTCACCGAGCTACCAATAGGTGCATTAACTCCTACTACCCATAAAATATGGGAAGTTTTACCTACTTGATAAATGTCAAAATATGTATCATAACCTCCTTAAGTGAAGATAGAAAAGAAGTTATAATTAGTGGCATAAAAGCCAAAAGAGGGTGAGAAAATTAATTACCCTATAACCTACTAAAGGTAAGAACAAACTAGTGGTTATGGAAGGAGGCACAACAAGCCAAAAGAGGGTGTGTGACTCAATTACTCATGTGTTAGAAAGTGGTACATGTAGATTATGTATTTTTCCATGTTTATTCACATTAACCACTCCTAATAAACCAAAGAAAGATTAAATAATATTTGTAGGAAAAAGAATAACCCCTAACAACTACTATGTGGTAAAAGGCAACGTTTCATTAGCATATAAATTGAAGAAATACTTATATGGTGTCCAATGATCTCCAAAATTATGGTTTCAAAAGTTTAATTCATATGCTTTGTATTATAATCTAGTGTATTTCCTAATTATGTTGGTTGCCTATATAGTTGGTCAGATATTGGACTTTGGTTTTGGTGGGGTTGGTTTTATGTACTAGATGGTAGTCATCGGGGTGCCGATAATTGTTTCTTTTTTCCCCTATTTTTTGTGTTATGTTGTTTATAGACTTTACTTTCTACTATATTGGGTGTTGGGCCCCTTAGAAACTATTTAATTATTAAAAATAAAACTTTATGATGGTAATCAATCTCTTTTTATCAATTTATGCATAGATCATTTGTTGATATTTGGTAACAATGAATGGATGATTAGAGATACGGTATATAAAATTTCATTACATTTCAACATAAACAATTAGGGGTTCCTATATGCATCCTAGGCATTGAAAAGAGAGAGAAATAAGAAATGTTTGATTGGGATAGACTAAGTATGTTGAGTTTCTGTTGTAATATTTTAGTATGCAGAATTATATACTACTAAATGTTTCTATTTTTTTGGGTACTAAGTTATTAGTTAAGTAATATATACGTCTTCCCCATTAAATGTAGAGTATATATTGCATGTTCCTTACACTAGTCTACTTCGTATTCTAATTTATGTTATATTTTACATAAAGCTAGACATTGGGGATGTAATGCGAGCCTTGGGGTTATTATATGGCTAATATTGGCATAGAGCATTGAACAACAATTAAGAGAGACTTAAGGTGAATGCAGAACACTATAAATTATTATATCTTCTACTATGGTTATTACTCACAAGGGATTGTTGACTTAGATTTGACAGGAGATGTAGATCATAAAATATCTACTAGTGGCTATTTCTTTCGCCTATTTAGTGTTTCCATTACTTGAATGAGCAAGTGATGGGTTGTAGTCATTTATCCATTGTAGAGGTATAGTACATGACAATTAGTAATGCCTGTAAGGAGGCGAGTCGGTTTTAGAGTTTTTGTTGAATTGTTGGCCTTATTCAAGCAGTAATTTAAATTCAATGTGAGAGTCAAGGTGTCATTAGCTTGGCCAAAACCCAATTTTGTATTTGAAATAAGTGGGAGAATTCTAGAAAACCATTGTCTCAACCATATTTTGTTCATATCTAATTATTTAATAATTAAATTTTACATGTATTTTTGTTATCACTGTTAGTGTGTGGTATGTTTCTACTATAATATTCATGTTAGACTTGTACCATCCACTTAGAATTGGACAAGATCTCACCTTATAGTTCTATATCAAAGGTAAAATCAGCTAAATTATGCAAGTTGCTTGGAAAAGAGGGGTATATTAACTTGAATGGCCTTCCTAAACATCCTTAATTTTGAACTTTTACCAAATAAGGGAGTACCAACAATCAAAATTTGACTACTTGAGAATCATAATTATTTCGTTGTGCATGCTTGCCTTCCATCCCCAACTAATAACTATACGCAGATTGGAGGACGTGCATGAATTTACTCATGAGATTTCATGGTCTACATTATCGTCACGCACGGAGTGCATTGGACTACTATTTTTATTCCTTTAATTCTTCTAAGCATACTTTAATCAAGATTTTATTTGCTTTTGGAAATGACGTTGTACTAGCCTTCTAGCTTACAAATAATGTAATGGCCCCATGCAAATTCGTGTGGCTGCAAAAACTTTTCTTTTTATTTAAAAACTACATTTAGATTTGTGATATGAAAATAATTTTAGTTGATGAGGGATGGAGGAGACCACCAACTATACGGAAATGTGGATCCCATGTCCCACAACGAAGTCAAAAGCTATGTGTGCTATATGGAGTTCGTTCTGATCTTTTATCATCGAACAACATAGAAAAAACAACCATGCGAAACAGATTGTTGTAAAATCCATGTGCGTTTTCTTCTACACACGAGAAATTTGTTATTTGTGAAAAAGCATGGAGATACTCTTCAAGTGTGCACACATAACATCGAGAGTCAGCCTTAATTAAAGTTTGACGTAGATGGTCAGTGTCTCATACCCATCTTCACTATGACCAGTTGAATTGTTGCAAAGCATGTTGTGAGGTCAATATTAAGCTTCTTTGTATTTACCAAATTTAAAGAATATAAAATAGAGTTGGATTTAGTATAGTTGGCGCGTTATATTTTATGGAGGTTGTAGAGGAGCTAGTGATGCTTGGTAGAATATCAGTCCAATGGTAGTAATGGGACTGCTTTTTCTACGTGAGACGCATGATATCCTTGTAGTTCTTGGGCTACCTTAGAGATCTGGAGGTGGCAAGAGGTTCTCGTTGAATTGGCCTTGAAAATGTAATAGGCTATTCAGTTATATATGGACTGGGTATGGCAATGGAACCTCTATACTATCAGGGTCAGTCGGTTTGAGATCTATGGAAAGATTTCACTAGAAGCAAAATAGTAGGCATGAAGGATGAATACTGGGTTGTCTTAGATAGGAAATATTTCTCATTGATGTCAAAGTGGGAGAAAGGAAGCCAAAATTCTACACCATTTGGGGAAGAAAGGATTGACACACACACACACACACCGAGAGAGAGAGAGAGAGAGAGAGAGAGAGAGAGAGAGAGAGAGAGAGAGAGAGAGAGAGAATGAAAGTCGAATTACAATGGAAGCAAATTTTCTACACAAGGGGAGCCCCTAATTTCCATTACAAGGAGTATTTTATTAGTAGCATTTTTGGTGTTTGGAACCAATGACAAAGGAGGAGATTGTTGAAATTTATATTTTCATTAATGTCAAAGGAGGTAGTTAAGGTTTTTGTATAAATTATCATTATGTCACTCTCAATATCTAGTTTTCAAAAATTACAATAATTTTAATTAATATTATGTCATATCAAATAATTATTGATCTAGATAAATAGAGTCAAGTTATGTTAAATACATCATTCAATATAGTATGTCACTAGTATCATTTTAATCAATTTTTATTGTTGAAGGATTTGGAAGTATTTGTGATGTGTATATGAAGTTCATTCCTCAAAAACTATATCCACTACCACAATATTTTATACCACATTCTACCATAGTTATATTTTGAGGCTTGTATGTTGGAAGATAAATAAGGCTACCCACAAAGACAAATCTATTCAAGTTGCAAAGGTGGACTTCAATAACATGAAAAGTTAGGGTCAACATTATGCTCATAGAGATCACTTCACAATATATTATGACTTTTTTTATGAATGGGTCAAATTATTGCACGATGAACCAACTATAGGAAGCATGTGAAATTGTACTAGGACCAACTAATTGTTTTTTGTAAAGAATAGCATCATCCAACTCTTGGAGTAGCATGTCGGATCTTGGTTTAAGCCTTTTATATGTTTGGTCTAAAGTATGCATGTGGCAAATGTGTGAATTTTATAAATAAGTTATAAGATGAGTTGTGATTATATATAATGTAGGGATGCATAAGTGTAATTGGATTCATTTAAAGAGTAATTCTTGCTAGTAGAACTAATAACCATTGCAAAAGTTATGTAAGTTGTCAACTAAATTTTAGGTTAAGTGGGAAAAATCAATTGAAGGTCTCATGCACTTTGAGAGGGTTGTCAAAAGTTGATTAGATCAAGGTGACGCTAAAGCTTCATCCTTGAAGATCTGCATATCATATCTTTCATCTACTATTATTGTATTTAAGGTTGGCGCCTCATGATTATAGTTGGTGTTCACTTCTTAGACTCGGGGATTGGTGTCTCCTATGGGTTGATGCATACAAAATATTGTAAGTTTATTATTTAGTTTATGAGGCTAGATTTGCATATTAGATCCAAGAAGCTTTTCTCACCATGGTTTTCCCCTTAAGTATCTACATAAATCTAGTATTATTTTGTGTTGATGTCCTCTTATCATATCTTATCAGTTTCTATTATGTTTGGAGAAGTTATCAAGGGTAATTAATTTGGAATTGGTGTCTACTGATTACCATTCTCTTAGTGTCTACGTGTGATTAACGCACATAATATATGCATTCTATTAAGAACAATAACCACTATTTCTTTTATTTTCATTCAAAAGAACTATCTAGATTTCCTTGGATACAACCTTCTATTTATGTCACTTTGTGCAGTATTCCTTTATTCATAATGTATCTTTGTTCAAGACAAAATTCAAATCTGTGTAGCAGTAACAATTTATCCTATATTGTCTAGCAATGTAAAAGTTTATTGGTTATTTTGGATAGTTTAAAAATTTGGATTTATATGTTTAGAATTTCTTAAATACTTTTCCTTTGTAATAAATCTTTTTAAGTAATTTAGAATGATATTTTGTATTAAAATTTAGCTATTAATGAATTGTAATTGAATACATTAACTCACACTTTAATTATAATCATTAGCATATTATTACTCATGGATTTGTTTAGGTCAACCCAAGAGTATAGCCAGTAATCCTTAGCTTGACTAAATCCATCCATTGATTATTACCATTTATTTATAATTAGATTAGTAGTAGATCAATAAAATAGATATTTATTTATATATTAATAAATGCATAGAGTAGCATTATCAATATAAGAATGCAAGTAGTTATTAAGAGAATTTAAGTAAGAGGTGTAGAGATGTTATTAAAGCTTAAACTTTATTAAGTTATTAAAGCTTTTTTGGTCTTCCATAAATATACTTTTCTTTGAAATTAGGTTTCACAATTGTATTTTTTATCCAAGGATTTTGGGGTAGGGTATTAAAAGCCTATTACTTGACTCGAATGAAAAAAATGTGAGTATTTATTAAATTGTCGATAGAACGCTATTTCTCAAGTCTAATATTTATTGGCTTTTTCCAGGTGATGCTCCTAGGACACAGCGATGCCTACATCGAGGACGTCAAAATGCAAGTAACAGTTGCTTTCAACCACTTTGGAGAAGGGCTTGTTCAACGTATGCCCAGGTGTGAATAGAATTTAGTAAGAAACTGTATTCCTTGCACAAAGGCCACGAATATACAACTTGCTGAAGTTTATTTGCTCAAGTATTTAAGATATTAATGTTATGATGCAGATGTCGACATGGATACTTTCATGTGGTGAACAATGATTACACCCACTAGGAAATGTATGCAATCGGGGGATGTGCAAACCCCACCATTAGCAGCCAAGGCAATAGATTCCTTGCTCCTGATTATCGATTCCACAAGGAGGTAAAAGACCTGTACAACTCATGTCTCTTATATCTTTAGTATTCAACGGTTGTACTATAGTTATAGTATGGGTAATGTGTAGGTTACAAAGCACCAAGATTCAACAAAAGGCAACTGGAGATCAGTGGGAGATCTTATGTTAAATGGGGCATTCTTCACAGCGTCGGAGGCTAAAGAATCCTCAAGCTATGCCAAAGCTTCGAGTATGGCGGCAAGACCTTCCTCTATTGTGGGCTCTATCACTGTAAGTTCGGGTGTTCTCACCTGCAGAAAAGGTTCCAGCTGTTAGACCAAATGCGTGCATTATAGACAAATTCGTAGGAATCCCTCAATTTTCTTACTTTGCAAGCATGAGCACACGGAATGAGGCTTCTTAGTTATTTTAGTTTTGTTTGCCGAGACTCTCTTGTCATCTTTCACTAAAGACGAATATATGGAAAATATTGAATAATATTTTTCTCAAATTTGAAGCGTAGTGGTAGAACGTCAAGCCAGTGTTTGTTTATATTATCTCGATTGTCACTTAAAAACATTTCTTAGGTAAATCTCACAAGAACTGCAATATATAGATAGGAATTAGTTGAATTTATGTTCATACTAGTAATTCGAAAAACTAATTTATGCAAATGTTTCTTGAAACTATGAACACCCCTGGTGTAATTGCATATGACGCAACTAAATATATTCACTTGCATGGGGAATTATTAACCTTTTAAGTTAATTATGTGATTGTAGATTAATTTTATATTATACATGTCTAATTAGTAACTCTACACCTTATCTATCACAATATATACTTTTTCTCTTTGATTTGCTAGATTCTATACTCCTCATTGATTATTAAGGACTTCGTATATTTATAACTACATCATAATGATAGTGAAATAATCAATGGTCATGTTCTCCTACTCCCTTAATTAGAATAGTTTTTTGATTGTGTTAAAGATACTCAGATGTTGATTTTGATACAATATTTTTATTCCATTTAAAGTTCCAAATGAAAATGTTCATAAGCTCATTCTAGATATGAATAAGTCAATGATTGCTTAATGGTCAATTAATGTCTTTAAATTTGAAGCCATGCTAGATAATTCCTTGTTTTACAAACTCAACTCCCAATGACTTTGAGGAAAGAGGAGACTTTTAAAATTTGAAACAAATTTATTTTTCCTTAAAATTCAAGCCAAGCAAGATCAATCCTCAATGCTACAAAAATGGTCCGTTGTAAAAAGATATATAATACAATGATCATGGGTAAATGTATGCAAATATAGGACAAAAAATAATGGGAATGCATGAATACAAATATAGGTAGGATATAGATAATAATGGATATATATTGATGTATGGAAATAGGAGTAGGAGAACATAGATTGAAATTAGGGAAGGTGCCAAACTTATTAAAAATGGTTTTTGCATGCCAAAAATATTTTTTCTTTCTAGTGACTGAAAAATGAGTTTCTAATGCAAAATTTAAAATGGCTCCTGTAACAGTTTTTAAATTTTAACATTTGATTTCTAATTTTGTCCTCCAAGCTTTGATGTTTTTGAAAAAAAAGTCAATTGTGACTTTATCCAACCTTTTGGATGCTTTGGAAATGTTGAAAATTCTACCAAAATTACCTAAATGCTACAATCACGCAAACCTCCCAAGAATATAACTATGCAAAGTAGATTATAGGGATGCTTATTCTTTTGTTAAGTTGTACTTATTATTAGGGCTATGCAAGGATGTAGGAGAAGAGAATAATTGGTTTTTTAATATTATAGCTATCAGTTAGTCTCAAATATATAAAAACCAGATATTAAAATTAACTGTACTAGACAACAAGTTCCAATACCATGTTAGATTCTTTGGGAAGTGATAATCGGGCTAGAACCTCATGTCTGACCTAGATCATGTGCAACTACAGTTAATAGATAATCAAATATCAAATAGCAGACCCAAAATCTGAAATGAAAGAACAATATAGACAATGAAAGAGAACTTGAGAATACTCTTGATACGCTAACCAAGCTACCAATAGGTGCATTAACTCCTACTACCCATAAAATATGGGAAGTTTTACCTACTTGATAAATGTCAAAATATGTAGCATAACCTCCTTAAGTGAAGATAGAAAAGAAGTTATAATTAGTGGCATAAAAGCCAAAAGAGGGTGAGAAAATTAATTACCCTATAACCTTCTAAAGGTAAGAACAATCTAGTGGTTATGGAAGGAGGCACAACAAGGCAAAAGAGGGTGTGTGACTAAATTACTCATGTGTTAGAAAGTGGTACATGTAGATTATGTATTTTTCCATGTTTATTCACATTAACCACTTCTAATAAACTAAAGAAAGATTAAATTATATTTGTAGGAAAAAGAATAACCCCTAACAACTACTATGTGGTAAAAGGCAAGGTTTCATTAGCATATAAATTGAAGCAATACTTATATGGTGTCCAATGATCTCCAAAATTATGGTTTCAAAAGTTTAATTCATATGCTTTGTATTATAATCTAGTGTATTTCCTAATTATGTTGGTTGCCTATAAAGTTGGTCAGATATTGGACTTTAGTTTTGGTGGGGTTGGTTTTATGTACTAGATGGTAGTCATCGAGGTGCCAATAATTGTTTCTTTTTTCCCCTATTTTTTGTGTTATGTTGTTTATAGACTTTACTTTCTACTTTACTGGGTGTTGGGCCCCTTAGCAACTATTTAACTATTAAAAATAAAACATTTTGATCTTAATCAATCTCTTTTTATCAATTTATGCATAGATCATTTGTTGATATTTGGTAACAATGAATGGATGATTAGAGATATGGCATACAAAATTATATGCATCCTAGGCATTGAAAAGAGAGAGAAATAAGTATGTTGAGTTTCTGTTGTAATCTTTTAGTATGCAGAATTATATACTAGTACATGTTTCTATTTTTTCGGGTACTAAGTTATTAGTTAAGTATTATATACGTCTTCACCATTAAATGTAGAGTATATATTGCATGTTCCTTACACTAGTCTACTTCGTATTCTAATTTATGTTATATTTTACATAAAGCTAGACATTGGTGATGTAATGGGAGCCTTGGGTTATTATATGGCTAATATTGGCATAGATCATTGAACAACAATTAAGAGAGACTTAAGGTGAATGCAGAATACTATAAATTATTATATCTTCTACTATGGTGATTACTCACAAGGGATTGTTGACTTAGATTTGACAGGAGATGTAGATCATAAAATATCTACTAGTGGCTATTTCTTTAGCCTATTTAGTGTTTCTATTACTTGAATGAGCAAGTGATGGGTTGTAGTCATTTATCCATTGTAAAGGTATAGTACATGACAATTAGTAATGCCTGTAAGGAGGCGAGTTGGTTTTAGAGTTTTTGTTGAATTGTTGGCCTTATTCAAGTAGTAGTTTAAATTCAATGTGAGAGTCAAGGTGTCATTAGCTTTGCCAAAACCCAATTTTTTTTCTATAAATGAAGCATATAGATGCACAATACCATTTTTCTCATCACATGGTGGAGGATAGTGGATGATGATTGAAAATGTTGACTCTTTGGTGATTGTTTTAGATGATTTGATGAAGCATGTAAGCACAAATAACATTAGATGGTGTAATAAATATAATGGCCTCATAGTCCTTAATACTTAGATGCTAATATTCCCTTTATTCTTTTGCAAGGTATTTGAAATAAGTGGGAGGATTCTAGAAAACCATTGTCTCAACCATATTTTGTTCATATCCAATTATTTAATAATTAAATTTTACATGTATTTTTGTTATCACTGTTAGTGTGTGGTATGTCTCTACTATCATATTCGAGTTAGACTTGTACCAGCCACTTAGAATTGGACAAGATCTCACCTTATAGTTCTATATCAAAGGTAAAATCAGCTAAATTATGCAAGTCGCTTGGAAAAGAGGGGTATATTAACTTGAATGGCCTTCCTAAAGGTCCTGAATTTTGAACTTTTACCAAATAAGGGAGTACCAACAATCAAAATTTGACTACTTGAGCATCGTGATTATTTCATTGTGCATGCTTGCCTTCCATCCCCAGCTAATAACTATATGCAGATTGGAGGACGTGCATGAATTTACTCATGAGATTTCATAGTCTACATTATCGTCACGCACGGAGTGCATTGGACTATTATTTTTATTCCTTTAATTCTTCTAAGCATAATTTCATCAAGATTTTATTTGCTTTTGGAAACGAGGTTGTACTAGCCTTCCAGCTTACAAATAATGTAATGGCCCCATGCAAATTCGTGTGGCTGCAAAAACTTTTCTTTTTATTTAAAAACTACATTTAGATTTGTGATATGAAAATAATTTTAGTTGATGAGGGATGGAGAAGACCACCAACTATAAGGAAATGTGGATACCATGTCCCACGACGAAGTCAAAAGCTACATGTGCTATATGGAGTTCGTTCTGATCTTTTATCATCGAACAACGTAGCAAAAAGAACCATGCAGACAGATTGTTGTAAAATCTATGTTCCTTTTTTTCTACACACGAGAAATTTGTTATTTGTGAAAAAGCATGGAGATACTCTTCAAGTGTGCACACATAACATCGAGAGTCAGCCTTAATTAAAGTTTGACGTAGATGGTCAGTGTCTCATACCCACCTTGACTATGACCAGTTAAATTGTTGCAAAGCATGTTGTGAGGTCGGTATTAAGCTTCTTCGTATTTACCCAATTTAAAGAATATAAACTAGAGTTGGATTTAGTATAGTTGGTGCGTTATATTTTATGGAGGTTGTAGAGGAGCTGGTGATGCTTGGTGGAATATCAGGCTAGTGGTAGTAATGGGACTGCTTTTTCTACATGAGACGCATGATATGCTTGTAGTTCTTGGGCTACCGTAGAGATCTGGAGGTGGCAAGATGTTCTCATTGAATTGGCCTTGAAAATGTAACAGGCTATTTAGTTATATATGGACTGGGTACGGGAATGGAACCTCTATGCTATCAGCGTCAGTCAGTTTGAGATCTATGGAAAGATTTCACTAGAAGTAAAACAGCAGGCATGAAGGATGAATACTGGGTTGTCTTAGATAGGAAATATAGTATTCTTATTTGGCTATGTCTGGGAAATTTATTGCTCCTGAATCTTGTACGTGAATCCTCTGTGACCCCTTTTATAAAGTTAGGAAAGTTGTACCAGACCATATCGTTGGTGAACAAGCATCTTCTATGTAAGTAGTATTCTTTGAGGGTGGTTCATATGGATTAAGTTGTTGAGCACTTTAATTCATTTAACACTAGTGTAAACAAAAGATGGAGGAAGAAGTTATAGGAATGGTCTTATGATGTTCTTTTCTACACATATGGAGCAATCTATTGATGAACATTTGAAGCACTACTTTAAATTTTGTGCTTGATGAGGTAATGTCTTCTCTTCTCCCAAATGGTCTTTCATAGAAAGAATAGTATAAGTGGCATAGCTTTCTTTATTGGTGATATCCGTATATCATGGTTGAGCTAAAATAAGGATTTCATATCTTAGTCTATGATAGAAGCAAAATATATTGCAATAGTTTCTTGTTGCATTTAGGTTTTATAGATAAAAAAAGATATTGTAGTGGATGGAGATTGAATTTGAAGAACCCATGCCAATCCTTTGTTACAATACAAGTACTATAAACATTTCAAATGATAGGGTAACACATTCACGGAAAAAACCATATCTCAATTAAGTATCACTATCTAAGAGAGAAGGTTGCAAGGAAATAAGTGAAGATAGAATATGTTGAAACAAAGGAGAGATCATTACAAAACCTTTTCGAAAGGAGACAATTTAATATCTTGGCTAGAATTTGGTAGTGGTATCGCCCCCCTCTTAAATGAAGAGGAAGTTAGTATATGTTGAGGAGGAGTGTTGACTCCTCACTGCAAGTAGTCTTGGTGGTATTGCGAAAAAAACTACAAAAGGTATTAGTAGATTAATTTTTCCTCACAAAAGGAGCAAGAGTTGAAGACCAAGAATCAAAGTGAATATTTGTCATTGATGTCCAAGTCAGAGAAAGGAAGCCAAAATTCTACACCATTTGGGGAAGAAAGGATTGTGTGTGTGTGTGTGTGTGTGTGTGTGTGTGTGTGTGTGTGTGTGTGTGTGTGTGTGTGTGTGTGTGTGTGTGTGTGTGTGTGTGTGAGTGAGAGAGAGAGAGAGAGAGAGAGAGAGAGAGAGAGAGAGAGAGAGAGAGAGAGAGAGAGAGAGAGAGAGAGAGAGAGAGAGAGAGAGAAAGTCCAATTACAAGAGCACAAAGCCAAAATTGAGCATAATGAAAGTCCAATTACAATGGAAGCAAATTTTCTACACAAGGGGAGCCCCTAATTTCCATTACAAGGAGTATTTTGTTAGTAGCATTTTTCGTCTTTGGAACCAATGACAAAGGAGGAGATTGTTGAAATTTATATTTTCGTTAATGTCAAAGGAGGTAGTTAAGGTTTTTGTATAAATTATCATTATGTTACCCTCAATATCCAGTTTTCAAAAAGTACAATAATTTTAATTAATATTATGTCATATCAAATAATTATTGATCTAGATAAATAGAGTCAAGTTATGTTAAATACATCATTCAATATAGTATGTCACTAGTATCATCTTAATCAATTTTTTATTGTTGAAGGATTTGGAAGTATTTGTGATGTGTATATGAAGTTCATTCCTCAAAAACTATATCCACTACCACAATATTTTATACCACATTCTACCATAGTTATATTTTGAGGCTTGTATGTTGGAAGATAAATAAGGCTACACACAAAGACAAATCTATTCAAGTTGCAAAGGTGGACTTCAATAACATGAAAAGTTAGGGTCAACATTATGCTCATAGAGATCACTTCACAATATATTATGACTTTTTTGATGAATGGGTCAAATTATTTCATTATGAACCAACTATAGGAAGCATGTGAAAGTGTACTAGGACCAACTGATTTTTTTTCGTAAAGAATAGCATCATCCAACTCTTGGAGTAGCATGTTGGATCTTGGTTTAAGCCTTTTACATGTTTGGTCTAAAGTATGCATGTGGCAAATGTGTGAATGTTGTAAATAAGTTATAAGATGAGTTGTGATTATATATAATGTAGGGATGCATAAGTGTAATTGGATTCATTTAAAGAGTAATTCTTGCTAGTAGAACTAATAAACATGGCAAAATTTATGTAAGTTGTCAACTAAATTTTAGGTTAAGTGGGCAAAATCAACTGAAGGTCTCATGCACTTTGAGAGGGTTGTCAAAAGTTGATTAGATCAAGATGACGCTAAAGCTTCATCCTTAAAGATCTGCATATCATATCTTTCATGTTCTATTATTGTATTTAAGGTTGGCACCTCATGATTATAGTTGGTGTTCACTTCTTAGACTCGGGGATTGGTGTCTCCTATGGGTTGATGCATACAAAATATTATAAGTTTAATATTTAGTTTATGAGGCTAGATTTGCATATTAGATCCAAGAAGCTTTTCTCACCATGGTTTTCCCCTTAAGTTTCTACATGAATCTAGTATTATTTTCTGTTGATGTCCTCTTATCTTATCTTATCAGTTTCTATAATGTTTGGAGAAGTTATCAAGGGTAATTAATTTGGAATTGGTGTCTACTGATTACCATTCTCTTAGTGTCTATGTGTGATTAATGAACATAATATATGCATTCTATTAAGAACAATAACCACTATTTCTTTTATTTTCATTCAAAAGAACTATCTAGATTTCCTTGGATATGACATTCTATTTATGTCACATTGTGCAATCTTCCTTTATTCATAATGTATCTTTGTTCAAGACAAAATTCAAATCCATGTAGCGGTAACAATTTATCCTATATTGTCTAACAATGTAAAAGTTTATTGGTTATTTTGGATAGTTTAAAAATTTGGATTTATAAGTTTTGAATTTCATAAATACTTTTCCTTTGTAATAAATCTTTGTAAGTAATTTAGAATGATATTTTTGTACTAAAATTTAGCTATTAATGAATTGTAATTGAATACATTAACTCACACTTTAATTATAATCATTAGCATATTATTACTTATGGATTTGTTTAGGTCAACCCAAGAGTATAGCCAGTAATCCTTAGCTTGACTAAATCCATCCATTGATTATTACCATTTATTTATAATTAGATTAGTAGTAGATCAATAAAATAAATATATATTTATATATTAATAAATCCATAGAGTAGCATATATCAATATAAGAATGCAAGTAGTTATTAAGAGAATTTAAGTAAGAGGTGTAGAGCTGTTATTAAAGCTTAAACTTTATTAAGTTATAACTTTAAACGTATAGAAATAAATTCATTAGTCAACAATATTAAACTTGAATATATTCTTTCTGTATATCTTAAGATGAATAAGTTATTATTTGAATGCCTCTACAATACTTTGTTTAGATTAAAAATAGAAAGACTTTTTAAAATCACAAGACTAATATATAAAATAGGATAATAAGGATAGTAATGAAAGAAATGGACTCTTGGGTCAAGGGTAAGATGTAAGCCCTTATCCCTTACCATATAGAAATAATAAATTTTGTTTTTTATTTTGTGATTGTTGAATATTGAACTCTGACTTAGTGAAAACTCTAATGATAATATCATAGTTTGTTTTTTTAAATGTAAAGGATAAGGGTGGAATTTCATATTAATCTCATGTTGACATGTTTGGATAGTTTCTTGACTAGATGATAGTTCCTTACCATTAAATGGTTAACCAGCTCTAAAGTTTATGACTATATATATAAATATTAGATGGATTTGATCTTATATTTTGATTGTTTGATCATGATAACTTTATAATCAAAGGAGTGATTAGATGAATATGATAATGAATATTATAATCAAATCTAAGGTAGAAATTTTATTCTAAGATAGAAAATATCTTCTATTATCAAAATATTTGAACCAATTAGATTTAATGAATGAAACTAAGTTATTTATGATCATCATTTCTTATCAATTTATAACATGTTAATGATATAATGTTAGTGAATTTATCCATCATATAATAACTCATGAATTAGTTTTTAAGTATATCATTTAGAAGATTTAATAATGAATTAGCATTTAATATGTCTTGCATGATATCAGGTTAATTAGATACATTCAAAGTTACCTTTTCTTTTGTACTCTTATACATGTGTCTGTATGAGTTTTATACTCTCAAGATCATGTTTAGACAAATCTTGTTATTGGTATTCTTATGTACTAATGTGTTTGAAATCAATTTTTATGCTAAATTTAATTATCAAGAAGATAATACCTATTAGATGGTTCTATTTTCACTTTGTATACTTGTGCATTCAATTCTTGTTTGTGTAAATGGATGGTGCTAAACATGGAGAACCATATAAGGATTGAGTATCACCCTCTATATATCTATCAACAAATGACTTAAAAAATGCATTGGGAAAAACATGTTTTATCAAATTTTAATATTATACCATGCTACTACTTTTGATCATTTAGAACTCATACTCTTTGGCATATCATAATATTGTTATATTAGCGTGTGTGTGCGCGCGCGCACACAGACACACACAACACACACACACACACACACACACACACACACACACACACACACACACACACACACACACACACACACACACACACACACACAGAGAGAGAGAGAGAGAGAGAGAGAGAGAGAGAGAGAGAGAGAGTATATCATGCTACATAGATTCCATCACTCCTACTTGTTTAAGATTTCTCGACATCTTTGCGTTGGGCCAGTTATTCTTCATGCCAAGAAGAGTTTGAGGGGAGTGTAAAGATTTGTGGTTGGGTAGATAAGTTTTTTGATGATGCTCTCACCCAATGTGTGCTTGTTGGAGATAGTGTCTCGTGAGTTCCTGTTAGGGTTACCTTAATTTTTGTACTCTTTGTAATTGACCTTTTGATGCTATGTAAAGGAAATTGTTTCCTTATGATTGGGCTTGTCAATGGCTTTTGTACTTAGACATCATGTTTCCATTCTAATATATTTGAACATGTTATTTTAAATGTTTTAGAATAATGCTTATTTTATGCTATATCATTATTTTAATAATATGGAGGTCCTTATAGTTTGAAATTATTATTGTCTCAAAACATTAAAAAATATCAAAATTGACACATTACTAACTCATGTGAATGCACATTGATATATTCAAAGCAATTTCACTTGTATTTGGGTTTGTTTCATGTAAGATAAACAAATTTACAAAATATTTAATATATTTTCCATGTCAGTACATATAAGAGGCATTTTTATAATTTATTATTTTTGTATTTATAATTTAATAACAAGTCATCTAGTGTAAAAATGCTCTAATAATAAGAGGTGGTAGAAAATTTCGATAGAATTTATGATATAAGGACTCATGTTCAACTTTAATATTATTTTATGTGGCATGGAAAGTGAGATGTCTACTTCTAAAAATGGTTTACAAATCTAATCACATAGAACTATTTGGACTTTCGTTGATGCTATTTAAATGATTTTTATTTGATAAAAAAATAAATCTCACATAATTAATTACTCCATCTAATAGTAAAAAAATATAAGTATTAAAAAGCCTTCTATTATTCACAGCTCCTTTTTATAAGTAAGATCTACACAATTAGAAGTTCTAGAAATGAATGATCCTATTAGATCAAAATAAATAACAATTAGTTCACCATTCATACTTGTTACAAAAGCCTTCTCACTATTAAGTTGTGTGTGTCATACAATTCAATAGAATTAAAAGCTGAATTAATGCACAAAAATGTTCCAATAGTATCATATGTCTTTATTATTTTTAAAAGTTGAATATTTGGTTTGATTAAATATATATTTCAGGTTGAGCTAGCCATCCAAACTAAAAACATAGAAGGATTCAACATATTATTTAAAAGTTCATATTATTAAATTGATATGATGTAGAATTAGAAATAATCAATCTTTATAAACTTATAACCTTAAATTAATATATAAATATGTCTATTATACCTAATTATCCTCGTGACGTCACACATAGCAAATAAAACTCCAATTATTTTCACTTCGACCTATCTTTCTCTAATGTAATCATCCGTTCATTATGTTTTATTGCGTTAACATAAAGAAGTTTATCCTACAAATATACATTTACAATCTATTAAGTTTCGATATGTTAGATTCTTTGGAATTCTAATTTTTTCCACGATAAAAAAAATGAAGAGCGCGGGAACCATGTGAGCGCGGGAACAATATGCGAGAATTTTATACCAAACTTGGTCACCCATCCCCGTGCAAATTACGGAAGAGGAAAGTCATTTATAACCAAAGACAAATATACTTGTGGGCCATATCACCTTTGCCAATGTTTCTCATGTTTTAATGTGAAACCCAAAGAAGTGTTACTTGTGAATAACTCAATGGAGTCACCATGGAAAGCAGACACGGGTAAAATGCCGCGTCCACCACATCCATGAAAGTTTCTATATCTATGTTTTTCAAATAAATTTGGAGAAAACTCTGAATTCAGAAAAACGTCGGAATAAACATTCTAAGAAACGTTGGAGGAATGCTCTATCACATCATTACTGACTATTGTTTATGAGTATAGGTAAGGTCAAGCGCTATAGTCATGTGCATTACCACCGTAATAATCGCACTGAGATAACGTGCATACAACCATATTTTCAAACCGCGGGGTCAAGATTCCCCCTTCCCTACAGATTTTGCACATGATGATTTTGTATATAAGCGAGCCCAAAGCCATAGCATGTAATACAACCATTGCAGGTTTTCTCCTATCCAAAATGGCGAGCAGACAAGCGTTACAGCCATTGTTTCTTCTTCTTCCTGTCTTTTTCATCAAGTTAGTAATGGTGGAATCAATAAGAACCCCCTTCAATATGACTAAGGCTGAGAATAGTGATAAATATCATGTTGAGAAGCCGGAGCTTGTAGTTCAAATGGTAGAAAGGTAACCATTTCGACTTTCAGATGATTTAGACATTTTAGAGAATTTATTTATGGTAGTATAGAAATGAAATCCAATATCTTATTGAATTTACTACATTAGTATGAAATCTTAAATGACGAGGTTTATTATAAATGTTCTATTTATTCTTATGTTGTTCCTCGACGTTTTCTTCACTGTAATTTCTATAATACTATTCTTGTAACTGTAGTTGGTATGCAGCAGTTATAGAACAAATTTCTATCACCCATATCATCATTGTTGAGAAACATGTGTCTCAACCTTGCAGTCTTTTTCTGGAAAATTCCAAAATTTGTTTGAGGTAGTTTTCCACATGTTTATGCATTGGAAAATGGTTAGTGAGTTGTTAAAAATGAGTCTTGTCTATAGTAGAATATAGGTGGGCCATTTTTAGAGCCTTAATGACTCATTTTGTGACTTTTAAGAGGGTCTAAGCTAGGGGACAAAATTATGGACGGGATTACTATTTTAACCTAGTTGTTTTTCCATTTTGGAAATGTAAATGTGAAAAATGGGCACCATGTGGCATGGTGGTTAAGCCCATGGTTTTGTAAAACCACAAGTGGTTTCTAGGTTGTAAAATCACTATAAAAGGAGGGCTTGGGGAGGAGTTTGATAATTGAGTTTTTTTTGCAAGACTGGATGCTAGAAGGAGTCTCTCTGAGTTCGAGTTGTGGTGATGCGCTCCAGTAAGAACTTGCATTGCAAGTGTATTGTAATCAACTTGATTTGATAATACATTGTGCGAGTTTTGGAAGGTGGGGTTTTTCTCCCAGAAGGGTTTCCCCACGGTAATCACTGTGTTATGTGTTCATTGCTATTTTGTTTATGCTTTATTGTGCATTTCTTGATATCTTAGTAATATTTAAGTTGAAAGTTGCATATTGCTTTCTTACAAGTGGTATCAGAGCCTGGCCAGTTTTGGTTCTATTTGTTGGGTACAGGGTTTCTTGAGCTAATCAAGGTTTGAGTGGAAGCTTGTGCAGAGTATTTCATTTCTGTATTTCAAGATCGTAAAGATGGCAAGTATATCAGGGAGGATTGATGTAGAGAAGTTTTCTGGCACAAACTTTGAAATGTGGAAGCTGAAGATGGAAGATCTGTTGATTGATTGAGATCTATGGGATGCAGTTGATGAGAATAAGTTGAGGCTCACAGATCTGACTTTAGCTGCACAATATGATGTAATGGATAGAAAAGCTAAAGGTCTCATAAGATTGTGCCTTGCAGACTCAATTTTGATTAATGTCTACGAAGAATCTACTGCGAAGAAGCTTTGGAAGAAGCTAAATGAGTTCTACCAAGCAAAATCACTTGTGAATAAAATTTTCTTGAGGAAGAAGTTGCATTCCTTGAGAATGGAAGAAGGTGGACGAATTTCTGAGCATCTGGAAAGCTTTAATATGTTGGTAACTCAGTTTACCTCTGTTGGGGTGTCAATGGATGAAGAAGAAAGGTGCCAAATCCTGGTATGTTCGTTGCCAGACTCATGGGACAGCCTTGTGATGGCCATAGGGAGCATTGCAGTCATCTTGAAGATGGAGGATGTTGTTGGTTCTCTACTTTCTGAGGAGATGAAAAGGAAGGTTTCTCTGAATGCCAAAGAGGCTTTGAGTGTTTGAGGAAGACCAAAAGAAAGAGGCAAGAATGAAAAGCAGCATGGCCGTTCTAAGTCCAAGAATAAGGGGAGATCAAAATCTCCTGCGAAGTCCAAGGGAATCTGCTGGAACTATGGCAAACCCGGACATTTCCGAAAGGACTGTAAAGAAGAAAAGAAGAAAAAGAAGAAGAAGCAAGATTCTGATTCTGAGTCTGAGAAGGAAGATGGAGATGCTTTTATTGCAGCCTTGGCCACTTCTGCAGGTGACAATGCATGTTTAATAGACTCAGGTGCATCTTTCCACATGACTCCTAATAGAAACTAGTTTAGTAAGTATGAAAATTTTGATGGTGGTAAGGTATATTTGGGTGATAACTCAGTACTTGATATTGTTGGTCATGGAAGTATTCATGTGAAATTTTCTGATGGTAGAATTAGAAGATTTGATGGTGTCTTGCATATCCCGGGACTAGCAAGGAATTTGTTATCTGTTAGCAAGCTAATAGATGCGGGTGTGCATGTATAGTTTTCTGAAGCAGGTGTGAAAATGGTAAGAGGTGCTATGGTGATAGAAAGAGGAAGCAGATTGGGTACATTGTACCAGCTTGATGCATGTACAGTTGAGTGCAATAGTACTTCTGATAAGATTGTGAAAAAGACAACTCAGTTGGAAAAGGAGAGGGTTTCTCTTTCAACAGATGGCCATGGTTTTTGGGTACCCAAGGGTGCTCTGTCTACCGAATCAAAGTTGCCTGCAGAGAAGACCATGTTATGGCACCTGAGACTCGGCCACATAGGTGAGAAGGGTCTACAAACTTTGAAAAATAAGAACCTTGTTAATGGGTTGAATGATTGCAATCTTGAATTTGATTTTTGTGACCATTGTATTTATGGAAAACAAAACCGTATTCAGTTTTACTCCAGTTCTTATAAGTCTTCAAGTATTTTGGATCTAATCCATTTGGATGTATTTGGTCCAGTTGATGTTCCTTCTATTGGTAGATCAGTTTATTATGTTTCTTTCATTGATGATTTTAGTAGAAGAACATGGGTTTATTTTCTTAGGAGTAAAACTGAAGTTTTCAGTCGTTTCAAAGAATTTAAAGCAATGGTTGAGTTGCAGACTGGAAAGAAAATAAAATGTTTGAGAACTGATAATGGTAGTGAATTTTGCTCCAATGATTTTGACACATTTTGTAAAGATTGTGGTATTAAAACAAAGAAGACAACTCCGTATTCTCCACAACAGAATGGAGTTGCAGAAAGAATGAACAGGACCTTGATGGAGAAGGCTAGGAGTATGCTGAGTGGAGCTAGACTAGAACAAAAGTTCTGGGCTGAAGCTGTAGCCACTGCCTACTACCTGATAAACAGGTCTCCTACATCAGCTCTTGTTGCTAAGACACCAATGGAAGCGTGGTCGGGCCACAAGCCTTCACTTAGACATCTGAGAGTGTTCATTTGCAAAGCATATGCTCATGTGCCAAAGGAGAAGCAGACAAAATTGGACAACAAAGCTATTAAATGTATTTTCATCAGATACAGTTATGGTGTAAAAGGATACAAGCTTTGGAATCCTGTTGAACAAAACGTATTTTATTCAAGAAGTGTTATTTTTAGAGAAACTAAGCCTTCTTCTATTACAATGCAGTCAGAACAAATAGAACAAAAGAAAGATGTGATTCAACTACCTGCTACATCCGAGAAAGTTGAATCGAGGCCCTTAGAAAGACAAGAAGTCGATGAGAGCTCTATGAGTTCTGAATCATCAGAGGAAGAAGAGGTACCTGAAGCTGAACCTGAAGCTGAACTTGAACCAGATCTTGCTCGAAGGTCTACTAGACAAAGGAAACCACATGAAAGGTATGGGTATTCTCCTAGTGATTGGAGATGCATATTTGCATTGAATGCTAACATTGATGAACCGAGATCTGTAGAAGAGGATCTTGGTATGAATGATTTAGAGTCCTAAAAAATAGCCATGGATTGAAGAAATGGCAGCTCTTAAGAGGAATGAAACATGGGACCTTGTACCATTGCTTGAAAGACGAAAGCCTGTTGGTTGTAAATGGGTGTTCAAGAAGAAGATGGGTTCAGATGGAAGGATTGAGAAGTATAAAGCACGTTTGGTTGCAAAAGGTTACTCTTAGGTTGAGGGAGTAGATTATGGTGAGATTTTTTCTCCAGTAGCCAAAATGACATCCATTAGATTTTTACTTTCTATTCCAGCAGCCTATGATCTAGAAATCGAGCAAATGGATGTGAAAATAGCTTTCCTTCATGGAGATTTGGAGGAAGAAATTTACATGACACAGCTAGAGCACTATGTGATGAAAGGTAAAAGTCATTTGGTCTATAAGTAGAAGAAATCCTTGTATGGTTTAAAACAGAGTCCTAAGATGTGGTACCAGAAGTTTGATACATATGTGTTGAGTTTGGGATTTGTGCGATCTAAATCTGATCACTGTATATATTTTAAATCTAATGGTGATCGTTTCTTGGTCATTGCCCTATATGTCGATGACATGTTGTTTATTGGCAAAGGAAAAGCTTTGATTGCAGAGTTAAAATCTCAGCTCTCGATAAAGTTTGAAATGAAAGATCTTGGTGTAGCTAGGCACATTCTGGGAATGGAGATTGTAAGAGATATACAAAACAGAAAGCTTTGGCTAGGCCAGAGCAAGTATGTTGGTACTATTTTGAAAAGATTCAATATGCAGGATTCAAGACCATTGAGTGTTCCTATTACAATGGGAACAAAGCTTTCTAGTTCACAGTGTCCTACATCCCCATTGGAGATGGAAGAGATGAGTCGAGTACCATATCAGAGTGTTGTTGGAAGTTTGATGTATGCTATGGTCTGTACAAGACCAGACATTGCCCAAGCAATGGGAGTTCTTTCTCGTTATATGTCTAATCCAGGAAGAGCACATTGGGATGCAGTAAAAAGAGTTTTCAGAAACTTGAGGGGTACTTCAGAGTACTCGATATGTTTTCATGGAATAGGAAATGAGCATTCCTTAGATATTCGAGGCTATGTGGATTCAGACTGGGCTGGTGATGTTGATAGAAGAAGATCCACCAGTGCATATGTGTTTACATTATTCGGTGGTGTAATTAGTTGAATGAGCAAGTGACAGGCTGTGGTCGCTTTGTCCACTACTGAGGCAGAATATATGGCAGCTACTCATGCCTGTAAGGAAGCCATCTGGCTAAAGAGATTGTGTTCAGATATAGAGTTCAAACAGGGTGCAGTGACAATTTATAGTGACAGTCAGAGTGCAATCTGCCTAGCGAAGAACTCTACTTTTCATGCCAGGACCAAGCACATTGATGTACAATATCATTTTGTGAGAGATATGATTGAGGATGGCAAGGTGAAGCTGGAAAAGGTAGAAACTCTGGTGAATGTTGTTGATGCATTAACTAAGCCCGTGAGCACAGAGAAATTCAGATGGTGTTCAGAGTCTATGGGCCTCTTGGCCCCTAGCAATTAAGTCCATGATATTTTGGATCCCCTGACTCTTGCAAGGTGTCTGACAAGTGAGAGAATGTTGAGAAACATGTGTCTCAACCTTGCAGTCTTTTTCTAGAAAATTCCAGACTTTGTTTCAGGTAGTTTTCCACATGTTTATGCATTGGAAAATGGTTAGTGAGTTGTTAAAATTGAGTCTTATCCATAGTAGAATATAGGTGGGCCATTTTTAGAGCCTTAATGACTCATTTTGTGACTTTTAAGAGGGTCTAAGTTAGGGGACAAAATTATGGACGGGATTACTATTTTAACCTGGTTGTTTTTCCATTTTGGAAATGTAAATGTCAAAAATGGGCACCATGTGGCATGGTGGTTAAGCCCATGGTTTTGTAAAACCACAAGTGGTTTCCAGGTTGCAAAATCACTATAAAAGGAGGGCTTGGGGAGGAGTTTGATAATTGAGTTTTTTTTGCAAGACTGGATGCTAGAAGGAGTCTCTCTGAGTTTAAGTTGTGGTGATGCGCTCCTGTAAGAACTTCCATTGCAAGTGTATTGTAATCAACTTGATTTGATAATACATTGTATGAGTTTAGGAGGGTGGGATTTTTCTCCCAGAAGGGTTTCCCCATAGTAATCACTGTGTTATGTGTTCATTGCTATTTTGTTTATGCTTTATTATGCATTTCTTGATATCTTAGTAATATTTAAGTTGAAAGTTGCATAACCATCCTCTCAAGATTAGCGTAGGAAGCGTTTCTGCACACCTTTGCTTCCTTACAATCATGCCATTGGATAATTAACAATTGTCGTCGTTGAGACAGATTCAATGAAAGAAAATTCACTACAGAAAAGATATTTAAGTCAGTTCAATTAAGAGAATTTCAAAGTCCTAGTATTTTTTTATAGCTAGCATATATTACAAACAGTTGAGATTATTTACTTCAAGAACTATTGTGCAGGAGTTTAAATAATTCGAAAAGAAAGTTGAGCTCGTGTGAAATGGGGAACCCCATCGATGATTGTTGGCATTGTGATCCTAACTGGGTTAACAACCGAAAGAGACTAGCTGATTATGCCATCGGATTTGGCAAAAACGCCATTGGAGGTAAGACTGGCATATTTTATATAGTTACAGATCCAAATGATGATGACCTGGTTAATCCTCGACCTGGCACTCTGCGGCATGCTGTTATTCAAACCGAACCTCTTTGGATTATTTTCCAAAGAGATATGGTTATTCAACTCAAGGAGGAGCTTATCATGAATAGTTATAAGACTATTGATGGTAGAGGTGCCATTGTTCATATAGCAAATGGAGCTTGCATTACAATTCAGTATGTGACCAATATTATCATTCATGGAGTTCATATCCATGACTGTAACCCTGCGGGAAATACAAATGTTAGGAGCTCCCCGACACATTATGGGTTTAGAACCAAGAGTGATGGGGATGGGATTTCCATCTTTGGATCAAGCGCAATTTGGGTTGACCAATGTTCATTGTCAAGTTGCGCAATTGGATTGATCGACGCCATCATGGGTTCCACTGCTATAACCATTTCAAATAGCTTTTTCACTCACCATGACAAGGTGCTCAAAACTACTTTTTTGGTCTTCCATAAATATACATTTCTTTGAAATTAGGTTTCACAATTGTATTTTTTATCCGAGGATTTTAGGGTAGGGTATTACAAGCCTATTACTTGACTTGAACGAAAAAAATGTGAGTATTTATTAAATTGTCGATAGAAAGCTATTTCTCAAGTCCAATATTTATTGGCTTTTTCAAGCTGATGCTCCTAGGACACAATGACGCCTACACCGAGGATGTCAAAATGCAAGTAACAGTTGCTTTCAACCACTTTGGAGAAGGGCTTGTTCAACGTATGCCCACGTGTGAATAGAATTTTCTAACAAACTGTATTCCTTGCACAAAGACCACAAATATAGAACTTGCTATAGTTTATTTGCTCAAGTCTTTAAGATATTAATGTTATGATTCAGATGTCGAAATGGATACTTTCATGTGGTGAACAATGATTACACCCACTGGGAAATGTATGCAATCGGGGGAAGTGCAAACCCCACCATTAACAGCCAAGGCAACAGATTCCTTGCTCCTGATTATCGATTCCACAAGGAGGTAAAAGACCTGTACAACTCATGTCTCTTATATCTTTGGTATTCAACGGTTGTAGTATAGTTATAGTATGGGTAATGTGCAGGTTACAAAGCACCAAGATTCAACAGAAGGCAACTGGAGATCAGTGGGAGATCTTATGTTAAATGGGGCATTCTTCACAGCATCAGGGGCTAAAGAATCCTCAAGCTATGCCAAAGCTTCGAGTATGGCGGCAAGACCTTCCTCTATTGTGGGCTCTATCACTGCAAGTTCGGATGTTCTCACCTGCAGAAAAGGTTCCAGCAGTTAGACCAAATGTGTCCATTATAGACAAATTCTTAGGAATCCCTCAATTCTGTTACTTTGCAAGCATGAGCACACAGAATGAGGCTTCTTAGTTATTTTAGTTTTGTTTGCCGAGACTCTCTTGTCATCTTTCACTAAAGACGAATATATGGAAAATATCGAATAATATTTTTCTCAAATTTGAAGTGTAGTGGTAGAACGTCAAGCTAGTGTTTGTTTATATTATCTCGATTGTCACTTAAAAACATTTCTTAGGTAAATCTCACAAGAACTGCAATATATAGATAGGAAATAGTTGAATTTATGTTCATACCAGTAATTCAAAAAACTAATTTATGCAAATGTTTCTTGAAACTATGAACACACCCGGTGTAATTGTATACGACGCAACTAAATATATTCACTTGCATGGGGAATTATTAACCTTTTAAGTTAATTATGTGATTGTAGATTAATTTTATTTTATACATCTCTAATTTGTAACTCTAGACCTTATCTATCACAATATATACTTTTTCTCTTTGATTTGCTAGATTCTATACTCCTCATTGATTATTAAGGACTTGGTATATTTATAACTACATCATAAAGATAGTGAAATAATCAATGGTCATGTTCTCCTAATCCCTTAATTAGAATAGTTTTTTGATTGTGATAAAGATACTTAGATGTTGATTTTGATACAATATTTTTATTCTATTTAAAGTTCCAAATGAAAATGTTCATAAGTTCATTCTATATACGAATAAGTCAATGATTGCTTAATGGTCAATTAATGTCTTTAAATTTGAAGCCCTGCTAGATAATTCCATGTTTTACAAACTCAACTCCCAATGACTATGAGGAAAGAGGAGAATTTTAAAATTTGAAACAAATTTATTTTTCCTTAAAATTCAAGCCAAGCAAGATCAATCCTCAATGCTACAAAAATGGTCCGTTGTAAAAAGATATATAATACAATGATCATGGGTAAATGTATGCAAATATAGGACAAAAAATAATGGGAATGCATGAATATAAATATAGGTAGGATATAGATAAGGATGGATAAATATTGATGTATGCAAATAGGAGTAGGAGAACATAGATTGAAATTAGGGAAGGTGCTAAACTTATTAAAAATGGTTTTTGCATGCCAAAAATATTTTTTCTTTCTAGTGACTGAAAAATGAGTTTCTAATGCAAAATTTAAAATGGCTCCTGTAAAAGTTTTTAAATTTTAACATTTGATTTCTAATTTTGTCCTCCAAGCTTTGATGTTTTTGAAAAAAAAGTCAATTGTGACTTTATCCAACCTTTTGGATGCTTTGGAAATGTTGAAAATTCTGCCAAAATTACCTAAATGCTACAATCACGCAAACCTCCCAAGAATATAACTATGCAAAGTAGATTATAGGGATGCTTATTCTTTTGTTAAGTTGTACTTATTATTAGGGCTATGCAAGGATGTAGGAGAAGAGAATACTTGGGTTTTTAATATTATAGCTATAAGTTAGTCTCAAATCTATGAAAGCCAGATATTAAAATTAACTGTACTAGACAACAAGTTCCAGTACCATGTTAGATTCTTTGGGAAGTGACAATCGGGCTAGAATCTCGTGTCTGACCTAGATCATGTGCAACTACAGTTAATAGATAATCAAATATCAAATAGTAGAGCCAAAATCTGAAATGAAAGAACAATATAGACAATGCAAGAGAACTTGAGAATACTCTTGATACGCTCACCGAGCTACCAATAGGTGCATTAACTCCTACTACCCATAAAATATGGGAAGTTTTACCTACTTGATAAATGTCAAAATATGTAGCATAACCTCCTTAAGTGAAGATAGAAAAGAAGTTATAATTAGTGGCATAAAAGCCAAAAGAGGGTGAGAAAATTAATTACCCTATAACCTACTAAAGGTAAGAACAAACTCGTGGTTATGGAAGGAGGCACAACAAGCCAAAAGGGAGTGTGTGACTCAATTACTCATGTGTTAGAAAGTGGTACATGTAGATTATGTATTTTTCCATGTTTATTCACATTAACCACTCCTAATAAACCAAAGAAAGATTAAATAATATTTGTAGGAAAAAGAATAACGCCTAACAACTACTATGTGGTAAAAGGCAAGGTTTCATTAGCATATAAATTGAAGCAATACTTATATTGTGTCCAATGATCTCCAAAATTATGGTTTCAAAAGTTTAATTCATATGCTATGTATTATAATCTAGTGTATTTCCTAATTATGTTGGTTGCCTATATAGTTGGTCAAATATTTGACTTTGGTTTTGGTGGGGTTGGTTTTATGTACTAGATGGTAGTCATCGGGGTGCCGATAATTGTTTCTTTTTTCCCCTATTTTTTGTGTTATGTTGTTTATAGACTTTACTTTCTACTGTATTGGGCGTTGGGCCCCTTAGCAACTATTTAATTATTAAAAATTAAACTTTATGATGGTAATCAATCTCTTTTTATCAATTTATGCATAGATCATTTGTTGATATTTGGTAACAATGAATGGATGATTAGAGATATGGTATATAAAATTTCAATACATTTCAACATAAACAATTTGGGGTTCCTATATGCATCCTAGGCATTGAAAAGAGAGAGAAATAAGAAATGTTTGATTGGGATAGACTAAGTATGTTGAATTTGTGTTGTAATATTTTAGTATGCAGAATTATATGCTAGTAAATGTTTCTATTTTCTTGGGTACTAAGTTATTAGTTAAGTAATATATACGTCTTCACCGTTAAATGTAGAGTATATATTGCATGTTCCTTACACTAGTCTACTTCATATTCTAATTTATGTTATATTTTACATAAAGCTAGACATTGGTGATGTAATGGGAGCCTTGGGATTATTATATGGCTAATATTGGCATAGAGCATTGAACAACAATGAAGAGAGACTTAAGGTGAATGCAGAACACTATAAATTATTATATCTTCTATTATGGTGATTACTCACAAGGGATTGTTGACTTAGATTTGACAGGAGATGTAGATCATAAAATATCTACTAGTGGCTATTTCTTTAGCCTATTTAGTGTTTCTATTACTTGAATAAGCAAGTGATGGGTTGTAGTCATTTATCCATTGTAGAGGTATAGTACATGACAATTAGTAATGCCTGTAAGGAGGTGAGTTGGTTTTAGAGTTTTTGTTGAATTGTTGGCCTTATTCAAGCAATAGTTTAAACTCAATGTGAGAGTCAAGGTGTCATTAGCTTGGCCAAAACCCAATTTTTTGTGTATAAATGAAGCATATAGATGCACAATACCATTTTTCTCATCACATGGTGGAGGATAGTGGATGATGATTGAAAATGATGACTCTTTGGTGATTGTTTTAGATGATTTGATGAAGCATGTAAGCACAAATAACATTAGATGGTGTAATAAATATAATGGCCTCATAGTCCTTAGTACTTAGATGCTAATATTCCCTTTATGCTTTTGCAAGGTATTTGAAATAAGTGGGAGAATTCTAGAAAACCATTGTCTCAACCATATTTTGTTCATATCTAATTATTTAATAGTTAAATTTTACATGTATTTTTGTTATCACTGTTAGTGTGTGGTGTGTTTCTACTATCATATTCATGTTAGACTTGTACCAGCCACTTAGAATTGGACAAGATCTAACCTTATAGTTCTATATCAAAGGTAAAATCAGCTAAATTATGCAAGTCGCTTGGAAAAGAGGGGTATATTAACTTGAATGGCCTTCCTAAAGGTCCTTAATTTTGAACTTTTACCAAATAAGGGAGTACCAACAATCGAAATTTGACTACTTGAGCATCGTGATTATTTCATTGTGCATGCTTGCCTTCCATCCCCAACTAATAACTATATGCAGATTGGAGGACGTGCATGAATTTACTCATGAGATTTCATGGTATACATTACCGTCACGCACAGAGTGCATTGGACTATTATTTTTATTCCTTTAATTCTTCTAAGCATACTTTCATCAAGATTTTATTTGCTTTTGGAAACGAGGTTGTACTAGCCTTCCAGCGTACAAATAATGTAATGGCCCCATGCAAATTCGTGTGGCTGCAAAAACTTTTCTTTTTATTTAAAAACTACATTTAGACGAAAATAATTTTAGTTGATGAGGGATGGAGGAGACCACAAACTATAAGGAAATGTGGATCCAATGTCCCATGACGAAGTCAAAAGCTACATGTGCTATATGGAGTTCGCTCTGATCTTTTATCATCGAACAACATAGCAAAAACAACCATGCAGAACAGATTGTTGTAAAATCCATGTGCCTTTTTTTCAACACACAAGAAATTTGTTATTTGTGAAAAAGCATGGAGATACTCTTCAAGTGTGCACACATAACATCGAGAGTCGGCCTTAATTAAAGTTTGACGTAGATGGTCAATGTCTCATACCCATCTTGACTATGACCAGTTGAATTGTTGCAAAGCATGTTGTGAGGTCGGTATTAAGCTTCTTTGTATTTACCAAATTTAAAGAATATAAACTAGAGTTGGATTTAGTATAGTTGGCGCGTTATATTTTATGGAGGTTGCAGAGGAGCTGGTGATGCTTGGTAGAATATCAGGCCAGTGGTAGTAATGGGACTTCTTTTTCTATGTGAGACGCATGATATCCTTGTAGTTCTTGGGCTGCCTTAGAGATCTGGACGTGGCAACAGGTTCTTGTTGAATTGGCCTTCAAAATGTAACAGGCTATTCAGTTATTTATGGACTGGGTACGGGAATGGAACCTCTGTGCTATCAGGGTCAGTCGGTTTGAGATCTATGTAAAGATTTCATTAGAAGTAAAACAACAGGCATGAAGGATGAAAACTGGGTTGTCTTAGATAGTTAATATAGTAATCTTATTTGGCTATGTCTGGGAAATTTATTGCTCCTGAATGTTGTACATGAATCCTCTGCAACCCCTTTTTATAAAGTTAGGAAAGTTGTACCACACCATATCGTTGGTGAACAAGCATCTTCTATGTAAGTAGTATTATTTGAGGGTGGTTAATATGGATTAAGTTGTTGAGCACTTTAATTCATTTAACACTATTGTAAACAAAAGATGGAGGAAGAAGTTAAAGGAATGGTCTTATGGCATTCTTTTCTACACATATGGAGCAATCTATTGATGAACATTTGAAGCACTACTTTAAATTTTGTGCTTGATGAGGTAATGTCTTCTCTTCTCCCAAATGGTCTTTCATAGAAAGAATAGTACAAGTGGCATAGCTTTCTTTATTGGTGATAGCCTTATATCATGGTTGAGCTAAAATAAGGATTTTGTATCTTAGTCTATGGTAGAAGCAAAATATATTGCAATAGTTTCTTGTTGCATTTAGGTTTTATAGATAAAAAAAGACATTGTAGCAGATGGAGATTGAATTTGAAGAACCCATGCCAATCCTTTGTTACAATACAAGTACTATAAACATTTCAAATGATTGGGTAACACATTCACGGAAAAACCCATATCTCAATTAAGTATCACTATCTAAGAGAGAAGGTTGCAACGAAACAAGTGAAGATAGAATATGTTGAAACAAAGGAGAGATCATTACAAAACCTTTTCGAAACGAGACAATTTAATATCTTGGCTAGAATTTGGTAGTGGTATCGCCCCCCTCTTAAATGAAGAGGAAGTTAGTATATGTTGAGGAGGAGTGTTGACTCCTCACTGCAAGTAGTCTTGGTGGTATTGTGAAAAAAATTACAAAAGGTATTAGTAGATTAATTTTTCCTTGAAGACCAAGAATCAAAGTAGATATTTGTCATTGATGTCAAAGTGGGAGAAAGGAAGCCAAAATTCTACACCATTTGGGGAAGAAAGGATTGAGAGAGAGAGAGAGAGAGAGAGAGAGAGAGAGAGAGAGAATGAAAGTCCAATTACAAGAGCACAAAGCCAAACTTGAGAAGAATGAAAGTCCAATTACAATGGAAGCAAATTTTCTACACAAGGGGAGCCCCTAATTTCCATTACAAGGAGTATTTTATTAGTAGCATTTTTCATGTTTGGAACCAATGACAAAGGAGGAGATTGTTGAAATTTATATTTTCATTAATGTCAAAGGAGGTAGTTAAGGTTTTTGTATAAATTATCATTATGTTACCCTCAATATCCAGTTTTCAAAAATTACAATAATTTTAATTAATATTATGTCATATCAAATAATTATTGATCTAGATAAATAGAGTCAAGTTATGTTAAATACATCATTCAATATAGTATGTCACTAGTATCATCTTAATCAATTTTTTATTGTTGAAGGATTTGGAAGTATTTGTGATGTGTATATGAAGTTCATTCCTAAAAAACTATATCCACTAGCACAATATTTTATACCACATTCTACCATAGTTATATTTTGAGGCTTGTATGTTGGAAGATAAATAAGGCTACACACAAAGACAAGTCTATTCAAGTTGCAAAGGTGGAATTCAATAACATGAAAAGTTAGGGTCAACATTATACTCATAGAGATCACTTCACAATATATTATGAATTTTTTTATGAATGGGTCAAATTATTGCACTATGAACCAACTATAGGAAGCATGTGAAAGTGTACTAGGACCAACTAATTTTTTTTCGTAAAGAATAGCATCATCCAACTCTTGAAGTAGCATGTTGGATCTTGGTTTAAGCCTTTTATATGTTTGGTCTAAAGTATGCATGTGGCAAATGTGTGAATGTTGTAAATAAGTTATAAGATGAGTTGTGATTATATATAATGTAGGGATGTATAAGTGTAATTGGATTCATTTAAAGAGTAATTCTTGCTACTAGAACTAATAACCATGGCAAAAGTTGCGTAAGTTGTCAACTAAATTTTAGGTTAAGTGGACAAAATCAATTAAAGGTCTCATGCACTTTGAGAGGGTTGTCAAAATTTGATTAGATCAAGGTGACCCTAAAGCTTCATCCTTGAAGATCTGCATATCATTTCTTTCATGTACTATTATTGTATTTAAGGTTGGCGCCTCATGATTATAGTTGGTGTTCACTTCTTAGACTCAGGGATCGGTGTCTCCTATGGGTTGATGCATACAAAATATTATAAGTTTATTATTTAGTTTATGAGGCTAGATGTGCATATTAGATCCAAGAAGCTTTTCTCACCATGGTTTTCCCCTTAAGTTTCTACATAAATCTAGTATTATTTTGTGTTGATGTCCTCTTATCTTATCTTATCAGTTTCTATGATGTTTGGAGAAGTTATCAAGGGTAATTAATTTGGAAAATGTGTCTACTGATTACCATTCTCTTAGTGTCTATGTGTGATTAACGCACATAATATATGCATTCTATTAAGAACAACAACCACTATTTCTTTTATTTTCATTGAAAAGAACTATCTAGATTTCCTTGGAAATGACCTTCTATTTATGTCACTTTGTGCAATCTTCCTTTATTCATAATGTATCTTTGTTCAAGACAAAAATCAAATCCGTGTAGCAGTAACAAGTTATCCTATATTGTCTAACAATGTAAAAGTTTATTGGTTATTTTGGATAGTTTAAAAATTTGGATTTATAAGTTTTGAATTTCATAAATACTTTTCCTTTGTAATAATTCTTTGAAGTAATTTAGAATGATATTTTTGTAATAAAATTTAGCTATTAATGAATTGTAATTGAATACATTAACTCTCACTTTAATTATAATCATTAGCATATTATTACTCATGGATTTGTTTAGGTCAACCCAAGAGTATAGCCAGTAATCCTTAGCTTGACTAAATCCATCCATTGATTATTACCATTTATTTATAATTAGATTAGTAGTAGATCAATAAAATAGATATTTATTTATATATTAATAAATGCATAGAGTAGCATATATCAATATAAGAATGCAAGTAGTTATTAAGAGAATTTAAGTAAGAGGTGTAGAGATGTTATTAAAGCTTAAAATTTATTAAGTTATAGCTTTAAACGTATAGAAATAAATTCATTAGTCAACAATATTAAACTTGAATATATTCTTTCCGTATATCTTAAGATGAATAAGTTATTATTTGAATGCCTCTACAATACTTTGTTTAGATTAAAAATAGAAAGACTTTTTAAAATCACAAGACTAATATATAAAATAGGATAATAAGGATAGTAATGAAAGAAATGGACTCTTGGGTCAAGGGTAAGATGTAAGCCGTTATCCCTTACCATATAGAAATAATAAATTTTGTTTTTTATTTTGTGATTGTTGAATATTGAACTCTGACTTAGTGAAAACTCTAATGATAATATCATAGTTTGTTTTTTTAAATGTAAAGGATAAGGATGGAATTTCATATTAATCTCATGTTGACATGTTCATATAGTTTCTTGACTAGATGATAGTTCCTTATCATTAAATGGTTAACCATCTCTAAAGTTTATGACTATATATATAAATATTAAATGGATTTGATCTTATATTTTGATTGTTTGATCATGATAACACTTTTTAATCAAAGGAGTGATTAGATGAATATGATATTGAATATTATAATCAAATCTAAGGTAGAAAGTTTATTCTAAGATGGAAAATATATTCTATTGTCAAAATATTTGAACCAATTAGATTTAATGAATGAAACTAAGTTATTTATGATAATCATTTATTATCAATTTATAACATTTTAATGATATAATGTTAGTGAATTTATGCATCATATAATAACTCATGAATTAGTTTTTAAGTATATCATTTAGAAGATTTAATAATGAATTAGCATTTAATATGTCTTTCATGATATCAGGTTAATTAGATAGATTGATAGTTACCTTTTCTTTTGTACTCTTATACATGTGTCTGTATGAGTTTTATACTCTCAAGATCATGTTTAGACAAATCTTGTTATTGGTATTCTTATGTACTAATGTGTTTGAAATCAATTTTTATGCTAAATTTAATTATCAAGAAGATAATACTTGTTAGATGCTTCTATTTTCCTATGACTACTTTGTATACTTGTGCATTCAATTCTTGTTTGTGTAAATGGATGGTGGTAAACATGGAGAACCATATAAGGATTGAGTATCACCCTCTATATATCTATCAACAAATGACTTAAAAAGATGCATTGGGAAAAAGATGTTTTATCAAATTTTAATATTATACCATGCTACTACTTTTGATCATTTAAAACTCATACTCTTTGCCATATCATAATATTGTTATATTAGCATGTGTGTGCACGCGCACACACGCACACACACAAACATAGAGAGAGAGAGAGAGAGAGAGAGAGAGAGAGAGAGAGAGAGTATATCATGCTACATAGATTCCATCACTCCTACTTGTTTAAGATTTCTCGACATCTTTGCGTTGGGCCAGGTATTCTTCATGCCAAGAAGAGTTTCAGGGGAGTGTAAAGATTTGTGGTTGGGTAGATATGTTCTTCGATGATGCTCTCACCCAATGTGTGCTTGTTGGAGATAGTGTCTCGTGAGTTCCTGTTAGGGTTACCTTAATTTTTGTACTCTTCGTAATTGACCTTTTGAAGCTATGTAAAGGAAATTGTTTCCTTATGATAGGGCTTGTCAATGGCTTTTGTACTTAAACATCATGTTTCCATTCTAATATATTTGAACGTGTTATTTTAAATGTTTTAGAATAATGCTTATTTTATGCTATATCATTATTTTAATAATATGGAGGTCCTTATAGTTTGAAATTATTATTGTCTCAAAACATTAAAAAATATCAAAATTGACACATTACTAAATCATGTGAATGGACATTGATATATTCAAAGCAATTTCACTTGTATTTGGGTTTGCTTCATGTAAGATAAACAAATTTACCAAATATTTAATATATTTTCCATGTCAGTACATATAAGAGGCATTTTTATAATTTATTATTTTTGTATTTATAATTTAATAACAAGTCATCTAGTGTAAAAATGTTGTAATAATAAGAGGTGGTAGAAAATTTCGATAGAATTTATGATATAAGGACTCATGTTCAACTTTAATATTATTTTATGTGGCATGGAAAGTGAGATGTCTACTTCTAAAAATGGTTTACAAATCCAATCACATAGAACTATTTGGACTTTTGTTGATGCTATTTAAATGATTTTTATTTGATAAAAAAATAAATCTCACATAATTAATTACTCCATCTAATAGTAAAAAACTATAAGTATTAAAAAGCCTTCTATTATTCACAGCTCCTTTTTATAAGTAAGATCTACACAATTAGAAGTTCTAGAAATGAATGATCTTATTAGATCAAAATAAATAACAATTAGTTCACCATTCATACTTCTTACAAAAGCCTTCTCACTATTAAGTTGTGTGTGTCATACAATTCAATAGAATTAAAAGCTGAATTAATGCACAAAAATGTTCCAATAGTATCATATGTCTTTATTATTTTTAAAAGTTGAATATTTGGTTTGATTAAATATATATTTCAGGTTGAGCTAGCCATCCAAACTAAAAACATATAATGATTCAACATATTATTTAAAAGTTCATATTATTAAATTGATATGATGTAGAATTAGAAATAATCAATCTTTATAAACTTATAACCTTAAATTAATATATAAATATGTCTATTATACCTAAGTATCCTCGTGACGTCACACATAGCAAATAAAACTCCAATTATTTTCACTTCGACCTATCTTTCTCTAACGTAATCATCCATTCATTATGTTTTATTGCGTTAACATAAAGAAGTTTATCCTACAAATATACATTTACAATCTATTAAGTTTCGATATGTTAGATTCTTTGGAATTCTAATTTTTTCCACGATAAAAAAAATGAAGAGCGCGGGAACCATGTGAGCGCGGGAACAACATGCGAGAATTTTATACCAAACTTGGTCGCCCATCCCCGTGCAAATTACGGAAGAGGAAAGTCATTTATAACCAAAGACAAACATACTTGTGGGCCATATCACCTTTGCCAATGTTTCTCATGTTTTAATGTGAAACCCAAAGAAGTGTTACTACCGAATAACTCAATGGAGTCACCATGGAAAGCAGACACGGATAAAATGCGGCGTCCACCACATCCATGAAAGTTTCTATATCTATGTTTTTCAAATAGATTTGGAGAAAACTCTCAATTCAGAAAAACGTCGGAGTAAACATTCTAAGAAACGTTGGAGGAATGCTCTATCACATCATTACTCACTATTGTTTATGAGTCAAGCGCTATAGTCATGTGCATTACCACCGTAATAATCGCACTGAGATAACGTGCACACAACAATTTTTCAAACGTCGGGGTCAAGATTCCCCCTTCTCTACAGATTTTGCACATGATGATTTTGTATATAAGATAGCCCAAAGCCATAGCATGTAATACAACCATTGCAGGTTTTCTCCTATCCAAAATGGCGAGCAGACAAGCCTTACAGCCATTGTTTCTTCTTCTTGCTGTCTTTTTCATCAAGTTAGTAATGGTGGAATCAATAAGAACCCCCTTCAATATGACTAAGGCTGAGAATAGTGATAAATATCATGTTGAGAAGCCGGAGCTTGTAGTTCAAATGGTAGAAAGGTAACCATTTCGCCTTTCAGATGATTTAGAAATTTTAGAGAATTTATTTATGGTAGTATAGAAATGAAATCCAATATCTTATTGAATTTAGTACATTAGTATGAAATCTTAAATGACAAGGTTTATTATAAATGTTCTATTTATTCTTATGCTGTTCCTCGACGTTTTCTTCACTGTAATTTCTATAATACTATTCTCGTAACTGTAGTTGGTATGCAGCAGTTATAGAACAAATTTCTATCACCCATATCATCATGCCATTGGATAATTAACAATTGTCGTCGTTGAGACAGATTCAATGAAAGAAAATTCACTACAGAAAAGATATTTAAGTCAGTTCAATTAAGAGAATTTCGAAGTCCTAGCATTTTTTTATAGCTAGCATATATTACAGACAGTTGAGATTATTTACTTCAAGAACTATTGTGCAGGAGTTTAAATAATTCGAAAAGAAAGCTGAGCTCGTGCGAAACGGGGAACCCCATCGATGACTGTTGGCGTTGTGATCCTAACTGGGTTAACAACCGAAAGAGACTGGCTGATTGTGCCATCGGATTTGGCAAAAACGCCATTGGAGGTAAGAATGGCAGATTTTATATAGTTACAGATCCAAATGACGATGACCCGGTCAATCCTCGACCTGGCACTCTGCGGCACGCTGTTATTCAAACCGAACCTCTCTGGATTATTTTCCAAAAAGATATGGTTATTCAGCTCAAGGAGGAGCTTATCATGAACAGTTATAAGACTATTGATGGTAGAGGTGCCAATGTTCATATAGCAAATGGAGCTTGCATTACAATTCAGTATGTGACCAATATTATCATTCATGGAGTTCATATCCACGACTGTAAACCTGCGGGAAACACAAATGTTAGGAGCTCCCCGACACATTATGGGTTTAGAACCAAGAGTGATGGAGATGGGATTTCCATCTTTGGATCAAGCGCAATTTGGGTTGACCACTGTTCATTGTCAAGTTGCGCAGATGGATTGATCGACGCCATCATGGGTTCCACTGCTATAACCATTTCAAACAGCTTTTTCACTCACCATGACAAGGTGCTCAAAACTGCTTTTTTGGTCTTCCATAAATATACTTTTCTTTGAAATTAGGTTTCACAATTGTATTTTTTATCCGAGGATTTTAGGGTAGGGTATTAAAAGCCTATTACTTGACTTGAACGAAAAAAATGTGAGTATTTATTAAATTGTCGATAGAACGCTATTTCTCAAGTCCAATATTTATTGGCTTTTTCCAGGTGATGCTCCTAGGACACAGCGACGCCTACAACGAGGACGTCAAAATGCAAGTAACAGTTGCTTTCAACCACTTTGGAGAAGGGCTTGTTCAACGTATGCCCAGGTGTGAATAGAATTTTGTAACAAACTGTATTCCTTGCACAAAGACCACGAATATACAGCTTGCTGAAGTTTATTTGCTCAAGTCTTTAAGATATTAACGTTATGATGCAGATGTCGACATGGATACTTTCATGTGGTGAACAATGATTACACCCACTGGGAAATGTATGCAATCGGGGGAAGTGCAAACCCCACCATTAACAGCCAAGGCAACAGATTCCTTGCTCCTGATTATCGATTCCACAAGGAGGTAAAAGACCTGTACAACTCATGTCTCTTATATCTTTGGTATTCAACGGTTGTAGTATAGTTATAGTATGGGTAATGTGCAGGTTACAAAGCACCAAGATTCAACAGAAGGCAACTGGAGATCAGTGGGAGATCTTATGTTAAATGGGGCATTCTTCACAGCATCAGGGGCTAAAGAATCCTCAAGCTATGCCAAAGCTTCGAGTATGGCGGCAAGACCTTCCTCTATTGTGGGCTCTATCACTGCAAGTTCGGGTGTTCTCACCTGCAGAAAAGGTTCCAGCTGTTAGACCAAATGCGTGCATTATAGACAAATTCTTAGGAATCCCTCAATTCTGTTACTTTGCAAGCATGAGCACACGGAATGAGGCTTCTTAGTTATTTTAGTTTTGGTTGCCGAGACTCTCTTGTCATCTTTCACTAAAGACGAATATATGGAAAATATCGAATAATATTTTTCTCAAATTTGAAGTGTAGTGGTAGAACGTCAAGCCAGTGTTTGTTTATATTATCTCGATTGTCACTTAAAAACATTTCTTAGGTAAATCTCACAAGAACTGCAACATAGAGATAGGAAATAGTTGAATTTATGTTCATACCAGTAATTCAAAAAACTAATTTATGCAAATGTTTCTTGAAACTATGAACACACCCGGTGTAATTGTATACGACGCAACTAAATATATTCACTTGCATGGGGAATTATTAACCTTTTAAGTTAATTATGTGATTGTAGATTAATTTTATATTATACATGTCTAATTTGTAACTCTAGACCTTATCTATCACAATATATACTTTTTCTCTTTGATTTGCTAGATTCTATACTCCTCATTGATTATTAAGGACTTGGTATATTTATAACTACATCATAAAGATAGTGAAATAATCAATGGTCATGTTCTCCTACTCCCTTAATTAGAATAGTTTTTTGATTGTGATAAAGATACTTAGATGTTGATTTTGATACAATATTTTTATTCTATTTAAAGTTCCAAATGAAAATGTTCATAAGTTCATTCTATATACGAATAAGTCAATGATTGCTTAATGGTCAATTAATGTCTTTAAATTTGAAGCCCTGCTAGATAATTCCATGTTTTACAAACTCAACTCCCAATGACTACGAGGAAAGAGGAGAATTTTAAAATTTGAAACAAATTTATTTTTCCTTAAAATTCAAGCCAAGCAAGATCAATCCTCAATGCTACAAAAATGGTCCGTTGTAAAAAGATATATAATACAATGATCATGGGTAAATGTATGCAAATATAGGACAAAAACTAATGGGAATGCATGAATATAAATATAGGTAGGATATAGATAAGGATGGATATATATTGATGTATGGAAATAGGAGTAGGAGAACATAGATTGAAATTAGGGAAGGTGCCAAACTTATTAAAAATGGTTTTTGCATGCCAAAAATATTTTTTCTTTCTAGTGACTGAAAAATGAGTTTCTAATGCAAAATTTAAAATGGCTCCTGTAAAAGTTTTTAGATTTTAACATTTGATTTCTAATTTTGTCCTCCAAGCTTTGATGTTTTTGAAAAAAAAGTCAATTGTGACTTTATCCAACCTTTTGGATGCTTTGGAAATGTTGAAAATTCTGCCAAAATTACCTAAATGCTACAATCACGCAAACCTCCCAAGAATATAACTATGCAAAGTAGATTATAGGGATGCTTATTCTTTTGTTAAGTTGTACTTATTATTAGGGCTATGCAAGGATGTAGGAGAAGAGAATACTTGGTTTTTTAATATTATAGCTATCAGTTAGTCTCAAATCTATAAAAGCCAGATATTAAAATTAACTGTACTAGACAACAAGTTCCAGTACCATGTTAGATTCTTTGGGAAGTGACAATCGGGCTAGAATCTCGTGTCTGACCTAGATCATGTGCGACTACAGTTAATAGATAATCGAATATCAAATAGTAGAGCCAAAATCTGAAATGAAAGAACAATATAGACAATGCAAGAGAACTTGAGAATACTCTTCATACGCTCACCAAGCTACCAATAGGTGCATTAACTCCTACTACCCATAAAATATGGGAAGTTTTACCTACTTGATAAATGTCAAAATATGTAGCATAACCTCCTTAAGTGAAGATAGAAAAGAAGTTATAATTAGTGGCATAAAAGCCAAAAGAGGGTGAGAAAATTAATTACCCTATAACCTACTAAAGGTAAGAACAAACTCGTGGTTATGGAAGGAGGCACAACAAGCCAAAAGGGAGTGTGTGACTCAATTACTCATGTGTTAGAAAGTGGTACATGTAGATTATGTATTTTTCCATGTTTATTCACATTAACCACTCCTAATAAACCAAAGAAAGATTAAATAATATTTGTAGGAAAAAGAATAACGCCTAACAACTACTATGTGGTAAAAGGCAAGGTTTCATTAGCATATAAATTGAAGCAATACTTATATGGTGTCCAATGATCTCCAAAATTATGGTTTCAAAAGTTTAATTCATATGCTATGTATTATAATCTAGTGTATTTCCTAATTATGTTGGTTGCCTATATAGTTGGTCAGATATTGGACTTTGGTTTTGGTGGGGTTGGTTTTATGTACTAGATGGTAGTCATCGGGGTGCCGATAATTGTTTCTTTTTTCCCCTATTTTTTGTGTTATGTTGTTTATAGACTTTACTTTCTACTGTATTGGGCGTTGGGCCCCTTAGCAACTATTTAATTATTAAAAATTAAACTTTATGATGGTAATCAATCTCTTTTTATCAATTTATGCATAGATCATTTGTTGATATTTGGTAACAATGAATGGATGATTAGAGATATGGTATATAAAATTTCAATACATTTCAACATAAACAATTAGGGGTTCCTATATGCATCCTAGGCATTGAAAAGAGAGAGAAATAAGAAATGTTTGATTGGGATAGACTAAGTATGTTGAATTTGTGTTGTAATATTTTAGTATGCAGAATTATATGCTAGTAAATGTTTCTATTTTCTTGGGTACTAAGTTATTAGTTAAGTAATATATACGTCTTCACCGTTAAATGTAGAGTATATATTGCATGTTCCTTACACTAGTCTACTTCATATTCTAATTTATGTTATATTTTACATAAAGCTAGACATTGGTGATGTAATGGGAGCCTTGGGATTATTATATGGCTAATATTGGCATAGAGCATTGAACAACAATTAAGAGAGACTTAAGGTGAATGCAGAACACTATAAATTATTATATCTTCTACTATGGTGATTACTCACAAGGGATTGTTGACTTAGATTTGACAGGAGATGTAGATCATAAAATATCTACTAGTGGCTATTTCTTTAGCCTATTTAGTGTTTCTATTACTTGAATGAGCAAGTGATGGGTTGTAGTCATTTATCCATTGTAGAGGTATAGTACATGACAATTAGTAATGCCTGTAAGGAGGTGAGTTGGTTTTAGAGTTTTTGTTGAATTGTTGGCCTTATTCAAGCAATAGTTTAAACTCAATGTGAGAGTCAAGGTGTCATTAGCTTGGCCAAAACCCAATTTTTTGTGTATAAATGAAGCATATAGATGCACAATACCATTTTTCTCATCACATGGTGGAGGATAGTGGATGATGATTGAAAATGATGACTCTTTGGTGATTGTTTTAGATGATTTGATGAAGCATGTAAGCACAAATAACATTAGATGGTGTAATAAATATAATGGCCTCATAGTCCTTAATACTTAGATGCTAATATTCCCTTTATGCTTTTGCAAGGTATTTGAAATAAGTGGGAGAATTCTAGAAAACCATTGTCTCAACCATATTTTGTTCATATCTAATTATTTAATAGTTAAATTTTACATGTATTTTTGTTATCACTGTTAGTGTGTGGTATGTTTCTACTATCATATTCGTGTTAGACTTGTACCAGCCACTTAGAATTGGACAAGATCTAACCTTATAGTTCTATATCAAAGGTAAAATCAGCTAAATTATGCAAGTCGCTTGGAAAAGAGGGGTATATTAACTTGAATGGCCTTCCTAAAGGTCCTTAATTTTGAACTTTTACCAAATAAGTGAGTACCAGCAATCGAAATTTGACTACTTCAGCATCGTGATTATTTCATTATGCATGCTTGCCTTCCATCCCCAACTAATAAATATACGCAGATTGGAGGACGTGCATGAATTTACTCATGAGATTTCATGGTCTACATTACCGTCACGCACGGAGTGCATTGGACTATTATTTTTATTCCTTTAATTCTTCTAAGCATACTTTCATCAAGATTTTATTTGCTTTTGGAAACGAGGTTGTACTAGCCTTCCAGCGTACAAATAATGTAATGGCCCCATGCAAATTCGTGTGGCTGCAAAAACTTTTCTTTTTATTTCAAAACTACATTTAGATTTGTGATACGAAAATAATTTTAGTTGATGAGGGATGGAGGAGACCACCAACTATAAGGAAATGTGGATCCCATGTCCCACGATGAAGTCAAAAGCTACATGTGCTATATGGAGTTCATTCTAATCTTTTATCATCGAACAACATAGCAAAAACAACCATGCAGAACAGATTGTTGTAAAATCCATGTGCCTTTTTTTCAACACACAAGAAATTTGTTATTTGTGAAAAAGCATGGAGATACTCTTCAAGTGCGCACACATAACATCGAGAGTCGGCCTTAATTAAAGTTTGACGTAGATGGTCAATGTCTCATACCCATCTTGACTATGACCAGTTGAATTGTTGCAAAGCATGTTGTGAGGTCGGTATTAAGCTTCTTTGTATTTACCAAATTTAAAGAATATAAACTAGAGTTGGATTTAGTATAGTTGGCGCGTTATATTTTATGGAGGTTGCAGAGGAGCTGGTGATGCTTGGTAGAATATCAGGCCAGTGGTAGTAATGGGACTTCTTTTTCTATGTGAGACGCATGATATCCTTGTAGTTCTTGGGCTGCCTTAGAGATCTGGACGTGGCAACAGGTTCTTGTTGAATTGGCCTTCAAAATGTAACAGGCTATTCAGTTATTTATGGACTGGGTACGGGAATGGAACCTCTGTGCTATCAGGGTCAGTCGGTTTGAGATCTATGTAAAGATTTCATTAGAAGTAAAACAACAGGCATGAAGGATGAAAACTGGGTTGTCTTAGATAGTTAATATAGTAATCTTATTTGGCTATGTCTGGGAAATTTATTGCTCCTCAATGTTGTACATGAATCCTCTACAACCCCTTTTTATAAAGTTAGGAAATTTGTACCACACCATATCGTTGGTGAACAAGCATCTTCTATGTAAGTAGTATTATTTGAGGGTTGTTGATATGGATTAAGTTGTTGAGCACTTTAATTCATTTAACACTATTGTAAACAAAAGATGGAGGAAGAAGTTATAGGAATGGTCTTATGACATTCTTTTCTACACATATGGAGCAATCTATTGATGAACATTTGAAGCACTACTTTAAATTTTGTGCTTGATGAGGTAATGTCTTCTCTTCTCCCAAATGGTCTTTCATAGAAAGAATAGTACAAGTGGCATAGCTTTCTTTATTGGTGATAGCCTTATATCATGGTTGAGCTAAAATAAGGATTTTGTATCTTAGTCTATGGTAGAAGCAAAATATATTGCAATAGTTTCTTGTTGCATTTAGGTTTTATAGATAAAAAAAGACATTGTAGCAGATGGAGATTGAATTTGAAGAACCCATGCCAATCCTTTGTTACAATACAAGTACTATAAACATTTCAAATGATTGGGTAACACATTCACGGAAAAACCCATATCTCAATTAAGTATCACTATCTAAGAGAGAAGGTTGCAAGGAAACAAGTGAAGATAGAATATGTTGAAACAAAGGAGAGATCATTACAAAACCTTTTCGAAAGGAGACAATTTAATATCTTGGGTAGAATTTGGTAGTGGTATCGCCCCCCTCTTAAATGAAGACGAAGTTAGTATATGTTGAGGAGGAGTGTTGACTCCTCACTGCAAGTAGTCTTGGTGGTATTGTGAAAAAAATTACAAAAGGTATTAGTAGATTAATTTTTCCTTGAAGACCAAGAATCAAAGTGGATATTTGTCATTGATGTCAAAGTGGGAGAAAGGAAGCCAAAATTCTACACCATTTGGGGAAGAAAGGATTGAGAGAGAGAGAGAGAGAGAGAGAGAGAGAGAGAGAGAGAGAGAGAGAGAATGAAAGTCCAATTACAAGAGCACAAAGCCAAACTTGAGAAGAATGAAAGTCCAATTACAATGGAAGCAAATTTTCTACACAAGGGGAGCCCCTAATTTCCATTACAAGGAGTATTTTATTAGTAGCATTTTTCATGTTTGGAACCAATGACAAAGGAGGAGATTGTTGAAATTTATATTTTCATTAAATTCAAAGGAGGTAGTTAAGGTTTTTGTATAAATTATCATTATGTTACCCTCAATATCCAGTTTTCAAAAATTACAATAATTTTAATTAATATTATGTCATATCAAATAATTATTGATCTAGATAAATAGAGTCAAGTTATGTTAAATACATCATTCAATATAGTATGTCACTAGTATCATCTTAATCAATTTTTTATTGTTGAAGGATTTGGAAGTATTTGTGATGTGTATATGAAGTTCATTCCTCAAAAACTATATCCACTAGCACATTATTTTATACCACATTCTACCATAGTTATATTTTGAGGCTTGTATGTTGGAAGATAAATATGGCTACACACAAAGACAAGTCTATTCAAGTTGCAAAGGTGGAATTCAATAACATGAAAAGTTAGGGTCAACATTATGCTCATAGAGATCACTTCACAATATATTATGAATTTTTTTATGAATGGGTCAAATTATTGCACTATGAACCAACTATAGGAAGCATGTGAAAGTGTACTAGGACCAACTAATTATTCTTCATAAAGAATAGCATCATCCAACTCTTGAAGTAGCATGTTGGATCTTGGTTTAAGCCTTTTATATGTTTGGTCTAAAGTATGCATGTGTCAAATGTGTGAATGTTGTAAATAAGTTATAAGATGAGTTGTGATTATATATAATGTAGGGATGTATAAGTGTAATTGGATTCATTTAAAGAGTAATTCTTGCTAGTAGAACTAATAACCATCGCAAAAGTTGTGTAAGTTGTCAACTAAATTTTAGGTTAAGTGGGCAAAATCAATTGAAGGTCTCATGCACTTTGAGAGGGTTGTCAAAAGTTGATTAGATCAAGGTGACCCTAAAGCTTCATCCTTGAAGATCTGCATATCATATCTTTGATGTACTATTATTGTATTTAAGGTTGGCGCCTCATGATTATAGTTGGTGTTCACTTCTTAGACTCAAGCATTGGTGTCTCCTATGGGTTGATGCATACAAAATATTATAAGTTTATTATTTAGTTTATGAGGCTAGATTTGCATATTAGATCCAAGAAGCTTTTCTCACCATGGTTTTCCCCTTAAGTTTCTACATAAATCTAGTATTATTTTGTGTTGATGTCCTCTTATCTTATCTTATCAGTTTCTATGATGTTTGGAGAAGTTATCAAGGGTAATTAATTTGGAATTGGTGTCTACTGATTACCATTCTCTTAGTGTCTATGTGTGATTAACGCACATAATATATGCATTCTATTAAGAACAACAACCACTATTTCTTTTATTTTCATTGAAAAGAACTATCTAGATTTCCTTGGAAATGACCTTCTATTTATGTCACTTTGTGCAATCTTCCTTTATTCATAATGTATCTTTGTTCAAGACAAAAATCAAATCCGTGTAGCAGTAACAAGTTATCCTATATTGTCTAACAATGTAAAAGTTTATTGGTTATTTTGGATAGTTTAAAAATTTGGATTTATAAGTTTTGAATTTCATAAATACTTTTCCTTTGTAATAATTCTTTGAAGTAATTTAGAATGATATTTTTGTAATAAAATTTAGCTATTAATGAATTGTAATTGAATACATTAACTCTCACTTTAATTATAATCATTAGCATATTATTACTCATGGATTTGTTTAGGTCAACCCAAGAGTATAGCCAGTAATCCTTAGCTTGACTAAATCCATCCATTGATTATTACCATTTATTTATAATTAGATTAGTAGTAGATCAATAAAATAGATATTTATTTATATATTAATAAATGCATAGAGTAGCATATATCAATATAAGAATGCAAGTAGTTATTAAGAGAATTTAAGTAAGAGGTGTAGAGATGTTATTAAAGCTTAAAATTTATTAAGTTATAGCTTTAAACGTATAGAAATAAATTCATTAGTCAACAATATTAAACTTGAATATATTCTTTCTGTATATCTTAAGATGAATAAGTTATTATTTGAATGCCTCTACAATACTTTGTTTAGATTAAAAATAGAAAGACTTTTTAAAATCACAAGACTAATATATAAAATAGGATAATAAGGATAGTAATGAAAGAAATGGACTCTTGGGTCAAGGGTAAGATGTAAGCCCTTATCCCTTACCATATAGAAATAATAAATTTTGTTTTTTATTTTGTGATTGTTGAATATTGAACTCTGACTTAGTGAAAACTCTAATGATAATATCATAGTTTGTTTTTTTAAATGTAAAGGATAAGGATGGAATTTCATATTAATCTCATGTTGACATGTTCATATAGTTTCTTGACTAGATGATAGTTCCTTATCATTAAATGGTTAACCATCTCTAAAGTTTATGACTATATATATAAATATTAAATGGATTTGATCTTATATTTTGATTGTTTGATCATGATAACACTTTTTAATCAAAGGAGTGATTAGATGAATATGATATTGAATATTATAATCAAATCTAAGGTAGAAAGTTTATTCTAAGATGGAAAATATATTCTATTGTCAAAATATTTGAACCAATTAGATTTAATGAATGAAACTAAGTTATTTATGATAATCATTTATTATCAATTTATAACATTTTAATGATATAATGTTAGTGAATTTATGCATCATATAATAACTCATGAATTAGTTTTTAAGTATATCATTTAGAAGATTTAATAATGAATTAGCATTTAATATGTCTTTCATGATATCAGGTTAATTAGATAGATTGATAGTTACCTTTTCTTTTGTACTCTTATACATGTGTCTGTATGAGTTTTATACTCTCAAGATCATGTTTAGACAAATCTTGTTATTGGTATTCTTATGTACTAATGTGTTTGAAATCAATTTTTATGCTAAATTTAATTATCAAGAAGATAATACTTGTTAGATGCTTCTATTTTCCTATGACTACTTTGTATACTTGTGCATTCAATTCTTGTTTGTGTAAATGGATGGTGGTAAACATGGAGAACCATATAAGGATTGAGTATCACCCTCTATATATCTATCAACAAATGACTTAAAAAGATGCATTGGGAAAAAGATGTTTTATCAAATTTTAATATTATACCATGCTACTACTTTTGATCATTTAAAACTCATACTCTTTGCCATATCATAATATTGTTATATTAGCATGTGTGTGCACGCGCACACACGCACACACACAAACATAGAGAGAGAGAGAGAGAGAGAGAGAGAGAGAGAGAGAGAGAGTATATCATGCTACATAGATTCCATCACTCCTACTTGTTTAAGATTTCTCGACATCTTTGCGTTGGGCCAGGTATTCTTCATGCCAAGAAGAGTTTCAGGGGAGTGTAAAGATTTGTGGTTGGGTAGATATGTTCTTCGATGATGCTCTCACCCAATGTGTGCTTGTTGGAGATAGTGTCTCGTGAGTTCCTGTTAGGGTTACCTTAATTTTTGTACTCTTCGTAATTGACCTTTTGAAGCTATGTAAAGGAAATTGTTTCCTTATGATAGGGCTTGTCAATGGCTTTTGTACTTAAACATCATGTTTCCATTCTAATATATTTGAACGTGTTATTTTAAATGTTTTAGAATAATGCTTATTTTATGCTATATCATTATTTTAATAATATGGAGGTCCTTATAGTTTGAAATTATTATTGTCTCAAAACATTAAAAAATATCAAAATTGACACATTACTAAATCATGTGAATGGACATTGATATATTCAAAGCAATTTCACTTGTATTTGGGTTTGCTTCATGTAAGATAAACAAATTTACCAAATATTTAATATATTTTCCATGTCAGTACATATAAGAGGCATTTTTATAATTTATTATTTTTGTATTTATAATTTAATAACAAGTCATCTAGTGTAAAAATGTTGTAATAATAAGAGGTGGTAGAAAATTTCGATAGAATTTATGATATAAGGACTCATGTTCAACTTTAATATTATTTTATGTGGCATGGAAAGTGAGATGTCTACTTCTAAAAATGGTTTACAAATCCAATCACATAGAACTATTTGGACTTTTGTTGATGCTATTTAAATGATTTTTATTTGATAAAAAAATAAATCTCACATAATTAATTACTCCATCTAATAGTAAAAAACTATAAGTATTAAAAAGCCTTCTATTATTCACAGCTCCTTTTTATAAGTAAGATCTACACAATTAGAAGTTCTAGAAATGAATGATCTTATTAGATCAAAATAAATAACAATTAGTTCACCATTCATACTTCTTACAAAAGCCTTCTCACTATTAAGCTGTGTGTGTCATACAATTCAATAGAATTAAAAGCTGAATTAATGCACAAAAATGTTCCAATAGTATCATATGTCTTTATTATTTTTAAAAGTTGAATATTTGGTTTGATTAAATATATATTTCAGGTTGAGCTAGCCATCCAAACTAAAAACATATAATGATTCAACATATTATTTAAAAGTTCATATTATTAAATTGATATGATGTAGAATTAGAAATAATCAATCTTTATAAACTTATAACCTTAAATTAATATATAAATATGTCTATTATACCTAAGTATCCTCGTGACGTCACACATAGCAAATAAAACTCCAATTATTTTCACTTCGACCTATCTTTCTCTAACGTAATCATCCATTCATTATGTTTTATTGCGTTAACATAAAGAAGTTTATCCTACAAATATACATTTACAATCTATTAAGTTTCGATATGTTAGATTCTTTGGAATTCTAATTTTTTCCACGATAAAAAAAATGAAGAGCGCGGGAACCATGTGAGCGCGGGAACAACATGCGAGAATTTTATACCAAACTTGGTCGCCCATCCCCGTGCAAATTACGGAAGAGGAAAGTCATTTATAACCAAAGACAAACATACTTGTGGGCCATATCACCTTTGCCAATGTTTCTCATGTTTTAATGTGAAACCCAAAGAAGTGTTACTACCGAATAACTCAATGGAGTCACCATGGAAAGCAGACACGGATAAAATGCGGCGTCCACCACATCCATGAAAGTTTCTATATCTATGTTTTTCAAATAGATTTGGAGAAAACTCTCAATTCAGAAAAACGTCGGAGTAAACATTCTAAGAAACGTTGGAGGAATGCTCTATCACATCATTACTCACTATTGTTTATGAGTCAAGCGCTATAGTCATGTGCATTACCACCGTAATAATCGCACTGAGATAACGTGCACACAACAATTTTTCAAACGTCGGGGTCAAGATTCCCCCTTCTCTACAGATTTTGCACATGATGATTTTGTATATAAGATAGCCCAAAGCCATAGCATGTAATACAACCATTGCAGGTTTTCTCCTATCCAAAATGGCGAGCAGACAAGCCTTACAGCCATTGTTTCTTCTTCTTGCTGTCTTTTTCATCAAGTTAGTAATGGTGGAATCAATAAGAACCCCCTTCAATATGACTAAGGCTGAGAATAGTGATAAATATCATGTTGAGAAGCCGGAGCTTGTAGTTCAAATGGTAGAAAGGTAACCATTTCGCCTTTCAGATGATTTAGAAATTTTAGAGAATTTATTTATGGTAGTATAGAAATGAAATCCAATATCTTATTGAATTTAGTACATTAGTATGAAATCTTAAATGACAAGGTTTATTATAAATGTTCTATTTATTCTTATGCTGTTCCTCGACGTTTTCTTCACTGTAATTTCTATAATACTATTCTCGTAACTGTAGTTGGTATGCAGCAGTTATAGAACAAATTTCTATCACCCATATCATCATGCCATTGGATAATTAACAATTGTCGTCGTTGAGACAGATTCAATGAAAGAAAATTCACTACAGAAAAGATATTTAAGTCAGTTCAATTAAGAGAATTTCGAAGTCCTAGCATTTTTTTATAGCTAGCATATATTACAGACAGTTGAGATTATTTACTTCAAGAACTATTGTGCAGGAGTTTAAATAATTCGAAAAGAAAGCTGAGCTCGTGCGAAACGGGGAACCCCATCGATGACTGTTGGCGTTGTGATCCTAACTGGGTTAACAACCGAAAGAGACTGGCTGATTGTGCCATCGGATTTGGCAAAAACGCCATTGGAGGTAAGAATGGCAGATTTTATATAGTTACAGATCCAAATGACGATGACCCGGTCAATCCTCGACCTGGCACTCTGCGGCACGCTGTTATTCAAACCGAACCTCTCTGGATTATTTTCCAAAAAGATATGGTTATTCAGCTCAAGGAGGAGCTTATCATGAACAGTTATAAGACTATTGATGGTAGAGGTGCCAATGTTCATATAGCAAATGGAGCTTGCATTACAATTCAGTATGTGACCAATATTATCATTCATGGAGTTCATATCCACGACTGTAAACCTGCGGGAAACACAAATGTTAGGAGCTCCCCGACACATTATGGGTTTAGAACCAAGAGTGATGGAGATGGGATTTCCATCTTTGGATCAAGCGCAATTTGGGTTGACCACTGTTCATTGTCAAGTTGCGCAGATGGATTGATCGACGCCATCATGGGTTCCACTGCTATAACCATTTCAAACAGCTTTTTCACTCACCATGACAAGGTGCTCAAAACTGCTTTTTTGGTCTTCCATAAATATACTTTTCTTTGAAATTAGGTTTCACAATTGTATTTTTTATCCGAGGATTTTAGGGTAGGGTATTAAAAGCCTATTACTTGACTTGAACGAAAAAAATGTGAGTATTTATTAAATTGTCGATAGAACGCTATTTCTCAAGTCCAATATTTATTGGCTTTTTCCAGGTGATGCTCCTAGGACACAGCGACGCCTACACCGAGGACGTCAAAATGCAAGTAACAGTTGCTTTCAACCACTTTGGAGAAGGGCTTGTTCAACGTATGCCCAGGTGTGAATAGAATTTTGTAACAAACTGTATTCCTTGCACAAAGACCACGAATATAAAGCTTGCTGAAGTTTATTTGCTCAAGTCTTTAAGATATTAACGTTATGATGCAGATGTCGACATGGATACTTTCATGTGGTGAACAATGATTACACCCACTGGGAAATGTATGCAATCGGGGGAAGTGCAAACCCCACCATTAACAGCCAAGGCAACAGATTCCTTGCTCCTGATTATCGATTCCACAAGGAGGTAAAAGACCTGTACAACTCATGTCTCTTATATCTTTGGTATTCAACGGTTGTAGTATAGTTATAGTATGGGTAATGTGCAGGTTACAAAGCACCAAGATTCAACAGAAGGCAACTGGAGATCAGTGGGAGATCTTATGTTAAATGGGGCATTCTTCACAGCATCAGGGGCTAAAGAATCCTCAAGCTATGCCAAAGCTTCGAGTATGGCGGCAAGACCTTCCTCTATTGTGGGCTCTATCACTGCAAGTTCGGGTGTTCTCACCTGCAGAAAAGGTTCCAGCTGTTAGACCAAATGCGTGCATTATAGACAAATTCTTAGGAATCCCTCAATTATGTTACTTTGCAAGCATGAGCACACGGAATGAGGCTTCTTAGTTATTTTAGTTTTGGTTGCCGAGACTCTCTTGTCATCTTTCACTAAAGACGAATATATGGAAAATATCGAATAATATTTTTCTCAAATTTGAAGTGTAGTGGTAGAACGTCAAGCCAGTGTTTGTTTATATTATCTCGATTGTCACTTAAAAACATTTCTTAGGTAAATCTCACAAGAACTGCAACATAGAGATAGGAAATAGTTGAATTTATGTTCATACCAGTAATTCAAAAAACTAATTTATGCAAATGTTTCTTGAAACTATGAACACACCCGGTGTAATTGTATACGACGCAACTAAATATATTCACTTGCATGGGGAATTATTAACCTTTTAAGTTAATTATGTGATTGTAGATTAATTTTATATTATACATGTCTAATTTGTAACTCTAGACCTTATCTATCACAATATATACTTTTTCTCTTTGATTTGCTAGATTCTATACTCCTCATTGATTATTAAGGACTTGGTATATTTATAACTACATCATAAAGATAGTGAAATAATCAATGGTCATGTTCTCCTACTCCCTTAATTAGAATAGTTTTTTGATTGTGATAAAGATACTTAGATGTTGATTTTGATACAATATTTTTATTCTATTTAAAGTTCCAAATGAAAATGTTCATAAGTTCATTCTATATACGAATAAGTCAATGATTGCTTAATGGTCAATTAATGTCTTTAAATTTGAAGCCCTGCTAGATAATTCCATGTTTTACAAACTCAACTCCCAATGACTACGAGGAAAGAGGAGAATTTTAAAATTTGAAACAAATTTATTTTTCCTTAAAATTCAAGCCAAGCAAGATCAATCCTCAATGCTACAAAAATGGTCCGTTGTAAAAAGATATATAATACAATGATCATGGGTAAATGTATGCAAATATAGGACAAAAACTAATGGGAATGCATGAATATAAATATAGGTAGGATATAGATAAGGATGGATATATATTGATGTATGGAAATAGGAGTAGGAGAACATAGATTGAAATTAGGGAAGGTGCCAAACTTATTAAAAATGGTTTTTGCATGCCAAAAATATTTTTTCTTTCTAGTGACTGAAAAATGAGTTTCTAATGCAAAATTTAAAATGGCTCCTGTAAAAGTTTTTAGATTTTAACATTTGATTTCTAATTTTGTCCTCCAAGCTTTGATGTTTTTGAAAAAAAAGTCAATTGTGACTTTATCCAACCTTTTGGATGCTTTGGAAATGTTGAAAATTCTACCAAAATTACCTAAATGCTACAATCACGCAAACCTCCCAAGAATATAACTATGCAAAGTAGATTATAGGGATGCTTATTCTTTTGTTAAGTTGTACTTATTATTAGGGCTATGCAAGGATGTAGGAGAAGAGAATACTTGGTTTTTTAATATTATAGCTATCAGTTAGTCTCAAATCTATAAAAGCCAGATATTAAAATTAACTGTACTAGACAACAAGTTCCAGTACCATGTTAGATTCTTTGGGAAGTGACAATCGGGCTAGAATCTCGTGTCTGACCTAGATCATGTGCGACTACAGTTAATAGATAATCGAATATCAAATAGTAGAGCCAAAATCTGAAATGAAAGAACAATATAGACAATGCAAGAGAACTTGAGAATACTCTTCATACGCTCACCAAGCTACCAATAGGTGCATTAACTCCTACTACCCATAAAATATGGGAAGTTTTACCTACTTGATAAATGTCAAAATATGTAGCATAACCTCCTTAAGTGAAGATAGAAAAGAAGTTATAATTAGTGGCATAAAAGCCAAAAGAGGGTGAGAAAATTAATTACCCTATAACCTACTAAAGGTAAGAACAAACTCGTGGTTATGGAAGGAGGCACAACAAGCCAAAAGGGAGTGTGTGACTCAATTACTCATGTGTTAGAAAGTGGTACATGTAGATTATGTATTTTTCCATGTTTATTCACATTAACCACTCCTAATAAACCAAAGAAAGATTAAATAATATTTGTAGGAAAAAGAATAACGCCTAACAACTACTATGTGGTAAAAGGCAAGGTTTCATTAGCATATAAATTGAAGCAATACTTATATGGTGTCCAATGATCTCCAAAATTATGGTTTCAAAAGTTTAATTCATATGCTATGTATTATAATCTAGTGTATTTCCTAATTATGTTGGTTGCCTATATAGTTGGTCAGATATTGGACTTTGGTTTTGGTGGGGTTGGTTTTATGTACTAGATGGTAGTCATCGGGGTGTCGATAATTGTTTCTTTTTTCCCCTATTTTTTGTGTTATGTTGTTTATAGACTTTACTTTCTACTGTATTGGGCGTTGGGCCCCTTAGCAACTATTTAATTATTAAAAATTAAACTTTATGATGGTAATCAATCTCTTTTTATCAATTTATGCATAGATCATTTGTTGATATTTGGTAACAATGAATGGATGATTAGAGATATGGTATATAAAATTTCAATACATTTCAACATAAACAATTAGGGGTTCCTATATGCATCCTAGGCATTGAAAAGAGAGAGAAATAAGAAATGTTTGATTGGGATAGACTAAGTATGTTGAATTTGTGTTGTAATATTTTAGTATGCAGAATTATATGCTAGTAAATGTTTCTATTTTCTTGGGTACTAAGTTATTAGTTAAGTAATATATACGTCTTCACCGTTAAATGTAGAGTATATATTGCATGTTCCTTACACTAGTCTACTTCATATTCTAATTTATGTTATATTTTACATAAAGCTAGACATTGGTGATGTAATGGGAGCCTTGGGATTATTATATGGCTAATATTGGCATAGAGCATTGAACAACAATTAAGAGAGACTTAAGGTGAATGCAGAACACTATAAATTATTATATCTTCTACTATGGTGATTACTCACAAGGGATTGTTGACTTAGATTTGACAGGAGATGTAGATCATAAAATATCTACTAGTGGCTATTTCTTTAGCCTATTTAGTGTTTCTATTACTTGAATGAGCAAGTGATGGGTTGTAGTCATTTATCCATTGTAGAGGTATAGTACATGACAATTAGTAATGCCTGTAAGGAGGTGAGTTGGTTTTAGAGTTTTTGTTGAATTGTTGGCCTTATTCAAGCAATAGTTTAAACTCAATGTGAGAGTCAAGGTGTCATTAGCTTGGCCAAAACCCAATTTTTTGTGTATAAATGAAGCATATAGATGCACAATACCATTTTTCTCATCACATGGTGGAGGATAGTGGATGATGATTGAAAATGATGACTCTTTGGTGATTGTTTTAGATGATTTGATGAAGCATGTAAGCACAAATAACATTAGATGGTGTAATAAATATAATGGCCTCATATTCCTTAATACTTAGATGCTAATATTCCCTTTATGCTTTTGCAAGGTATTTGAAATAAGTGGGAGAATTCTAGAAAACCATTGTCTCAACCATATTTTGTTCATATCTAATTATTTAATAGTTAAATTTTACATGTATTTTTGTTATCACTGTTAGTGTGTGGTATGTTTCTACTATCATATTCGTGTTAGACTTGTACCAGCCACTTAGAATTGGACAAGATCTAACCTTATAGTTCTATATCAAAGGTAAAATCAGCTAAATTATGCAAGTCGCTTGGAAAAGAGGGGTATATTAACTTGAATGGCCTTCCTAAAGGTCCTTAATTTTGAACTTTTACCAAATAAGTGAGTACCAGCAATCGAAATTTGACTACTTCAGCATCGTGATTATTTCATTATGCATGCTTGCCTTCCATCCCCAACTAATAAATATACGCAGATTGGAGGACGTGCATGAATTTACTCATGAGATTTCATGGTCTACATTACCGTCACGCACGGAGTGCATTGGACTATTATTTTTATTCCTTTAATTCTTCTAAGCATACTTTCATCAAGATTTTATTTGCTTTTGGAAACGAGGTTGTACTAGCCTTCCAGCGTACAAATAATGTAATGGCCCCATGCAAATTCGTGTGGCTGCAAAAACTTTTCTTTTTATTTAAAAACTACATTTAGATTTGTGATACGAAAATAATTTTAGTTGATGAGGGATGGAGGAGACCACCAACTATAAGGAAATGTGGATCCCATGTCCCACGACGAAGTCAAAAGCTACATGTGCTATATGGAGTTCGTTCTAATCTTTTATCATCGAACAACATAGCAAAAACAACCATGCAGAACAGATTGTTGTAAAATCCATGTGCCTTTTTTTCAACACACAAGAAATTTGTTATTTGTGAAAAAGCATGGAGATACTCTTCAAGTGTGCACACATAACATCGAGAGTCGGCCTTAATTAAAGTTTGACGTAGATGGTCAATGTCTCATACCCATCTTGACTATGACCAGTTGAATTGTTGCAAAGCATGTTGTGAGGTCGGTATTAAGCTTCTTTGTATTTACCAAATTTAAAGAATATAAACTAGAGTTGGATTTAGTATAGTTGGCGCGTTATATTTTATGGAGGTTGCAGAGGAGCTGGTGATGCTTGGTAGAATATCAGGCCAGTGGTAGTAATGGGACTTCTTTTTCTATGTGAGACGCATGATATCCTTGTAGTTCTTGGGCTGCCTTAGAGATCTGGACGTGGCAACAGGTTCTTGTTGAATTGGCCTTCAAAATGTAACAGGCTATTCAGTTATTTATGGACTGGGTATGGGAATGGAACCTCTGTGCTATCAAGGTTAGTCGGTTTGAGATCTATGTAAAGATTTCATTAGAAGTAAAACAACAGGCATGAAGGATGAAAACTGGGTTGTCTTAGATAGTTAATATAGTAATCTTATTTGGCTATGTCTGGGAAATTTATTGCTCCTCAATGTTGTACATGAATCCTCTACAACCCCTTTTTATAAAGTTAGGAAAGTTGTACCACACCATATCGTTGGTGAACAAGCATCTTCTATGTAAGTAGTATTATTTGAGGGTGGTTGATATGGATTAAGTTGTTGAGCACTTTAATTCATTTAACACTATTGTAAACAAAAGATGGAGGAAGAAGTTATAGGAATGGTCTTATGACATTCTTTTCTACACATATGGAGCAATCTATTGATGAACATTTGAAGCACTACTTTAAATTTTGTGCTTGATGAGGTAATGTCTTCTCTTCTCCCAAATGGTCTTTCATAGAAAGAATAGTACAAGTGGCATAGCTTTCTTTATTGGTGATAGCCTTATATCATGGTTGAGCTAAAATAAGGATTTTGTATCTTAGTCTATGGTAGAAGCAAAATATATTGCAATAGTTTCTTGTTGCATTTAGGTTTTATAGATAAAAAAAGACATTGTAGCAGATGGAGATTGAATTTGAAGAACCCATGCCAATCCTTTGTTACAATACAAGTACTATAAACATTTCAAATGATTGGGTAACACATTCACGGAAAAACCCATATCTCAATTAAGTATCACTATCTAAGAGAGAAGGTTGCAAGGAAACAAGTGAAGATAGAATATGTTGAAACAAAGGAGAGATCATTACAAAACCTTTTCGAAAGGAGACAATTTAATATCTTGGGTAGAATTTGGTAGTGGTATCGCCCCCCTCTTAAATGAAGAGGAAGTTAGTATATGTTGAGGAGGAGTGTTGACTCCTCACTGCAAGTAGTCTTGGTGGTATTGTGAAAAAAATTACAAAAGGTATTAGTAGATTAATTTTTCCTTGAAGACCAAGAATCAAAGTGGATATTTGTCATTGATGTCAAAGTGGGAGAAAGGAAGCCAAAATTCTACACCATTTGGGGAAGAAAGGATTGAGAGAGAGAGAGAGAGAGAGAGAGAGAGAGAGAGAGAGAGAGAGAGAGAGAGAGAGAGAGAGAGAGAGAGAGAGAGAGAGAATGAAAGTCCAATTACAAGAGCACAAAGCCAAACTTGAGAAGAATGAAAGTCCAATTACAATGGAAGCAAATTTTCTACACAAGGGGAGCCCCTAATTTCCATTACAAGGAGTATTTTATTAGTAGCATTTTTCATGTTTGGAACCAATGACAAAGGAGGAGATTGTTGAAATTTATATTTTCATTAATTTCAAAGGAGGTAGTTAAGGTTTTTGTATAAATTATCATTATGTTACCCTCAATATCCAGTTTTCAAAAATTACAATAATTTTAATTAATATTATGTCATATCAAATAATTATTGATCTAGATAAATAGAGTCAAGTTATGTTAAATACATCATTCAATATAGTATGTCACTAGTATCATCTTAATCAATTTTTTATTGTTGAAGGATTTGGAAGTATTTGTGATGTGTATATGAAGTTCATTCCTCAAAAACTATATCCACTAGCACATTATTTTATACCACATTCTACCATAGTTATATTTTGAGGCTTGTATGTTGGAAGATAAATATGGCTACACACAAAGACAAGTCTATTCAAGTTGCAAAGGTGGAATTCAATAACATGAAAAGTTAGGGTCAACATTATGCTCATAGAGATCACTTCACAATATATTATGAATTTTTTTATGAATGGGTCAAATTATTGCACTATGAACCAACTATAGGAAGCATGTGAAAGTGTACTAGGACCAACTAATTATTTTTCGTAAAGAATAGCATCATCCAACTCTTGAAGTAGCATGTTGGATCTTGGTTTAAGCCTTTTATATGTTTGGTCTAAAGTATGCATGTGTCAAATGTGTGAATGTTGTAAATAAGTTATAAGATGAGTTGTGATTATATATAATGTAGGGATGTATAAGTGTAATTGGATTCATTTAAAGAGTAATTCTTGCTAGTAGAACTAATAACCATCGCAAAAGTTGTGTAAGTTGTCAACTAAATTTTAGGTTAAGTGGGCAAAATCAATTGAAGGTCTCATGCACTTTGAGAGGGTTGTCAAAAGTTGATTAGATCAAGGTGACCCTAAAGCTTCATCCTTGAAGATCTGCATATCATATCTTTGATGTACTATTATTGTATTTAAGGTTGGCGCCTCATGATTATAGTTGGTGTTCACTTCTTAGACTCAAGCATTGGTGTCTCCTATGGGTTGATGCATACAAAATATTATAAGTTTATTATTTAGTTTATGAGGCTAGATTTGCATATTAGATCCAAGAAGCTTTTCTCACCATGGTTTTCCCCTTAAGTTTCTACATAAATCTAGTATTATTTTGTGTTGATGTCCTCTTATCTTATCTTATCAGTTTCTATGATGTTTGGAGAAGTTATCAAGGGTAATTAATTTGGAATTGGTGTCTACTGATTACCATTCTCTTAGTGTCTATGTGTGATTAACGCACATAATATATGCATTCTATTAAGAACAACAACCACTATTTCTTTTATTTTCATTGAAAAGAACTATCTAGATTTCCTTGGAAATGACCTTCTATTTATGTCACTTTGTGCAATCTTCCTTTATTCATAATGTATCTTTGTTCAAGACAAAAATCAAATCCGTGTAGCAGTAACAAGTTATCCTATATTGTCTAACAATGTAAAAGTTTATTGGTTATTTTGGATAGTTTAAAAATTTGGATTTATAAGTTTTGAATTTCATAAATACTTTTCCTTTGTAATAATTCTTTGAAGTAATTTAGAATGATATTTTTGTAATAAAATTTAGCTATTAATGAATTGTAATTGAATACATTAACTCTCACTTTAATTATAATCATTAGCATATTATTACTCATGGATTTGTTTAGGTCAACCCAAGAGTATAGCCAGTAATCCTTAGCTTGACTAAATCCATCCATTGATTATTACCATTTATTTATAATTAGATTAGTAGTAGATCAATAAAATAGATATTTATTTATATATTAATAAATGCATAGAGTAGCATATATCAATATAAGAATGCAAGTAGTTATTAAGAGAATTTAAGTAAGAGGTGTAGAGATGTTATTAAAGCTTAAAATTTATTAAGTTATAGCTTTAAACGTATAGAAATAAATTCATTAGTCAACAATATTAAACTTGAATATATTCTTTCTGTATATCTTAAGATGAATAAGTTATTATTTGAATGCCTCTACAATACTTTGTTTAGATTAAAAATAGAAAGACTTTTTAAAATCACAAGACTAATATATAAAATAGGATAATAAGGATAGTAATGAAAGAAATGGACTCTTGGGTCAAGGGTAAGATGTAAGCCCTTATCCCTTACCATATAGAAATAATAAATTTTGTTTTTTATTTTGTGATTGTTGAATATTGAACTCTGACTTAGTGAAAACTCTAATGATAATATCATAGTTTGTTTTTTTAAATGTAAAGGATAAGGATGGAATTTCATATTAATCTCATGTTGACATGTTCATATAGTTTCTTGACTAGATGATAGTTCCTTATCATTAAATGGTTAACCATCTCTAAAGTTTATGACTATATATATAAATATTAAATGGATTTGATCTTATATTTTGATTGTTTGATCATGATAACACTTTTTAATCAAAGGAGTGATTAGATGAATATGATATTGAATATTATAATCAAATCTAAGGTAGAAAGTTTATTCTAAGATGGAAAATATATTCTATTGTCAAAATATTTGAACCAATTAGATTTAATGAATGAAACTAAGTTATTTATGATAATCATTTATTATCAATTTATAACATTTTAATGATATAATGTTAGTGAATTTATGCATCATATAATAACTCATGAATTAGTTTTTAAGTATATCATTTAGAAGATTTAATAATGAATTAGCATTTAATATGTCTTTCATGATATCAGGTTAATTAGATAGATTGATAGTTACCTTTTCTTTTGTACTCTTATACATGTGTCTGTATGAGTTTTATACTCTCAAGATCATGTTTAGACAAATCTTGTTATTGGTATTCTTATGTACTAATGTGTTTGAAATCAATTTTTATGCTAAATTTAATTATCAAGAAGATAATACTTGTTAGATGCTTCTATTTTCCTATGACTACTTTGTATACTTGTGCATTCAATTCTTGTTTGTGTAAATGGATGGTGGTAAACATGGAGAACCATATAAGGATTGAGTATCACCCTCTATATATCTATCAACAAATGACTTAAAAAGATGCATTGGGAAAAAGATGTTTTATCAAATTTTAATATTATACCATGCTACTACTTTTGATCATTTAAAACTCATACTCTTTGCCATATCATAATATTGTTATATTAGCATGTGTGTGCACGCGCACACACGCACACACACAAACATAGAGAGAGAGAGAGAGAGAGAGAGAGAGAGAGAGAGAGAGAGAGAGAGAGAGAGAGAGAGAGAGAGAGAGAGAGAGAGAGAGAGTATATCATGCTACATAGATTCCATCACTCCTACTTGTTTAAGATTTCTCGACATCTTTGCGTTGGGCCAGGTATTCTTCATGCCAAGAAGAGTTTCAGGGGAGTGTAAAGATTTGTGGTTGGGTAGATATGTTCTTCGATGATGCTCTCACCCAATGTGTGCTTGTTGGAGATAGTGTCTCGTGAGTTCCTGTTAGGGTTACCTTAATTTTTGTACTCTTCATAATTGACCTTTTGAAGCTATGTAAAGGAAATTGTTTCCTTATGATAGGGCTTGTCAATGGCTTTTGTACTTAAACATCATGTTTCCATTCTAATATATTTGAACGTGTTATTTTAAATGTTTTAGAATAATGCTTATTTTATGCTATATCATTATTTTAATAATATGGAGGTCCTTATAGTTTGAAATTATTATTGTCTCAAAACATTAAAAAATATCAAAATTGACACATTACTAAATCATGTGAATGGACATTGATATATTCAAAGCAATTTCACTTGTGTTTGGGTTTGCTTCATGTAAGATAAACAAATTTACCAAATATTTAATATATTTTCCATGTCAGTACATATAAGAGGCATTTTTATAATTTATTATTTTTGTATTTATAATTTAATAACAAGTCATCTAGTGTAAAAATGTTGTAATAATAAGAGGTGGTAGAAAATTTCGATAGAATTTATGATATAAGGACTCATGTTCAACTTTAATATTATTTTATGTGGCATGGAAAGTGAGATGTCTACTTCTAAAAATGGTTTACAAATCCAATCACATAGAACTATTTGGACTTTTGTTGATGCTATTTAAATGATTTTTATTTGATAAAAAAATAAATCTCACATAATTAATTACTCCATCTAATAGTAAAAAACTATAAGTATTAAAAAGCCTTCTATTATTCACAGCTCCTTTTTATAAGTAAGATCTACACAATTAGAAGTTCTAGAAATGAATGATCTTATTAGATCAAAATAAATAACAATTAGTTCACCATTCATACTTCTTACAAAAGCCTTCTCACTATTACGCTGTGTGTGTCATACAATTCAATAGAATTAAAAGCTGAATTAATGCACAAAAATGTTCCAATAGTATCATATGTCTTTATTATTTTTAAAAGTTGAATATTTGGTTTGATTAAATATATATTTCAGGTTGAGCTAGCCATCCAAACTAAAAACATATAATGATTCAACATATTATTTAAAAGTTCATATTATTAAATTGATATGATGTAGAATTAGAAATAATCAATCTTTATAAACTTATAACCTTAAATTAATATATAAATATGTCTATTATACCTAAGTATCCTCGTGACGTCACACATAGCAAATAAAACTCCAATTATTTTCACTTCGACCTATCTTTCTCTAACGTAATCATCCATTCATTATGTTTTATTGCGTTAACATAAAGAAGTTTATCCTACAAATATACATTTACAATCTATTAAGTTTCGATATGTTAGATTCTTTGGAATTCTAATTTTTTCCACGATAAAAAAAATGAAGAGCGCGGGAACCATGTGAGCGCGGGAACAACATGCGAGAATTTTATACCAAACTTGGTCGCCCATCCCCGTGCAAATTACGGAAGAGGAAAGTCATTTATAACCAAAGACAAACATACTTGTGGGCCATATCACCTTTGCCAATGTTTCTCATGTTTTAATGTGAAACCCAAAGAAGTGTTACTACCGAATAACTCAATGGAGTCACCATGGAAAGCAGACACGGATAAAATGCGGCGTCCACCACATCCATGAAAGTTTCTATATCTATGTTTTTCAAATAGATTTGGAGAAAACTCTCAATTCAGAAAAACGTCGGAGTAAACATTCTAAGAAACGTTGGAGGAATGCTCTATCACATCATTACTCACTATTGTTTATGAGTCAAGCGCTATAGTCATGTGCATTACCACCGTAATAATCGCACTGAGATAACGTGCACACAACAATTTTTCAAACGTCGGGGTCAAGATTCCCCCTTCTCTACAGATTTTGCACATGATGATTTTGTATATAAGATAGCCCAAAGCCATAGCATGTAATACAACCATTGCAGGTTTTCTCCTATCCAAAATGGCGAGCAGACAAGCCTTACAGCCATTGTTTCTTCTTCTTGCTGTCTTTTTCATCAAGTTAGTAATGGTGGAATCAATAAGAACCCCCTTCAATATGACTAAGGCTGAGAATAGTGATAAATATCATGTTGAGAAGCCGGAGCTTGTAGTTCAAATGGTAGAAAGGTAACCATTTCGCCTTTCAGATGATTTAGAAATTTTAGAGAATTTATTTATGGTAGTATAGAAATGAAATCCAATATCTTATTGAATTTAGTACATTAGTATGAAATCTTAAATGACAAGGTTTATTATAAATGTTCTATTTATTCTTATGCTGTTCCTCGACGTTTTCTTCACTGTAATTTCTATAATACTATTCTCGTAACTGTAGTTGGTATGCAGCAGTTATAGAACAAATTTCTATCACCCATATCATCATGCCATTGGATAATTAACAATTGTCGTCGTTGAGACAGATTCAATGAAAGAAAATTCACTACAGAAAAGATATTTAAGTCAGTTCAATTAAGAGAATTTCGAAGTCCTAGCATTTTTTTATAGCTAGCATATATTACAGACAGTTGAGATTATTTACTTCAAGAACTATTGTGCAGGAGTTTAAATAATTCGAAAAGAAAGCTGAGCTCGTGCGAAACGGGGAACCCCATCGATGACTGTTGGCGTTGTGATCCTAACTGGGTTAACAACCGAAAGAGACTGGCTGATTGTGCCATCGGATTTGGCAAAAACGCCATTGGAGGTAAGAATGGCAGATTTTATATAGTTACAGATCCAAATGACGATGACCCGGTCAATCCTCGACCTGGCACTCTGCGGCACGCTGTTATTCAAACCGAACCTCTCTGGATTATTTTCCAAAAAGATATGGTTATTCACCTCAAGGAGGAGCTTATCATGAACAGTTATAAGACTATTGATGGTAGAGGTGCCAATGTTCATATAGCAAATGGAGCTTGCATTACAATTCAGTATGTGACCAATATTATCATTCATGGAGTTCATATCCACGACTGTAAACCTGCGGGAAACACAAATGTTAGGAGCTCCCCGACACATTATGGGTTTAGAACCAAGAGTGATGGAGATGGGATTTCCATCTTTGGATCAAGCGCAATTTGGGTTGACCACTGTTCATTGTCAAGTTGCGCAGATGGATTGATCGACGCCATCATGGGTTCCACTGCTATAACCATTTCAAACAGCTTTTTCACTCACCATGACAAGGTGCTCAAAACTGCTTTTTTGGTCTTCCATAAATATACTTTTCTTTGAAATTAGGTTTCACAATTGTATTTTTTATCCGAGGATTTTAGGGTAGGGTATTAAAAGCCTATTACTTGACTTGAACGAAAAAAATGTGAGTATTTATTAAATTGTCGATAGAACGCTATTTCTCAAGTCCAATATTTATTGGCTTTTTCCAGGTGATGCTCCTAGGACACAGCGACGCCTACACCGAGGACGTCAAAATGCAAGTAACAGTTGCTTTCAACCACTTTGGACAAGGGCTTGTTCAACGTATGCCCAGGTGTGAATAGAATTTTGTAACAAACTGTATTCCTTGCACAAAGACCACGAATATAAAGCTTGCTGAAGTTTATTTGCTCAAGTCTTTAAGATATTAACGTTATGATGCAGATGTCGACATGGATACTTTCATGTGGTGAACAATGATTACACCCACTGGGAAATGTATGCAATCGGGGGAAGTGCAAACCCCACCATTAACAGCCAAGGCAACAGATTCCTTGCTCCTGATTATCGATTCCACAAGGAGGTAAAAGACCTGTACAACTCATGTCTCTTATATCTTTGGTATTCAACGGTTGTAGTATAGTTATAGTATGGGTAATGTGCAGGTTACAAAGCACCAAGATTCAACAGAAGGTAACTGGAGATCAGTGGGAGATCTTATGTTAAATGGGGCATTCTTCACAGCATCAGGGGCTAAAGAATCCTCAAGCTATGCCAAAGCTTCGAGTATGGCGGCAAGACCTTCCTCTATTGTGGGCTCTATCACTGCAAGTTCGGGTGTTCTCACCTGCAGAAAAGGTTCCAGCTGTTAGACCAAATGCGTGCATTATAGACAAATTCTTAGGAATCCCTCAATTCTGTTACTTTGCAAGCATGAGCACACGGAATGAGGCTTCTTAGTTATTTTAGTTTTGGTTGCCGAGACTCTCTTGTCATCTTTCACTAAAGACGAATATATGGAAAATATCGAATAATATTTTTCTCAAATTTGAAGTGTAGTGGTAGAACGTCAAGCCAGTGTTTGTTTATATTATCTCGATTGTCACTTAAAAACATTTCTTAGGTAAATCTCACAAGAACTGCAACATAGAGATAGGAAATAGTTGAATTTATGTTCATACCAGTAATTCAAAAAACTAATTTATGCAAATGTTTCTTGAAACTATGAACACACCCGGTGTAATTGTATACGACGCAACTAAATATATTCACTTGCATGGGAAATTATTAACCTTTTAAGTTAATTATGTGATTGTAGATTAATTTTATATTATACATGTCTAATTTGTAACTCTAGACCTTATCTATCACAATATATACTTTTTCTCTTTGATTTGCTAGATTCTATACTCCTCATTGATTATTAAGGACTTGGTATATTTATAACTACATCATAAAGATAGTGAAATAATCAATGGTCATGTTCTCCTACTCCCTTAATTAGAATAGTTTTTTGGTTGTGATAAAGATACTTAGATGTTGATTTTGATACAATATTTTTATTCTATTTAAAGTTCCAAATGAAAATGTTCATAAGTTCATTCTATATACGAATAAGTCAATGATTGCTTAATGGTCAATTAATGTCTTTAAATTTGAAGCCCTGCTAGATAATTCCATGTTTTACAAACTCAACTCCCAATGACTACGAGGAAAGAGGAGAATTTTAAAATTTGAAACAAATTTATTTTTCCTTAAAATTCAAGCCAAGCAAGATCAATCCTCAATGCTACAAAAATGGTCCGTTGTAAAAAGATATATAATACAATGATCATGGGTAAATGTATGCAAATATAGGACAAAAACTAATGGGAATGCATGAATATAAATATAGGTAGGATATAGATAAGGATGGATATATATTGATGTATGGAAATAGGAGTAGGAGAACATAGATTGAAATTAGGGAAGGTGCCAAACTTATTAAAAATGGTTTTTGCATGCCAAAAATATTTTTTCTTTCTAGTGACTGAAAAATGAGTTTCTAATGCAAAATTTAAAATGGCTCCTGTAAAAGTTTTTAAATTTTAACATTTGATTTCTAATTTTGTCCTCCAAGCTTTGATGTTTTTGAAAAAAAAGTCAATTGTGACTTTATCCAACCTTTTGGATGCTTTGGAAATGTTGAAAATTCTGCCAAAATTACCTAAATGCTACAATCACGCAAACCTCCCAAGAATATAACTATGCAAAGTAGATTATAGGGATGCTTATTCTTTTGTTAAGTTGTACTTATTATTAGGGCTATGCAAGGATGTAGGAGAAGAGAATACTTGGTTTTTTAATATTATAGCTATCAGTTAGTCTCAAATCTATAAAAGCCAGATATTAAAATTAACTGTACTAGACAACAAGTTCCAGTACCATGTTAGATTCTTTGGGAAGTGACAATCGGGCTAGAATCTCGTGTCTGACCTAGATCATGTGCGACTACAGTTAATAGATAATCGAATATCAAATAGTAGAGCCAAAATCTGAAATGAAAGAACAATATAGACAATGCAAGAGAACTTGAGAATACTCTTCATACGCTCACCAAGCTACCAATAGGTGCATTAACTCCTACTACCCATAAAATATGGGAAGTTTTACCTACTTGATAAATGTCAAAATATGTAGCATAACCTCCTTAAGTGAAGATAGAAAAGAAGTTATAATTAGTGGCATAAAAGCCAAAAGAGGGTGAGAAAATTAATTACCCTATAACCTACTAAAGGTAAGAACAAACTCGTGGTTATGGAAGGAGGCACAACAAGCCAAAAGGGAGTGTGTGACTCAATTACTCATGTGTTAGAAAGTGGTACATGTAGATTATGTATTTTTCCATGTTTATTCACATTAACCACTCCTAATAAACCAAAGAAAGATTAAATAATATTTGTAGGAAAAAGAATAACGCCTAACAACTACTATGTGGTAAAAGGCAAGGTTTCATTAGCATATAAATTGAAGCAATACTTATATGGTGTCCAATGATCTCCAAAATTATGGTTTCAAAAGTTTAATTCATATGCTATGTATTATAATCTAGTGTATTTCCTAATTATGTTGGTTGCCTATATAGTTGGTCAGATATTGGACTTTGGTTTTGGTGGGGTTGGTTTTATGTACTAGATGGTAGTCATCGGGGTGCCGATAATTGTTTCTTTTTTCCCCTATTTTTTGTGTTATGTTGTTTATAGACTTTACTTTCTACTGTATTGGGCGTTGGGCCCCTTAGCAACTATTTAATTATTAAAAATTAAACTTTATGATGGTAATCAATCTCTTTTTATCAATTTATGCATAGATCATTTGTTGATATTTGGTAACAATGAATGGATGATTAGAGATATGGTATATAAAATTTCAATACATTTCAACATAAACAATTAGGGGTTCCTATATGCATCCTAGGCATTGAAAAGAGAGAGAAATAAGAAATGTTTGATTGGGATAGACTAAGTATGTTGAATTTGTGTTGTAATATTTTAGTATGCAGAATTATATGCTAGTAAATGTTTCTATTTTCTTGGGTACTAAGTTATTAGTTAAGTAATATATACGTCTTCACCGTTAAATGTAGAGTATATATTGCATGTTCCTTACACTAGTCTACTTCATATTCTAATTTATGTTATATTTTACATAAAGCTAGACATTGGTGATGTAATGGGAGCCTTGGGATTATTATATGGCTAATATTGGCATAGAGCATTGAACAACAATTAAGAGAGACTTAAGGTGAATGCAGAACACTATAAATTATTATATCTTCTACTATGGTGATTACTCACAAGGGATTGTTGACTTAGATTTGACAGGAGATGTAGATCATAAAATATCTACTAGTGGCTATTTCTTTAGCCTATTTAGTGTTTCTATTACTTGAATGAGCAAGTGATGGGTTGTAGTCATTTATCCATTGTAGAGGTATAGTACATGACAATTAGTAATGCCTGTAAGGAGGTGAGTTGGTTTTAGAGTTTTTGTTGAATTGTTGGCCTTATTCAAGCAATAGTTTAAACTCAATGTGAGAGTCAAGGTGTCATTAGCTTGGCCAAAACCCAATTTTTTGTGTATAAATGAAGCATATAGATGCACAATACCATTTTTCTCATCACATGGTGGAGGATAGTGGATGATGATTGAAAATGATGACTCTTTGGTGATTGTTTTAGATGATTTGATGAAGCATGTAAGCACAAATAACATTAGATGGTGTAATAAATATAATGGCCTCATAGTCCTTAATACTTAGATGCTAATATTCCCTTTATGCTTTTGCAAGGTATTTGAAATAAGTGGGAGAATTCTAGAAAACCATTGTCTCAACCATATTTTGTTCATATCTAATTATTTAATAGTTAAATTTTACATGTATTTTTGTTATCACTGTTAGTGTGTGGTATGTTTCTACTATCATATTCGTGTTAGACTTGTACCAGCCACTTAGAATTAGACAAGATCTAACCTTATAGTTCTATATCAAAGGTAAAATCAGCTAAATTATGCAAGTCGCTTGGAAAAGAGGGGTATATTAACTTGAATGGCCTTCCTAAAGGTCCTTAATTTTGAACTTTTACCAAATAAGTGAGTACCAGCAATCGAAATTTGACTACTTCAGCATCGTGATTATTTCATTATGCATGCTTGCCTTCCATCCCCAACTAATAAATATACGCAGATTGGAGGACGTGCATGAATTTACTCATGAGATTTCATGGTCTACATTACCGTCACGCACGGAGTGCATTGGACTATTATTTTTATTCCTTTAATTCTTCTAAGCATACTTTCATCAAGATTTTATTTGCTTTTGGAAACGAGGTTGTACTAGCCTTCCAGCGTACAAATAATGTAATGGCCCCATGCAAATTCGTGTGGCTGCAAAAACTTTTCTTTTTATTTAAAAACTACATTTAGATTTGTGATACGAAAATAATTTTAGTTGATGAGGGATGGAGGAGACCACCAACTATAAGGAAATGTGGATCCCATGTCCCACGATGAAGTCAAAAGCTACATGTGCTATATGGAGTTCGTTCTAATCTTTTATCATCGAACAACATAGCAAAAACAACCATGCAGAACAGATTGTTGTAAAATCCATGTGCCTTTTTTTCAACACACAAGAAATTTGTTATTTGTGAAAAAGCATGGAGATACTCTTCAAGTGCGCACACATAACATCGAGAGTCGGCCTTAATTAAAGTTTGACGTAGATGGTCAATGTCTCATACCCATCTTGACTATGACCAGTTGAATTGTTGCAAAGCATGTTGTGAGGTCGGTATTAAGCTTCTTTGTATTTACCAAATTTAAAGAATATAAACTAGAGTTGGATTTAGTATAGTTGGCGCGTTATATTTTATGGAGGTTGCAGAGGAGCTGGTGATGCTTGGTAGAATATCAGGCCAGTGGTAGTAATGGGACTTCTTTTTCTATGTGAGACGCATGATATCCTTGTAGTTCTTGGGCTGCCTTAGAGATCTGGACGTGGCAACAGGTTCTTGTTGAATTGGCCTTCAAAATGTAACAGGCTATTCAGTTATTTATGGACTGGGTACGGGAATGGAACCTCTGTGCTATCAGGGTTAGTCGGTTTGAGATCTATGTAAAGATTTCATTAGAAGTAAAACAACAGGCATGAAGGATGAAAACTGGGTTGTCTTAGATAGTTAATATAGTAATCTTATTTGGCTATGTCTGGGAAATTTATTGCTCCTCAATGTTGTACATGAATCCTCTACAACCCCTTTTTATAAAGTTAGGAAATTTGTACCACACCATATCGTTGGTGAACAAGCATCTTCTATGTAAGTAGTATTATTTGAGGGTGGTTGATATGGATTAAGTTGTTGAGCACTTTAATTCATTTAACACTATTGTAAACAAAAGATGGAGGAAGAAGTTATAGGAATGGTCTTATGACATTCTTTTCTACACATATGGAGCAATCTATTGATGAACATTTGAAGCACTACTTTAAATTTTGTGCTTGATGAGGTAATGTCTTCTCTTCTCCCAAATGGTCTTTCATAGAAAGAATAGTACAAGTGGCATAGCTTTCTTTATTGGTGATAGCCTTATATCATGGTTGAGCTAAAATAAGGATTTTGTATCTTAGTCTATGGTAGAAGCAAAATATATTGCAATAGTTTCTTGTTGCATTTAGGTTTTATAGATAAAAAAAGACATTGTAGCAGATGGAGATTGAATTTGAAGAACCCATGCCAATCCTTTGTTACAATACAAGTACTATAAACATTTCAAATGATTGGGTAACACATTCACGGAAAAACCCATATCTCAATTAAGTATCACTATCTAAGAGAGAAGGTTGCAAGGAAACAAGTGAAGATAGAATATGTTGAAACAAAGGAGAGATCATTACAAAACCTTTTCGAAAGGAGACAATTTAATATCTTGGGTAGAATTTGGTAGTGGTATCGCCCCCCTCTTAAATGAAGAGGAAGTTAGTATATGTTGAGGAGGAGTGTTGACTCCTCACTGCAAGTAGTCTTGGTGGTATTGTGAAAAAAATTACAAAAGGTATTAGTAGATTAATTTTTCCTTGAAGACCAAGAATCAAAGTGGATATTTGTCATTGATGTCAAAGTGGGAGAAAGGAAGCCAAAATTCTACACCATTTGGGGAAGAAAGGATTGAGAGAGAGAGAGAGAGAGAGAGAGAGAGAGAGAGAGAGAGAGAGAGAGAGAGAGAGAGAGAGAGAGAGAGAGAGAATGAAAGTCCAATTACAAGAGCACAAAGCCAAACTTGAGAAGAATGAAAGTCCAATTACAATGGAAGCAAATTTTCTACACAAGGGGAGCCCCTAATTTCCATTACAAGGAGTATTTTATTAGTAGCATTTTTCATGTTTGGAACCAATGACAAAGGAGGAGATTGTTGAAATTTATATTTTCATTAATTTCAAAGGAGGTAGTTAAGGTTTTTGTATAAATTATCATTATGTTACCCTCAATATCCAGTTTTCAAAAATTACAATAATTTTAATTAATATTATGTCATATCAAATAATTATTGATCTAGATAAATAGAGTCAAGTTATGTTAAATACATCATTCAATATAGTATGTCACTAGTATCATCTTAATCAATTTTTTATTGTTGAAGGATTTGGAAGTATTTGTGATGTGTATATGAAGTTCATTCCTCAAAAACTATATCCACTAGCACATTATTTTATACCACATTCTACCATAGTTATATTTTGAGGCTTGTATGTTGGAAGATAAATATGGCTACACACAAAGACAAGTCTATTCAAGTTGCAAAGGTGGAATTCAATAACATGAAAAGTTAGGGTCAACATTATGCTCATAGAGATCACTTCACAATATATTATGAATTTTTTTATGAATGGGTCAAATTATTGCACTATGAACCAACTATAGGAAGCATGTGAAAGTGTACTAGGACCAACTAATTATTTTTCGTAAAGAATAGCATCATCCAACTCTTGAAGTAGCATGTTGGATCTTGGTTTAAGCCTTTTATATGTTTGGTCTAAAGTATGCATGTGTCAAATGTGTGAATGTTGTAAATAAGTTATAAGATGAGTTGTGATTATATATAATGTAGGGATGTATAAGTGTAATTGGATTCATTTAAAGAGTAATTCTTGCTAGTAGAACTAATAACCATCGCAAAAGTTGTGTAAGTTGTCAACTAAATTTTAGGTTAAGTGGGCAAAATCAATTGAAGGTCTCATGCACTTTGAGAGGGTTGTCAAAAGTTGATTAGATCAAGGTGACCCTAAAGCTTCATCCTTGAAGATCTGCATATCATATCTTTGATGTACTATTATTGTATTTAAGGTTGGCGCCTCATGATTATAGTTGGTGTTCACTTCTTAGACTCAAGCATTGGTGTCTCCTATGGGTTGATGCATACAAAATATTATAAGTTTATTATTTAGTTTATGAGGCTAGATTTGCATATTAGATCCAAGAAGCTTTTCTCACCATGGTTTTCCCCTTAAGTTTCTACATAAATCTAGTATTATTTTGTGTTGATGTCCTCTTATCTTATCTTATCAGTTTCTATGATGTTTGGAGAAGTTATCAAGGGTAATTAATTTGGAATTGGTGTCTACTGATTACCATTCTCTTAGTGTCTATGTGTGATTAACGCACATAATATATGCATTCTATTAAGAACAACAACCACTATTTCTTTTATTTTCATTGAAAAGAACTATCTAGATTTCCTTGGAAATGACCTTCTATTTATGTCACTTTGTGCAATCTTCCTTTATTCATAATGTATCTTTGTTCAAGACAAAAATCAAATCCGTGTAGCAGTAACAAGTTATCCTATATTGTCTAACAATGTAAAAGTTTATTGGTTATTTTGGATAGTTTAAAAATTTGGATTTATAAGTTTTGAATTTCATAAATACTTTTCCTTTGTAATAATTCTTTGAAGTAATTTAGAATGATATTTTTGTAATAAAATTTAGCTATTAATGAATTGTAATTGAATACATTAACTCTCACTTTAATTATAATCATTAGCATATTATTACTCATGGATTTGTTTAGGTCAACCCAAGAGTATAGCCAGTAATCCTTAGCTTGACTAAATCCATCCATTGATTATTACCATTTATTTATAATTAGATTAGTAGTAGATCAATAAAATAGATATTTATTTATATATTAATAAATGCATAGAGTAGCATATATCAATATAAGAATGCAAGTAGTTATTAAGAGAATTTAAGTAAGAGGTGTAGAGATGTTATTAAAGCTTAAAATTTATTAAGTTATAGCTTTAAACGTATAGAAATAAATTCATTAGTCAACAATATTAAACTTGAATATATTCTTTCTGTATATCTTAAGATGAATAAGTTATTATTTGAATGCCTCTACAATACTTTGTTTAGATTAAAAATAGAAAGACTTTTTAAAATCACAAGACTAATATATAAAATAGGATAATAAGGATAGTAATGAAAGAAATGGACTCTTGGGTCAAGGGTAAGATGTAAGCCCTTATCCCTTACCATATAGAAATAATAAATTTTGTTTTTTATTTTGTGATTGTTGAATATTGAACTCTGACTTAGTGAAAACTCTAATGATAATATCATAGTTTGTTTTTTTAAATGTAAAGGATAAGGATGGAATTTCATATTAATCTCATGTTGACATGTTCATATAGTTTCTTGACTAGATGATAGTTCCTTATCATTAAATGGTTAACCATCTCTAAAGTTTATGACTATATATATAAATATTAAATGGATTTGATCTTATATTTTGATTGTTTGATCATGATAACACTTTTTAATCAAAGGAGTGATTAGATGAATATGATATTGAATATTATAATCAAATCTAAGGTAGAAAGTTTATTCTAAGATGGAAAATATATTCTATTGTCAAAATATTTGAACCAATTAGATTTAATGAATGAAACTAAGTTATTTATGATAATCATTTATTATCAATTTATAACATTTTAATGATATAATGTTAGTGAATTTATGCATCATATAATAACTCATGAATTAGTTTTTAAGTATATCATTTAGAAGATTTAATAATGAATTAGCATTTAATATGTCTTTCATGATATCAGGTTAATTAGATAGATTGATAGTTACCTTTTCTTTTGTACTCTTATACATGTGTCTGTATGAGTTTTATACTCTCAAGATCATGTTTAGACAAATCTTGTTATTGGTATTCTTATGTACTAATGTGTTTGAAATCAATTTTTATGCTAAATTTAATTATCAAGAAGATAATACTTGTTAGATGCTTCTATTTTCCTATGACTACTTTGTATACTTGTGCATTCAATTCTTGTTTGTGTAAATGGATGGTGGTAAACATGGAGAACCATATAAGGATTGAGTATCACCCTCTATATATCTATCAACAAATGACTTAAAAAGATGCATTGGGAAAAAGATGTTTTATCAAATTTTAATATTATACCATGCTACTACTTTTGATCATTTAAAACTCATACTCTTTGCCATATCATAATATTGTTATATTAGCATGTGTGTGCACGCGCACACACGCACACACACAAACATAGAGAGAGAGAGAGAGAGAGAGAGAGAGAGAGAGAGAGAGAGAGAGAGAGAGAGAGAGAGAGAGAGAGAGAGAGAGAGTATATCATGCTACATAGATTCCATCACTCCTACTTGTTTAAGATTTCTCGACATCTTTGCGTTGGGCCAGGTATTCTTCATGCCAAGAAGAGTTTCAGGGGAGTGTAAAGATTTGTGGTTGGGTAGATATGTTCTTCGATGATGCTCTCACCCAATGTGTGCTTGTTGGAGATAGTGTCTCGTGAGTTCCTGTTAGGGTTACCTTAATTTTTGTACTCTTCATAATTGACCTTTTGAAGCTATGTAAAGGAAATTGTTTCCTTATGATAGGGCTTGTCAATGGCTTTTGTACTTAAACATCATGTTTCCATTCTAATATATTTGAACGTGTTATTTTAAATGTTTTAGAATAATGCTTATTTTATGCTATATCATTATTTTAATAATATGGAGGTCCTTATAGTTTGAAATTATTATTGTCTCAAAACATTAAAAAATATCAAAATTGACACATTACTAAATCATGTGAATGGACATTGATATATTCAAAGCAATTTCACTTGTGTTTGGGTTTGCTTCATGTAAGATAAACAAATTTACCAAATATTTAATATATTTTCCATGTCAGTACATATAAGAGGCATTTTTATAATTTATTATTTTTGTATTTATAATTTAATAACAAGTCATCTAGTGTAAAAATGTTGTAATAATAAGAGGTGGTAGAAAATTTCGATAGAATTTATGATATAAGGACTCATGTTCAACTTTAATATTATTTTATGTGGCATGGAAAGTGAGATGTCTACTTCTAAAAATGGTTTACAAATCCAATCACATAGAACTATTTGGACTTTTGTTGATGCTATTTAAATGATTTTTATTTGATAAAAAAATAAATCTCACATAATTAATTACTCCATCTAATAGTAAAAAACTATAAGTATTAAAAAGCCTTCTATTATTCACAGCTCCTTTTTATAAGTAAGATCTACACAATTAGAAGTTCTAGAAATGAATGATCTTATTAGATCAAAATAAATAACAATTAGTTCACCATTCATACTTCTTACAAAAGCCTTCTCACTATTAAGCTGTGTGTGTCATACAATTCAATAGAATTAAAAGCTGAATTAATGCACAAAAATGTTCCAATAGTATCATATGTCTTTATTATTTTTAAAAGTTGAATATTTGGTTTGATTAAATATATATTTCAGGTTGAGCTAGCCATCCAAACTAAAAACATATAATGATTCAACATATTATTTAAAAGTTCATATTATTAAATTGATATGATGTAGAATTAGAAATAATCAATCTTTATAAACTTATAACCTTAAATTAATATATAAATATGTCTATTATACCTAAGTATCCTCGTGACGTCACACATAGCAAATAAAACTCCAATTATTTTCACTTCGACCTATCTTTCTCTAACGTAATCATCCATTCATTATGTTTTATTGCGTTAACATAAAGAAGTTTATCCTACAAATATACATTTACAATCTATTAAGTTTCGATATGTTAGATTCTTTGGAATTCTAATTTTTTCCACGATAAAAAAAATGAAGAGCGCGGGAACCATGTGAGCGCGGGAACAACATGCGAGAATTTTATACCAAACTTGGTCGCCCATCCCCGTGCAAATTACGGAAGAGGAAAGTCATTTATAACCAAAGACAAACATACTTGTGGGCCATATCACCTTTGCCAATGTTTCTCATGTTTTAATGTGAAACCCAAAGAAGTGTTACTACCGAATAACTCAATGGAGTCACCATGGAAAGCAGACACGGATAAAATGCGGCGTCCACCACATCCATGAAAGTTTCTATATCTATGTTTTTCAAATAGATTTGGAGAAAACTCTCAATTCAGAAAAACGTCGGAGTAAACATTCTAAGAAACGTTGGAGGAATGCTCTATCACATCATTACTCACTATTGTTTATGAGTCAAGCGCTATAGTCATGTGCATTACCACCGTAATAATCGCACTGAGATAACGTGCACACAACAATTTTTCAAACGTCGGGGTCAAGATTCCCCCTTCTCTACAGATTTTGCACATGATGATTTTGTATATAAGATAGCCCAAAGCCATAGCATGTAATACAACCATTGCAGGTTTTCTCCTATCCAAAATGGCGAGCAGACAAGCCTTACAGCCATTGTTTCTTCTTCTTGCTGTCTTTTTCATCAAGTTAGTAATGGTGGAATCAATAAGAACCCCCTTCAATATGACTAAGGCTGAGAATAGTGATAAATATCATGTTGAGAAGCCGGAGCTTGTAGTTCAAATGGTAGAAAGGTAACCATTTCGCCTTTCAGATGATTTAGAAATTTTAGAGAATTTATTTATGGTAGTATAGAAATGAAATCCAATATCTTATTGAATTTAGTACATTAGTATGAAATCTTAAATGACAAGGTTTATTATAAATGTTCTATTTATTCTTATGCTGTTCCTCGACGTTTTCTTCACTGTAATTTCTATAATACTATTCTCGTAACTGTAGTTGGTATGCAGCAGTTATAGAACAAATTTCTATCACCCATATCATCATGCCATTGGATAATTAACAATTGTCGTCGTTGAGACAGATTCAATGAAAGAAAATTCACTACAGAAAAGATATTTAAGTCAGTTCAATTAAGAGAATTTCGAAGTCCTAGCATTTTTTTATAGCTAGCATATATTACAGACAGTTGAGATTATTTACTTCAAGAACTATTGTGCAGGAGTTTAAATAATTCGAAAAGAAAGCTGAGCTCGTGCGAAACGGGGAACCCCATCGATGACTGTTGGCGTTGTGATCCTAACTGGGTTAACAACCGAAAGAGACTGGCTGATTGTGCCATCGGATTTGGCAAAAACGCCATTGGAGGTAAGAATGGCAGATTTTATATAGTTACAGATCCAAATGACGATGACCCGGTCAATCCTCGACCTGGCACTCTGCGGCACGCTGTTATTCAAACCGAACCTCTCTGGATTATTTTCCAAAAAGATATGGTTATTCAGCTCAAGGAGGAGCTTATCATGAACAGTTATAAGACTATTGATGGTAGAGGTGCCAATGTTCATATAGCAAATGGAGCTTGCATTACAATTCAGTATGTGACCAATATTATCATTCATGGAGTTCATATCCACGACTGTAAACCTGCGGGAAACACAAATGTTAGGAGCTCCCCGACACATTATGGGTTTAGAACCAAGAGTGATGGAGATGGGATTTCCATCTTTGGATCAAGCGCAATTTGGGTTGACCACTGTTCATTGTCAAGTTGCGCAGATGGATTGATCGACGCCATCATGGGTTCCACTGCTATAACCATTTCAAACAGCTTTTTCACTCACCATGACAAGGTGCTCAAAACTGCTTTTTTGGTCTTCCATAAATATACTTTTCTTTGAAATTAGGTTTCACAATTGTATTTTTTATCCGAGGATTTTAGGGTAGGGTATTAAAAGCCTATTACTTGACTTGAACGAAAAAAATGTGAGTATTTATTAAATTGTCGATAGAACGCTATTTCTCAAGTCCAATATTTATTGGCTTTTTCCAGGTGATGCTCCTAGGACACAGCGACGCCTACACCGAGGACGTCAAAATGCAAGTAACAGTTGCTTTCAACCACTTTGGAGAAGGGCTTGTTCAACGTATGCCCAGGTGTGAATAGAATTTTGTAACAAACTGTATTCCTTGCACAAAGACCACAAATATACAGCTTGCTGAAGTTTATTTGCTCAAGTCTTTAAGATATTAACGTTATGATGCAGATGTCGACATGGATACTTTCATGTGGTGAACAATGATTACACCCACTGGGAAATGTATGCAATCGGGGGAAGTGCAAACCCCACCATTAACAGCCAAGGCAACAGATTCCTTGCTCCTGATTATCGATTCCACAAGGAGGTAAAAGACCTGTACAACTCATGTCTCTTATATCTTTGGTATTCAACGGTTGTAGTATAGTTATAGTATGGGTAATGTGCAGGTTACAAAGCACCAAGATTCAACAGAAGGCAACTGGAGATCAGTGGGAGATCTTATGTTAAATGGGGCATTCTTCACAGCATCAGGGGCTAAAGAATCCTCAAGCTATGCCAAAGCTTCGAGTATGGCGGCAAGACCTTCCTCTATTGTGGGCTCTATCACTGCAAGTTCGGGTGTTCTCACCTGCAGAAAAGGTTCCAGCTGTTAGACCAAATGCGTGCATTATAGACAAATTCTTAGGAATCCCTCAATTCTGTTACTTTGCAAGCATGAGCACACGGAATGAGGCTTCTTAGTTATTTTAGTTTTGGTTGCCGAGACTCTCTTGTCATCTTTCACTAAAGACGAATATATGGAAAATATCGAATAATATTTTTCTCAAATTTGAAGTGTAGTGGTAGAACGTCAAGCCAGTGTTTGTTTATATTATCTCGATTGTCACTTAAAAACATTTCTTAGGTAAATCTCACAAGAACTGCAACATAGAGATAGGAAATAGTTGAATTTATGTTCATACCAGTAATTCAAAAAACTAATTTATGCAAATGTTTCTTGAAACTATGAACACACCCGGTGTAATTGTATACGACGCAACTAAATATATTCACTTGCATGGGGAATTATTAACCTTTTAAGTTAATTATGTGATTGTAGATTAATTTTATATTATACATGTCTAATTTGTAACTCTAGACCTTATCTATCACAATATATACTTTTTCTCTTTGATTTGCTAGATTCTATACTCCTCATTGATTATTAAGGACTTGGTATATTTATAACTACATCATAAAGATAGTGAAATAATCAATGGTCATGTTCTCCTACTCCCTTAATTAGAATAGTTTTTTGATTGTGATAAAGATACTTAGATGTTGATTTTGATACAATATTTTTATTCTATTTAAAGTTCCAAATGAAAATGTTCATAAGTTCATTCTATATACGAATAAGTCAATGATTGCTTAATGGTCAATTAATGTCTTTAAATTTGAAGCCCTGCTAGATAATTCCATGTTTTACAAACTCAACTCCCAATGACTACGAGGAAAGAGGAGAATTTTAAAATTTGAAACAAATTTATTTTTCCTTAAAATTCAAGCCAAGCAAGATCAATCCTCAATGCTACAAAAATGGTCCGTTGTAAAAAGATATATAATACAATGATCATGGGTAAATGTATGCAAATATAGGACAAAAACTAATGGGAATGCATGAATATAAATATAGGTAGGATATAGATAAGGATGGATATATATTGATGTATGGAAATAGGAGTGGGAGAACATAGATTGAAATTAGGGAAGGTGCCAAACTTATTAAAAATGGTTTTTGCATGCCAAAAATATTTTTTCTTTCTAGTGACTGAAAAATGAGTTTCTAATGCAAAATTTAAAATGGCTCCTGTAAAAGTTTTTAGATTTTAACATTTGATTTCTAATTTTGTCCTCCAAGCTTTGATGTTTTTGAAAAAAAAGTCAATTGTGACTTTATCCAACCTTTTGGATGCTTTGGAAATGTTGAAAATTCTGCCAAAATTACCTAAATGCTACAATCACGCAAACCTCCCAAGAATATAACTATGCAAAGTAGATTATAGGGATGCTTATTCTTTTGTTAAGTTGTACTTATTATTAGGGCTATGCAAGGATGTAGGAGAAGAGAATACTTGGTTTTTTAATATTATAGCTATCAGTTAGTCTCAAATCTATAAAAGCCAGATATTAAAATTAACTGTACTAGACAACAAGTTCCAGTACCATGTTAGATTCTTTGGGAAGTGACAATCGGGCTAGAATCTCGTGTCTGACCTAGATCATGTGCAACTACAGTTAATAGATAATCGAATATCAAATAGTAGAGCCAAAATCTGAAATGAAAGAACAATATAGACAATGCAAGAGAACTTGAGAATACTCTTCATACGCTCACCAAGCTACCAATAGGTGCATTAACTCCTACTACCCATAAAATATGGGAAGTTTTACCTACTTGATAAATGTCAAAATATGTAGCATAACCTCCTTAAGTGAAGATAGAAAAGAAGTTATAATTAGTGGCATAAAAGCCAAAAGAGGGTGAGAAAATTAATTACCCTATAACCTACTAAAGGTAAGAACAAACTCGTGGTTATGGAAGGAGGCACAACAAGCCAAAAGGGAGTGTGTGACTCAATTACTCATGTGTTAGAAAGTGGTACATGTAGATTATGTATTTTTCCATGTTTATTCACATTAACCACTCCTAATAAACCAAAGAAAGATTAAATAATATTTGTAGGAAAAAGAATAACGCCTAACAACTACTATGTGGTAAAAGGCAAGGTTTCATTAGCATATAAATTGAAGCAATACTTATATGGTGTCCAATGATCTCCAAAATTATGGTTTCAAAAGTTTAATTCATATGCTATGTATTATAATCTAGTGTATTTCCTAATTATGTTGGTTGCCTATATAGTTGGTCAGATATTGGACTTTGGTTTTGGTGGGGTTGGTTTTATGTACTAGATGGTAGTCATCGGGGTGCCGATAATTGTTTCTTTTTTCCCCTATTTTTTGTGTTATGTTGTTTATAGACTTTACTTTCTACTGTATTGGGCGTTGGGCCCCTTAGCAACTATTTAATTATTAAAAATTAAACTTTATGATGGTAATCAATCTCTTTTTATCAATTTATGCATAGATCATTTGTTGATATTTGGTAACAATGAATGGATGATTAGAGATATGGTATATAAAATTTCAATACATTTCAACATAAACAATTAGGGGTTCCTATATGCATCCTAGGCATTGAAAAGAGAGAGAAATAAGAAATGTTTGATTGGGATAGACTAAGTATGTTGAATTTGTGTTGTAATATTTTAGTATGCAGAATTATATGCTAGTAAATGTTTCTATTTTCTTGGGTACTAAGTTATTAGTTAAGTAATATATACGTCTTCACCGTTAAATGTAGAGTATATATTGCATGTTCCTTACACTAGTCTACTTCATATTCTAATTTATGTTATATTTTACATAAAGCTAGACATTGGTGATGTAATGGGAGCCTTGGGATTATTATATGGCTAATATTGGCATAGAGCATTGAACAACAATTAAGAGAGACTTAAGGTGAATGCAGAACACTATAAATTATTATATCTTCTACTATGGTGATTACTCACAAGGGATTGTTGACTTAGATTTGACAGGAGATGTAGATCATAAAATATCTACTAGTGGCTATTTCTTTAGCCTATTTAGTGTTTCTATTACTTGAATGAGCAAGTGATGGGTTGTAGTCATTTATCCATTGTAGAGGTATAGTACATGACAATTAGTAATGCCTGTAAGGAGGTGAGTTGGTTTTAGAGTTTTTGTTGAATTGTTGGCCTTATTCAAGCAATAGTTTAAACTCAATGTGAGAGTCAAGGTGTCATTAGCTTGGCCAAAACCCAATTTTTTGTGTATAAATGAAGCATATAGATGCACAATACCATTTTTCTCATCACATGGTGGAGGATAGTGGATGATGATTGAAAATGATGACTCTTTGGTGATTGTTTTAGATGATTTGATGAAGCATGTAAGCACAAATAACATTAGATGGTGTAATAAATATAATGGCCTCATATTCCTTAATACTTAGATGCTAATATTCCCTTTATGCTTTTGCAAGGTATTTGAAATAAGTGGGAGAATTCTAGAAAACCATTGTCTCAACCATATTTTGTTCATATCTAATTATTTAATAGTTAAATTTTACATGTATTTTTGTTATCACTGTTAGTGTGTGGTATGTTTCTACTATCATATTCGTGTTAGACTTGTACCAGCCACTTAGAATTGGACAAGATCTAACCTTATAGTTCTATATCAAAGGTAAAATCAGCTAAATTATGCAAGTCGCTTGGAAAAGAGGGGTATATTAACTTGAATGGCCTTCCTAAAGGTCCTTAATTTTGAACTTTTACCAAATAAGTGAGTACCAGCAATCGAAATTTGACTACTTCAGCATCGTGATTATTTCATTATGCATGCTTGCCTTCCATCCCCAACTAATAAATATACGCAGATTGGAGGACGTGCATGAATTTACTCATGAGATTTCATGGTCTACATTACCGTCACGCACGGAGTGCATTGGACTATTATTTTTATTCCTTTAATTCTTCTAAGCATACTTTCATCAAGATTTTATTTGCTTTTGGAAACGAGGTTGTACTAGCCTTCCAGCGTACAAATAATGTAATGGCCCCATGCAAATTCGTGTGGCTGCAAAAACTTTTCTTTTTATTTAAAAACTACATTTAGATTTGTGATACGAAAATAATTTTAGTTGATGAGGGATGGAGGAGACCACCAACTATAAGGAAATGTGGATCCCATGTCCCACGACGAAGTCAAAAGCTACATGTGCTATATGGAGTTCGTTCTAATCTTTTATCATCGAACAACATAGCAAAAACAACCATGCAGAACAGATTGTTGTAAAATCCATGTGCCTTTTTTTCAACACACAAGAAATTTGTTATTTGTGAAAAAGCATGGAGATACTCTTCAAGTGTGCACACATAACATCGAGAGTCGGCCTTAATTAAAGTTTGACGTAGATGGTCAATGTCTCATACCCATCTTGACTATGACCAGTTGAATTGTTGCAAAGCATGTTGTGAGGTCGGTATTAAGCTTCTTTGTATTTACCAAATTTAAAGAATATAAACTAGAGTTGGATTTAGTATAGTTGGCGCGTTATATTTTATGGAGGTTGCAGAGGAGCTGGTGATGCTTGGTAGAATATCAGGCCAGTGGTAGTAATGGGACTTCTTTTTCTATGTGAGACGCATGATATCCTTGTAGTTCTTGGGCTGCCTTAGAGATCTGGACGTGGCAACAGGTTCTTGTTGAATTGGCCTTCAAAATGTAACAGGCTATTCAGTTATTTATGGACTGGGTATGGGAATGGAACCTCTGTGCTATCAAGGTTAGTCGGTTTGAGATCTATGTAAAGATTTCATTAGAAGTAAAACAACAGGCATGAAGGATGAAAACTGGGTTGTCTTAGATAGTTAATATAGTAATCTTATTTGGCTATGTCTGGGAAATTTATTGCTCCTCAATGTTGTACATGAATCCTCTACAACCCCTTTTTATAAAGTTAGGAAAGTTGTACCACACCATATCGTTGGTGAACAAGCATCTTCTATGTAAGTAGTATTATTTGAGGGTGGTTGATATGGATTAAGTTTTTGAGCACTTTAATTCATTTAACACTATTGTAAACAAAAGATGGAGGAAGAAGTTATAGGAATGGTCTTATGACATTCTTTTCTACACATATGGAGCAATCTATTGATGAACATTTGAAGCACTACTTTAAATTTTGTGCTTGATGAGGTAATGTCTTCTCTTCTCCCAAATGGTCTTTCATAGAAAGAATAGTACAAGTGGCATAGCTTTCTTTATTGGTGATAGCCTTATATCATGGTTGAGCTAAAATAAGGATTTTGTATCTTAGTCTATGGTAGAAGCAAAATATATTGCAATAGTTTCTTGTTGCATTTAGGTTTTATAGATAAAAAAAGACATTGTAGCAGATGGAGATTGAATTTGAAGAACCCATGCCAATCCTTTGTTACAATACAAGTACTATAAACATTTCAAATGATTGGGTAACACATTCACGGAAAAACCCATATCTCAATTAAGTATCACTATCTAAGAGAGAAGGTTGCAAGGAAACAAGTGAAGATAGAATATGTTGAAACAAAGGAGAGATCATTACAAAACCTTTTCGAAAGGAGACAATTTAATATCTTGGGTAGAATTTGGTAGTGGTATCGCCCCCCTCTTAAATGAAGAGGAAGTTAGTATATGTTGAGGAGGAGTGTTGACTCCTCACTGCAAGTAGTCTTGGTGGTATTGTGAAAAAAATTACAAAAGGTATTAGTAGATTAATTTTTCCTTGAAGACCAAGAATCAAAGTGGATATTTGTCATTGATGTCAAAGTGGGAGAAAGGAAGCCAAAATTCTACACCATTTGGGGAAGAAAGGATTGAGAGAGAGAGAGAGAGAGAGAGAGAGAGAGAGAGAGAGAGAGAGAGAGAGAGAGAGAGAGAGAGAGAGAGAGAGAGAATGAAAGTCCAATTACAAGAGCACAAAGCCAAACTTGAGAAGAATGAAAGTCCAATTACAATGGAAGCAAATTTTCTACACAAGGGGAGCCCCTAATTTCCATTACAAGGAGTATTTTATTAGTAGCATTTTTCATGTTTGGAACCAATGACAAAGGAGGAGATTGTTGAAATTTATATTTTCATTAATTTCAAAGGAGGTAGTTAAGGTTTTTGTATAAATTATCATTATGTTACCCTCAATATCCAGTTTTCAAAAATTACAATAATTTTAATTAATATTATGTCATATCAAATAATTATTGATCTAGATAAATAGAGTCAAGTTATGTTAAATACATCATTCAATATAGTATGTCACTAGTATCATCTTAATCAATTTTTTATTGTTGAAGGATTTGGAAGTATTTGTGATGTGTATATGAAGTTCATTCCTCAAAAACTATATCCACTAGCACATTATTTTATACCACATTCTACCATAGTTATATTTTGAGGCTTGTATGTTGGAAGATAAATATGGCTACACACAAAGACAAGTCTATTCAAGTTGCAAAGGTGGAATTCAATAACATGAAAAGTTAGGGTCAACATTATGCTCATAGAGATCACTTCACAATATATTATGAATTTTTTTATGAATGGGTCAAATTATTGCACTATGAACCAACTATAGGAAGCATGTGAAAGTGTACTAGGACCAACTAATTATTTTTCGTAAAGAATAGCATCATCCAACTCTTGAAGTAGCATGTTGGATCTTGGTTTAAGCCTTTTATATGTTTGGTCTAAAGTATGCATGTGTCAAATGTGTGAATGTTGTAAATAAGTTATAAGATGAGTTGTGATTATATATAATGTAGGGATGTATAAGTGTAATTGGATTCATTTAAAGAGTAATTCTTGCTAGTAGAACTAATAACCATCGCAAAAGTTGTGTAAGTTGTCAACTAAATTTTAGGTTAAGTGGGCAAAATCAATTGAAGGTCTCATGCACTTTGAGAGGGTTGTCAAAAGTTGATTAGATCAAGGTGACCCTAAAGCTTCATCCTTGAAGATCTGCATATCATATCTTTGATGTACTATTATTGTATTTAAGGTTGGCGCCTCATGATTATAGTTGGTGTTCACTTCTTAGACTCAAGCATTGGTGTCTCCTATGGGTTGATGCATACAAAATATTATAAGTTTATTATTTAGTTTATGAGGCTAGATTTGCATATTAGATCCAAGAAGCTTTTCTCACCATGGTTTTCCCCTTAAGTTTCTACATAAATCTAGTATTATTTTGTGTTGATGTCCTCTTATCTTATCTTATCAGTTTCTATGATGTTTGGAGAAGTTATCAAGGGTAATTAATTTGGAATTGGTGTCTACTGATTACCATTCTCTTAGTGTCTATGTGTGATTAACGCACATAATATATGCATTCTATTAAGAACAACAACCACTATTTCTTTTATTTTCATTGAAAAGAACTATCTAGATTTCCTTGGAAATGACCTTCTATTTATGTCACTTTGTGCAATCTTCCTTTATTCATAATGTATCTTTGTTCAAGACAAAAATCAAATCCATGTAGCAGTAACAAGTTATCCTATATTGTCTAACAATGTAAAAGTTTATTGGTTATTTTGGATAGTTTAAAAATTTGGATTTATAAGTTTTGAATTTCATAAATACTTTTCCTTTGTAATAATTCTTTGAAGTAATTTAGAATGATATTTTTGTAATAAAATTTAGCTATTAATGAATTGTAATTGAATACATTAACTCTCACTTTAATTATAATCATTAGCATATTATTACTCATGGATTTGTTTAGGTCAACCCAAGAGTATAGCCAGTAATCCTTAGCTTGACTAAATCCATCCATTGATTATTACCATTTATTTATAATTAGATTAGTAGTAGATCAATAAAATAGATATTTATTTATATATTAATAAATGCATAGAGTAGCATATATCAATATAAGAATGCAAGTAGTTATTAAGAGAATTTAAGTAAGAGGTGTAGAGATGTTATTAAAGCTTAAAATTTATTAAGTTATAGCTTTAAACGTATAGAAATAAATTCATTAGTCAACAATATTAAACTTGAATATATTCTTTCTGTATATCTTAAGATGAATAAGTTATTATTTGAATGCCTCTACAATACTTTGTTTAGATTAAAAATAGAAAGACTTTTTAAAATCACAAGACTAATATATAAAATAGGATAATAAGGATAGTAATGAAAGAAATGGACTCTTGGGTCAAGGGTAAGATGTAAGCCCTTATCCCTTACCATATAGAAATAATAAATTTTGTTTTTTATTTTGTGATTGTTGAATATTGAACTCTGACTTAGTGAAAACTCTAATGATAATATCATAGTTTGTTTTTTTAAATGTAAAGGATAAGGATGGAATTTCATATTAATCTCATGTTGACATGTTCATATAGTTTCTTGACTAGATGATAGTTCCTTATCATTAAATGGTTAACCATCTCTAAAGTTTATGACTATATATATAAATATTAAATGGATTTGATCTTATATTTTGATTGTTTGATCATGATAACACTTTTTAATCAAAGGAGTGATTAGATGAATATGATATTGAATATTATAATCAAATCTAAGGTAGAAAGTTTATTCTAAGATGGAAAATATATTCTATTGTCAAAATATTTGAACCAATTAGATTTAATGAATGAAACTAAGTTATTTATGATAATCATTTATTATCAATTTATAACATTTTAATGATATAATGTTAGTGAATTTATGCATCATATAATAACTCATGAATTAGTTTTTAAGTATATCATTTAGAAGATTTAATAATGAATTAGCATTTAATATGTCTTTCATGATATCAGGTTAATTAGATAGATTGATAGTTACCTTTTCTTTTGTACTCTTATACATGTGTCTGTATGAGTTTTATACTCTCAAGATCATGTTTAGACAAATCTTGTTATTGGTATTCTTATGTACTAATGTGTTTGAAATCAATTTTTATGCTAAATTTAATTATCAAGAAGATAATACTTGTTAGATGCTTCTATTTTCCTATGACTACTTTGTATACTTGTGCATTCAATTCTTGTTTGTGTAAATGGATGGTGGTAAACATGGAGAACCATATAAGGATTGAGTATCACCCTCTATATATCTATCAACAAATGACTTAAAAAGATGCATTGGGAAAAAGATGTTTTATCAAATTTTAATATTATACCATGCTACTACTTTTGATCATTTAAAACTCATACTCTTTGCCATATCATAATATTGTTATATTAGCATGTGTGTGCACGCGCACACACGCACACACACAAACATAGAGAGAGAGAGAGAGAGAGAGAGAGAGAGAGAGAGAGAGAGAGAGAGAGAGAGAGAGAGAGAGAGAGAGAGAGAGTATATCATGCTACATAGATTCCATCACTCCTACTTGTTTAAGATTTCTCGACATCTTTGCGTTGGGCCAGGTATTCTTCATGCCAAGAAGAGTTTCAGGGGAGTGTAAAGATTTGTGGTTGGGTAGATATGTTCTTCGATGATGCTCTCACCCAATGTGTGCTTGTTGGAGATAGTGTCTCGTGAGTTCCTGTTAGGGTTACCTTAATTTTTGTACTCTTCATAATTGACCTTTTGAAGCTATGTAAAGGAAATTGTTTCCTTATGATAGGGCTTGTCAATGGCTTTTGTACTTAAACATCATGTTTCCATTCTAATATATTTGAACGTGTTATTTTAAATGTTTTAGAATAATGCTTATTTTATGCTATATCATTATTTTAATAATATGGAGGTCCTTATAGTTTGAAATTATTATTGTCTCAAAACATTAAAAAATATCAAAATTGACACATTACTAAATCATGTGAATGGACATTGATATATTCAAAGCAATTTCACTTGTGTTTGGGTTTGCTTCATGTAAGATAAACAAATTTACCAAATATTTAATATATTTTCCATGTCAGTACATATAAGAGGCATTTTTATAATTTATTATTTTTGTATTTATAATTTAATAACAAGTCATCTAGTGTAAAAATGTTGTAATAATAAGAGGTGGTAGAAAATTTCGATAGAATTTATGATATAAGGACTCATGTTCAACTTTAATATTATTTTATGTGGCATGGAAAGTGAGATGTCTACTTCTAAAAATGGTTTACAAATCCAATCACATAGAACTATTTGGACTTTTGTTGATGCTATTTAAATGATTTTTATTTGATAAAAAAATAAATCTCACATAATTAATTACTCCATCTAATAGTAAAAAACTATAAGTATTAAAAAGCCTTCTATTATTCACAGCTCCTTTTTATAAGTAAGATCTACACAATTAGAAGTTCTAGAAATGAATGATCTTATTAGATCAAAATAAATAACAATTAGTTCACCATTCATACTTCTTACAAAAGCCTTCTCACTATTAAGCTGTGTGTGTCATACAATTCAATAGAATTAAAAGCTGAATTAATGCACAAAAATGTTCCAATAGTATCATATGTCTTTATTATTTTTAAAAGTTGAATATTTGGTTTGATTAAATATATATTTCAGGTTGAGCTAGCCATCCAAACTAAAAACATATAATGATTCAACATATTATTTAAAAGTTCATATTATTAAATTGATATGATGTAGAATTAGAAATAATCAATCTTTATAAACTTATAACCTTAAATTAATATATAAATATGTCTATTATACCTAAGTATCCTCGTGACGTCACACATAGCAAATAAAACTCCAATTATTTTCACTTCGACCTATCTTTCTCTAACGTAATCATCCATTCATTATGTTTTATTGCGTTAACATAAAGAAGTTTATCCTACAAATATACATTTACAATCTATTAAGTTTCGATATGTTAGATTCTTTGGAATTCTAATTTTTTCCACGATAAAAAAAATGAAGAGCGCGGGAACCATGTGAGCGCGGGAACAACATGCGAGAATTTTATACCAAACTTGGTCGCCCATCCCCGTGCAAATTACGGAAGAGGAAAGTCATTTATAACCAAAGACAAACATACTTGTGGGCCATATCACCTTTGCCAATGTTTCTCATGTTTTAATGTGAAACCCAAAGAAGTGTTACTACCGAATAACTCAATGGAGTCACCATGGAAAGCAGACACGGATAAAATGCGGCGTCCACCACATCCATGAAAGTTTCTATATCTATGTTTTTCAAATAGATTTGGAGAAAACTCTCAATTCAGAAAAACGTCGGAGTAAACATTCTAAGAAACGTTGGAGGAATGCTCTATCACATCATTACTCACTATTGTTTATGAGTCAAGCGCTATAGTCATGTGCATTACCACCGTAATAATCGCACTGAGATAACGTGCACACAACAATTTTTCAAACGTCGGGGTCAAGATTCCCCCTTCTCTACAGATTTTGCACATGATGATTTTGTATATAAGATAGCCCAAAGCCATAGCATGTAATACAACCATTGCAGGTTTTCTCCTATCCAAAATGGCGAGCAGACAAGCCTTACAGCCATTGTTTCTTCTTCTTGCTGTCTTTTTCATCAAGTTAGTAATGGTGGAATCAATAAGAACCCCCTTCAATATGACTAAGGCTGAGAATAGTGATAAATATCATGTTGAGAAGCCGGAGCTTGTAGTTCAAATGGTAGAAAGGTAACCATTTCGCCTTTCAGATGATTTAGAAATTTTAGAGAATTTATTTATGGTAGTATAGAAATGAAATCCAATATCTTATTGAATTTAGTACATTAGTATGAAATCTTAAATGACAAGGTTTATTATAAATGTTCTATTTATTCTTATGCTGTTCCTCGACGTTTTCTTCACTGTAATTTCTATAATACTATTCTCGTAACTGTAGTTGGTATGCAGCAGTTATAGAACAAATTTCTATCACCCATATCATCATGCCATTGGATAATTAACAATTGTCGTCGTTGAGACAGATTCAATGAAAGAAAATTCACTACAGAAAAGATATTTAAGTCAGTTCAATTAAGAGAATTTCGAAGTCCTAGCATTTTTTTATAGCTAGCATATATTACAGACAGTTGAGATTATTTACTTCAAGAACTATTGTGCAGGAGTTTAAATAATTCGAAAAGAAAGCTGAGCTCGTGCGAAACGGGGAACCCCATCGATGACTGTTGGCGTTGTGATCCTAACTGGGTTAACAACCGAAAGAGACTGGCTGATTGTGCCATCGGATTTGGCAAAAACGCCATTGGAGGTAAGAATGGCAGATTTTATATAGTTACAGATCCAAATGACGATGACCCGGTCAATCCTCGACCTGGCACTCTGCGGCACGCTGTTATTCAAACCGAACCTCTCTGGATTATTTTCCAAAAAGATATGGTTATTCAGCTCAAGGAGGAGCTTATCATGAACAGTTATAAGACTATTGATGGTAGAGGTGCCAATGTTCATATAGCAAATGGAGCTTGCATTACAATTCAGTATGTGACCAATATTATCATTCATGGAGTTCATATCCACGACTGTAAACCTGCGGGAAACACAAATGTTAGGAGCTCCCCGACACATTATGGGTTTAGAACCAAGAGTGATGGAGATGGGATTTCCATCTTTGGATCAAGCGCAATTTGGGTTGACCACTGTTCATTGTCAAGTTGCGCAGATGGATTGATCGACGCCATCATGGGTTCCACTGCTATAACCATTTCAAACAGCTTTTTCACTCACCATGACAAGGTGCTCAAAACTGCTTTTTTGGTCTTCCATAAATATACTTTTCTTTGAAATTAGGTTTCACAATTGTATTTTTTATCCGAGGATTTTAGGGTAGGGTATTAAAAGCCTATTACTTGACTTGAACGAAAAAAATGTGAGTATTTATTAAATTGTCGATAGAACGCTATTTCTCAAGTCCAATATTTATTGGCTTTTTCCAGGTGATGCTCCTAGGACACAGCGACGCCTACACCGAGGACGTCAAAATGCAAGTAACAGTTGCTTTCAACCACTTTGGAGAAGGGCTTGTTCAACGTATGCCCAGGTGTGAATAGAATTTTGTAACAAACTGTATTCCTTGCACAAAGACCACGAATATAAAGCTTGCTGAAGTTTATTTGCTCAAGTCTTTAAGATATTAACGTTATGATGCAGATGTCGACATGGATACTTTCATGTGGTGAACAATGATTACACCCACTGGGAAATGTATGCAATCGGGGGAAGTGCAAACCCCACCATTAACAGCCAAGGCAACAGATTCCTTGCTCCTGATTATCGATTCCACAAGGAGGTAAAAGACCTGTACAACTCATGTCTCTTATATCTTTGGTATTCAACGGTTGTAGTATAGTTATAGTATGGGTAATGTGCAGGTTACAAAGCACCAAGATTCAACAGAAGGCAACTGGAGATCAGTGGGAGATCTTATGTTAAATGGGGCATTCTTCACAGCATCAGGGGCTAAAGAATCCTCAAGCTATGCCAAAGCTTCGAGTATGGCGGCAAGACCTTCCTCTATTGTGGGCTCTATCACTGCAAGTTCGGGTGTTCTCACCTGCAGAAAAGGTTCCAGCTGTTAGACCAAATGCGTGCATTATAGACAAATTCTTAGGAATCCCTCAATTCTGTTACTTTGCAAGCATGAGCACACGGAATGAGGCTTCTTAGTTATTTTAGTTTTGGTTGCCGAGACTCTCTTGTCATCTTTCACTAAAGACGAATATATGGAAAATATCGAATAATATTTTTCTCAAATTTGAAGTGTAGTGGTAGAACGTCAAGCCAGTGTTTGTTTATATTATCTCGATTGTCACTTAAAAACATTTCTTAGGTAAATCTCACAAGAACTGCAACATAGAGATAGGAAATAGTTGAATTTATGTTCATACCAGTAATTCAAAAAACTAATTTATGCAAATGTTTCTTGAAACTATGAACACACCCGGTGTAATTGTATACGACGCAACTAAATATATTCACTTGCATGGGAAATTATTAACCTTTTAAGTTAATTATGTGATTGTAGATTAATTTTATATTATACATGTCTAATTTGTAACTCTAGACCTTATCTATCACAATATATACTTTTTCTCTTTGATTTGCTAGATTCTATACTCCTCATTGATTATTAAGGACTTGGTATATTTATAACTACATCATAAAGATAGTGAAATAATCAATGGTCATGTTCTCCTACTCCCTTAATTAGAATAGTTTTTTGGTTGTGATAAAGATACTTAGATGTTGATTTTGATACAATATTTTTATTCTATTTAAAGTTCCAAATGAAAATGTTCATAAGTTCATTCTATATACGAATAAGTCAATGATTGCTTAATGGTCAATTAATGTCTTTAAATTTGAAGCCCTGCTAGATAATTCCATGTTTTACAAACTCAACTCCCAATGACTACGAGGAAAGAGGAGAATTTTAAAATTTGAAACAAATTTATTTTTCCTTAAAATTCAAGCCAAGCAAGATCAATCCTCAATGCTACAAAAATGGTCCGTTGTAAAAAGATATATAATACAATGATCATGGGTAAATGTATGCAAATATAGGACAAAAACTAATGGGAATGCATGAATATAAATATAGGTAGGATATAGATAAGGATGGATATATATTGATGTATGGAAATAGGAGTAGGAGAACATAGATTGAAATTAGGGAAGGTGCCAAACTTATTAAAAATGGTTTTTGCATGCCAAAAATATTTTTTCTTTCTAGTGACTGAAAAATGAGTTTCTAATGCAAAATTTAAAATGGCTCCTGTAAAAGTTTTTAAATTTTAACATTTGATTTCTAATTTTGTCCTCCAAGCTTTGATGTTTTTGAAAAAAAAGTCAATTGTGACTTTATCCAACCTTTTGGATGCTTTGGAAATGTTGAAAATTCTGCCAAAATTACCTAAATGCTACAATCACGCAAACCTCCCAAGAATATAACTATGCAAAGTAGATTATAGGGATGCTTATTCTTTTGTTAAGTTGTACTTATTATTAGGGCTATGCAAGGATGTAGGAGAAGAGAATACTTGGTTTTTTAATATTATAGCTATCAGTTAGTCTCAAATCTATAAAAGCCAGATATTAAAATTAACTGTACTAGACAACAAGTTCCAGTACCATGTTAGATTCTTTGGGAAGTGACAATCGGGCTAGAATCTCGTGTCTGACCTAGATCATGTGCGACTACAGTTAATAGATAATCGAATATCAAATAGTAGAGCCAAAATCTGAAATGAAAGAACAATATAGACAATGCAAGAGAACTTGAGAATACTCTTCATACGCTCACCAAGCTACCAATAGGTGCATTAACTCCTACTACCCATAAAATATGGGAAGTTTTACCTACTTGATAAATGTCAAAATATGTAGCATAACCTCCTTAAGTGAAGATAGAAAAGAAGTTATAATTAGTGGCATAAAAGCCAAAAGAGGGTGAGAAAATTAATTACCCTATAACCTACTAAAGGTAAGAACAAACTCGTGGTTATGGAAGGAGGCACAACAAGCCAAAAGGGAGTGTGTGACTCAATTACTCATGTGTTAGAAAGTGGTACATGTAGATTATGTATTTTTCCATGTTTATTCACATTAACCACTCCTAATAAACCAAAGAAAGATTAAATAATATTTGTAGGAAAAAGAATAACGCCTAACAACTACTATGTGGTAAAAGGCAAGGTTTCATTAGCATATAAATTGAAGCAATACTTATATGGTGTCCAATGATCTCCAAAATTATGGTTTCAAAAGTTTAATTCATATGCTATGTATTATAATCTAGTGTATTTCCTAATTATGTTGGTTGCCTATATAGTTGGTCAGATATTGGACTTTGGTTTTGGTGGGGTTGGTTTTATGTACTAGATGGTAGTCATCGGGGTGCCGATAATTGTTTCTTTTTTCCCCTATTTTTTGTGTTATGTTGTTTATAGACTTTACTTTCTACTGTATTGGGCGTTGGGCCCCTTAGCAACTATTTAATTATTAAAAATTAAACTTTATGATGGTAATCAATCTCTTTTTATCAATTTATGCATAGATCATTTGTTGATATTTGGTAACAATGAATGGATGATTAGAGATATGGTATATAAAATTTCAATACATTTCAACATAAACAATTAGGGGTTCCTATATGCATCCTAGGCATTGAAAAGAGAGAGAAATAAGAAATGTTTGATTGGGATAGACTAAGTATGTTGAATTTGTGTTGTAATATTTTAGTATGCAGAATTATATGCTAGTAAATGTTTCTATTTTCTTGGGTACTAAGTTATTAGTTAAGTAATATATACGTCTTCACCGTTAAATGTAGAGTATATATTGCATGTTCCTTACACTAGTCTACTTCATATTCTAATTTATGTTATATTTTACATAAAGCTAGACATTGGTGATGTAATGGGAGCCTTGGGATTATTATATGGCTAATATTGGCATAGAGCATTGAACAACAATTAAGAGAGACTTAAGGTGAATGCAGAACACTATAAATTATTATATCTTCTACTATGGTGATTACTCACAAGGGATTGTTGACTTAGATTTGACAGGAGATGTAGATCATAAAATATCTACTAGTGGCTATTTCTTTAGCCTATTTAGTGTTTCTATTACTTGAATGAGCAAGTGATGGGTTGTAGTCATTTATCCATTGTAGAGGTATAGTACATGACAATTAGTAATGCCTGTAAGGAGGTGAGTTGGTTTTAGAGTTTTTGTTGAATTGTTGGCCTTATTCAAGCAATAGTTTAAACTCAATGTGAGAGTCAAGGTGTCATTAGCTTGGCCAAAACCCAATTTTTTGTGTATAAATGAAGCATATAGATGCACAATACCATTTTTCTCATCACATGGTGGAGGATAGTGGATGATGATTGAAAATGATGACTCTTTGGTGATTGTTTTAGATGATTTGATGAAGCATGTAAGCACAAATAACATTAGATGGTGTAATAAATATAATGGCCTCATAGTCCTTAATACTTAGATGCTAATATTCCCTTTATGCTTTTGCAAGGTATTTGAAATAAGTGGGAGAATTCTAGAAAACCATTGTCTCAACCATATTTTGTTCATATCTAATTATTTAATAGTTAAATTTTACATGTATTTTTGTTATCACTGTTAGTGTGTGGTATGTTTCTACTATCATATTCGTGTTAGACTTGTACCAGCCACTTAGAATTGGACAAGATCTAACCTTATAGTTCTATATCAAAGGTAAAATCAGCTAAATTATGCAAGTCGCTTGGAAAAGAGGGGTATATTAACTTGAATGGCCTTCCTAAAGGTCCTTAATTTTGAACTTTTACCAAATAAGTGAGTACCAGCAATCGAAATTTGACTACTTCAGCATCGTGATTATTTCATTATGCATGCTTGCCTTCCATCCCCAACTAATAAATATACGCAGATTGGAGGACGTGCATGAATTTACTCATGAGATTTCATGGTCTACATTACCGTCACGCACGGAGTGCATTGGACTATTATTTTTATTCCTTTAATTCTTCTAAGCATACTTTCATCAAGATTTTATTTGCTTTTGGAAACGAGGTTGTACTAGCCTTCCAGCGTACAAATAATGTAATGGCCCCATGCAAATTCGTGTGGCTGCAAAAACTTTTCTTTTTATTTAAAAACTACATTTAGATTTGTGATACGAAAATAATTTTAGTTGATGAGGGATGGAGGAGACCACCAACTATAAGGAAATGTGGATCCCATGTCCCACGATGAAGTCAAAAGCTACATGTGCTATATGGAGTTCGTTCTAATCTTTTATCATCGAACAACATAGCAAAAACAACCATGCAGAACAGATTGTTGTAAAATCCATGTGCCTTTTTTTCAACACACAAGAAATTTGTTATTTGTGAAAAAGCATGGAGATACTCTTCAAGTGCGCACACATAACATCGAGAGTCGGCCTTAATTAAAGTTTGACGTAGATGGTCAATGTCTCATACCCATCTTGACTATGACCAGTTGAATTGTTGCAAAGCATGTTGTGAGGTCGGTATTAAGCTTCTTTGTATTTACCAAATTTAAAGAATATAAACTAGAGTTGGATTTAGTATAGTTGGCGCGTTATATTTTATGGAGGTTGCAGAGGAGCTGGTGATGCTTGGTAGAATATCAGGCCAGTGGTAGTAATGGGACTTCTTTTTCTATGTGAGACGCATGATATCCTTGTAGTTCTTGGGCTGCCTTAGAGATCTGGACGTGGCAACAGGTTCTTGTTGAATTGGCCTTCAAAATGTAACAGGCTATTCAGTTATTTATGGACTGGGTACGGGAATGGAACCTCTGTGCTATCAGGGTCAGTCGGTTTGAGATCTATGTAAAGATTTCATTAGAAGTAAAACAACAGGCATGAAGGATGAAAACTGGGTTGTCTTAGATAGTTAATATAGTAATCTTATTTGGCTATGTCTGGGAAATTTATTGCTCCTCAATGTTGTACATGAATCCTCTACAACCCCTTTTTATAAAGTTAGGAAATTTGTACCACACCATATCGTTGGTGAACAAGCATCTTCTATGTAAGTAGTATTATTTGAGGGTGGTTGATATGGATTAAGTTGTTGAGCACTTTAATTCATTTAACACTATTGTAAACAAAAGATGGAGGAAGAAGTTATAGGAATGGTCTTATGACATTCTTTTCTACACATATGGAGCAATCTATTGATGAACATTTGAAGCACTACTTTAAATTTTGTGCTTGATGAGGTAATGTCTTCTCTTCTCCCAAATGGTCTTTCATAGAAAGAATAGTACAAGTGGCATAGCTTTCTTTATTGGTGATAGCCTTATATCATGGTTGAGCTAAAATAAGGATTTTGTATCTTAGTCTATGGTAGAAGCAAAATATATTGCAATAGTTTCTTGTTGCATTTAGGTTTTATAGATAAAAAAAGACATTGTAGCAGATGGAGATTGAATTTGAAGAACCCATGCCAATCCTTTGTTACAATACAAGTACTATAAACATTTCAAATGATTGGGTAACACATTCACGGAAAAACCCATATCTCAATTAAGTATCACTATCTAAGAGAGAAGGTTGCAAGGAAACAAGTGAAGATAGAATATGTTGAAACAAAGGAGAGATCATTACAAAACCTTTTCGAAAGGAGACAATTTAATATCTTGGGTAGAATTTGGTAGTGGTATCGCCCCCCTCTTAAATGAAGAGGAAGTTAGTATATGTTGAGGAGGAGTGTTGACTCCTCACTGCAAGTAGTCTTGGTGGTATTGTGAAAAAAATTACAAAAGGTATTAGTAGATTAATTTTTCCTTGAAGACCAAGAATCAAAGTGGATATTTGTCATTGATGTCAAAGTGGGAGAAAGGAAGCCAAAATTCTACACCATTTGGGGAAGAAAGGATTGAGAGAGAGAGAGAGAGAGAGAGAGAGAGAGAGAGAGAGAGAGAGAGAGAATGAAAGTCCAATTACAAGAGCACAAAGCCAAACTTGAGAAGAATGAAAGTCCAATTACAATGGAAGCAAATTTTCTACACAAGGGGAGCCCCTAATTTCCATTACAAGGAGTATTTTATTAGTAGCATTTTTCATGTTTGGAACCAATGACAAAGGAGGAGATTGTTGAAATTTATATTTTCATTAATTTCAAAGGAGGTAGTTAAGGTTTTTGTATAAATTATCATTATGTTACCCTCAATATCCAGTTTTCAAAAATTACAATAATTTTAATTAATATTATGTCATATCAAATAATTATTGATCTAGATAAATAGAGTCAAGTTATGTTAAATACATCATTCAATATAGTATGTCACTAGTATCATCTTAATCAATTTTTTATTGTTGAAGGATTTGGAAGTATTTGTGATGTGTATATGAAGTTCATTCCTCAAAAACTATATCCACTAGCACATTATTTTATACCACATTCTACCATAGTTATATTTTGAGGCTTGTATGTTGGAAGATAAATATGGCTACACACAAAGACAAGTCTATTCAAGTTGCAAAGGTGGAATTCAATAACATGAAAAGTTAGGGTCAACATTATGCTCATAGAGATCACTTCACAATATATTATGAATTTTTTTATGAATGGGTCAAATTATTGCACTATGAACCAACTATAGGAAGCATGTGAAAGTGTACTAGGACCAACTAATTATTTTTCGTAAAGAATAGCATCATCCAACTCTTGAAGTAGCATGTTGGATCTTGGTTTAAGCCTTTTATATGTTTGGTCTAAAGTATGCATGTGTCAAATGTGTGAATGTTGTAAATAAGTTATAAGATGAGTTGTGATTATATATAATGTAGGGATGTATAAGTGTAATTGGATTCATTTAAAGAGTAATTCTTGCTAGTAGAACTAATAACCATCGCAAAAGTTGTGTAAGTTGTCAACTAAATTTTAGGTTAAGTGGGCAAAATCAATTGAAGGTCTCATGCACTTTGAGAGGGTTGTCAAAAGTTGATTAGATCAAGGTGACCCTAAAGCTTCATCCTTGAAGATCTGCATATCATATCTTTGATGTACTATTATTGTATTTAAGGTTGGCGCCTCATGATTATAGTTGGTGTTCACTTCTTAGACTCAAGCATTGGTGTCTCCTATGGGTTGATGCATACAAAATATTATAAGTTTATTATTTAGTTTATGAGGCTAGATTTGCATATTAGATCCAAGAAGCTTTTCTCACCATGGTTTTCCCCTTAAGTTTCTACATAAATCTAGTATTATTTTGTGTTGATGTCCTCTTATCTTATCTTATCAGTTTCTATGATGTTTGGAGAAGTTATCAAGGGTAATTAATTTGGAATTGGTGTCTACTGATTACCATTCTCTTAGTGTCTATGTGTGATTAACGCACATAATATATGCATTCTATTAAGAACAACAACCACTATTTCTTTTATTTTCATTGAAAAGAACTATCTAGATTTCCTTGGAAATGACCTTCTATTTATGTCACTTTGTGCAATCTTCCTTTATTCATAATGTATCTTTGTTCAAGACAAAAATCAAATCCGTGTAGCAGTAACAAGTTATCCTATATTGTCTAACAATGTAAAAGTTTATTGGTTATTTTGGATAGTTTAAAAATTTGGATTTATAAGTTTTGAATTTCATAAATACTTTTCCTTTGTAATAATTCTTTGAAGTAATTTAGAATGATATTTTTGTAATAAAATTTAGCTATTAATGAATTGTAATTGAATACATTAACTCTCACTTTAATTATAATCATTAGCATATTATTACTCATGGATTTGTTTAGGTCAACCCAAGAGTATAGCCAGTAATCCTTAGCTTGACTAAATCCATCCATTGATTATTACCATTTATTTATAATTAGATTAGTAGTAGATCAATAAAATAGATATTTATTTATATATTAATAAATGCATAGAGTAGCATATATCAATATAAGAATGCAAGTAGTTATTAAGAGAATTTAAGTAAGAGGTGTAGAGATGTTATTAAAGCTTAAAATTTATTAAGTTATAGCTTTAAACGTATAGAAATAAATTCATTAGTCAACAATATTAAACTTGAATATATTCTTTCTGTATATCTTAAGATGAATAAGTTATTATTTGAATGCCTCTACAATACTTTGTTTAGATTAAAAATAGAAAGACTTTTTAAAATCACAAGACTAATATATAAAATAGGATAATAAGGATAGTAATGAAAGAAATGGACTCTTGGGTCAAGGGTAAGATGTAAGCCCTTATCCCTTACCATATAGAAATAATAAATTTTGTTTTTTATTTTGTGATTGTTGAATATTGAACTCTGACTTAGTGAAAACTCTAATGATAATATCATAGTTTGTTTTTTTAAATGTAAAGGATAAGGATGGAATTTCATATTAATCTCATGTTGACATGTTCATATAGTTTCTTGACTAGATGATAGTTCCTTATCATTAAATGGTTAACCATCTCTAAAGTTTATGACTATATATATAAATATTAAATGGATTTGATCTTATATTTTGATTGTTTGATCATGATAACACTTTTTAATCAAAGGAGTGATTAGATGAATATGATATTGAATATTATAATCAAATCTAAGGTAGAAAGTTTATTCTAAGATGGAAAATATATTCTATTGTCAAAATATTTGAACCAATTAGATTTAATGAATGAAACTAAGTTATTTATGATAATCATTTATTATCAATTTATAACATTTTAATGATATAATGTTAGTGAATTTATGCATCATATAATAACTCATGAATTAGTTTTTAAGTATATCATTTAGAAGATTTAATAATGAATTAGCATTTAATATGTCTTTCATGATATCAGGTTAATTAGATAGATTGATAGTTACCTTTTCTTTTGTACTCTTATACATGTGTCTGTATGAGTTTTATACTCTCAAGATCATGTTTAGACAAATCTTGTTATTGGTATTCTTATGTACTAATGTGTTTGAAATCAATTTTTATGCTAAATTTAATTATCAAGAAGATAATACTTGTTAGATGCTTCTATTTTCCTATGACTACTTTGTATACTTGTGCATTCAATTCTTGTTTGTGTAAATGGATGGTGGTAAACATGGAGAACCATATAAGGATTGAGTATCACCCTCTATATATCTATCAACAAATGACTTAAAAAGATGCATTGGGAAAAAGATGTTTTATCAAATTTTAATATTATACCATGCTACTACTTTTGATCATTTAAAACTCATACTCTTTGCCATATCATAATATTGTTATATTAGCATGTGTGTGCACGCGCACACACGCACACACACAAACATAGAGACAGAGAGAGAGAGAGAGAGAGAGAGAGAGAGAGAGAGAGAGAGAGAGAGAGAGAGAGAGAGAGAGAGAGAGAGAGAGAGAGAGAGAGTATATCATGCTACATAGATTCCATCACTCCTACTTGTTTAAGATTTCTCGACATCTTTGCGTTGGGCCAGGTATTCTTCATGCTAAGAAGAGTTTCAGGGGAGTGTAAAGATTTGTGGTTGGGTAGATATGTTCTTCGATGATGCTCTCACCCAATGTGTGCTTGTTGGAGATAGTGTCTCGTGAGTTCCTGTTAGGGTTACCTTAATTTTTGTACTCTTCGTAATTGACCTTTTGAAGCTATGTAAAGGAAATTGTTTCCTTATGATAGGGCTTGTCAATGGCTTTTGTACTTAAACATCATGTTTCCATTCTAATATATTTGAACGTGTTATTTTAAATGTTTTAGAATAATGCTTATTTTATGCTATATCATTATTTTAATAATATGGAGGTCCTTATAGTTTGAAATTATTATTGTCTCAAAACATTAAAAAATATCAAAATTGACACATTACTAAATCATGTGAATGGACATTGATATATTCAAAGCAATTTCACTTGTGTTTGGGTTTGCTTCATGTAAGATAAACAAATTTACCAAATATTTAATATATTTTCCATGTCAGTACATATAAGAGGCATTTTTATAATTTATTATTTTTGTATTTATAATTTAATAACAAGTCATCTAGTGTAAAAATGTTGTAATAATAAGAGGTGGTAGAAAATTTCGATAGAATTTATGATATAAGGACTCATGTTCAACTTTAATATTATTTTATGTGGCATGGAAAGTGAGATGTCTACTTCTAAAAATGGTTTACAAATCCAATCACATAGAACTATTTGGACTTTTGTTGATGCTATTTAAATGATTTTTATTTGATAAAAAAATAAATCTCACATAATTAATTACTCCATCTAATAGTAAAAAACTATAAGTATTAAAAAGCCTTCTATTATTCACAGCTCCTTTTTATAAGTAAGATCTACACAATTAGAAGTTCTAGAAATGAATGATCTTATTAGATCAAAATAAATAACAATTAGTTCACCATTCATACTTCTTACAAAAGCCTTCTCACTATTAAGCTGTGTGTGTCATACAATTCAATAGAATTAAAAGCTGAATTAATGCACAAAAATGTTCCAATAGTATCATATGTCTTTATTATTTTTAAAAGTTGAATATTTGGTTTGATTAAATATATATTTCAGGTTGAGCTAGCCATCCAAACTAAAAACATATAATGATTCAACATATTATTTAAAAGTTCATATTATTAAATTGATATGATGTAGAATTAGAAATAATCAATCTTTATAAACTTATAACCTTAAATTAATATATAAATATGTCTATTATACCTAAGTATCCTCGTGACGTCACACATAGCAAATAAAACTCCAATTATTTTCACTTCGACCTATCTTTCTCTAACGTAATCATCCATTCATTATGTTTTATTGCGTTAACATAAAGAAGTTTATCCTACAAATATACATTTACAATCTATTAAGTTTCGATATGTTAGATTCTTTGGAATTCTAATTTTTTCCACGATAAAAAAAATGAAGAGCGCGGGAACCATGTGAGCGCGGGAACAACATGCGAGAATTTTATACCAAACTTGGTCGCCCATCGCCGTGCAAATTACGGAAGAGGAAAGTCATTTATAACCAAAGACAAACATACTTGTGGGCCATATCACCTTTGCCAATGTTTCTCATGTTTTAATGTGAAACCCAAAGAAGTGTTACTACCGAATAACTCAATGGAGTCACCATGGAAAGCAGACACGGATAAAATGCGGCGTCCACCACATCCATGAAAGTTTCTATATCTATGTTTTTCAAATAGATTTGGAGAAAACTCTCAATTCAGAAAAACGTCGGAGTAAACATTCTAAGAAACGTTGGAGGAATGCTCTATCACATCATTACTCACTATTGTTTATGAGTCAAGCGCTATAGTCATGTGCATTACCACCGTAATAATCGCACTGAGATAACGTGCACACAACAATTTTTCAAACGTCGGGGTCAAGATTCCCCCTTCTCTACAGATTTTGCACATGATGATTTTGTATATAAGATAGCCCAAAGCCATAGCATGTAATACAACCATTGCAGGTTTTCTCCTATCCAAAATGGCGAGCAGACAAGCCTTACAGCCATTGTTTCTTCTTCTTGCTGTCTTTTTCATCAAGTTAGTAATGGTGGAATCAATAAGAACCCCCTTCAATATGACTAAGGCTGAGAATAGTGATAAATATCATGTTGAGAAGCCGGAGCTTGTAGTTCAAATGGTAGAAAGGTAACCATTTCGCCTTTCAGATGATTTAGAAATTTTAGAGAATTTATTTATGGTAGTATAGAAATGAAATCCAATATCTTATTGAATTTAGTACATTAGTATGAAATCTTAAATGACAAGGTTTATTATAAATGTTCTATTTATTCTTATGCTGTTCCTCGACGTTTTCTTCACTGTAATTTCTATAATACTATTCTCGTAACTGTAGTTGGTATGCAGCAGTTATAGAACAAATTTCTATCACCCATATCATCATGCCATTGGATAATTAACAATTGTCGTCGTTGAGACAGATTCAATGAAAGAAAATTCACTACAGAAAAGATATTTAAGTCAGTTCAATTAAGAGAATTTCGAAGTCCTAGCATTTTTTTATAGCTAGCATATATTACAGACAGTTGAGATTATTTACTTCAAGAACTATTGTGCAGGAGTTTAAATAATTCGAAAAGAAAGCTGAGCTCGTGCGAAACGGGGAACCCCATCGATGACTGTTGGCGTTGTGATCCTAACTGGGTTAACAACCGAAAGAGACTGGCTGATTGTGCCATCGGATTTGGCAAAAACGCCATTGGAGGTAAGAATGGCAGATTTTATATAGTTACAGATCCAAATGACGATGACCCGGTCAATCCTCGACCTGGCACTCTGCGGCACGCTGTTATTCAAACCGAACCTCTCTGGATTATTTTCCAAAAAGATATGGTTATTCAGCTCAAGGAGGAGCTTATCATGAACAGTTATAAGACTATTGATGGTAGAGGTGCCAATGTTCATATAGCAAATGGAGCTTGCATTACAATTCAGTATGTGACCAATATTATCATTCATGGAGTTCATATCCACGACTGTAAACCTGCGGGAAACACAAATGTTAGGAGCTCCCCGACACATTATGGGTTTAGAACCAAGAGTGATGGAGATGGGATTTCCATCTTTGGATCAAGCGCAATTTGGGTTGACCACTGTTCATTGTCAAGTTGCGCAGATGGATTGATCGACGCCATCATGGGTTCCACTGCTATAACCATTTCAAACAGCTTTTTCACTCACCATGACAAGGTGCTCAAAACTGCTTTTTTGGTCTTCCATAAATATACTTTTCTTTGAAATTAGGTTTCACAATTGTATTTTTTATCCGAGGATTTTAGGGTAGGGTATTAAAAGCCTATTACTTGACTTGAACGAAAAAAATGTGAGTATTTATTAAATTGTCGATAGAACGCTATTTCTCAAGTCCAATATTTATTGGCTTTTTCCAGGTGATGCTCCTAGGACACAGCGACGCCTACACCGAGGACGTCAAAATGCAAGTAACAGTTGCTTTCAACCACTTTGGAGAAGGGCTTGTTCAACGTATGCCCAGGTGTGAATAGAATTTTGTAACAAACTGTATTCCTTGCACAAAGACCACGAATATACAGCTTGCTGAAGTTTATTTGCTCAAGTCTTTAAGATATTAACGTTATGATGCAGATGTCGACATGGATACTTTCATGTGGTGAACAATGATTACACCCACTGGGAAATGTATGCAATCGGGGGAAGTGCAAACCCCACCATTAACAGCCAAGGCAACAGATTCCTTGCTCCTGATTATCGATTCCACAAGGAGGTAAAAGACCTGTACAACTCATGTCTCTTATATCTTTGGTATTCAACGGTTGTAGTATAGTTATAGTATGGGTAATGTGCAGGTTACAAAGCACCAAGATTCAACAGAAGGCAACTGGAGATCAGTGGGAGATCTTATGTTAAATGGGGCATTCTTCACAGCATCAGGGGCTAAAGAATCCTCAAGCTATGCCAAAGCTTCGAGTATGGCGGCAAGACCTTCCTCTATTGTGGGCTCTATCACTGCAAGTTCGGGTGTTCTCACCTGCAGAAAAGGTTCCAGCTGTTAGACCAAATGCGTGCATTATAGACAAATTCTTAGGAATCCCTCAATTCTGTTACTTTGCAAGCATGAGCACACGGAATGAGGCTTCTTAGTTATTTTAGTTTTGGTTGCCGAGACTCTCTTGTCATCTTTCACTAAAGACGAATATATGGAAAATATCGAATAATATTTTTCTCAAATTTGAAGTGTAGTGGTAGAACGTCAAGCCAGTGTTTGTTTATATTATCTCGATTGTCACTTAAAAACATTTCTTAGGTAAATCTCACAAGAACTGCAACATAGAGATAGGAAATAGTTGAATTTATGTTCATACCAGTAATTCAAAAAACTAATTTATGCAAATGTTTCTTGAAACTATGAACACACCCGGTGTAATTGTATACGACGCAACTAAATATATTCACTTGCATGGGGAATTATTAACCTTTTAAGTTAATTATGTGATTGTAGATTAATTTTATATTATACATGTCTAATTTGTAACTCTAGACCTTATCTATCACAATATATACTTTTTCTCTTTGATTTGCTAGATTCTATACTCCTCATTGATTATTAAGGACTTGGTATATTTATAACTACATCATAAAGATAGTGAAATAATCAATGGTCATGTTCTCCTACTCCCTTAATTAGAATAGTTTTTTGATTGTGATAAAGATACTTAGATGTTGATTTTGATACAATATTTTTATTCTATTTAAAGTTCCAAATGAAAATGTTCATAAGTTCATTCTATATACGAATAAGTCAATGATTGCTTAATGGTCAATTAATGTCTTTAAATTTGAAGCCCTGCTAGATAATTCCATGTTTTACAAACTCAACTCCCAATGACTACGAGGAAAGAGGAGAATTTTAAAATTTGAAACAAATTTATTTTTCCTTAAAATTCAAGCCAAGCAAGATCAATCCTCAATGCTACAAAAATGGTCCGTTGTAAAAAGATATATAATACAATGATCATGGGTAAATGTATGCAAATATAGGACAAAAACTAATGGGAATGCATGAATATAAATATAGGTAGGATATAGATAAGGATGGATATATATTGATGTATGGAAATAGGAGTGGGAGAACATAGATTGAAATTAGGGAAGGTGCCAAACTTATTAAAAATGGTTTTTGCATGCCAAAAATATTTTTTCTTTCTAGTGACTGAAAAATGAGTTTCTAATGCAAAATTTAAAATGGCTCCTGTAAAAGTTTTTAGATTTTAACATTTGATTTCTAATTTTGTCCTCCAAGCTTTGATGTTTTTGAAAAAAAAGTCAATTGTGACTTTATCCAACCTTTTGGATGCTTTGGAAATGTTGAAAATTCTGCCAAAATTACCTAAATGCTACAATCACGCAAACCTCCCAAGAATATAACTATGCAAAGTAGATTATAGGGATGCTTATTCTTTTGTTAAGTTGTACTTATTATTAGGGCTATGCAAGGATGTAGGAGAAGAGAATACTTGGTTTTTTAATATTATAGCTATCAGTTAGTCTCAAATCTATAAAAGCCAGATATTAAAATTAACTGTACTAGACAACAAGTTCCAGTACCATGTTAGATTCTTTGGGAAGTGACAATCGGGCTAGAATCTCGTGTCTGACCTAGATCATGTGCAACTACAGTTAATAGATAATCGAATATCAAATAGTAGAGCCAAAATCTGAAATGAAAGAACAATATAGACAATGCAAGAGAACTTGAGAATACTCTTCATACGCTCACCAAGCTACCAATAGGTGCATTAACTCCTACTACCCATAAAATATGGGAAGTTTTACCTACTTGATAAATGTCAAAATATGTAGCATAACCTCCTTAAGTGAAGATAGAAAAGAAGTTATAATTAGTGGCATAAAAGCCAAAAGAGGGTGAGAAAATTAATTACCCTATAACCTACTAAAGGTAAGAACAAACTCGTGGTTATGGAAGGAGGCACAACAAGCCAAAAGGGAGTGTGTGACTCAATTACTCATGTGTTAGAAAGTGGTACATGTAGATTATGTATTTTTCCATGTTTATTCACATTAACCACTCCTAATAAACCAAAGAAAGATTAAATAATATTTGTAGGAAAAAGAATAACGCCTAACAACTACTATGTGGTAAAAGGCAAGGTTTCATTAGCATATAAATTGAAGCAATACTTATATGGTGTCCAATGATCTCCAAAATTATGGTTTCAAAAGTTTAATTCATATGCTATGTATTATAATCTAGTGTATTTCCTAATTATGTTGGTTGCCTATATAGTTGGTCAGATATTGGACTTTGGTTTTGGTGGGGTTGGTTTTATGTACTAGATGGTAGTCATCGGGGTGCCGATAATTGTTTCTTTTTTCCCCTATTTTTTGTGTTATGTTGTTTATAGACTTTACTTTCTACTGTATTGGGCGTTGGGCCCCTTAGCAACTATTTAATTATTAAAAATTAAACTTTATGATGGTAATCAATCTCTTTTTATCAATTTATGCATAGATCATTTGTTGATATTTGGTAACAATGAATGGATGATTAGAGATATGGTATATAAAATTTCAATACATTTCAACATAAACAATTAGGGGTTCCTATATGCATCCTAGGCATTGAAAAGAGAGAGAAATAAGAAATGTTTGATTGGGATAGACTAAGTATGTTGAATTTGTGTTGTAATATTTTAGTATGCAGAATTATATGCTAGTAAATGTTTCTATTTTCTTGGGTACTAAGTTATTAGTTAAGTAATATATACGTCTTCACCGTTAAATGTAGAGTATATATTGCATGTTCCTTACACTAGTCTACTTCATATTCTAATTTATGTTATATTTTACATAAAGCTAGACATTGGTGATGTAATGGGAGCCTTGGGATTATTATATGGCTAATATTGGCATAGAGCATTGAACAACAATTAAGAGAGACTTAAGGTGAATGCAGAACACTATAAATTATTATATCTTCTACTATGGTGATTACTCACAAGGGATTGTTGACTTAGATTTGACAGGAGATGTAGATCATAAAATATCTACTAGTGGCTATTTCTTTAGCCTATTTAGTGTTTCTATTACTTGAATGAGCAAGTGATGGGTTGTAGTCATTTATCCATTGTAGAGGTATAGTACATGACAATTAGTAATGCCTGTAAGGAGGTGAGTTGGTTTTAGAGTTTTTGTTGAATTGTTGGCCTTATTCAAGCAATAGTTTAAACTCAATGTGAGAGTCAAGGTGTCATTAGCTTGGCCAAAACCCAATTTTTTGTGTATAAATGAAGCATATAGATGCACAATACCATTTTTCTCATCACATGGTGGAGGATAGTGGATGATGATTGAAAATGATGACTCTTTGGTGATTGTTTTAGATGATTTGATGAAGCATGTAAGCACAAATAACATTAGATGGTGTAATAAATATAATGGCCTCATAGTCCTTAATACTTAGATGCTAATATTCCCTTTATGCTTTTGCAAGGTATTTGAAATAAGTGGGAGAATTCTAGAAAACCATTGTCTCAACCATATTTTGTTCATATCTAATTATTTAATAGTTAAATTTTACATGTATTTTTGTTATCACTGTTAGTGTGTGGTATGTTTCTACTATCATATTCGTGTTAGACTTGTACCAACCACTTAGAATTGGACAAGATCTAACCTTATAGTTCTATATCAAAGGTAAAATCAGCTAAATTATGCAAGTTGCTTGGAAAAGAGGGGTATATTAACTTGAATGGCCTTCCTAAAGGTCCTTAATTTTGAACTTTTACCAAATAAGTGAGTACCAGCAATCGAAATTTGACTACTTCAGCATCGTGATTATTTCATTATGCATGCTTGCCTTCCATCCCCAACTAATAAATATACGCAGATTGGAGGACGTGCATGAATTTACTCATGAGATTTCATGGTCTACATTACCGTCACGCACGGAGTGCATTGGACTATTATTTTTATTCCTTTAATTCTTCTAAGCATACTTTCATCAAGATTTTATTTGCTTTTGGAAACGAGGTTGTACTAGCCTTCCAGCGTACAAATAATGTAATGGCCCCATGCAAATTCGTGTGGCTGCAAAAACTTTTCTTTTTATTTAAAAACTACATTTAGATTTGTGATACGAAAATAATTTTAGTTGATGAGGGATGGAGGAGACCACCAACTATAAGGAAATGTGGATCCCATGTCCCACGACGAAGTCAAAAGCTACATGTGCTATATGGAGTTCGTTCTAATCTTTTATCATCGAACAACATAGCAAAAACAACCATGCAGAACAGATTGTTGTAAAATCCATGTGCCTTTTTTTCAACACACAAGAAATTTGTTATTTGTGAAAAAGCATGGAGATACTCTTCAAGTGTGCACACATAACATCGAGAGTCGGCCTTAATTAAAGTTTGACGTAGATGGTCAATGTCTCATACCCATCTTGACTATGACCAGTTGAATTGTTGCAAAGCATGTTGTGAGGTCGGTATTAAGCTTCTTTGTATTTACCAAATTTAAAGAATATAAACTAGAGTTGGATTTAGTATAGTTGGCGCGTTATATTTTATGGAGGTTGCAGAGGAGCTGGTGATGCTTGGTAGAATATCAGGCCAGTGGTAGTAATGGGACTTCTTTTTCTATGTGAGACGCATGATATCCTTGTAGTTCTTGGGCTGCCTTAGAGATCTGGACGTGGCAACAGGTTCTTGTTGAATTGGCCTTCAAAATGTAACAGGCTATTCAGTTATTTATGGACTGGGTATGGGAATGGAACCTCTGTGCTATCAGGGTCAGTCGGTTTGAGATCTATGTAAAGATTTCATTAGAAGTAAAACAACAGGCATGAAGGATGAAAACTGGGTTGTCTTAGATAGTTAATATAGTAATCTTATTTGGCTATGTCTGGGAAATTTATTGCTCCTCAATGTTGTACATGAATCCTCTACAACCCCTTTTTATAAAGTTAGGAAAGTTGTACCACACCATATCGTTGGTGAACAAGCATCTTCTATGTAAGTAGTATTATTTGAGGGTGGTTGATATGGATTAAGTTGTTGAGCACTTTAATTCATTTAACACTATTGTAAACAAAAGATGGAGGAAGAAGTTATAGGAATGGTCTTATGACATTCTTTTCTACACATATGGAGCAATCTATTGATGAACATTTGAAGCACTACTTTAAATTTTGTGCTTGATGAGGTAATGTCTTCTCTTCTCCCAAATGGTCTTTCATAGAAAGAATAGTACAAGTGGCATAGCTTTCTTTATTGGTGATAGCCTTATATCATGGTTGAGCTAAAATAAGGATTTTGTATCTTAGTCTATGGTAGAAGCAAAATATATTGCAATAGTTTCTTGTTGCATTTAGGTTTTATAGATAAAAAAAGACATTGTAGCAGATGGAGATTGAATTTGAAGAACCCATGCCAATCCTTTGTTACAATACAAGTACTATAAACATTTCAAATGATTGGGTAACACATTCACGGAAAAACCCATATCTCAATTAAGTATCACTATCTAAGAGAGAAGGTTGCAAGGAAACAAGTGAAGATAGAATATGTTGAAACAAAGGAGAGATCATTACAAAACCTTTTCGAAAGGAGACAATTTAATATCTTGGGTAGAATTTGGTAGTGGTATCGCCCCCCTCTTAAATGAAGAGGAAGTTAGTATATGTTGAGGAGGAGTGTTGACTCCTCACTGCAAGTAGTCTTGGTGGTATTGTGAAAAAAATTACAAAAGGTATTAGTAGATTAATTTTTCCTTGAAGACCAAGAATCAAAGTGGATATTTGTCATTGATGTCAAAGTGGGAGAAAGGAAGCCAAAATTCTACACCATTTGGGGAAGAAAGGATTGAGAGAGAGAGAGAGAGAGAGAGAGAGAGAGAGAGAGAGAGAGAGAGAGAGAGAGAATGAAAGTCCAATTACAAGAGCACAAAGCCAAACTTGAGAAGAATGAAAGTCCAATTACAATGGAAGCAAATTTTCTACACAAGGGGAGCCCCTAATTTCCATTACAAGGAGTATTTTATTAGTAGCATTTTTCATGTTTGGAACCAATGACAAAGGAGGAGATTGTTGAAATTTATATTTTCATTAATTTCAAAGGAGGTAGTTAAGGTTTTTGTATAAATTATCATTATGTTACCCTCAATATCCAGTTTTCAAAAATTACAATAATTTTAATTAATATTATGTCATATCAAATAATTATTGATCTAGATAAATAGAGTCAAGTTATGTTAAATACATCATTCAATATAGTATGTCACTAGTATCATCTTAATCAATTTTTTATTGTTGAAGGATTTGGAAGTATTTGTGATGTGTATATGAAGTTCATTCCTCAAAAACTATATCCACTAGCACATTATTTTATACCACATTCTACCATAGTTATATTTTGAGGCTTGTATGTTGGAAGATAAATATGGCTACACACAAAGACAAGTCTATTCAAGTTGCAAAGGTGGAATTCAATAACATGAAAAGTTAGGGTCAACATTATGCTCATAGAGATCACTTCACAATATATTATGAATTTTTTTATGAATGGGTCAAATTATTGCACTATGAACCAACTATAGGAAGCATGTGAAAGTGTACTAGGACCAACTAATTATTTTTCGTAAAGAATAGCATCATCCAACTCTTGAAGTAGCATGTTGGATCTTGGTTTAAGCCTTTTATATGTTTGGTCTAAAGTATGCATGTGTCAAATGTGTGAATGTTGTAAATAAGTTATAAGATGAGTTGTGATTATATATAATGTAGGGATGTATAAGTGTAATTGGATTCATTTAAAGAGTAATTCTTGCTAGTAGAACTAATAACCATCGCAAAAGTTGTGTAAGTTGTCAACTAAATTTTAGGTTAAGTGGGCAAAATCAATTGAAGGTCTCATGCACTTTGAGAGGGTTGTCAAAAGTTGATTAGATCAAGGTGACCCTAAAGCTTCATCCTTGAAGATCTGCATATCATATCTTTCATGTACTATTATTGTATTTAAGGTTGGCGCCTCATGATTATAGTTGGTGTTCACTTCTTAGACTCAAGCATTGGTGTCTCCTATGGGTTGATGCATACAAAATATTATAAGTTTATTATTTAGTTTATGAGGCTAGATTTGCATATTAGATCCAAGAAGCTTTTCTCACCATGGTTTTCCCCTTAAGTTTCTACATAAATCTAGTATTATTTTGTGTTGATGTCCTCTTATCTTATCTTATCAGTTTCTATGATGTTTGGAGAAGTTATCAAGGGTAATTAATTTGGAATTGGTGTCTACTGATTACCATTCTCTTAGTGTCTATGTGTGATTAACGCACATAATATATGCATTCTATTAAGAACAACAACCACTATTTCTTTTATTTTCATTGAAAAGAACTATCTAGATTTCCTTGGAAATGACCTTCTATTTATGTCACTTTGTGCAATCTTCCTTTATTCATAATGTATCTTTGTTCAAGACAAAAATCAAATCCGTGTAGCAGTAACAAGTTATCCTATATTGTCTAACAATGTAAAAGTTTATTGGTTATTTTGGATAGTTTAAAAATTTGGATTTATAAGTTTTGAATTTCATAAATACTTTTCCTTTGTAATAATTCTTTGAAGTAATTTAGAATGATATTTTTGTAATAAAATTTAGCTATTAATGAATTGTAATTGAATACATTAACTCTCACTTTAATTATAATCATTAGCATATTATTACTCATGGATTTGTTTAGGTCAACCCAAGAGTATAGCCAGTAATCCTTAGCTTGACTAAATCCATCCATTGATTATTACCATTTATTTATAATTAGATTAGTAGTAGATCAATAAAATAGATATTTATTTATATATTAATAAATGCATAGAGTAGCATATATCAATATAAGAATGCAAGTAGTTATTAAGAGAATTTAAGTAAGAGGTGTAGAGATGTTATTAAAGCTTAAAATTTATTAAGTTATAGCTTTAAACGTATAGAAATAAATTCATTAGTCAACAATATTAAACTTGAATATATTCTTTCTGTATATCTTAAGATGAATAAGTTATTATTTGAATGCCTCTACAATACTTTGTTTAGATTAAAAATAGAAAGACTTTTTAAAATCACAAGACTAATATATAAAATAGGATAATAAGGATAGTAATGAAAGAAATGGACTCTTGGGTCAAGGGTAAGATGTAAGCCCTTATCCCTTACCATATAGAAATAATAAATTTTGTTTTTTATTTTGTGATTGTTGAATATTGAACTCTGACTTAGTGAAAACTCTAATGATAATATCATAGTTTGTTTTTTTAAATGTAAAGGATAAGGATGGAATTTCATATTAATCTCATGTTGACATGTTCATATAGTTTCTTGACTAGATGATAGTTCCTTATCATTAAATGGTTAACCATCTCTAAAGTTTATGACTATATATATAAATATTAAATGGATTTGATCTTATATTTTGATTGTTTGATCATGATAACACTTTTTAATCAAAGGAGTGATTAGATGAATATGATATTGAATATTATAATCAAATCTAAGGTAGAAAGTTTATTCTAAGATGGAAAATATATTCTATTGTCAAAATATTTGAACCAATTAGATTTAATGAATGAAACTAAGTTATTTATGATAATCATTTATTATCAATTTATAACATTTTAATGATATAATGTTAGTGAATTTATGCATCATATAATAACTCATGAATTAGTTTTTAAGTATATCATTTAGAAGATTTAATAATGAATTAGCATTTAATATGTCTTTCATGATATCAGGTTAATTAGATAGATTGATAGTTACCTTTTCTTTTGTACTCTTATACATGTGTCTGTATGAGTTTTATACTCTCAAGATCATGTTTAGACAAATCTTGTTATTGGTATTCTTATGTACTAATGTGTTTGAAATCAATTTTTATGCTAAATTTAATTATCAAGAAGATAATACTTGTTAGATGCTTCTATTTTCCTATGACTACTTTGTATACTTGTGCATTCAATTCTTGTTTGTGTAAATGGATGGTGGTAAACATGGAGAACCATATAAGGATTGAGTATCACCCTCTATATATCTATCAACAAATGACTTAAAAAGATGCATTGGGAAAAAGATGTTTTATCAAATTTTAATATTATACCATGCTACTACTTTTGATCATTTAAAACTCATACTCTTTGCCATATCATAATATTGTTATATTAGCATGTGTGTGCACGCGCACACACGCACACACACAAACATAGAGACAGAGAGAGAGAGAGAGAGAGAGAGAGAGAGAGAGAGAGAGAGAGAGAGAGAGAGAGAGAGAGAGAGAGAGAGTATATCATGCTACATAGATTCCATCACTCCTACTTGTTTAAGATTTCTCGACATCTTTGCGTTGGGCCAGGTATTCTTCATGCCAAGAAGAGTTTCAGGGGAGTGTAAAGATTTGTGGTTGGGTAGATATGTTCTTCGATGATGCTCTCACCCAATGTGTGCTTGTTGGAGATAGTGTCTCGTGAGTTCCTGTTAGGGTTACCTTAATTTTTGTACTCTTCGTAATTGACCTTTTGAAGCTATGTAAAGGAAATTGTTTCCTTATGATAGGGCTTGTCAATGGCTTTTGTACTTAAACATCATGTTTCCATTCTAATATATTTGAACGTGTTATTTTAAATGTTTTAGAATAATGCTTATTTTATGCTATATCATTATTTTAATAATATGGAGGTCCTTATAGTTTGAAATTATTATTGTCTCAAAACATTAAAAAATATCAAAATTGACACATTACTAAATCATGTGAATGGACATTGATATATTCAAAGCAATTTCACTTGTATTTGGGTTTGCTTCATGTAAGATAAACAAATTTACCAAATATTTAATATATTTTCCATGTCAGTACATATAAGAGGCATTTTTATAATTTATTATTTTTGTATTTATAATTTAATAACAAGTCATCTAGTGTAAAAATGTTGTAATAATAAGAGGTGGTAGAAAATTTCGATAGAATTTATGATATAAGGACTCATGTTCAACTTTAATATTATTTTATGTGGCATGGAAAGTGAGATGTCTACTTCTAAAAATGGTTTACAAATCCAATCACATAGAACTATTTGGACTTTTGTTGATGCTATTTAAATGATTTTTATTTGATAAAAAAATAAATCTCACATAATTAATTACTCCATCTAATAGTAAAAAACTATAAGTATTAAAAAGCCTTCTATTATTCACAGCTCCTTTTTATAAGTAAGATCTACACAATTAGAAGTTCTAGAAATGAATGATCTTATTAGATCAAAATAAATAACAATTAGTTCACCATTCATACTTCTTACAAAAGCCTTCTCACTATTAAGCTGTGTGTGTCATACAATTCAATAGAATTAAAAGCTGAATTAATGCACAAAAATGTTCCAATAGTATCATATGTCTTTATTATTTTTAAAAGTTGAATATTTGGTTTGATTAAATATATATTTCAGGTTGAGCTAGCCATCCAAACTAAAAACATATAATGATTCAACATATTATTTAAAAGTTCATATTATTAAATTGATATGATGTAGAATTAGAAATAATCAATCTTTATAAACTTATAACCTTAAATTAATATATAAATATGTCTATTATACCTAAGTATCCTCGTGACGTCACACATAGCAAATAAAACTCCAATTATTTTCACTTCGACCTATCTTTCTCTAACGTAATCATCCATTCATTATGTTTTATTGCGTTAACATAAAGAAGTTTATCCTACAAATATACATTTACAATCTATTAAGTTTCGATATGTTAGATTCTTTGGAATTCTAATTTTTTCCACGATAAAAAAAATGAAGAGCGCGGGAACCATGTGAGCGCGGGAACAACATGCGAGAATTTTATACCAAACTTGGTCGCCCATCCCCGTGCAAATTACGGAAGAGGAAAGTCATTTATAACCAAAGACAAACATACTTGTGGGCCATATCACCTTTGCCAATGTTTCTCATGTTTTAATGTGAAACCCAAAGAAGTGTTACTACCGAATAACTCAATGGAGTCACCATGGAAAGCAGACACGGATAAAATGCGGCGTCCACCACATCCATGAAAGTTTCTATATCTATGTTTTTCAAATAGATTTGGAGAAAACTCTCAATTCAGAAAAACGTCGGAGTAAACATTCTAAGAAACGTTGGAGGAATGCTCTATCACATCATTACTCACTATTGTTTATGAGTCAAGCGCTATAGTCATGTGCATTACCACCGTAATAATCGCACTGAGATAACGTGCACACAACAATTTTTCAAACGTCGGGGTCAAGATTCCCCCTTCTCTACAGATTTTGCACATGATGATTTTGTATATAAGATAGCCCAAAGCCATAGCATGTAATACAACCATTGCAGGTTTTCTCCTATCCAAAATGGCGAGCAGACAAGCCTTACAGCCATTGTTTCTTCTTCTTGCTGTCTTTTTCATCAAGTTAGTAATGGTGGAATCAATAAGAACCCCCTTCAATATGACTAAGGCTGAGAATAGTGATAAATATCATGTTGAGAAGCCGGAGCTTGTAGTTCAAATGGTAGAAAGGTAACCATTTCGCCTTTCAGATGATTTAGAAATTTTAGAGAATTTATTTATGGTAGTATAGAAATGAAATCCAATATCTTATTGAATTTAGTACATTAGTATGAAATCTTAAATGACAAGGTTTATTATAAATGTTCTATTTATTCTTATGCTGTTCCTCGACGTTTTCTTCACTGTAATTTCTATAATACTATTCTCGTAACTGTAGTTGGTATGCAGCAGTTATAGAACAAATTTCTATCACCCATATCATCATGCCATTGGATAATTAACAATTGTCGTCGTTGAGACAGATTCAATGAAAGAAAATTCACTACAGAAAAGATATTTAAGTCAGTTCAATTAAGAGAATTTCGAAGTCCTAGCATTTTTTTATAGCTAGCATATATTACAGACAGTTGAGATTATTTACTTCAAGAACTATTGTGCAGGAGTTTAAATAATTCGAAAAGAAAGCTGAGCTCGTGCGAAACGGGGAACCCCATCGATGACTGTTGGCGTTGTGATCCTAACTGGGTTAACAACCGAAAGAGACTGGCTGATTGTGCCATCGGATTTGGCAAAAACGCCATTGGAGGTAAGAATGGCAGATTTTATATAGTTACAGATCCAAATGACGATGACCCGGTCAATCCTCGACCTGGAACTCTGCGGCACGCTGTTATTCAAACCGAACCTCTCTGGATTATTTTCCAAAAAGATATGGTTATTCAGCTCAAGGAGGAGCTTATCATGAACAGTTATAAGACTATTGATGGTAGAGGTGCCAATGTTCATATAGCAAATGGAGCTTGCATTACAATTCAGTATGTGACCAATATTATCATTCATGGAGTTCATATCCACGACTGTAAACCTGCGGGAAACACAAATGTTAGGAGCTCCCCGACACATTATGGGTTTAGAACCAAGAGTGATGGAGATGGGATTTCCATCTTTGGATCAAGCGCAATTTGGGTTGACCACTGTTCATTGTCAAGTTGCGCAGATGGATTGATCGACGCCATCATGGGTTCCACTGCTATAACCATTTCAAACAGCTTTTTCACTCACCATGACAAGGTGCTCAAAACTGCTTTTTTGGTCTTCCATAAATATACTTTTCTTTGAAATTAGGTTTCACAATTGTATTTTTTATCCGAGGATTTTAGGGTAGGGTATTAAAAGCCTATTACTTGACTTGAACGAAAAAAATGTGAGTATTTATTAAATTGTCGATAGAACGCTATTTCTCAAGTCCAATATTTATTGGCTTTTTCCAGGTGATGCTCCTAGGACACAGCGACGCCTACACCGAGGACGTCAAAATGCAAGTAACAGTTGCTTTCAACCACTTTGGAGAAGGGCTTGTTCAACGTATGCCCAGGTGTGAATAGAATTTTGTAACAAACTGTATTCCTTGCACAAAGACCACGAATATACAGCTTGCTGAAGTTTATTTGCTCAAGTCTTTAAGATATTAACGTTATGATGCAGATGTCGACATGGATACTTTCATGTGGTGAACAATGATTACACCCACTGGGAAATGTATGCAATCGGGGGAAGTGCAAACCCCACCATTAACAGCCAAGGCAACAGATTCCTTGCTCCTGATTATCGATTCCACAAGGAGGTAAAAGACCTGTACAACTCATGTCTCTTATATCTTTGGTATTCAACGGTTGTAGTATAGTTATAGTATGGGTAATGTGCAGGTTACAAAGCACCAAGATTCAACAGAAGGCAACTGGAGATCAGTGGGAGATCTTATGTTAAATGGGGCATTCTTCACAGCATCAGGGGCTAAAGAATCCTCAAGCTATGCCAAAGCTTCGAGTATGGCGGCAAGACCTTCCTCTATTGTGGGCTCTATCACTGCAAGTTCGGGTGTTCTCACCTGCAGAAAAGGTTCCAGCTGTTAGACCAAATGCGTGCATTATAGACAAATTCTTAGGAATCCCTCAATTCTGTTACTTTGCAAGCATGAGCACACGGAATGAGGCTTCTTAGTTATTTTAGTTTTGGTTGCCGAGACTCTCTTGTCATCTTTCACTAAAGACGAATATATGGAAAATATCGAATAATATTTTTCTCAAATTTGAAGTGTAGTGGTAGAACGTCAAGCCAGTGTTTGTTTATATTATCTCGATTGTCACTTAAAAACATTTCTTAGGTAAATCTCACAAGAACTGCAACATAGAGATAGGAAATAGTTGAATTTATGTTCATACCAGTAATTCAAAAAACTAATTTATGCAAATGTTTCTTGAAACTATGAACACACCCGGTGTAATTGTATACGACGCAACTAAATATATTCACTTGCATGGGGAATTATTAACCTTTTAAGTTAATTATGTGATTGTAGATTAATTTTATATTATACATGTCTAATTTGTAACTCTAGACCTTATCTATCACAATATATACTTTTTCTCTTTGATTTGCTAGATTCTATACTCCTCATTGATTATTAAGGACTTGGTATATTTATAACTACATCATAAAGATAGTGAAATAATCAATGGTCATGTTCTCCTACTCCCTTAATTAGAATAGTTTTTTGATTGTGATAAAGATACTTAGATGTTGATTTTGATACAATATTTTTATTCTATTTAAAGTTCCAAATGAAAATGTTCATAAGTTCATTCTATATACGAATAAGTCAATGATTGCTTAATGGTCAATTAATGTCTTTAAATTTGAAGCCCTGCTAGATAATTCCATGTTTTACAAACTCAACTCCCAATGACTACGAGGAAAGAGGAGAATTTTAAAATTTGAAACAAATTTATTTTTCCTTAAAATTCAAGCCAAGCAAGATCAATCCTCAATGCTACAAAAATGGTCCGTTGTAAAAAGATATATAATACAATGATCATGGGTAAATGTATGCAAATATAGGACAAAAACTAATGGGAATGCATGAATATAAATATAGGTAGGATATAGATAAGGATGGATATATATTGATGTATGGAAATAGGAGTAGGAGAACATAGATTGAAATTAGGGAAGGTGCCAAACTTATTAAAAATGGTTTTTGCATGCCAAAAATATTTTTTCTTTCTAGTGACTGAAAAATGAGTTTCTAATGCAAAATTTAAAATGGCTCCTGTAAAAGTTTTTAGATTTTAACATTTGATTTCTAATTTTGTCCTCCAAGCTTTGATGTTTTTGAAAAAAAAGTCAATTGTGACTTTATCCAACCTTTTGGATGCTTTGGAAATGTTGAAAATTCTGCCAAAATTACCTAAATGCTACAATCACGCAAACCTCCCAAGAATATAACTATGCAAAGTAGATTATAGGGATGCTTATTCTTTTGTTAAGTTGTACTTATTATTAGGGCTATGCAAGGATGTAGGAGAAGAGAATACTTGGTTTTTTAATATTATAGCTATCAGTTAGTCTCAAATCTATAAAAGCCAGATATTAAAATTAACTGTACTAGACAACAAGTTCCAGTACCATGTTAGATTCTTTGGGAAGTGACAATCGGGCTAGAATCTCGTGTCTGACCTAGATCATGTGCAACTACAGTTAATAGATAATCGAATATCAAATAGTAGAGCCAAAATCTGAAATGAAAGAACAATATAGACAATGCAAGAGAACTTGAGAATACTCTTCATACGCTCACCAAGCTACCAATAGGTGCATTAACTCCTACTACCCATAAAATATGGGAAGTTTTACCTACTTGATAAATGTCAAAATATGTAGCATAACCTCCTTAAGTGAAGATAGAAAAGAAGTTATAATTAGTGGCATAAAAGCCAAAAGAGGGTGAGAAAATTAATTACCCTATAACCTACTAAAGGTAAGAACAAACTCGTGGTTATGGAAGGAGGCACAACAAGCCAAAAGGGAGTGTGTGACTCAATTACTCATGTGTTAGAAAGTGGTACATGTAGATTATGTATTTTTCCATGTTTATTCACATTAACCACTCCTAATAAACCAAAGAAAGATTAAATAATATTTGTAGGAAAAAGAATAACGCCTAACAACTACTATGTGGTAAAAGGCAAGGTTTCATTAGCATATAAATTGAAGCAATACTTATATGGTGTCCAATGATCTCCAAAATTATGGTTTCAAAAGTTTAATTCATATGCTATGTATTATAATCTAGTGTATTTCCTAATTATGTTGGTTGCCTATATAGTTGGTCAGATATTGGACTTTGGTTTTGGTGGGGTTGGTTTTATGTACTAGATGGTAGTCATCGGGGTGCCGATAATTGTTTCTTTTTTCCCCTATTTTTTGTGTTATGTTGTTTATAGACTTTACTTTCTACTGTATTGGGCGTTGGGCCCCTTAGCAACTATTTAATTATTAAAAATTAAACTTTATGATGGTAATCAATCTCTTTTTATCAATTTATGCATAGATCATTTGTTGATATTTGGTAACAATGAATGGATGATTAGAGATATGGTATATAAAATTTCAATACATTTCAACATAAACAATTAGGGGTTCCTATATGCATCCTAGGCATTGAAAAGAGAGAGAAATAAGAAATGTTTGATTGGGATAGACTAAGTATGTTGAATTTGTGTTGTAATATTTTAGTATGCAGAATTATATGCTAGTAAATGTTTCTATTTTCTTGGGTACTAAGTTATTAGTTAAGTAATATATACGTCTTCACCGTTAAATGTAGAGTATATATTGCATGTTCCTTACACTAGTCTACTTCATATTCTAATTTATGTTATATTTTACATAAAGCTAGACATTGGTGATGTAATGGGAGCCTTGGGATTATTATATGGCTAATATTGGCATAGAGCATTGAACAACAATTAAGAGAGACTTAAGGTGAATGCAGAACACTATAAATTATTATATCTTCTACTATGGTGATTACTCACAAGGGATTGTTGACTTAGATTTGACAGGAGATGTAGATCATAAAATATCTACTAGTGGCTATTTCTTTAGCCTATTTAGTGTTTCTATTACTTGAATGAGCAAGTGATGGGTTGTAGTCATTTATCCATTGTAGAGGTATAGTACATGACAATTAGTAATCCCTGTAAGGAGGTGAGTTGGTTTTAGAGTTTTTGTTGAATTGTTGGCCTTATTCAAGCAATAGTTTAAACTCAATGTGAGAGTCAAGGTGTCATTAGCTTGGCCAAAACCCAATTTTTTGTGTATAAATGAAGCATATAGATGCACAATACCATTTTTCTCATCACATGGTGGAGGATAGTGGATGATGATTGAAAATGATGACTCTTTGGTGATTGTTTTAGATGATTTGATGAAGCATGTAAGCACAAATAACATTAGATGGTGTAATAAATATAATGGCCTCATAGTCCTTAATACTTAGATGCTAATATTCCCTTTATGCTTTTGCAAGGTATTTGAAATAAGTGGGAGAATTCTAGAAAACCATTGTCTCAACCATATTTTGTTCATATCTAATTATTTAATAGTTAAATTTTACATGTATTTTTGTTATCACTGTTAGTGTGTGGTATGTTTCTACTATCATATTCGTGTTAGACTTGTACCAGCCACTTAGAATTGGACAAGATCTAACCTTATAGTTCTATATCAAAGGTAAAATCAGCTAAATTATGCAAGTCGCTTGGAAAAGAGGGGTATATTAACTTGAATGGCCTTCCTAAAGGTCCTTAATTTTGAACTTTTACCAAATAAGTGAGTACCAGCAATCGAAATTTGACTACTTCAGCATCGTGATTATTTCATTATGCATGCTTGCCTTCCATCCCCAACTAATAAATATACGCAGATTGGAGGACGTGCATGAATTTACTCATGAGATTTCATGGTCTACATTACCGTCACGCACGGAGTGCATTGGACTATTATTTTTATTCCTTTAATTCTTCTAAGCATACTTTCATCAAGATTTTATTTGCTTTTGGAAACGAGGTTGTACTAGCCTTCCAGCGTACAAATAATGTAATGGCCCCATGCAAATTCGTGTGGCTGCAAAAACTTTTCTTTTTATTTAAAAACTACATTTAGATTTGTGATACGAAAATAATTTTAGTTGATGAGGGATGGAGGAGACCACCAACTATAAGGAAATGTGGATCCCATGTCCCACGACGAAGTCAAAAGCTACATGTGCTATATGGAGTTCGTTCTAATCTTTTATCATCGAACAACATAGCAAAAACAACCATGCAGAACAGATTGTTGTAAAATCCATGTGCCTTTTTTTCAACACACAAGAAATTTGTTATTTGTGAAAAAGCATGGAGATACTCTTCAAGTGTGCACACATAACATCGAGAGTCGGCCTTAATTAAAGTTTGACGTAGATGGTCAATGTCTCATACCCATCTTGACTATGACCAGTTGAATTGTTGCAAAGCATGTTGTGAGGTCGGTATTAAGCTTCTTTGTATTTACCAAATTTAAAGAATATAAACTAGAGTTGGATTTAGTATAGTTGGCGCGTTATATTTTATGGAGGTTGCAGAGGAGCTGGTGATGCTTGGTAGAATATCAGGCCAGTGGTAGTAATGGGACTTCTTTTTCTATGTGAGACGCATGATATCCTTGTAGTTCTTGGGCTGCCTTAGAGATCTGGACGTGGCAACAGGTTCTTGTTGAATTGGCCTTCAAAATGTAACAGGCTATTCAGTTATTTATGGACTGGGTATGGGAATGGAACCTCTGTGCTATCAAGGTCAGTCGGTTTGAGATCTATGTAAAGATTTCATTAGAAGTAAAACAACAGGCATGAAGGATGAAAACTGGGTTGTCTTAGATAGTTAATATAGTAATCTTATTTGGCTATGTCTGGGAAATTTATTGCTCCTCAATGTTGTACATGAATCCTCTACAACCCCTTTTTATAAAGTTAGGAAAGTTGTACCACACCATATCGTTGGTGAACAAGCATCTTCTATGTAAGTAGTATTATTTGAGGGTGGTTGATATGGATTAAGTTGTTGAGCACTTTAATTCATTTAACACTATTGTAAACAAAAGATGGAGGAAGAAGTTATAGGAATGGTCTTATGACATTCTTTTCTACACATATGGAGCAATCTATTGATGAACATTTGAAGCACTACTTTAAATTTTGTGCTTGATGAGGTAATGTCTTCTCTTCTCCCAAATGGTCTTTCATAGAAAGAATAGTACAAGTGGCATAGCTTTCTTTATTGGTGATAGCCTTATATCATGGTTGAGCTAAAATAAGGATTTTGTATCTTAGTCTATGGTAGAAGCAAAATATATTGCAATAGTTTCTTGTTGCATTTAGGTTTTATAGATAAAAAAAGACATTGTAGCAGATGGAGATTGAATTTGAAGAACCCATGCCAATCCTTTGTTACAATACAAGTACTATAAAAATTTCAAATGATTGGGTAACACATTCACGGAAAAACCCATATCTCAATTAAGTATCACTATCTAAGAGAGAAGGTTGCAAGGAAACAAGTGAAGATAGAATATGTTGAAACAAAGGAGAGATCATTACAAAACCTTTTCGAAAGGAGACAATTTAATATCTTGGGTAGAATTTGGTAGTGGTATCGCCCCCCTCTTAAATGAAGAGGAAGTTAGTATATGTTGAGGAGGAGTGTTGACTCCTCACTGCAAGTAGTCTTGGTGGTATTGTGAAAAAAATTACAAAAGGTATTAGTAGATTAATTTTTCCTTGAAGACCAAGAATCAAAGTGGATATTTGTCATTGATGTCAAAGTGGGAGAAAGGAAGCCAAAATTCTACACCATTTGGGGAAGAAAGGATTAGAGAGAGAGAGAGAGAGAGAGAGAGAGAGAGAGAGAGAGAGAGAGAGAATGAAAGTCCAATTACAAGAGCACAAAGCCAAACTTGAGAAGAATGAAAGTCCAATTACAATGGAAGCAAATTTTCTACACAAGGGGAGCCCCTAATTTCCATTACAAGGAGTATTTTATTAGTAGCATTTTTCATGTTTGGAACCAATGACAAAGGAGGAGATTGTTGAAATTTATATTTTCATTAATTTCAAAGGAGGTAGTTAAGGTTTTTGTATAAATTATCATTATGTTACCCTCAATATCCAGTTTTCAAAAATTACAATAATTTTAATTAATATTATGTCATATCAAATAATTATTGATCTAGATAAATAGAGTCAAGTTATGTTAAATACATCATTCAATATAGTATGTCACTAGTATCATCTTAATCAATTTTTTATTGTTGAAGGATTTGGAAGTATTTGTGATGTGTATATGAAGTTCATTCCTCAAAAACTATATCCACTAGCACATTATTTTATACCACATTCTACCATAGTTATATTTTGAGGCTTGTATGTTGGAAGATAAATATGGCTACACACAAAGACAAGTCTATTCAAGTTGCAAAGGTGGAATTCAATAACATGAAAAGTTAGGGTCAACATTATGCTCATAGAGATCACTTCACAATATATTATGAATTTTTTTATGAATGGGTCAAATTATTGCACTATGAACCAACTATAGGAAGCATGTGAAAGTGTACTAGGACCAACTAATTATTTTTCGTAAAGAATAGCATCATCCAACTCTTGAAGTAGCATGTTGGATCTTGGTTTAAGCCTTTTATATGTTTGGTCTAAAGTATGCATGTGTCAAATGTGTGAATGTTGTAAATAAGTTATAAGATGAGTTGTGATTATATATAATGTAGGGATGTATAAGTGTAATTGGATTCATTTAAAGAGTAATTCTTGCTAGTAGAACTAATAACCATCGCAAAAGTTGTGTAAGTTGTCAACTAAATTTTAGGTTAAGTGGGCAAAATCAATTGAAGGTCTCATGCACTTTGAGAGGGTTGTCAAAAGTTGATTAGATCAAGGTGACCCTAAAGCTTCATCCTTGAAGATCTGCATATCATATCTTTGATGTACTATTATTGTATTTAAGGTTGGCGCCTCATGATTATAGTTGGTGTTCACTTCTTAGACTCAAGCATTGGTGTCTCCTATGGGTTGATGCATACAAAATATTATAAGTTTATTATTTAGTTTATGAGGCTAGATTTGCATATTAGATCCAAGAAGCTTTTCTCACCATGGTTTTCCCCTTAAGTTTCTACATAAATCTAGTATTATTTTGTGTTGATGTCCTCTTATCTTATCTTATCAGTTTCTATGATGTTTGGAGAAGTTATCAAGGGTAATTAATTTGGAATTGGTGTCTACTGATTACCATTCTCTTAGTGTCTATGTGTGATTAACGCACATAATATATGCATTCTATTAAGAACAACAACCACTATTTCTTTTATTTTCATTGAAAAGAACTATCTAGATTTCCTTGGAAATGACCTTCTATTTATGTCACTTTGTGCAATCTTCCTTTATTCATAATGTATCTTTGTTCAAGACAAAAATCAAATCCGTGTAGCAGTAACAAGTTATCCTATATTGTCTAACAATGTAAAAGTTTATTGGTTATTTTGGATAGTTTAAAAATTTGGATTTATAAGTTTTGAATTTCATAAATACTTTTCCTTTGTAATAATTCTTTGAAGTAATTTAGAATGATATTTTTGTAATAAAATTTAGCTATTAATGAATTGTAATTGAATACATTAACTCTCACTTTAATTATAATCATTAGCATATTATTACTCATGGATTTGTTTAGGTCAACCCAAGAGTATAGCCAGTAATCCTTAGCTTGACTAAATCCATCCATTGATTATTACCATTTATTTATAATTAGATTAGTAGTAGATCAATAAAATAGATATTTATTTATATATTAATAAATGCATAGAGTAGCATATATCAATATAAGAATGCAAGTAGTTATTAAGAGAATTTAAGTAAGAGGTGTAGAGATGTTATTAAAGCTTAAAATTTATTAAGTTATAGCTTTAAACGTATAGAAATAAATTCATTAGTCAACAATATTAAACTTGAATATATTCTTTCTGTATATCTTAAGATGAATAAGTTATTATTTGAATGCCTCTACAATACTTTGTTTAGATTAAAAATAGAAAGACTTTTTAAAATCACAAGACTAATATATAAAATAGGATAATAAGGATAGTAATGAAAGAAATGGACTCTTGGGTCAAGGGTAAGATGTAAGCCCTTATCCCTTACCATATAGAAATAATAAATTTTGTTTTTTATTTTGTGATTGTTGAATATTGAACTCTGACTTAGTGAAAACTCTAATGATAATATCATAGTTTGTTTTTTTAAATGTAAAGGATAAGGATGGAATTTCATATTAATCTCATGTTGACATGTTCATATAGTTTCTTGACTAGATGATAGTTCCTTATCATTAAATGGTTAACCATCTCTAAAGTTTATGACTATATATATAAATATTAAATGGATTTGATCTTATATTTTGATTGTTTGATCATGATAACACTTTTTAATCAAAGGAGTGATTAGATGAATATGATATTGAATATTATAATCAAATCTAAGGTAGAAAGTTTATTCTAAGATGGAAAATATATTCTATTGTCAAAATATTTGAACCAATTAGATTTAATGAATGAAACTAAGTTATTTATGATAATCATTTATTATCAATTTATAACATTTTAATGATATAATGTTAGTGAATTTATGCATCATATAATAACTCATGAATTAGTTTTTAAGTATATCATTTAGAAGATTTAATAATGAATTAGCATTTAATATGTCTTTCATGATATCAGGTTAATTAGATAGATTGATAGTTACCTTTTCTTTTGTACTCTTATACATGTGTCTGTATGAGTTTTATACTCTCAAGATCATGTTTAGACAAATCTTGTTATTGGTATTCTTATGTACTAATGTGTTTGAAATCAATTTTTATGCTAAATTTAATTATCAAGAAGATAATACTTGTTAGATGCTTCTATTTTCCTATGACTACTTTGTATACTTGTGCATTCAATTCTTGTTTGTGTAAATGGATGGTGGTAAACATGGAGAACCATATAAGGATTGAGTATCACCCTCTATATATCTATCAACAAATGACTTAAAAAGATGCATTGGGAAAAAGATGTTTTATCAAATTTTAATATTATACCATGCTACTACTTTTGATCATTTAAAACTCATACTCTTTGCCATATCATAATATTGTTATATTAGCATGTGTGTGCACGCGCACACACGCACACACACAAACATAGAGACAGAGAGAGAGAGAGAGAGAGAGAGAGAGAGAGAGAGAGAGAGAGAGAGAGAGAGAGAGAGAGAGAGAGAGAGTAGAGAGAGAGAGAGAGAGAGAGAGAGTATATCATGCTACATAGATTCCATCACTCCTACTTGTTTAAGATTTCTCGACATCTTTGCGTTGGGCCAGGTATTCTTCATGCTAAGAAGAGTTTCAGGGGAGTGTAAAGATTTGTGGTTGGGTAGATATGTTCTTCGATGATGCTCTCACCCAATGTGTGCTTGTTGGAGATAGTGTCTCGTGAGTTCCTGTTAGGGTTACCTTAATTTTTGTACTCTTCGTAATTGACCTTTTGAAGCTATGTAAAGGAAATTGTTTCCTTATGATAGGGCTTGTCAATGGCTTTTGTACTTAAACATCATGTTTCCATTCTAATATATTTGAACGTGTTATTTTAAATGTTTTAGAATAATGCTTATTTTATGCTATATCATTATTTTAATAATATGGAGGTCCTTATAGTTTGAAATTATTATTGTCTCAAAACATTAAAAAATATCAAAATTGACACATTACTAAATCATGTGAATGGACATTGATATATTCAAAGCAATTTCACTTGTGTTTGGGTTTGCTTCATGTAAGATAAACAAATTTACCAAATATTTAATATATTTTCCATGTCAGTACATATAAGAGGCATTTTTATAATTTATTATTTTTGTATTTATAATTTAATAACAAGTCATCTAGTGTAAAAATGTTGTAATAATAAGAGGTGGTAGAAAATTTCGATAGAATTTATGATATAAGGACTCATGTTCAACTTTAATATTATTTTATGTGGCATGGAAAGTGAGATGTCTACTTCTAAAAATGGTTTACAAATCCAATCACATAGAACTATTTGGACTTTTGTTGATGCTATTTAAATGATTTTTATTTGATAAAAAAATAAATCTCACATAATTAATTACTCCATCTAATAGTAAAAAACTATAAGTATTAAAAAGCCTTCTATTATTCACAGCTCCTTTTTATAAGTAAGATCTACACAATTAGAAGTTCTAGAAATGAATGATCTTATTAGATCAAAATAAATAACAATTAGTTCACCATTCATACTTCTTACAAAAGCCTTCTCACTATTAAGCTGTGTGTGTCATACAATTCAATAGAATTAAAAGCTGAATTAATGCACAAAAATGTTCCAATAGTATCATATGTCTTTATTATTTTTAAAAGTTGAATATTTGGTTTGATTAAATATATATTTCAGGTTGAGCTAGCCATCCAAACTAAAAACATATAATGATTCAACATATTATTTAAAAGTTCATATTATTAAATTGATATGATGTAGAATTAGAAATAATCAATCTTTATAAACTTATAACCTTAAATTAATATATAAATATGTCTATTATACCTAAGTATCCTCGTGACGTCACACATAGCAAATAAAACTCCAATTATTTTCACTTCGACCTATCTTTCTCTAACGTAATCATCCATTCATTATGTTTTATTGCGTTAACATAAAGAAGTTTATCCTACAAATATACATTTACAATCTATTAAGTTTCGATATGTTAGATTCTTTGGAATTCTAATTTTTTCCACGATAAAAAAAATGAAGAGCGCGGGAACCATGTGAGCGCGGGAACAACATGCGAGAATTTTATACCAAACTTGGTCGCCCATCGCCGTGCAAATTACGGAAGAGGAAAGTCATTTATAACCAAAGACAAACATACTTGTGGGCCATATCACCTTTGCCAATGTTTCTCATGTTTTAATGTGAAACCCAAAGAAGTGTTACTACCGAATAACTCAATGGAGTCACCATGGAAAGCAGACACGGATAAAATGCGGCGTCCACCACATCCATGAAAGTTTCTATATCTATGTTTTTCAAATAGATTTGGAGAAAACTCTCAATTCAGAAAAACGTCGGAGTAAACATTCTAAGAAACGTTGGAGGAATGCTCTATCACATCATTACTCACTATTGTTTATGAGTCAAGCGCTATAGTCATGTGCATTACCACCGTAATAATCGCACTGAGATAACGTGCACACAACAATTTTTCAAACGTCGGGGTCAAGATTCCCCCTTCTCTACAGATTTTGCACATGATGATTTTGTATATAAGATAGCCCAAAGCCATAGCATGTAATACAACCATTGCAGGTTTTCTCCTATCCAAAATGGCGAGCAGACAAGCCTTACAGCCATTGTTTCTTCTTCTTGCTGTCTTTTTCATCAAGTTAGTAATGGTGGAATCAATAAGAACCCCCTTCAATATGACTAAGGCTGAGAATAGTGATAAATATCATGTTGAGAAGCCGGAGCTTGTAGTTCAAATGGTAGAAAGGTAACCATTTCGCCTTTCAGATGATTTAGAAATTTTAGAGAATTTATTTATGGTAGTATAGAAATGAAATCCAATATCTTATTGAATTTAGTACATTAGTATGAAATCTTAAATGACAAGGTTTATTATAAATGTTCTATTTATTCTTATGCTGTTCCTCGACGTTTTCTTCACTGTAATTTCTATAATACTATTCTCGTAACTGTAGTTGGTATGCAGCAGTTATAGAACAAATTTCTATCACCCATATCATCATGCCATTGGATAATTAACAATTGTCGTCGTTGAGACAGATTCAATGAAAGAAAATTCACTACAGAAAAGATATTTAAGTCAGTTCAATTAAGAGAATTTCGAAGTCCTAGCATTTTTTTATAGCTAGCATATATTACAGACAGTTGAGATTATTTACTTCAAGAACTATTGTGCAGGAGTTTAAATAATTCGAAAAGAAAGCTGAGCTCGTGCGAAACGGGGAACCCCATCGATGACTGTTGGCGTTGTGATCCTAACTGGGTTAACAACCGAAAGAGACTGGCTGATTGTGCCATCGGATTTGGCAAAAACGCCATTGGAGGTAAGAATGGCAGATTTTATATAGTTACAGATCCAAATGACGATGACCCGGTCAATCCTCGACCTGGCACTCTGCGGCACGCTGTTATTCAAACCGAACCTCTCTGGATTATTTTCCAAAAAGATATGGTTATTCAGCTCAAGGAGGAGCTTATCATGAACAGTTATAAGACTATTGATGGTAGAGGTGCCAATGTTCATATAGCAAATGGAGCTTGCATTACAATTCAGTATGTGACCAATATTATCATTCATGGAGTTCATATCCACGACTGTAAACCTGCGGGAAACACAAATGTTAGGAGCTCCCCGACACATTATGGGTTTAGAACCAAGAGTGATGGAGATGGGATTTCCATCTTTGGATCAAGCGCAATTTGGGTTGACCACTGTTCATTGTCAAGTTGCGCAGATGGATTGATCGACGCCATCATGGGTTCCACTGCTATAACCATTTCAAACAGCTTTTTCACTCACCATGACAAGGTGCTCAAAACTGCTTTTTTGGTCTTCCATAAATATACTTTTCTTTGAAATTAGGTTTCACAATTGTATTTTTTATCCGAGGATTTTAGGGTAGGGTATTAAAAGCCTATTACTTGACTTGAACGAAAAAAATGTGAGTATTTATTAAATTGTCGATAGAACGCTATTTCTCAAGTCCAATATTTATTGGCTTTTTCCAGGTGATGCTCCTAGGACACAGCGACGCCTACACCGAGGACGTCAAAATGCAAGTAACAGTTGCTTTCAACCACTTTGGAGAAGGGCTTGTTCAACGTATGCCCAGGTGTGAATAGAATTTTGTAACAAACTGTATTCCTTGCACAAAGACCACGAATATACAGCTTGCTGAAGTTTATTTGCTCAAGTCTTTAAGATATTAACGTTATGATGCAGATGTCGACATGGATACTTTCATGTGGTGAACAATGATTACACCCACTGGGAAATGTATGCAATCGGGGGAAGTGCAAACCCCACCATTAACAGCCAAGGCAACAGATTCCTTGCTCCTGATTATCGATTCCACAAGGAGGTAAAAGACCTGTACAACTCATGTCTCTTATATCTTTGGTATTCAACGGTTGTAGTATAGTTATAGTATGGGTAATGTGCAGGTTACAAAGCACCAAGATTCAACAGAAGGCAACTGGAGATCAGTGGGAGATCTTATGTTAAATGGGGCATTCTTCACAGCATCAGGGGCTAAAGAATCCTCAAGCTATGCCAAAGCTTCGAGTATGGCGGCAAGACCTTCCTCTATTGTGGGCTCTATCACTGCAAGTTCGGGTGTTCTCACCTGCAGAAAAGGTTCCAGCTGTTAGACCAAATGCGTGCATTATAGACAAATTCTTAGGAATCCCTCAATTCTGTTACTTTGCAAGCATGAGCACACGGAATGAGGCTTCTTAGTTATTTTAGTTTTGGTTGCCGAGACTCTCTTGTCATCTTTCACTAAAGACGAATATATGGAAAATATCGAATAATATTTTTCTCAAATTTGAAGTGTAGTGGTAGAACGTCAAGCCAGTGTTTGTTTATATTATCTCGATTGTCACTTAAAAACATTTCTTAGGTAAATCTCACAAGAACTGCAACATAGAGATAGGAAATAGTTGAATTTATGTTCATACCAGTAATTCAAAAAACTAATTTATGCAAATGTTTCTTGAAACTATGAACACACCCGGTGTAATTGTATACGACGCAACTAAATATATTCACTTGCATGGGAAATTATTAACCTTTTAAGTTAATTATGTGATTGTAGATTAATTTTATATTATACATGTCTAATTTGTAACTCTAGACCTTATCTATCACAATATATACTTTTTCTCTTTGATTTGCTAGATTCTATACTCCTCATTGATTATTAAGGACTTGGTATATTTATAACTACATCATAAAGATAGTGAAATAATCAATGGTCATGTTCTCCTACTCCCTTAATTAGAATAGTTTTTTGATTGTGATAAAGATACTTAGATGTTGATTTTGATACAATATTTTTATTCTATTTAAAGTTCCAAATGAAAATGTTCATAAGTTCATTCTATATACGAATAAGTCAATGATTGCTTAATGGTCAATTAATGTCTTTAAATTTGAAGCCCTGCTAGATAATTCCATGTTTTACAAACTCAACTCCCAATGACTACGAGGAAAGAGGAGAATTTTAAAATTTGAAACAAATTTATTTTTCCTTAAAATTCAAGCCAAGCAAGATCAATCCTCAATGCTACAAAAATGGTCCGTTGTAAAAAGATATATAATACAATGATCATGGGTAAATGTATGCAAATATAGGACAAAAACTAATGGGAATGCATGAATATAAATATAGGTAGGATATAGATAAGGATGGATATATATTGATGTATGGAAATAGGAGTGGGAGAACATAGATTGAAATTAGGGAAGGTGCCAAACTTATTAAAAATGGTTTTTGCATGCCAAAAATATTTTTTCTTTCTAGTGACTGAAAAATGAGTTTCTAATGCAAAATTTAAAATGGCTCCTGTAAAAGTTTTTAGATTTTAACATTTGATTTCTAATTTTGTCCTCCAAGCTTTGATGTTTTTGAAAAAAAAGTCAATTGTGACTTTATCCAACCTTTTGGATGCTTTGGAAATGTTGAAAATTCTGCCAAAATTACCTAAATGCTACAATCACGCAAACCTCCCAAGAATATAACTATGCAAAGTAGATTATAGGGATGCTTATTCTTTTGTTAAGTTGTACTTATTATTAGGGCTATGCAAGGATGTAGGAGAAGAGAATACTTGGTTTTTTAATATTATAGCTATCAGTTAGTCTCAAATCTATAAAAGCCAGATATTAAAATTAACTGTACTAGACAACAAGTTCCAGTACCATGTTAGATTCTTTGGGAAGTGACAATCGGGCTAGAATCTCGTGTCTGACCTAGATCATGTGCAACTACAGTTAATAGATAATCGAATATCAAATAGTAGAGCCAAAATCTGAAATGAAAGAACAATATAGACAATGCAAGAGAACTTGAGAATACTCTTCATACGCTCACCAAGCTACCAATAGGTGCATTAACTCCTACTACCCATAAAATATGGGAAGTTTTACCTACTTGATAAATGTCAAAATATGTAGCATAACCTCCTTAAGTGAAGATAGAAAAGAAGTTATAATTAGTGGCATAAAAGCCAAAAGAGGGTGAGAAAATTAATTACCCTATAACCTACTAAAGGTAAGAACAAACTCGTGGTTATGGAAGGAGGCACAACAAGCCAAAAGGGAGTGTGTGACTCAATTACTCATGTGTTAGAAAGTGGTACATGTAGATTATGTATTTTTCCATGTTTATTCACATTAACCACTCCTAATAAACCAAAGAAAGATTAAATAATATTTGTAGGAAAAAGAATAACGCCTAACAACTACTATGTGGTAAAAGGCAAGGTTTCATTAGCATATAAATTGAAGCAATACTTATATGGTGTCCAATGATCTCCAAAATTATGGTTTCAAAAGTTTAATTCATATGCTATGTATTATAATCTAGTGTATTTCCTAATTATGTTGGTTGCCTATATAGTTGGTCAGATATTGGACTTTGGTTTTGGTGGGGTTGGTTTTATGTACTAGATGGTAGTCATCGGGGTGCCGATAATTGTTTCTTTTTTCCCCTATTTTTTGTGTTATGTTGTTTATAGACTTTACTTTCTACTGTATTGGGCGTTGGGCCCCTTAGCAACTATTTAATTATTAAAAATTAAACTTTATGATGGTAATCAATCTCTTTTTATCAATTTATGCATAGATCATTTGTTGATATTTGGTAACAATGAATGGATGATTAGAGATATGGTATATAAAATTTCAATACATTTCAACATAAACAATTAGGGGTTCCTATATGCATCCTAGGCATTGAAAAGAGAGAGAAATAAGAAATGTTTGATTGGGATAGACTAAGTATGTTGAATTTGTGTTGTAATATTTTAGTATGCAGAATTATATGCTAGTAAATGTTTCTATTTTCTTGGGTACTAAGTTATTAGTTAAGTAATATATACGTCTTCACCGTTAAATGTAGAGTATATATTGCATGTTCCTTACACTAGTCTACTTCATATTCTAATTTATGTTATATTTTACATAAAGCTAGACATTGGTGATGTAATGGGAGCCTTGGGATTATTATATGGCTAATATTGGCATAGAGCATTGAACAACAATTAAGAGAGACTTAAGGTGAATGCAGAACACTATAAATTATTATATCTTCTACTATGGTGATTACTCACAAGGGATTGTTGACTTAGATTTGACAGGAGATGTAGATCATAAAATATCTACTAGTGGCTATTTCTTTAGCCTATTTAGTGTTTCTATTACTTGAATGAGCAAGTGATGGGTTGTAGTCATTTATCCATTGTAGAGGTATAGTACATGACAATTAGTAATGCCTGTAAGGAGGTGAGTTGGTTTTAGAGTTTTTGTTGAATTGTTGGCCTTATTCAAGCAATAGTTTAAACTCAATGTGAGAGTCAAGGTGTCATTAGCTTGGCCAAAACCCAATTTTTTGTGTATAAATGAAGCATATAGATGCACAATACCATTTTTCTCATCACATGGTGGAGGATAGTGGATGATGATTGAAAATGATGACTCTTTGGTGATTGTTTTAGATGATTTGATGAAGCATGTAAGCACAAATAACATTAGATGGTGTAATAAATATAATGGCCTCATAGTCCTTAATACTTAGATGCTAATATTCCCTTTATGCTTTTGCAAGGTATTTGAAATAAGTGGGAGAATTCTAGAAAACCATTGTCTCAACCATATTTTGTTCATATCTAATTATTTAATAGTTAAATTTTACATGTATTTTTGTTATCACTGTTAGTGTGTGGTATGTTTCTACTATCATATTCGTGTTAGACTTGTACCAACCACTTAGAATTGGACAAGATCTAACCTTATAGTTCTATATCAAAGGTAAAATCAGCTAAATTATGCAAGTTGCTTGGAAAAGAGGGGTATATTAACTTGAATGGCCTTCCTAAAGGTCCTTAATTTTGAACTTTTACCAAATAAGTGAGTACCAGCAATCGAAATTTGACTACTTCAGCATCGTGATTATTTCATTATGCATGCTTGCCTTCCATCCCCAACTAATAAATATACGCAGATTGGAGGACGTGCATGAATTTACTCATGAGATTTCATGGTCTACATTACCGTCACGCACGGAGTGCATTGGACTATTATTTTTATTCCTTTAATTCTTCTAAGCATACTTTCATCAAGATTTTATTTGCTTTTGGAAACGAGGTTGTACTAGCCTTCCAGCGTACAAATAATGTAATGGCCCCATGCAAATTCGTGTGGCTGCAAAAACTTTTCTTTTTATTTAAAAACTACATTTAGATTTGTGATACGAAAATAATTTTAGTTGATGAGGGATGGAGGAGACCACCAACTATAAGGAAATGTGGATCCCATGTCCCACGACGAAGTCAAAAGCTACATGTGCTATATGGAGTTCGTTCTAATCTTTTATCATCGAACAACATAGCAAAAACAACCATGCAGAACAGATTGTTGTAAAATCCATGTGCCTTTTTTTCAACACACAAGAAATTTGTTATTTGTGAAAAAGCATGGAGATACTCTTCAAGTGTGCACACATAACATCGAGAGTCGGCCTTAATTAAAGTTTGACGTAGATGGTCAATGTCTCATACCCATCTTGACTATGACCAGTTGAATTGTTGCAAAGCATGTTGTGAGGTCGGTATTAAGCTTCTTTGTATTTACCAAATTTAAAGAATATAAACTAGAGTTGGATTTAGTATAGTTGGCGCGTTATATTTTATGGAGGTTGCAGAGGAGCTGGTGATGCTTGGTAGAATATCAGGCCAGTGGTAGTAATGGGACTTCTTTTTCTATGTGAGACGCATGATATCCTTGTAGTTCTTGGGCTGCCTTAGAGATCTGGACGTGGCAACAGGTTCTTGTTGAATTGGCCTTCAAAATGTAACAGGCTATTCAGTTATTTATGGACTGGGTATGGGAATGGAACCTCTGTGCTATCAGGGTCAGTCGGTTTGAGATCTATGTAAAGATTTCATTAGAAGTAAAACAACAGGCATGAAGGATGAAAACTGGGTTGTCTTAGATAGTTAATATAGTAATCTTATTTGGCTATGTCTGGGAAATTTATTGCTCCTCAATGTTGTACATGAATCCTCTACAACCCCTTTTTATAAAGTTAGGAAAGTTGTACCACACCATATCGTTGGTGAACAAGCATCTTCTATGTAAGTAGTATTATTTGAGGGTGGTTGATATGGATTAAGTTGTTGAGCACTTTAATTCATTTAACACTATTGTAAACAAAAGATGGAGGAAGAAGTTATAGGAATGGTCTTATGACATTCTTTTCTACACATATGGAGCAATCTATTGATGAACATTTGAAGCACTACTTTAAATTTTGTGCTTGATGAGGTAATGTCTTCTCTTCTCCCAAATGGTCTTTCATAGAAAGAATAGTACAAGTGGCATAGCTTTCTTTATTGGTGATAGCCTTATATCATGGTTGAGCTAAAATAAGGATTTTGTATCTTAGTCTATGGTAGAAGCAAAATATATTGCAATAGTTTCTTGTTGCATTTAGGTTTTATAGATAAAAAAAGACATTGTAGCAGATGGAGATTGAATTTGAAGAACCCATGCCAATCCTTTGTTACAATACAAGTACTATAAACATTTCAAATGATTGGGTAACACATTCACGGAAAAACCCATATCTCAATTAAGTATCACTATCTAAGAGAGAAGGTTGCAAGGAAACAAGTGAAGATAGAATATGTTGAAACAAAGGAGAGATCATTACAAAACCTTTTCGAAAGGAGACAATTTAATATCTTGGGTAGAATTTGGTAGTGGTATCGCCCCCCTCTTAAATGAAGAGGAAGTTAGTATATGTTGAGGAGGAGTGTTGACTCCTCACTGCAAGTAGTCTTGGTGGTATTGTGAAAAAAATTACAAAAGGTATTAGTAGATTAATTTTTCCTTGAAGACCAAGAATCAAAGTGGATATTTGTCATTGATGTCAAAGTGGGAGAAAGGAAGCCAAAATTCTACACCATTTGGGGAAGAAAGGATTGAGAGAGAGAGAGAGAGAGAGAGAGAGAGAGAGAGAGAGAGAGAGAGAGAGAATGAAAGTCCAATTACAAGAGCACAAAGCCAAACTTGAGAAGAATGAAAGTCCAATTACAATGGAAGCAAATTTTCTACACAAGGGGAGCCCCTAATTTCCATTACAAGGAGTATTTTATTAGTAGCATTTTTCATGTTTGGAACCAATGACAAAGGAGGAGATTGTTGAAATTTATATTTTCATTAATTTCAAAGGAGGTAGTTAAGGTTTTTGTATAAATTATCATTATGTTACCCTCAATATCCAGTTTTCAAAAATTACAATAATTTTAATTAATATTATGTCATATCAAATAATTATTGATCTAGATAAATAGAGTCAAGTTATGTTAAATACATCATTCAATATAGTATGTCACTAGTATCATCTTAATCAATTTTTTATTGTTGAAGGATTTGGAAGTATTTGTGATGTGTATATGAAGTTCATTCCTCAAAAACTATATCCACTAGCACATTATTTTATACCACATTCTACCATAGTTATATTTTGAGGCTTGTATGTTGGAAGATAAATATGGCTACACACAAAGACAAGTCTATTCAAGTTGCAAAGGTGGAATTCAATAACATGAAAAGTTAGGGTCAACATTATGCTCATAGAGATCACTTCACAATATATTATGAATTTTTTTATGAATGGGTCAAATTATTGCACTATGAACCAACTATAGGAAGCATGTGAAAGTGTACTAGGACCAACTAATTATTTTTCGTAAAGAATAGCATCATCCAACTCTTGAAGTAGCATGTTGGATCTTGGTTTAAGCCTTTTATATGTTTGGTCTAAAGTATGCATGTGTCAAATGTGTGAATGTTGTAAATAAGTTATAAGATGAGTTGTGATTATATATAATGTAGGGATGTATAAGTGTAATTGGATTCATTTAAAGAGTAATTCTTGCTAGTAGAACTAATAACCATCGCAAAAGTTGTGTAAGTTGTCAACTAAATTTTAGGTTAAGTGGGCAAAATCAATTGAAGGTCTCATGCACTTTGAGAGGGTTGTCAAAAGTTGATTAGATCAAGGTGACCCTAAAGCTTCATCCTTGAAGATCTGCATATCATATCTTTGATGTACTATTATTGTATTTAAGGTTGGCGCCTCATGATTATAGTTGGTGTTCACTTCTTAGACTCAAGCATTGGTGTCTCCTATGGGTTGATGCATACAAAATATTATAAGTTTATTATTTAGTTTATGAGGCTAGATTTGCATATTAGATCCAAGAAGCTTTTCTCACCATGGTTTTCCCCTTAAGTTTCTACATAAATCTAGTATTATTTTGTGTTGATGTCCTCTTATCTTATCTTATCAGTTTCTATGATGTTTGGAGAAGTTATCAAGGGTAATTAATTTGGAATTGGTGTCTACTGATTACCATTCTCTTAGTGTCTATGTGTGATTAACGCACATAATATATGCATTCTATTAAGAACAACAACCACTATTTCTTTTATTTTCATTGAAAAGAACTATCTAGATTTCCTTGGAAATGACCTTCTATTTATGTCACTTTGTGCAATCTTCCTTTATTCATAATGTATCTTTGTTCAAGACAAAAATCAAATCCGTGTAGCAGTAACAAGTTATCCTATATTGTCTAACAATGTAAAAGTTTATTGGTTATTTTGGATAGTTTAAAAATTTGGATTTATAAGTTTTGAATTTCATAAATACTTTTCCTTTGTAATAATTCTTTGAAGTAATTTAGAATGATATTTTTGTAATAAAATTTAGCTATTAATGAATTGTAATTGAATACATTAACTCTCACTTTAATTATAATCATTAGCATATTATTACTCATGGATTTGTTTAGGTCAACCCAAGAGTATAGCCAGTAATCCTTAGCTTGACTAAATCCATCCATTGATTATTACCATTTATTTATAATTAGATTAGTAGTAGATCAATAAAATAGATATTTATTTATATATTAATAAATGCATAGAGTAGCATATATCAATATAAGAATGCAAGTAGTTATTAAGAGAATTTAAGTAAGAGGTGTAGAGATGTTATTAAAGCTTAAAATTTATTAAGTTATAGCTTTAAACGTATAGAAATAAATTCATTAGTCAACAATATTAAACTTGAATATATTCTTTCTGTATATCTTAAGATGAATAAGTTATTATTTGAATGCCTCTACAATACTTTGTTTAGATTAAAAATAGAAAGACTTTTTAAAATCACAAGACTAATATATAAAATAGGATAATAAGGATAGTAATGAAAGAAATGGACTCTTGGGTCAAGGGTAAGATGTAAGCCCTTATCCCTTACCATATAGAAATAATAAATTTTGTTTTTTATTTTGTGATTGTTGAATATTGAACTCTGACTTAGTGAAAACTCTAATGATAATATCATAGTTTGTTTTTTTAAATGTAAAGGATAAGGATGGAATTTCATATTAATCTCATGTTGACATGTTCATATAGTTTCTTGACTAGATGATAGTTCCTTATCATTAAATGGTTAACCATCTCTAAAGTTTATGACTATATATATAAATATTAAATGGATTTGATCTTATATTTTGATTGTTTGATCATGATAACACTTTTTAATCAAAGGAGTGATTAGATGAATATGATATTGAATATTATAATCAAATCTAAGGTAGAAAGTTTATTCTAAGATGGAAAATATATTCTATTGTCAAAATATTTGAACCAATTAGATTTAATGAATGAAACTAAGTTATTTATGATAATCATTTATTATCAATTTATAACATTTTAATGATATAATGTTAGTGAATTTATGCATCATATAATAACTCATGAATTAGTTTTTAAGTATATCATTTAGAAGATTTAATAATGAATTAGCATTTAATATGTCTTTCATGATATCAGGTTAATTAGATAGATTGATAGTTACCTTTTCTTTTGTACTCTTATACATGTGTCTGTATGAGTTTTATACTCTCAAGATCATGTTTAGACAAATCTTGTTATTGGTATTCTTATGTACTAATGTGTTTGAAATCAATTTTTATGCTAAATTTAATTATCAAGAAGATAATACTTGTTAGATGCTTCTATTTTCCTATGACTACTTTGTATACTTGTGCATTCAATTCTTGTTTGTGTAAATGGATGGTGGTAAACATGGAGAACCATATAAGGATTGAGTATCACCCTCTATATATCTATCAACAAATGACTTAAAAAGATGCATTGGGAAAAAGATGTTTTATCAAATTTTAATATTATACCATGCTACTACTTTTGATCATTTAAAACTCATACTCTTTGCCATATCATAATATTGTTATATTAGCATGTGTGTGCACGCGCACACACGCACACACACAAACATAGAGACAGAGAGAGAGAGAGAGAGAGAGAGAGAGAGAGAGAGAGAGAGAGAGAGAGAGAGAGAGAGAGAGAGAGAGAGAGAGAGAGAGAGAGTATATCATGCTACATAGATTCCATCACTCCTACTTGTTTAAGATTTCTCGACATCTTTGCGTTGGGCCAGGTATTCTTCATGCTAAGAAGAGTTTCAGGGGAGTGTAAAGATTTGTGGTTGGGTAGATATGTTCTTCGATGATGCTCTCACCCAATGTGTGCTTGTTGGAGATAGTGTCTCGTGAGTTCCTGTTAGGGTTACCTTAATTTTTGTACTCTTCGTAATTGACCTTTTGAAGCTATGTAAAGGAAATTGTTTCCTTATGATAGGGCTTGTCAATGGCTTTTGTACTTAAACATCATGTTTCCATTCTAATATATTTGAACGTGTTATTTTAAATGTTTTAGAATAATGCTTATTTTATGCTATATCATTATTTTAATAATATGGAGGTCCTTATAGTTTGAAATTATTATTGTCTCAAAACATTAAAAAATATCAAAATTGACACATTACTAAATCATGTGAATGGACATTGATATATTCAAAGCAATTTCACTTGTGTTTGGGTTTGCTTCATGTAAGATAAACAAATTTACCAAATATTTAATATATTTTCCATGTCAGTACATATAAGAGGCATTTTTATAATTTATTATTTTTGTATTTATAATTTAATAACAAGTCATCTAGTGTAAAAATGTTGTAATAATAAGAGGTGGTAGAAAATTTCGATAGAATTTATGATATAAGGACTCATGTTCAACTTTAATATTATTTTATGTGGCATGGAAAGTGAGATGTCTACTTCTAAAAATGGTTTACAAATCCAATCACATAGAACTATTTGGACTTTTGTTGATGCTATTTAAATGATTTTTATTTGATAAAAAAATAAATCTCACATAATTAATTACTCCATCTAATAGTAAAAAACTATAAGTATTAAAAAGCCTTCTATTATTCACAGCTCCTTTTTATAAGTAAGATCTACACAATTAGAAGTTCTAGAAATGAATGATCTTATTAGATCAAAATAAATAACAATTAGTTCACCATTCATACTTCTTACAAAAGCCTTCTCACTATTAAGCTGTGTGTGTCATACAATTCAATAGAATTAAAAGCTGAATTAATGCACAAAAATGTTCCAATAGTATCATATGTCTTTATTATTTTTAAAAGTTGAATATTTGGTTTGATTAAATATATATTTCAGGTTGAGCTAGCCATCCAAACTAAAAACATATAATGATTCAACATATTATTTAAAAGTTCATATTATTAAATTGATATGATGTAGAATTAGAAATAATCAATCTTTATAAACTTATAACCTTAAATTAATATATAAATATGTCTATTATACCTAAGTATCCTCGTGACGTCACACATAGCAAATAAAACTCCAATTATTTTCACTTCGACCTATCTTTCTCTAACGTAATCATCCATTCATTATGTTTTATTGCGTTAACATAAAGAAGTTTATCCTACAAATATACATTTACAATCTATTAAGTTTCGATATGTTAGATTCTTTGGAATTCTAATTTTTTCCACGATAAAAAAAATGAAGAGCGCGGGAACCATGTGAGCGCGGGAACAACATGCGAGAATTTTATACCAAACTTGGTCGCCCATCGCCGTGCAAATTACGGAAGAGGAAAGTCATTTATAGCCAAAGACAAACATACTTGTGGGCCATATCACCTTTGCCAATGTTTCTCATGTTTTAATGTGAAACCCAAAGAAGTGTTACTACCGAATAACTCAATGGAGTCACCATGGAAAGCAGACACGGATAAAATGCGGCGTCCACCACATCCATGAAAGTTTCTATATCTATGTTTTTCAAATAGATTTGGAGAAAACTCTCAATTCAGAAAAACGTCGGAGTAAACATTCTAAGAAACGTTGGAGGAATGCTCTATCACATCATTACTCACTATTGTTTATGAGTCAAGCGCTATAGTCATGTGCATTACCACCGTAATAATCGCACTGAGATAACGTGCACACAACAATTTTTCAAACGTCGGGGTCAAGATTCCCCCTTCTCTACAGATTTTGCACATGATGATTTTGTATATAAGATAGCCCAAAGCCATAGCATGTAATACAACCATTGCAGGTTTTCTCCTATCCAAAATGGCGAGCAGACAAGCCTTACAGCCATTGTTTCTTCTTCTTGCTGTCTTTTTCATCAAGTTAGTAATGGTGGAATCAATAAGAACCCCCTTCAATATGACTAAGGCTGAGAATAGTGATAAATATCATGTTGAGAAGCCGGAGCTTGTAGTTCAAATGGTAGAAAGGTAACCATTTCGCCTTTCAGATGATTTAGAAATTTTAGAGAATTTATTTATGGTAGTATAGAAATGAAATCCAATATCTTATTGAATTTAGTACATTAGTATGAAATCTTAAATGACAAGGTTTATTATAAATGTTCTATTTATTCTTATGCTGTTCCTCGACGTTTTCTTCACTGTAATTTCTATAATACTATTCTCGTAACTGTAGTTGGTATGCAGCAGTTATAGAACAAATTTCTATCACCCATATCATCATGCCATTGGATAATTAACAATTGTCGTCGTTGAGACAGATTCAATGAAAGAAAATTCACTACAGAAAAGATATTTAAGTCAGTTCAATTAAGAGAATTTCGAAGTCCTAGCATTTTTTTATAGCTAGCATATATTACAGACAGTTGAGATTATTTACTTCAAGAACTATTGTGCAGGAGTTTAAATAATTCGAAAAGAAAGCTGAGCTCGTGCGAAACGGGGAACCCCATCGATGACTGTTGGCGTTGTGATCCTAACTGGGTTAACAACCGAAAGAGACTGGCTGATTGTGCCATCGGATTTGGCAAAAACGCCATTGGAGGTAAGAATGGCAGATTTTATATAGTTACAGATCCAAATGACGATGACCCGGTCAATCCTCGACCTGGCACTCTGCGGCACGCTGTTATTCAAACCGAACCTCTCTGGATTATTTTCCAAAAAGATATGGTTATTCAGCTCAAGGAGGAGCTTATCATGAACAGTTATAAGACTATTGATGGTAGAGGTGCCAATGTTCATATAGCAAATGGAGCTTGCATTACAATTCAGTATGTGACCAATATTATCATTCATGGAGTTCATATCCACGACTGTAAACCTGCGGGAAACACAAATGTTAGGAGCTCCCCGACACATTATGGGTTTAGAACCAAGAGTGATGGAGATGGGATTTCCATCTTTGGATCAAGCGCAATTTGGGTTGACCACTGTTCATTGTCAAGTTGCGCAGATGGATTGATCGACGCCATCATGGGTTCCACTGCTATAACCATTTCAAACAGCTTTTTCACTCACCATGACAAGGTGCTCAAAACTGCTTTTTTGGTCTTCCATAAATATACTTTTCTTTGAAATTAGGTTTCACAATTGTATTTTTTATCCGAGGATTTTAGGGTAGGGTATTAAAAGCCTATTACTTGACTTGAACGAAAAAAATGTGAGTATTTATTAAATTGTCGATAGAACGCTATTTCTCAAGTCCAATATTTATTGGCTTTTTCCAGGTGATGCTCCTAGGACACAGCGACGCCTACACCGAGGACGTCAAAATGCAAGTAACAGTTGCTTTCAACCACTTTGGAGAAGGGCTTGTTCAACGTATGCCCAGGTGTGAATAGAATTTTGTAACAAACTGTATTCCTTGCACAAAGACCACGAATATACAGCTTGCTGAAGTTTATTTGCTCAAGTCTTTAAGATATTAACGTTATGATGCAGATGTCGACATGGATACTTTCATGTGGTGAACAATGATTACACCCACTGGGAAATGTATGCAATCGGGGGAAGTGCAAACCCCACCATTAACAGCCAAGGCAACAGATTCCTTGCTCCTGATTATCGATTCCACAAGGAGGTAAAAGACCTGTACAACTCATGTCTCTTATATCTTTGGTATTCAACGGTTGTAGTATAGTTATAGTATGGGTAATGTGCAGGTTACAAAGCACCAAGATTCAACAGAAGGCAACTGGAGATCAGTGGGAGATCTTATGTTAAATGGGGCATTCTTCACAGCATCAGGGGCTAAAGAATCCTCAAGCTATGCCAAAGCTTCGAGTATGGCGGCAAGACCTTCCTCTATTGTGGGCTCTATCACTGCAAGTTCGGGTGTTCTCACCTGCAGAAAAGGTTCCAGCTGTTAGACCAAATGCGTGCATTATAGACAAATTCTTAGGAATCCCTCAATTCTGTTACTTTGCAAGCATGAGCACACGGAATGAGGCTTCTTAGTTATTTTAGTTTTGGTTGCCGAGACTCTCTTGTCATCTTTCACTAAAGACGAATATATGGAAAATATCGAATAATATTTTTCTCAAATTTGAAGTGTAGTGGTAGAACGTCAAGCCAGTGTTTGTTTATATTATCTCGATTGTCACTTAAAAACATTTCTTAGGTAAATCTCACAAGAACTGCAACATAGAGATAGGAAATAGTTGAATTTATGTTCATACCAGTAATTCAAAAAACTAATTTATGCAAATGTTTCTTGAAACTATGAACACACCCGGTGTAATTGTATACGACGCAACTAAATATATTCACTTGCATGGGAAATTATTAACCTTTTAAGTTAATTATGTGATTGTAGATTAATTTTATATTATACATGTCTAATTTGTAACTCTAGACCTTATCTATCACAATATATACTTTTTCTCTTTGATTTGCTAGATTCTATACTCCTCATTGATTATTAAGGACTTGGTATATTTATAACTACATCATAAAGATAGTGAAATAATCAATGGTCATGTTCTCCTACTCCCTTAATTAGAATAGTTTTTTGATTGTGATAAAGATACTTAGATGTTGATTTTGATACAATATTTTTATTCTATTTAAAGTTCCAAATGAAAATGTTCATAAGTTCATTCTATATACGAATAAGTCAATGATTGCTTAATGGTCAATTAATGTCTTTAAATTTGAAGCCCTGCTAGATAATTCCATGTTTTACAAACTCAACTCCCAATGACTACGAGGAAAGAGGAGAATTTTAAAATTTGAAACAAATTTATTTTTCCTTAAAATTCAAGCCAAGCAAGATCAATCCTCAATGCTACAAAAATGGTCCGTTGTAAAAAGATATATAATACAATGATCATGGGTAAATGTATGCAAATATAGGACAAAAACTAATGGGAATGCATGAATATAAATATAGGTAGGATATAGATAAGGATGGATATATATTGATGTATGGAAATAGGAGTGGGAGAACATAGATTGAAATTAGGGAAGGTGCCAAACTTATTAAAAATGGTTTTTGCATGCCAAAAATATTTTTTCTTTCTAGTGACTGAAAAATGAGTTTCTAATGCAAAATTTAAAATGGCTCCTGTAAAAGTTTTTAGATTTTAACATTTGATTTCTAATTTTGTCCTCCAAGCTTTGATGTTTTTGAAAAAAAAGTCAATTGTGACTTTATCCAACCTTTTGGATGCTTTGGAAATGTTGAAAATTCTGCCAAAATTACCTAAATGCTACAATCACGCAAACCTCCCAAGAATATAACTATGCAAAGTAGATTATAGGGATGCTTATTCTTTTGTTAAGTTGTACTTATTATTAGGGCTATGCAAGGATGTAGGAGAAGAGAATACTTGGTTTTTTAATATTATAGCTATCAGTTAGTCTCAAATCTATAAAAGCCAGATATTAAAATTAACTGTACTAGACAACAAGTTCCAGTACCATGTTAGATTCTTTGGGAAGTGACAATCGGGCTAGAATCTCGTGTCTGACCTAGATCATGTGCAACTACAGTTAATAGATAATCGAATATCAAATAGTAGAGCCAAAATCTGAAATGAAAGAACAATATAGACAATGCAAGAGAACTTGAGAATACTCTTCATACGCTCACCAAGCTACCAATAGGTGCATTAACTCCTACTACCCATAAAATATGGGAAGTTTTACCTACTTGATAAATGTCAAAATATGTAGCATAACCTCCTTAAGTGAAGATAGAAAAGAAGTTATAATTAGTGGCATAAAAGCCAAAAGAGGGTGAGAAAATTAATTACCCTATAACCTACTAAAGGTAAGAACAAACTCGTGGTTATGGAAGGAGGCACAACAAGCCAAAAGGGAGTGTGTGACTCAATTACTCATGTGTTAGAAAGTGGTACATGTAGATTATGTATTTTTCCATGTTTATTCACATTAACCACTCCTAATAAACCAAAGAAAGATTAAATAATATTTGTAGGAAAAAGAATAACGCCTAACAACTACTATGTGGTAAAAGGCAAGGTTTCATTAGCATATAAATTGAAGCAATACTTATATGGTGTCCAATGATCTCCAAAATTATGGTTTCAAAAGTTTAATTCATATGCTATGTATTATAATCTAGTGTATTTCCTAATTATGTTGGTTGCCTATATAGTTGGTCAGATATTGGACTTTGGTTTTGGTGGGGTTGGTTTTATGTACTAGATGGTAGTCATCGGGGTGCCGATAATTGTTTCTTTTTTCCCCTATTTTTTGTGTTATGTTGTTTATAGACTTTACTTTCTACTGTATTGGGCGTTGGGCCCCTTAGCAACTATTTAATTATTAAAAATTAAACTTTATGATGGTAATCAATCTCTTTTTATCAATTTATGCATAGATCATTTGTTGATATTTGGTAACAATGAATGGATGATTAGAGATATGGTATATAAAATTTCAATACATTTCAACATAAACAATTAGGGGTTCCTATATGCATCCTAGGCATTGAAAAGAGAGAGAAATAAGAAATGTTTGATTGGGATAGACTAAGTATGTTGAATTTGTGTTGTAATATTTTAGTATGCAGAATTATATGCTAGTAAATGTTTCTATTTTCTTGGGTACTAAGTTATTAGTTAAGTAATATATACGTCTTCACCGTTAAATGTAGAGTATATATTGCATGTTCCTTACACTAGTCTACTTCATATTCTAATTTATGTTATATTTTACATAAAGCTAGACATTGGTGATGTAATGGGAGCCTTGGGATTATTATATGGCTAATATTGGCATAGAGCATTGAACAACAATTAAGAGAGACTTAAGGTGAATGCAGAACACTATAAATTATTATATCTTCTACTATGGTGATTACTCACAAGGGATTGTTGACTTAGATTTGACAGGAGATGTAGATCATAAAATATCTACTAGTGGCTATTTCTTTAGCCTATTTAGTGTTTCTATTACTTGAATGAGCAAGTGATGGGTTGTAGTCATTTATCCATTGTAGAGGTATAGTACATGACAATTAGTAATGCCTGTAAGGAGGTGAGTTGGTTTTAGAGTTTTTGTTGAATTGTTGGCCTTATTCAAGCAATAGTTTAAACTCAATGTGAGAGTCAAGGTGTCATTAGCTTGGCCAAAACCCAATTTTTTGTGTATAAATGAAGCATATAGATGCACAATACCATTTTTCTCATCACATGGTGGAGGATAGTGGATGATGATTGAAAATGATGACTCTTTGGTGATTGTTTTAGATGATTTGATGAAGCATGTAAGCACAAATAACATTAGATGGTGTAATAAATATAATGGCCTCATAGTCCTTAATACTTAGATGCTAATATTCCCTTTATGCTTTTGCAAGGTATTTGAAATAAGTGGGAGAATTCTAGAAAACCATTGTCTCAACCATATTTTGTTCATATCTAATTATTTAATAGTTAAATTTTACATGTATTTTTGTTATCACTGTTAGTGTGTGGTATGTTTCTACTATCATATTCGTGTTAGACTTGTACCAACCACTTAGAATTGGACAAGATCTAACCTTATAGTTCTATATCAAAGGTAAAATCAGCTAAATTATGCAAGTTGCTTGGAAAAGAGGGGTATATTAACTTGAATGGCCTTCCTAAAGGTCCTTAATTTTGAACTTTTACCAAATAAGTGAGTACCAGCAATCGAAATTTGACTACTTCAGCATCGTGATTATTTCATTATGCATGCTTGCCTTCCATCCCCAACTAATAAATATACGCAGATTGGAGGACGTGCATGAATTTACTCATGAGATTTCATGGTCTACATTACCGTCACGCACGGAGTGCATTGGACTATTATTTTTATTCCTTTAATTCTTCTAAGCATACTTTCATCAAGATTTTATTTGCTTTTGGAAACGAGGTTGTACTAGCCTTCCAGCGTACAAATAATGTAATGGCCCCATGCAAATTCGTGTGGCTGCAAAAACTTTTCTTTTTATTTAAAAACTACATTTAGATTTGTGATACGAAAATAATTTTAGTTGATGAGGGATGGAGGAGACCACCAACTATAAGGAAATGTGGATCCCATGTCCCACGACGAAGTCAAAAGCTACATGTGCTATATGGAGTTCGTTCTAATCTTTTATCATCGAACAACATAGCAAAAACAACCATGCAGAACAGATTGTTGTAAAATCCATGTGCCTTTTTTTCAACACACAAGAAATTTGTTATTTGTGAAAAAGCATGGAGATACTCTTCAAGTGTGCACACATAACATCGAGAGTCGGCCTTAATTAAAGTTTGACGTAGATGGTCAATGTCTCATACCCATCTTGACTATGACCAGTTGAATTGTTGCAAAGCATGTTGTGAGGTCGGTATTAAGCTTCTTTGTATTTACCAAATTTAAAGAATATAAACTAGAGTTGGATTTAGTATAGTTGGCGCGTTATATTTTATGGAGGTTGCAGAGGAGCTGGTGATGCTTGGTAGAATATCAGGCCAGTGGTAGTAATGGGACTTCTTTTTCTATGTGAGACGCATGATATCCTTGTAGTTCTTGGGCTGCCTTAGAGATCTGGACGTGGCAACAGGTTCTTGTTGAATTGGCCTTCAAAATGTAACAGGCTATTCAGTTATTTATGGACTGGGTATGGGAATGGAACCTCTGTGCTATCAGGGTCAGTCGGTTTGAGATCTATGTAAAGATTTCATTAGAAGTAAAACAACAGGCATGAAGGATGAAAACTGGGTTGTCTTAGATAGTTAATATAGTAATCTTATTTGGCTATGTCTGGGAAATTTATTGCTCCTCAATGTTGTACATGAATCCTCTACAACCCCTTTTTATAAAGTTAGGAAAGTTGTACCACACCATATCGTTGGTGAACAAGCATCTTCTATGTAAGTAGTATTATTTGAGGGTGGTTGATATGGATTAAGTTGTTGAGCACTTTAATTCATTTAACACTATTGTAAACAAAAGATGGAGGAAGAAGTTATAGGAATGGTCTTATGACATTCTTTTCTACACATATGGAGCAATCTATTGATGAACATTTGAAGCACTACTTTAAATTTTGTGCTTGATGAGGTAATGTCTTCTCTTCTCCCAAATGGTCTTTCATAGAAAGAATAGTACAAGTGGCATAGCTTTCTTTATTGGTGATAGCCTTATATCATGGTTGAGCTAAAATAAGGATTTTGTATCTTAGTCTATGGTAGAAGCAAAATATATTGCAATAGTTTCTTGTTGCATTTAGGTTTTATAGATAAAAAAAGACATTGTAGCAGATGGAGATTGAATTTGAAGAACCCATGCCAATCCTTTGTTACAATACAAGTACTATAAACATTTCAAATGATTGGGTAACACATTCACGGAAAAACCCATATCTCAATTAAGTATCACTATCTAAGAGAGAAGGTTGCAAGGAAACAAGTGAAGATAGAATATGTTGAAACAAAGGAGAGATCATTACAAAACCTTTTCGAAAGGAGACAATTTAATATCTTGGGTAGAATTTGGTAGTGGTATCGCCCCCCTCTTAAATGAAGAGGAAGTTAGTATATGTTGAGGAGGAGTGTTGACTCCTCACTGCAAGTAGTCTTGGTGGTATTGTGAAAAAAATTACAAAAGGTATTAGTAGATTAATTTTTCCTTGAAGACCAAGAATCAAAGTGGATATTTGTCATTGATGTCAAAGTGGGAGAAAGGAAGCCAAAATTCTACACCATTTGGGGAAGAAAGGATTGAGAGAGAGAGAGAGAGAGAGAGAGAGAGAGAGAGAGAGAGAGAGAGAGAGAGAGAGAGAGAATGAAAGTCCAATTACAAGAGCACAAAGCCAAACTTGAGAAGAATGAAAGTCCAATTACAATGGAAGCAAATTTTCTACACAAGGGGAGCCCCTAATTTCCATTACAAGGAGTATTTTATTAGTAGCATTTTTCATGTTTGGAACCAATGACAAAGGAGGAGATTGTTGAAATTTATATTTTCATTAATTTCAAAGGAGGTAGTTAAGGTTTTTGTATAAATTATCATTATGTTACCCTCAATATCCAGTTTTCAAAAATTACAATAATTTTAATTAATATTATGTCATATCAAATAATTATTGATCTAGATAAATAGAGTCAAGTTATGTTAAATACATCATTCAATATAGTATGTCACTAGTATCATCTTAATCAATTTTTTATTGTTGAAGGATTTGGAAGTATTTGTGATGTGTATATGAAGTTCATTCCTCAAAAACTATATCCACTAGCACATTATTTTATACCACATTCTACCATAGTTATATTTTGAGGCTTGTATGTTGGAAGATAAATATGGCTACACACAAAGACAAGTCTATTCAAGTTGCAAAGGTGGAATTCAATAACATGAAAAGTTAGGGTCAACATTATGCTCATAGAGATCACTTCACAATATATTATGAATTTTTTTATGAATGGGTCAAATTATTGCACTATGAACCAACTATAGGAAGCATGTGAAAGTGTACTAGGACCAACTAATTATTTTTCGTAAAGAATAGCATCATCCAACTCTTGAAGTAGCATGTTGGATCTTGGTTTAAGCCTTTTATATGTTTGGTCTAAAGTATGCATGTGTCAAATGTGTGAATGTTGTAAATAAGTTATAAGATGAGTTGTGATTATATATAATGTAGGGATGTATAAGTGTAATTGGATTCATTTAAAGAGTAATTCTTGCTAGTAGAACTAATAACCATCGCAAAAGTTGTGTAAGTTGTCAACTAAATTTTAGGTTAAGTGGGCAAAATCAATTGAAGGTCTCATGCACTTTGAGAGGGTTGTCAAAAGTTGATTAGATCAAGGTGACCCTAAAGCTTCATCCTTGAAGATCTGCATATCATATCTTTCATGTACTATTATTGTATTTAAGGTTGGCGCCTCATGATTATAGTTGGTGTTCACTTCTTAGACTCAAGCATTGGTGTCTCCTATGGGTTGATGCATACAAAATATTATAAGTTTATTATTTAGTTTATGAGGCTAGATTTGCATATTAGATCCAAGAAGCTTTTCTCACCATGGTTTTCCCCTTAAGTTTCTACATAAATCTAGTATTATTTTGTGTTGATGTCCTCTTATCTTATCTTATCAGTTTCTATGATGTTTGGAGAAGTTATCAAGGGTAATTAATTTGGAATTGGTGTCTACTGATTACCATTCTCTTAGTGTCTATGTGTGATTAACGCACATAATATATGCATTCTATTAAGAACAACAACCACTATTTCTTTTATTTTCATTGAAAAGAACTATCTAGATTTCCTTGGAAATGACCTTCTATTTATGTCACTTTGTGCAATCTTCCTTTATTCATAATGTATCTTTGTTCAAGACAAAAATCAAATCCGTGTAGCAGTAACAAGTTATCCTATATTGTCTAACAATGTAAAAGTTTATTGGTTATTTTGGATAGTTTAAAAATTTGGATTTATAAGTTTTGAATTTCATAAATACTTTTCCTTTGTAATAATTCTTTGAAGTAATTTAGAATGATATTTTTGTAATAAAATTTAGCTATTAATGAATTGTAATTGAATACATTAACTCTCACTTTAATTATAATCATTAGCATATTATTACTCATGGATTTGTTTAGGTCAACCCAAGAGTATAGCCAGTAATCCTTAGCTTGACTAAATCCATCCATTGATTATTACCATTTATTTATAATTAGATTAGTAGTAGATCAATAAAATAGATATTTATTTATATATTAATAAATGCATAGAGTAGCATATATCAATATAAGAATGCAAGTAGTTATTAAGAGAATTTAAGTAAGAGGTGTAGAGATGTTATTAAAGCTTAAAATTTATTAAGTTATAGCTTTAAACGTATAGAAATAAATTCATTAGTCAACAATATTAAACTTGAATATATTCTTTCTGTATATCTTAAGATGAATAAGTTATTATTTGAATGCCTCTACAATACTTTGTTTAGATTAAAAATAGAAAGACTTTTTAAAATCACAAGACTAATATATAAAATAGGATAATAAGGATAGTAATGAAAGAAATGGACTCTTGGGTCAAGGGTAAGATGTAAGCCCTTATCCCTTACCATATAGAAATAATAAATTTTGTTTTTTATTTTGTGATTGTTGAATATTGAACTCTGACTTAGTGAAAACTCTAATGATAATATCATAGTTTGTTTTTTTAAATGTAAAGGATAAGGATGGAATTTCATATTAATCTCATGTTGACATGTTCATATAGTTTCTTGACTAGATGATAGTTCCTTATCATTAAATGGTTAACCATCTCTAAAGTTTATGACTATATATATAAATATTAAATGGATTTGATCTTATATTTTGATTGTTTGATCATGATAACACTTTTTAATCAAAGGAGTGATTAGATGAATATGATATTGAATATTATAATCAAATCTAAGGTAGAAAGTTTATTCTAAGATGGAAAATATATTCTATTGTCAAAATATTTGAACCAATTAGATTTAATGAATGAAACTAAGTTATTTATGATAATCATTTATTATCAATTTATAACATTTTAATGATATAATGTTAGTGAATTTATGCATCATATAATAACTCATGAATTAGTTTTTAAGTATATCATTTAGAAGATTTAATAATGAATTAGCATTTAATATGTCTTTCATGATATCAGGTTAATTAGATAGATTGATAGTTACCTTTTCTTTTGTACTCTTATACATGTGTCTGTATGAGTTTTATACTCTCAAGATCATGTTTAGACAAATCTTGTTATTGGTATTCTTATGTACTAATGTGTTTGAAATCAATTTTTATGCTAAATTTAATTATCAAGAAGATAATACTTGTTAGATGCTTCTATTTTCCTATGACTACTTTGTATACTTGTGCATTCAATTCTTGTTTGTGTAAATGGATGGTGGTAAACATGGAGAACCATATAAGGATTGAGTATCACCCTCTATATATCTATCAACAAATGACTTAAAAAGATGCATTGGGAAAAAGATGTTTTATCAAATTTTAATATTATACCATGCTACTACTTTTGATCATTTAAAACTCATACTCTTTGCCATATCATAATATTGTTATATTAGCATGTGTGTGCACGCGCACACACGCACACACACAAACATAGAGACAGAGAGAGAGAGAGAGAGAGAGAGAGAGAGAGAGAGAGAGAGAGAGAGAGAGAGAGAGAGAGAGAGAGAGAGAGAGAGAGAGAGAGAGAGAGAGAGAGAGAGAGAGAGAGAGAGAGAGAGAGAGAGAGAGTATATCATGCTACATAGATTCCATCACTCCTACTTGTTTAAGATTTCTCGACATCTTTGCGTTGGGCCAGGTATTCTTCATGCCAAGAAGAGTTTCAGGGGAGTGTAAAGATTTGTGGTTGGGTAGATATGTTCTTCGATGATGCTCTCACCCAATGTGTGCTTGTTGGAGATAGTGTCTCGTGAGTTCCTGTTAGGGTTACCTTAATTTTTGTACTCTTCGTAATTGACCTTTTGAAGCTATGTAAAGGAAATTGTTTCCTTATGATAGGGCTTGTCAATGGCTTTTGTACTTAAACATCATGTTTCCATTCTAATATATTTGAACGTGTTATTTTAAATGTTTTAGAATAATGCTTATTTTATGCTATATCATTATTTTAATAATATGGAGGTCCTTATAGTTTGAAATTATTATTGTCTCAAAACATTAAAAAATATCAAAATTGACACATTACTAAATCATGTGAATGGACATTGATATATTCAAAGCAATTTCACTTGTGTTTGGGTTTGCTTCATGTAAGATAAACAAATTTACCAAATATTTAATATATTTTCCATGTCAGTACATATAAGAGGCATTTTTATAATTTATTATTTTTGTATTTATAATTTAATAACAAGTCATCTAGTGTAAAAATGTTGTAATAATAAGAGGTGGTAGAAAATTTCGATAGAATTTATGATATAAGGACTCATGTTCAACTTTAATATTATTTTATGTGGCATGGAAAGTGAGATGTCTACTTCTAAAAATGGTTTACAAATCCAATCACATAGAACTATTTGGACTTTTGTTGATGCTATTTAAATGATTTTTATTTGATAAAAAAATAAATCTCACATAATTAATTACTCCATCTAATAGTAAAAAACTATAAGTATTAAAAAGCCTTCTATTATTCACAGCTCCTTTTTATAAGTAAGATCTACACAATTAGAAGTTCTAGAAATGAATGATCTTATTAGATCAAAATAAATAACAATTAGTTCACCATTCATACTTCTTACAAAAGCCTTCTCACTATTAAGCTGTGTGTGTCATACAATTCAATAGAATTAAAAGCTGAATTAATGCACAAAAATGTTCCAATAGTATCATATGTCTTTATTATTTTTAAAAGTTGAATATTTGGTTTGATTAAATATATATTTCAGGTTGAGCTAGCCATCCAAACTAAAAACATATAATGATTCAACATATTATTTAAAAGTTCATATTATTAAATTGATATGATGTAGAATTAGAAATAATCAATCTTTATAAACTTATAACCTTAAATTAATATATAAATATGTCTATTATACCTAAGTATCCTCGTGACGTCACACATAGCAAATAAAACTCCAATTATTTTCACTTCGACCTATCTTTCTCTAACGTAATCATCCATTCATTATGTTTTATTGCGTTAACATAAAGAAGTTTATCCTACAAATATACATTTACAATCTATTAAGTTTCGATATGTTAGATTCTTTGGAATTCTAATTTTTTCCACGATAAAAAAAATGAAGAGCGCGGGAACCATGTGAGCGCGGGAACAACATGCGAGAATTTTATACCAAACTTGGTCGCCCATCGCCGTGCAAATTACGGAAGAGGAAAGTCATTTATAACCAAAGACAAACATACTTGTGGGCCATATCACCTTTGCCAATGTTTCTCATGTTTTAATGTGAAACCCAAAGAAGTGTTACTACCGAATAACTCAATGGAGTCACCATGGAAAGCAGACACGGATAAAATGCGGCGTCCACCACATCCATGAAAGTTTCTATATCTATGTTTTTCAAATAGATTTGGAGAAAACTCTCAATTCAGAAAAACGTCGGAGTAAACATTCTAAGAAACGTTGGAGGAATGCTCTATCACATCATTACTCACTATTGTTTATGAGTCAAGCGCTATAGTCATGTGCATTACCACCGTAATAATCGCACTGAGATAACGTGCACACAACAATTTTTCAAACGTCGGGGTCAAGATTCCCCCTTCTCTACAGATTTTGCACATGATGATTTTGTATATAAGATAGCCCAAAGCCATAGCATGTAATACAACCATTGCAGGTTTTCTCCTATCCAAAATGGCGAGCAGACAAGCCTTACAGCCATTGTTTCTTCTTCTTGCTGTCTTTTTCATCAAGTTAGTAATGGTGGAATCAATAAGAACCCCCTTCAATATGACTAAGGCTGAGAATAGTGATAAATATCATGTTGAGAAGCCGGAGCTTGTAGTTCAAATGGTAGAAAGGTAACCATTTCGCCTTTCAGATGATTTAGAAATTTTAGAGAATTTATTTATGGTAGTATAGAAATGAAATCCAATATCTTATTGAATTTAGTACATTAGTATGAAATCTTAAATGACAAGGTTTATTATAAATGTTCTATTTATTCTTATGCTGTTCCTCGACGTTTTCTTCACTGTAATTTCTATAATACTATTCTCGTAACTGTAGTTGGTATGCAGCAGTTATAGAACAAATTTCTATCACCCATATCATCATGCCATTGGATAATTAACAATTGTCGTCGTTGAGACAGATTCAATGAAAGAAAATTCACTACAGAAAAGATATTTAAGTCAGTTCAATTAAGAGAATTTCGAAGTCCTAGCATTTTTTTATAGCTAGCATATATTACAGACAGTTGAGATTATTTACTTCAAGAACTATTGTGCAGGAGTTTAAATAATTCGAAAAGAAAGCTGAGCTCGTGCGAAACGGGGAACCCCATCGATGACTGTTGGCGTTGTGATCCTAACTGGGTTAACAACCGAAAGAGACTGGCTGATTGTGCCATCGGATTTGGCAAAAACGCCATTGGAGGTAAGAATGGCAGATTTTATATAGTTACAGATCCAAATGACGATGACCCGGTCAATCCTCGACCTGGCACTCTGCGGCACGCTGTTATTCAAACCGAACCTCTCTGGATTATTTTCCAAAAAGATATGGTTATTCAGCTCAAGGAGGAGCTTATCATGAACAGTTATAAGACTATTGATGGTAGAGGTGCCAATGTTCATATAGCAAATGGAGCTTGCATTACAATTCAGTGTGTGACCAATATTATCATTCATGGAGTTCATATCCACGACTGTAAACCTGCGGGAAACACAAATGTTAGGAGCTCCCCGACACATTATGGGTTTAGAACCAAGAGTGATGGAGATGGGATTTCCATCTTTGGATCAAGCGCAATTTGGGTTGACCACTGTTCATTGTCAAGTTGCGCAGATGGATTGATCGACGCCATCATGGGTTCCACTGCTATAACCATTTCAAACAGCTTTTTCACTCACCATGACAAGGTGCTCAAAACTGCTTTTTTGGTCTTCCATAAATATACTTTTCTTTGAAATTAGGTTTCACAATTGTATTTTTTATCCGAGGATTTTAGGGTAGGGTATTAAAAGCCTATTACTTGACTTGAACGAAAAAAATGTGAGTATTTATTAAATTGTCGATAGAACGCTATTTCTCAAGTCCAATATTTATTGGCTTTTTCCAGGTGATGCTCCTAGGACACAGCGACGCCTACACCGAGGACGTCAAAATGCAAGTAACAGTTGCTTTCAACCACTTTGGAGAAGGGCTTGTTCAACGTATGCCCAGGTGTGAATAGAATTTTGTAACAAACTGTATTCCTTGCACAAAGACCACGAATATACAGCTTGCTGAAGTTTATTTGCTCAAGTCTTTAAGATATTAACGTTATGATGCAGATGTCGACATGGATACTTTCATGTGGTGAACAATGATTACACCCACTGGGAAATGTATGCAATCGGGGGAAGTGCAAACCCCACCATTAACAGCCAAGGCAACAGATTCCTTGCTCCTGATTATCGATTCCACAAGGAGGTAAAAGACCTGTACAACTCATGTCTCTTATATCTTTGGTATTCAACGGTTGTAGTATAGTTATAGTATGGGTAATGTGCAGGTTACAAAGCACCAAGATTCAACAGAAGGCAACTGGAGATCAGTGGGAGATCTTATGTTAAATGGGGCATTCTTCACAGCATCAGGGGCTAAAGAATCCTCAAGCTATGCCAAAGCTTCGAGTATGGCGGCAAGACCTTCCTCTATTGTGGGCTCTATCACTGCAAGTTCGGGTGTTCTCACCTGCAGAAAAGGTTCCAGCTGTTAGACCAAATGCGTGCATTATAGACAAATTCTTAGGAATCCCTCAATTCTGTTACTTTGCAAGCATGAGCACACGGAATGAGGCTTCTTAGTTATTTTAGTTTTGGTTGCCGAGACTCTCTTGTCATCTTTCACTAAAGACGAATATATGGAAAATATCGAATAATATTTTTCTCAAATTTGAAGTGTAGTGGTAGAACGTCAAGCCAGTGTTTGTTTATATTATCTCGATTGTCACTTAAAAACATTTCTTAGGTAAATCTCACAAGAACTGCAACATAGAGATAGGAAATAGTTGAATTTATGTTCATACCAGTAATTCAAAAAACTAATTTATGCAAATGTTTCTTGAAACTATGAACACACCCGGTGTAATTGTATACGACGCAACTAAATATATTCACTTGCATGGGAAATTATTAACCTTTTAAGTTAATTATGTGATTGTAGATTAATTTTATATTATACATGTCTAATTTGTAACTCTAGACCTTATCTATCACAATATATACTTTTTCTCTTTGATTTGCTAGATTCTATACTCCTCATTGATTATTAAGGACTTGGTATATTTATAACTACATCATAAAGATAGTGAAATAATCAATGGTCATGTTCTCCTACTCCCTTAATTAGAATAGTTTTTTGATTGTGATAAAGATACTTAGATGTTGATTTTGATACAATATTTTTATTCTATTTAAAGTTCCAAATGAAAATGTTCATAAGTTCATTCTATATACGAATAAGTCAATGATTGCTTAATGGTCAATTAATGTCTTTAAATTTGAAGCCCTGCTAGATAATTCCATGTTTTACAAACTCAACTCCCAATGACTACGAGGAAAGAGGAGAATTTTAAAATTTGAAACAAATTTATTTTTCCTTAAAATTCAAGCCAAGCAAGATCAATCCTCAATGCTACAAAAATGGTCCGTTGTAAAAAGATATATAATACAATGATCATGGGTAAATGTATGCAAATATAGGACAAAAACTAATGGGAATGCATGAATATAAATATAGGTAGGATATAGATAAGGATGGATATATATTGATGTATGGAAATAGGAGTAGGAGAACATAGATTGAAATTAGGGAAGGTGCCAAACTTATTAAAAATGGTTTTTGCATGCCAAAAATATTTTTTCTTTCTAGTGACTGAAAAATGAGTTTCTAATGCAAAATTTAAAATGGCTCCTGTAAAAGTTTTTAAATTTTAACATTTGATTTCTAATTTTGTCCTCCAAGCTTTGATGTTTTTGAAAAAAAAGTCAATTGTGACTTTATCCAACCTTTTGGATGCTTTGGAAATGTTGAAAATTCTGCCAAAATTACCTAAATGCTACAATCACGCAAACCTCCCAAGAATATAACTATGCAAAGTAGATTATAGGGATGCTTATTCTTTTGTTAAGTTGTACTTATTATTAGGGCTATGCAAGGATGTAGGAGAAGAGAATACTTGGTTTTTTAATATTATAGCTATCAGTTAGTCTCAAATCTATAAAAGCCAGATATTAAAATTAACTGTACTAGACAACAAGTTCCAGTACCATGTTAGATTCTTTGGGAAGTGACAATCGGGCTAGAATCTCGTGTCTGACCTAGATCATGTGCGACTACAGTTAATAGATAATCGAATATCAAATAGTAGAGCCAAAATCTGAAATGAAAGAACAATATAGACAATGCAAGAGAACTTGAGAATACTCTTCATACGCTCACCAAGCTACCAATAGGTGCATTAACTCCTACTACCCATAAAATATGGGAAGTTTTACCTACTTGATAAATGTCAAAATATGTAGCATAACCTCCTTAAGTGAAGATAGAAAAGAAGTTATAATTAGTGGCATAAAAGCCAAAAGAGGGTGAGAAAATTAATTACCCTATAACCTACTAAAGGTAAGAACAAACTCGTGGTTATGGAAGGAGGCACAACAAGCCAAAAGGGAGTGTGTGACTCAATTACTCATGTGTTAGAAAGTGGTACATGTAGATTATGTATTTTTCCATGTTTATTCACATTAACCACTCCTAATAAACCAAAGAAAGATTAAATAATATTTGTAGGAAAAAGAATAACGCCTAACAACTACTATGTGGTAAAAGGCAAGGTTTCATTAGCATATAAATTGAAGCAATACTTATATGGTGTCCAATGATCTCCAAAATTATGGTTTCAAAAGTTTAATTCATATGCTATGTATTATAATCTAGTGTATTTCCTAATTATGTTGGTTGCCTATATAGTTGGTCAGATATTGGACTTTGGTTTTGGTGGGGTTGGTTTTATGTACTAGATGGTAGTCATCGGGGTGCCGATAATTGTTTCTTTTTTCCCCTATTTTTTGTGTTATGTTGTTTATAGACTTTACTTTCTACTGTATTGGGCGTTGGGCCCCTTAGCAACTATTTAATTATTAAAAATTAAACTTTATGATGGTAATCAATCTCTTTTTATCAATTTATGCATAGATCATTTGTTGATATTTGGTAACAATGAATGGATGATTAGAGATATGGTATATAAAATTTCAATACATTTCAACATAAACAATTAGGGGTTCCTATATGCATCCTAGGCATTGAAAAGAGAGAGAAATAAGAAATGTTTGATTGGGATAGACTAAGTATGTTGAATTTGTGTTGTAATATTTTAGTATGCAGAATTATATGCTAGTAAATGTTTCTATTTTCTTGGGTACTAAGTTATTAGTTAAGTAATATATACGTCTTCACCGTTAAATGTAGAGTATATATTGCATGTTCCTTACACTAGTCTACTTCATATTCTAATTTATGTTATATTTTACATAAAGCTAGACATTGGTGATGTAATGGGAGCCTTGGGATTATTATATGGCTAATATTGGCATAGAGCATTGAACAACAATTAAGAGAGACTTAAGGTGAATGCAGAACACTATAAATTATTATATCTTCTACTATGGTGATTACTCACAAGGGATTGTTGACATAGATTTGACAGGAGATGTAGATCATAAAATATCTACTAGTGGCTATTTCTTTAGCCTATTTAGTGTTTCTATTACTTGAATGAGCAAGTGATGGGTTGTAGTCATTTATCCATTGTAGAGGTATAGTACATGACAATTAGTAATGCCTGTAAGGAGGTGAGTTGGTTTTAGAGTTTTTGTTGAATTGTTGGCCTTATTCAAGCAATAGTTTAAACTCAATGTGAGAGTCAAGGTGTCATTAGCTTGGCCAAAACCCAATTTTTTGTGTATAAATGAAGCATATAGATGCACAATACCATTTTTCTCATCACATGGTGGAGGATAGTGGATGATGATTGAAAATGATGACTCTTTGGTGATTGTTTTAGATGATTTGATGAAGCATGTAAGCACAAATAACATTAGATGGTGTAATAAATATAATGGCCTCATAGTCCTTAATACTTAGATGCTAATATTCCCTTTATGCTTTTGCAAGGTATTTGAAATAAGTGGGAGAATTCTAGAAAACCATTGTCTCAACCATATTTTGTTCATATCTAATTATTTAATAGTTAAATTTTACATGTATTTTTGTTATCACTGTTAGTGTGTGGTATGTTTCTACTATCATATTCGTGTTAGACTTGTACCAGCCACTTAGAATTAGACAAGATCTAACCTTATAGTTCTATATCAAAGGTAAAATCAGCTAAATTATGCAAGTCGCTTGGAAAAGAGGGGTATATTAACTTGAATGGCCTTCCTAAAGGTCCTTAATTTTGAACTTTTACCAAATAAGTGAGTACCAGCAATCGAAATTTGACTACTTCAGCATCGTGATTATTTCATTATGCATGCTTGCCTTCCATCCCCAACTAATAAATATACGCAGATTGGAGGACGTGCATGAATTTACTCATGAGATTTCATGGTCTACATTACCGTCATGCACGGAGTGCATTGGACTATTATTTTTATTCCTTTAATTCTTCTAAGCATACTTTCATCAAGATTTTATTTGCTTTTGGAAACGAGGTTGTACTAGCCTTCCAGCGTACAAATAATGTAATGGCCCCATGCAAATTCGTGTGGCTGCAAAAACTTTTCTTTTTATTTAAAAACTACATTTAGATTTGTGATACGAAAATAATTTTAGTTGATGAGGGATGGAGGAGACCACCAACTATAAGGAAATGTGGATCCCATGTCCCACGATGAAGTCAAAAGCTACATGTGCTATATGGAGTTCGTTCTAATCTTTTATCATCGAACAACATAGCAAAAACAACCATGCAGAACAGATTGTTGTAAAATCCATGTGCCTTTTTTTCAACACACAAGAAATTTGTTATTTGTGAAAAAGCATGGAGATACTCTTCAAGTGCGCACACATAACATCGAGAGTCGGCCTTAATTAAAGTTTGACGTAGATGGTCAATGTCTCATACCCATCTTGACTATGACCAGTTGAATTGTTGCAAAGCATGTTGTGAGGTCGGTATTAAGCTTCTTTGTATTTACCAAATTTAAAGAATATAAACTAGAGTTGGATTTAGTATAGTTGGTGCGTTATATTTTATGGAGGTTGCAGAGGAGCTGGTGATGCTTGGTAGAATATCAGGCCAGTGGTAGTAATGGGACTTCTTTTTCTATGTGAGACGCATGATATCCTTGTAGTTCTTGGGCTGCCTTAGAGATCTGGACGTGGCAACAGGTTCTTGTTGAATTGGCCTTCAAAATGTAACAGGCTATTCAGTTATTTATGGACTGGGTACGGGAATGGAACCTCTGTGCTATCAGGGTCAGTCGGTTTGAGATCTATGTAAAGATTTCATTAGAAGTAAAACAACAGGCATGAAGGATGAAAACTGGGTTGTCTTAGATAGTTAATATAGTAATCTTATTTGGCTATGTCTGGGAAATTTATTGCTCCTCAATGTTGTACATGAATCCTCTACAACCCCTTTTTATAAAGTTAGGAAATTTGTACCACACCATATCGTTGGTGAACAAGCATCTTCTATGTAAGTAGTATTATTTGAGGGTGGTTGATATGGATTAAGTTGTTGAGCACTTTAATTCATTTAACACTATTGTAAACAAAAGATGGAGGAAGAAGTTATAGGAATGGTCTTATGACATTCTTTTCTACACATATGGAGCAATCTATTGATGAACATTTGAAGCACTACTTTAAATTTTGTGCTTGATGAGGTAATGTCTTCTCTTCTCCCAAATGGTCTTTCATAGAAAGAATAGTACAAGTGGCATAGCTTTCTTTATTGGTGATAGCCTTATATCATGGTTGAGCTAAAATAAGGATTTTGTATCTTAGTCTATGGTAGAAGCAAAATATATTGCAATAGTTTCTTGTTGCATTTAGGTTTTATAGATAAAAAAAGACATTGTAGCAGATGGAGATTGAATTTGAAGAACCCATGCCAATCCTTTGTTACAATACAAGTACTATAAACATTTCAAATGATTGGGTAACACATTCACGGAAAAACCCATATCTCAATTAAGTATCACTATCTAAGAGAGAAGGTTGCAAGGAAACAAGTGAAGATAGAATATGTTGAAACAAAGGAGAGATCATTACAAAACCTTTTCGAAAGGAGACAATTTAATATCTTGGGTAGAATTTGGTAGTGGTATCGCCCCCCTCTTAAATGAAGAGGAAGTTAGTATATGTTGAGGAGGAGTGTTGACTCCTCACTGCAAGTAGTCTTGGTGGTATTGTGAAAAAAATTACAAAAGGTATTAGTAGATTAATTTTTCCTTGAAGACCAAGAATCAAAGTGGATATTTGTCATTGATGTCAAAGTGGGAGAAAGGAAGCCAAAATTCTACACCATTTGGGGAAGAAAGGATTGAGAGAGAGAGAGAGAGAGAGAGAGAGAGAGAGAGAGAGAGAGAGAGAGAATGAAAGTCCAATTACAAGAGCACAAAGCCAAACTTGAGAAGAATGAAAGTCCAATTACAATGGAAGCAAATTTTCTACACAAGGGGAGCCCCTAATTTCCATTACAAGGAGTATTTTATTAGTAGCATTTTTCATGTTTGGAACCAATGACAAAGGAGGAGATTGTTGAAATTTATATTTTCATTAATTTCAAAGGAGGTAGTTAAGGTTTTTGTATAAATTATCATTATGTTACCCTCAATATCCAGTTTTCAAAAATTACAATAATTTTAATTAATATTATGTCATATCAAATAATTATTGATCTAGATAAATAGAGTCAAGTTATGTTAAATACATCATTCAATATAGTATGTCACTAGTATCATCTTAATCAATTTTTTATTGTTGAAGGATTTGGAAGTATTTGTGATGTGTATATGAAGTTCATTCCTCAAAAACTATATCCACTAGCACATTATTTTATACCACATTCTACCATAGTTATATTTTGAGGCTTGTATGTTGGAAGATAAATATGGCTACACACAAAGACAAGTCTATTCAAGTTGCAAAGGTGGAATTCAATAACATGAAAAGTTAGGGTCAACATTATGCTCATAGAGATCACTTCACAATATATTATGAATTTTTTTATGAATGGGTCAAATTATTGCACTATGAACCAACTATAGGAAGCATGTGAAAGTGTACTAGGACCAACTAATTATTTTTCGTAAAGAATAGCATCATCCAACTCTTGAAGTAGCATGTTGGATCTTGGTTTAAGCCTTTTATATGTTTGGTCTAAAGTATGCATGTGTCAAATGTGTGAATGTTGTAAATAAGTTATAAGATGAGTTGTGATTATATATAATGTAGGGATGTATAAGTGTAATTGGATTCATTTAAAGAGTAATTCTTGCTAGTAGAACTAATAACCATCGCAAAAGTTGTGTAAGTTGTCAACTAAATTTTAGGTTAAGTGGGCAAAATCAATTGAAGGTCTCATGCACTTTGAGAGGGTTGTCAAAAGTTGATTAGATCAAGGTGACCCTAAAGCTTCATCCTTGAAGATCTGCATATCATATCTTTGATGTACTATTATTGTATTTAAGGTTGGCGCCTCATGATTATAGTTGGTGTTCACTTCTTAGACTCAAGCATTGGTGTCTCCTATGGGTTGATGCATACAAAATATTATAAGTTTATTATTTAGTTTATGAGGCTAGATTTGCATATTAGATCCAAGAAGCTTTTCTCACCATGGTTTTCCCCTTAAGTTTCTACATAAATCTAGTATTATTTTGTGTTGATGTCCTCTTATCTTATCTTATCAGTTTCTATGATGTTTGGAGAAGTTATCAAGGGTAATTAATTTGGAATTGGTGTCTACTGATTACCATTCTCTTAGTGTCTATGTGTGATTAACGCACATAATATATGCATTCTATTAAGAACAACAACCACTATTTCTTTTATTTTCATTGAAAAGAACTATCTAGATTTCCTTGGAAATGACCTTCTATTTATGTCACTTTGTGCAATCTTCCTTTATTCATAATGTATCTTTGTTCAAGACAAAAATCAAATCCGTGTAGCAGTAACAAGTTATCCTATATTGTCTAACAATGTAAAAGTTTATTGGTTATTTTGGATAGTTTAAAAATTTGGATTTATAAGTTTTGAATTTCATAAATACTTTTCCTTTGTAATAATTCTTTGAAGTAATTTAGAATGATATTTTTGTAATAAAATTTAGCTATTAATGAATTGTAATTGAATACATTAACTCTCACTTTAATTATAATCATTAGCATATTATTACTCATGGATTTGTTTAGGTCAACCCAAGAGTATAGCCAGTAATCCTTAGCTTGACTAAATCCATCCATTGATTATTACCATTTATTTATAATTAGATTAGTAGTAGATCAATAAAATAGATATTTATTTATATATTAATAAATGCATAGAGTAGCATATATCAATATAAGAATGCAAGTAGTTATTAAGAGAATTTAAGTAAGAGGTGTAGAGATGTTATTAAAGCTTAAAATTTATTAAGTTATAGCTTTAAACGTATAGAAATAAATTCATTAGTCAACAATATTAAACTTGAATATATTCTTTCTGTATATCTTAAGATGAATAAGTTATTATTTGAATGCCTCTACAATACTTTGTTTAGATTAAAAATAGAAAGACTTTTTAAAATCACAAGACTAATATATAAAATAGGATAATAAGGATAGTAATGAAAGAAATGGACTCTTGGGTCAAGGGTAAGATGTAAGCCCTTATCCCTTACCATATAGAAATAATAAATTTTGTTTTTTATTTTGTGATTGTTGAATATTGAACTCTGACTTAGTGAAAACTCTAATGATAATATCATAGTTTGTTTTTTTAAATGTAAAGGATAAGGATGGAATTTCATATTAATCTCATGTTGACATGTTCATATAGTTTCTTGACTAGATGATAGTTCCTTATCATTAAATGGTTAACCATCTCTAAAGTTTATGACTATATATATAAATATTAAATGGATTTGATCTTATATTTTGATTGTTTGATCATGATAACACTTTTTAATCAAAGGAGTGATTAGATGAATATGATATTGAATATTATAATCAAATCTAAGGTAGAAAGTTTATTCTAAGATGGAAAATATATTCTATTGTCAAAATATTTGAACCAATTAGATTTAATGAATGAAACTAAGTTATTTATGATAATCATTTATTATCAATTTATAACATTTTAATGATATAATGTTAGTGAATTTATGCATCATATAATAACTCATGAATTAGTTTTTAAGTATATCATTTAGAAGATTTAATAATGAATTAGCATTTAATATGTCTTTCATGATATCAGGTTAATTAGATAGATTGATAGTTACCTTTTCTTTTGTACTCTTATACATGTGTCTGTATGAGTTTTATACTCTCAAGATCATGTTTAGACAAATCTTGTTATTGGTATTCTTATGTACTAATGTGTTTGAAATCAATTTTTATGCTAAATTTAATTATCAAGAAGATAATACTTGTTAGATGCTTCTATTTTCCTATGACTACTTTGTATACTTGTGCATTCAATTCTTGTTTGTGTAAATGGATGGTGGTAAACATGGAGAACCATATAAGGATTGAGTATCACCCTCTATATATCTATCAACAAATGACTTAAAAAGATGCATTGGGAAAAAGATGTTTTATCAAATTTTAATATTATACCATGCTACTACTTTTGATCATTTAAAACTCATACTCTTTGCCATATCATAATATTGTTATATTAGCATGTGTGTGCACGCGCACACACGCACACACACAAACATAGAGACAGAGAGAGAGAGAGAGAGAGAGAGAGAGAGAGAGAGAGAGAGAGAGAGAGAGAGAGTATATCATGCTACATAGATTCCATCACTCCTACTTGTTTAAGATTTCTCGACATCTTTGCGTTGGGCCAGGTATTCTTCATGCCAAGAAGAGTTTCAGGGGAGTGTAAAGATTTGTGGTTGGGTAGATATGTTCTTCGATGATGCTCTCACCCAATGTGTGCTTGTTGGAGATAGTGTCTCGTGAGTTCCTGTTAGGGTTACCTTAATTTTTGTACTCTTCATAATTGACCTTTTGAAGCTATGTAAAGGAAATTGTTTCCTTATGATAGGGCTTGTCAATGGCTTTTGTACTTAAACATCATGTTTCCATTCTAATATATTTGAACGTGTTATTTTAAATGTTTTAGAATAATGCTTATTTTATGCTATATCATTATTTTAATAATATGGAGGTCCTTATAGTTTGAAATTATTATTGTCTCAAAACATTAAAAAATATCAAAATTGACACATTACTAAATCATGTGAATGGACATTGATATATTCAAAGCAATTTCACTTGTGTTTGGGTTTGCTTCATGTAAGATAAACAAATTTACCAAATATTTAATATATTTTCCATGTCAGTACATATAAGAGGCATTTTTATAATTTATTATTTTTGTATTTATAATTTAATAACAAGTCATCTAGTGTAAAAATGTTGTAATAATAAGAGGTGGTAGAAAATTTCGATAGAATTTATGATATAAGGACTCATGTTCAACTTTAATATTATTTTATGTGGCATGGAAAGTGAGATGTCTACTTCTAAAAATGGTTTACAAATCCAATCACATAGAACTATTTGGACTTTTGTTGATGCTATTTAAATGATTTTTATTTGATAAAAAAATAAATCTCACATAATTAATTACTCCATCTAATAGTAAAAAACTATAAGTATTAAAAAGCCTTCTATTATTCACAGCTCCTTTTTATAAGTAAGATCTACACAATTAGAAGTTCTAGAAATGAATGATCTTATTAGATCAAAATAAATAACAATTAGTTCACCATTCATACTTCTTACAAAAGCCTTCTCACTATTAAGCTGTGTGTGTCATACAATTCAATAGAATTAAAAGCTGAATTAATGCACAAAAATGTTCCAATAGTATCATATGTCTTTATTATTTTTAAAAGTTGAATATTTGGTTTGATTAAATATATATTTCAGGTTGAGCTAGCCATCCAAACTAAAAACATATAATGATTCAACATATTATTTAAAAGTTCATATTATTAAATTGATATGATGTAGAATTAGAAATAATCAATCTTTATAAACTTATAACCTTAAATTAATATATAAATATGTCTATTATACCTAACTATCCTCGTGACGTCACACATAGCAAATAAAACTCCAATTATTTTCACTTCGACCTATCTTTCTCTAACGTAATCATCCATTCATTATGTTTTATTGCGTTAACATAAAGAAGTTTATCCTACAAATATACATTTACAATCTATTAAGTTTCGATATGTTAGATTCTTTGGAATTCTAATTTTTTCCACGATAAAAAAAATGAAGAGCGCGGGAACCATGTGAGCGCGGGAACAACATGCGAGAATTTTATACCAAACTTGGTCGCCCATCCCCGTGCAAATTACGGAAGAGGAAAGTCATTTATAACCAAAGACAAACATACTTGTGGGCCATATCACCTTTGCCAATGTTTCTCATGTTTTAATGTGAAACCCAAAGAAGTGTTACTACCGAATAACTCAATGGAGTCACCATGGAAAGCAGACACGGATAAAATGCGGCGTCCACCACATCCATGAAAGTTTCTATATCTATGTTTTTCAAATAGATTTGGAGAAAACTCTCAATTCAGAAAAACGTCGGAGTAAACATTCTAAGAAACGTTGGAGGAATGCTCTATCACATCATTACTCACTATTGTTTATGAGTCAAGCGCTATAGTCATGTGCATTACCACCGTAATAATCGCACTGAGATAACGTGCACACAACAATTTTTCAAACGTCGGGGTCAAGATTCCCCCTTCTCTACAGATTTTGCACATGATGATTTTGTATATAAGATAGCCCAAAGCCATAGCATGTAATACAACCATTGCAGGTTTTCTCCTATCCAAAATGGCGAGCAGACAAGCCTTACAGCCATTGTTTCTTCTTCTTGCTGTCTTTTTCATCAAGTTAGTAATGGTGGAATCAATAAGAACCCCCTTCAATATGACTAAGGCTGAGAATAGTGATAAATATCATGTTGAGAAGCCGGAGCTTGTAGTTCAAATGGTAGAAAGGTAACCATTTCGCCTTTCAGATGATTTAGAAATTTTAGAGAATTTATTTATGGTAGTATAGAAATGAAATCCAATATCTTATTGAATTTAGTACATTAGTATGAAATCTTAAATGACAAGGTTTATTATAAATGTTCTATTTATTCTTATGCTGTTCCTCGACGTTTTCTTCACTGTAATTTCTATAATACTATTCTCGTAACTGTAGTTGGTATGCAGCAGTTATAGAACAAATTTCTATCACCCATATCATCATGCCATTGGATAATTAACAATTGTCGTCGTTGAGACAGATTCAATGAAAGAAAATTCACTACAGAAAAGATATTTAAGTCAGTTCAATTAAGAGAATTTCGAAGTCCTAGCATTTTTTTATAGCTAGCATATATTACAGACAGTTGAGATTATTTACTTCAAGAACTATTGTGCAGGAGTTTAAATAATTCGAAAAGAAAGCTGAGCTCGTGCGAAACGGGGAACCCCATCGATGACTGTTGGCGTTGTGATCCTAACTGGGTTAACAACCGAAAGAGACTGGCTGATTGTGCCATCGGATTTGGCAAAAACGCCATTGGAGGTAAGAATGGCAGATTTTATATAGTTACAGATCCAAATGACGATGACCCGGTCAATCCTCGACCTGGCACTCTGCGGCACGCTGTTATTCAAACCGAACCTCTCTGGATTATTTTCCAAAAAGATATGGTTATTCAGCTCAAGGAGGAGCTTATCATGAACAGTTATAAGACTATTGATGGTAGAGGTGCCAATGTTCATATAGCAAATGGAGCTTGCATTACAATTCAGTATGTGACCAATATTATCATTCATGGAGTTCATATCCACGACTGTAAACCTGCGGGAAACACAAATGTTAGGAGCTCCCCGACACATTATGGGTTTAGAACCAAGAGTGATGGAGATGGGATTTCCATCTTTGGATCAAGCGCAATTTGGGTTGACCACTGTTCATTGTCAAGTTGCGCAGATGGATTGATCGACGCCATCATGGGTTCCACTGCTATAACCATTTCAAACAGCTTTTTCACTCACCATGACAAGGTGCTCAAAACTGCTTTTTTGGTCTTCCATAAATATACTTTTCTTTGAAATTAGGTTTCACAATTGTATTTTTTATCCGAGGATTTTAGGGTAGGGTATTAAAAGCCTATTACTTGACTTGAACGAAAAAAATGTGAGTATTTATTAAATTGTCGATAGAACGCTATTTCTCAAGTCCAATATTTATTGGCTTTTTCCAGGTGATGCTCCTAGGACACAGCGACGCCTACACCGAGGACGTCAAAATGCAAGTAACAGTTGCTTTCAACCACTTTGGAGAAGGGCTTGTTCAACGTATGCCCAGGTGTGAATAGAATTTTGTAACAAACTGTATTCCTTGCACAAAGACCACGAATATACAGCTTGCTGAAGTTTATTTGCTCAAGTCTTTAAGATATTAACGTTATGATGCAGATGTCGACATGGATACTTTCATGTGGTGAACAATGATTACACCCACTGGGAAATGTATGCAATCGGGGGAAGTGCAAACCCCACCATTAACAGCCAAGGCAACAGATTCCTTGCTCCTGATTATCGATTCCACAAGGAGGTAAAAGACCTGTACAACTCATGTCTCTTATATCTTTGGTATTCAACGGTTGTAGTATAGTTATAGTATGGGTAATGTGCAGGTTACAAAGCACCAAGATTCAACAGAAGGCAACTGGAGATCAGTGGGAGATCTTATGTTAAATGGGGCATTCTTCACAGCATCAGGGGCTAAAGAATCCTCAAGCTATGCCAAAGCTTCGAGTATGGCGGCAAGACCTTCCTCTATTGTGGGCTCTATCACTGCAAGTTCGGGTGTTCTCACCTGCAGAAAAGGTTCCAGCTGTTAGACCAAATGCGTGCATTATAGACAAATTCTTAGGAATCCCTCAATTCTGTTACTTTGCAAGCATGAGCACACGGAATGAGGCTTCTTAGTTATTTTAGTTTTGGTTGCCGAGACTCTCTTGTCATCTTTCACTAAAGACGAATATATGGAAAATATCGAATAATATTTTTCTCAAATTTGAAGTGTAGTGGTAGAACGTCAAGCCAGTGTTTGTTTATATTATCTCGATTGTCACTTAAAAACATTTCTTAGGTAAATCTCACAAGAACTGCAACATAGAGATAGGAAATAGTTGAATTTATGTTCATACCAGTAATTCAAAAAACTAATTTATGCAAATGTTTCTTGAAACTATGAACACACCCGGTGTAATTGTATACGACGCAACTAAATATATTCACTTGCATGGGAAATTATTAACCTTTTAAGTTAATTATGTGATTGTAGATTAATTTTATATTATACATGTCTAATTTGTAACTCTAGACCTTATCTATCACAATATATACTTTTTCTCTTTGATTTGCTAGATTCTATACTCCTCATTGATTATTAAGGACTTGGTATATTTATAACTACATCATAAAGATAGTGAAATAATCAATGGTCATGTTCTCCTACTCCCTTAATTAGAATAGTTTTTTGATTGTGATAAAGATACTTAGATGTTGATTTTGATACAATATTTTTATTCTATTTAAAGTTCCAAATGAAAATGTTCATAAGTTCATTCTATATACGAATAAGTCAATGATTGCTTAATGGTCAATTAATGTCTTTAAATTTGAAGCCCTGCTAGATAATTCCATGTTTTACAAACTCAACTCCCAATGACTACGAGGAAAGAGGAGAATTTTAAAATTTGAAACAAATTTATTTTTCCTTAAAATTCAAGCCAAGCAAGATCAATCCTCAATGCTACAAAAATGGTCCGTTGTAAAAAGATATATAATACAATGATCATGGGTAAATGTATGCAAATATAGGACAAAAACTAATGGGAATGCATGAATATAAATATAGGTAGGATATAGATAAGGATGGATATATATTGATGTATGGAAATAGGAGTAGGAGAACATAGATTGAAATTAGGGAAGGTGCCAAACTTATTAAAAATGGTTTTTGCATGCCAAAAATATTTTTTCTTTCTAGTGACTGAAAAATGAGTTTCTAATGCAAAATTTAAAATGGCTCCTGTAAAAGTTTTTAAATTTTAACATTTGATTTCTAATTTTGTCCTCCAAGCTTTGATGTTTTTGAAAAAAAAGTCAATTGTGACTTTATCCAACCTTTTGGATGCTTTGGAAATGTTGAAAATTCTGCCAAAATTACCTAAATGCTACAATCACGCAAACCTCCCAAGAATATAACTATGCAAAGTAGATTATAGGGATGCTTATTCTTTTGTTAAGTTGTACTTATTATTAGGGCTATGCAAGGATGTAGGAGAAGAGAATACTTGGTTTTTTAATATTATAGCTATCAGTTAGTCTCAAATCTATAAAAGCCAGATATTAAAATTAACTGTACTAGACAACAAGTTCCAGTACCATGTTAGATTCTTTGGGAAGTGACAATCGGGCTAGAATCTCGTGTCTGACCTAGATCATGTGCAACTACAGTTAATAGATAATCGAATATCAAATAGTAGAGCCAAAATCTGAAATGAAAGAACAATATAGACAATGCAAGAGAACTTGAGAATACTCTTCATACGCTCACCAAGCTACCAATAGGTGCATTAACTCCTACTACCCATAAAATATGGGAAGTTTTACCTACTTGATAAATGTCAAAATATGTAGCATAACCTCCTTAAGTGAAGATAGAAAAGAAGTTATAATTAGTGGCATAAAAGCCAAAAGAGGGTGAGAAAATTAATTACCCTATAACCTACTAAAGGTAAGAACAAACTCGTGGTTATGGAAGGAGGCACAACAAGCCAAAAGGGAGTGTGTGACTCAATTACTCATGTGTTAGAAAGTGGTACATGTAGATTATGTATTTTTCCATGTTTATTCACATTAACCACTCCTAATAAACCAAAGAAAGATTAAATAATATTTGTAGGAAAAAGAATAACGCCTAACAACTACTATGTGGTAAAAGGCAAGGTTTCATTAGCATATAAATTGAAGCAATACTTATATGGTGTCCAATGATCTCCAAAATTATGGTTTCAAAAGTTTAATTCATATGCTATGTATTATAATCTAGTGTATTTCCTAATTATGTTGGTTGCCTATATAGTTGGTCAGATATTGGACTTTGGTTTTGGTGGGGTTGGTTTTATGTACTAGATGGTAGTCATCGGGGTGCCGATAATTGTTTCTTTTTTCCCCTATTTTTTGTGTTATGTTGTTTATAGACTTTACTTTCTACTGTATTGGGCGTTGGGCCCCTTAGCAACTATTTAATTATTAAAAATTAAACTTTATGATGGTAATCAATCTCTTTTTATCAATTTATGCATAGATCATTTGTTGATATTTGGTAACAATGAATGGATGATTAGAGATATGGTATATAAAATTTCAATACATTTCAACATAAACAATTAGGGGTTCCTATATGCATCCTAGGCATTGAAAAGAGAGAGAAATAAGAAATGTTTGATTGGGATAGACTAAGTATGTTGAATTTGTGTTGTAATATTTTAGTATGCAGAATTATATGCTAGTAAATGTTTCTATTTTCTTGGGTACTAAGTTATTAGTTAAGTAATATATACGTCTTCACCGTTAAATGTAGAGTATATATTGCATGTTCCTTACACTAGTCTACTTCATATTCTAATTTATGTTATATTTTACATAAAGCTAGACATTGGTGATGTAATGGGAGCCTTGGGATTATTATATGGCTAATATTGGCATAGAGCATTGAACAACAATTAAGAGAGACTTAAGGTGAATGCAGAACACTATAAATTATTATATCTTCTACTATGGTGATTACTCACAAGGGATTGTTGACTTAGATTTGACAGGAGATGTAGATCATAAAATATCTACTAGTGGCTATTTCTTTAGCCTATTTAGTGTTTCTATTACTTGAATGAGCAAGTGATGGGTTGTAGTCATTTATCCATTGTAGAGGTATAGTACATGACAATTAGTAATGCCTGTAAGGAGGTGAGTTGGTTTTAGAGTTTTTGTTGAATTGTTGGCCTTATTCAAGCAATAGTTTAAACTCAATGTGAGAGTCAAGGTGTCATTAGCTTGGCCAAAACCCAATTTTTTGTGTATAAATGAAGCATATAGATGCACAATACCATTTTTCTCATCACATGGTGGAGGATAGTGGATGATGATTGAAAATGATGACTCTTTGGTGATTGTTTTAGATGATTTGATGAAGCATGTAAGCACAAATAACATTAGATGGTGTAATAAATATAATGGCCTCATAGTCCTTAATACTTAGATGCTAATATTCCCTTTATGCTTTTGCAAGGTATTTGAAATAAGTGGGAGAATTCTAGAAAACCATTGTCTCAACCATATTTTGTTCATATCTAATTATTTAATAGTTAAATTTTACATGTATTTTTGTTATCACTGTTAGTGTGTGGTATGTTTCTACTATCATATTCGTGTTAGACTTGTACCAGCCACTTAGAATTAGACAAGATCTAACCTTATAGTTCTATATCAAAGGTAAAATCAGCTAAATTATGCAAGTCGCTTGGAAAAGAGGGGTATATTAACTTGAATGGCCTTCCTAAAGGTCCTTAATTTTGAACTTTTACCAAATAAGTGAGTACCAGCAATCGAAATTTGACTACTTCAGCATCGTGATTATTTCATTATGCATGCTTGCCTTCCATCCCCAACTAATAAATATACGCAGATTGGAGGACGTGCATGAATTTACTCATGAGATTTCATGGTCTACATTACCGTCACGCACGGAGTGCATTGGACTATTATTTTTATTCCTTTAATTCTTCTAAGCATACTTTCATCAAGATTTTATTTGCTTTTGGAAACGAGGTTGTACTAGCCTTCCAGCGTACAAATAATGTAATGGCCCCATGCAAATTCGTGTGGCTGCAAAAACTTTTCTTTTTATTTAAAAACTACATTTAGATTTGTGATACGAAAATAATTTTAGTTGATGAGGGATGGAGGAGACCACCAACTATAAGGAAATGTGGATCCCATGTCCCACGATGAAGTCAAAAGCTACATGTGCTATATGGAGTTCGTTCTAATCTTTTATCATCGAACAACATAGCAAAAACAACCATGCAGAACAGATTGTTGTAAAATCCATGTGCCTTTTTTTCAACACACAAGAAATTTGTTATTTGTGAAAAAGCATGGAGATACTCTTCAAGTGCGCACACATAACATCGAGAGTCGGCCTTAATTAAAGTTTGACGTAGATGGTCAATGTCTCATACCCATCTTGACTATGACCAGTTGAATTGTTGCAAAGCATGTTGTGAGGTCGGTATTAAGCTTCTTTGTATTTACCAAATTTAAAGAATATAAACTAGAGTTGGATTTAGTATAGTTGGCGCGTTATATTTTATGGAGGTTGCAGAGGAGCTGGTGATGCTTGGTAGAATATCAGGCCAGTGGTAGTAATGGGACTTCTTTTTCTATGTGAGACGCATGATATCCTTGTAGTTCTTGGGCTGCCTTAGAGATCTGGACGTGGCAACAGGTTCTTGTTGAATTGGCCTTCAAAATGTAACAGGCTATTCAGTTATTTATGGACTGGGTATGGGAATGGAACCTCTGTGCTATCAGGGTCAGTCGGTTTGAGATCTATGTAAAGATTTCATTAGAAGTAAAACAACAGGCATGAAGGATGAAAACTGGGTTGTCTTAGATAGTTAATATAGTAATCTTATTTGGCTATGTCTGGGAAATTTATTGCTCCTCAATGTTGTACATGAATCCTCTACAACCCCTTTTTATAAAGTTAGGAAATTTGTACCACACCATATCGTTGGTGAACAAGCATCTTCTATGTAAGTAGTATTATTTGAGGGTGGTTGATATGGATTAAGTTGTTGAGCACTTTAATTCATTTAACACTATTGTAAACAAAAGATGGAGGAAGAAGTTATAGGAATGGTCTTATGACATTCTTTTCTACACATATGGAGCAATCTATTGATGAACATTTGAAGCACTACTTTAAATTTTGTGCTTGATGAGGTAATGTCTTCTCTTCTCCCAAATGGTCTTTCATAGAAAGAATAGTACAAGTGGCATAGCTTTCTTTATTGGTGATAGCCTTATATCATGGTTGAGCTAAAATAAGGATTTTGTATCTTAGTCTATGGTAGAAGCAAAATATATTGCAATAGTTTCTTGTTGCATTTAGGTTTTATAGATAAAAAAAGACATTGTAGCAGATGGAGATTGAATTTGAAGAACCCATGCCAATCCTTTGTTACAATACAAGTACTATAAACATTTCAAATGATTGGGTAACACATTCACGGAAAAACCCATATCTCAATTAAGTATCACTATCTAAGAGAGAAGGTTGCAAGGAAACAAGTGAAGATAGAATATGTTGAAACAAAGGAGAGATCATTACAAAACCTTTTCGAAAGGAGACAATTTAATATCTTGGGTAGAATTTGGTAGTGGTATCGCCCCCCTCTTAAATGAAGAGGAAGTTAGTATATGTTGAGGAGGAGTGTTGACTCCTCACTGCAAGTAGTCTTGGTGGTATTGTGAAAAAAATTACAAAAGGTATTAGTAGATTAATTTTTCCTTGAAGACCAAGAATCAAAGTGGATATTTGTCATTGATGTCAAAGTGGGAGAAAGGAAGCCAAAATTCTACACCATTTGGGGAAGAAAGGATTGAGAGAGAGAGAGAGAGAGAGAGAGAGAGAGAGAGAGAGAGAGAGAGAGAGAGAGAATGAAAGTCCAATTACAAGAGCACAAAGCCAAACTTGAGAAGAATGAAAGTCCAATTACAATGGAAGCAAATTTTCTACACAAGGGGAGCCCCTAATTTCCATTACAAGGAGTATTTTATTAGTAGCATTTTTCATGTTTGGAACCAATGACAAAGGAGGAGATTGTTGAAATTTATATTTTCATTAATTTCAAAGGAGGTAGTTAAGGTTTTTGTATAAATTATCATTATGTTACCCTCAATATCCAGTTTTCAAAAATTACAATAATTTTAATTAATATTATGTCATATCAAATAATTATTGATCTAGATAAATAGAGTCAAGTTATGTTAAATACATCATTCAATATAGTATGTCACTAGTATCATCTTAATCAATTTTTTATTGTTGAAGGATTTGGAAGTATTTGTGATGTGTATATGAAGTTCATTCCTCAAAAACTATATCCACTAGCACATTATTTTATACCACATTCTACCATAGTTATATTTTGAGGCTTGTATGTTGGAAGATAAATATGGCTACACACAAAGACAAGTCTATTCAAGTTGCAAAGGTGGAATTCAATAACATGAAAAGTTAGGGTCAACATTATGCTCATAGAGATCACTTCACAATATATTATGAATTTTTTTATGAATGGGTCAAATTATTGCACTATGAACCAACTATAGGAAGCATGTGAAAGTGTACTAGGACCAACTAATTATTTTTCGTAAAGAATAGCATCATCCAACTCTTGAAGTAGCATGTTGGATCTTGGTTTAAGCCTTTTATATGTTTGGTCTAAAGTATGCATGTGTCAAATGTGTGAATGTTGTAAATAAGTTATAAGATGAGTTGTGATTATATATAATGTAGGGATGTATAAGTGTAATTGGATTCATTTAAAGAGTAATTCTTGCTAGTAGAACTAATAACCATCGCAAAAGTTGTGTAAGTTGTCAACTAAATTTTAGGTTAAGTGGGCAAAATCAATTGAAGGTCTCATGCACTTTGAGAGGGTTGTCAAAAGTTGATTAGATCAAGGTGACCCTAAAGCTTCATCCTTGAAGATCTGCATATCATATCTTTGATGTACTATTATTGTATTTAAGGTTGGCGCCTCATGATTATAGTTGGTGTTCACTTCTTAGACTCAAGCATTGGTGTCTCCTATGGGTTGATGCATACAAAATATTATAAGTTTATTATTTAGTTTATGAGGCTAGATTTGCATATTAGATCCAAGAAGCTTTTCTCACCATGGTTTTCCCCTTAAGTTTCTACATAAATCTAGTATTATTTTGTGTTGATGTCCTCTTATCTTATCTTATCAGTTTCTATGATGTTTGGAGAAGTTATCAAGGGTAATTAATTTGGAATTGGTGTCTACTGATTACCATTCTCTTAGTGTCTATGTGTGATTAACGCACATAATATATGCATTCTATTAAGAACAACAACCACTATTTCTTTTATTTTCATTGAAAAGAACTATCTAGATTTCCTTGGAAATGACCTTCTATTTATGTCACTTTGTGCAATCTTCCTTTATTCATAATGTATCTTTGTTCAAGACAAAAATCAAATCCGTGTAGCAGTAACAAGTTATCCTATATTGTCTAACAATGTAAAAGTTTATTGGTTATTTTGGATAGTTTAAAAATTTGGATTTATAAGTTTTGAATTTCATAAATACTTTTCCTTTGTAATAATTCTTTGAAGTAATTTAGAATGATATTTTTGTAATAAAATTTAGCTATTAATGAATTGTAATTGAATACATTAACTCTCACTTTAATTATAATCATTAGCATATTATTACTCATGGATTTGTTTAGGTCAACCCAAGAGTATAGCCAGTAATCCTTAGCTTGACTAAATCCATCCATTGATTATTACCATTTATTTATAATTAGATTAGTAGTAGATCAATAAAATAGATATTTATTTATATATTAATAAATGCATAGAGTAGCATATATCAATATAAGAATGCAAGTAGTTATTAAGAGAATTTAAGTAAGAGGTGTAGAGATGTTATTAAAGCTTAAAATTTATTAAGTTATAGCTTTAAACGTATAGAAATAAATTCATTAGTCAACAATATTAAACTTGAATATATTCTTTCTGTATATCTTAAGATGAATAAGTTATTATTTGAATGCCTCTACAATACTTTGTTTAGATTAAAAATAGAAAGACTTTTTAAAATCACAAGACTAATATATAAAATAGGATAATAAGGATAGTAATGAAAGAAATGGACTCTTGGGTCAAGGGTAAGATGTAAGCCCTTATCCCTTACCATATAGAAATAATAAATTTTGTTTTTTATTTTGTGATTGTTGAATATTGAACTCTGACTTAGTGAAAACTCTAATGATAATATCATAGTTTGTTTTTTTAAATGTAAAGGATAAGGATGGAATTTCATATTAATCTCATGTTGACATGTTCATATAGTTTCTTGACTAGATGATAGTTCCTTATCATTAAATGGTTAACCATCTCTAAAGTTTATGACTATATATATAAATATTAAATGGATTTGATCTTATATTTTGATTGTTTGATCATGATAGCACTTTTTAATCAAAGGAGTGATTAGATGAATATGATATTGAATATTATAATCAAATCTAAGGTAGAAAGTTTATTCTAAGATGGAAAATATATTCTATTGTCAAAATATTTGAACCAATTAGATTTAATGAATGAAACTAAGTTATTTATGATAATCATTTATTATCAATTTATAACATTTTAATGATATAATGTTAGTGAATTTATGCATCATATAATAACTCATGAATTAGTTTTTAAGTATATCATTTAGAAGATTTAATAATGAATTAGCATTTAATATGTCTTTCATGATATCAGGTTAATTAGATAGATTGATAGTTACCTTTTCTTTTGTACTCTTATACATGTGTCTGTATGAGTTTTATACTCTCAAGATCATGTTTAGACAAATCTTGTTATTGGTATTCTTATGTACTAATGTGTTTGAAATCAATTTTTATGCTAAATTTAATTATCAAGAAGATAATACTTGTTAGATGCTTCTATTTTCCTATGACTACTTTGTATACTTGTGCATTCAATTCTTGTTTGTGTAAATGGATGGTGGTAAACATGGAGAACCATATAAGGATTGAGTATCACCCTCTATATATCTATCAACAAATGACTTAAAAAGATGCATTGGGAAAAAGATGTTTTATCAAATTTTAATATTATACCATGCTACTACTTTTGATCATTTAAAACTCATACTCTTTGCCATATCATAATATTGTTATATTAGCATGTGTGTGCACGCGCACACACGCACACACACAAACATAGAGAGAGAGAGAGAGAGAGAGAGAGAGAGAGAGAGAGAGAGAGAGAGAGAGAGAGAGAGAGAGAGAGAGAGAGTATATCATGCTACATAGATTCCATCACTCCTACTTGTTTAAGATTTCTCGACATCTTTGCGTTGGGCCAGGTATTCTTCATGCCAAGAAGAGTTTCAGGGGAGTGTAAAAATTTGTGGTTGGGTAGATATGTTCTTCGATGATGCTCTCACCCAATGTGTGCTTGTTGGAGATAGTGTCTCGTGAGTTCCTGTTAGGGTTACCTTAATTTTTGTACTCTTCGTAATTGACCTTTTGAAGCTATGTAAAGGAAATTGTTTCCTTATGATAGGGCTTGTCAATGGCTTTTGTACTTAAACATCATGTTTCCATTCTAATATATTTGAACGTGTTATTTTAAATGTTTTAGAATAATGCTTATTTTATGCTATATCATTATTTTAATAATATGGAGGTCCTTATAGTTTGAAATTATTATTGTCTCAAAACATTAAAAAATATCAAAATTGACACATTACTAAATCATGTGAATGGACATTGATATATTCAAAGCAATTTCACTTGTATTTGGGTTTGCTTCATGTAAGATAAACAAATTTACCAAATATTTAATATATTTTCCATGTCAGTACATATAAGAGGCATTTTTATAATTTATTATTTTTGTATTTATAATTTAATAACAAGTCATCTAGTGTAAAAATGTTGTAATAATAAGAGGTGGTAGAAAATTTCGATAGAATTTATGATATAAGGACTCATGTTCAACTTTAATATTATTTTATGTGGCATGGAAAGTGAGATGTCTACTTCTAAAAATGGTTTACAAATCCAATCACATAGAACTATTTGGACTTTTGTTGATGCTATTTAAATGATTTTTATTTGATAAAAAAATAAATCTCACATAATTAATTACTCCATCTAATAGTAAAAAACTATAAGTATTAAAAAGCCTTCTATTATTCACAGCTCCTTTTTATAAGTAAGATCTACACAATTAGAAGTTCTAGAAATGAATGATCTTATTAGATCAAAATAAATAACAATTAGTTCACCATTCATACTTCTTACAAAAGCCTTCTCACTATTAAGCTGTGTGTGTCATACAATTCAATAGAATTAAAAGCTGAATTAATGCACAAAAATGTTCCAATAGTATCATATGTCTTTATTATTTTTAAAAGTTGAATATTTGGTTTGATTAAATATATATTTCAGGTTGAGCTAGCCATCCAAACTAAAAACATATAATGATTCAACATATTATTTAAAAGTTCATATTATTAAATTGATATGATGTAGAATTAGAAATAATCAATCTTTATAAACTTATAACCTTAAATTAATATATAAATATGTCTATTATACCTAAGTATCCTCGTGACGTCACACATAGCAAATAAAACTCCAATTATTTTCACTTCGACCTATCTTTCTCTAACGTAATCATCCATTCATTATGTTTTATTGCGTTAACATAAAGAAGTTTATCCTACAAATATACATTTACAATCTATTAAGTTTCGATATGTTAGATTCTTTGGAATTCTAATTTTTTCCACGATAAAAAAAATGAAGAGCGCGGGAACCATGTGAGCGCGGGAACAACATGCGAGAATTTTATACCAAACATGGTCGCCCATCCCCGTGCAAATTACGGAAGAGGAAAGTCATTTATAACCAAAGACAAACATACTTGTGGGCCATATCACCTTTGCCAATGTTTCTCATGTTTTAATGTGAAACCCAAAGAAGTGTTACTACCGAATAACTCAATGGAGTCACCATGGAAAGCAGACACGGATAAAATGCGGCGTCCACCACATCCATGAAAGTTTCTATATCTATGTTTTTCAAATAGATTTGGAGAAAACTCTCAATTCAGAAAAACGTCGGAGTAAACATTCTAAGAAACGTTGGAGGAATGCTCTATCACATCATTACTCACTATTGTTTATGAGTCAAGCGCTATAGTCATGTGCATTACCACCGTAATAATCGCACTGAGATAACGTGCACACAACAATTTTTCAAACGTCGGGGTCAAGATTCCCCCTTCTCTACAGATTTTGCACTTGATGATTTTGTATATAAGATAGCCCAAAGCCATAGCATGTAATACAACCATTGCAGGTTTTCTCCTATCCAAAATGGCGAGCAGACAAGCCTTACAGCCATTGTTTCTTCTTCTTGCTGTCTTTTTCATCAAGTTAGTAATGGTGGAATCAATAAGAACCCCCTTCAATATGACTAAGGCTGAGAATAGTGATAAATCTCATGTTGAGAAGCCGGAGCTTGTAGTTCAAATGGTAGAAAGGTAACCATTTCGCCTTTCAGATGATTTAGAAATTTTAGAGAATTTATTTATGGTAGTATAGAAATGAAATCCAATATCTTATTGAATTTAGTACATTAGTATGAAATCTTAAATGACAAGGTTTATTATAAATGTTCTATTTATTCTTATGCTGTTCCTCGACGTTTTCTTCACTGTAATTTCTATAATACTATTCTCGTAACTGTAGTTGGTATGCAGCAGTTATAGAACAAATTTCTATCACCCATATCATCATGCCATTGGATAATTAACAATTGTCGTCGTTGAGACAGATTCAATGAAAGAAAATTCACTACAGAAAAGATATTTAAGTCAGTTCAATTAAGAGAATTTCGAAGTCCTAGCATTTTTTTATAGCTAGCATATATTACAGACAGTTGAGATTATTTACTTCAAGAACTATTGTGCAGGAGTTTAAATAATTCGAAAAGAAAGCTGAGCTCGTGCGAAACGGGGAACCCCATCGATGACTGTTGGCGTTGTGATCCTAACTGGGTTAACAACCGAAAGAGACTGGCTGATTGTGCCATCGGATTTGGCAAAAACGCCATTGGAGGTAAGAATGGCAGATTTTATATAGTTACAGATCCAAATGACGATGACCCGGTCAATCCTCGACCTGGCACTCTGCGGCACGCTGTTATTCAAACCGAACCTCTCTGGATTATTTTCCAAAAAGATATGGTTATTCAGCTCAAGGAGGAGCTTATCATGAACAGTTATAAGACTATTGATGGTAGAGGTGCCAATGTTCATATAGCAAATGGAGCTTGCATTACAATTCAGTATGTGACCAATATTATCATTCATGGAGTTCATATCCACGACTGTAAACCTGCGGGAAACACAAATGTTAGGAGCTCCCCGACACATTATGGGTTTAGAACCAAGAGTGATGGAGATGGGATTTCCATCTTTGGATCAAGCGCAATTTGGGTTGACCACTGTTCATTGTCAAGTTGCGCAGATGGATTGATCGACGCCATCATGGGTTCCACTGCTATAACCATTTCAAACAGCTTTTTCACTCACCATGACAAGGTGCTCAAAACTGCTTTTTTGGTCTTCCATAAATATACTTTTCTTTGAAATTAGGTTTCACAATTGTATTTTTTATCCGAGGATTTTAGGGTAGGGTATTAAAAGCCTATTACTTGACTTGAACGAAAAAAATGTGAGTATTTATTAAATTGTCGATAGAACGCTATTTCTCAAGTCCAATATTTATTGGCTTTTTCCAGGTGATGCTCCTAGGACACAGCGACGCCTACACCGAGGACGTCAAAATGCAAGTAACAGTTGCTTTCAACCACTTTGGAGAAGGGCTTGTTCAACGTATGCCCAGGTGTGAATAGAATTTTGTAACAAACTGTATTCCTTGCACAAAGACCACGAATATACAGCTTGCTGAAGTTTATTTGCTCAAGTCTTTAAGATATTAACGTTATGATGCAGATGTCGACATGGATACTTTCATGTGGTGAACAATGATTACACCCACTGGGAAATGTATGCAATCGGGGGAAGTGCAAACCCCACCATTAACAGCCAAGGCAACAGATTCCTTGCTCCTGATTATCGATTCCACAAGGAGGTAAAAGACCTGTACAACTCATGTCTCTTATATCTTTGGTATTCAACGGTTGTAGTATAGTTATAGTATGGGTAATGTGCAGGTTACAAAGCACCAAGATTCAACAGAAGGCAACTGGAGATCAGTGGGAGATCTTATGTTAAATGGGGCATTCTTCACAGCATCAGGGGCTAAAGAATCCTCAAGCTATGCCAAAGCTTCGAGTATGGCGGCAAGACCTTCCTCTATTGTGGGCTCTATCACTGCAAGTTCGGGTGTTCTCACCTGCAGAAAAGGTTCCAGCTGTTAGACCAAATGCGTGCATTATAGACAAATTCTTAGGAATCCCTCAATTCTGTTACTTTGCAAGCATGAGCACACGGAATGAGGCTTCTTAGTTATTTTAGTTTTGGTTGCCGAGACTCTCTTGTCATCTTTCACTAAAGACGAATATATGGAAAATATCGAATAATATTTTTCTCAAATTTGAAGTGTAGTGGTAGAACGTCAAGCCAGTGTTTGTTTATATTATCTCGATTGTCACTTAAAAACATTTCTTAGGTAAATCTCACAAGAACTGCAACATAGAGATAGGAAATAGTTGAATTTATGTTCATACCAGTAATTCAAAAAACTAATTTATGCAAATGTTTCTTGAAACTATGAACACACCCGGTGTAATTGTATACGACGCAACTAAATATATTCACTTGCATGGGGAATTATTAACCTTTTAAGTTAATTATGTGATTGTAGATTAATTTTATATTATACATGTCTAATTTGTAACTCTAGACCTTATCTATCACAATATATACTTTTTCTCTTTGATTTGCTAGATTCTATACTCCTCATTGATTATTAAGGACTTGGTATATTTATAACTACATCATAAAGATAGTGAAATAATCAATGGTCATGTTCTCCTACTCCCTTAATTAGAATAGTTTTTTGATTGTGATAAAGATACTTAGATGTTGATTTTGATACAATATTTTTATTCTATTTAAAGTTCCAAATGAAAATGTTCATAAGTTCATTCTATATACGAATAAGTCAATGATTGCTTAATGGTCAATTAATGTCTTTAAATTTGAAGCCCTGCTAGATAATTCCATGTTTTACAAACTCAACTCCCAATGACTACGAGGAAAGAGGAGAATTTTAAAATTTGAAACAAATTTATTTTTCCTTAAAATTCAAGCCAAGCAAGATCAATCCTCAATGCTACAAAAATGGTCCGTTGTAAAAAGATATATAATACAATGATCATGGGTAAATGTATGCAAATATAGGACAAAAACTAATGGGAATGCATGAATATAAATATAGGTAGGATATAGATAAGGATGGATATATATTGATGTATGGAAATAGGAGTAGGAGAACATAGATTGAAATTAGGGAAGGTGCCAAACTTATTAAAAATGGTTTTTGCATGCCAAAAATATTTTTTCTTTCTAGTGACTGAAAAATGAGTTTCTAATGCAAAATTTAAAATGGCTCCTGTAAAAGTTTTTAGATTTTAACATTTGATTTCTAATTTTGTCCTCCAAGCTTTGATGTTTTTGAAAAAAAAGTCAATTGTGACTTTATCCAACCTTTTGGATGCTTTGGAAATGTTGAAAATTCTGCCAAAATTACCTAAATGCTACAATCACGCAAACCTCCCAAGAATATAACTATGCAAAGTAGATTATAGGGATGCTTATTCTTTTGTTAAGTTGTACTTATTATTAGGGCTATGCAAGGATGTAGGAGAAGAGAATACTTGGTTTTTTAATATTATAGCTATCAGTTAGTCTCAAATCTATAAAAGCCAGATATTAAAATTAACTGTACTAGACAACAAGTTCCAGTACCATGTTAGATTCTTTGGGAAGTGACAATCGGGCTAGAATCTCGTGTCTGACCTAGATCATGTGCAACTACAGTTAATAGATAATCGAATATCAAATAGTAGAGCCAAAATCTGAAATGAAAGAACAATATAGACAATGCAAGAGAACTTGAGAATACTCTTCATACGCTCACCAAGCTACCAATAGGTGCATTAACTCCTACTACCCATAAAATATGGGAAGTTTTACCTACTTGATAAATGTCAAAATATGTAGCATAACCTCCTTAAGTGAAGATAGAAAAGAAGTTATAATTAGTGGCATAAAAGCCAAAAGAGGGTGAGAAAATTAATTACCCTATAACCTACTAAAGGTAAGAACAAACTCGTGGTTATGGAAGGAGGCACAACAAGCCAAAAGGGAGTGTGTGACTCAATTACTCATGTGTTAGAAAGTGGTACATGTAGATTATGTATTTTTCCATGTTTATTCACATTAACCACTCCTAATAAACCAAAGAAAGATTAAATAATATTTGTAGGAAAAAGAATAACGCCTAACAACTACTATGTGGTAAAAGGCAAGGTTTCATTAGCATATAAATTGAAGCAATACTTATATGGTGTCCAATGATCTCCAAAATTATGGTTTCAAAAGTTTAATTCATATGCTATGTATTATAATCTAGTGTATTTCCTAATTATGTTGGTTGCCTATATAGTTGGTCAGATATTGGACTTTGGTTTTGGTGGGGTTGGTTTTATGTACTAGATGGTAGTCATCGGGGTGCCGATAATTGTTTCTTTTTTCCCCTATTTTTTGTGTTATGTTGTTTATAGACTTTACTTTCTACTGTATTGGGCGTTGGGCCCCTTAGCAACTATTTAATTATTAAAAATTAAACTTTATGATGGTAATCAATCTCTTTTTATCAATTTATGCATAGATCATTTGTTGATATTTGGTAACAATGAATGGATGATTAGAGATATGGTATATAAAATTTCAATACATTTCAACATAAACAATTAGGGGTTCCTATATGCATCCTAGGCATTGAAAAGAGAGAGAAATAAGAAATGTTTGATTGGGATAGACTAAGTATGTTGAATTTGTGTTGTAATATTTTAGTATGCAGAATTATATGCTAGTAAATGTTTCTATTTTCTTGGGTACTAAGTTATTAGTTAAGTAATATATACGTCTTCACCGTTAAATGTAGAGTATATATTGCATGTTCCTTACACTAGTCTACTTCATATTCTAATTTATGTTATATTTTACATAAAGCTAGACATTGGTGATGTAATGGGAGCCTTGGGATTATTATATGGCTAATATTGGCATAGAGCATTGAACAACAATTAAGAGAGACTTAAGGTGAATGCAGAACACTATAAATTATTATATCTTCTACTATGGTGATTACTCACAAGGGATTGTTGACTTAGATTTGACAGGAGATGTAGATCATAAAATATCTACTAGTGGCTATTTCTTTAGCCTATTTAGTGTTTCTATTACTTGAATGAGCAAGTGATGGGTTGTAGTCATTTATCCATTGTAGAGGTATAGTACATGACAATTAGTAATGCCTGTAAGGAGGTGAGTTGGTTTTAGAGTTTTTGTTGAATTGTTGGCCTTATTCAAGCAATAGTTTAAACTCAATGTGAGAGTCAAGGTGTCATTAGCTTGGCCAAAACCCAATTTTTTGTGTATAAATGAAGCATATAGATGCACAATACCATTTTTCTCATCACATGGTGGAGGATAGTGGATGATGATTGAAAATGATGACTCTTTGGTGATTGTTTTAGATGATTTGATGAAGCATGTAAGCACAAATAACATTAGATGGTGTAATAAATATAATGGCCTCATAGTCCTTAATACTTAGATGCTAATATTCCCTTTATGCTTTTGCAAGGTATTTGAAATAAGTGGGAGAATTCTAGAAAACCATTGTCTCAACCATATTTTGTTCATATCTAATTATTTAATAGTTAAATTTTACATGTATTTTTGTTATCACTGTTAGTGTGTGGTATGTTTCTACTATCATATTCGTGTTAGACTTGTACCAGCCACTTAGAATTGGACAAGATCTAACCTTATAGTTCTATATCAAAGGTAAAATCAGCTAAATTATGCAAGTTGCTTGGAAAAGAGGGGTATATTAACTTGAATGGCCTTCCTAAAGGTCCTTAATTTTGAACTTTTACCAAATAAGTGAGTACCAGCAATCGAAATTTGACTACTTCAGCATCGTGATTATTTCATTATGCATGCTTGCCTTCCATCCCCAACTAATAAATATACGCAGATTGGAGGACGTGCATGAATTTACTCATGAGATTTCATGGTCTACATTACCGTCACGCACGGAGTGCATTGGACTATTATTTTTATTCCTTTAATTCTTCTAAGCATACTTTCATCAAGATTTTATTTGCTTTTGGAAACGAGGTTGTACTAGCCTTCCAGCGTACAAATAATGTAATGGCCCCATGCAAATTCGTGTGGCTGCAAAAACTTTTCTTTTTATTTAAAAACTACATTTAGATTTGTGATACGAAAATAATTTTAGTTGATGAGGGATGGAGGAGACCACCAACTATAAGGAAATGTGGATCCCATGTCCCACGACGAAGTCAAAAGCTACATGTGCTATATGGAGTTCGTTCTAATCTTTTATCATCGAACAACATAGCAAAAACAACCATGCAGAACAGATTGTTGTAAAATCCATGTGCCTTTTTTTCAACACACAAGAAATTTGTTATTTGTGAAAAAGCATGGAGATACTCTTCAAGTGTGCACACATAACATCGAGAGTCGGCCTTAATTAAAGTTTGACGTAGATGGTCAATGTCTCATACCCATCTTGACTATGACCAGTTGAATTGTTGCAAAGCATGTTGTGAGGTCGATATTAAGCTTCTTTGTATTTACCAAATTTAAAGAATATAAACTAGAGTTGGATTTAGTATAGTTGGCGCGTTATATTTTATGGAGGTTGCAGAGGAGCTGGTGATGCTTGGTAGAATATCAGGCCAGTGGTAGTAATGGGACTTCTTTTTCTATGTGAGACGCATGATATCCTTGTAGTTCTTGGGCTGCCTTAGAGATCTGGACGTGGCAACAGGTTCTTGTTGAATTGGCCTTCAAAATGTAACAGGCTATTCAGTTATTTATGGACTGGGTATGGGAATGGAACCTCTGTGCTATCAGGGTCAGTCGGTTTGAGATCTATGTAAAGATTTCATTAGAAGTAAAACAACAGGCATGAAGGATGAAAACTGGGTTGTCTTAGATAGTTAATATAGTAATCTTATTTGGCTATGTCTGGGAAATTTATTGCTCCTCAATGTTGTACATGAATCCTCTACAACCCCTTTTTATAAAGTTAGGAAAGTTGTACCACACCATATCGTTGGTGAACAAGCATCTTCTATGTAAGTAGTATTATTTGAGGGTGGTTGATATGGATTAAGTTGTTGAGCACTTTAATTCATTTAACACTATTGTAAACAAAAGATGGAGGAAGAAGTTATAGGAATGGTCTTATGACATTCTTTTCTACACATATGGAGCAATCTATTGATGAACATTTGAAGCACTACTTTAAATTTTGTGCTTGATGAGGTAATGTCTTCTCTTCTCCCAAATGGTCTTTCATAGAAAGAATAGTACAAGTGGCATAGCTTTCTTTATTGGTGATAGCCTTATATCATGGTTGAGCTAAAATAAGGATTTTGTATCTTAGTCTATGGTAGAAGCAAAATATATTGCAATAGTTTCTTGTTGCATTTAGGTTTTATAGATAAAAAAAGACATTGTAGCAGATGGAGATTGAATTTGAAGAACCCATGCCAATCCTTTGTTACAATACAAGTACTATAAACATTTCAAATGATTGGGTAACACATTCACGGAAAAACCCATATCTCAATTAAGTATCACTATCTAAGAGAGAAGGTTGCAAGGAAACAAGTGAAGATAGAATATGTTGAAACAAAGGAGAGATCATTACAAAACCTTTTCGAAAGGAGACAATTTAATATCTTGGGTAGAATTTGGTAGTGGTATCGCCCCCCTCTTAAATGAAGAGGAAGTTAGTATATGTTGAGGAGGAGTGTTGACTCCTCACTGCAAGTAGTCTTGGTGGTATTGTGAAAAAAATTACAAAAGGTATTAGTAGATTAATTTTTCCTTGAAGACCAAGAATCAAAGTGGATATTTGTCATTGATGTCAAAGTGGGAGAAAGGAAGCCAAAATTCTACACCATTTGGGGAAGAAAGGATTGAGAGAGAGAGAGAGAGAGAGAGAGAGAGAGAGAGAGAGAGAGAGAGAGAGAGAGAGAGAGAGAGAGAGAGAGAGAATGAAAGTCCAATTACAAGAGCACAAAGCCAAACTTGAGAAGAATGAATGTCCAATTACAATGGAAGCAAATTTTCTACACAAGGGGAGCCCCTAATTTCCATTACAAGGAGTATTTTATTAGTAGCATTTTTCATGTTTGGAACCAATGACAAAGGAGGAGATTGTTGAAATTTATATTTTCATTAATTTCAAAGGAGGTAGTTAAGGTTTTTGTATAAATTATCATTATGTTACCCTCAATATCCAGTTTTCAAAAATTACAATAATTTTAATTAATATTATGTCATATCAAATAATTATTGATCTAGATAAATAGAGTCAAGTTATGTTAAATACATCATTCAATATAGTATGTCACTAGTATCATCTTAATCAATTTTTTATTGTTGAAGGATTTGGAAGTATTTGTGATGTGTATATGAAGTTCATTCCTCAAAAACTATATCCACTAGCACATTATTTTATACCACATTCTACCATAGTTATATTTTGAGGCTTGTATGTTGGAAGATAAATATGGCTACACACAAAGACAAGTCTATTCAAGTTGCAAAGGTGGAATTCAATAACATGAAAAGTTAGGGTCAACATTATGCTCATAGAGATCACTTCACAATATATTATGAATTTTTTTATGAATGGGTCAAATTATTGCACTATGAACCAACTATAGGAAGCATGTGAAAGTGTACTAGGACCAACTAATTATTTTTCGTAAAGAATAGCATCATCCAACTCTTGAAGTAGCATGTTGGATCTTGGTTTAAGCCTTTTATATGTTTGGTCTAAAGTATGCATGTGTCAAATGTGTGAATGTTGTAAATAAGTTATAAGATGAGTTGTGATTATATATAATGTAGGGATGTATAAGTGTAATTGGATTCATTTAAAGAGTAATTCTTGCTAGTAGAACTAATAACCATCGCAAAAGTTGTGTAAGTTGTCAACTAAATTTTAGGTTAAGTGGGCAAAATCAATTGAAGGTCTCATGCACTTTGAGAGGGTTGTCAAAAGTTGATTAGATCAAGGTGACCCTAAAGCTTCATCCTTGAAGATCTGCATATCATATCTTTGATGTACTATTATTGTATTTAAGGTTGGCGCCTCATGATTATAGTTGGTGTTCACTTCTTAGACTCAAGCATTGGTGTCTCCTATGGGTTGATGCATACAAAATATTATAAGTTTATTATTTAGTTTATGAGGCTAGATTTGCATATTAGATCCAAGAAGCTTTTCTCACCATGGTTTTCCCCTTAAGTTTCTACATAAATCTAGTATTATTTTGTGTTGATGTCCTCTTATCTTATCTTATCAGTTTCTATGATGTTTGGAGAAGTTATCAAGGGTAATTAATTTGGAATTGGTGTCTACTGATTACCATTCTCTTAGTGTCTATGTGTGATTAACGCACATAATATATGCATTCTATTAAGAACAACAACCACTATTTCTTTTATTTTCATTGAAAAGAACTATCTAGATTTCCTTGGAAATGACCTTCTATTTATGTCACTTTGTGCAATCTTCCTTTATTCATAATGTATCTTTGTTCAAGACAAAAATCAAATCCGTGTAGCAGTAACAAGTTATCCTATATTGTCTAACAATGTAAAAGTTTATTGGTTATTTTGGATAGTTTAAAAATTTGGATTTATAAGTTTTGAATTTCATAAATACTTTTCCTTTGTAATAATTCTTTGAAGTAATTTAGAATGATATTTTTGTAATAAAATTTAGCTATTAATGAATTGTAATTGAATACATTAACTCTCACTTTAATTATAATCATTAGCATATTATTACTCATGGATTTGTTTAGGTCAACCCAAGAGTATAGCCAGTAATCCTTAGCTTGACTAAATCCATCCATTGATTATTACCATTTATTTATAATTAGATTAGTAGTAGATCAATAAAATAGATATTTATTTATATATTAATAAATGCATAGAGTAGCATATATCAATATAAGAATGCAAGTAGTTATTAAGAGAATTTAAGTAAGAGGTGTAGAGATGTTATTAAAGCTTAAAATTTATTAAGTTATAGCTTTAAACGTATAGAAATAAATTCATTAGTCAACAATATTAAACTTGAATATATTCTTTCTGTATATCTTAAGATGAATAAGTTATTATTTGAATGCCTCTACAATACTTTGTTTAGATTAAAAATAGAAAGACTTTTTAAAATCACAAGACTAATATATAAAATAGGATAATAAGGATAGTAATGAAAGAAATGGACTCTTGGGTCAAGGGTAAGATGTAAGCCCTTATCCCTTACCATATAGAAATAATAAATTTTGTTTTTTATTTTGTGATTGTTGAATATTGAACTCTGACTTAGTGAAAACTCTAATGATAATATCATAGTTTGTTTTTTTAAATGTAAAGGATAAGGATGGAATTTCATATTAATCTCATGTTGACATGTTCATATAGTTTCTTGACTAGATGATAGTTCCTTATCATTAAATGGTTAACCATCTCTAAAGTTTATGACTATATATATAAATATTAAATGGATTTGATCTTATATTTTGATTGTTTGATCATGATAACACTTTTTAATCAAAGGAGTGATTAGATGAATATGATATTGAATATTATAATCAAATCTAAGGTAGAAAGTTTATTCTAAGATGGAAAATATATTCTATTGTCAAAATATTTGAACCAATTAGATTTAATGAATGAAACTAAGTTATTTATGATAATCATTTATTATCAATTTATAACATTTTAATGATATAATGTTAGTGAATTTATGCATCATATAATAACTCATGAATTAGTTTTTAAGTATATCATTTAGAAGATTTAATAATGAATTAGCATTTAATATGTCTTTCATGATATCAGGTTAATTAGATAGATTGATAGTTACCTTTTCTTTTGTACTCTTATACATGTGTCTGTATGAGTTTTATACTCTCAAGATCATGTTTAGACAAATCTTGTTATTGGTATTCTTATGTACTAATGTGTTTGAAATCAATTTTTATGCTAAATTTAATTATCAAGAAGATAATACTTGTTAGATGCTTCTATTTTCCTATGACTACTTTGTATACTTGTGCATTCAATTCTTGTTTGTGTAAATGGATGGTGGTAAACATGGAGAACCATATAAGGATTGAGTATCACCCTCTATATATCTATCAACAAATGACTTAAAAAGATGCATTGGGAAAAAGATGTTTTATCAAATTTTAATATTATACCATGCTACTACTTTTGATCATTTAAAACTCATACTCTTTGCCATATCATAATATTGTTATATTAGCATGTGTGTGCACGCGCACACACGCACACACACAAACATAGAGAGAGAGAGAGAGAGAGAGAGAGAGAGAGAGAGAGAGAGAGTATATCATGCTACATAGATTCCATCACTCCTACTTGTTTAAGATTTCTCGACATCTTTGCGTTGGGCCAGGTATTCTTCATGCCAAGAAGAGTTTCAGGGGAGTGTAAAGATTTGTGGTTGGGTAGATATGTTCTTCGATGATGCTCTCACCCAATGTGTGCTTGTTGGAGATAGTGTCTCGTGAGTTCCTGTTAGGGTTACCTTAATTTTTGTACTCTTCGTAATTGACCTTTTGAAGCTATGTAAAGGAAATTGTTTCCTTATGATAGGGCTTGTCAATGGCTTTTGTACTTAAACATCATGTTTCCATTCTAATATATTTGAACGTGTTATTTTAAATGTTTTAGAATAATGCTTATTTTATGCTATATCATTATTTTAATAATATGGAGGTCCTTATAGTTTGAAATTATTATTGTCTCAAAACATTAAAAAATATCAAAATTGACACATTACTAAATCATGTGAATGGACATTGATATATTCAAAGCAATTTCACTTGTATTTGGGTTTGCTTCATGTAAGATAAACAAATTTACCAAATATTTAATATATTTTCCATGTCAGTACATATAAGAGGCATTTTTATAATTTATTATTTTTGTATTTATAATTTAATAACAAGTCATCTAGTGTAAAAATGTTGTAATAATAAGAGGTGGTAGAAAATTTCGATAGAATTTATGATATAAGGACTCATGTTCAACTTTAATATTATTTTATGTGGCATGGAAAGTGAGATGTCTACTTCTAAAAATGGTTTACAAATCCAATCACATAGAACTATTTGGACTTTTGTTGATGCTATTTAAATGATTTTTATTTGATAAAAAAATAAATCTCACATAATTAATTACTCCATCTAATAGTAAAAAACTATAAGTATTAAAAAGCCTTCTATTATTCACAGCTCCTTTTTATAAGTAAGATCTACACAATTAGAAGTTCTAGAAATGAATGATCTTATTAGATCAAAATAAATAACAATTAGTTCACCATTCATACTTCTTACAAAAGCCTTCTCACTATTAAGCTGTGTGTGTCATACAATTCAATAGAATTAAAAGCTGAATTAATGCACAAAAATGTTCCAATAGTATCATATGTCTTTATTATTTTTAAAAGTTGAATATTTGGTTTGATTAAATATATATTTCAGGTTGAGCTAGCCATCCAAACTAAAAACATATAATGATTCAACATATTATTTAAAAGTTCATATTATTAAATTGATATGATGTAGAATTAGAAATAATCAATCTTTATAAACTTATAACCTTAAATTAATATATAAATATGTCTATTATACCTAAGTATCCTCGTGACGTCACACATAGCAAATAAAACTCCAATTATTTTCACTTCGACCTATCTTTCTCTAACGTAATCATCCATTCATTATGTTTTATTGCGTTAACATAAAGAAGTTTATCCTACAAATATACATTTACAATCTATTAAGTTTCGATATGTTAGATTCTTTGGAATTCTAATTTTTTCCACGATAAAAAAAATGAAGAGCGCGGGAACCATGTGAGCGCGGGAACAACATGCGAGAATTTTATACCAAACTTGGTCGCCCATCCCCGTGCAAATTACGGAAGAGGAAAGTCATTTATAACCAAAGACAAACATACTTGTGGGCCATATCACCTTTGCCAATGTTTCTCATGTTTTAATGTGAAACCCAAAGAAGTGTTACTACCGAATAACTCAATGGAGTCACCATGGAAAGCAGACACGGATAAAATGCGGCGTCCACCACATCCATGAAAGTTTCTATATCTATGTTTTTCAAATAGATTTGGAGAAAACTCTCAATTCAGAAAAACGTCGGAGTAAACATTCTAAGAAACGTTGGAGGAATGCTCTATCACATCATTACTCACTATTGTTTATGAGTCAAGCGCTATAGTCATGTGCATTACCACCGTAATAATCGCACTGAGATAACGTGCACACAACAATTTTTCAAACGTCGGGGTCAAGATTCCCCCTTCTCTACAGATTTTGCACTTGATGATTTTGTATATAAGATAGCCCAAAGCCATAGCATGTAATACAACCATTGCAGGTTTTCTCCTATCCAAAATGGCGAGCAGACAAGCCTTACAGCCATTGTTTCTTCTTCTTGCTGTCTTTTTCATCAAGTTAGTAATGGCGGAATCAATAAGAACCCCCTTCAATATGACTAAGGCTGAGAATAGTGATAAATCTCATGTTGAGAAGCCGGAGCTTGTAGTTCAAATGGTAGAAAGGTAACCATTTCGCCTTTCAGATGATTTAGAAATTTTAGAGAATTTATTTATGGTAGTATAGAAATGAAATCCAATATCTTATTGAATTTAGTACATTAGTATGAAATCTTAAATGACAAGGTTTATTATAAATGTTCTATTTATTCTTATGCTGTTCCTCGACGTTTTCTTCACTGTAATTTCTATAATACTATTCTCGTAACTGTAGTTGGTATGCAGCAGTTATAGAACAAATTTCTATCACCCATATCATCATGCCATTGGATAATTAACAATTGTCGTCGTTGAGACAGATTCAATGAAAGAAAATTCACTACAGAAAAGATATTTAAGTCAGTTCAATTAAGAGAATTTCGAAGTCCTAGCATTTTTTTATAGCTAGCATATATTACAGACAGTTGAGATTATTTACTTCAAGAACTATTGTGCAGGAGTTTAAATAATTCGAAAAGAAAGCTGAGCTCGTGCGAAACGGGGAACCCCATCGATGACTGTTGGCGTTGTGATCCTAACTGGGTTAACAACCGAAAGAGACTGGCTGATTGTGCCATCGGATTTGGCAAAAACGCCATTGGAGGTAAGAATGGCAGATTTTATATAGTTACAGATCCAAATGACGATGACCCGGTCAATCCTCGACCTGGCACTCTGCGGCACGCTGTTATTCAAACCGAACCTCTCTGGATTATTTTCCAAAAAGATATGGTTATTCAGCTCAAGGAGGAGCTTATCATGAACAGTTATAAGACTATTGATGGTAGAGGTGCCAATGTTCATATAGCAAATGGAGCTTGCATTACAATTCAGTATGTGACCAATATTATCATTCATGGAGTTCATATCCACGACTGTAAACCTGCGGGAAACACAAATGTTAGGAGCTCCCCGACACATTATGGGTTTAGAACCAAGAGTGATGGAGATGGGATTTCCATCTTTGGATCAAGCGCAATTTGGGTTGACCACTGTTCATTGTCAAGTTGCGCAGATGGATTGATCGACGCCATCATGGGTTCCACTGCTATAACCATTTCAAACAGCTTTTTCACTCACCATGACAAGGTGCTCAAAACTGCTTTTTTGGTCTTCCATAAATATACTTTTCTTTGAAATTAGGTTTCACAATTGTATTTTTTATCCGAGGATTTTAGGGTAGGGTATTAAAAGCCTATTACTTGACTTGAACGAAAAAAATGTGAGTATTTATTAAATTGTCGATAGAACGCTATTTCTCAAGTCCAATATTTATTGGCTTTTTCCAGGTGATGCTCCTAGGACACAGCGACGCCTACACCGAGGACGTCAAAATGCAAGTAACAGTTGCTTTCAACCACTTTGGAGAAGGGCTTGTTCAACGTATGCCCAGGTGTGAATAGAATTTTGTAACAAACTGTATTCCTTGCACAAAGACCACGAATATACAGCTTGCTGAAGTTTATTTGCTCAAGTCTTTAAGATATTAACGTTATGATGCAGATGTCGACATGGATACTTTCATGTGGTGAACAATGATTACACCCACTGGGAAATGTATGCAATCGGGGGAAGTGCAAACCCCACCATTAACAGCCAAGGCAACAGATTCCTTGCTCCTGATTATCGATTCCACAAGGAGGTAAAAGACCTGTACAACTCATGTCTCTTATATCTTTGGTATTCAACGGTTGTAGTATAGTTATAGTATGGGTAATGTGCAGGTTACAAAGCACCAAGATTCAACAGAAGGCAACTGGAGATCAGTGGGAGATCTTATGTTAAATGGGGCATTCTTCACAGCATCAGGGGCTAAAGAATCCTCAAGCTATGCCAAAGCTTCGAGTATGGCGGCAAGACCTTCCTCTATTGTGGGCTCTATCACTGCAAGTTCGGGTGTTCTCACCTGCAGAAAAGGTTCCAGCTGTTAGACCAAATGCGTGCATTATAGACAAATTCTTAGGAATCCCTCAATTCTGTTACTTTGCAAGCATGAGCACACGGAATGAGGCTTCTTAGTTATTTTAGTTTTGGTTGCCGAGACTCTCTTGTCATCTTTCACTAAAGACGAATATATGGAAAATATCGAATAATATTTTTCTCAAATTTGAAGTGTAGTGGTAGAACGTCAAGCCAGTGTTTGTTTATATTATCTCGATTGTCACTTAAAAACATTTCTTAGGTAAATCTCACAAGAACTGCAACATAGAGATAGGAAATAGTTGAATTTATGTTCATACCAGTAATTCAAAAAACTAATTTATGCAAATGTTTCTTGAAACTATGAACACACCCGGTGTAATTGTATACGACGCAACTAAATATATTCACTTGCATGGGGAATTATTAACCTTTTAAGTTAATTATGTGATTGTAGATTAATTTTATATTATACATGTCTAATTTGTAACTCTAGACCTTATCTATCACAATATATACTTTTTCTCTTTGATTTGCTAGATTCTATACTCCTCATTGATTATTAAGGACTTGGTATATTTATAACTACATCATAAAGATAGTGAAATAATCAATGGTCATGTTCTCCTACTCCCTTAATTAGAATAGTTTTTTGATTGTGATAAAGATACTTAGATGTTGATTTTGATACAATATTTTTATTCTATTTAAAGTTCCAAATGAAAATGTTCATAAGTTCATTCTATATACGAATAAGTCAATGATTGCTTAATGGTCAATTAATGTCTTTAAATTTGAAGCCCTGCTAGATAATTCCATGTTTTACAAACTCAACTCCCAATGACTACGAGGAAAGAGGAGAATTTTAAAATTTGAAACAAATTTATTTTTCCTTAAAATTCAAGCCAAGCAAGATCAATCCTCAATGCTACAAAAATGGTCCGTTGTAAAAAGATATATAATACAATGATCATGGGTAAATGTATGCAAATATAGGACAAAAACTAATGGGAATGCATGAATATAAATATAGGTAGGATATAGATAAGGATGGATATATATTGATGTATGGAAATAGGAGTAGGAGAACATAGATTGAAATTAGGGAAGGTGCCAAACTTATTAAAAATGGTTTTTGCATGCCAAAAATATTTTTTCTTTCTAGTGACTGAAAAATGAGTTTCTAATGCAAAATTTAAAATGGCTCCTGTAAAAGTTTTTAGATTTTAACATTTGATTTCTAATTTTGTCCTCCAAGCTTTGATGTTTTTGAAAAAAAAGTCAATTGTGACTTTATCCAACCTTTTGGATGCTTTGGAAATGTTGAAAATTCTGCCAAAATTACCTAAATGCTACAATCACGCAAACCTCCCAAGAATATAACTATGCAAAGTAGATTATAGGGATGCTTATTCTTTTGTTAAGTTGTACTTATTATTAGGGCTATGCAAGGATGTAGGAGAAGAGAATACTTGGTTTTTTAATATTATAGCTATCAGTTAGTCTCAAATCTATAAAAGCCAGATATTAAAATTAACTGTACTAGACAACAAGTTCCAGTACCATGTTAGATTCTTTGGGAAGTGACAATCGGGCTAGAATCTCGTGTCTGACCTAGATCATGTGCAACTACAGTTAATAGATAATCGAATATCAAATAGTAGAGCCAAAATCTGAAATGAAAGAACAATATAGACAATGCAAGAGAACTTGAGAATACTCTTCATACGCTCACCAAGCTACCAATAGGTGCATTAACTCCTACTACCCATAAAATATGGGAAGTTTTACCTACTTGATAAATGTCAAAATATGTAGCATAACCTCCTTAAGTGAAGATAGAAAAGAAGTTATAATTAGTGGCATAAAAGCCAAAAGAGGGTGAGAAAATTAATTACCCTATAACCTACTAAAGGTAAGAACAAACTCGTGGTTATGGAAGGAGGCACAACAAGCCAAAAGGGAGTGTGTGACTCAATTACTCATGTGTTAGAAAGTGGTACATGTAGATTATGTATTTTTCCATGTTTATTCACATTAACCACTCCTAATAAACCAAAGAAAGATTAAATAATATTTGTAGGAAAAAGAATAACGCCTAACAACTACTATGTGGTAAAAGGCAAGGTTTCATTAGCATATAAATTGAAGCAATACTTATATGGTGTCCAATGATCTCCAAAATTATGGTTTCAAAAGTTTAATTCATATGCTATGTATTATAATCTAGTGTATTTCCTAATTATGTTGGTTGCCTATATAGTTGGTCAGATATTGGACTTTGGTTTTGGTGGGGTTGGTTTTATGTACTAGATGGTAGTCATCGGGGTGCCGATAATTGTTTCTTTTTTCCCCTATTTTTTGTGTTATGTTGTTTATAGACTTTACTTTCTACTGTATTGGGCGTTGGGCCCCTTAGCAACTATTTAATTATTAAAAATTAAACTTTATGATGGTAATCAATCTCTTTTTATCAATTTATGCATAGATCATTTGTTGATATTTGGTAACAATGAATGGATGATTAGAGATATGGTATATAAAATTTCAATACATTTCAACATAAACAATTAGGGGTTCCTATATGCATCCTAGGCCTTGAAAAGAGAGAGAAATAAGAAATGTTTGATTGGGATAGACTAAGTATGTTGAATTTGTGTTGTAATATTTTAGTATGCAGAATTATATGCTAGTAAATGTTTCTATTTTCTTGGGTACTAAGTTATTAGTTAAGTAATATATACGTCTTCACCGTTAAATGTAGAGTATATATTGCATGTTCCTTACACTAGTCTACTTCATATTCTAATTTATGTTATATTTTACATAAAGCTAGACATTGGTGATGTAATGGGAGCCTTGGGATTATTATATGGCTAATATTGGCATAGAGCATTGAACAACAATTAAGAGAGACTTAAGGTGAATGCAGAACACTATAAATTATTATATCTTCTACTATGGTGATTACTCACAAGGGATTGTTGACTTAGATTTGACAGGAGATGTAGATCATAAAATATCTACTAGTGGCTATTTCTTTAGCCTATTTAGTGTTTCTATTACTTGAATGAGCAAGTGATGGGTTGTAGTCATTTATCCATTGTAGAGCTATAGTACATGACAATTAGTAATGCCTGTAAGGAGGTGAGTTGGTTTTAGAGTTTTTGTTGAATTGTTGGCCTTATTCAAGCAATAGTTTAAACTCAATGTGAGAGTCAAGGTGTCATTAGCTTGGCCAAAACCCAATTTTTTGTGTATAAATGAAGCATATAGATGCACAATACCATTTTTCTCATCACATGGTGGAGGATAGTGGATGATGATTGAAAATGATGACTCTTTGGTGATTGTTTTAGATGATTTGATGAAGCATGTAAGCACAAATAACATTAGATGGTGTAATAAATATAATGGCCTCATAGTCCTTAATACTTAGATGCTAATATTCCCTTTATGCTTTTGCAAGGTATTTGAAATAAGTGGGAGAATTCTAGAAACCCATTGTCTCAACCATATTTTGTTCATATCTAATTATTTAATAGTTAAATTTTACATGTATTTTTGTTATCACTGTTAGTGTGTGGTATGTTTCTACTATCATATTCGTGTTAGACTTGTACCAGCCACTTAGAATTGGACAAGATCTAACCTTATAGTTCTATATCAAAGGTAAAATCAGCTAAATTATGCAAGTCGCTTGGAAAAGAGGGGTATATTAACTTGAATGGCCTTCCTAAAGGTCCTTAATTTTGAACTTTTACCAAATAAGTGAGTACCAGCAATCGAAATTTGACTACTTCAGCATCGTGATTATTTCATTATGCATGCTTGCCTTCCATCCCCAACTAATAAATATACGCAGATTGGAGGACGTGCATGAATTTACTCATGAGATTTCATGGTCTACATTACCGTCACGCATGGAGTGCATTGGACTATTATTTTTATTCCTTTAATTCTTCTAAGCATACTTTCATCAAGATTTTATTTGCTTTTGGAAACGAGGTTGTACTAGCCTTCCAGCGTACAAATAATGTAATGGCCCCATGTAAATTCGTGTGGCTGCAAAAACTTTTCTTTTTATTTAAAAACTACATTTAGATTTGTGATACGAAAATAATTTTAGTTGATGAGGGATGGAGGAGACCACCAACTATAAGGAAATGTGCATCCCATGTCCCACGACGAAGTCAAAAGCTACATGTGCTATATGGAGTTCGTTCTAATCTTTTATCATCGAACAACATAGCAAAAACAACCATGCGGAACAGATTGTTGTAAAATCCATGTGCCTTTTTTTCAACACACAAGAAATTTGTTATTTGTGAAAAAGCATGGAGATACTCTTCAAGTGTGCACACATAACATCGAGAGTCGACCTTAATTAAAGTTTGACGTAGATGGTCAATGTCTCATACCCATCTTGACTATGACCAGTTGAATTGTTGCAAAGCATGTTGTGAGGTCGGTATTAACCTTCTTTGTATTTACCAAATTTAAAGAATATAAACTAGAGTTGGATTTAGTATAGTTGGCGCGTTATATTTTATGGAGGTTGCAGAGGAGCTGGTGATGCTTGGTAGGATATCAGGCCAGTGGTAGTAATGGGACTTCTTTTTCTATGTGAGACGCATGATATCCTTGTAGTTCTTGGGCTGCCTTAGAGATCTGGACGTGGCAACAGGTTCTTGTTGAATTGGCCTTCAAAATGTAACAGGCTATTCAGTTATTTATGGACTGGGTACGGGAATGGAACCTCTGTGCTATCAGGGTCAGTCGGTTTGAGATCTATGGAAAGATTTCATTAGAAGTAAAACAACAGACATGAAGGATGAAAACTGGGTTGTCTTAGATAGTTAATATAGTAATCTTATTTGGCTATGTCTGGGAAATTTATTGCTCCTCAATGTTGTACATGAATCCTCTACAACCCCTTTTTATAAAGTTAGGAAAGTTGTACCACACCATATCGTTGGTGAACAAGCATCTTCTATGTAAGTAGTATTATTTGAGGGTGGTTGATATGGATTAAGTTGTTGAGCACTTTAATTCATTTAACACTATTGTAAACAAAAGATGGAGGAAGAAGTTATAGGAATGGTCTTATGACATTCTTTTCTACACATATGGAGCAATCTATTGATGAACATTTGAAGCACTACTTTAAATTTTGTGCTTGATGAGGTAATGTCTTCTCTTCTCCCAAATGGTCTTTCATAGAAAGAATAGTACAAGTGGCATAGCTTTCTTTATTGGTGATAGCCTTATATCATGGTTGAGCTAAAATAAGGATTTTGTATCTTAGTCTATGGTAGAAGCAAAATATATTGCAATAGTTTCTTGTTGCATTTAGGTTTTATAGATAAAAAAAGACATTGTAGCAGATGGAGATTGAATTTGAAGAACCCATGCCAATCCTTTGTTACAATACAAGTACTATAAACATTTCAAATGATTGGGTAACACATTCACGGAAAAACCCATATCTCAATTAAGTATCACTATCTAAGAGAGAAGGTTGCAAGGAAACAAGTGAAGATAGAATATGTTGAAACAAAGGAGAGATCATTACAAAACCTTTTCGAAAGGAGACAATTTAATATCTTGGGTAGAATTTGGTAGTGGTATCGCCCCCCTCTTAAATGAAGAGGAAGTTAGTATATGTTGAGGAGGAGTGTTGACTCCTCACTGCAAGTAGTCTTGGTGGTATTGTGAAAAAAATTACAAAAGGTATTAGTAGATTAATTTTTCCTTGAAGACCAAGAATCAAAGTGGATATTTGTCATTGATGTCAAAGTGGGAGAAAGGAAGCCAAAATTCTACACCATTTGGGGAAGAAAGGATTGAGAGAGAGAGAGAGAGAGAGAGAGAGAGAGAGAGAGAGAGAGAGAGAGAGAGAGAGAGAGAGAGAGAGAGAGAGAGAGAGAGAGAGAGAGAGAGAGAGAGAGAGAGAGAGAGAGAGAGAGAATGAAAGTCCAATTACAAGAGCACAAAGCCAAACTTGAGAAGAATGAATGTCCAATTACAATGGAAGCAAATTTTCTACACAAGGGGAGCCCCTAATTTCCATTACAAGGAGTATTTTATTAGTAGCATTTTTCATGTTTGGAACCAATGACAAAGGAGGAGATTGTTGAAATTTATATTTTCATTAATTTCAAAGGAGGTAGTTAAGGTTTTTGTATAAATTATCATTATGTTACCCTCAATATCCAGTTTTCAAAAATTACAATAATTTTAATTAATATTATGTCATATCAAATAATTATTGATCTAGATAAATAGAGTCAAGTTATGTTAAATACATCATTCAATATAGTATGTCACTAGTATCATCTTAATCAATTTTTTATTGTTGAAGGATTTGGAAGTATTTGTGATGTGTATATGAAGTTCATTCCTCAAAAACTATATCCACTAGCACATTATTTTATACCACATTCTACCATAGTTATATTTTGAGGCTTGTATGTTGGAAGATAAATATGGCTACACACAAAGACAAGTCTATTCAAGTTGCAAAGGTGGAATTCAATAACATGAAAAGTTAGGGTCAACATTATGCTCATAGAGATCACTTCACAATATATTATGAATTTTTTTATGAATGGGTCAAATTATTGCACTATGAACCAACTATAGGAAGCATGTGAAAGTGTACTAGGACCAACTAATTATTTTTCGTAAAGAATAGCATCATCCAACTCTTGAAGTAGCATGTTGGATCTTGGTTTAAGCCTTTTATATGTTTGGTCTAAAGTATGCATGTGTCAAATGTGTGAATGTTGTAAATAAGTTATAAGATGAGTTGTGATTATATATAATGTAGGGATGTATAAGTGTAATTGGATTCATTTAAAGAGTAATTCTTGCTAGTAGAACTAATAACCATCGCAAAAGTTGTGTAAGTTGTCAACTAAATTTTAGGTTAAGTGGGCAAAATCAATTGAAGGTCTCATGCACTTTGAGAGGGTTGTCAAAAGTTGATTAGATCAAGGTGACCCTAAAGCTTCATCCTTGAAGATCTGCATATCATATCTTTCATGTACTATTATTGTATTTAAGGTTGGCGCCTCATGATTATAGTTGGTGTTCACTTCTTAGACTCGAGCATTGGTGTCTCCTATGGGTTGATGCATACAAAATATTATAAGTTTATTATTTAGTTTATGAGGTTAGATTTGCATATTAGATCCAAGAAGCTTTTCTCACCATGGTTTTCCCCTTAAGTTTCTACATAAATCTAGTATTATTTTGTGTTGATGTCCTCTTATCTTATCTTATCAGTTTCTATGATGTTTGGAGAAGTTATCAAGGGTAATTAATTTGGAATTGGTGTCTACTGATTACCATTCTCTTAGTGTCTATGTGTGATTAACGCACATAATATATGCATTCTATTAAGAACAACAACCACTATTTCTTTTATTTTCATTGAAAAGAACTATCTAGATTTCCTTGGAAATGACCTTCTATTTATGTCACTTTGTGCAATCTTCCTTTATTCATAATGTATCTTTGTTCAAGACAAAAATCAAATCCGTGTAGCAGTAACAAGTTATCCTATATTGTCTAACAATGTAAAAGTTTATTGGTTATTTTGGATAGTTTAAAAATTTGGATTTATAAGTTTTGAATTTCATAAATACTTTTCCTTTGTAATAATTCTTTGAAGTAATTTAGAATGATATTTTTGTAATAAAATTTAGCTATTAATGAATTGTAATTGAATACATTAACTCTCACTTTAATTATAATCATTAGCATATTATTACTCATGGATTTGTTTAGGTCAACCCAAGAGTATAGCCAGTAATCCTTAGCTTGACTAAATCCATCCATTGATTATTACCATTTATTTATAATTAGATTAGTAGTAGATCAATAAAATAGATATTTATTTATATATTAATAAATGCATAGAGTAGCATATATCAATATAAGAATGCAAGTAGTTATTAAGAGAATTTAAGTAAGAGGTGTAGAGATGTTATTAAAGCTTAAAATTTATTAAGTTATAGCTTTAAACGTATAGAAATAAATTCATTAGTCAACAATATTAAACTTGAATATATTCTTTCTGTATATCTTAAGATGAATAAGTTATTATTTGAATGCCTCTACAATACTTTGTTTAGATTAAAAATAGAAAGACTTTTTAAAATCACAAGACTAATATATAAAATAGGATAATAAGGATAGTAATGAAAGAAATGGACTCTTGGGTCAAGGGTAAGATGTAAGCCCTTATCCCTTACCATATAGAAATAATAAATTTTGTTTTTTATTTTGTGATTGTTGAATATTGAACTCTGACTTAGTGAAAACTCTAATGATAATATCATAGTTTGTTTTTTTAAATGTAAAGGATAAGGATGGAATTTCATATTAATCTCATGTTGACATGTTCATATAGTTTCTTGACTAGATGATAGTTCCTTATCATTAAATGGTTAACCATCTCTAAAGTTTATGACTATATATATAAATATTAAATGGATTTGATCTTATATTTTGATTGTTTGATCATGATAGCACTTTTTAATCAAAGGAGTGATTAGATGAATATGATATTGAATATTATAATCAAATCTAAGGTAGAAAGTTTATTCTAAGATGGAAAATATATTCTATTGTCAAAATATTTGAACCAATTAGATTTAATGAATGAAACTAAGTTATTTATGATAATCATTTATTATCAATTTATAACATTTTAATGATATAATGTTAGTGAATTTATGCATCATATAATAACTCATGAATTAGTTTTTAAGTATATCATTTAGAAGATTTAATAATGAATTAGCATTTAATATGTCTTTCATGATATCAGGTTAATTAGATAGATTGATAGTTACCTTTTCTTTTGTACTCTTATACATGTGTCTATATGAGTTTTATACTCTCAAGATCATGTTTAGACAAATCTTGTTATTGGTATTCTTATGTACTAATGTGTTTGAAATCAATTTTTATGCTAAATTTAATTATCAAGAAGATAATACTTGTTAGATGCTTCTATTTTCCTATGACTACTTTGTATACTTGTGCATTCAATTCTTGTTTGTGTAAATGGATGGTGGTAAACATGGAGAACCATATAAGGATTGAGTATCACCCTCTATATATCTATCAACAAATGACTTAAAAAGATGCATTGGGAAAAAGATGTTTTATCAAATTTTAATATTATACCATGCTACTACTTTTGATCATTTAAAACTCATACTCTTTGCCATATCATAATATTGTTATATTAGCATGTGTGTGCACGCGCACACACGCACACACACAAACATAGAGAGAGAGAGAGAGAGAGAGAGAGAGAGAGAGAGAGAGAGAGAGAGAGAGAGAGAGAGAGAGAGAGAGAGTATATCATGCTACATAGATTCCATCACTCCTACTTGTTTAAGATTTCTCGACATCTTTGCGTTGGGCCAGGTATTCTTCATGCCAAGAAGAGTTTCAGGGGAGTGTAAAAATTTGTGGTTGGGTAGATATGTTCTTCGATGATGCTCTCACCCAATGTGTGCTTGTTGGAGATAGTGTCTCGTGAGTTCCTGTTAGGGTTACCTTAATTTTTGTACTCTTCGTAATTGACCTTTTGAAGCTATGTAAAGGAAATTGTTTCCTTATGATAGGGCTTGTCAATGGCTTTTGTACTTAAACATCATGTTTCCATTCTAATATATTTGAACGTGTTATTTTAAATGTTTTAGAATAATGCTTATTTTATGCTATATCATTATTTTAATAATATGGAGGTCCTTATAGTTTGAAATTATTATTGTCTCAAAACATTAAAAAATATCAAAATTGACACATTACTAAATCATGTGAATGGACATTGATATATTCAAAGCAATTTCACTTGTATTTGGGTTTGCTTCATGTAAGATAAACAAATTTACCAAAAATATTTAATATATTTTCCATGTCAGTACATATAAGAGGCATTTTTATAATTTATTATTTTTGTATTTATAATTTAATAACAAGTCATCTAGTGTAAAAATGTTGTAATAATAAGAGGTGGTAGAAAATTTCGATAGAATTTATGATATAAGGACTCATGTTCAACTTTAATATTATTTTATGTGGCATGGAAAGTGAGATGTCTACTTCTAAAAATGGTTTACAAATCCAATCACATAGAACTATTTGGACTTTTGTTGATGCTATTTAAATGATTTTTATTTGATAAAAAAATAAATCTCACATAATTAATTACTCCATCTAATAGTAAAAAACTATAAGTATTAAAAAGCCTTCTATTATTCACAGCTCCTTTTTATAAGTAAGATCTACACAATTAGAAGTTCTAGAAATGAATGATCTTATTAGATCAAAATAAATAACAATTAGTTCACCATTCATACTTCTTACAAAAGCCTTCTCACTATTAAGCTGTGTGTGTCATACAATTCAATAGAATTAAAAGCTGAATTAATGCACAAAAATGTTCCAATAGTATCATATGTCTTTATTATTTTTAAAAGTTGAATATTTGGTTTGATTAAATATATATTTCAGGTTGAGCTAGCCATCCAAACTAAAAACATATAATGATTCAACATATTATTTAAAAGTTCATATTATTAAATTGATATGATGTAGAATTAGAAATAATCAATCTTTATAAACTTATAACCTTAAATTAATATATAAATATGTCTATTATACCTAAGTATCCTCGTGACGTCACACATAGCAAATAAAACTCCAATTATTTTCACTTCGACCTATCTTTCTCTAACGTAATCATCCATTCATTATGTTTTATTGCGTTAACATAAAGAAGTTTATCCTACAAATATACATTTACAATCTATTAAGTTTCGATATGTTAGATTCTTTGGAATTCTAATTTTTTCCACGATAAAAAAAATGAAGAGCGCGGGAACCATGTGAGCGCGGGAACAACATGCGAGAATTTTATACCAAACTTGGTCGCCCATCCCCGTGCAAATTACGGAAGAGGAAAGTCATTTATAACCAAAGACAAACATACTTGTGGGCCATATCACCTTTGCCAATGTTTCTCATGTTTTAATGTGAAACCCAAAGAAGTGTTACTACCGAATAACTCAATGGAGTCACCATGGAAAGCAGACACGGATAAAATGCGGCGTCCACCACATCCATGAAAGTTTCTATATCTATGTTTTTCAAATAGATTTGGAGAAAACTCTCAATTCAGAAAAACGTCGGAGTAAACATTCTAAGAAACGTTGGAGGAATGCTCTATCACATCATTACTCACTATTGTTTATGAGTCAAGCGCTATAGTCATGTGCATTACCACCGTAATAATCGCACTGAGATAACGTGCACACAACAATTTTTCAAACGTCGGGGTCAAGATTCCCCCTTCTCTACAGATTTTGCACTTGATGATTTTGTATATAAGATAGCCCAAAGCCATAGCATGTAATACAACCATTGCAGGTTTTCTCCTATCCAAAATGGCGAGCAGACAAGCCTTACAGCCATTGTTTCTTCTTCTTGCTGTCTTTTTCATCAAGTTAGTAATGGTGGAATCAATAAGAACCCCCTTCAATATGACTAAGGCTGAGAATAGTGATAAATCTCATGTTGAGAAGCCGGAGCTTGTAGTTCAAATGGTAGAAAGGTAACCATTTCGCCTTTCAGATGATTTAGAAATTTTAGAGAATTTATTTATGGTAGTATAGAAATGAAATCCAATATCTTATTGAATTTAGTACATTAGTATGAAATCTTAAATGACAAGGTTTATTATAAATGTTCTATTTATTCTTATGCTGTTCCTCGACGTTTTCTTCACTGTAATTTCTATAATACTATTCTCGTAACTGTAGTTGGTATGCAGCAGTTATAGAACAAATTTCTATCACCCATATCATCATGCCATTGGATAATTAACAATTGTCGTCGTTGAGACAGATTCAATGAAAGAAAATTCACTACAGAAAAGATATTTAAGTCAGTTCAATTAAGAGAATTTCGAAGTCCTAGCATTTTTTTATAGCTAGCATATATTACAGACAGTTGAGATTATTTACTTCAAGAACTATTGTGCAGGAGTTTAAATAATTCGAAAAGAAAGCTGAGCTCGTGCGAAACGGGGAACCCCATCGATGACTGTTGGCGTTGTGATCCTAACTGGGTTAACAACCGAAAGAGACTGGCTGATTGTGCCATCGGATTTGGCAAAAACGCCATTGGAGGTAAGAATGGCAGATTTTATATAGTTACAGATCCAAATGACGATGACCCGGTCAATCCTCGACCTGGCACTCTGCGGCACGCTGTTATTCAAACCGAACCTCTCTGGATTATTTTCCAAAAAGATATGGTTATTCAGCTCAAGGAGGAGCTTATCATGAACAGTTATAAGACTATTGATGGTAGAGGTGCCAATGTTCATATAGCAAATGGAGCTTGCATTACAATTCAGTATGTGACCAATATTATCATTCATGGAGTTCATATCCACGACTGTAAACCTGCGGGAAACACAAATGTTAGGAGCTCCCCGACACATTATGGGTTTAGAACCAAGAGTGATGGAGATGGGATTTCCATCTTTGGATCAAGCGCAATTTGGGTTGACCACTGTTCATTGTCAAGTTGCGCAGATGGATTGATCGACGCCATCATGGGTTCCACTGCTATAACCATTTCAAACAGCTTTTTCACTCACCATGACAAGGTGCTCAAAACTGCTTTTTTGGTCTTCCATAAATATACTTTTCTTTGAAATTAGGTTTCACAATTGTATTTTTTATCCGAGGATTTTAGGGTAGGGTATTAAAAGCCTATTACTTGACTTGAACGAAAAAAATGTGAGTATTTATTAAATTGTCGATAGAACGCTATTTCTCAAGTCCAATATTTATTGGCTTTTTCCAGGTGATGCTCCTAGGACACAGCGACGCCTACACCGAGGACGTCAAAATGCAAGTAACAGTTGCTTTCAACCACTTTGGAGAAGGGCTTGTTCAACGTATGCCCAGGTGTGAATAGAATTTTGTAACAAACTGTATTCCTTGCACAAAGACCACGAATATACAGCTTGCTGAAGTTTATTTGCTCAAGTCTTTAAGATATTAACGTTATGATGCAGATGTCGACATGGATACTTTCATGTGGTGAACAATGATTACACCCACTGGGAAATGTATGCAATCGGGGGAAGTGCAAACCCCACCATTAACAGCCAAGGCAACAGATTCCTTGCTCCTGATTATCGATTCCACAAGGAGGTAAAAGACCTGTACAACTCATGTCTCTTATATCTTTGGTATTCAACGGTTGTAGTATAGTTATAGTATGGGTAATGTGCAGGTTACAAAGCACCAAGATTCAACAGAAGGCAACTGGAGATCAGTGGGAGATCTTATGTTAAATGGGGCATTCTTCACAGCATCAGGGGCTAAAGAATCCTCAAGCTATGCCAAAGCTTCGAGTATGGCGGCAAGACCTTCCTCTATTGTGGGCTCTATCACTGCAAGTTCGGGTGTTCTCACCTGCAGAAAAGGTTCCAGCTGTTAGACCAAATGCGTGCATTATAGACAAATTCTTAGGAATCCCTCAATTCTGTTACTTTGCAAGCATGAGCACACGGAATGAGGCTTCTTAGTTATTTTAGTTTTGGTTGCCGAGACTCTCTTGTCATCTTTCACTAAAGACGAATATATGGAAAATATCGAATAATATTTTTCTCAAATTTGAAGTGTAGTGGTAGAACGTCAAGCCAGTGTTTGTTTATATTATCTCGATTGTCACTTAAAAACATTTCTTAGGTAAATCTCACAAGAACTGCAACATAGAGATAGGAAATAGTTGAATTTATGTTCATACCAGTAATTCAAAAAACTAATTTATGCAAATGTTTCTTGAAACTATGAACACACCCGGTGTAATTGTATACGACGCAACTAAATATATTCACTTGCATGGGGAATTATTAACCTTTTAAGTTAATTATGTGATTGTAGATTAATTTTATATTATACATGTCTAATTTGTAACTCTAGACCTTATCTATCACAATATATACTTTTTCTCTTTGATTTGCTAGATTCTATACTCCTCATTGATTATTAAGGACTTGGTATATTTATAACTACATCATAAAGATAGTGAAATAATCAATGGTCATGTTCTCCTACTCCCTTAATTAGAATAGTTTTTTGATTGTGATAAAGATACTTAGATGTTGATTTTGATACAATATTTTTATTCTATTTAAAGTTCCAAATGAAAATGTTCATAAGTTCATTCTATATACGAATAAGTCAATGATTGCTTAATGGTCAATTAATGTCTTTAAATTTGAAGCCCTGCTAGATAATTCCATGTTTTACAAACTCAACTCCCAATGACTACGAGGAAAGAGGAGAATTTTAAAATTTGAAACAAATTTATTTTTCCTTAAAATTCAAGCCAAGCAAGATCAATCCTCAATGCTACAAAAATGGTCCGTTGTAAAAAGATATATAATACAATGATCATGGGTAAATGTATGCAAATATAGGACAAAAACTAATGGGAATGCATGAATATAAATATAGGTAGGATATAGATAAGGATGGATATATATTGATGTATGGAAATAGGAGTAGGAGAACATAGATTGAAATTAGGGAAGGTGCCAAACTTATTAAAAATGGTTTTTGCATGCCAAAAATATTTTTTCTTTCTAGTGACTGAAAAATGAGTTTCTAATGCAAAATTTAAAATGGCTCCTGTAAAAGTTTTTAGATTTTAACATTTGATTTCTAATTTTGTCCTCCAAGCTTTGATGTTTTTGAAAAAAAAGTCAATTGTGACTTTATCCAACCTTTTGGATGCTTTGGAAATGTTGAAAATTCTGCCAAAATTACCTAAATGCTACAATCACGCAAACCTCCCAAGAATATAACTATGCAAAGTAGATTATAGGGATGCTTATTCTTTTGTTAAGTTGTACTTATTATTAGGGCTATGCAAGGATGTAGGAGAAGAGAATACTTGGTTTTTTAATATTATAGCTATCAGTTAGTCTCAAATCTATAAAAGCCAGATATTAAAATTAACTGTACTAGACAACAAGTTCCAGTACCATGTTAGATTCTTTGGGAAGTGACAATCGGGCTAGAATCTCGTGTCTGACCTAGATCATGTGCAACTACAGTTAATAGATAATCGAATATCAAATAGTAGAGCCAAAATCTGAAATGAAAGAACAATATAGACAATGCAAGAGAACTTGAGAATACTCTTCATACGCTCACCAAGCTACCAATAGGTGCATTAACTCCTACTACCCATAAAATATGGGAAGTTTTACCTACTTGATAAATGTCAAAATATGTAGCATAACCTCCTTAAGTGAAGATAGAAAAGAAGTTATAATTAGTGGCATAAAAGCCAAAAGAGGGTGAGAAAATTAATTACCCTATAACCTACTAAAGGTAAGAACAAACTCGTGGTTATGGAAGGAGGCACAACAAGCCAAAAGGGAGTGTGTGACTCAATTACTCATGTGTTAGAAAGTGGTACATGTAGATTATGTATTTTTCCATGTTTATTCACATTAACCACTCCTAATAAACCAAAGAAAGATTAAATAATATTTGTAGGAAAAAGAATAACGCCTAACAACTACTATGTGGTAAAAGGCAAGGTTTCATTAGCATATAAATTGAAGCAATACTTATATGGTGTCCAATGATCTCCAAAATTATGGTTTCAAAAGTTTAATTCATATGCTATGTATTATAATCTAGTGTATTTCCTAATTATGTTGGTTGCCTATATAGTTGGTCAGATATTGGACTTTGGTTTTGGTGGGGTTGGTTTTATGTACTAGATGGTAGTCATCGGGGTGCCGATAATTGTTTCTTTTTTCCCCTATTTTTTGTGTTATGTTGTTTATAGACTTTACTTTCTACTGTATTGGGCGTTGGGCCCCTTAGCAACTATTTAATTATTAAAAATTAAACTTTATGATGGTAATCAATCTCTTTTTATCAATTTATGCATAGATCATTTGTTGATATTTGGTAACAATGAATGGATGATTAGAGATATGGTATATAAAATTTCAATACATTTCAACATAAACAATTAGGGGTTCCTATATGCATCCTAGGCATTGAAAAGAGAGAGAAATAAGAAATGTTTGATTGGGATAGACTAAGTATGTTGAATTTGTGTTGTAATATTTTAGTATGCAGAATTATATGCTAGTAAATGTTTCTATTTTCTTGGGTACTAAGTTATTAGTTAAGTAATATATACGTCTTCACCGTTAAATGTAGAGTATATATTGCATGTTCCTTACACTAGTCTACTTCATATTCTAATTTATGTTATATTTTACATAAAGCTAGACATTGGTGATGTAATGGGAGCCTTGGGATTATTATATGGCTAATATTGGCATAGAGCATTGAACAACAATTAAGAGAGACTTAAGGTGAATGCAGAACACTATAAATTATTATATCTTCTACTATGGTGATTACTCACAAGGGATTGTTGACTTAGATTTGACAGGAGATGTAGATCATAAAATATCTACTAGTGGCTATTTCTTTAGCCTATTTAGTGTTTCTATTACTTGAATGAGCAAGTGATGGGTTGTAGTCATTTATCCATTGTAGAGGTATAGTACATGACAATTAGTAATGCCTGTAAGGAGGTGAGTTGGTTTTAGAGTTTTTGTTGAATTGTTGGCCTTATTCAAGCAATAGTTTAAACTCAATGTGAGAGTCAAGGTGTCATTAGCTTGGCCAAAACCCAATTTTTTGTGTATAAATGAAGCATATAGATGCACAATACCATTTTTCTCATCACATGGTGGAGGATAGTGGATGATGATTGAAAATGATGACTCTTTGGTGATTGTTTTAGATGATTTGATGAAGCATGTAAGCACAAATAACATTAGATGGTGTAATAAATATAATGGCCTCATAGTCCTTAATACTTAGATGCTAATATTCCCTTTATGCTTTTGCAAGGTATTTGAAATAAGTGGGAGAATTCTAGAAAACCATTGTCTCAACCATATTTTGTTCATATCTAATTATTTAATAGTTAAATTTTACATGTATTTTTGTTATCACTGTTAGTGTGTGGTATGTTTCTACTATCATATTCGTGTTAGACTTGTACCAGCCACTTAGAATTGGACAAGATCTAACCTTATAGTTCTATATCAAAGGTAAAATCAGCTAAATTATGCAAGTCGCTTGGAAAAGAGGGGTATATTAACTTGAATGGCCTTCCTAAAGGTCCTTAATTTTGAACTTTTACCAAATAAGGGAGTACCAGCAATCGAAATTTGACTACTTCAGCATCGTGATTATTTCATTATGCATGCTTGCCTTCCATCCCCAACTAATAAATATACGCAGATTGGAGGACGTGCATGAATTTACTCATGAGATTTCATGGTCTACATTACCGTCACGCACGGAGTGCATTGGACTATTATTTTTATTCCTTTAATTCTTCTAAGCATACTTTCATCAAGATTTTATTTGCTTTTGGAAACGAGGTTGTACTAGCCTTCCAGCGTACAAATAATGTAATGGCCCCATGCAAATTCGTGTGGCTGCAAAAACTTTTCTTTTTATTTAAAAACTACATTTAGATTTGTGATACGAAAATAATTTTAGTTGATGAGGGATGGAGGAGACCACCAACTATAAGGAAATGTGGATCCCATGTCCCACGACGAATTCAAAAGCTACATGTGCTATATGGAGTTCGTTCTGATCTTTTATCATCGAACAACATAGCAAAAACAACCATGCGGAACAGATTGTTGTAAAATCCATGTGCCTTTTTTTCAACACACAAGAAATTTGTTATTTGTGAAAAAGCATGGAGATACTCTTCAAGTGTGCACAGATAACATTGAGAGTCGGCCTTAATTAAAGTTTGACGTAGATGGTCAATGTCTCATACCCATCTTGACTATGACCAGTTGAATTGTTGCAAAGCATGTTGTGAGGTCGGTATTAAGCTTCTTTGTATTTACCAAATTTAAAGAATATAAACTAGAGTTGGATTTAGTATAGTTGGCGCGTTATATTTTATGGAGATTGCAGAGGAGCTGGTGATGCTTGGTAGAATATCAGGCCAGTGGTAGTAATGGGACTTCTTTTTCTATGTGAGACGCATGATATCCTTGTAGTTCTTGGGCTGCCTTAGAGATCTGGACGTGGCAACAGGTTCTTGTTGAATTGGCCTTCAAAATGTAACAGGCTATTCAGTTATTTATGGACTGGGTACGGGAATGGAACCTCTGTGCTATCAGGGTCAGTCGGTTTGAGATCTATGTAAAGATTTCATTAGAAGTAAAACAACAGGCATGAAGGATGAAAACTGGGTTGTCTTAGATAGTTAATATAGTAATCTTATTTGGCTATGTCTGGGAAATTTATTGCTCCTCAATGTTGTACATTAATCCTCTACAACCCCTTTTTATAAAGTTAGGAAAGTTGTACCACACCATATCGTTGGTGAACAAGCATCTTCTATGTAAGTAGTATTATTTGAGGGTGGTTGATATGGATTAAGTTGTTGAGCACTTTAATTCATTTAACACTATTGTAAACAAAAGATGGAGGAAGAAGTTATAGGAATGGTCTTATGACATTCTTTTCTACACATATGGAGCAATCTATTGATGAACATTTGAAGCACTACTTTAAATTTTGTGCTTGATGAGGTAATGTCTTCTCTTCTCCCAAATGGTCTTTCATAGAAAGAATAGTACAAGTGGCATAGCTTTCTTTATTGGTGATAGCCTTATATCATGGTTGAGCTAAAATAAGGATTTTGTATCTTAGTCTATGGTAGAAGCAAAATATATTGCAATAGTTTCTTGTTGCATTTAGGTTTTATAGATAAAAAAAGACATTGTAGCAGATGGAGATTGAATTTGAAGAACCCATGCCAATCCTTTGTTACAATACAAGTACTATAAACATTTCAAATGATTGGGTAACACATTCACGGAAAAACCCATATCTCAATTAAGTATCACTATCTAAGAGAGAAGGTTGCAAGGAAACAAGTGAAGATAGAATATGTTGAAACAAAGGAGAGATCATTACAAAACCTTTTCGAAAGGAGACAATTTAATATCTTGGGTAGAATTTGGTAGTGGTATCGCCCCCCTCTTAAATGAAGAGGAAGTTAGTATATGTTGAGGAGGAGTGTTGACTCCTCACTGCAAGTAGTCTTGGTGGTATTGTGAAAAAGATACAAAAGGTATTAGTAGATTAATTTTTCCTTGAAGACCAAGAATCAAAGTGGATATTTGTCATTGATGTCAAAGTGGGAGAAAGGAAGCCAAAATTCTACACCATTTGGGGAAGAAAGGATTGAGAGAGAGAGAGAGAGAGAGAGAGAGAGAGAGAGAGAGAATGAAAGTCCAGTTACAAGAGCACAAAGCCAAACTTGAGAAGAATGAAAGTCCAATTACAATGGAAGCAAATTTTCTACACAAGGGGAGCCCCTAATTTCCATTACAAGGAGTATTTTATTAGTAGCATTTTTCATGTTTGGAACCAATGACAAAGGAGGAGATTGTTGAAATTTATATTTTCATTAATGTCAAAGGAGGTAGTTAAGGTTTTTGTATAAATTATCATTATGTTACCCTCAATATCCAGTTTTCAAAAATTACAATAATTTTAATTAATATTATGTCATATCAAATAATTATTGATCTAGATAAATAGAGTCAAGTTATGTTAAATACATCATTCAATATAGTATGTCACTAGTATCATCTTAATCAATTTTTTATTGTTGAAGGATTTGGAAGTATTTGTGATGTGTATATGAAGTTCATTCCTCAAAAACTATATCCACTAGCACATTATTTTATACCACATTCTACCATAGTTATATTTTGAGGCTTGTATGTTGGAAGATAAATATGGCTACACACAAAGACAAGTCTATTCAAGTTGCAAAGGTGGAATTCAATAACATGAAAAGTTAGGGTCAACATTATGCTCATAGAGATCACTTCACAATATATTATGAATTTTTTTATGAATGGGTCAAATTATTGCACTATGAACCAACTATAGGAAGCATGTGAAAGTGTACTAGGACCAACTAATTATTTTTCGTAAAGAATAGCATCATCCAACTCTTGAAGTAGCATGTTGGATCTTGGTTTAAGCCTTTTATATGTTTGGTCTAAAGTATGCATGTGTCAAATGTGTGAATGTTGTAAATAAGTTATAAGATGAGTTGTGATTATATATAATGTAGGGATGTATAAGTGTAATTGGATTCATTTAAAGAGTAATTCTTGCTAGTAGAACTAATAACCATCGCAAAAGTTGTGTAAGTTGTCAACTAAATTTTAGGTTAAGTGGGCAAAATCAATTGAAGGTCTCATGCACTTTGAGAGGGTTGTCAAAAGTTGATTAGATCAAGGTGACCCTAAAGCTTCATCCTTGAAGATCTGCATATCATATCTTTCATGTACTATTATTGTATTTAAGGTTGGCGCCTCATGATTATAATTGGTGTTCACTTCTTAGACTCAAGCATTGGTGTCTCCTATGGGTTGATGCATACAAAATATTATAAGTTTATTATTTAGTTTATGAGGCTAGATTTGCATATTAGATCCAAGAAGCTTTTCTCACCATGGTTTTCCCCTTAAGTTTCTACATAAATCTAGTATTATTTTGTGTTGATGTCCTCTTATCTTATCTTATCAGTTTCTATGATGTTTGGAGAAGTTATCAAGGGTAATTAATTTGGAATTGGTGTCTACTGATTACCATTCTCTTAGTGTCTATGTGTGATTAACGCACATAATATATGCATTCTATTAAGAACAACAACCACTATTTCTTTTATTTTCATTGAAAAGAACTATCTAGATTTCCTTGGAAATGACCTTCTATTTATGTCACTTTGTGCAATCTTCCTTTATTCATAATGTATCTTTGTTCAAGACAAAAATCAAATCCGTGTAGCAGTAACAAGTTATCCTATATTGTCTAACAATGTAAAAGTTTACTGGTTATTTTGGATAGTTTAAAAATTTGGATTTATAAGTTTTGAATTTCATAAATACTTTTCCTTTGTAATAATTCTTTGAAGTAATTTAGAATGATATTTTTGTAATAAAATTTAGCTATTAATGAATTGTAATTGAATACATTAACTCTCACTTTAATTATAATCATTAGCATATTATTACTCATGGATTTGTTTAGGTCAACCCAAGGGTATAGCCAGTAATCCTTAGTAATCCTTAGCTTGACTAAATCCATCCATTGATTATTACCATTTATTTATAATTAGATTAGTAGTAGATCAATAAAATAGATATTTATTTATATATTAATAAATGCATAGAGTAGCATATATCAATATAAGAATGCAAGTAGTTATTAAGAGAATTTAAGTAAGAGGTGTAGAGATGTTATTAAAGCTTAAAATTTATTAAGTTATAGCTTTAAACGTATAGAAATAAATTCATTAGTCAACAATATTAAACTTGAATATATTCTTTCTGTATATCTTAAGATGAATAAGTTATTATTTGAATGCCTCTACAATACTTTGTTTAGATTAAAAATAGAAAGACTTTTTAAAATCATAAGACTAATATATAAAATAGGATAATAAGGATAGTAATGAAAGAAATGGACTCTTGGGTCAAGGGTAAGATGTAAGCCCTTATCCCTTACCATATAGAAATAATAAATTTTGTTTTTTATTTTGTGATTGTTGAATATTGAACTCTGACTTAGTGAAAACTCTAATGATAATATCATAGTTTGTTTTTTTAAATGTAAAGGATAAGGATGGAATTTCATATTAATCTCATGTTGACATGTTCATATAGTTTCTTGACTAGATGATAGTTCCTTATCATTAAATGGTTAACCATCTCTAAAGTTTATGACTATATATATAAATATTAAATGGATTTGATCTTATATTTTGATTGTTTGATCATGATAACACTTTTTAATCAAAGGAGTGATTAGATGAATATGATATTGAATATTATAATCAAATCTAAGGTAGAAAGTTTATTCTAAGATGGAAAATATATTCTATTGTCAAAATATTTGAACCAATTAGATTTAATGAATGAAACTAAGTTATTTATGATAATCATTTATTATCAATTTATAACATTTTAATGATATAATGTTAGTGAATTTATGCATCATATAATAACTCATGAATTAGTTTTTAAGTATATCATTTAGAAGATTTAATAATGAATTAGCATTTAATATGTCTTTCATGATATCAGGTTAATTAGATAGATTGATAGTTACCTTTTCTTTTGTACTCTTATACATGTGTCTGTATGAGTTTTATACTCTCAAGATCATGTTTAGACAAATCTTGTTATTGGTATTCTTATGTACTAATGTGTTTGAAATCAATTTTTATGCTAAATTTAATTATCAAGAAGATAATACTTGTTAGATGCTTCTATTTTCCTATGACTACTTTGTATACTTGTGCATTCAATTCTTGTTTGTGTAAATGGATGGTGCTAAACATGGAGAACCATATAAGGATTGAGTATCACCCTCTATATATCTATCAACAAATGACTTAAAAAGATGCATTGGGAAAAAGATGTTTTATCAAATTTTAATATTATACCATGCTACTACTTTTGATCATTTAAAACTCATACTCTTTGCCATATCATAATATTGTTATATTAGCATGTGTGTGCACGCGCACACACGCACACACACAAACATAGAGAGAGAGAGAGAGAGAGAGAGAGAGAGAGAGAGAGAGAGAGAGAGAGAGAGAGAGAGAGAGAGAGAGAGTATATCATGCTACATAGATTCCATCACTCCTACTTGTTTAAGATTTCTCGACATCTTTGCGTTGGGCCAGGTATTCTTCATGCCAAGAAGAGTTTCAGGGGAGTGTAAAGATTTGTGGTTGGGTAGATATGTTCTTCGATGATGCTCTCACCCAATGTGTGCTTGTTGGAGATAGTGTCTCGTGAGTTCCTGTTAGGGTTACCTTAATTTTTGTACTCTTCGTAATTGACCTTTTGAAGCTATGTAAAGGAAATTGTTTCCTTATGATAGGGCTTGTCAATGGCTTTTGTACTTAAACATCATGTTTCCATTCTAATATATTTGAACGTGTTATTTTAAATGTTTTAGAATAATGCTTATTTTATGCTATATCATTATTTTAATAATATGGAGGTCCTTATAGTTTGAAATTATTATTGTCTCAAAACATTAAAAAATATCAAAATTGACACATTACTAAATCATGTGAATGGACATTGATATATTCAAAGCAATTTCACTTGTATTTGGGTTTGCTTCATGTAAGATAAACAAATTTACCAAATATTTAATATATTTTCCATGTCAGTACATATAAGAGGCATTTTTATAATTTATTATTTTTGTATTTATAATTTAATAACAAGTCATCTAGTGTAAAAATGTTGTAATAATAAGAGGTGGTAGAAAATTTCGATAGAATTTATGATATAAGGACTCATGTTCAACTTTAATATTATTTTATGTGGCATGGAAAGTGAGATGTCTACTTCTAAAAATGGTTTACAAATCCAATCACATAGAACTATTTGGACTTTTGTTGATGCTATTTAAATGATTTTTATTTGATAAAAAAATAAATCTCACATAATTAATTACTCCATCTAATAGTAAAAAACTATAAGTATTAAAAAGCCTTCTATTATTCACAGCTCCTTTTTATAAGTAAGATCTACACAATTAGAAGTTCTAGAAATGAATGATCTTATAAGATCAAAATAAATAACAATTAGTTCACCATTCATACTTCTTACAAAAGCCTTCTCACTATTAAGCTGTGTGTGTCATACAATTCAATAGAATTAAAACCTGAATTAATGCACAAAAATGTTCCAATAGTATCATATGTCTTTATTATTTTTAAAAGTTGAATATTTGGTTTGATTAAATATATATTTCAGGTTGAGCTAGCCATCCAAACTAAAAACATATAATGATTCAACATATTATTTAAAAGTTCATATTATTAAATTGATATGATGTAGAATTAGAAATAATCAATCTTTATAAACTTATAACCTTAAATTAATATATAAATATGTCTATTATACCTAAGTATCCTCGTGACGTCACACATAGCAAATAAAACTCCAATTATTTTCACTTCGACCTATCTTTCTCTAACGTAATCATCCATTCATTATGTTTTATTGCGTTAACATAAAGAAGTTTATCCTACAAATATACATTTACAATCTATTAAGTTTCGATATGTTAGATTCTTTGGAATTCTAATTTTTTCCACGATAAAAAAAATGAAGAGCGCGGGAACCATGTGAGCGCGGGAACAACATGCGAGAATTTTATACCAAACTTGGTCGCCCATCCCCGTGCAAATTACGGAAGAGGAAAGTCATTTATAACCAAAGACAAACATACTTGTGGGCCATATCACCTTTGCCAATGTTTCTCATGTTTTAATGTGAAACCCAAAGAAGTGTTACTACCGAATAACTCAATGGAGTCACCATGGAAAGCAGACACGGATAAAATGCGGCGTCCACCACATCCATGAAAGTTTCTATATCTATGTTTTTCAAATAGATTTGGAGAAAACTCTCAATTCAGAAAAACGTCGGAGTAAACATTCTAAGAAACGTTGGAGGAATGCTCTATCACATCATTACTCACTATTGTTTATGAGTCAAGCGCTATAGTCATGTGCATTACCACCGTAATAATCGCACTGAGATAACGTGCACACAACAATTTTTCAAACGTCGGGGTCAAGATTCCCCCTTCTCTACAGATTTTGCACATGATGATTTTGTATATAAGATAGCCCAAAGCCATAGCATGTAATACAACCATTGCAGGTTTTCTCCTATCCAAAATGGCGAGCAGACAAGCCTTACAGCCATTGTTTCTTCTTCTTGCTGTCTTTTTCATCAAGTTAGTAATGGTGGAATCAATAAGAACCCCCTTCAATATGACTAAGGCTGAGAATAGTGATAAATATCATGTTGAGAAGCCGGAGCTTGTAGTTCAAATGGTAGAAAGGTAACCATTTCGCCTTTCAGATGATTTAGAAATTTTAGAGAATTTATTTATGGTAGTATAGAAATGAAATCCAATATCTTATTGAATTTAGTACATTAGTATGAAATCTTAAATGACAAGGTTTATTATAAATGTTCTATTTATTCTTATGCTGTTCCTCGACGTTTTCTTCACTGTAATTTCTATAATACTATTCTCGTAACTGTAGTTGGTATGCAGCAGTTATAGAACAAATTTCTATCACCCATATCATCATGCCATTGGATAATTAACAATTGTCGTCGTTGAGACAGATTCAATGAAAGAAAATTCACTACAGAAAAGATATTTAAGTCAGTTCAATTAAGAGAATTTCGAAGTCCTAGCATTTTTTTATAGCTAGCATATATTACAGACAGTTGAGATTATTTACTTCAAGAACTATTGTGCAGGAGTTTAAATAATTCGAAAAGAAAGCTGAGCTCGTGCGAAACGGGGAACCCCATCGATGACTGTTGGCGTTGTGATCCTAACTGGGTTAACAACCGAAAGAGACTGGCTGATTGTGCCATCGGATTTGGCAAAAACGCAATTGGAGGTAAGAATGGCAGATTTTATATAGTTACAGATCCAAATGACGATGACCCGGTCAATCCTCGACCTGGCACTCTGCGGCACGCTGTTATTCAAACCGAACCTCTCTGGATTATTTTCCAAAAAGATATGGTTATTCAGCTCAAGGAGGAGCTTATCATGAACAGTTATAAGACTATTGATGGTAGAGGTGCCAATGTTCATATAGCAAATGGAGCTTGCATTACAATTCAGTATGTGACCAATATTATCATTCATGGAGTTCATATCCACGACTGTAAACCTGCGGGAAACACAAATGTTAGGAGCTCCCCGACACATTATGGGTTTAGAACCAAGAGTGATGGAGATGGGATTTCCATCTTTGGATCAAGCGCAATTTGGGTTGACCACTGTTCATTGTCAAGTTGCGCAGATGGATTGATCGACGCCATCATGGGTTCCACTGCTATAACCATTTCAAACAGCTTTTTCACTCACCATGACAAGGTGCTCAAAACTGCTTTTTCGGTCTTCCATAAATATACTTTTCTTTGAAATTAGGTTTCACAATTGTATTTTTTATCCGAGGATTTTAGGGTAGGGTATTAAAAGCCTATTACTTGACTTGAACGAAAAAAATGTGAGTATTTATTAAATTGTCGATAGAACGCTATTTCTCAAGTCCAATATTTATTGGCTTTTTCCAGGTGATGCTCCTAGGACACAGCGACGCCTACACCGAGGACGTCAAAATGCAAGTAACAGTTGCTTTCAACCACTTTGGAGAAGGGCTTGTTCAACGTATGCCCAGGTGTGAATAGAATTTTGTAACAAACTGTATTCCTTGCACAAAGACCACGAATATACAGCTTGCTGAAGTTTATTTGCTCAAGTCTTTAAGATATTAACGTTATGATGCAGATGTCGACATGGATACTTTCATGTGGTGAACAATGATTACACCCACTGGGAAATGTATGCAATCGGGGGAAGTGCAAACCCCACCATTAAAAGCCAAGGCAACAGATTCCTTGCTCCTGATTATCGATTCCACAAGGAGGTAAAAGACCTGTACAACTCATGTCTCTTATATCTTTGGTATTCAACGGTTGTAGTATAGTTATAGTATGGGTAATGTGCAGGTTACAAAGCACCAAGATTCAACAGAAGGCAACTGGAGATCAGTGGGAGATCTTATGTTAAATGGGGCATTCTTCACAGCATCAGGGGCTAAAGAATCCTCAAGCTATGCCAAAGCTTCGAGTATGGCGGCAAGACCTTCCTCTATTGTGGGCTCTATCACTGCAAGTTCGGGTGTTCTCACCTGCAGAAAAGGTTCCAGCTGTTAGACCAAATGCGTGCATTATAGACAAATTCTTAGGAATCCCTCAATTCTGTTACTTTGCAAGCATGAGCACACGGAATGAGGCTTCTTAGTTATTTTAGTTTTGGTTGCCGAGACTCTCTTGTCATCTTTCACTAAAGACGAATATATGGAAAATATCGAATAATATTTTTCTCAAATTTGAAGTGTAGTGGTAGAACGTCAAGCCAGTGTTTGTTTATATTATCTCGATTGTCACTTAAAAACATTTCTTAGGTAAATCTCACAAGAACTGCAACATATAGATAGGAAATAGTTGAATTTATGTTCATACCAGTAATTCAAAAAACTAATTTATGCAAATGTTTCTTGAAACTATGAACACACCCGGTGTAATTGTATACGACGCAACTAAATATATTCACTTGCATGGGGAATTATTAACCTTTTAAGTTAAGTATGTGATTGTAGATTAATTTTATATTATACATGTCTAATTTGTAACTCTAGACCTTATCTATCACAATATATACTTTTTCTCTTTGATTTGCTAGATTCTATACTCCTCATTGATTATTAAGGACTTGGTATATTTATAACTACATCATAAAGATAGTGAAATAATCAATGGTCATGTTCTCCTACTCCCTTAATTAGAATAGTTTTTTGATTGTGATAAAGATACTTAGATGTTGATTTTGATACAATATTTTTATTCTATTTAAAGTTCCAAATGAAAATGTTCATAAGTTCATTCTATATACGAATAAGTCAATGATTGCTTAATGGTCAATTAATGTCTTTAAATTTGAAGCCCTGCTAGATAATTCCATGTTTTACAAACTCAACTCCCAATGACTATGAGGAAAGAGGAGAATTTTAAAATTTGAAACAAATTTATTTTTCCTTAAAATTCAAGCCAAGCAAGATCAATCCTCAATGCTACAAAAATGGTCCGTTGTAAAAAGATATATAATACAATGATCATGGGTAAATGTATGCAAATATAGGACAAAAAATAATGGGAATGCATGAATATAAATATAGGTAGGATATAGATAAGGATGGATATATATTGATGTATGGAAATAGGAGTAGGAGAACATAGATTGAAATTAGGGAAGGTGCCAAACTTATTAAATGTATGCGAATATAAATGTATGCAAATATAGGACAAAAAATAATGGGAATGCATGAATATAAATATAGGTAGGATATAGATAAGGATGGATATATATTGATGTATGGAAATAGGAGTAGGAGAACATAGATTGAAATTAGGGAAGGTGCCAAACTTATTAAAAATGGTTTTTGCATGCCAAAAATATTTTTTCTTTCTAGTGACTGAAAAATGAGTTTCTAATGCAAAATTTAAAATGGCTCCTGTAAAAGTTTTTAAATTTTAACATTTGATTTCTAATTTTGTCCTCCAAGCTTTGATGTTTTTGAAAAAAAAGTCAATTGTGACTTTATCCAACCTTTTGGATGCTTTGGAAATGTTGAAAATTCTGCCAAAATTACCTAAATGCTACAATCACGCAAACCTCGCAAGAATATAACTATGCAAAGTAGATTATAGGGATGCTTATTCTTTTGTTAAGTTGTACTTATTATTAGGGCTATGCAAGGATGTAGGAGAAGAGAATACTTGGTTTTTTAATATTATAGCTATCAGTTAGTCTCAAATCTATAAAAGCCAGATATTAAAATTAACTGTACTAGACAACAAGTTCCAGTACCATGTTAGATTCTTTGGGAAGTGACAATCGGGCTAGAATCTCGTGTCTGACCTAGATCATGTGCAACTACAGTTAATAGATAATCGAATATCAAATAGTAGAGCCAAAATCTGAAATGAAAGAACAATATAGACAATGCAAGAGAACTTGAGAATACTCTTCATACGCTCACCAAGCTACCAATAGGTGCATTAACTCCTACTACCCATAAAATATGGGAAGTTTTACCTACTTGATAAATGTCAAAATATGTAGCATAACCTCCTTAAGTGAAGATAGAAAAGAAGTTATAATTAGTGGCATAAAAGCCAAAAGAGGGTGAGAAAATTAATTACCCTATAACCTACTAAAGGTAAGAACAAACTCGTGGTTATGGAAGGAGGCACAACAAGCCAAAAGGGAGTGTGTGACTCAATTACTCATGTGTTAGAAAGTGGTACATGTAGATTATGTATTTTTCCATGTTTATTCACATTAACCACTCCTAATAAACCAAAGAAAGATTAAATAATATTTGTAGGAAAAAGAATAACGCCTAACAACTACTATGTGGTAAAAGGCAAGGTTTCATTAGCATATAAATTGAAGCAATACTTATATGGTGTCCAATGATCTCCAAAATTATGGTTTCAAAAGTTTAATTCATATGCTATGTATTATAATCTAGTGTATTTCCTAATTATGTTGGTTGCCTATATAGTTGGTCAGATATTGGACTTTGGTTTTGGTGGGGTTGGTTTTATGTACTAGATGGTAGTCATCGGGGTGCCGATAATTGTTTCTTTTTTCCCCTATTTTTTGTGTTATGTTGTTTATAGACTTTACTTTCTACTGTATTGGGCGTTGGGCCCCTTAGCAACTATTTAATTATTAAAAATTAAACTTTATGATGGTAATCAATCTCTTTTTATCAATTTATGCATAGATCATTTGTTGATATTTGGTAACAATGAATGGATGATTAGAGATATGGTATATAAAATTTCAATACATTTCAACATAAACAATTAGGGGTTCCTATATGCATCCTAGGCATTGAAAAGAGAGAGAAATAAGAAATGTTTGATTGGGATAGACTAAGTATGTTGAATTTGTGTTGTAATATTTTAGTATGCAGAATTATATGCTAGTAAATGTTTCTATTTTCTTGGGTACTAAGTTATTAGTTAAGTAATATATACGTCTTCACCGTTAAATGTAGAGTATATATTGCATGTTCCTTACACTAGTCTACTTCATATTCTAATTTATGTTATATTTTACATAAAGCTAGACATTGGTGATGTAATGGGAGCCTTGGGATTATTATATGGCTAATATTGGCATAGAGCATTGAACAACAATTAAGAGAGACTTAAGGTGAATGCAGAACACTATAAATTATTATATCTTCTACTATGGTGATTACTCACAAGGGATTGTTGACTTAGATTTGACAGGAGATGTAGATCATAAAATATCTACTAGTGGCTATTTCTTTAGCCTATTTAGTGTTTCTATTACTTGAATGAGCAAGTGATGGGTTGTAGTCATTTATCCATTGTAGAGGTATAGTACATGACAATTAGTAATGCCTGTAAGGAGGTGAGTTGGTTTTAGAGTTTTTGTTGAATTGTTGGCCTTATTCAAGCAATAGTTTAAACTCAATGTGAGAGTCAAGGTGTCATTAGCTTGGCCAAAACCCAATTTTTTGTGTATAAATGAAGCATATAGATGCACAATACCATTTTTCTCATCACATGGTGGAGGATAGTGGATGATGATTGAAAATGATGACTCTTTGGTGATTGTTTTAGATGATTTGATGAAGCATGTAAGCACAAATAACATTAGATGGTGTAATAAATATAATGGCCTCATAGTCCTTAATACTTAGATGCTAATATTCCCTTTATGCTTTTGCAAGGTATTTGAAATAAGTGGGAGAATTCTAGAAAACCATTGTCTCAACCATATTTTGTTCATATCTAATTATTTAATAGTTAAATTTTACATGTATTTTTGTTATCACTGTTAGTGTGTGGTATGTTTCTACTATCATATTCGTGTTAGACTTGTACCAGCCACTTAGAATTGGACAAGATCTAACCTTATAGTTCTATATCAAAGGTAAAATCAGCTAAATTATGCAAGTCGCTTGGAAAAGAGGGGTATATTAACTTGAATGGCCTTCCTAAAGGTCCTTAATTTTGAACTTTTACCAAATAAGGGAGTACCACCAATCAAAATTTGACTACTTGAGCATCGTGATTATTTCATTATGCATGCTTTCCTTCCATCCCCAATTAATAAATATACGCAGATTGGAGGACGTGCATGAATTTACTCATGAGATTTCATGGTCTACATTACCGTCACGCACGGACTGCATTGGACTATTATTTTTATTCCTTTAATTCTTCTAAGCATACTTTCATCAAGATTTTATTTGCTTTTGGAAACGAGGTTGTACTAGCCTTCCAGCGTACAAATAATGTAATGGCCCCATGCAAATTCGTGTGGCTGCAAAAACTTTTCTTTTTATTTAAAAACTACATTTAGATTTGTGATACGAAAATAATTTTAGTTGATGAGGGATGGAGGAGACCACCAACTATAAGGAAATGTGGATCGCATGTCCCACGACGAATTCAAAAGCTACATGTGCTATATGGAGTTCGTTCTAATCTTTTATCATCGAACAACATAGCAAAAACAACCATGCGGAACAGATTGTTGTAAAATCCATGTGCGTTTTTTTCAACACACAAGAAATTTGTTATTTGTGAAAAAGCATGGAGATACTCTTCAAGTGTGCACACATAACATCGAGAGTCGGCCTTAATTAAAGTTTGACGTAGATGGTCAATGTCTCATACCCATCTTGACTATGACTAGTTGAATTGTTGCAAAGCATGTTGTGAGGTTGGTATTAAGATTCTTTGTATTTACCAAATTTAAAGAATATAAACTAGAGTTGGATTTAGTATAGTTGGTGCGTTATATTTTATGGAGGTTGCAGAGGAGCTGGTGATGCTTGGTAGAATATCAGGCCAGTGGTAGTAATGGGACTTCTTTTTCTATGTGAGACGCATGATATCCTTGTAGTTCTTGGGCTGCCTTAGAGATCTGGACGTGGCAACAGGTTCTTGTTGGATTGGCCTTCAAAATGTAACAGGCTATTCAGTTATTTATGGACTGGGTACGGGAATGGAACCTCTGTGCTATCAGGGTCAGTCGGTTTGAGATCTATGGAAAGATTTCATTAGAAGTAAAACAACAAACATGAAGGATGAAAACTGGGTTGTCTTAGATAGTTAATATAGTAATCTTATTTGGCTATGTCTGGGAAATTTATTGCTCCTCAATGTTGTACATGAATCCTCTACAACCCCTTTTTATAAAGTTAGGAAAGTTGTACCACACCATATCGTTGGGGAACAAGCATCTTCTATGTAAGTAGTATTATTTGAGGGTGGTTGATATGGATTAAGTTGTTGAGCACTTTAATTCATTTAACACTATTGTAAACAAAAGATGGAGGAAGAAGTTATAGGAATGGTCTTATGACATTCTTTTCTACACATATGGAGCAATCTATTGATGAAAATTTGAAGCACTACTTTAAATTTTGTGCTTGATGAGGTAATGTCTTCTCTTCTCCCAAATGGTCTTTCATAGAAAGAATAGTACAAGTGGCATAGCTTTCTTTATCGGTGATAGCCTTATATCATGGTTGAGCTAAAATAAGGATTTTGTATCTTAGTCTATGGTAGAAGCAAAATATATTGCAATAGTTTCTTGTTGCATTTAGGTTTTATAGATAAAAAAAGACATTGTAGCAGATGGAGATTGAATTTGAAGAACCCATGCCAATCCTTTGTTACAATACAAGTACTATAAACATTTCAAATGATTGGGTAACACATTCACGGAAAAACCCATATCTCAATTAAGTATCACTATCTAAGAGAGAAGGTTGCAAGGAAACAAGTGAAGATAGAATATGTTGAAACAAAGGAGAGATCATTACAAAACCTTTTCGAAAGGAGACAATTTAATATCTTGGCTAGAATTTGGTAGTGGTATCGCCCCCCTCTTAAATGAAGAGGAAGTTAGTATATGTTGAGGAGGAGTGTTGACTCCTCACTGCAAGTAGTCTTGGTGGTATTGTGAAAAAAATTACAAAAGGTATTAGTAGATTAATTTTTCCTTGAAGACCAAGAATCAAAGTGGGAGAAAGGAAGCCAAAATTCTACACCATTTGGGGAAGAAAGGATTGAGAGAGAGAGAGAGAGAGATTGAGAGAGAGAGAGAGAGAGAGAGAGAGAGAGGGAGAGAGAGAGAGAGAGAGAGAGAGAGAGAGAGAGAGAGAATGAAAGTCCAATTACAAGAGCACAAAGCCAAACTTGAGAAGAATGAAAGTCCAATTACAATGGAAGCAAATTTTCTACACAAGGGGAGCCCCTAATTTCCATTACAAGGAGTATTTTATTAGTAGCATTTTTCATGTTTGGAACCAATGACAAAGGAGGAGATTGTTGAAATTTATATTTTCATTAATGTCAAAGGAGGTAGTTAAGGTTTTTGTATAAATTATCATTATGTTACCCTCAATATCCAGTTTTCAAAAATTACAATAATTTTAATTAATATTATGTCATATCAAATAATTATTGATCTAGATAAATAGAGTCAAGTTATGTTAAATACATCATTCAATATAGTATGTCACTAGTATCATCTTAATCAATTTTTTATTGTTGAAGGATTTGGAAGTATTTGTGATGTGTATATGAAGTTCATTCCTCAAAAACTATATCCACTAGCACATTATTTTATACCACATTCTACCATAGTTATATTTTGAGGCTTGTATGTTGGAAGATAAATATGGCTACACACAAAGACAAGTCTATTCAAGTTGCAAAGGTGGAATTCAATAACATGAAAAGTTAGGGTCAACATTATTCTCATAGAGATCACTTCACAATATATTATGAATTTTTTTATGAATGGGTCAAATTATTGCACTATGAACCAACTATAGGAAGCATGTGAAAGTGTACTAGGACCAACTAATTATTTTTCGTAAAGAATAGCATCATCCAACTCTTGAAGTAGCATGTTGGATCTTGGTTTAAGCCTTTTATATGTTTGGTCTAAAGTATGCATGTGTCAAATGTGTGAATGTTGTAAATAAGTTATAAGATGAGTTGTGATTATATATAATGTAGGGATGTATAAGTGTAATTGGATCCATTTAAAGAGTAATTCTTGCTAGTAGAACTAATAACCATCGCAAAAGTTGTGTAAGTTGTCAACTAAATTTTAGGTTAAGTGGGCAAAATCAATTGAAGGTCTCATGCACTTTGAGACGGTTGTCAAAAGTTGATTAGATCAAGGTGACCCTAAAGCTTCATCCTTCAAGATCTGCATATCATGTCTTTCATGTACTATTATTGTATTTAAGGTTGGCGCCTCATGATTATAGTTGGTGTTCACTTCTTAGACTCAAGGATTGGTGTCTCCTATGGGTTGATGCATACAAAATATTATAAGTTTATTATTTAGTTTATGAGGCTAGATTTGCATATTAGATCCAAGAAGCTTTTCTCACCATGGTTTTCCCCTTAAGTTTCTACATAAATCTAGTATTATTTTGTGTTGATGTCCTCTTATCTTATCTTATCAGTTTCTATGATGTTTGGAGAAGTTATCAAGGGTAATTAATTTGGAATTGGTGTCTACTGATTACCATTCTCTTAGTGTCTATGTGTGATTAACGCACATAATATATGCATTCTATTAAGAACAACAACCACTATTTCTTTTATTTTCATTGAAAAGAACTATCTAGATTTCCTTGGAAATGACCTTCTATTTATGTCACTTTGTGCAATCTTCCTTTATTCATAATGTATCTTTGTTCAAGACAAAAATCAAATCCGTGTAGCAGTAACAAGTTATCCTATATTGTATAACAATGTAAAAGTTTATTGGTTATTTTGGATAGTTTAAAAATTTGGATTTATAAGTTTTGAATTTCATAAATACGTTTCCTTTGTAATAATTCTTTGAAGTAATTTAGAATGATATTTTTGTAATAAAATTTAGCTATTAATGAATTGTATTTGAATACATTAACTCACACTTTAATTATAATCATTAGCATATTATTACTCATGGATTTGTTTAGGTCAACCCAAGAGTATAGCCAGTAATCCTTAGCTTGACTAAATCCATCCATTGATTATTACCATTTATTTATAATTAGATTAGTAGTAGATCAATAAAATAGATATTTATTTATATATTAATAAATGCATAGAGTAGCATATATCAATATAAGAATGCAAGTAGTTATTAAGAGAATTTAAGTAAGAGGTGTAGAGATGTTATTAAAGCTTAAAATTTATTAAGTTATAGCTTTAAACATATAGAAATAAATTCATTAGTCAACAATATTAAACTTGAATATATTCTTTCTGTATATCTTAAGATGAATAAGTTATTATTTGAATGCCTCTACAATACTTTGTTTAGATTAAAAATAGAAAGACTTTTTAAAATCACAAGACTAATATATAAAATAGGATAATAAGGATAGTAATGAAAGAAATGGACTCTTGGGTCAAGGGTAAGATGTAAGCCCTTATCCCTTACCATATAGAAATAATAAATTTTGTTTTTTATTTTGTGATTGTTGAATATTGAACTCTGACTTAGTGAAAACTCTAATGATAATATCATAGTTTGTTTTTTTAAATGTAAAGGATAAGGATGGAATTTCATATTAATCTCATGTTGACATGTTCATATAGTTTCTTGACTAGATGATAGTTCCTTATCATTAAATGGTTAACCATCTCTAAAGTTTATGACTATATATATAAATATTAAATGGATTTGATCTTATATTTTGATTGTTTGATCATGATAACACTTTTTAATCAAAGGAGTGATTAGATGAATATGATATTGAATATTATAATCAAATCTAAGGTAGAAAGTTTATTCTAAGATGGAAAATATATTCTATTGTCAAAATATTTGAACCAATTAGATTTAATGAATGAAACTAAGTTATTTATGATAATCATTTATTATCAATTTATAACATTTTAATGATATAATGTTAGTGAATTTATGCATCATATAATAACTCATGAATTAGTTTTTAAGTATATCATTTAGAAGATTTAATAATGAATTAGCATTTAATATGTCTTTCATGATATCAGGTTAATTAGATAGATTGATAGTTACCTTTTCTTTTGTACTCTTATACATGTGTCTGTATGAGTTTTATACTCTCAAGATCATGTTTAGACAAATCTTGTTATTGGTATTCTTATGTACTAATGTGTTTGAAATCAATTTTTATGCTAAATTTAATTATCAAGAAGATAATACTTGTTAGATGCTTCTATTTTCCTATGACTACTTTGTATACTTGTGCATTCAATTCTTGTTTGTGTAAATGGATGGTGCTAAACATGGAGAACCATATAAGGATTGAGTATCACCCTCTATATATCTATCAACAAATGACTTAAAAAGATGCACTGGGAAAAACATGTTTTATCAAATTTTAATATTATACCATGCTACTACTTTTGATCATTTAAAACTCATACTCTTTGCCATATCATAATATTGTTATATTAGCATGTGTGTGCACGCACACACACAAACATAGAGAGAGAGAGAGTGAGAGAGAGAGAGAGAGAGAGAGAGAGAGAGAGAGAGAGAGAGAGAGAGAGAGAGAGAGAGAGAGAGAGAGAGAGTATATCATGCTACATAGATTCCATCACTCCGACTTGTTTAAGATTTCTTGACATCTTTGCATTGGGCCAGGTATTCTTCATGCCAAGAAGAGTTTCAGGGGAGTGTAAAGATTTGTGGTTGGGTAGATATGTTCTTCGATGATGCTCTCACCCAATGTGTGCTTGTTGGAGATAGTGTCTCGTGAGTTCCTGTTAGGGTTACCTTAATTTTTGTACTCTTTGTAATTGACCTTTTGAAGCTATGTAAAGGAAATTGTTTCCTTATGATAGGGCTTGTCAATGGCTTTTGTACTTAAACATCATGTTTCCATTCTAATATATTTGAACATGTTATTTTAAATGTTTTAGAATAATGCTTATTCTATGCTATATCATTATTTTAATAATATGGAGGTCCTTATAGTTTGAAATTATTATTGTCTCAAAACATTAAAAAATATCAAAATTGACACATTACTAAATCATGTGAATGGACATTGATATATTCAAAGCAATTTCACTTGTATTTGGGTTTGCTTCATGTAAGATAAACAAATTTACCAAATATTTAATATATTTTCCATGTCAGTACATATAAGAGGCATTTTAATAATTTATTATTTTTGTATTTATAATTTAATAACAAGTCATCTAGTGTAAAATTGTTGTAATAATAAGAGGTGGTAGAAAATTTCGATAGAATTTATGATATAAGGACTCATGTTCAACTTTAATATTATTTTATGTGGCATGGAAAGTGAGATGTCTACTTCTAAAAATGGTTTACAAATCCAATCACATAGAACTATTTGGACTTTTGTTGATGCTATTTAAATGATTTTTATTTGATAAAAATATAAATCTCACATAATTAATTACTCCATCTAATAGTAAAAAACCATAAGTATTAAAAAGCCTTCTATTATTCACAGCTCCTTTTTATAAGTAAGATCTACACAATTAGAAGTTCTAGAAATGAATGATCTTATTAGATCAAAATAAATATGTCTATTATACCTAATTATCCTCGTGACGTCACACATAGCAAATAAAACTCCAATTATTTTCACTTCGACCTATTTTTCTCTAACATATTCATCCATTCATTATGTTTTATTGCGTTAACATAAAGAAGTTTATCCTACAAATATACATTTACAATCTATTAAGTTTCGATATGTTAGATTCTTTGGAATTCTAATTTTTTCCACGATAAAAAAAATGAAGAGCGCGGGAACCATGTGAGCGCGGGAACAACATGCGAGAATTTTATACCAAACTTGGTCGCCCATCCCCGTGCAAATTACGGAAGAGGAATGTCATTTATAACCAAAGACAGACATACTTGTGGGCCATATCACCTTTGCCAATGTTTCTCATGTTTTAATGTGAAACCCAAAGAAGTGTTACTACTGAATAACTCAATGGAGTCACCATGGAAAGCAGAGACGGATAAAATGCCGCGTCCACCACATCCATGAAAGTTTCTATATCTATGTTTTTCAAATAGATTTGGAGAAAACTCTCAATTCAGAAAAACGTCGGAGTAAACATTCTAAGAAACGTTGGAGGAATGCTCTATCACATCATTACTCACTATTGTTTATGAGTCAAGCGCTATAGTCATGTGCATTACCACCGTAATAATCGCACTGAGATAACGTGCACACAACAATTTTTCAAACGTCGGGGTCAAGATTCCCCCTTCTCTACAGATTTTGCACATGATGATTTTGTATATAAGATAGCCCAAAGCCATAGCATGTAATACAACCATTGCAGGTTTTCTCCTATCCAAAATGGCGAGCAGACAAGCCTTACAGCCATTGTTTCTTCTTCTTGCTGTCTTTTTCATCAAGTTAGTAATGGTGGAATCAATAAGAACCCCCTCCAATATGACTAAGGCTGAGAATAGTGATAAATATCATGTTGAGAAGCCGGAGCTTGTAGTTCAAATGGTAGAAAGGTAACCATTTCGCCTTTCAGATGATTTAGAAATTTTAGAGAATTTATTTATGGTAGTATAGAAATGAAATCCAATATCTTATTGAATTTAGTACATTAGTATGAAATCTTAAATGACAAGGTTTATTATAAATGTTCTATTTATTCTTATGCTGTTCCTCGACGTTTTCTTCACTGTAATTTCTATAATACTATTCTTGTAACTGTAGTTGGTATGCAGCAGTTATAGAACAAATTTCTATCACCCATATCATCATGCCAATGGATAATTAACAATTGTCGTCGTTGAGACAGATTCAATGAAAGAAAATTAACTACAGAAAAGATATTTAAGTCAGTTCAATTAAGAGAATTTCAAAGTCCTCGTATTTTTTTATAGCTAGCATATATTACAGACAGTTGAGATTATTTACTTCAAGAACTATTGTGCAGCAGTTTAAATAATTCGAAAAGAAAGCTGAGCTCGTGCGAAACGGGGAACCCCATCGATGACTGTTGGCGTTGTGATCCTAACTGGGTTAACAACCGAAAGAGACTGGCTGATTGTGCCATCGGATTTGGCAAAAACGCCATTGGAGGTAAGAATGGCAGATTTTATATAGTTACAGATCCAAATGACGATGACCCGGTCAATCCTCGACCTGGCACTCTGCGGCACGCTTTTATTCAAACCGAACCTCTCTGGATTATTTTCCAAAAAGATATGGTTATTCAGCTCAAGGAGGAGCTTATCATGAACAGTTATAAGACTATTGATGGTAGAGGTGCCAATGTTCATATAGCAAATGGAGCTTGCATTACAATTCAGTATGTGACCAATATTATCATTCATGGAGTTCATATCCACGACTGTAAACCTGCGGGAAACACAAATGTTAGGAGCTCCCAGACACATTATGGGTTTAGAACCAAGAGTGATGGAGATGGGATTTCCATCTTTGGATCAAGCGCAATTTGGGTTGACCACTGTTCATTGTCAAGTTGCGCAGATGGATTGATCGACGCCATCATGGGTTCCACTGCTATAACCATTTCAAACAGCTTTTTCACTCACCATGACAAGGTGCTCAATACTGCTTTTTTGGTCTTCCATAAATATACTTTTCTTTGAAATTAGGTTTCACAATTGTATTTTTTATCCGAGGATTTTAGGGTAGGGTATTAAAAGCCTATTACTTGACTTGAACGAAAAAAATGTGAGTATTTATTAAATTGTCGATAGAACGCTATTTCTCAAGTCCAATATTTATTGGCTTTTTCCAAGTGATGCTCCTAGGACACAGCGACGCCTACACCGAGGACGTCAAAATGCAAGTAACAGTTGCTTTCAACCACTTTGGAGAAGGGCTTGTTCAACGTATGCCCAGGTGTGAATAGAATTTTGTAACAAACTGTATTCCTTGCACAAAGACCACGAATATACAGCTTGCTGAAGTTTATTTGCTCAAGTCTTTAAGATATTAACGTTATGATGCAGATGTCGACATGGATACTTTCATGTGGTGAACAATGATTACACCCACTGGGAAATGTATGCAATCGGGGGAAGTGCAAACCCCACCATTAACAGCCAAGGCAACAGATTCCTTGCTCCTGATTATCGATTCCACAAGGAGGTAAAAGACCTGTACAACTCATGTCTCTTATATCTTTGGTATTCAACGGTTGTAGTCTAGTTATAGTATGGGTAATGTGCAGGTTACAAAGCACCAAGATTCAACAGAAGGCAACTGGAGATCAGTGGGAGATCTTATATTAAATGGGGCATTCTTCACAGCATCAGGGGCTAAAGAATCCTCAAGCTATGCCAAAGCTTCGAGTATGGCGGCAAGACCTTCCTCTATTGTGGGCTCTATCACTGCAAGTTCGGGTGTTCTCACCTGCAGAAAAGGTTCCAGCTGTTAGACCAAATGCATGCATTATAGACAAATTCTTAGGAATCCCTCAATTCTGTTACTTTGCAAGCATGAGCACACGGAATGAGGCTTCTTAGTTATTTTAGTTTTGTTTGCCGAGACTCTCTTGTCATCTTTCACTAAAGACGAATATATGGAAAATATCGAATAATATTTTTCTCAAATTTGAAGTGTAGTGGTAGAACGTCAAGCCAGTGTTTGTTTATATTATCTCGATTGTCACTTAAAAACATTTCTTAGGTAAATCTCACAAGAACTGCAATATATAGATAGGAAATAGTTGAATTTATGTTCATACCGGTAATTCAAAAAACTAATTTATGCAAATGTTTCTTGAAACTATGAACACACCCGGTGTAATTGTATACGACGCAACTAAATATATTCACTTGCATGGGGAATTATTAACCTTTTAAGTTAATTATGTGATTGTAGATTAATTTTATATTATACATGTCTAATTTGTAACTCTAGACCTTATCTATCACAATATATACTTTTTCTCTTTGATTTGCTAGATTCTATACTCCTCATTGATTATTAAGGACTTGGTATATTTATAACTACATCATAAAGATAGTGAAATAATCAATGGTCATGTTCTCCTACTCCCTTAATTAGAATAATTTTTTGATTGTGATAAAGATACTTAGATGTTGATTTTGATACAATATTTTTATTCTATTTAAAGTTCCAAATGAAAATGTTCATAAGTTCATTCTATATACGAATAAGTCAATGATTGCTTAATGGTCAATTAATGTCTTTAAATTTGAAGCCCTGCTAGATAATTCCATGTTTTACAAACTCAACTCCCAATGACTATGAGGAAAGAGGAGAATTTTAAAATTTGAAACAAATTTATTTTTCCTTAAAATTCAAGCCAAGCAAGATCAATCCTCAATGCTACAAAAATGGTCCGTTGTAAAAAGATATATAATACAATGATCATGGGTAAATGTATGCAAATATAGGACAAAAAATAATGGGAATGCATGAATATAAATATAGGTAGGATATAGATAAGGATGGATATATATTGATGTATGGAAATAGGAGTAGGAGAACATAGATTGAAATTAGGGAAGGTGCCAAACTTATTAAAAATGGTTTTTGCATGCCAAAAATATTTTTTCTTTCTAGTGACTGAAAAATGAGTTTCTAATGCAAAATTTAAAATGGCTCCTGTAAAAGTTTTTAAATTTTAACATTTGATTTCTAATTTTGTCCTCCAAGCTTTGATGTTTTTGAAAAAAAAGTCAATTGTGACTTTATCCAACCTTTTGGATGCTTTGGAAATGTTGAAAATTCTGCCAAAATTACCTAAATGCTACAATCACGCAAACCTCCCAAGAATATAACTATGCAAAGTAGATTATAGGGATGCTTATTCTTTTGTTAAGTTGTACTTATTATTAGGGCTATGCAAGGATGTAGGAGAAGAGAATACTTGGTTTTTTAATATTATAGCTATCAGTTAGTCTCAAATCTATAAAAGCCAGATATTAAAATTAACTGTACTAGACAACAAGTTCCAGTACCATGTTAGATTCTTTGGGAAGTGACAATCGGGCTAGAATCTCGTGTCTGACCTAGATCATGTGCAACTACAGTTAATAGATAATCGAATATCAAATAGTAGAGCCAAAATCTGAAATGAAAGAACAATATAGACAATGCAAGAGAACTTGAGAATACTCTTCATACGCTCACCAAGCTACCAATAGGTGCATTAACTCCTACTACCCATAAAATATGGGAAGTTTTACCTACTTGATAAATGTCAAAATATGTAGCATAACCTCCTTAAGTGAAGATAGAAAAGAAGTTATAATTAGTGGCATAAAAGCCAAAAGAGGGTGAGAAAATTAATTACCCTATAACCTACTAAAGGTAAGAACAAACTTGTGGTTATGGAAGGAGGCACAACAAGCCAAAAGGGAGTGTGTGACTCAATTACTCATGTGTTAGAAAGTGGTACATGTAGATTATGTATTTTTCCATGTTTATTCACATTAACCACTCCTAATAAACCAAAGAAAGATTAAATAATATTTGTAGGAAAAAGAATAACGCCTAACAACTACTATGTGGTAAAAGGCAAGGTTTCATTAGCATATAAATTGAAGCAATACTTATATGGTGTCCAATGATCTCCAAAATTATGGTTTCAAAAGTTTAATTCATATGCTATGTATTATAATCTAGTGTATTTCCTAATTATGTTGGTTGCCTATATAGTTGGTCAGATATTGGACTTTGGTTTTGGTGGGGTTGGTTTTATGTACTAGATGGTAGTCATCGAGGTGCCGATAATTGTTTCTTTTTTCCCCTATTTTTTGTGTTATGTTGTTTATAGACTTTACTTTCTACTGTATTGGGCGTTGGGCCCCTTAGCAACTATTTAATTATTAAAAATTAAACTTTATGATGGTAATCAATCTCTTTTTATCAATTTATGCATAGATCATTTGTTGATATTTGGTAACAATGAATGGATGATTAGAGATATGGTATATAAAATTTCAATACATTTCAACATAAACAATTAGGGGTTCCTATATGCATCCTAGGCATTGAAAAGAGAGAGAAATAAGAAATGTTTGATTGGGATAGACTAAGTATGTTGAATTTGTGTTGTAATATTTTAGTATGCAGAATTATATGCTAGTAAATGTTTCTATTTTCTTGGGTACTAAGTTATTAGTTAAGTAATATATACGTCTTCACCGTTAAATGTAGAGTATATATTGCATGTTCCTTACACTAGTCTACTTCATATTCTAATTTATGTTATATTTTACATAAAGCTAGACATTGGTGATGTAATGGGAGCCTTGGGATTATTATATGGCTAATATTGGCATAGAGCATTGAACAACAATTAAGAGAGACTTAAGGTGAATGCAGAACACTATAAATTATTATATCTTCTACTATGGTGATTACTCACAAGGGATTGTTGACTTAGATTTGACAGGAGATGTAGATCATAAAATATCTACTAGTGGCTATTTCTTTAGCCTATTTAGTGTTTCTATTACTTGAATGAGCAAGTGATGGGTTGTAGTCATTTATCCATTGTAGAGGTATAGTACATGACAATTAGTAATGCCTGTAAGGAGGTGAGTTGGTTTTAGAGTTTTTGTTGAATTGTTGGCCTTATTCAAGCAATAGTTTAAACTCAATGTGAGAGTCAAGGTGTCATTAGCTTGGCCAAAACCCAATTTTTTGTGTATAAATGAAGCATATAGATGCACAATACCATTTTTCTCATCACATGGTGGAGGATAGTGGATGATGATTGAAAATGATGACTCTTTGGTGATTGTTTTAGATGATTTGATGAAGCATGTAAGCACAAATAACATTAGATGGTGTAATAAATATAATGGCCTCATAGTCCTTAATACTTAGATGCTAATATTCCCTTTATGCTTTTGCAAGGTATTTGAAATAAGTGGGAGAATTCTAGAAAACCATTGTCTCAACCATATTTTGTTCATATCTAATTATTTAATAGTTAAATTTTACATGTATTTTTGTTATCACTGTTAGTGTGTGGTATGTTTCTACTATCATATTCGTGTTAGACTTGTACCAGCCACTTAGAATTGGACAAGATCTAACCTTATAGTTCTATATCAAAGGTAAAATCAGCTAAATTATGCAAGTCGCTTGGAAAAGAGGGGTATATTAACTTGAATGGCCTTCCTAAAGGTCCTTAATTTTGAACTTTTACCAAATAAGTGAGTACCAGCAATCGAAATTTGACTACTTCAGCATCGTGATTATTTCATTATGCATGCTTGCCTTCCATCCCCAACTAATAAATATACGCAGATTGGAGGACGTGCATGAATTTACTCATGAGATTTCATGGTCTACATTACCGTCACGCACGGAGTGCATTGGACTATTATTTTTATTCCTTTAATTCTTCTAAGCATACTTTCATCAAGATTTTATTTGCTTTTGGAAACGAGGTTGTACTAGCCTTCTAGCGTACAAATAATGTAATGGCCCCATGCAAATTCGTGTGGCTGCAAAAACTTTTCTTTTTATTTAAAAACTACATTTAGATTTGTGATACGAAAATAATTTTAGTTGATGAGGGATGGAGGAGACCACCAACTATAAGGAAATGTGGATCCCATGTCCCACGACGAAGTCAAAAGCTACATGTGCTATATGGAGTTCGTTCTAATCTTTTATCATCGAACAACATAGCAAAAACAACCATGCGGAACAGATTGTTGTAAAATCCATGTGCCTTTTTTTCAACACACAAGAAATTTGTTATTTGTGAAAAAGCATGGAGATACTCTTCAAGTGTGCACACATAACATCGAGAGTCGGCCTTAATTAAAGTTTGACGTAGATGGTCAATGTCTCATACCCATCTTGACTATGACCAGTTGAATTGTTGCAAAGCATGTTGTGAGGTCGGTATTAAGCTTCTTTGTATTTACCAAATTTAAAGAATATAAACTAGAGTTGGATTTAGTATAGTTGGCGCGCTATATTTTATGGAGGTTGCAGAGGAGCTGGTGATGCTTGGTAGGATATCAGGCCAGTGGTAGTAATGGGACTTCTTTTTCTATGTGAGACGCATGATATCCTTGTAGTTCTTGGGCTGCCTTAGAGATCTGGACGTGGCAACAGGTTCTTGTTGAATTGGCCTTCAAAATGTAACAGGCTATTCAGTTATTTATGGACTGGGTACGGGAATGGAACCTCTGTGCTATCAGGGTCAGTCGGTTTGAGATCTATGGAAAGATTTCATTAGAAGTAAAACAACAGACATGAAGGATGAAAACTGGGTTGTCTTAGATAGTTAATATAGTAATCTTATTTGGCTATGTCTGGGAAATTTATTGCTCCTCAATGTTGTACATGAATCCTCTACAACCCCTTTTTATAAAGTTAGGAAAGTTGTACCACACCATATCGTTGGTGAACAAGCATCTTCTATGTAAGTAGTATTATTTGAGGGTGGTTGATATGGATTAAGTTGTTGAGCACTTTAATTCATTTAACACTATTGTAAACAAAAGATGGAGGAAGAAGTTATAGGAATGGTCTTATGACATTCTTTTCTACACATATGGAGCAATCTATTGATGAACATTTGAAGCACTACTTTAAATTTTGTGCTTGATGAGGTAATATCTTCTCTTCTCCCAAATGGTCTTTCATAGAAAGAATAGTACAAGTGGCATAGCTTTCTTTATCGGTGATAGCCTTATATCATGGTTGAGCTAAAACAAGGATTTTGTATCTTAGTCTATGGTAGAAGCAAAATATATTGCAATAGTTTCTTGTTGCATTTAGGTTTTATAGATAAAAAAAGACATTGTAGCAGATGGAGATTGAATTTGAAGAACCCATGCCAATCCTTTGTTACAATACAAGTACTATAAACATTTCAAATGATTGGGTAACACATTCACGGAAAAACCCATATCTCAATTAAGTATCACTATCTAAGAGAGAAGGTTGCAAGGAAACAAGTGAAGATAGAATATGTTGAAACAAAGGAGAGATCATTACAAAACCTTTTCGAAAGGAGACAATTTAATATCTTGGCTAGAATTTGGTAGTGGTATCGCCCCCCTCTTAAATGAAGGGGAAGTTAGTATATGTTGAGGAGGAGTGTTGACTCCTCACTGCAAGTAGTCTTGGTGGTATTGTGAAAAAAATTACAAAAGGTATTAGTAGATTAATTTTTCCTTGAAGACCAAGAATCAAAGTGGATATTTGTCATTGATGTCAAAGTGGGAGAAAGGAAGCCAAAATTCTACACCATTTGGGGAAGAAAGGATTGAGAGAGAGAGAGAGAGAGAGAGAGAGAGAGAGAGAGAGAGAGAGAGAGAGAGAGAGAGAATGAAAGTCCAATTACAAGAGCACAAAGCCAAACTTGAGAAGAATGAAAGTCCAATTACAATGGAAGCAAATTTTCTACACAAGGGGAGCCCCTAATTTCCATTACAAGGAGTATTTTATTAGTAGCATTTTTCATGTTTGGAACCAATGACAAAGGAGGAGATTGTTGAAATTTATATTTTCATTAATGTCAAAGGAGGTAGTTAAGGTTTTTGTATAAATTATCATTATGTTACCCTCAATATCCAGTTTTCAAAAATTACAATAATTTTAATTAATATTATGTCATATCAAATAATTATTGATTTAGATAAATAGAGTCAAGTTATGTTAAATACATCATTCAATATATTATGTCAGTAGTATCATCTTAATCAATTTTTTATTGTTGAAGGATTTGGAAGTATTTGTGATGTGTATATGAAGTTCATTCCTCAAAAACTATATCCACTAGCACATTATTTTATACCACATTCTACCATAGTTATATTTTGAGGCTTGTATGTTGGAAGATAAATAAGGCTACACACAAAGACAAGTCTATTCAAGGTGCAAAGGTGGAATTCAATAACATGAAAAGTTAGGGTCAACATTATGCTCATAGAGATCACTTCACAATATATTATGAATTTTTTTATGAATGGGTCAAATTATAGCACTATGAACCAACTATAGGAAGCATGTGAAAGTGTACTAGGACCAACTAATTATTTTTCGTAAAGAATAGCATCATCCAACTCTTGAAGTAGCATGTTGGATCTTGGTTTAAGCCTTTTATATGTTTGGTCTAAAGTATGCATGTGTCAAATGTGTGAATGTTGTAAATAAGTTATAAGATGAGTTGTGATTATATATAATGTAGGGATGTATAAGTGTAATTGGATTCATTTAAAGAGTAATTCTTGCTAGTAGAACTAATAACCATCGCAAAAGTTGTGTAAGTTGTCAACTAAATTTTAGGTTAAGTGGGCAAAATCAATTGAAGGTCTCATGCACTTTGAGAGGGTTGTCAAAAGTTGATTAGATCAAGGTGACCCTAAAGCTTCATCCTTGAAGATCTGCATATCATATCTTTCATGTACTATTATTGTATTTAAGGTTGGCACCTCATGATTATAGTTGGTGTTCACTTCTTAGACTCAAGGATTGGTGTCTCCTATGGGTTGATGCATACAAAATATTATAAGTTTATTATTTAGTTTATGAGGCTAGATTTGCATATTAGATCCAAGAAGCTTTTCTCACCATGGTTTTCCCCTTAAGTTTCTACATAAATCTAGTATTATTTTGTGTTGATGTCCTCTTATCTTATCTTATTAGTTTCTGTGATGTTTGGAGAAGTTATCAAGGGTAATTAATTTGGAATTGGTGTCTACTGATTACCATTCTCTTAGTGTCTATGTGTGATTAACGCACATAATATATGCATTCTATTAAGAACAACAACCACTATTTCTTTTATTTTCATTGAAAAGAACTATCTAGATTTCCTTGGAAATGACCTTCTATTTATGTCACTTTGTGCAATCTTCCTTTATTCATAATGTATCTTTGTTCAAGACAAAAATCAAATCCGTGTAGCAGTAACAAGTTATCCTATATTGTCTAACAATGTAGAAGTTTATTGGTTATTTTGGATAGTTTAAAAATTTGGATTTATAAGTTTTGAATTTCATAAATACGTTTCCTTTGTAATAATTCTTTGAAGTAATTTAGAATGATATTTTTGTAATAAAATTTAGCTATTAATGAATTGTATTTGAATACATTAACTCACACTTTAATTATAATCATTAGCATATTATTACTCATGGATTTGTTTAGGTCAACCCAAGAGTATAGCCAGTAATCCTTAGCTTGACTAAATCCATCCATTGATTATTACCATTTATTTATAATTAGATTAGTAGTAGATCAATAAAATAGATATTTATTTATATATTAATAAATGCATAGAGTAGCATATATCAATATAAGAATGCAAGTAGTTATTAAGAGAATTTAAGTAAGAGGTGTAGAGATGTTATTAAAGCTTAAAATTTATTAAGTTATAGCTTTAAACGTATAGAAATAAATTCATTAGTCAACAATATTAAACTTGAATATATTCTTTCTGTATATCTTAAGATGAATAAGTTATTATTTGAATGCCTCTACAATACTTTGTTTAGATTAAAAATAGAAAGACTTTTTAAAATCACAAGACTAATATATAAAATAGGATAATAAGGATAGTAATGAAAGAAATGGACTCTTGGGTCAAGGGTAAGATGTAAGCCCTTATCCCTTACCATATAGAAATAATAAATTTTGTTTTTTATTTTGTGATTGTTGAATATTGAACTCTGACTTAGTGAAAACTCTAATGATAATATCATAGTTTGTTTTTTTAAATGTAAAGGATAAGGATGGAATTTCATATTAATCTCATGTTGACATGTTCATATAGTTTCTTGACTAGATGATAGTTCCTTATCATTAAATGGTTAACCATCTCTAAAGTTTATGACTATATATATAAATATTAAATGGATTTGATCTTATATTTTGATTGTTTGATCATGATAACACTTTTTAATCAAAGGAGTGATTAGATGAATATGATATTGAATATTATAATCAAATCTAAGGTAGAAAGTTTATTCTAAGATGGAAAATATATTCTATTGTCAAAATATTTGAACCAATTAGATTTAATGAATGAAACTAAGTTATTTATGATAATCATTTATTATCAATTTATAACATTTTAATGATATAATGTTAGTGAATTTATGCATCATATAATAACTCATGAATTAGTTTTTAAGTATATCATTTAGAAGATTTAATAATGAATTAGCATTTAATATGTCTTTCATGATATCAGGTTAATTAGATAGATTGATAGTTACCTTTTCTTTTGTACTCTTATACATGTGTTTGTATGAGTTTTATACTCTCAAGATCATGTTTAGACAAATCTTGTTATTGGTATTCTTATGTACTAATGTGTTTGAAATCAATTTTGATGCTAAATTTAATTATCAAGAAGATAATACTTGTTAGATGCTTCTATTTTCCTATGACTACTTTGTATACTTGTGCATTCAATTCTTGTTTGTGTAAATGGATGGTGCTAAACATGGAGAACCATATAAGGATTGAGTATCACCCTCTATATATCTATCAACAAATGACTTAAAAAGATGCATTGGGAAAAACATGTTTTATCAAATTTTAATATTATACCATGCTACTACTTTTGATCATTTAAAACTCATACTCTTTGCCATATCATAATATTGTTATATTAGCATGTGTGTGCACGTGCACACACGCACACACACAAACATAGAGAGACAGAGAGAGAGAGAGAGAGAGAGAGAGAGAGAGAGAGAGAGAGAGTATATCATGCTACATAGATTCCATCACTCCTACTTGTTTAAGATTTCTCGACATCTTTGCGTTGGGCCAGGTATTCTTCATGCCAAGAAGAGTTTCAGGGGAGTGTAAAGATTTGTGGTTGGGTAGATATGTTCTTCGATGATGCTCTCACCCAATGTGTGCTTGTTGGAGATAGTGTCTCGTGAGTTCCTGTTAGGGTTACCTTAATTTTTGTACTCTTTGTAATTGACCTTTTGAAGCTATGTAAAGGAAATTGTTTCCTTATGATAGGGCTTGTCAATGGCTTTTGTACTTAAACATCATGTTTCCATTCTAATATATTTGAACATGTTATTTTAAATGTTTTAGAATAATGCTTATTTTATGCTATATCATTATTTTAATAATATGGAGGTCCTTATAGTTTGAAATTATTATTGTCTCAAAACATTAAAAAATATCAAAATTGACACATTACTAAATCATGTGAATGGACATTGATATATTCAAAGCAATTTCACTTGTATTTGGGTTTGCTTCATGTAAGATAAACAAATTTACCAAATATTTAATATATTTTCCATGTCAGTACATGTAAGAGGCATTTTAATAATTTATTATTTTTGTATTTATAATTTAATAACAAGTCATCTAGTGTAAAATTGTTGTAATAATAAGAGGTGGTAGAAAATTTCGATAGAATTTATGATATAAGGACTCATGTTCAACTTTAATATTATTTTATGTGGCATGGAAAGTGAGATGTCTACTTCTAAAAATGGTTTACAAATCCAATCACATAGAACTATTTGGACTTTTGTTGATGCTGTTTAAATGATTTTTATTTGATAAAAATATAAATCTCACATAATTAATTACTCCATCTAATAGTAAAAAACTATAAGTATTAAAAAGCTTTCTATTATTCACAGCTCCTTTTTATAAGTAAGATCTACACAATTAGAAGTTCTAGAAATGAATGATCTTATTAGATCAAAATAAATATGTCTATTATACCTAATTATCCTCGTGACGTCACACATAGCAAATAAAACTCCAATTATTTTCACTTCGACCTATTTTTCTCTAAAATAATCATCCATTCATTATGTTTTATTGCGTTAACATAAAGAAGTTTATCCTACAAATATACATTTACAATCTATTAAGTTTCGATATGTTAGATTCTTTGGAATTCTAATTTTTTCCACGATAAAAAAAATGAAGAGCGCGGGAACCATGTGAGCGCGGGAACAACATGCGAGAATTTTATACCAAACTTGGTCGCCCATCCCCGTGCAAATTACGGAAGAGGAATGTCATTTATAACCAAAGACAAACATACTTGTGGGCCATATCACCTTTGCCAATGTTTCTCATGTTTTAATGTGAAACCCAAAGAAGTGTTACTACTGAATAACTCAATGGAGTCACCATGGAAAGCAGAGACGGATAAAATGCCGCGTCCACCACATCCATGAAAGTTTCTATATCTATGTTTTTCAAATAGATTTGGAGAAAACTCTCAATTCAGAAAAACGTCGGAGTAAACATTCTAAGAAACGTTGGAGGAATGCTCTATCACATCATTACTCACTATTGTTTATGAGTCAAGCGCTATAGTCATGTGCATTACCACCGTAATAATCGCACGGAGATAACGTGCACACAACAATTTTTCAAACGTCGGGGTCAAGATTCCCCCTTCTCTACAGATTTTGCACATGATGATTTTGTATATAAGATAGCCCAAAGCCATAGCATGTAATACAACCATTGCAGGTTTTCTCCTATCCAAAATGGCGAGCAGACAAGCCTTACAGCCATTGTTTCTTCTTCTTGCTGTCTTTTTCATCAAGTTAGTAATGGTGGAATCAATAAGAACCCCCTCCAATATGACTAAGGCTGAGAATAGTGATAAATATCATGTTGAGAAGCCGGAGCTTGTAGTTCAAATGGTAGAAAGGTAACCATTTCGCCTTTCAGATGATTTAGAAATTTTAGAGAATTTATTTATGGTAGTATAGAAATGAAATCCAATATCTTATTGAATTTAGTACATTAGTATGAAATCTTAAATGACAAGGTTTATTATAAATGTTCTATTTATTCTTATGCTGTTCCTCGACGTTTTCTTCACTGTAATTTCTATAATACTATTCTTGTAACTGTAGTTGGTATGCAGCAGTTATAGAACAAATTTCTATCACCCATATCATCATGCCATTGGATAATTAACAATTGTCGTCGTTGAGACAGATTCAATGAAAGAAAATTCACTACAGAAAAGATATTTAAGTCAGTTCAATTAAGAGAATTTCAAAGTCCTCGCATTTTTTTATAGCTAGCATATATTACAGACAGTTGAGATTATTTACTTCAAGAACTATTGTGCAGGAGTTTAAATAATTCGAAAAGAAAGCTGAGCTCGTGCGAAACGGGGAACCCCATCGATGACTGTTGGCGTTGTGATCCTAACTGGGTTAACAACCGAAAGAGACTGGCTGATTGTGCCATCGGATTTGGCAAAAACGCCATTGGAGGTAAGAATGGCAGATTTTATATAGTTACAGATCCAAATGACGATGACCCGGTCAATCCTCGACCTGGCACTCTGCGGCACGCTGTTATTCAAACCGAACCTCTCTGGATTATTTTCCAAAAAGATATGGTTATTCAGCTCAAGGAGGAGCTTATCATGAACAGTTATAAGACTATTGATGGTAGAGGTGCCAATGTTCATATAGCAAATGGAGCTTGCATTACAATTCAGTATGTGACCAATATTATCATTCATGGAGTTCATATCCACGACTGTAAACCTGCGGGAAACACAAATGTTAGGAGCTCCCCGACACATTATGGGTTTAGAACCAAGAGTGATGGAGATGGGATTTCCATCTTTGGATCAAGCGCAATTTGGGTTGACCACTGTTCATTGTCAAGTTGCGCAGATGGATTGATCGACGCCATCATGGGTTCCACTGCTATAACCATTTCAAACAGCTTTTTCACTCACCATGACAAGGTGCTCAAAACTGCTTTTTTGGTCTTCCATAAATATACTTTTCTTTGAAATTAGGTTTCACAATTGTATTTTTTATCCGAGGATTTTAGGGTAGGGTATTAAAAGCCTATTACTTGACTTGAACGAAAAAAATGTGAGTATTTATTAAATTGTCGATAGAACGCTATTTCTCAAGTCCAATATTTATTGGCTTTTTCCAGGTGATGCTCCTAGGACACAGCGACGCCTACACCGAGGACGTCAAAATGCAAGTAACAGTTGCTTTCAACCACTTTGGAGAAGGGCTTGTTCAACGTATGCCCAGGTGTGAATAGAATTTTGTAACAAACTGTATTCCTTGCACAAAGACCACGAATATACAGCTTGCTGAAGTTTATTTGCTCAAGTCTTTAAGATATTAACGTTATGATGCAGATGTCGACATGGATACTTTCATGTGGTGAACAATGATTACACCCACTGGGAAATGTATGCAATCGGGGGAAGTGCAAACCCCACCATTAACAGCCAAGGCAACAGATTCCTTGCTCCTGATTATCGATTCCACAAGGAGGTAAAAGACCTGTACATCTCATGTCTCTTATATCTTTGGTATTCAACGGTTGTAGTCTAGTTATAGTATGGGTAATGTGCAGGTTACAAAGCACCAAGATTCAACAGAAGGCAACTGGAGATCAGTGGGAGATCTTATGTTAAATGGGGCATTCTTCACACCATCAGGGACTAAAGAATCCTCAAGCTATGCCAAAGCTTCGAGTATGGCGGCAAGACCTTCCTCTATTGTGGGCTCTATCACTGCAAGTTTGGGTGTTCTCACCTGCAGAAAAGGTTCCAGCTGTTAGACCAAATGCGTGCATTATAGACAAATTCTTAGGAATCCCTCAATTCTGTTACTTTGCAAGCATGAGCACACGGAATGAGGCTTCTTAGTTATTTTAGTTTTGTTTGCCGAGACTCTCTTGTCATCTTTCACTAAAGACGAATATATGGAAAATATCGAATAATATTTTTCTCAAATTTGAAGTGTAGTGGTAGAACGTCAAGCCAGTGTTTGTTTATATTATCTCGATTGTCACTTAAAAACATTTCTTAGGTAAATCTCACAAGAACTGCAATATATAGATAGGAAATAGTTGAATTTATGTTCATACCAGTAATTCAAAAAACTAATTTATGCAAATGTTTCTTGAAACTATGAACACACCCGGTGTAATTGTATACGACGCAACTAAATATATTCACTTGCATGGGGAATTATTAACCTTTTAAGTTAATTATGTGATTGTAGATTAATTTTATATTATACATGTCTAATTTATAACTCTAGACCTTATCTATCACAATATATACTTTTTCTCTTTGATTTGCTAGATTCTATACTCCTCATTGATTATTAAGGACTTGGTATATTTATAACTACATCATAAAGATAGTGAAATAATCAATGGTCATGTTCTCCTACTCCCTTAATTAGAATAGTTTTTCGATTGTGATAAAGATACTTAGATGTTGATTTTGATACAATATTTTTATTCTATTTAAAGTTCCAAATGAAAATGTTCATAAGTTCATTCTATATACGAATAAGTCAATGATTGCTTAATGGTCAATTAATGTCTTTAAATTTGAAGCCCTGCTAGATAATTCCATGTTTTACAAACTCAACTCCCAATGACTATGAGGAAAGAGGAGAATTTTAAAATTTGAAACAAATTTATTTTTCCTTAAAATTCAAGCCAAGCAAGATCAATCCTCAATGCTACAAAAATGGTCCGTTGTAAAAAGATATATAATACAATGATCATGGGTAAATGTATGCAAATATAGGACAAAAAATAATGGGAATGCATGAATATAAATATAGGTAGGATATAGATAAGGATGGATATATATTGATGTATGGAAATAGGAGTAGGAGAACATAGATTGAAATTAGGGAAGGTGCCAAACTTATTAAAAATGGTTTTTGCATGCCAAAAATATTTTTTCTTTCTAGTGACTGAAAAATGAGTTTCTAATGCAAAATTTAAAATGGCTCCTGTAAAAGTTTTTAAATTTTAACATTTGATTTCTAATTTTGTCCTCCAAGCTTTGATGTTTTTGAAAAAAAAGTCAATTGTGACTTTATCCAACCTTTTGGATGCTTTGGAAATGTTGAAAATTCTGCCAAAATTACCTAAATGCTACAATCACGCAAACCTCCCAAGAATATAACTATGCAAAGTAGATTATAGGGATGCTTATTCTTTTGTTAAGTTGTACTTATTATTAGGGCTATGCAAGGATGTAGGAGAAGAGAATACTTGGTTTTTTAATATTATAGCTATCAGTTAGTCTCAAATCTATAAAAGCCAGATATTAAAATTAACTGTACTAGACAACAAGTTCCAGTACCATGTTAGATTCTTTGGGAAGTGACAATCGGGCTAGAATCTCGTGTCTGACCTAGATCATGTGCAACTACAGTTAATAGATAATCGAATATCAAATAGTAGAGCCAAAATCTGAAATGAAAGAACAATATAGACAATGCAAGAGAACTTGAGAATACTCTTCATACACTCACCAAGCTACCAATAGGTGCATTAACTCCTACTACCCATAAAATATGGGAAGTTTTACCTACTTGATAAATGTCAAAATATGTAGCATAACCTCCTTAAGTGAAGATAGAAAGAAGTTATAATTAGTGGCATAAAAGCCAAAAGAGGGTGAGAAAATTAATTACCCTATAACCTACTAAAGGTAAGAACAAACTCGTGGTTATGGAAGGAGGCACAACAAGCCAAAAGGGAGTGTGTGACTCAATTACTCATGTGTTAGAAAGTGGTACATGTAGATTATGTATTTTTCCATGTTTATTCACATTAACCACTCCTAATAAACCAAAGAAAGATTAAATAATATTTGTAGGAAAAAGAATAACGCCTAACAACTACTATGTGGTAAAAGGCAAGGTTTCATTAGCATATAAATTGAAGCAATACTTATATGGTGTCCAATGATCTCCAAAATTATGGTTTCAAAAGTTTAATTCATATGCTATGTATTATAATCTAGTGTATTTCCTAATTATGTTGGTTGCCTATATAGCTGGTCAGATATTGGACTTTGGTTTTGGTGGGGTTGGTTTTATGTACTAGATGGTAGTCATCGGGGTGCCGATAATTGTTTCTTTTTTCCCCTATTTTTTGTGTTATGTTGTTTATAGACTTTACTTTCTACTGTATTGGGCGTTGGGCCCCTTAGCAACTATTTAATTATTAAAAATTAAACTTTATGATGGTAATCAATCTCTTTTTATCAATTTATGCATAGATCATTTGTTGATATTTGGTAACAATGAATGGATGATTAGAGATATGGTATATAAAATTTCAATACATTTCAACATAAACAATTAGGGGTTCCTATATGCATCCTAGGCATTGAAAAGAGACAGAAATAAGAAATGTTTGATTGGGATAGACTAAGTATGTTGAATTTGTGTTGTAATATTTTAGTATGCAGAATTATATGCTAGTAAATGTTTCTATTTTCTTGGGTACTAAGTTATTAGTTAAGTAATATATACGTCTTCACCGTTAAATGTAGAGTATATATTGCATGTTCCTTACACTAGTCTACTTCATATTCTAATTTATGTTATATTTTACATAAAGCTAGACATTGGTGATGTAATGGGAGCCTTGGGATTATTATATGGCTAATATTGGCATAGAGCATTGAACAACAATTAAGAGAGACTTAAGGTGAATGCAGAACACTATAAATTATTATATCTTCTACTATGGTGATTACTCACAAGGGATTGTTGACATAGATTTGACAGGAGATGTAGATCATAAAATATCTACTAGTGGCTATTTCTTTAGCCTATTTAGTGTTTCTATTACTTGAATGAGCAAGTGATGGGTTGTAGTCATTTATCCATTGTAGAGGTATAGTACATGACAATTAGTAATGCCTGTAAGGAGGTGAGTTGGTTTTAGAGTTTTTGTTGAATTGGTGGCCTTATTCAAGCAATAGTTTAAACTCAATGTGAGAGTCAAGGTGTCATTAGCTTGGCCAAAACCCAATTTTTTGTGTATAAATGAAGCATATAGATGCACAATACCATTTTTCTCATCACATGGTGGAGGATAGTGGATGATGATTGAAAATGATGACTCTTTGGTGATTGTTTTAGATGATTTGATGAAGCATGTAAGCACAAATAACATTAGATGGTGTAATAAATATAATGGCCTCATAGTCCTTAATACTTAGATGCTAATATTCCCTTTATGCTTTTGCAAGGTATTTGAAATAAGTGGGAGAATTCTAGAAAACCATTGTCTCAACCATATTTTGTTCATATCTAATTATTTAATAGTTAAATTTTACATGTATTTTTGTTATCACTGTTAGTGTGTGGTATGTTTCTACTATCATATTCGTGTTAGACTTGTACCAGCCACTTAGAATTGGACAAGATCTAACCTTATAGTTCTATATCAAAGGTAAAATCAGCTAAATTATGCAAGTCGCTTGGAAAAGAGGGGTATATTAACTTGAATGGCCTTCCTAAAGGTCCTTAATTTTGAACTTTTACCAAATAAGGGAGTACCAGCAATCGAAATTTGACTACTTGAGCATCGTGATTATTTCATTATGCATGCTTGCCTTCCATCCCCAACTAATAAATATACGCAGATTGGAGGACGTGCATGAATTTACTCATGAGATTTCATGGTCTACATTACCGTCACGCACGGAGTGCATTGGACTATTATTTTTATTCCTTTAATTCTTCTAAGCATACTTTCATCAAGATTTTATTTGCTTTTGGAAACGAGGTTGTACTAGCATTCCAGCGTACAAATAATGTAATGGCCCCATGCAAATTCGTGTGGCTGCAAAAACTTTTCTTTTTATTTAAAAACTACATTTAGATTTGTGATACGAAAATAATTTTAGTTGATGAGGGATGGAGGAGACCACCAACTATAAGAAAATGTGGATCCCATGTCCCACGACGAAGTCAAAAGCTACATGTGCTATATGGAGTTCGTTCTGATCTTTTATCATCGAACAACATAGCAAAAACAACCATGCGGAATAGATTGTTGTAAAATCCATGTGCCTTTTTTTCAACACACAAGAAATTTGTTATTTGTGAAAAAGCATGGAGATACTCTTCAAGTGTGCACACATAACATCGAGAGTCGGCCTTAATTAAAGTTTGACGTAGATGGTCAATGTCTCATACCCATCTTGACTATGACCAGTTGAATTGTTGCAAAGCATGTTGTGAGGTCGGTATTAAGCTTCTTTGTATTTACCAAATTTAAAGAATATAAACTAGAGTTGGATTTAGTATAGTTGGCGCGTTATATTTTATGGAAGTTGTAGAGGAGCTGGTGATGCTTGGTAGAATATCAGGCCAGTGGTAGTAATGGGACTTCTTTTTCTATGTGAGACGCATGATATCCTTGTAGTTCTTGGGCTGCCTTAGAGATCTGGACGTGGCAACAGGTTCTTGTTGAATTGGCCTTCAAAATGTAACAGGCTATTCAGTTATTTATGGACTGGGTACGAGAATGGAACCTCTGTGCTATCAGGGTCAGTGGGTTTGAGATCTATGGAAAGATTTCATTAGAAGTAAAACAACAGGCATGAAGGATGAAAACTGGGTTGTCTTAGATAGTTAATATAGTAATCTTATTTGGCTATGTCTGGGAAATTTATTGCTCCTCAATGTTGTACATGAATCCTCTACAACCCCTTTTTATAAAGTTAGGAAAGTTGTACCACACCATATCGTTGGTGAACAAGCATCTTCTATGTAAGTAGTATTATTTGAGGGTGGTTGATATGGATTAAGTTGTTGAGCACTTTAATTCATTTAACACTATTGTAAACAAAAGATGGAGGAAGAAGTTATAGGAATGGTCTTATGACATTCTTTTCTACACATATGGAGCAATCTATTGATGAACATTTGAAGCACTACTTTAAATTTTGTGCTTGATGAGGTAATGTCTTCTCTTCTCCCAAATGGTCTTTCATAGAAAGAATAGTACAAGTGGCATAGCTTTCTTTATCGGTGATAGCCTTATATCATGGTTGAGCTAAAACAAGGATTTTGTATCTTAGTCTATGGTAGAAGCAAAATATATTGCAATAGTTTCTTGTTGCATTTAGGTTTTATAGATAAAAAAAGACATTGTAGCAGATGGAGATTGAATTTGAAGAACCCATGCCAATCCTTTGTTACAATACAAGTACTATAAACATTTCAAATGATTGGGTAACACATTCACGGAAAAACCCATATCTCAATTAAGTATCACTATCTAAGAGAGAAGGTTGCAAGGAAACAAGTGAAGATAGAATATGTTGAAACAAAGGAGAGATCATTACAAAACCTTTTCGAAAGGAGACAATTTAATATCTTGGCTAGAATTTGGTAGTGGTATCGCCCCCCTCTTAAATGAAGGGGAAGTTAGTATATGTTGAGGAGGAGTGTTGACTCCTCACTGCAAGTAGTCTTGGTGGTATTGTGAAAAAAATTACAAAAGGTATTAGTAGATTAATTTTTCCTTGAAGACCAAGAATCAAAGTGGATATTTGTCATTGATGTCAAAGTGGGAGAAAGGAAGCCAAAATTCTACACCATTTGGGGAAGAAAGGATTGAGAGAGAGAGAGAGAGAGAGAGAGAGAGAGAGAGAGAGAGAGAGAGAGAGAGAATGAAAGTCCAATTACAAGAGCACAAAGCCAAACTTGAGAAGAATGAAAGTCCAATTACAATGGAAGCAAATTTTCTACACAAGGGGAGCCCCTAATTTCCATTACAAGGAGTATTTTATTAGTAGCATTTTTCATGTTTGGAACCAATGACAAAGGAGGAGATTGTTGAAATTTATATTTTCATTAATGTCAAAGGAGGTAGTTAAGGTTTTTGTATAAATTATCATTATGTTACCCTCAATATCCAGTTTTCAAAAATTACAATAATTTTAATTAATATTATGTCATATCAAATAATTATTGATCTAGATAAATAGAGTCAAGTTATGTTAAATACATCATTCAATATAGTATGTCACTAGTATCATCTTAATCAATTTTTTATTGTTGAAGGATTTGGAAGTATTTGTGATGTGTATATGAAGTTCATTCCTCAAAAACTATATCCACTAGCACATTATTTTATACCACATTCTACCATAGTTATATTTTGAGGCTTGTATGTTGGAAGATAAATAAGGCTACACACAAAGACAAGTCTATTCAAGGTGCAAAGGTGGAATTCAATAACATGAAAAGTTAGGGTCAACATTATGCTCATAGAGATCACTTCACAATATATTATGAATTTTTTTATGAATGGGTCAAATTATAGCACTATGAACCAACTATAGGAAGCATGTGAAAGTGTACTAGGACCAACTAATTATTTTTCGTAAAGAATAGCATCATCCAACTCTTGAAGTAGCATGTTGGATCTTGGTTTAAGCCTTTTATATGTTTGGTCTAAAGTATGCATGTGTCAAATGTGTGAATGTTGTAAATAAGTTATAAGATGAGTTGTGATTATATATAATGTAGGGATGTATAAGTGTAATTGGATTCATTTAAAGAGTAATTATTGCTAGTAGAACTAATAACCATCGCAAAAGTTGTGTAAGTTGTCAACTAAATTTTAGGTTAAGTGGGCAAAATCAATTGAAGGTCTCATGCACTTTGAGAGGGTTGTCAAAAGTTGATTAGATCAAGGTGACCCTAAAGCTTCATCCTTGAAGATCTGCATATCATATCTTTCATGTACTATTATTGTATTTAAGGTTGGCACCTCATGATTATAGTTGGTGTTCACTTCTTAGACTCAAGGATTGGTGTCTCCTATGGGTTGATGCATACAAAATATTATAAGTTTATTATTTAGTTTATGAGGCTAGATTTGCATATTAGATCCAAGAAGCTTTTCTCACCATGGTTTTCCCCTTAAGTTTCTACATAAATCTAGTATTATTTTGTGTTGATGTCCTCTTATCTTATCTTATCAGTTTCTATGATGTTTGGAGAAGTTATCAAGGGTAATTAATTTGGAATTGGTGTCTACTGATTACCATTCTCTAAGTGTCTATGTGTGATTAACGCACATAATATATGCATTCTATTAAGAACAACAACCACTATTTCTTTTATTTTCATTGAAAAGAACTATCTAGATTTCCTTGGAAATGACCTTCTATTTATGTCACTTTGTGCAATCTTCCTTTATTCATAATGTATCTTTGTTCAAGACAAAAATCAAATCCGTGTAGCAGTAACAAGTTATCCTATATTGTCTAACAATGTAAAAGTTTATTGGTTATTTTGGATAGTTTAAAAATTTGGATTTATAAGTTTTGAATTTCATAAATACGTTTCCTTTGTAATAATTCTTTGAAGTAATTTAGAATGATATTTTTGTAATAAAATTTAGCTATTAATGAATTGTATTTGAATACATTAACTCACACTTTAATTATAATCATTAGCATATTATTACTCATGGATTTGTTTAGGTCAACCCAAGAGTATAGCCAGTAATCCTTAGCTTGACTAAATCCATCCATTGATTATTACCATTTATTTATAATTAGATTAGTAGTAGATCAATAAAATAGATATTTATTTATATATTAATAAATGCATAGAGTAGCATATATCAATATAAGAATGCAAGTAGTTATTAAGAGAATTTAAGTAAGAGGTGTAGAGATGTTATTAAAGCTTAAAATTTATTAAGTTATAGCTTTAAACGTATAGAAATAAATTCATTAGTCAACAATATTAAACTTGAATATATTCTTTCTGTATATCTTAAGATGAATAAGTTATTATTTGAATGCCTCTACAATACTTTGTTTAGATTAAAAATAGAAAGACTTTTTAAAATCACAAGACTAATATATAAAATAGGATAATAAGGATAGTAATGAAAGAAATGGACTCTTGGGTCAAGGGTAAGATGTAAGCCCTTATCCCTTACCATATAGAAATAATAAATTTTGTTTTTTATTTTGTGATTGTTGAATATTGAACTCTGACTTAGTGAAAACTCTAATGATAATATCATAGTTTGTTTTTTTAAATGTAAAGGATAAGGATGGAATTTCATATTAATCTCATGTTGACATGTTCATATAGTTTCTTGACTAGATGATAGTTCCTTATCATTAAATGGTTAACCATCTCTAAAGTTTATGACTATATATATAAATATTAAATGGATTTGATCTTATATTTTGATTGTTTGATCATGATAACACTTTTTAATCAAAGGAGTGATTAGATGAATATGATATTGAATATTATAATCAAATCTAAGGTAGAAAGTTTATTCTAAGATGGAAAATATATTCTATTGTCAAAATATTTGAACCAATTAGATTTAATGAATGAAACTAAGTTATTTATGATAATCATTTATTATCAATTTATAACATTTTAATGATATAATGTTAGTGAATTTATGCATCATATAATAACTCATGAATTAGTTTTTAAGTATATCATTTAGAAGATTTAATAATGAATTAGCATTTAATATGTCTTTCATGATATCAGGTTAATTAGATAGATTGATAGTTACCTTTTCTTTTGTACTCTTATACATGTGTCTGTATGAGTTTTATACTCTCAAGATCATGTTTAGACAAATCTTGTTATTGGTATTCTTATGTACTAATGTGTTTGAAATCAATTTTGATGCTAAATTTAATTATCAAGAAGATAATACTTGTTAGATGCTTCTATTTTCCTATGACTACTTTGTATACTTGTGCATTCAATTCTTGTTTGTGTAAATGGATGGTGCTAAACATGGAGAACCATATAAGGATTGAGTATCACCCTCTATATATCTATCAACAAATGACTTAAAAAGATGCATTGGGAAAAACATGTTTTATCAAATTTTAATATTATACCATGCTACTACTTTTGATCATTTAAAACTCATACTCTTTGCCATATCATAATATTGTTATATTAGCATGTGTGTGCACGTGCACACACGCACACACACAAACATAGAGAGAGAGAGAGAGAGAGAGAGAGAGAGAGAGAGAGAGAGAGAGAGAGAGAGAGAGAGAGAGAGAGAGAGAGAGAGAGTATATCATGCTACATAGATTCCATCACTCCTACTTGTTTAAGATTTCTCGACATCTTTGCGTTGGGCCAGGTATTCTTCATGCCAAGAAGAGTTTCAGGGGAGTGTAAAGATTTGTGGTTGGGTAGATATGTTCTTCGATGATGCTCTCACCCAATGTGTGCTTGTTGGAGATAGTGTCTCGTGAGTTCCTGTTAGGGTTACCTTAATTTTTGTACTCTTTGTAATTGACCTTTTGAAGCTATGTAAAGGAAATTGTTTCCTTATGATAGGGCTTGTCAATGGCTTTTGTACTTAAACATCATGTTTCCATTCTAATATATTTGAACATGTTATTTTAAATGTTTTAGAATAATGCTTATTTTATGCTATATCATTATTTTAATAATATGGAGGTCCTTATAGTTTGAAATTATTATTGTCTCAAAACATTAAAAAATATCAAAATTCACACATTACTAAATCATGTGAATGGACATTGATATATTCAAAGCAATTTCACTTGTATTTGGGTTTGCTTCAAGTAAGATAAACAAATTTACCAAATATTTAATATATTTTCCATGTCAGTACATATAAGAGGCATTTTAATAATTTATTATTTTTGTATTTATAATTTAATAACAAGTCATCTAGTGTAAAATTGTTGTAATAATAAGAGGTGGTAGAAAATTTCGATAGAATTTATGATATAAGGACTCATGTTCAACTTTAATATTATTTTATGTGGCATGGAAAGTGAGATGTCTACTTCTAAAAATGGTTTACAAATCCAATCACATAGAACTATTTGGACTTTTGTTGATGCTATTTAAATGATTTTTATTTGATAAAAATATAAATCTCACATAATTAATTACTCCATCTAATAGTAAAAAACTATAAGTATTAAAAAGCTTTCTATTATTCACAGCTCCTTTTTATAAGTAAGATCTACACAATTAGAAGTTCTAGAAATGAATGATCTTATTAGATCAAAATAAATATGTCTATTATACCTAATTATCCTCGTGACGTCACACATAGCAAATAAAACTCCAATTATTTTCACTTCGACCTATTTTTCTCTAACATAATCATCCATTCATTATGTTTTATTGCGTTAACATAAAGAAGTTTATCCTACAAATATACATTTACAATCTATTAAGTTTCGATATGTTAGATTCTTTGGAATTCTAATTTTTTCCACGATAAAAAAAATGAAGAGCGCGGGAACCATGTGAGCGCGGGAACAACATGCGAGAATTTTATACCAAACTTGGTCGCCCATCCCCGTGCAAATTACGGAAGAGGAATGTCATTTATAACCAAAGACAAACATACTTGTGGGCCATATCACCTTTGCCAATGTTTCTCATGTTTTAATGTGAAACCCAAAGAAGTGTTACTACTGAATAACTCAATGGAGTCACCATGGAAAGCAGAGACGGATAAAATGCCGCGTCCACCACATCCATGAAAGTTTCTATATCTATGTTTTTCAAATAGATTTGGAGAAAACTCTCAATTCAGAAAAACGTCGGAGTAAACATTCTAAGAAACGTTGGAGGAATGCTCTATCACATCATTACTCACTATTGTTTATGAGTCAAGCGCTATAGTCATGTGCATTACCACCGTAATAATCGCACGGAGATAACGTGCACACAACAATTTTTCAAACGTCGGGGTCAAGATTCCCCCTTCTCTACAGATTTTGCACATGATGATTTTGTATATAAGATAGCCCAAAGCCATAGCATGTAATACAACCATTGCAGGTTTTCTCCTATCCAAAATGGCGAGCAGACAAGCCTTACAGCCATTGTTTCTTCTTCTTGCTGTCTTTTTCATCAAGTTAGTAATGGTGGAATCAATAAGAACCCCCTCCAATATGACTAAGGCTGAGAATAGTGATAAATATCATGTTGAGAAGCCGGAGCTTGTAGTTCAAATGGTAGAAAGGTAACCATTTCGCCTTTCAGATGATTTAGAAATTTTAGAGAATTTATTTATGGTAGTATAGAAATGAAATCCAATATCTTATTGAATTTAGTACATTAGTATGAAATCTTAAATGACAAGGTTTATTATAAATGTTCTATTTATTCTTATGCTGTTCCTCGACGTTTTCTTCACTGTAATTTCTATAATACTATTCTTGTAACTGTAGTTGGTATGCAGCAGTTATAGAACAAATTTCTATCACCCATATCATCATGCCATTGGATAATTAACAATTGTCGTCGTTGAGACAGATTCAATGAAAGAAAATTCACTACAGAAAAGATATTTAAGTCAGTTCAATTAAGAGAATTTCAAAGTCCTCGCATTTTTTTATAGCTAGCATATATTACAGACAGTTGAGATTATTTACTTCAAGAACTATTGTGCAGGAGTTTAAATAATTCGAAAAGAAAGCTGAGCTCGTGCGAAACGGGGAACCCCATCGATGACTGTTGGCGTTGTGATCCTAACTGGGTTAACAACCGAAAGAGACTGGCTGATTGTGCCATCGGATTTGGCAAAAACGCCATTGGAGGTAAGAATGGCTGATTTTATATAGTTACAGATCCAAATGACGATGACCCGGTCAATCCTCGACCTGGCACTCTGCGGCACGCTGTTATTCAAACCGAACCTCTCTGGATTATTTTCCAAAAAGATATGGTTATTCAGCTCAAGGAGGAGCTTATCATGAACAGTTATAAGACTATTGATGGTAGAGGTGCCAATGTTCATATAGCAAATGGAGCTTGCATTACAATTCAGTATGTGACCAATATTATCATTCATGGAGTTCATATCCACGACTGTAAACCTGCGGGAAACACAAATGTTAGGAGCTCCCCGACACATTATGGGTTTAGAACCAAGAGTGATGGAGATGGGATTTCCATCTTTGGATCAAGCGCAATTTGGGTTGACCACTGTTCATTGTCAAGTTGCGCAGATGGATTGATCGACGCCATCATGGGTTCCACTGCTATAACCATTTCAAACAGCTTTTTCACTCACCATGACAAGGTGCTCAAAACTGCTTTTTTGGTCTTCCATAAATATACTTTTCTTTGAAATTAGGTTTCACAATTGTATTTTTTATCCGAGGATTTTAGGGTAGGGTATTAAAAGCCTATTACTTGACTTGAACGAAAAAAATGTGAGTATTTATTAAATTGTCGATAGAACGCTATTTCTCAAGTCCAATATTTATTGGCTTTTTCCAGGTGATGCTCCTAGGACACAGCGACGCCTACACCGAGGACGTCAAAATGCAAGTAACAGTTGCTTTCAACCACTTTGGAGAAGGGCTTGTTCAACGTATGCCCAGGTGTGAATAGAATTTTGTAACAAACTGTATTCCTTGCACAAAGACCACGAATATACAGCTTGCTGAAGTTTATTTGCTCAAGTCTTTAAGATATTAACGTTATGATGCAGATGTCGACATGGATACTTTCATGTGGTGAACAATGATTACACCCACTGGGAAATGTATGCAATCGGGGGAAGTGCAAACCCCACCATTAACAGCCAAGGCAACAGATTCCTTGCTCCTGATTATCGATTCCACAAGGAGGTAAAAGACCTGTACATCTCATGTCTCTTATATCTTTGGTATTCAACGGTTGTAGTCTAGTTATAGTATGGGTAATGTGCAGGTTACAAAGCACCAAGATTCAACAGAAGGCAACTGGAGATCAGTGGGAGATCTTATGTTAAATGGGGCATTCTTCACACCATCAGGGACTAAAGAATCCTCAAGCTATGCCAAAGCTTCGAGTATGGCGGCAAGACCTTCCTCTATTGTGGGCTCTATCACTGCAAGTTCGGGTGTTCTCACCTGCAGAAAAGGTTCCAGCTGTTAGACCAAATGCGTGCATTATAGACAAATTCTTAGGAATCCCTCAATTCTGTTACTTTGCAAGCATGAGCACACGGAATGAGGCTTCTTAGTTATTTTAGTTTTGTTTGCCGAGACTCTCTTGTCATCTTTCACTAAAGACGAATATATGGAAAATATCGAATAATATTTTTCTCAAATTTGAAGTGTAGTGGTAGAACGTCAAGCCAGTGTTTGTTTATATTATCTCGATTGTCACTTAAAAACATTTCTTAGGTAAATCTCACAAGAACTGCAATATATAGATAGGAAATAGTTGAATTTATGTTCATACCAGTAATTCAAAAAACTAATTTATGCAAATGTTTCTTGAAACTATGAACACACCCGGTGTAATTGTATACGACGCAACTAAATATATTCACTTGCATGGGGAATTATTAACCTTTTAAGTTAATTATGTGATTGTAGATTAATTTTATATTATACATGTCTAATTTATAACTCTAGACCTTATCTATCACAATATATACTTTTTCTCTTTGATTTGCTAGATTCTATACTCCTCATTGATTATTAAGGACTTGGTATATTTATAACTACATCATAAAGATAGTGAAATAATCAATGGTCATGTTCTCCTACTCCCTTAATTAGAATAGTTTTTCGATTGTGATAAAGATACTTAGATGTTGATTTTGATACAATATTTTTATTCTATTTAAAGTTCCAAATGAAAATGTTCATAAGTTCATTCTATATACGAATAAGTCAATGATTGCTTAATGGTCAATTAATGTCTTTAAATTTGAAGCCCTGCTAGATAATTCCATGTTTTACAAACTCAACTCCCAATGACTATGAGGAAAGAGGAGAATTTTAAAATTTGAAACAAATTTATTTTTCCTTAAAATTCAAGCCAAGCAAGATCAATCCTCAATGCTACAAAAATGGTCCGTTGTAAAAAGATATATAATACAATGATCATGGGTAAATGTATGCAAATATAGGACAAAAAATAATGGGAATGCATGAATATAAATATAGGTAGGATATAGATAAGGATGGATATATATTGATGTATGGAAATAGGAGTAGGAGAACATAGATTGAAATTAGGGAAGGTGCCAAACTTATTAAAAATGGTTTTTGCATGCCAAAAATATTTTTTCTTTCTAGTGACTGAAAAATGAGTTTCTAATGCAAAATTTAAAATGGCTCCTGTAAAAGTTTTTAAATTTTAACATTTGATTTCTAATTTTGTCCTCCAAGCTTTGATGTTTTTGAAAAAAAAGTCAATTGTGACTTTATCCAACCTTTTGGATGCTTTGGAAATGTTGAAAATTCTGCCAAAATTACCTAAATGCTACAATCACGCAAACCTCCCAAGAATATAACTATGCAAAGTAGATTATAGGGATGCTTATTCTTTTGTTAAGTTGTACTTATTATTAGGGCTATGCAAGGATGTAGGAGAAGAGAATACTTGGTTTTTTAATATTATAGCTATCAGTTAGTCTCAAATCTATAAAAGCCAGATATTAAAATTAACTGTACTAGACAACAAGTTCCAGTACCATGTTAGATTCTTTGGGAAGTGACAATCGGGCTAGAATCTCGTGTCTGACCTAGATCATGTGCAACTACAGTTAATAGATAATCGAATATCAAATAGTAGAGCCAAAATCTGAAATGAAAGAACAATATAGACAATGCAAGAGAACTTGAGAATACTCTTCATACACTCACCAAGCTACCAATAGGTGCATTAACTCCTACTACCCATAAAATATGGGAAGTTTTACCTACTTGATAAATGTCAAAATATGTAGCATAACCTCCTTAAGTGAAGATAGAAAGAAGTTATAATTAGTGGCATAAAAGCCAAAAGAGGGTGAGAAAATTAATTACCCTATAACCTACTAAAGGTAAGAACAAACTCGTGGTTATGGAAGGAGGCACAACAAGCCAAAAGGGAGTGTGTGACTCAATTACTCATGTGTTAGAAAGTGGTACATGTAGATTATGTATTTTTCCATGTTTATTCACATTAACCACTCCTAATAAACCAAAGAAAGATTAAATAATATTTGTAGGAAAAAGAATAACGCCTAACAACTACTATGTGGTAAAAGGCAAGGTTTCATTAGCATATAAATTGAAGCAATACTTATATGGTGTCCAATGATCTCCAAAATTATGGTTTCAAAAGTTTAATTCATATGCTATGTATTATAATCTAGTGTATTTCCTAATTATGTTGGTTGCCTATATAGCTGGTCAGATATTGGACTTTGGTTTTGGTGGGGTTGGTTTTATGTACTAGATGGTAGTCATCGGGGTGCCGATAATTGTTTCTTTTTTCCCCTATTTTTTGTGTTATGTTGTTTATAGACTTTACTTTCTACTGTATTGGGCGTTGGGCCCCTTAGCAACTATTTAATTATTAAAAATTAAACTTTATGATGGTAATCAATCTCTTTTTATCAATTTATGCATAGATCATTTGTTGATATTTGGTAACAATGAATGGATGATTAGAGATATGGTATATAAAATTTCAATACATTTCAACATAAACAATTAGGGGTTCCTATATGCATCCTAGGCATTGAAAAGAGACAGAAATAAGAAATGTTTGATTGGGATAGACTAAGTATGTTGAATTTGTGTTGTAATATTTTAGTATGCAGAATTATATGCTAGTAAATGTTTCTATTTTCTTGGGTACTAAGTTATTAGTTAAGTAATATATACGTCTTCACCGTTAAATGTAGAGTATATATTGCATGTTCCTTACACTAGTCTACTTCATATTCTAATTTATGTTATATTTTACATAAAGCTAGACATTGGTGATGTAATGGGAGCCTTGGGATTATTATATGGCTAATATTGGCATAGAGCATTGAACAACAATTAAGAGAGACTTAAGGTGAATGCAGAACACTATAAATTATTATATCTTCTACTATGGTGATTACTCACAAGGGATTGTTGACATAGATTTGACAGGAGATGTAGATCATAAAATATCTACTAGTGGCTATTTCTTTAGCCTATTTAGTGTTTCTATTACTTGAATGAGCAAGTGATGGGTTGTAGTCATTTATCCATTGTAGAGGTATAGTACATGACAATTAGTAATGCCTGTAAGGAGGTGAGTTGGTTTTAGAGTTTTTGTTGAATTGGTGGCCTTATTCAAGCAATAGTTTAAACTCAATGTGAGAGTCAAGGTGTCATTAGCTTGGCCAAAACCCAATTTTTTGTGTATAAATGAAGCATATAGATGCACAATACCATTTTTCTCATCACATGGTGGAGGATAGTGGATGATGATTGAAAATGATGACTCTTTGGTGATTGTTTTAGATGATTTGATGAAGCATGTAAGCACAAATAACATTAGATGGTGTAATAAATATAATGGCCTCATAGTCCTTAATACTTAGATGCTAATATTCCCTTTATGCTTTTGCAAGGTATTTGAAATAAGTGGGAGAATTCTAGAAAACCATTGTCTCAACCATATTTTGTTCATATCTAATTATTTAATAGTTAAATTTTACATGTATTTTTGTTATCACTGTTAGTGTGTGGTATGTTTCTACTATCATATTCGTGTTAGACTTGTACCAGCCACTTAGAATTGGACAAGATCTAACCTTATAGTTCTATATCAAAGGTAAAATCAGCTAAATTATGCAAGTCGCTTGGAAAAGAGGGGTATATTAACTTGAATGGCCTTCCTAAAGGTCCTTAATTTTGAACTTTTACCAAATAAGGGAGTACCAGCAATCGAAATTTGACTACTTGAGCATCGTGATTATTTCATTATGCATGCTTGCCTTCCATCCCCAACTAATAAATATACGCAGATTGGAGGACGTGCATGAATTTACTCATGAGATTTCATGGTCTACATTACCATCACGCATGGAGTGCATTGGACTATTATTTTTATTCCTTTAATTCTTCTAAGTATACTTTCATCAAGATTTTATTTGCTTTTGGAAACGAGGTTGTACTAGCCTTCCAGCGTACAAATAATGTAATGGCCCCATGCAAATTCGTGTGGCTGCAAAAACTTTTCTTTTTATTTAAAAACTACATTTAGATTTGTGATACGAAAATAATTTTAGTTGATGAGGGATGGAGGAGACCACCAACTATAAGAAAATGTGGATCCCATGTCCCACGACGAAGTCAAAAGCTACATGTGCTATATGGAGTTCGTTCTGATCTTTTATCATCGAACAACATAGCAAAAACAACCATGCGGAACAGATTGTTGTAAAATCCATGTGCCTTTTTTTCAACACACAAGAAAGTTGTTATTTGTGAAAAAGCATGGAGATACTCTTCAAGTGTGCACACATAACATCGAGAGTCGGCCTTAATTAAAGTTTGACATAGATGGTCAATGTCTCATACCCATCTTGACTATGACCAGTTGAATTGTTGCAAAGCATGTTGTGAGGTCGGTATTAAGCTTCTTTGTATTTACCAAATTTAAAGAATATAAACTAGAGTTGGATTTAGTATAGTTGGCGTGTTATATTTTATGGAAGTTGCAGAGGAGCTGGTGATGCTTGGTAGAATATCAGGCCAGTGGTAGTAATGGGACTTCTTTTTCTATGTGAGACGCATGATATCCTTGTAGTTCTTGGGCTGCCTTAGAGATCTGGACGTGGCAACAGGTTCTTGTTGAATTGGCCTTCAAAATGTAACAGGCTATTCAGTTATTTATGGACTGGGTACGAGAATGGAACCTCTGTGCTATCAGGGTCAGTGGGTTTGAGATCTATGGAAAGATTTCATTAGAAGTAAAACAACAGGCATGAAGGATGAAAACTGGGTTGTCTTAGATAGTTAATATAGTAATCTTATTTGGCTATGTCTGGGAAATTTATTGCTCCTCAATGTTGTACATGAATCCTCTACAACCCCTTTTTATAAAGTTAGGAAAGTTGTACCACACCATATCGTTGGTGAACAAGCATCTTCTATGTAAGTAGTATTATTTGAGGGTGGTTGATATGGATTAAGTTGTTGAGCACTTTAATTCATTTAACACTATTGTAAACAAAAGATGGAGGAAGAAGTTATAGGAATGGTCTTATGACATTCTTTTCTACACATATGGAGCAATCTATTGATGAACATTTGAAGCACTACTTTAAATTTTGTGCTTGATGAGGTAATGTCTTCTCTTCTCCCAAATGGTCTTTCATAGAAAGAATAGTACAAGTGGCATAGCTTTCTTTATCGGTGATAGCCTTATATCATGGTTGAGCTAAAACAAGGATTTTGTATCTTAGTCTATGGTAGAAGAAAAATATATTGCAATAGTTTCTTGTTGCATTTAGGTTTTATAGATAAAAAAAGACATTGTAGCAGATGGAGATTGAATTTGAAGAACCCATGCCAATCCTTTGTTACAATACAAGTACTATAAACATTTCAAATGATTGGGTAACACATTCACGGAAAAACCCATATCTCAATTAAGTATCACTATCTAAGAGAGAAGGTTGCAAGGAAACAAGTGAAGATAGAATATGTTGAAACAAAGGAGAGATCATTACAAAACCTTTTCGAAAGGAGACAATTTAATATCTTGGCTAGAATTTGGTAGTGGTATCGCCCCCCTCTTAAATGAAGGGGAAGTTAGTATATGTTGAGGAGGAGTGTTGACTCCTCACTGCAAGTAGTCTTGGTGGTATTGTGAAAAAAATTACAAAAGGTATTAGTAGATTAATTTTTCCTTGAAGACCAAGAATCAAAGTGGATATTTGTCATTGATGTCAAAGTGGGAGAAAGGAAGCCAAAATTCTACACCATTTGGGGAAGAAAGGATTGAGAGAGAGAGAGAGAGAGAGAGAGAGAGAGAGAGAGAGAATGAAAGTCCAATTACAAGAGCACAAAGCCAAACTTGAGAAGAATGAAAGTCCAATTACAATGGAAGCAAATTTTCTACAAAAGGGGAGCCCCTAATTTCCATTACAAGGAGTATTTTATTAGTAGCATTTTTCATGTTTGGAACCAATGACAAAGGAGGAGATTGTTGAAATTTATATTTTCATTAATGTCAAAGGAGGTAGTTAAGGTTTTTGTATAAATTATCATTATGTTACCCTCAATATCCAGTTTTCAAAAATTACAATAATTTTAATTAATATTATGTCATATCAAATAATTATTGATCTAGATAAATAGAGTCAAGTTATGTTAAATACATCATTCAATATAGTATGTCACTAGTATCATCTTAATCAATTTTTTATTGTTGAAGGATTTGGAAGTATTTGTGATGTGTATATGAAGTTCATTCCTCAAAAACTATATCCACTAGCACATTATTTTATACCACATTCTACCATAGTTATATTTTGAGGCTTGTATGTTGGAAGATAAATATGGCTACACACAAAGACAAGTCTATTCAAGTTGCAAAGGTGGAATTCAATAACATGAAAAGTTAGGGTCAACATTATGCTCATAGAGATCACTTCACAATATATTATGAATTTTTTTATGAATGGGTCAAATTATTGCACTATGAACCAACTATAGGAAGCATGTGAAAGTGTACTAGGACCAACTAATTATTTTTCGTAAAGAATAGCATCATCCAACTCTTGAAGTAGCATGTTGGATCTTGGTTTAAGCCTTTTATATGTTTGGTCTAAAGTATGCATGTGTCAAATGTGTGAATGTTGTAAATAAGTTATAAGATGAGTTGTGATTATATATAATGTAGGGATGTATAAGTGTAATTGGATTCATTTAAAGAGTAATTCTTGCTAGTAGAACTAATAACCATCGCAAAAGTTGTGTAAGTTGTCAACTAAATTTTAGGTTAAGTGGGCAAAATCAATTGAAGGTCTCATGCACTTTGAGAGGGTTGTCAAAAGTTGATTAGATCAAGGTGACCCTAAAGCTTCATCCTTGAAGATCTGCATATCATATCTTTCATGTACTATTATTGTATTTAAGGTTGGCGCCTCATGATTATAATTGGTGTTCACTTCTTAGACTCAAGCATTGGTGTCTCCTATGGGTTGATGCATACAAAATATTATAAGTTTATTATTTAGTTTATGAGGCTAGATTTGCATATTAGATCCAAGAAGCTTTTCTCACCATGGTTTTCCCCTTAAGTTTCTACATAAATCTAGTATTATTTTGTGTTGATGTCCTCTTATCTTATCTTATCAGTTTCTATGATGTTTGGAGAAGTTATCAAGGGTAATTAATTTGGAATTGGTGTCTACTGATTACCATTCTCTTAGTGTCTATGTGTGATTAACGCACATAATATATGCATTCTATTAAGAACAACAACCACTATTTCTTTTATTTTCATTGAAAAGAACTATCTAGATTTCCTTGGAAATGACCTTCTATTTATGTCACTTTGTGCAATCTTCCTTTATTCATAATGTATCTTTGTTCAAGACAAAAATCAAATCCGTGTAGCAGTAACAAGTTATCCTATATTGTCTAACAATGTAAAAGTTTACTGGTTATTTTGGATAGTTTAAAAATTTGGATTTATAAGTTTTGAATTTCATAAATACTTTTCCTTTGTAATAATTCTTTGAAGTAATTTAGAATGATATTTTTGTAATAAAATTTAGCTATTAATGAATTGTAATTGAATACATTAACTCTCACTTTAATTATAATCATTAGCATATTATTACTCATGGATTTGTTTAGGTCAACCCAAGGGTATAGCCAGTAATCCTTAGTAATCCTTAGCTTGACTAAATCCATCCATTGATTATTACCATTTATTTATAATTAGATTAGTAGTAGATCAATAAAATAGATATTTATTTATATATTAATAAATGCATAGAGTAGCATATATCAATATAAGAATGCAAGTAGTTATTAAGAGAATTTAAGTAAGAGGTGTAGAGATGTTATTAAAGCTTAAAATTTATTAAGTTATAGCTTTAAACGTATAGAAATAAATTCATTAGTCAACAATATTAAACTTGAATATATTCTTTCTGTATATCTTAAGATGAATAAGTTATTATTTGAATGCCTCTACAATACTTTGTTTAGATTAAAAATAGAAAGACTTTTTAAAATCACAAGACTAATATATAAAATAGGATAATAAGGATAGTAATGAAAGAAATGGACTCTTGGGTCAAGGGTAAGATGTAAGCCCTTATCCCTTACCATATAGAAATAATAAATTTTGTTTTTTATTTTGTGATTGTTGAATATTGAACTCTGACTTAGTGAAAACTCTAATGATAATATCATAGTTTGTTTTTTTAAATGTAAAGGATAAGGATGGAATTTCATATTAATCTCATGTTGACATGTTCATATAGTTTCTTGACTAGATGATAGTTCCTTATCATTAAATGGTTAACCATCTCTAAAGTTTATGACTATATATATAAATATTAAATGGATTTGATCTTATATTTTGATTGTTTGATCATGATAACACTTTTTAATCAAAGGAGTGATTAGATGAATATGATATTGAATATTATAATCAAATCTAAGGTAGAAAGTTTATTCTAAGATGGAAAATATATTCTATTGTCAAAATATTTGAACCAATTAGATTTAATGAATGAAACTAAGTTATTTATGATAATCATTTATTATCAATTTATAACATTTTAATGATATAATGTTAGTGAATTTATGCATCATATAATAACTCATGAATTAGTTTTTAAGTATATCATTTAGAAGATTTAATAATGAATTAGCATTTAATATGTCTTTCATGATATCAGGTTAATTAGATAGATTGATAGTTACCTTTTCTTTTGTACTCTTATACATGTGTCTGTATGAGTTTTATACTCTCAAGATCATGTTTAGACAAATCTTGTTATTGGTATTCTTATGTACTAATGTGTTTGAAATCAATTTTTATGCTAAATTTAATTATCAAGAAGATAATACTTGTTAGATGCTTCTATTTTCCTATGACTACTTTGTATACTTGTGCATTCAATTCTTGTTTGTGTAAATGGATGGTGCTAAACATGGAGAACCATATAAGGATTGAGTATCACCCTCTATATATCTATCAACAAATGACTTAAAAAGATGCATTGGGAAAAAGATGTTTTATCAAATTTTAATATTATACCATGCTACTACTTTTGATCATTTAAAACTCATACTCTTTGCCATATCATAATATTGTTATATTAGCATGTGTGTGCACGCGCACACACGCACACACACAAACATAGAGAGAGAGAGAGAGAGAGAGAGAGAGAGAGAGAGAGAGAGAGAGAGAGAGAGAGAGAGAGAGAGAGAGAGAGAGAGAGAGAGAGAGAGAGTATATCATGCTACATAGATTCCATCACTCCTACTTGTTTAAGATTTCTCGACATCTTTGCGTTGGGCCAGGTATTCTTCATGCCAAGAAGAGTTTCAGGGGAGTGTAAAGATTTGTGGTTGGGTAGATATGTTCTTCGATGATGCTCTCACCCAATGTGTGCTTGTTGGAGATAGTGTCTCGTGAGTTCCTGTTAGGGTTACCTTAATTTTTGTACTCTTCGTAATTGACCTTTTGAAGCTATGTAAAGGAAATTGTTTCCTTATGATAGGGCTTGTCAATGGCTTTTGTACTTAAACATCATGTTTCCATTCTAATATATTTGAACGTGTTATTTTAAATGTTTTAGAATAATGCTTATTTTATGCTATATCATTATTTTAATAATATGGAGGTCCTTATAGTTTGAAATTATTATTGTCTCAAAACATTAAAAAATATCAAAATTGACACATTACTAAATCATGTGAATGGACATTGATATATTCAAAGCAATTTCACTTGTATTTGGGTTTGCTTCATGTAAGATAAACAAATTTACCAAATATTTAATATATTTTCCATGTCAGTACATATAAGAGGCATTTTTATAATTTATTATTTTTGTATTTATAATTTAATAACAAGTCATCTAGTGTAAAAATGTTGTAATAATAAGAGGTGGTAGAAAATTTCGATAGAATTTATGATATAAGGACTCATGTTCAACTTTAATATTATTTTATGTGGCATGGAAAGTGAGATGTCTACTTCTAAAAATGGTTTACAAATCCAATCACATAGAACTATTTGGACTTTTGTTGATGCTATTTAAATGATTTTTATTTGATAAAAAAATAAATCTCACATAATTAATTACTCCATCTAATAGTAAAAAACTATAAGTATTAAAAAGCCTTCTATTATTCACAGCTCCTTTTTATAAGTAAGATCTACACAATTAGAAGTTCTAGAAATGAATGATCTTATAAGATCAAAATAAATAACAATTAGTTCACCATTCATACTTCTTACAAAAGCCTTCTCACTATTAAGCTGTGTGTGTCATACAATTCAATAGAATTAAAACCTGAATTAATGCACAAAAATGTTCCAATAGTATCATATGTCTTTATTATTTTTAAAAGTTGAATATTTGGTTTGATTAAATATATATTTCAGGTTGAGCTAGCCATCCAAACTAAAAACATATAATGATTCAACATATTATTTAAAAGTTCATATTATTAAATTGATATGATGTAGAATTAGAAATAATCAATCTTTATAAACTTATAACCTTAAATTAATATATAAATATGTCTATTATACCTAAGTATCCTCGTGACGTCACACATAGCAAATAAAACTCCAATTATTTTCACTTCGACCTATCTTTCTCTAACGTAATCATCCATTCATTATGTTTTATTGCGTTAACATAAAGAAGTTTATCCTACAAATATACATTTACAATCTATTAAGTTTCGATATGTTAGATTCTTTGGAATTCTAATTTTTTCCACGATAAAAAAAATGAAGAGCGCGGGAACCATGTGAGCGCGGGAACAACATGCGAGAATTTTATACCAAACTTGGTCGCCCATCCCCGTGCAAATTACGGAAGAGGAAAGTCATTTATAACCAAAGACAAACATACTTGTGGGCCATATCACCTTTGCCAATGTTTCTCATGTTTTAATGTGAAACCCAAAGAAGTGTTACTACCGAATAACTCAATGGAGTCACCATGGAAAGCAGACACGGATAAAATGCGGCGTCCACCACATCCATGAAAGTTTCTATATCTATGTTTTTCAAATAGATTTGGAGAAAACTCTCAATTCAGAAAAACGTCGGAGTAAACATTCTAAGAAACGTTGGAGGAATGCTCTATCACATCATTACTCACTATTGTTTATGAGTCAAGCGCTATAGTCATGTGCATTACCACCGTAATAATCGCACTGAGATAACGTGCACACAACAATTTTTCAAACGTCGGGGTCAAGATTCCCCCTTCTCTACAGATTTTGCACATGATGATTTTGTATATAAGATAGCCCAAAGCCATAGCATGTAATACAACCATTGCAGGTTTTCTCCTATCCAAAATGGCGAGCAGACAAGCCTTACAGCCATTGTTTCTTCTTCTTGCTGTCTTTTTCATCAAGTTAGTAATGGTGGAATCAATAAGAACCCCCTTCAATATGACTAAGGCTGAGAATAGTGATAAATATCATGTTGAGAAGCCGGAGCTTGTAGTTCAAATGGTAGAAAGGTAACCATTTCGCCTTTCAGATGATTTAGAAATTTTAGAGAATTTATTTATGGTAGTATAGAAATGAAATCCAATATCTTATTGAATTTAGTACATTAGTATGAAATCTTAAATGACAAGGTTTATTATAAATGTTCTATTTATTCTTATGCTGTTCCTCGACGTTTTCTTCACTGTAATTTCTATAATACTATTCTCGTAACTGTAGTTGGTATGCAGCAGTTATAGAACAAATTTCTATCACCCATATCATCATGCCATTGGATAATTAACAATTGTCGTCGTTGAGACAGATTCAATGAAAGAAAATTCACTACAGAAAAGATATTTAAGTCAGTTCAATTAAGAGAATTTCGAAGTCCTAGCATTTTTTTATAGCTAGCATATATTACAGACAGTTGAGATTATTTACTTCAAGAACTATTGTGCAGGAGTTTAAATAATTCGAAAAGAAAGCTGAGCTCGTGCGAAACGGGGAACCCCATCGATGACTGTTGGCGTTGTGATCCTAACTGGGTTAACAACCGAAAGAGACTGGCTGATTGTGCCATCGGATTTGGCAAAAACGCAATTGGAGGTAAGAATGGCAGATTTTATATAGTTACAGATCCAAATGACGATGACCCGGTCAATCCTCGACCTGGCACTCTGCGGCACGCTGTTATTCAAACCGAACCTCTCTGGATTATTTTCCAAAAAGATATGGTTATTCAGCTCAAGGAGGAGCTTATCATGAACAGTTATAAGACTATTGATGGTAGAGGTGCCAATGTTCATATAGCAAATGGAGCTTGCATTACAATTCAGTATGTGACCAATATTATCATTCATGGAGTTCATATCCACGACTGTAAACCTGCGGGAAACACAAATGTTAGGAGCTCCCCGACACATTATGGGTTTAGAACCAAGAGTGATGGAGATGGGATTTCCATCTTTGGATCAAGCGCAATTTGGGTTGACCACTGTTCATTGTCAAGTTGCGCAGATGGATTGATCGACGCCATCATGGGTTCCACTGCTATAACCATTTCAAACAGCTTTTTCACTCACCATGACAAGGTGCTCAAAACTGCTTTTTCGGTCTTCCATAAATATACTTTTCTTTGAAATTAGGTTTCACAATTGTATTTTTTATCCGAGGATTTTAGGGTAGGGTATTAAAAGCCTATTACTTGACTTGAACGAAAAAAATGTGAGTATTTATTAAATTGTCGATAGAACGCTATTTCTCAAGTCCAATATTTATTGGCTTTTTCCAGGTGATGCTCCTAGGACACAGCGACGCCTACACCGAGGACGTCAAAATGCAAGTAACAGTTGCTTTCAACCACTTTGGAGAAGGGCTTGTTCAACGTATGCCCAGGTGTGAATAGAATTTTGTAACAAACTGTATTCCTTGCACAAAGACCACGAATATACAGCTTGCTGAAGTTTATTTGCTCAAGTCTTTAAGATATTAACGTTATGATGCAGATGTCGACATGGATACTTTCATGTGGTGAACAATGATTACACCCACTGGGAAATGTATGCAATCGGGGGAAGTGCAAACCCCACCATTAAAAGCCAAGGCAACAGATTCCTTGCTCCTGATTATCGATTCCACAAGGAGGTAAAAGACCTGTACAACTCATGTCTCTTATATCTTTGGTATTCAACGGTTGTAGTATAGTTATAGTATGGGTAATGTGCAGGTTACAAAGCACCAAGATTCAACAGAAGGCAACTGGAGATCAGTGGGAGATCTTATGTTAAATGGGGCATTCTTCACAGCATCAGGGGCTAAAGAATCCTCAAGCTATGCCAAAGCTTCGAGTATGGCGGCAAGACCTTCCTCTATTGTGGGCTCTATCACTGCAAGTTCGGGTGTTCTCACCTGCAGAAAAGGTTCCAGCTGTTAGACCAAATGCGTGCATTATAGACAAATTCTTAGGAATCCCTCAATTCTGTTACTTTGCAAGCATGAGCACACGGAATGAGGCTTCTTAGTTATTTTAGTTTTGGTTGCCGAGACTCTCTTGTCATCTTTCACTAAAGACGAATATATGGAAAATATCGAATAATATTTTTCTCAAATTTGAAGTGTAGTGGTAGAACGTCAAGCCAGTGTTTGTTTATATTATCTCGATTGTCACTTAAAAACATTTCTTAGGTAAATCTCACAAGAACTGCAACATATAGATAGGAAATAGTTGAATTTATGTTCATACCAGTAATTCAAAAAACTAATTTATGCAAATGTTTCTTGAAACTATGAACACACCCGGTGTAATTGTATACGACGCAACTAAATATATTCACTTGCATGGGGAATTATTAACCTTTTAAGTTAAGTATGTGATTGTAGATTAATTTTATATTATACATGTCTAATTTGTAACTCTAGACCTTATCTATAACAATATATACTTTTTCTCTTTGATTTGCTAGATTCTATACTCCTCATTGATTATTAAGGACTTGGTATATTTATAACTACATCATAAAGATAGTGAAATAATCAATGGTCATGTTCTCCTACTCCCTTAATTAGAATAGTTTTTTGATTGTGATAAAGATACTTAGATGTTGATTTTGATACAATATTTTTATTCTATTTAAAGTTCCAAATGAAAATGTTCATAAGTTCATTCTATATACGAATAAGTCAATGATTGCTTAATGGTCAATTAATGTCTTTAAATTTGAAGCCCTGCTAGATAATTCCATGTTTTACAAACTCAACTCCCAATGACTATGAGGAAAGAGGAGAATTTTAAAATTTGAAACAAATTTATTTTTCCTTAAAATTCAAGCCAAGCAAGATCAATCCTCAATGCTACAAAAATGGTCCGTTGTAAAAAGATATATAATACAATGATCATGGGTAAATGTATGCAAATATAGGACAAAAAATAATGGGAATGCATGAATATAAATATAGGTAGGATATAGATAAGGATGGATATATATTGATGTATGGAAATAGGAGTAGGAGAACATAGATTGAAATTAGGGAAGGTGCCAAACTTATTAAATGTATGCGAATATAAATGTATGCAAATATAGGACAAAAAATAATGGGAATGCATGAATATAAATATAGGTAGGATATAGATAAGGATGGATATATATTGATGTATGGAAATAGGAGTAGGAGAACATAGATTGAAATTAGGGAAGGTGCCAAACTTATTAAAAATGGTTTTTGCATGCCAAAAATATTTTTTCTTTCTAGTGACTGAAAAATGAGTTTCTAATGCAAAATTTAAAATGGCTCCTGTAAAAGTTTTTAAATTTTAACATTTGATTTCTAATTTTGTCCTCCAAGCTTTGATGTTTTTGAAAAAAAAGTCAATTGTGACTTTATCCAACCTTTTGGATGCTTTGGAAATGTTGAAAATTCTGCCAAAATTACCTAAATGCTACAATCACGCAAACCTCGCAAGAATATAACTATGCAAAGTAGATTATAGGGATGCTTATTCTTTTGTTAAGTTGTACTTATTATTAGGGCTATGCAAGGATGTAGGAGAAGAGAATACTTGGTTTTTTAATATTATAGCTATCAGTTAGTCTCAAATCTATAAAAGCCAGATATTAAAATTAACTGTACTAGACAACAAGTTCCAGTACCATGTTAGATTCTTTGGGAAGTGACAATCGGGCTAGAATCTCGTGTCTGACCTAGATCATGTGCAACTACAGTTAATAGATAATCGAATATCAAATAGTAGAGCCAAAATCTGAAATGAAAGAACAATATAGACAATGCAAGAGAACTTGAGAATACTCTTCATACGCTCACCAAGCTACCAATAGGTGCATTAACTCCTACTACCCATAAAATATGGGAAGTTTTACCTACTTGATAAATGTCAAAATATGTAGCATAACCTCCTTAAGTGAAGATAGAAAAGAAGTTATAATTAGTGGCATAAAAGCCAAAAGAGGGTGAGAAAATTAATTACCCTATAACCTACTAAAGGTAAGAACAAACTCGTGGTTATGGAAGGAGGCACAACAAGCCAAAAGGGAGTGTGTGACTCAATTACTCATGTGTTAGAAAGTGGTACATGTAGATTATGTATTTTTCCATGTTTATTCACATTAACCACTCCTAATAAACCAAAGAAAGATTAAATAATATTTGTAGGAAAAAGAATAACGCCTAACAACTACTATGTGGTAAAAGGCAAGGTTTCATTAGCATATAAATTGAAGCAATACTTATATGGTGTCCAATGATCTCCAAAATTATGGTTTCAAAAGTTTAATTCATATGCTATGTATTATAATCTAGTGTATTTCCTAATTATGTTGGTTGCCTATATAGTTGGTCAGATATTGGACTTTGGTTTTGGTGGGGTTGGTTTTATGTACTAGATGGTAGTCATCGGGGTGCCGATAATTGTTTCTTTTTTCCCCTATTTTTTGTGTTATGTTGTTTATAGACTTTACTTTCTACTGTATTGGGCGTTGGGCCCCTTAGCAACTATTTAATTATTAAAAATTAAACTTTATGATGGTAATCAATCTCTTTTTATCAATTTATGCATAGATCATTTGTTGATATTTGGTAACAATGAATGGATGATTAGAGATATGGTATATAAAATTTCAATACATTTCAACATAAACAATTAGGGGTTCCTATATGCATCCTAGGCATTGAAAAGAGAGAGAAATAAGAAATGTTTGATTGGGATAGACTAAGTATGTTGAATTTGTGTTGTAATATTTTAGTATGCAGAATTATATGCTAGTAAATGTTTCTATTTTCTTGGGTACTAAGTTATTAGTTAAGTAATATATACGTCTTCACCGTTAAATGTAGAGTATATATTGCATGTTCCTTACACTAGTCTACTTCATATTCTAATTTATGTTATATTTTACATAAAGCTAGACATTGGTGATGTAATGGGAGCCTTGGGATTATTATATGGCTAATATTGGCATAGAGCATTGAACAACAATTAAGAGAGACTTAAGGTGAATGCAGAACACTATAAATTATTATATCTTCTACTATGGTGATTACTCACAAGGGATTGTTGACTTAGATTTGACAGGAGATGTAGATCATAAAATATCTACTAGTGGCTATTTCTTTAGCCTATTTAGTGTTTCTATTACTTGAATGAGCAAGTGATGGGTTGTAGTCATTTATCCATTGTAGAGGTATAGTACATGACAATTAGTAATGCCTGTAAGGAGGTGAGTTGGTTTTAGAGTTTTTGTTGAATTGTTGGCCTTATTCAAGCAATAGTTTAAACTCAATGTGAGAGTCAAGGTGTCATTAGCTTGGCCAAAACCCAATTTTTTGTGTATAAATGAAGCATATAGATGCACAATACCATTTTTCTCATCACATGGTGGAGGATAGTGGATGATGATTGAAAATGATGACTCTTTGGTGATTGTTTTAGATGATTTGATGAAGCATGTAAGCACAAATAACATTAGATGGTGTAATAAATATAATGGCCTCATAGTCCTTAATACTTAGATGCTAATATTCCCTTTATGCTTTTGCAAGGTATTTGAAATAAGTGGGAGAATTCTAGAAAACCATTGTCTCAACCATATTTTGTTCATATCTAATTATTTAATAGTTAAATTTTACATGTATTTTTGTTATCACTGTTAGTGTGTGGTATGTTTCTACTATCATATTCGTGTTAGACTTGTACCAGCCACTTAGAATTGGACAAGATCTAACCTTATAGTTCTATATCAAAGGTAAAATCAGCTAAATTATGCAAGTCGCTTGGAAAAGAGGGGTATATTAACTTGAATGGCCTTCCTAAAGGTCCTTAATTTTGAACTTTTACCAAATAAGGGAGTACCAGCAATCAAAATTTGACTACTTGAGCATCGTGATTATTTCATTATGCATGCTTTCCTTCCATCCCCAATTAATAAATATACGCAGATTGGAGGACGTGCATGAATTTACTCATGAGATTTCATGGTCTACATTACCGTCACGCACGGACTGCATTGGACTATTATTTTTATTCCTTTAATTCTTCTAAGCATACTTTCATCAAGATTTTATTTGCTTTTGGAAACGAGGTTGTACTAGCCTTCCAGCGTACAAATAATGTAATGGCCCCATGCAAATTCGTGTGGCTGCAAAAACTTTTCTTTTTATTTAAAAACTACATTTAGATTTGTGATACGAAAATAATTTTAGTTGATGAGGGATGGAGGAGACCACCAACTATAAGGAAATGTGGATCGCATGTCCCACGACGAATTCAAAAGCTACATGTGCTATATGGAGTTCGTTCTAATCTTTTATCATCGAACAACATAGCAAAAACAACCATGCGGAACAGATTGTTGTAAAATCCATGTGCGTTTTTTTCAACACACAAGAAATTTGTTATTTGTGAAAAAGCATGGAGATACTCTTCAAGTGTGCACACATAACATCGAGAGTCGGCCTTAATTAAAGTTTGACGTAGATGGTCAATGTCTCATACCCATCTTGACTATGACTAGTTGAATTGTTGCAAAGCATGTTGTGAGGTTGGTATTAAGATTCTTTGTATTTACCAAATTTAAAGAATATAAACTAGAGTTGGATTTAGTATAGTTGGTGCGTTATATTTTATGGAGGTTGCAGAGGAGCTGGTGATGCTTGGTAGAATATCAGGCCAGTGGTAGTAATGGGACTTCTTTTTCTATGTGAGACGCATGATATCCTTGTAGTTCTTGGGCTGCCTTAGAGATCTGGACGTGGCAACAGGTTCTTGTTGGATTGGCCTTCAAAATGTAACAGGCTATTCAGTTATTTATGGACTGGGTACGGGAATGGAACCTCTGTGCTATCAGGGTCAGTCGGTTTGAGATCTATGGAAAGATTTCATTAGAAGTAAAACAACAAACATGAAGGATGAAAACTGGGTTGTCTTAGATAGTTAATATAGTAATCTTATTTGGCTATGTCTGGGAAATTTATTGCTCCTCAATGTTGTACATGAATCCTCTACAACCCCTTTTTATAAAGTTAGGAAAGTTGTACCACACCATATCGTTGGGGAACAAGCATCTTCTATGTAAGTAGTATTATTTGAGGGTGGTTGATATGGATTAAGTTGTTGAGCACTTTAATTCATTTAACACTATTGTAAACAAAAGATGGAGGAAGAAGTTATAGGAATGGTCTTATGACATTCTTTTCTACACATATGGAGCAATCTATTGATGAAAATTTGAAGCACTACTTTAAATTTTGTGCTTGATGAGGTAATGTCTTCTCTTCTCCCAAATGGTCTTTCATAGAAAGAATAGTACAAGTGGCATAGCTTTCTTTATCGGTGATAGCCTTATATCATGGTTGAGCTAAAATAAGGATTTTGTATCTTAGTCTATGGTAGAAGCAAAATATATTGCAATAGTTTCTTGTTGCATTTAGGTTTTATAGATAAAAAAAGACATTGTAGCAGATGGAGATTGAATTTGAAGAACCCATGCCAATCCTTTGTTACAATACAAGTACTATAAACATTTCAAATGATTGGGTAACACATTCACGGAAAAACCCATATCTCAATTAAGTATCACTATCTAAGAGAGAAGGTTGCAAGGAAACAAGTGAAGATAGAATATGTTGAAACAAAGGAGAGATCATTACAAAACCTTTTCGAAAGGAGACAATTTAATATCTTGGCTAGAATTTGGTAGTGGTATCGCCCCCCTCTTAAATGAAGAGGAAGTTAGTATATGTTGAGGAGGAGTGTTGACTCCTCACTGCAAGTAGTCTTGGTGGTATTGTGAAAAAAATTACAAAAGGTATTAGTAGATTAATTTTTCCTTGAAGACCAAGAATCAAAGTGGGAGAAAGGAAGCCAAAATTCTACACCATTTGGGGAAGAAAGGATTGAGAGAGAGAGAGAGAGAGAGAGAGAGAGAGAGAGATTGAGAGAGAGAGAGAGAGAGAGAGAGAGAGAGAGAGAGAGAGAGAGAGAGAGAGAGAGAGAGAGAGAGAGAATGAAAGTCCAATTACAAGAGCACAAAGCCAAACTTGAGAAGAATGAAAGTCCAATTACAATGGAAGCAAATTTTCTACACAAGGGGAGCCCCTAATTTCCATTACAAGGAGTATTTTATTAGTAGCATTTTTCATGTTTGGAACCAATGACAAAGGAGGAGATTGTTGAAATTTATATTTTCATTAATGTCAAAGGAGGTAGTTAAGGTTTTTGTATAAATTATCATTATGTTACCCTCAATATCCAGTTTTCAAAAATTACAATAATTTTAATTAATATTATGTCATATCAAATAATTATTGATCTAGATAAATAGAGTCAAGTTATGTTAAATACATCATTCAATATAGTATGTCACTAGTATCATCTTAATCAATTTTTTATTGTTGAAGGATTTGGAAGTATTTGTGATGTGTATATGAAGTTCATTCCTCAAAAACTATATCCACTAGCACATTATTTTATACCACATTCTACCATAGTTATATTTTGAGGCTTGTATGTTGGAAGATAAATATGGCTACACACAAAGACAAGTCTATTCAAGTTGCAAAGGTGGAATTCAATAACATGAAAAGTTAGGGTCAACATTATTCTCATAGAGATCACTTCACAATATATTATGAATTTTTTTATGAATGGGTCAAATTATTGCACTATGAACCAACTATAGGAAGCATGTGAAAGTGTACTAGGACCAACTAATTATTTTTCGTAAAGAATAGCATCATCCAACTCTTGAAGTAGCATGTTGGATCTTGGTTTAAGCCTTTTATATGTTTGGTCTAAAGTATGCATGTGTCAAATGTGTGAATGTTGTAAATAAGTTATAAGATGAGTTGTGATTATATATAATGTAGGGATGTATAAGTGTAATTGGATTCATTTAAAGAGTAATTCTTGCTAGTAGAACTAATAACCATCGCAAAAGTTGTGTAAGTTGTCAACTAAATTTTAGGTTAAGTGGGCAAAATCAATTGAAGGTCTCATGCACTTTGAGACGGTTGTCAAAAGTTGATTAGATCAAGGTGACCCTAAAGCTTCATCCTTCAAGATCTGCATATCATGTCTTTCATGTACTATTATTGTATTTAAGGTTGGCACCTCATGATTATAGTTGGTGTTCACTTCTTAGACTCAAGGATTGGTGTCTCCTATGGGTTGATGCATACAAAATATTATAAGTTTATTATTTAGTTTATGAGGCTAGATTTGCATATTAGATCCAAGAAGCTTTTCTCACCATGGTTTTCCCCTTAAGTTTCTACATAAATCTAGTATTATTTTGTGTTGATGTCCTCTTATCTTATCTTATCAGTTTCTATGATGTTTGGAGAAGTTATCAAGGGTAATTAATTTGGAATTGGTGTCTACTGATTACCATTCTCTTAGTGTCTATGTGTGATTAACGCACATAATATATGCATTCTATTAAGAACAACAACCACTATTTCTTTTATTTTCATTGAAAAGAACTATCTAGATTTCCTTGGAAATGACCTTCTATTTATGTCACTTTGTGCAATCTTCCTTTATTCATAATGTATCTTTGTTCAAGACAAAAATCAAATCCGTGTAGCAGTAACAAGTTATCCTATATTGTATAACAATGTAAAAGTTTATTGGTTATTTTGGATAGTTTAAAAATTTGGATTTATAAGTTTTGAATTTCATAAATACGTTTCCTTTGTAATAATTCTTTGAAGTAATTTAGAATGATATTTTTGTAATAAAATTTAGCTATTAATGAATTGTATTTGAATACATTAACTCACACTTTAATTATAATCATTAGCATATTATTACTCATGGATTTGTTTAGGTCAACCCAAGAGTATAGCCAGTAATCCTTAGCTTGACTAAATCCATCCATTGATTATTACCATTTATTTATAATTAGATTAGTAGTAGATCAATAAAATAGATATTTATTTATATATTAATAAATGCATAGAGTAGCATATATCAATATAAGAATGCAAGTAGTTATTAAGAGAATTTAAGTAAGAGGTGTAGAGATGTTATTAAAGCTTAAAATTTATTAAGTTATAGCTTTAAACATATAGAAATAAATTCATTAGTCAACAATATTAAACTTGAATATATTCTTTCTGTATATCTTAAGATGAATAAGTTATTATTTGAATGCCTCTACAATACTTTGTTTAGATTAAAAATAGAAAGACTTTTTAAAATCACAAGACTAATATATAAAATAGGATAATAAGGATAGTAATGAAAGAAATGGACTCTTGGGTCAAGGGTAAGATGTAAGCCCTTATCCCTTACCATATAGAAATAATAAATTTTGTTTTTTATTTTGTGATTGTTGAATATTGAACTCTGACTTAGTGAAAACTCTAATGATAATATCATAGTTTGTTTTTTTAAATGTAAAGGATAAGGATGGAATTTCATATTAATCTCATGTTGACATGTTCATATAGTTTCTTGACTAGATGATAGTTCCTTATCATTAAATGGTTAACCATCTCTAAAGTTTATGACTATATATATAAATATTAAATGGATTTGATCTTATATTTTGATTGTTTGATCATGATAACACTTTTTAATCAAAGGAGTGATTAGATGAATATGATATTGAATATTATAATCAAATCTAAGGTAGAAAGTTTATTCTAAGATGGAAAATATATTCTATTGTCAAAATATTTGAACCAATTAGATTTAATGAATGAAACTAAGTTATTTATGATAATCATTTATTATCAATTTATAACATTTTAATGATATAATGTTAGTGAATTTATGCATCATATAATAACTCATGAATTAGTTTTTAAGTATATCATTTAGAAGATTTAATAATGAATTAGCATTTAATATGTCTTTCATGATATCAGGTTAATTAGATAGATTGATAGTTACCTTTTCTTTTGTACTCTTATACATGTGTCTGTATGAGTTTTATACTCTCAAGATCATGTTTAGACAAATCTTGTTATTGGTATTCTTATGTACTAATGTGTTTGAAATCAATTTTTATGCTAAATTTAATTATCAAGAAGATAATACTTGTTAGATGCTTCTATTTTCCTATGACTACTTTGTATACTTGTGCATTCAATTCTTGTTTGTGTAAATGGATGGTGCTAAACATGGAGAACCATATAAGGATTGAGTATCACCCTCTATATATCTATCAACAAATGACTTAAAAAGATGCACTGGGAAAAACATGTTTTATCAAATTTTAATATTATACCATGCTACTACTTTTGATCATTTAAAACTCATACTCTTTGCCATATCATAATATTGTTATATTAGCATGTGTGTGCACGCACACAGACAAACATAGAGAGAGAGAGAGTGAGAGAGAGAGAGAGAGAGAGAGAGAGAGAGAGAGAGAGAGAGAGAGAGAGAGAGAGAGAGAGAGAGTATATCATGCTACATAGATTCCATCACTCCGACTTGTTTAAGATTTCTTGACATCTTTGCATTGGGCCAGGTATTCTTCATGCCAAGAAGAGTTTCAGGGGAGTGTAAAGATTTGTGGTTGGGTAGATATGTTCTTCGATGATGCTCTCACCCAATGTGTGCTTGTTGGAGATAGTGTCTCGTGAGTTCCTGTTAGGGTTACCTTAATTTTTGTACTCTTTGTAATTGACCTTTTGAAGCTATGTAAAGGAAATTGTTTCCTTATGATAGGGCTTGTCAATGGCTTTTGTACTTAAACATCATGTTTCCATTCTAATATATTTGAACATGTTATTTTAAATGTTTTAGAATAATGCTTATTCTATGCTATATCATTATTTTAATAATATGGAGGTCCTTATAGTTTGAAATTATTATTGTCTCAAAACATTAAAAAATATCAAAATTGACACATTACTAAATCATGTGAATGGACATTGATATATTCAAAGCAATTTCACTTGTATTTGGGTTTGCTTCATGTAAGATAAACAAATTTACCAAATATTTAATATATTTTCCATGTCAGTACATATAAGAGGCATTTTAATAATTTATTATTTTTGTATTTATAATTTAATAACAAGTCATCTAGTGTAAAATTGTTGTAATAATAAGAGGTGGTAGAAAATTTCGATAGAATTTATGATATAAGGACTCATGTTCAACTTTAATATTATTTTATGTGGCATGGAAAGTGAGATGTCTACTTCTAAAAATGGTTTACAAATCCAATCACATAGAACTATTTGGACTTTTGTTGATGCTATTTAAATGATTTTTATTTGATAAAAATATAAATCTCACATAATTAATTACTCCATCTAATAGTAAAAAACCATAAGTATTAAAAAGCCTTCTATTATTCACAGCTCCTTTTTATAAGTAAGATCTACACAATTAGAAGTTCTAGAAATGAATGATCTTATTAGATCAAAATAAATATGTCTATTATACCTAATTATCCTCGTGACGTCACACATAGCAAATAAAACTCCAATTATTTTCACTTCGACCTATTTTTCTCTAACATATTCATCCATTCATTATGTTTTATTGCGTTAACATAAAGAAGTTTATCCTACAAATATACATTTACAATCTATTAAGTTTCGATATGTTAGATTCTTTGGAATTCTAATTTTTTCCACGATAAAAAAAATGAAGAGCGCGGGAACCATGTGAGCGCGGGAACAACATGCGAGAATTTTATACCAAACTTGGTCGCCCATCCCCGTGCAAATTACGGAAGAGGAATGTCATTTATAACCAAAGACAGACATACTTGTGGGCCATATCACCTTTGCCAATGTTTCTCATGTTTTAATGTGAAACCCAAAGAAGTGTTACTACTGAATAACTCAATGGAGTCACCATGGAAAGCAGAGACGGATAAAATGCCGCGTCCACCACATCCATGAAAGTTTCTATATCTATGTTTTTCAAATAGATTTGGAGAAAACTCTCTATTCAGAAAAACGTCGGAGTAAACATTCTAAGAAACGTTGGAGGAATGCTCTATCACATCATTACTCACTATTGTTTATGAGTCAAGCGCTATAGTCATGTGCATTACCACCGTAATAATCGCACTGAGATAACGTGCACACAACAATTTTTCAAACGTCGGGGTCAAGATTCCCCCTTCTCTACAGATTTTGCACATGATGATTTTGTATATAAGATAGCCCAAAGCCATAGCATGTAATACAACCATTGCAGGTTTTCTCCTATCCAAAATGGCGAGCAGACAAGCCTTACAGCCATTGTTTCTTCTTCTTGCTGTCTTTTTCATCAAGTTAGTAATGGTGGAATCAATAAGAACCCCCTCCAATATGACTAAGGCTGAGAATAGTGATAAATATCATGTTGAGAAGCCGGAGCTTGTAGTTCAAATGGTAGAAAGGTAACCATTTCGCCTTTCAGATGATTTAGAAATTTTAGAGAATTTATTTATGGTAGTATAGAAATGAAATCCAATATCTTATTGAATTTAGTACATTAGTATGAAATCTTAAATGACAAGGTTTATTATAAATGTTCTATTTATTCTTATGCTGTTCCTCGACGTTTTCTTCACTGTAATTTCTATAATACTATTCTTGTAACTGTAGTTGGTATGCAGCAGTTATAGAACAAATTTCTATCACCCATATCATCATGCCATTGGATAATTAACAATTGTCGTCGTTGAGACAGATTCAATGAAAGAAAATTAACTACAGAAAAGATATTTAAGTCAGTTCAATTAAGAGAATTTCAAAGTCCTCGTATTTTTTTATAGCTAGCATATATTACAGACAGTTGAGATTATTTACTTCAAGAACTATTGTGCAGCAGTTTAAATAATTCGAAAAGAAAGCTGAGCTCGTGCGAAACGGGGAACCCCATCGATGACTGTTGGCGTTGTGATCCTAACTGGGTTAACAACCGAAAGAGACTGGCTGATTGTGCCATCGGATTTGGCAAAAACGCCATTGGAGGTAAGAATGGCAGATTTTATATAGTTACAGATCCAAATGACGATGACCCGGTCAATCCTCGACCTGGCACTCTGCGGCACGCTATTATTCAAACCGAACCTCTCTGGATTATTTTCCAAAAAGATATGGTTATTCAGCTCAAGGAGGAGCTTATCATGAACAGTTATAAGACTATTGATGGTAGAGGTGCCAATGTTCATATAGCAAATGGAGCTTGCATTACAATTCAGTATGTGACCAATATTATCATTCATGGAGTTCATATCCACGACTGTAAACCTGCGGGAAACACAAATGTTAGGAGCTCCCAGACACATTATGGGTTTAGAACCAAGAGTGATGGAGATGGGATTTCCATCTTTGGATCAAGCGCAATTTGGGTTGACCACTGTTCATTGTCAAGTTGCGCAGATGGATTGATCGACGCCATCATGGGTTCCACTGCTATAACCATTTCAAACAGCTTTTTCACTCACCATGACAAGGTGCTCAATACTGCTTTTTTGGTCTTCCATAAATATACTTTTCTTTGAAATTAGGTTTCACAATTGTATTTTTTATCCGAGGATTTTAGGGTAGGGTATTAAAAGCCTATTACTTGACTTGAACGAAAAAAATGTGAGTATTTATTAAATTGTCGATAGAACGCTATTTCTCAAGTCCAATATTTATTGGCTTTTTCCAAGTGATGCTCCTAGGACACAGCGACGCCTACACCGAGGACGTCAAAATGCAAGTAACAGTTGCTTTCAACCACTTTGGAGAAGGGCTTGTTCAACGTATGCCCAGGTGTGAATAGAATTTTGTAACAAACTGTATTCCTTGCACAAAGACCACGAATATACAGCTTGCTGAAGTTTATTTGCTCAAGTCTTTAAGATATTAACGTTATGATGCAGATGTCGACATGGATACTTTCATGTGGTGAACAATGATTACACCCACTGGGAAATGTATGCAATCGGGGTAAGTGCAAACCCCACCATTAACAGCCAAGGCAACAGATTCCTTGCTCCTGATTATCGATTCCACAAGGAGGTAAAAGACCTGTACAACTCATGTCTCTTATATCTTTGGTATTCAACGGTTGTAGTCTAGTTATAGTATGGGTAATGTGCAGGTTACAAAGCACCAAGATTCAACAGAAGGCAACTGGAGATCAGTGGGAGATCTTATATTAAATGGGGCATTCTTCACAGCATCAGGGGCTAAAGAATCCTCAAGCTATGCCAAAGCTTCGAGTATGGCGGCAAGACCTTCCTCTATTGTGGGCTCTATCACTGCAAGTTCGGGTGTTCTCACCTGCAGAAAAGGTTCCAGCTGTTAGACCAAATGCATGCATTATAGACAAATTCTTAGGAATCCCTCAATTCTGTTACTTTGCAAGCATGAGCACACGGAATGAGGCTTCTTAGTTATTTTAGTTTTGTTTGCCGAGACTCTCTTGTCATCTTTCACTAAAGACGAATATATGGAAAATATCGAATAATATTTTTCTCAAATTTGAAGTGTAGTGGTAGAACGTCAAGCCAGTGTTTGTTTATATTATCTCGATTGTCACTTAAAAACATTTCTTAGGTAAATCTCACAAGAACTGCAATATATAGATAGGAAATAGTTGAATTTATGTTCATACCGGTAATTCAAAAAACTAATTTATGCAAATGTTTCTTGAAACTATGAACACACCCGGTGTAATTGTATACGACGCAACTAAATATATTCACTTGCATGGGGAATTATTAACCTTTTAAGTTAATTATGTGATTGTAGATTAATTTTATATTATACATGTCTAATTTGTAACTCTAGACCTTATCTATCACAATATATACTTTTTCTCTTTGATTTGCTAGATTCTATACTCCTCATTGATTATTAAGGACTTGGTATATTTATAACTACATCATAAAGATAGTGAAATAATCAATGGTCATGTTCTCCTACTCCCTTAATTAGAATAATTTTTTGATTGTGATAAAGATACTTAGATGTTGATTTTGATACAATATTTTTATTCTATTTAAAGTTCCAAATGAAAATGTTCATAAGTTCATTCTATATACGAATAAGTCAATGATTGCTTAATGGTCAATTAATGTCTTTAAATTTGAAGCCCTGCTAGATAATTCCATGTTTTACAAACTCAACTCCCAATGACTATGAGGAAAGAGGAGAATTTTAAAATTTGAAACAAATTTATTTTTCCTTAAAATTCAAGCCAAGCAAGATCAATCCTCAATGCTACAAAAATGGTCCGTTGTAAAAAGATATATAATACAATGATCATGGGTAAATGTATGCAAATATAGGACAAAAAATAATGGGAATGCATGAATATAAATATAGGTAGGATATAGATAAGGATGGATATATATTGATGTATGGAAATAGGAGTAGGAGAACATAGATTGAAATTAGGGAAGGTGCCAAACTTATTAAAAATGGTTTTTGCATGCCAAAAATATTTTTTCTTTCTAGTGACTGAAAAATGAGTTTCTAATGCAAAATTTAAAATGGCTCCTGTAAAAGTTTTTAAATTTTAACATTTGATTTCTAATTTTGTCCTCCAAGCTTTGATGTTTTTGAAAAAAAAGTCAATTGTGACTTTATCCAACCTTTTGGATGCTTTGGAAATGTTGAAAATTCTGCCAAAATTACCTAAATGCTACAATCACGCAAACCTCCCAAGAATATAACTATGCAAAGTAGATTATAGGGATGCTTATTCTTTTGTTAAGTTGTACTTATTATTAGGGCTATGCAAGGATGTAGGAGAAGAGAATACTTGGTTTTTTAATATTATAGCTATCAGTTAGTCTCAAATCTATAAAAGCCAGATATTAAAATTAACTGTACTAGACAACAAGTTCCAGTACCATGTTAGATTCTTTGGGAAGTGACAATCGGGCTAGAATCTCGTGTCTGACCTAGATCATGTGCAACTACAGTTAATAGATAATCGAATATCAAATAGTAGAGCCAAAATCTGAAATGAAAGAACAATATAGACAATGCAAGAGAACTTGAGAATACTCTTCATACGCTCACCAAGCTACCAATAGGTGCATTAACTCCTACTACCCATAAAATATGGGAAGTTTTACCTACTTGATAAATGTCAAAATATGTAGCATAACCTCCTTAAGTGAAGATAGAAAAGAAGTTATAATTAGTGGCATAAAAGCCAAAAGAGGGTGAGAAAATTAATTACCCTATAACCTACTAAAGGTAAGAACAAACTTGTGGTTATGGAAGGAGGCACAACAAGCCAAAAGGGAGTGTGTGACTCAATTACTCATGTGTTAGAAAGTGGTACATGTAGATTATGTATTTTTCCATGTTTATTCACATTAACCACTCCTAATAAACCAAAGAAAGATTAAATAATATTTGTAGGAAAAAGAATAACGCCTAACAACTACTATGTGGTAAAAGGCAAGGTTTCATTAGCATATAAATTGAAGCAATACTTATATGGTGTCCAATGATCTCCAAAATTATGGTTTCAAAAGTTTAATTCATATGCTATGTATTATAATCTAGTGTATTTCCTAATTATGTTGGTTGCCTATATAGTTGGTCAGATATTGGACTTTGGTTTTGGTGGGGTTGGTTTTATGTACTAGATGGTAGTCATCGAGGTGCCGATAATTGTTTCTTTTTTCCCCTATTTTTTGTGTTATGTTGTTTATAGACTTTACTTTCTACTGTATTGGGCGTTGGGCCCCTTAGCAACTATTTAATTATTAAAAATTAAACTTTATGATGGTAATCAATCTCTTTTTATCAATTTATGCATAGATCATTTGTTGATATTTGGTAACAATGAATGGATGATTAGAGATATGGTATATAAAATTTCAATACATTTCAACATAAACAATTAGGGGTTCCTATATGCATCCTAGGCATTGAAAAGAGAGAGAAATAAGAAATGTTTGATTGGGATAGACTAAGTATGTTGAATTTGTGTTGTAATATTTTAGTATGCAGAATTATATGCTAGTAAATGTTTCTATTTTCTTGGGTACTAAGTTATTAGTTAAGTAATATATACGTCTTCACCGTTAAATGTAGAGTATATATTGCATGTTCCTTACACTAGTCTACTTCATATTCTAATTTATGTTATATTTTACATAAAGCTAGACATTGGTGATGTAATGGGAGCCTTGGGATTATTATATGGCTAATATTGGCATAGAGCATTGAACAACAATTAAGAGAGACTTAAGGTGAATGCAGAACACTATAAATTATTATATCTTCTACTATGGTGATTACTCACAAGGGATTGTTGACTTAGATTTGACAGGAGATGTAGATCATAAAATATCTACTAGTGGCTATTTCTTTAGCCTATTTAGTGTTTCTATTACTTGAATGAGCAAGTGATGGGTTGTAGTCATTTATCCATTGTAGAGGTATAGTACATGACAATTAGTAATGCCTGTAAGGAGGTGAGTTGGTTTTAGAGTTTTTGTTGAATTGTTGGCCTTATTCAAGCAATAGTTTAAACTCAATGTGAGAGTCAAGGTGTCATTAGCTTGGCCAAAACCCAATTTTTTGTGTATAAATGAAGCATATAGATGCACAATACCATTTTTCTCATCACATGGTGGAGGATAGTGGATGATGATTGAAAATGATGACTCTTTGGTGATTGTTTTAGATGATTTGATGAAGCATGTAAGCACAAATAACATTAGATGGTGTAATAAATATAATGGCCTCATAGTCCTTAATACTTAGATGCTAATATTCCCTTTATGCTTTTGCAAGGTATTTGAAATAAGTGGGAGAATTCTAGAAAACCATTGTCTCAACCATATTTTGTTCATATCTAATTATTTAATAGTTAAATTTTACATGTATTTTTGTTATCACTGTTAGTGTGTGGTATGTTTCTACTATCATATTCGTGTTAGACTTGTACCAGCCACTTAGAATTGGACAAGATCTAACCTTATAGTTCTATATCAAAGGTAAAATCAGCTAAATTATGCAAGTCGCTTGGAAAAGAGGGGTATATTAACTTGAATGGCCTTCCTAAAGGTCCTTAATTTTGAACTTTTACCAAATAAGTGAGTACCAGCAATCGAAATTTGACTACTTCAGCATCGTGATTATTTCATTATGCATGCTTGCCTTCCATCCCCAACTAATAAATATACGCAGATTGGAGGACGTGCATGAATTTACTCATGAGATTTCATGGTCTACATTACCGTCACGCACGGAGTGCATTGGACTATTATTTTTATTCCTTTAATTCTTCTAAGCATACTTTCATCAAGATTTTATTTGCTTTTGGAAACGAGGTTGTACTAGCCTTCCAGCGTACAAATAATGTAATGGCCCCATGCAAATTCGTGTGGCTGCAAAAACTTTTCTTTTTATTTAAAAACTACATTTAGATTTGTGATACGAAAATAATTTTAGTTGATGAGGGATGGAGGAGACCACCAACTATAAGGAAATGTGGATCCCATGTCCCACGACGAAGTCAAAAGCTACATGTGCTATATGGAGTTCGTTCTAATCTTTTATCATCGAACAACATAGCAAAAACAACCATGCGGAACAGATTGTTGTAAAATCCATGTGCCTTTTTTTCAACACACAAGAAATTTGTTATTTGTGAAAAAGCATGGAGATACTCTTCAAGTGTGCACACATAACATCGAGAGTCGGCCTTAATTAAAGTTTGACGTAGATGGTCAATGTCTCATACCCATCTTGACTATGACCAGTTGAATTGTTGCAAAGCATGTTGTGAGGTCGGTATTAAGCTTCTTTGTATTTACCAAATTTAAAGAATATAAACTAGAGTTGGATTTAGTATAGTTGGCGCGTTATATTTTATGGAGGTTGCAGAGGAGCTGGTGATGCTTGGTAGGATATCAGGCCAGTGGTAGTAATGGGACTTCTTTTTCTATGTGAGACGCATGATATCCTTGTAGTTCTTGGGCTGCCTTAGAGATCTGGACGTGGCAACAGGTTCTTGTTGAATTGGCCTTCAAAATGTAACAGGCTATTCAGTTATTTATGGACTGGGTACGGGAATGGAACCTCTGTGCTATCAGGGTCAGTCGGTTTGAGATCTATGGAAAGATTTCATTAGAAGTAAAACAACAGACATGAAGGATGAAAACTGGGTTGTCTTAGATAGTTAATATAGTAATCTTATTTGGCTATGTCTGGGAAATTTATTGCTCCTCAATGTTGTACATGAATCCTCTACAACCCCTTTTTATAAAGTTAGGAAAGTTGTACCACACCATATCGTTGGTGAACAAGCATCTTCTATGTAAGTAGTATTATTTGAGGGTGGTTGATATGGATTAAGTTGTTGAGCACTTTAATTCATTTAACACTATTGTAAACAAAAGATGGAGGAAGAAGTTATAGGAATGGTCTTATGACATTCTTTTCTACACATATGGAGCAATCTATTGATGAACATTTGAAGCACTACTTTAAATTTTGTGCTTGATGAGGTAATATCTTCTCTTCTCCCAAATGGTCTTTCATAGAAAGAATAGTACAAGTGGCATAGCTTTCTTTATCGGTGATAGCCTTATATCATGGTTGAGCTAAAACAAGGATTTTGTATCTTAGTCTATGGTAGAAGCAAAATATATTGCAATAGTTTCTTGTTGCATTTAGGTTTTATAGATAAAAAAAGACATTGTAGCAGATGGAGATTGAATTTGAAGAACCCATGCCAATCCTTTGTTACAATACAAGTACTATAAACATTTCAAATGATTGGGTAACACATTCACGGAAAAACCCATATCTCAATTAAGTATCACTATCTAAGAGAGAAGGTTGCAAGGAAACAAGTGAAGATAGAATATGTTGAAACAAAGGAGAGATCATTACAAAACCTTTTCGAAAGGAGACAATTTAATATCTTGGCTAGAATTTGGTAGTGGTATCGCCCCCCTCTTAAATGAAGGGGAAGTTAGTATATGTTGAGGAGGAGTGTTGACTCCTCACTGCAAGTAGTCTTGGTGGTATTGTGAAAAAAATTACAAAAGGTATTAGTAGATTAATTTTTCCTTGAAGACCAAGAATCAAAGTGGATATTTGTCATTGATGTCAAAGTGGGAGAAAGGAAGCCAAAATTCTACACCATTTGGGGAAGAAAGGATTGAGAGAGAGAGAGAGAGAGAGAGAGAGAGAGAGAGAGAGAGAGAGAGAGAGAGAGAGAGAGAGAGAGAGAGAATGAAAGTCCAATTACAAGAGCACAAAGCCAAACTTGAGAAGAATGAAAGTCCAATTACAATGGAAGCAAATTTTCTACACAAGGGGAGCCCCTAATTTCCATTACAAGGAGTATTTTATTAGTAGCATTTTTCATGTTTGGAACCAATGACAAAGGAGGAGATTGTTGAAATTTATATTTTCATTAATGTCAAAGGAGGTAGTTAAGGTTTTTGTATAAATTATCATTATGTTACCCTCAATATCCAGTTTTCAAAAATTACAATAATTTTAATTAATATTATGTCATATCAAATAATTATTGATTTAGATAAATAGAGTCAAGTTATGTTAAATACATCATTCAATATATTATGTCAGTAGTATCATCTTAATCAATTTTTTATTGTTGAAGGATTTGGAAGTATTTGTGATGTGTATATGAAGTTCATTCCTCAAAAACTATATCCACTAGCACATTATTTTATACCACATTCTACCATAGTTATATTTTGAGGCTTGTATGTTGGAAGATAAATAAGGCTACACACAAAGACAAGTCTATTCAAGGTGCAAAGGTGGAATTCAATAACATGAAAAGTTAGGGTCAACATTATGCTCATAGAGATCACTTCACATTATATTATGAATTTTTTTATGAATGGGTCAAATTATAGCACTATGAACCAACTATAGGAAGCATGTGAAAGTGTACTAGGACCAACTAATTATTTTTCGTAAAGAATAGCATCATCCAACTCTTGAAGTAGCATGTTGGATCTTGGTTTAAGCCTTTTATATGTTTGGTCTAAAGTATGCATGTGTCAAATGTGTGAATGTTGTAAATAAGTTATAAGATGAGTTGTGATTATATATAATGTAGGGATGTATAAGTGTAATTGGATTCATTTAAAGAGTAATTCTTGCTAGTAGAACTAATAACCATCGCAAAAGTTGTGTAAGTTGTCAACTAAATTTTAGGTTAAGTGGGCAAAATCAATTGAAGGTCTCATGCACTTTGAGAGGGTTGTCAAAAGTTGATTAGATCAAGGTGACCCTAAAGCTTCATCCTTGAAGATCTGCATATCATATCTTTCATGTACTATTATTGTATTTAAGGTTGGCACCTCATGATTATAGTTGGTGTTCACTTCTTAGACTCAAGGATTGGTGTCTCCTATGGGTTGATGCATACAAAATATTATAAGTTTATTATTTAGTTTATGAGGCTAGATTTGCATATTAGATCCAAGAAGCTTTTCTCACCATGGTTTTCCCCTTAAGTTTCTACATAAATCTAGTATTATTTTGTGTTGATGTCCTCTTATCTTATCTTATCAGTTTCTATGATGTTTGGAGAAGTTATCAAGGGTAATTAATTTGGAATTGGTGTCTACTGATTACCATTCTCTTAGTGTCTATGTGTGATTAACGCACATAATATATGCATTCTATTAAGAACAACAACCACTATTTCTTTTATTTTCATTGAAAAGAACTATCTAGATTTCCTTGGAAATGACCTTCTATTTATGTCACTTTGTGCAATCTTCCTTTATTCATAATGTATCTTTGTTCAAGACAAAAATCAAATCCGTGTAGCAGTAACAAGTTATCCTATATTGTCTAACAATGTAGAAGTTTATTGGTTATTTTGGATAGTTTAAAAATTTGGATTTATAAGTTTTGAATTTCATAAATACGTTTCCTTTGTAATAATTCTTTGAAGTAATTTAGAATGATATTTTTGTAATAAAATTTAGCTATTAATGAATTGTATTTGAATACATTAACTCACACTTTAATTATAATCATTAGCATATTATTACTCATGGATTTGTTTAGGTCAACCCAAGAGTATAGCCAGTAATCCTTAGCTTGACTAAATCCATCCATTGATTATTACCATTTATTTATAATTAGATTAGTAGTAGATCAATAAAATAGATATTTATTTATATATTAATAAATGCATAGAGTAGCATATATCAATATAAGAATGCAAGTAGTTATTAAGAGAATTTAAGTAAGAGGTGTAGAGATGTTATTAAAGCTTAAAATTTATTAAGTTATAGCTTTAAACGTATAGAAATAAATTCATTAGTCAACAATATTAAACTTGAATATATTCTTTCTGTATATCTTAAGATGAATAAGTTATTATTTGAATGCCTCTACAATACTTTGTTTAGATTAAAAATAGAAAGACTTTTTAAAATCACAAGACTAATATATAAAATAGGATAATAAGGATAGTAATGAAAGAAATGGACTCTTGGGTCAAGGGTAAGATGTAAGCCCTTATCCCTTACCATATAGAAATAATAAATTTTGTTTTTTATTTTGTGATTGTTGAATATTGAACTCTGACTTAGTGAAAACTCTAATGATAATATCATAGTTTGTTTTTTTAAATGTAAAGGATAAGGATGGAATTTCATATTAATCTCATGTTGACATGTTCATATAGTTTCTTGACTAGATGATAGTTCCTTATCATTAAATGGTTAACCATCTCTAAAGTTTATGACTATATATATAAATATTAAATGGATTTGATCTTATATTTTGATTGTTTGATCATGATAACACTTTTTAATCAAAGGAGTGATTAGATGAATATGATATTGAATATTATAATCAAATCTAAGGTAGAAAGTTTATTCTAAGATGGAAAATATATTCTATTGTCAAAATATTTGAACCAATTAGATTTAATGAATGAAACTAAGTTATTTATGATAATCATTTATTATCAATTTATAACATTTTAATGATATAATGTTAGTGAATTTATGCATCATATAATAACTCATGAATTAGTTTTTAAGTATATCATTTAGAAGATTTAATAATGAATTAGCATTTAATATGTCTTTCATGATATCAGGTTAATTAGATAGATTGATAGTTACCTTTTCTTTTGTACTCTTATACATGTGTTTGTATGAGTTTTATACTCTCAAGATCATGTTTAGACAAATCTTGTTATTGGTATTCTTATGTACTAATGTGTTTGAAATCAATTTTGATGCTAAATTTAATTATCAAGAAGATAATACTTGTTAGATGCTTCTATTTTCCTATGACTACTTTGTATACTTGTGCATTCAATTCTTGTTTGTGTAAATGGATGGTGCTAAACATGGAGAACCATATAAGGATTGAGTATCACCCTCTATATATCTATCAACAAATGACTTAAAAAGATGCATTGGGAAAAACATGTTTTATCAAATTTTAATATTATACCATGCTACTACTTTTGATCATTTAAAACTCATACTCTTTGCCATATCATAATATTGTTATATTAGCATGTGTGTGCACGTGCACACACGCACACACACAAACATAGAGAGAGAGAGAGAGAGAGAGAGAGAGAGAGAGAGAGAGAGAGAGAGAGAGTATATCATGCTACATAGATTCCATCACTCCTACTTGTTTAAGATTTCTCGACATCTTTGCGTTGGGCCAGGTATTCTTCATGCCAAGAAGAGTTTCAGGGGAGTGTAAAGATTTGTGGTTGGGTAGATATGTTCTTCGATGATGCTCTCACCCAATGTGTGCTTGTTGGAGATAGTGTCTCGTGAGTTCCTGTTAGGGTTACCTTAATTTTTGTACTCTTTGTAATTGACCTTTTGAAGCTATGTAAAGGAAATTGTTTCCTTATGATAGGGCTTGTCAATGGCTTTTGTACTTAAACATCATGTTTCCATTCTAATATATTTGAACATGTTATTTTAAATGTTTTAGAATAATGCTTATTTTATGCTATATCATTATTTTAATAATATGGAGGTCCTTATAGTTTGAAATTATTATTGTCTCAAAACATTAAAAAATATCAAAATTGACACATTACTAAATCATGTGAATGGACATTGATATATTCAAAGCAATTTCACTTGTATTTGGGTTTGCTTCATGTAAGATAAACAAATTTACCAAATATTTAATATATTTTCCATGTCAGTACATATAAGAGGCATTTTAATAATTTATTATTTTTGTATTTATAATTTAATAACAAGTCATCTAGTGTAAAATTGTTGTAATAATAAGAGGTGGTAGAAAATTTCGATAGAATTTATGATATAAGGACTCATGTTCAACTTTAATATTATTTTATGTGGCATGGAAAGTGAGATGTCTACTTCTAAAAATGGTTTACAAATCCAATCACATAGAACTATTTGGACTTTTGTTGATGCTGTTTAAATGATTTTTATTTGATAAAAATATAAATCTCACATAATTAATTACTCCATCTAATAGTAAAAAACTATAAGTATTAAAAAGCTTTCTATTATTCACAGCTCCTTTTTATAAGTAAGATCTACACAATTAGAAGTTCTAGAAATGAATGATCTTATTAGATCAAAATAAATATGTCTATTATACCTAATTATCCTCGTGACGTCACACATAGCAAATAAAACTCCAATTATTTTCACTTCGACCTATTTTTCTCTAAAATAATCATCCATTCATTATGTTTTATTGCGTTAACATAAAGAAGTTTATCCTACAAATATACATTTACAATCTATTAAGTTTCGATATGTTAGATTCTTTGGAATTCTAATTTTTTCCACGATAAAAAAAATGAAGAGCGCGGGAACCATGTGAGCGCGGGAACAACATGCGAGAATTTTATACCAAACTTGGTCGCCCATCCCCGTGCAAATTACGGAAGAGGAATGTCATTTATAACCAAAGACAAACATACTTGTGGGCCATATCACCTTTGCCAATGTTTCTCATGTTTTAATGTGAAACCCAAAGAAGTGTTACTACTGAATAACTCAATGGAGTCACCATGGAAAGCAGAGACGGATAAAATGCCGCGTCCACCACATCCATGAAAGTTTCTATATCTATGTTTTTCAAATAGATTTGGAGAAAACTCTCAATTCAGAAAAACGTCGGAGTAAACATTCTAAGAAACGTTGGAGGAATGCTCTATCACATCATTACTCACTATTGTTTATGAGTCAAGCGCTATAGTCATGTGCATTACCACCGTAATAATCGCACGGAGATAACGTGCACACAACAATTTTTCAAACGTCGGGGTCAAGATTCCCCCTTCTCTACAGATTTTGCACATGATGATTTTGTATATAAGATAGCCCAAAGCCATAGCATGTAATACAACCATTGCAGGTTTTCTCCTATCCAAAATGGCGAGCAGACAAGCCTTACAGCCATTGTTTCTTCTTCTTGCTGTCTTTTTCATCAAGTTAGTAATGGTGGAATCAATAAGAACCCCCTCCAATATGACTAAGGCTGAGAATAGTGATAAATATCATGTTGAGAAGCCGGAGCTTGTAGTTCAAATGGTAGAAAGGTAACCATTTCGCCTTTCAGATGATTTAGAAATTTTAGAGAATTTATTTATGGTAGTATAGAAATGAAATCCAATATCTTATTGAATTTAGTACATTAGTATGAAATCTTAAATGACAAGGTTTATTATAAATGTTCTATTTATTCTTATGCTGTTCCTCGACGTTTTCTTCACTGTAATTTCTATAATACTATTCTTGTAACTGTAGTTGGTATGCAGCAGTTATAGAACAAATTTCTATCACCCATATCATCATGCCATTGGATAATTAACAATTGTCGTCGTTGAGACAGATTCAATGAAAGAAAATTCACTACAGAAAAGATATTTAAGTCAGTTCAATTAAGAGAATTTCAAAGTCCTCGCATTTTTTTATAGCTAGCATATATTACAGACAGTTGAGATTATTTACTTCAAGAACTATTGTGCAGGAGTTTAAATAATTCGAAAAGAAAGCTGAGCTCGTGCGAAACGGGGAACCCCATCGATGACTGTTGGCGTTGTGATCCTAACTGGGTTAACAACCGAAAGAGACTGGCTGATTGTGCCATCGGATTTGGCAAAAACGCCATTGGAGGTAAGAATGGCAGATTTTATATAGTTACAGATCCAAATGACGATGACCCGGTCAATCCTCGACCTGGCACTCTGCGGCACGCTGTTATTCAAACCGAACCTCTCTGGATTATTTTCCAAAAAGATATGGTTATTCAGCTCAAGGAGGAGCTTATCATGAACAGTTATAAGACTATTGATGGTAGAGGTGCCAATGTTCATATAGCAAATGGAGCTTGCATTACAATTCAGTATGTGACCAATATTATCATTCATGGAGTTCATATCCACGACTGTAAACCTGCGGGAAACACAAATGTTAGGAGCTCCCCGACACATTATGGGTTTAGAACCAAGAGTGATGGAGATGGGATTTCCATCTTTGGATCAAGCGCAATTTGGGTTGACCACTGTTCATTGTCAAGTTGCGCAGATGGATTGATCGACGCCATCATGGGTTCCACTGCTATAACCATTTCAAACAGCTTTTTCACTCACCATGACAAGGTGCTCAAAACTGCTTTTTTGGTCTTCCATAAATATACTTTTCTTTGAAATTAGGTTTCACAATTGTATTTTTCAAAACTGCTTTTTTGGTCTTCCATAAATATACTTTTCTTTGAAATTAGGTTTCACAATTGTCTTTTTTATCCGAGGATTTTAGGGTAGGGTATTAAAAGCCTATTACTTGACTTGAACGAAAAAAATGTGAGTATTTATTAAATTGTCGATAGAACGCTATTTCTCAAGTCCAATATTTATTGGCTTTTTCCAGGTGATGCTCCTAGGACACAGCGACGCCTACACCGAGGACGTCAAAATGCAAGTAACAGTTGCTTTCAACCACTTTGGAGAAGGGCTTGTTCAACGTATGCCCAGGTGTGAATAGAATTTTGTAACAAACTGTATTCCTTGCACAAAGACCACGAATATACAGCTTGCTGAAGTTTATTTGCTCAAGTCTTTAAGATATTAACGTTATGATGCAGATGTCGACATGGATACTTTCATGTGGTGAACAATGATTACACCCACTGGGAAATGTATGCAATCGGGGGAAGTGCAAACCCCACCATTAACAGCCAAGGCAACAGATTCCTTGCTCCTGATTATCGATTCCACAAGGAGGTAAAAGACCTGTACAACTCATGTCTCTTATATCTTTGGTATTCAACGGTTGTAGTCTAGTTATAGTATGGGTAATGTGCAGGTTACAAAGCACCAAGATTCAACAGAAGGCAACTGGAGATCAGTGGGAGATCTTATGTTAAATGGGGCATTCTTCACACCATCAGGGACTAAAGAATCCTCAAGCTATGCCAAAGCTTCGAGTATGGCGGCAAGACCTTCCTCTATTGTGGGCTCTATCACTGCAAGTTCGGGTGTTCTCACCTGCAGAAAAGGTTCCAGCTGTTAGACCAAATGCGTGCATTATAGACAAATTCTTAGGAATCCCTCAATTCTGTTACTTTGCAAGCATGAGCACACGGAATGAGGCTTCTTAGTTATTTTAGTTTTGTTTGCCGAGACTCTCTTGTCATCTTTCACTAAAGACGAATATATGGAAAATATCGAATAATATTTTTCTCAAATTTGAAGTGTAGTGGTAGAACGTCAAGCCAGTGTTTGTTTATATTATCTCGATTGTCACTTAAAAACATTTCTTAGGTAAATCTCACAAGAACTGCAATATATAGATAGGAAATAGTTGAATTTATGTTCATACCAGTAATTCAAAAAACTAATTTATGCAAATGTTTCTTGAAACTATGAACACACCCGGTGTAATTGTATACGACGCAACTAAATATATTCACTTGCATGGGGAATTATTAACCTTTTAAGTTAATTATGTGATTGTAGATTAATTTTATATTATACATGTCTAATTTGTAACTCTAGACCTTATCTATCACAATATATACTTTTTCTCTTTGATTTGCTAGATTCTATACTCCTCATTGATTATTAAGGACTTGGTATATTTATAACTACATCATAAAGATAGTGAAATAATCAATGGTCATGTTCTCCTACTCCCTTAATTAGAATAGTTTTTTGATTGTGATAAAGATACTTAGATGTTGATTTTGATACAATATTTTTATTCTATTTAAAGTTCCAAATGAAAATGTTCATAAGTTCATTCTATATACGAATAAGTCAATGATTGCTTAATGGTCAATTAATGTCTTTAAATTTGAAGCCCTGCTAGATAATTCCATGTTTTACAAACTCAACTCCCAATGACTATGAGGAAAGAGGAGAATTTTAAAATTTGAAACAAATTTATTTTTCCTTAAAATTCAAGCCAAGCAAGATCAATCCTCAATGCTACAAAAATGGTCCGTTGTAAAAAGATATATAATACAATGATCATGGGTAAATGTATGCAAATATAGGACAAAAAATAATGGGAATGCATGAATATAAATATAGGTAGGATATAGATAAGGATGGATATATATTGATGTATGGAAATAGGAGTAGGAGAACATAGATTGAAATTAGGGAAGGTGCCAAACTTATTAAAAATGGTTTTTGCATGCCAAAAATATTTTTTCTTTCTAGTGACTGAAAAATGAGTTTCTAATGCAAAATTTAAAATGGCTCCTGTAAAAGTTTTTAAATTTTAACATTTGATTTCTAATTTTGTCCTCCAAGCTTTGATGTTTTTGAAAAAAAAGTCAATTGTGACTTTATCCAACCTTTTGGATGCTTTGGAAATGTTGAAAATTCTGCCAAAATTACCTAAATGCTACAATCACGCAAACCTCCCAAGAATATAACTATGCAAAGTAGATTATAGGGATGCTTATTCTTTTGTTAAGTTGTACTTATTATTAGGGCTATGCAAGGATGTAGGAGAAGAGAATACTTGGTTTTTTAATATTATAGCTATCAGTTAGTCTCAAATCTATAAAAGCCAGATATTAAAATTAACTGTACTAGACAACAAGTTCCAGTACCATGTTAGATTCTTTGGGAAGTGACAATCGGGCTAGAATCTCGTGTCTGACCTAGATCATGTGCAACTACAGTTAATAGATAATCGAATATCAAATAGTAGAGCCAAAATCTGAAATGAAAGAACAATATAGACAATGCAAGAGAACTTGAGAATACTCTTCATACGCTCACCAAGCTACCAATAGGTGCATTAACTCCTACTACCCATAAAATATGGGAAGTTTTACCTACTTGATAAATGTCAAAATATGTAGCATAACCTCCTTAAGTGAAGATAGAAAGAAGTTATAATTAGTGGCATAAAAGCCAAAAGAGGGTGAGAAAATTAATTACCCTATAACCTACTAAAGGTAAGAACAAACTCGTGGTTATGGAAGGAGGCACAACAAGCCAAAAGGGAGTGTGTGACTCAATTACTCATGTGTTAGAAAGTGGTACATGTAGATTATGTATTTTTCCATGTTTATTCACATTAACCACTCCTAATAAACCAAAGAAAGATTAAATAATATTTGTAGGAAAAAGAATAACGCCTAACAACTACTATGTGGTAAAAGGCAAGGTTTCATTAGCATATAAATTGAAGCAATACTTATATGGTGTCCAATGATCTCCAAAATTATGGTTTCAAAAGTTTAATTCATATGCTATGTATTATAATCTAGTGTATTTCCTAATTATGTTGGTTGCCTATATAGTTGGTCAGATATTGGACTTTGGTTTTGGTGGGGTTGGTTTTATGTACTAGATGGTAGTCATCGGGGTGCCGATAATTGTTTCTTTTTTCCCCTATTTTTTGTGTTATGTTGTTTATAGACTTTACTTTCTACTGTATTGGGCGTTGGGCCCCTTAGCAACTATTTAATTATTAAAAATTAAACTTTATGATGGTAATCAATCTCTTTTTATCAATTTATGCATAGATCATTTGTTGATATTTGGTAACAATGAATGGATGATTAGAGATATGGTATATAAAATTTCAATACATTTCAACATAAACAATTAGGGGTTCCTATATGCATCCTAGGCATTGAAAAGAGACAGAAATAAGAAATGTTTGATTGGGATAGACTAAGTATGTTGAATTTGTGTTGTAATATTTTAGTATGCAGAATTATATGCTAGTAAATGTTTCTATTTTCTTGGGTACTAAGTTATTAGTTAAGTAATATATACGTCTTCACCGTTAAATGTAGAGTATATATTGCATGTTCCTTACACTAGTCTACTTCATATTCTAATTTATGTTATATTTTACATAAAGCTAGACATTGGTGATGTAATGGGAGCCTTGGGATTATTATATGGCTAATATTGGCATAGAGCATTGAACAACAATTAAGAGAGACTTAAGGTGAATGCAGAACACTATAAATTATTATATCTTCTACTATGGTGATTACTCACAAGGGATTGTTGACTTAGATTTGACAGGAGATGTAGATCATAAAATATCTACTAGTGGCTATTTCTTTAGCCTATTTAGTGTTTCTATTACTTGAATGAGCAAGTGATGGGTTGTAGTCATTTATCCATTGTAGAGGTATAGTACATGACAATTAGTAATGCCTGTAAGGAGGTGAGTTGGTTTTAGAGTTTTTGTTGAATTGTTGGCCTTATTCAAGCAATAGTTTAAACTCAATGTGAGAGTCAAGGTGTCATTAGCTTGGCCAAAACCCAATTTTTTGTGTATAAATGAAGCATATAGATGCACAATACCATTTTTCTCATCACATGGTGGAGGATAGTGGATGATGATTGAAAATGATGACTCTTTGGTGATTGTTTTAGATGATTTGATGAAGCATGTAAGCACAAATAACATTAGATGGTGTAATAAATATAATGGCCTCATAGTCCTTAATACTTAGATGCTAATATTCCCTTTATGCTTTTGCAAGGTATTTGAAATAAGTGGGAGAATTCTAGAAAACCATTGTCTCAACCATATTTTGTTCATATCTAATTATTTAATAGTTAAATTTTACATGTATTTTTGTTATCACTGTTAGTGTGTGGTATGTTTCTACTATCATATTCGTGTTAGACTTGTACCAGCCACTTAGAATTGGACAAGATCTAACCTTATAGTTCTATATCAAAGGTAAAATCAGCTAAATTATGCAAGTCGCTTGGAAAAGAGGGGTATATTAACTTGAATGGCCTTCCTAAAGGTCCTTAATTTTGAACTTTTACCAAATAAGGGAGTACCAGCAATCGAAATTTGACTACTTGAGCATCGTGATTATTTCATTATGCATGCTTGCCTTCCATCCCCAACTAATAAATATACGCAGATTGGAGGACGTGCATGAATTTACTCATGAGATTTCATGGTCTACATTACCGTCACGCACGGAGTGCATTGGACTATTATTTTTATTCCTTTAATTCTTCTAAGCATACTTTCATCAAGATTTTATTTGCTTTTGGAAACGAGGTTGTACTAGCCTTCCAGCGTACAAATAATGTAATGGCCCCATGCAAATTCGTGTGGCTGCAAAAACTTTTCTTTTTATTTAAAAACTACATTTAGATTTGTGATACGAAAATAATTTTAGTTGATGAGGGATGGAGGAGACCACCAACTATAAGAAAATGTGGATCCCATGTCCCACGACGAAGTCAAAAGCTACATGTGCTATATGGAGTTCGTTCTGATCTTTTATCATCGAACAACATAGCAAAAACAACCATGCGGAACAGATTGTTGTAAAATCCATGTGCCTTTTTTTCAACACACAAGAAATTTGTTATTTGTGAAAAAGCATGGAGATACTCTTCAAGTGTGCACACATAACATCGAGAGTCGGCCTTAATTAAAGTTTGACGTAGATGGTCAATGTCTCATACCCATCTTGACTATGACCAGTTGAATTGTTGCAAAGCATGTTGTGAGGTCGGTATTAAGCTTCTTTGTATTTACCAAATTTAAAGAATATAAACTAGAGTTGGATTTAGTATAGTTGGCGCGTTATATTTTATGGAAGTTGTAGAGGAGCTGGTGATGCTTGGTAGAATATCAGGCCAGTGGTAGTAATGGGACTTCTTTTTCTATGTGAGACGCATGATATCCTTGTAGTTCTTGGGCTGCCTTAGAGATCTGGACGTGGCAACAGGTTCTTGTTGAATTGGCCTTCAAAATGTAACAGGCTATTCAGTTATTTATGGACTGGGTACGAGAATGGAACCTCTGTGCTATCAGGGTCAGTGGGTTTGAGATCTATGGAAAGATTTCATTAGAAGTAAAACAACAGGCATGAAGGATGAAAACTGGGTTGTCTTAGATAGTTAATATAGTAATCTTATTTGGCTATGTCTGGGAAATTTATTGCTCCTCAATGTTGTACATGAATCCTCTACAACCCCTTTTTATAAAGTTAGGAAAGTTGTACCACACCATATCGTTGGTGAACAAGCATCTTCTATGTAAGTAGTATTATTTGAGGGTGGTTGATATGGATTAAGTTGTTGAGCACTTTAATTCATTTAACACTATTGTAAACAAAAGATGGAGGAAGAAGTTATAGGAATGGTCTTATGACATTCTTTTCTACACATATGGAGCAATCTATTGATGAACATTTGAAGCACTACTTTAAATTTTGTGCTTGATGAGGTAATGTCTTCTCTTCTCCCAAATGGTCTTTCATAGAAAGAATAGTACAAGTGGCATAGCTTTCTTTATCGGTGATAGCCTTATATCATGGTTGAGCTAAAACAAGGATTTTGTATCTTAGTCTATGGTAGAAGCAAAATATATTGCAATAGTTTCTTGTTGCATTTAGGTTTTATAGATAAAAAAAGACATTGTAGCAGATGGAGATTGAATTTGAAGAACCCATGCCAATCCTTTGTTACAATACAAGTACTATAAACATTTCAAATGATTGGGTAACACATTCACGGAAAAACCCATATCTCAATTAAGTATCACTATCTAAGAGAGAAGGTTGCAAGGAAACAAGTGAAGATAGAATATGTTGAAACAAAGGAGAGATCATTACAAAACCTTTTCGAAAGGAGACAATTTAATATCTTGGCTAGAATTTGGTAGTGGTATCGCCCCCCTCTTAAATGAAGGGGAAGTTAGTATATGTTGAGGAGGAGTGTTGACTCCTCACTGCAAGTAGTCTTGGTGGTATTGTGAAAAAAATTACAAAAGGTATTAGTAGATTAATTTTTCCTTGAAGACCAAGAATCAAAGTGGATATTTGTCATTGATGTCAAAGTGGGAGAAAGGAAGCCAAAATTCTACACCATTTGGGGAAGAAAGGATTGAGAGAGAGAGAGAGAGAGAGAGAGAGAGAGAGAGAGAGAGAGAATGAAAGTCCAATTACAAGAGCACAAAGCCAAACTTGAGAAGAATGAAAGTCCAATTACAATGGAAGCAAATTTTCTACACAAGGGGAGCCCCTAATTTCCATTACAAGGAGTATTTTATTAGTAGCATTTTTCATGTTTGGAACCAATGACAAAGGAGGAGATTGTTGAAATTTATATTTCCATTAATGTCAAAGGAGGTAGTTAAGGTTTTTGTATAAATTATCATTATGTTACCCTCAATATCCAGTTTTCAAAAATTACAATAATTTTAATTAATATTATGTCATATCAAATAATTATTGATCTAGATAAATAGAGTCAAGTTATGTTAAATACATCATTCAATATAGTATGTCACTAGTATCATCTTAATCAATTTTTTATTGTTGAAGGATTTGGAAGTATTTGTGATGTGTATATGAAGTTCATTCCTCAAAAACTATATCCACTAGCACATTATTTTATACCACATTCTACCATAGTTATATTTTGAGGCTTGTATGTTGGAAGATAAATAAGGCTACACACAAAGACAAGTCTATTCAAGGTGCAAAGGTGGAATTCAATAACATGAAAAGTTAGGGTCAACATTATGCTCATAGAGATCACTTCACAATATATTATGAATTTTTTTATGAATGGGTCAAATTATAGCACTATGAACCAACTATAGGAAGCATGTGAAAGTGTACTAGGACCAACTAATTATTTTTCGTAAAGAATAGCATCATCCAACTCTTGAAGTAGCATGTTGGATCTTGGTTTAAGCCTTTTATATGTTTGGTCTAAAGTATGCATGTGTCAAATGTGTGAATGTTGTAAATAAGTTATAAGATGAGTTGTGATTATATATAATGTAGGGATGTATAAGTGTAATTGGATTCATTTAAAGAGTAATTATTGCTAGTAGAACTAATAACCATCGCAAAAGTTGTGTAAGTTGTCAACTAAATTTTAGGTTAAGTGGGCAAAATCAATTGAAGGTCTCATGCACTTTGAGAGGGTTGTCAAAAGTTGATTAGATCAAGGTGACCCTAAAGCTTCATCCTTGAAGATCTGCATATCATATCTTTCATGTACTATTATTGTATTTAAGGTTGGCACCTCATGATTATAGTTGGTGTTCACTTCTTAGACTCAAGGATTGGTGTCTCCTATGGGTTGATGCATACAAAATATTATAAGTTTATTATTTAGTTTATGAGGCTAGATTTGCATATTAGATCCAAGAAGCTTTTCTCACCATGGTTTTCCCCTTAAGTTTCTACATAAATCTAGTATTATTTTGTGTTGATGTCCTCTTATCTTATCTTATCAGTTTCTATGATGTTTGGAGAAGTTATCAAGGGTAATTAATTTGGAATTGGTGTCTACTGATTACCATTCTCTAAGTGTCTATGTGTGATTAACGCACATAATATATGCATTCTATTAAGAACAACAACCACTATTTCTTTTATTTTCATTGAAAAGAACTATCTAGATTTCCTTGGAAATGACCTTCTATTTATGTCACTTTGTGCAATCTTCCTTTATTCATAATGTATCTTTGTTCAAGACAAAAATCAAATCCGTGTAGCAGTAACAAGTTATCCTATATTGTCTAACAATGTAAAAGTTTATTGGTTATTTTGGATAGTTTAAAAATTTGGATTTATAAGTTTTGAATTTCATAAATACGTTTCCTTTGTAATAATTCTTTGAAGTAATTTAGAATGATATTTTTGTAATAAAATTTAGCTATTAATGAATTGTATTTGAATACATTAACTCACACTTTAATTATAATCATTAGCATATTATTACTCATGGATTTGTTTAGGTCAACCCAAGAGTATAGCCAGTAATCCTTAGCTTGACTAAATCCATCCATTGATTATTACCATTTATTTATAATTAGATTAGTAGTAGATCAATAAAATAGATATTTATTTATATATTAATAAATGCATAGAGTAGCATATATCAATATAAGAATGCAAGTAGTTATTAAGAGAATTTAAGTAAGAGGTGTAGAGATGTTATTAAAGCTTAAAATTTATTAAGTTATAGCTTTAAACGTATAGAAATAAATTCATTAGTCAACAATATTAAACTTGAATATATTCTTTCTGTATATCTTAAGATGAATAAGTTATTATTTGAATGCCTCTACAATACTTTGTTTAGATTAAAAATAGAAAGACTTTTTAAAATCACAAGACTAATATATAAAATAGGATAATAAGGATAGTAATGAAAGAAATGGACTCTTGGGTCAAGGGTAAGATGTAAGCCCTTATCCCTTACCATATAGAAATAATAAATTTTGTTTTTTATTTTGTGATTGTTGAATATTGAACTCTGACTTAGTGAAAACTCTAATGATAATATCATAGTTTGTTTTTTTAAATGTAAAGGATAAGGATGGAATTTCATATTAATCTCATGTTGACATGTTCATATAGTTTCTTGACTAGATGATAGTTCCTTATCATTAAATGGTTAACCATCTCTAAAGTTTATGACTATATATATAAATATTAAATGGATTTGATCTTATATTTTGATTGTTTGATCATGATAACACTTTTTAATCAAAGGAGTGATTAGATGAATATGATATTGAATATTATAATCAAATCTAAGGTAGAAAGTTTATTCTAAGATGGAAAATATATTCTATTGTCAAAATATTTGAACCAATTAGATTTAATGAATGAAACTAAGTTATTTATGATAATCATTTATTATCAATTTATAACATTTTAATGATATAATGTTAGTGAATTTATGCATCATATAATAACTCATGAATTAGTTTTTAAGTATATCATTTAGAAGATTTAATAATGAATTAGCATTTAATATGTCTTTCATGATATCAGGTTAATTAGATAGATTGATAGTTACCTTTTCTTTTGTACTCTTATACATGTGTCTGTATGAGTTTTATACTCTCAAGATCATGTTTAGACAAATCTTGTTATTGGTATTCTTATGTACTAATGTGTTTGAAATCAATTTTGATGCTAAATTTAATTATCAAGAAGATAATACTTGTTAGATGCTTCTATTTTCCTATGACTACTTTGTATACTTGTGCATTCAATTCTTGTTTGTGTAAATGGATGGTGCTAAACATGGAGAACCATATAAGGATTGAGTATCACCCTCTATATATCTATCAACAAATGACTTAAAAAGATGCATTGGGAAAAACATGTTTTATCAAATTTTAATATTATACCATGCTACTACTTTTGATCATTTAAAACTCATACTCTTTGCCATATCATAATATTGTTATATTAGCATGTGTGTGCACGTGCACACACGCACACACACAAACATAGAGAGAGAGAGAGAGAGAGAGAGAGAGAGAGAGAGAGAGAGAGAGAGAGAGAGAGAGAGAGAGAGAGAGAGAGAGAGAGAGAGAGAGAGAGAGAGAGAGTATATCATGCTACATAGATTCCATCACTCCTACTTGTTTAAGATTTCTCGACATCTTTGCGTTGGGCCAGGTATTCTTCATGCCAAGAAGAGTTTCAGGGGAGTGTAAAGATTTGTGGTTGGGTAGATATGTTCTTCGATGATGCTCTCACCCAATGTGTGCTTGTTGGAGATAGTGTCTCGTGAGTTCCTGTTAGGGTTACCTTAATTTTTGTACTCTTTGTAATTGACCTTTTGAAGCTATGTAAAGGAAATTGTTTCCTTATGATAGGGCTTGTCAATGGCTTTTGTACTTAAACATCATGTTTCCATTCTAATATATTTGAACATGTTATTTTAAATGTTTTAGAATAATGCTTATTTTATGCTATATCATTATTTTAATAATATGGAGGTCCTTATAGTTTGAAATTATTATTGTCTCAAAACATTAAAAAATATCAAAATTCACACATTACTAAATCATGTGAATGGACATTGATATATTCAAAGCAATTTCACTTGTATTTGGGTTTGCTTCAAGTAAGATAAACAAATTTACCAAATATTTAATATATTTTCCATGTCAGTACATATAAGAGGCATTTTAATAATTTATTATTTTTGTATTTATAATTTAATAACAAGTCATCTAGTGTAAAATTGTTGTAATAATAAGAGGTGGTAGAAAATTTCGATAGAATTTATGATATAAGGACTCATGTTCAACTTTAATATTATTTTATGTGGCATGGAAAGTGAGATGTCTACTTCTAAAAATGGTTTACAAATCCAATCACATAGAACTATTTGGACTTTTGTTGATGCTATTTAAATGATTTTTATTTGATAAAAATATAAATCTCACATAATTAATTACTCCATCTAATAGTAAAAAACTATAAGTATTAAAAAGCTTTCTATTATTCACAGCTCCTTTTTATAAGTAAGATCTACACAATTAGAAGTTCTAGAAATGAATGATCTTATTAGATCAAAATAAATATGTCTATTATACCTAATTATCCTCGTGACGTCACACATAGCAAATAAAACTCCAATTATTTTCACTTCGACCTATTTTTCTCTAACATAATCATCCATTCATTATGTTTTATTGCGTTAACATAAAGAAGTTTATCCTACAAATATACATTTACAATCTATTAAGTTTCGATATGTTAGATTCTTTGGAATTCTAATTTTTTCCACGATAAAAAAAATGAAGAGCGCGGGAACCATGTGAGCGCGGGAACAACATGCGAGAATTTTATACCAAACTTGGTCGCCCATCCCCGTGCAAATTACGGAAGAGGAATGTCATTTATAACCAAAGACAAACATACTTGTGGGCCATATCACCTTTGCCAATGTTTCTCATGTTTTAATGTGAAACCCAAAGAAGTGTTACTACTGAATAACTCAATGGAGTCACCATGGAAAGCAGAGACGGATAAAATGCCGCGTCCACCACATCCATGAAAGTTTCTATATCTATGTTTTTCAAATAGATTTGGAGAAAACTCTCAATTCAGAAAAACGTCGGAGTAAACATTCTAAGAAACGTTGGAGGAATGCTCTATCACATCATTACTCACTATTGTTTATGAGTCAAGCGCTATAGTCATGTGCATTACCACCGTAATAATCGCACGGAGATAACGTGCACACAACAATTTTTCAAACGTCGGGGTCAAGATTCCCCCTTCTCTACAGATTTTGCACATGATGATTTTGTATATAAGATAGCCCAAAGCCATAGCATGTAATACAACCATTGCAGGTTTTCTCCTATCCAAAATGGCGAGCAGACAAGCCTTACAGCCATTGTTTCTTCTTCTTGCTGTCTTTTTCATCAAGTTAGTAATGGTGGAATCAATAAGAACCCCCTCCAATATGACTAAGGCTGAGAATAGTGATAAATATCATGTTGAGAAGCCGGAGCTTGTAGTTCAAATGGTAGAAAGGTAACCATTTCGCCTTTCAGATGATTTAGAAATTTTAGAGAATTTATTTATGGTAGTATAGAAATGAAATCCAATATCTTATTGAATTTAGTACATTAGTATGAAATCTTAAATGACAAGGTTTATTATAAATGTTCTATTTATTCTTATGCTGTTCCTCGACGTTTTCTTCACTGTAATTTCTATAATACTATTCTTGTAACTGTAGTTGGTATGCAGCAGTTATAGAACAAATTTCTATCACCCATATCATCATGCCATTGGATAATTAACAATTGTCGTCGTTGAGACAGATTCAATGAAAGAAAATTCACTACAGAAAAGATATTTAAGTCAGTTCAATTAAGAGAATTTCAAAGTCCTCGCATTTTTTTATAGCTAGCATATATTACAGACAGTTGAGATTATTTACTTCAAGAACTATTGTGCAGGAGTTTAAATAATTCGAAAAGAAAGCTGAGCTCGTGCGAAACGGGGAACCCCATCGATGACTGTTGGCGTTGTGATCCTAACTGGGTTAACAACCGAAAGAGACTGGCTGATTGTGCCATCGGATTTGGCAAAAACGCCATTGGAGGTAAGAATGGCAGATTTTATATAGTTACAGATCCAAATGACGATGACCCGGTCAATCCTCGACCTGGCACTCTGCGGCACGCTGTTATTCAAACCGAACCTCTCTGGATTATTTTCCAAAAAGATATGGTTATTCAGCTCAAGGAGGAGCTTATCATGAACAGTTATAAGACTATTGATGGTAGAGGTGCCAATGTTCATATAGCAAATGGAGCTTGCATTACAATTCAGTATGTGACCAATATTATCATTCATGGAGTTCATATCCACGACTGTAAACCTGCGGGAAACACAAATGTTAGGAGCTCCCCGACACATTATGGGTTTAGAACCAAGAGTGATGGAGATGGGATTTCCATCTTTGGATCAAGCGCAATTTGGGTTGACCACTGTTCATTGTCAAGTTGCGCAGATGGATTGATCGACGCCATCATGGGTTCCACTGCTATAACCATTTCAAACAGCTTTTTCACTCACCATGACAAGGTGCTCAAAACTGCTTTTTTGGTCTTCCATAAATATACTTTTCTTTGAAATTAGGTTTCACAATTGTATTTTTCAAAACTGCTTTTTTGGTCTTCCATAAATATACTTTTCTTTGAAATTAGGTTTCACAATTGTCTTTTTTATCCGAGGATTTTAGGGTAGGGTATTAAAAGCCTATTACTTGACTTGAACGAAAAAAATGTGAGTATTTATTAAATTGTCGATAGAACGCTATTTCTCAAGTCCAATATTTATTGGCTTTTTCCAGGTGATGCTCCTAGGACACAGCGACGCCTACACCGAGGACGTCAAAATGCAAGTAACAGTTGCTTTCAACCACTTTGGAGAAGGGCTTGTTCAACGTATGCCCAGGTGTGAATAGAATTTTGTAACAAACTGTATTCCTTGCACAAAGACCACGAATATACAGCTTGCTGAAGTTTATTTGCTCAAGTCTTTAAGATATTAACGTTATGATGCAGATGTCGACATGGATACTTTCATGTGGTGAACAATGATTACACCCACTGGGAAATGTATGCAATCGGGGGAAGTGCAAACCCCACCATTAACAGCCAAGGCAACAGATTCCTTGCTCCTGATTATCGATTCCACAAGGAGGTAAAAGACCTGTACATCTCATGTCTCTTATATCTTTGGTATTCAACGGTTGTAGTCTAGTTATAGTATGGGTAATGTGCAGGTTACAAAGCACCAAGATTCAACAGAAGGCAACTGGAGATCAGTGGGAGATCTTATGTTAAATGGGGCATTCTTCACACCATCAGGGACTAAAGAATCCTCAAGCTATGCCAAAGCTTCGAGTATGGCGGCAAGACCTTCCTCTATTGTGGGCTCTATCACTGCAAGTTCGGGTGTTCTCACCTGCAGAAAAGGTTCCAGCTGTTAGACCAAATGCGTGCATTATAGACAAATTCTTAGGAATCCCTCAATTCTGTTACTTTGCAAGCATGAGCACACGGAATGAGGCTTCTTAGTTATTTTAGTTTTGTTTGCCGAGACTCTCTTGTCATCTTTCACTAAAGACGAATATATGGAAAATATCGAATAATATTTTTCTCAAATTTGAAGTGTAGTGGTAGAACGTCAACCCAGTGTTTGTTTATATTATCTCGATTGTCACTTAAAAACATTTCTTAGGTAAATCTCACAAGAACTGCAATATATAGATAGGAAATAGTTGAATTTATGTTCATACCAGTAATTCAAAAAACTAATTTATGCAAATGTTTCTTGAAACTATGAACACACCCGGTGTAATTGTATACGACGCAACTAAATATATTCACTTGCATGGGGAATTATTAACCTTTTAAGTTAATTATGTGATTGTAGATTAATTTTATATTATACATGTCTAATTTGTAACTCTAGACCTTATCTATCACAATATATACTTTTTCTCTTTGATTTGCTAGATTCTATACTCCTCATTGATTATTAAGGACTTGGTATATTTATAACTACATCATAAAGATAGTGAAATAATCAATGGTCATGTTCTCCTAGTCCCTTAATTAGAATAGTTTTTCGATTGTGATAAAGATACTTAGATGTTGATTTTGATACAATATTTTTATTCTATTTAAAGTTCCAAATGAAAATGTTCATAAGTTCATTCTATATACGAATAAGTCAATGATTGCTTAATGGTCAATTAATGTCTTTAAATTTGAAGCCCTGCTAGATAATTCCATGTTTTACAAACTCAACTCCCAATGACTATGAGGAAAGAGGAGAATTTTAAAATTTGAAACAAATTTATTTTTCCTTAAAATTCAAGCCAAGCAAGATCAATCCTCAATGCTACAAAAATGGTCCGTTGTAAAAAGATATATAATACAATGATCATGGGTAAATGTATGCAAATATAGGACAAAAAATAATGGGAATGCATGAATATAAATATAGGTAGGATATAGATAAGGATGGATATATATTGATGTATGGAAATAGGAGTAGGAGAACATAGATTGAAATTAGGGAAGGTGCCAAACTTATTAAAAATGGTTTTTGCATGCCAAAAATATTTTTTCTTTCTAGTGACTGAAAAATGAGTTTCTAATGCAAAATTTAAAATGGCTCCTGTAAAAGTTTTTAAATTTTAACATTTGATTTCTAATTTTGTCCTCCAAGCTTTGATGTTTTTGAAAAAAAGGTCAATTGTGACTTTATCCAACCTTTTGGATGCTTTGGAAATGTTGAAAATTCTGCCAAAATTACCTAAATGCTACAATCACGCAAACCTCCCAAGAATATAACTATGCAAAGTAGATTATAGGGATGCTTATTCTTTTGTTAAGTTGTACTTATTATTAGGGCTATGCAAGGATGTAGGAGAAGAGAATACTTGGTTTTTTAATATTATAGCTATCAGTTAGTCTCAAATCTATAAAAGCCAGATATTAAAATTAACTGTACTAGACAACAAGTTCCAGTACCATGTTAGATTCTTTGGGAAGTGACAATCGGGCTAGAATCTCGTGTCTGACCTAGATCATGTGCAACTACAGTTAATAGATAATCGAATATCAAATAGTAGAGCCAAAATCTGAAATGAAAGAACAATATAGACAATGCAAGAGAACTTGAGAATACTCTTCATACACTCACCAAGCTACCAATAGGTGCATTAACTCCTACTACCCATAAAATATGGGAAGTTTTACCTACTTGATAAATGTCAAAATATGTAGCATAACCTCCTTAAGTGAAGATAGAAAGAAGTTATAATTAGTGGCATAAAAGCCAAAAGAGGGTGAGAAAATTAATTACCCTATAACCTACTAAAGGTAAGAACAAACTCGTGGTTATGGAAGGAGGCACAACAAGCCAAAAGGGAGTGTGTGACTCAATTACTCATGTGTTAGAAAGTGGTACATGTAGATTATGTATTTTTCCATGTTTATTCACATTAACCACTCCTAATAAACCAAAGAAAGATTAAATAATATTTGTAGGAAAAAGAATAACGCCTAACAACTACTATGTGGTAAAAGGCAAGGTTTCATTAGCATATAAATTGAAGCAATACTTATATGGTGTCCAATGATCTCCAAAATTATGGTTTCAAAAGTTTAATTCATATGCTATGTATTATAATCTAGTGTATTTCCTAATTATGTTGGTTGCCTATATAGCTGGTCAGATATTGGACTTTGGTTTTGGTGGGGTTGGTTTTATGTACTAGATGGTAGTCATCGGGGTGCCGATAATTGTTTCTTTTTTCCCCTATTTTTTGTGTTATGTTGTTTATAGACTTTACTTTCTACTGTATTGGGCGTTGGGCCCCTTAGCAACTATTTAATTATTAAAAATTAAACTTTATGATGGTAATCAATCTCTTTTTATCAATTTATGCATAGATCATTTGTTGATATTTGGTAACAATGAATGGATGATTAGAGATATGGTATATAAAATTTCAATACATTTCAACATAAACAATTAGGGGTTCCTATATGCATCCTAGGCATTGAAAAGAGACAGAAATAAGAAATGTTTGATTGGGATAGACTAAGTATGTTGAATTTGTGTTGTAATATTTTAGTATGCAGAATTATATGCTAGTAAATGTTTCTATTTTCTTGGGTACTAAGTTATTAGTTAAGTAATATATACGTCTTCACCGTTAAATGTAGAGTATATATTGCATGTTCCTTACACTAGTCTACTTCATATTCTAATTTATGTTATATTTTACATAAAGCTAGACATTGGTGATGTAATGGGAGCCTTGGGATTATTATATGGCTAATATTGGCATAGAGCATTGAACAACAATTAAGAGAGACTTAAGGTGAATGCAGAACACTATAAATTATTATATCTTCTACTATGGTGATTACTCACAAGGGATTGTTGACATAGATTTGACAGGAGATGTAGATCATAAAATATCTACTAGTGGCTATTTCTTTAGCCTATTTAGTGTTTCTATTACTTGAATGAGCAAGTGATGGGTTGTAGTCATTTATCCATTGTAGAGGTATAGTACATGACAATTAGTAATGCCTGTAAGGAGGTGAGTTGGTTTTAGAGTTTTTGTTGAATTGGTGGCCTTATTCAAGCAATAGTTTAAACTCAATGTGAGAGTCAAGGTGTCATTAGCTTGGCCAAAACCCAATTTTTTGTGTATAAATGAAGCATATAGATGCACAATACCATTTTTCTCATCACATGGTGGAGGATAGTGGATGATGATTGAAAATGATGACTCTTTGGTGATTGTTTTAGATGATTTGATGAAGCATGTAAGCACAAATAACATTAGATGGTGTAATAAATATAATGGCCTCATAGTCCTTAATACTTAGATGCTAATATTCCCTTTATGCTTTTGCAAGGTATTTGAAATAAGTGGGAGAATTCTAGAAAACCATTGTCTCAACCATATTTTGTTCATATCTAATTATTTAATAGTTAAATTTTACATGTATTTTTGTTATCACTGTTAGTGTGTGGTATGTTTCTACTATCATATTCGTGTTAGACTTGTACCAGCCACTTAGAATTGGACAAGATCTAACCTTATAGTTCTATATCAAAGGTAAAATCAGCTAAATTATGCAAGTCGCTTGGAAAAGAGGGGTATATTAACTTGAATGGCCTTCCTAAAGGTCCTTAATTTTGAACTTTTACCAAATAAGGGAGTACCAGCAATCGAAATTTGACTACTTGAGCATCGTGATTATTTCATTATGCATGCTTGCCTTCCATCCCCAACTAATAAATATACGCAGATTGGAGGACGTGCATGAATTTACTCATGAGATTTCATGGTCTACATTACCATCACGCATGGAGTGCATTGGACTATTATTTTTATTCCTTTAATTCTTCTAAGTATACTTTCATCAAGATTTTATTTGCTTTTGGAAACGAGGTTGTACTAGCCTTCCAGCGTACAAATAATGTAATGGCCCCATGCAAATTCGTGTGGCTGCAAAAACTTTTCTTTTTATTTAAAAACTACATTTAGATTTGTGATACGAAAATAATTTTAGTTGATGAGGGATGGAGGAGACCACCAACTATAAGAAAATGTGGATCCCATGTCCCACGACGAAGTCAAAAGCTACATGTGCTATATGGAGTTCGTTCTGATCTTTTATCATCGAACAACATAGCAAAAACAACCATGCGGAACAGATTGTTGTAAAATCCATGTGCCTTTTTTTCAACACACAAGAAATTTGTTATTTGTGAAAAAGCATGGAGATACTCTTCAAGTGTGCACACATAACATCGAGAGTCGGCCTTAATTAAAGTTTGACATAGATGGTCAATGTCTCATACCCATCTTGACTATGACCAGTTGAATTGTTGCAAAGCATGTTGTGAGGTCGGTATTAAGCTTCTTTGTATTTACCAAATTTAAAGAATATAAACTAGAGTTGGATTTAGTATAGTTGGCGTGTTATATTTTATGGAAGTTGCAGAGGAGCTGGTGATGCTTGGTAGAATATCAGGCCAGTGGTAGTAATGGGACTTCTTTTTCTATGTGAGACGCATGATATCCTTGTAGTTCTTGGGCTGCCTTAGAGATCTGGACGTGGCAACAGGTTCTTGTTGAATTGGCCTTCAAAATGTAACAGGCTATTCAGTTATTTATGGACTGGGTACGAGAATGGAACCTCTGTGCTATCAGGGTCAGTGGGTTTGAGATCTATGGAAAGATTTCATTAGAAGTAAAACAACAGGCATGAAGGATGAAAACTGGGTTGTCTTAGATAGTTAATATAGTAATCTTATTTGGCTATGTCTGGGAAATTTATTGCTCCTCAATGTTGTACATGAATCCTCTACAACCCCTTTTTATAAAGTTAGGAAAGTTGTACCACACCATATCGTTGGTGAACAAGCATCTTCTATGTAAGTAGTATTATTTGAGGGTGGTTGATATGGATTAAGTTGTTGAGCACTTTAATTCATTTAACACTATTGTAAACAAAAGATGGAGGAAGAAGTTATAGGAATGGTCTTATGACATTCTTTTCTACACATATGGAGCAATCTATTGATGAACATTTGAAGCACTACTTTAAATTTTGTGCTTGATGAGGTAATGTCTTCTCTTCTCCCAAATGGTCTTTCATAGAAAGAATAGTACAAGTGGCATAGCTTTCTTTATCGGTGATAGCCTTATATCATGGTTGAGCTAAAACAAGGATTTTGTATCTTAGTCTATGGTAGAAGCAAAATATATTGCAATAGTTTCTTGTTGCATTTAGGTTTTATAGATAAAAAAAGACATTGTAGCAGATGGAGATTGAATTTGAAGAACCCATGCCAATCCTTTGTTACAATACAAGTACTATAAACATTTCAAATGATTGGGTAACACATTCACGGAAAAACCCATATCTCAATTAAGTATCACTATCTAAGAGAGAAGGTTGCAAGGAAACAAGTGAAGATAGAATATGTTGAAACAAAGGAGAGATCATTACAAAACCTTTTCGAAAGGAGACAATTTAATATCTTGGCTAGAATTTGGTAGTGGTATCGCCCCCCTCTTAAATGAAGGGGAAGTTAGTATATGTTGAGGAGGAGTGTTGACTCCTCACTGCAAGTAGTCTTGGTGGTATTGTGAAAAAAATTACAAAAGGTATTAGTAGATTAATTTTTCCTTGAAGACCAAGAATCAAAGTGGATATTTGTCATTGATGTCAAAGTGGGAGAAAGGAAGCCAAAATTCTACACCATTTGGGGAAGAAAGGATTGAGAGAGAGAGAGAGAGAGAGAGAGAGAGAGAGAGAGAGAGAGAGAATGAAAGTCCAATTACAAGAGCACAAAGCCAAACTTGAGAAGAATGAAAGTCCAATTACAATGGAAGCAAATTTTCTACAAAAGGGGAGCCCCTAATTTCCATTACAAGGAGTATTTTATTAGTAGCATTTTTCATGTTTGGAACCAATGACAAAGGAGGAGATTGTTGAAATTTATATTTTCATTAATGTCAAAGGAGGTAGTTAAGGTTTTTGTATGAATTATCATTATGTTACCCTCAATATCCAATTTTCAAAAATTACAATAATTTTAATTAATATTATGTCATATCAAATAATTATTGATCTAGATAAATAGAGTCAAGTTATGTTAAATACATCATTCAATATAGTATGTCACTAGTATCATCTTAATCAATTTTTTATTGTTGAAGGATTTGGAAGTATTTGTGATGTGTATATGAAGTTCATTCCTCAAAAACTATATCCACTAGCACATTATTTTATACCACATTCTACCATAGTTATATTTTGAGGCTTGTATGTTGGAAGATAAATAAGGCTACACACAAAGACAAGTCTATTCAAGGTGAAAAGGTGGAATTCAATAACATGAAAAGTTAGGGTCAACATTATGCTCATAGAGATCACTTCACAATATATTATGAATTTTTTTATGAATGGGTCAAATTATAGCACTATGAACCAACTATAGGAAGCATGTGAAAGTGTACTAGGACCAACTAATTATTTTTCGTAAAGAATAGCATCATCCAACTCTTGAAGTAGCATGTTGGATCTTGGTTTAAGCCTTTTATATGTTTGGTCTAAAGTATGCATGTGTCAAATGTGTGAATGTTGTAAATAAGTTATAAGATGAGTTGTGATTATATATAATGTAGGGATGTATAAGTGTAATTGGATTCATTTAAAGAGTAATTCTTGCTAGTAGAACTAATAACCATCGCAAAAGTTGTGTAAGTTGTCAACTAAATTTTAGGTTAAGTGGGCAAAATCAATTGAAGGTCTCATGCACTTTGAGAGGGTTGTCAAAAGTTGATTAGATCAAGGTGACCCTAAAGCTTCATCCTTGAAGATCTGCATATCATATCTTTCATGTACTATTATTGTATTTAAGGTTGGCACCTCATGATTATAGTTGGTGTTCACTTCTTAGACTCAAGGATTGGTGTCTCCTATGGGTTGATGCATACAAAATATTATAAGTTTATTATTTAGTTTATGAGGCTAGATTTGCATATTAGATCCAAGAAGCTTTTCTCACCATGGTTTTCCCCTTAAGTTTCTACATAAATCTAGTATTATTTTGTGTTGATGTCCTCTTATCTTATCTTATCAGTTTCTATGATGTTTGGAGAAGTTATCAAGGGTAATTAATTTGGAATTGGTGTCTACTGATTACCATTCTCTTAGTGTCTATGTGTGATTAACACACATAATATATGCATTCTATTAAAAACAACAACCACTATTTCTTTTATTTTCATTGAAAAGAACTATCTAGATTTCCTTGGAAATGACCTTCTATTTATGTCACTTTGTGCAATCTTCCTTTATTCATAATGTATCTTTGTTCAAGACAAAAATCAAATCCGTGTAGCAGTAACAAGTTATCCTATATTGTCTAACAATGTAAAAGTTTATTGGTTATTTTGGATAGTTTAAAAATTTGGATTTATAAGTTTTGAATTTCATAAATACGTTTCCTTTGTAATAATTCTTTGAAGTAATTTAGAATGATATTTTTGTAATAAAATTTAGCTATTAATGAATTGTATTTGAATACATTAACTCACACTTTAATTATAATCATTAGCATATTATTACTCATGGATTTGTTTAGGTCAACCCAAGAGTATAGCCAGTAATCCTTAGCTTGACTAAATCCATCCATTGATTATTACCATTTATTTATAATTAGATTAGTAGTAGATCAATAAAATAGATATTTATTTATATATTAATAAATGCATAGAGTAGCATATATCAATATAAGAATGCAAGTAGTTATTAAGAGAATTTAAGTAAGAGGTGTAGAGATGTTATTAAAGCTTAAAATTTATTAAGTTATAGCTTTAAACGTATAGAAATAAATTCATTAGTCAACAATATTAAACTTGAATATATTCTTTCTGTATATCTTAAGATGAATAAGTTATTATTTGAATGCCTCTACAATACTTTGTTTAGATTAAAAATAGAAAGACTTTTTAAAATCACAAGACTAATATATAAAATAGGATAATAAGGATAGTAATGAAAGAAATGGACTCTTGGGTCAAGGGTAAGATGTAAGCCCTTATCCCTTACCATATAGAAATAATAAATTTTGTTTTTTATTTTGTGATTGTTGAATATTGAACTCTGACTTAGTGAAAACTCTAATGATAATATCATAGTTTGTTTTTTTAAATGTAAAGGATAAGGATGGAATTTCATATTAATCTCATGTTGACATGTTCATATAGTTTCTTGACTAGATGATAGTTCCTTATCATTAAATGGTTAACCATCTCTAAAGTTTATGACTATATATATAAATATTAAATGGATTTGATCTTATATTTTGATTGTTTGATCATGATAACACTTTTTAATCAAAGGAGTGATTAGATGAATATGATATTGAATATTATAATCAAATCTAAGGTAGAAAGTTTATTCTAAGATGGAAAATATATTCTATTGTCAAAATATTTGAACCAATTAGATTTAATGAATGAAACTAAGTTATTTATGATAATCATTTATTATCAATTTATAACATTTTAATGATATAATGTTAGTGAATTTATGCATCATATAATAACTCATGAATTAGTTTTTAAGTATATCATTTAGAAGATTTAATAATGAATTAGCATTTAATATGTCTTTCATGATATCAGGTTAATTAGATAGATTGATAGTTACCTTTTCTTTTGTACTCTTATACATGTGTCTGTATGAGTTTTATACTCTCAAGATCATGTTTAGACAAATCTTGTTATTGGTATTCTTATGTACTAATGTGTTTGAAATCAATTTTTATGCTAAATTTAATTATCAAGAAGATAATACTTGTTAGATGCTTCTATTTTCCTATGACTACTTTGTATACTTGTGCATTCAATTCTTGTTTGTGTAAATGGATGGTGCTAAACATGGAGAACCATATAAGGATTGAGTATCACCCTCTATATATCTATCAACAAATGACTTAAAAAGATGCATTGGGAAAAACATGTTTTATCAAATTTTAATATTATACCATGCTACTACTTTTGATCATTTAAAACTCATACTCTTTGCCATATCATAATATTGTTATATTAGAATGTGTGTGCACGTGCACACACGCACACACACAAACATAGAGAGAGAGAGAGAGAGAGAGAGAGAGAGAGAGAGAGAGAGAGAGAGAGAGAGAGAGAGAGAGAGAGAGAGAGAGAGAGAGAGAGTATATCATGCTACATAGATTCCATCACTCCTACTTGTTTAAGATTTCTCGACATCTTTGTGTTGGGCCAGGTATTCTTCATGCCAAGAAGAGTTTCAGGGGAGTGTAAAGTTTTGTGGTTGGGTAGATATGTTCTTCGATGATGCTCTCACCCAATGTGTGCTTGTTGGAGATAGTGTCTCGTGAGTTCCTGTTAGGGTTACCTTAATTTTTGTACTCTTTGTAATTGACCTTTTGAAGCTATGTAAAGGAAATTGTTTCCTTATGATAGGGCTTGTCAATGGCTTTTGTACTTAAACATCATGTTTCCATTCTAATATATTTGAACATGTTATTTTAAATGTTTTAGAATAATGCTTATTTTATGCTATATCATTATTTTAATAATATGGAGGTCCTTATAGTTTGAAATTATTATTGTCTCAAAACATTAAAAAATATCAAAATTGACACATTACTAAATCATGTGAATGGACATTGATATATTCAAAGCAATTTCACTTGTATTTGGGTTTGCTTCATGTAAGATAAACAAATTTACCAAATATTTAATATATTTTCCATGTCAGTACATATAAGAGGCATTTTAATAATTTATTATTTTTGTATTTATAATTTAATAACAAGTCATCTAGTGTAAAATTGTTGTAATAATAAGAGGTGGTAGAAAATTTCGATAGAATTTATGATATAAGGACTCATGTTCAACTTTAATATTATTTTATGTGGCATGGAAAGTGAGATGTCTACTTCTAAAAATGGTTTACAAATCCAATCACATAGAACTATTTGGACTTTTGTTGATGCTATTTAAATGATTTTTATTTGATAAAAATATAAATCTCACATAATTAATTACTCCATCTAATAGTAAAAAACTATAAGTATTAAAAAGCCTTCTATTATTCACAGCTCCTTTTTATAAGTAAGATCTACACAATTAGAAGTTCTAGAAATGAATGATCTTATTAGATCAAAATAAATATGTCTATTATACCTAATTATCCTCGTGACGTCACACATAGCAAATAAAACTCCAATTATTTTCACTTCGACCTATTTTTCTCTAACATAATCATCCATTCATTATGTTTTATTGTGTTAACATAAAGAAGTTTATCCTACAAATATACATTTACAATCTATTAAGTTTCGATATGTTAGATTCTTTGGAATTCTAATTTTTTCCACGATAAAAAAAATGAAGAGCGCGGGAACCATGTGAGCGCGGGAACAACATGCGAGAATTTTATACCAAACTTGGTCGCCCATCCCCGTGCAAATTACGGAAGAGGAATGTCATTTATAACCAAAGACAAACATACTTGTGGGCCATATCACCTTTGCCAATGTTTCTCATGTTTTAATGTGAAACCCAAAGAAGTGTTACTACTGAATAACTCAATGGAGTCACCATGGAAAGCAGAGACGGATAAAATGCCGCGTCCACCACATCCATGAAAGTTTCTATATCTATGTTTTTCAAATAGATTTGGAGAAAACTCTCAATTCAGAAAAACGTCGGAGTAAACATTCTAAGAAACGTTGGAGGAATGCTCTATCACATCATTACTCACTATTGTTTATGAGTCAAGCGCTATAGTCATGTGCATTACCACCGTAATAATCGCACGGAGATAACGTGCACACAACAATTTTTCAAACGTCGGGGTCAAGATTCCCCCTTCTCTACAGATTTGGCACATGATGATTTTGTATATAAGATAGCCCAAAGCCATAGCATGTAATACAACCATTGCAGGTTTTCTCCTATCCAAAATGGCGAGCAGACAAGCCTTACAGCCATTGTTTCTTCTTCTTGCTGTCTTTTTCATCAAGTTAGCAATGGTGGAATCAATAAGAACCCCCTCCAATATGACTAAGGCTGAGAATAGTGATAAATATCATGTTGAGAAGCCGGAGCTTGTAGTTCAAATGGTAGAAAGGTAACCATTTCGCCTTTCAGATGATTTAGAAATTTTAGAGAATTTATTTATGGTAGTATAGAAATGAAATCCAATATCTTATTGAATTTAGTACATTAGTATGAAATCTTAAATGACAAGGTTTATTATAAATGTTCTATTTATTCTTATGCTGTTCCTCGACGTTTTCTTCACTGTAATTTCTATAATACTATTCTTGTAACTGTAGTTGGTATGCAGCAGTTATAGAACAAATTTCTATCACCCATATCATCATGCCATTGGATAATTAATAATTGTCGTCGTTGAGACAGATTCAATGAAAGAAAATTCACTACAGAAAAGATATTTAAGTCAGTTCAATTAAGAGAATTTCAAAGTCCTCGCATTTTTTTATAGCTAGCATATATTACAGACAGTTGAGATTATTTACTTCAAGAACTATTGTGCAGGAGTTTAAATAATTCGAAAAGAAAGCTGAGCTCGTGCGAAACGGGGAACCCCATCGATGACTGTTGGCGTTGTGATCCTAACTGGGTTAACAACCGAAAGAGACTGGCTGATTGTGCCATCGGATTTGGCAAAAACGCCATTGGAGGTAAGAATGGCAGATTTTATATAGTTACAGATCCAAATGACGATGACCCGGTCAATCCTCGACCTGGCACTCTGCGGCACGCTGTTATTCAAACCGAACCTCTCTGGATTATTTTCCAAAAAGATATGGTTATTCAGCTCAAGGAGGAGCTTATCATGAACAGTTATAAGACTATTGATGGTAGAGGTGCCAATGTTCATATAGCAAATGGAGCTTGCATTACAATTCAGTATGTGACCAATATTATCATTCATGGAGTTCATATCCACGACTGTAAACCTGCGGGAAACACAAATGTTAGGAGCTCCCCGACACATTATGGGTTTAGAACCAAGAGTGATGGAGATGGGATTTCCATCTTTGGATCAAGCGCAATTTGGGTTGACCACTGTTCATTGTCAAGTTGCGCAGATGGATTGATCGACGCCATCATGGGTTCCACTGCTATAACCATTTCAAACAGCTTTTTCACTCACCATGACAAGGTGCTCAAAACTGCTTTTTTGGTCTTCCATAAATATACTTTTCTTTGAAATTAGGTTTCACAATTGTATTTTTTATCCGAGGATTTTAGGGTAGGGTATTAAAAGCCTATTACTTGACTTGAACGAAAAAAATGTGAGTATTTATTAAATTGTCGATAGAACGCTATTTCTCAAGTCCAATATTTATTGGCTTTTTCCAGGTGATGCTCCTAGGACACAGCGACGTCTACACCGAGGACGTCAAAATGCAAGTAACAGTTGCTTTCAACCACTTTGGAGAAGGGCTTGTTCAACGTATGCCCAGGTGTGAATAGAATTTTGTAACAAACTGTATTCCTTGCACAAAGACCACGAATATACAGCTTGCTGAAGTTTATTTGCTCAAGTCTTTAAGATATTAACGTTATGATGCAGATGTCGACATGGATACTTTCATGTGGTGAACAATGATTACACCCACTGGGAAATGTATGCAATCGGGGGAAGTGCAAACCCCACCATTAACAGCCAAGGCAACAGATTCCTTGCTCCTGATTATCGATTCCTCAAGGAGGTAAAAGACCTGTACAACTCATGTCTCTTATATCTTTGGTATTCAACGGTTGTAGTCTAGTTATAGTATGGGTAATGTGTAGGTTACAAAGCACCAAGATTCAACAGAAGGCAACTGGAGATCAGTGGGAGATCTTATGTTAAATGGGGCATTCTTCACAGCATCAGGGGCTAAAGAATCCTCAAGCTATGCCAAAGCTTCGAGTATGGCGGCAAGACCTTCCTCTATTGTGGGCTCTATCACTGCAAGTTCGGGTGTTCTCACCTGCAGAAAAGGTTCCAGCTGTTAGACCAAATGCGTGCATTATAGACAAATTCTTAGGAATCCCTCAATTCTGTTACTTTGCAAGCATGAGCACACGGAATGAGGCTTCTTAGTTATTTTAGTTTTGTTTGCCGAGACTCTCTTGTCATCTTTCACTAAAGACGAATATATGGAAAATATCGAATAATATTTTACTCAAATTTGAAGTGTAGTGGTAGAACGTCAAGCCAGTGTTTGTTTATATTAGCTAGATTGTCACTTAAAAACATTTCTTAGGTAAATCTCACAAGAACTGCAATATATAGATAGGAAATAGTTGAATTTATGTTCATACCAGTAATTCAAAAAACTAATTTATGCAAATGTTTCTTGAAACTATGAACACACCCGGTGTAATTGTATACGACGCAACTAAATATATTCACTTGCATGGGGAATTATTAACCTTTTAAGTTAATTATGTGATTGTAGATTAATTTTATATTATACATGTCTAATTTGTAACTCTAGACCTTATCTATCACAATATATACTTTTTCTCTTTGATTTGCTAGATTCTATACTCCTCATTGATTATTAAGGACTTGGTATATTTATAACTACATCATAAAGATAGTGAAATAATCAATGGTCATGTTCTCCTACTCCCTTAATTAGAATAGTTTTTTGATTGTGATAAAGATACTTAGATGTTGATTTTGATACAATATTTTTATTCTATTTAAAGTTCCAAATGAAAATGTTCATAAGTTCATTCTATATACGAATAAGTCAATGATTGCTTAATGGTCAATTAATGTCTTTAAATTTGAAGCCCTGCTAGATAATTCCATGTTTTACAAACTCAACTCCCAATGACTATGAGGAAAGAGGAGAATTTTAAAATTTGAAACAAATTTATTTTTCCTTAAAATTCAAGCCAAGAAAGATCAATCCTCAATGCTACAAAAATGGTCCGTTGTAAAAAGATATATAATACAATGATCATGGGTAAATGTATGCAAATATAGGACAAAAAATAATGGGAATGCATGAATATAAATATAGGTAGGATATAGATAAGGATGGATATATATTGATGTATGGAAATAGGAGTAGGAGAACATAGATTGAAATTAGGGAAGGTGCCAAACTTATTAAAAATGGTTTTTGCATGCCAAAAATATTTTTTCTTTCTCGTGACTGAAAAATGAGTTTCTAATGCAAAATTTAAAATGGCTCCTGTAAAAGTTTTTAAATTTTAACATTTGATTTCTAATTTTGTCCTCCAAGCTTTGATGTTTTTGAAAAAAAAGTCAATTGTGACTTTATCCAACCTTTTGGATGCTTTGGAAATGTTGAAAATTCTGCCAAAATTACCTAAATGCTACAATCATGCAAACCTCCCAAGAATATAACTATGCAAAGTAGATTATAGGGATGCTTATTCTTTTGTTAAGTTGTACTTATTATTAGGGCTATGCAAGGATGTAGGAGAAGAGAATACTTGGTTTTTTAATATTATAGCTATCAGTTAGTCTCAAATCTATAAAAACCAGATATTAAAATTAACTGTACTAGACAACAAGTTCCAGTACCATGTTAGATTCTTTGGGAAGTGACAATCGGGCTAGAATCTCGTGTCTGACCTAGATCATGTGCAACTACAGTTAATAGATAATCGAATATCAAATAGTAGAGCCAAAATCTGAAATGAAAGAACAATATAGACAATGCAAGAGAACTTGAGAATACTCTTCATACGCTCACCAAGCTACCAATAGGTGCATTAACTCCTACTACCCATAAAATATGGGAAGTTTTACCTACTTGATAAATGTCAAAATATGTAGCATAACCTCCTTAAGTGAAGATAGAAAAGAAGTTATAATTAGTGGCATAAAAGCCAAAAGAGGGTGAGAAAATTAATTACCCTATAACCTACTAAAGGTAAGAACAAACTCGTGGTTATGGAAGGAGGCACAACAAGCCAAAAGGGAGTGTGTGACTCAATTACTCATGTGTTAGAAAGTGGTACATGTAGATTATGTATTTTTCCATGTTTATTCACATTAACCACTCCTAATAAACCAAAGAAAGATTAAATAATATTTGTAGGAAAAAGAATAACGCCTAACAACTACTATGTGGTAAAAGGCAAGGTTTCATTAGCATATAAATTGAAGCAATACTTATATGGTGTCCAATGATCTCCAAAATTATGGTTTCAAAAGTTTAATTCATATGCTATGTATTATAATCTAGTGTATTTCCTAATTATGTTGGTTGCCTATATAGTTGGTCAGATATTGGACTTTGGTTTTGGTGGGGTTGGTTTTATGTACTAGATGGTAGTCATCGGGGTGCCGATAATTGTTTCTTTTTTCCCCTATTTTTTGTGTTATGTTGTTTATAGACTTTACTTTCTACTGTATTGGGCGTTGGGCCCCTTAGCAACTATTTAATTATTAAAAATTAAACGTTATGATGGTAATCAATCTCTTTTTATCAATTTATGCATAGATCATTTGTTGATATTTGGTAACAATGAATGGATGATTAGAGATATGGTATATAAAATTTCAATACATTTCAACATAAACAATTAGGGGTTCCTATATGCATCCTAGGCATTGAAAAGAGAGAGAAATAAGAAATGTTTGATTGGGATAGACTAAGTATGTTGAATTTGTGTTGTAATATTTTAGTATGCAGAATTATATGCTAGTAAATGTTTCTATTTTCTTGGGTACTAAGTTATTAGTTAAGTAATATATATGTCTTCACCGTTAAATGTAGAGTATATATTGCATGTTCCTTACACTAGTCTACTTCATACTCTAATTTATGTTATATTTTACATAAAGCTAGACATTGGTGATGTAATGGGAGCCTTGGGATTATTATATGGCTAATATTGGCATAGAGCATTGAACAACAATTAAGAGAGACTTAAGGTGAATGCAGAACACTATAAATTATTATATCTTCTACTATGGTGATTACTCACAAGGGATTGTTGACTTAGATTTGACAGGAGATGTAGATCATAAAATATCTACTAGTGGCTGTTTCTTTAGCCTATTTAGTGTTTCTATTACTTGAATGAGCAAGTGATGGGTTGTAGTCATTTATCCATTGTAGAGGTATAGTACATGACAATTAGTAATGCCTGTAAGGAGGTGAGTTGGTTTTAGAGTTTTTGTTGAATTGTTGGCCTTATTCAAGCAATAGTTTAAACTCAATGTGAGAGTCAAGGTGTCATTAGCTTGGCCAAAACCCAATTTTTTGTGTATAAATGAAGCATATAGATGCACAATACCATTTTTCTCATCACATGGTGGAGGATAGTGGATGATGATTGAAAATGATGACTCTTTGGTGATTGTTTTAGATGATTTGATGAAGCATGTAAGCACAAATAACATTAGATGGTGTAATAAATATAATGGCCTCATAGTCCTTAATACTTAGATGCTAATATTCCCTTTATGCTTTTGCAAGGTATTTGAAATAAGTGGGAGAATTCTAGAAAACCATTGTCTCAACCATATTTTGTTCATATCTAATTATTTAATAGTTAAATTTTACATGTATTTTTGTTATCACTGTTAGTGTGTGGTATGTTTCCACTATCATATTCGTGTTAGACTTGTACCAGCCACTTAGAATTGGACAAGATCTCACCTTATAGTTATATAGCAAAGTTAAAATCAGCTAAATTATGCAAGTCGCTTGGAAAAGAGGGGTATATTAACTTGAATGGCCTTCCTAAAGGTCCTTAATTTTGAACTTTTACCAAATAAGGGAGTACCAGCAATCGAAATTTGACTACTTGAGCATCGTGATTATTTCATTATGCATGGTTGCCTTCCATCCCCAACTAATAAATATACGCAGATTGGAGGACGGGCATGAATTTACTCATGAGATTTCATGGTCTACATTACCGTCACGCACGGAGTGCATTGGACTATTATTTTTATTCCTTTAATTCTTCTAAGCATACTTTCATCAAGATTTTATTTGCTTTTGGAAACGAGGTTGTACTAGCCTTCCAGCGTACAAATAATGTAATGGCCCCATGCAAATTCGTGTGGCTGCAAAAACTTTTCTTTTTATTTAAAAACTACATTTAGATTTGTGATACGAAAATAATTTTAGTTGATGAGCGATGGAGGAGACCACCAACTATAAGGAAATGTGGATCCCATGTCCCACGATGAAGTCAAAAGCTACATGTGCTATATGGAGTTCGTTCTGATCTTTTATCATCGAACAACATAGCAAAAACAACCATGCGGAACAGATTGTTGTAAAATCCATGTGCCTTTTTTTCAACACACAAGAAATTTGTTATTTGTGAAAAAGCATGGAGATACTCTTCAAGTGTGCACACATAACATCGAGAGTCGGCCTTAATTAAAGTTTGACGTAGATGGTCAATGTCTCATACCCATCTTGACTATGACCAGTTGAATTGTTGCAAAGCATGTTGTGAGGTCGGTATTAAGCTTCTTTGTATTTACCAAATTTAAAGAATATAAACTAGAGTTGGATTTAGTATAGTTGGCGCGTTATATTTTATGGAGGTTGCAGAGGAGCTGGTGATGCTTGGTAGAATATCAGGCCAGTGGTAGTAATGGGACTTCTTTTTCTATGTGAGACGCATGATATCCTTGTAGTTCTTGGGCTGGCTTAGAGATCTGGACGTGGCAACAGGTTCTTGTTGAATTGGCCTTCAAAATGTAACAGGCTATTCAGTTATTTATGGACTGGGTATGGGAATGGAACCTCTGTGCTATCAGGGTCAGTTGGTTTGAGATCTATGGAAAGATTTCATTAGAAGTAAAACAACAGGCATGAAGGATGAAAACTGGGTTGTCTTAGATAGTTAATATAGTAATCTTATTTGGCTATGTCTGGGAAATTTATTGCTCCTCAATGTTTTACATGAATCCTCTACAACCCCTTTTTATAAAGTTAGGAAAGTTGTACCACACCATATCGTTGGTGAACAAGCATCTTCTATGTAAGTAGTATTATTTGAGGGTGGTTGATATGGATTAAGTTGTTGAGCACTTTAATTCATTTAACACTATTGTAAACAAAAGATGGAGGAAGAAGTTATAGGAATGGTCTTATGACATTCTTTTCTACACATATGGAGCAATCTATTGATGAACATTTGAAGCACTACTTTAAATTTTGTGCTTGATGAGGTAATGTCTTCTCTTCTCCCAAATGGTCTTTCATAGAAAGAATAGTACAAGTGGCATAGCTTTCTTTATCGGTGATAGCCTTATATCATGGTTGAGCTAAAATAAGGATTTTGTATCTTAGTCTATGGTAGAAGCAAAATATATTGCAATAGTTTCTTGTTGCATTTAGGTTTTATAGATAAAAAAAGACATTGTAGCAGATGGAGATTGAATTTGAAGAACCCATGCCAATCCTTTGTTACAATACAAGTACTATAAACATTTCAAATGATTGGGTAACACATTCATGGAAAAACCCATATCTCAATTAAGTATCACTATCTAAGAGAGAAGGTTGCAAGGAAACAAGTGAAGATAGAATATGTTGAAACAAAGGAGAGATCATTACAAAACCTTTTCGAAAGGAGACAATTTAATATCTTGGCTAGAATTTGGTAGTGGTATCGCCCCCCTCTTAAATGAAGAGGAAGTTAGTATATGTTGAGGAGGAGTGTTGACTCCTCACTGCAAGTAGTCTTGGTGGTATTGTGAAAAAAATTACAAAAGGTATTAGTAGATTAATTTTTCCTTGAAGACCAAGAATCAAAGTGGATATTTGTCATTGATGTCAAAGTGGGAGAAAGGAAGCCAAAATTCTACACCATTTGGGGAAGAAAGGATTGAGAGAGAGAGAGAGAGAGAGAGAGAGAGAGAGAGAGAGAATGAAAGTCCAATTACAAGAGCACAAAGCCAAACTTGAGAAGAATGAAAGTCCAATTACAATGGAAGTAAATTTTCTACACAAGGGGAGCCCCTAATTTCCATTACAAGGAGTATTTTATTAGTAGCATTTTTCATGTTTGGAACCAATGACAAAGGAGGAGATTGTTGAAATTTATATTTTCATTAATGTCAAAGGAGGTAGTTAAGGTTTTTGTATAAATTATCATTATGTTACCCTCAATATCCAGTTTTCAAAAATTACAATAATTTTAATTAATATTATGTCATATCAAATAATTATTGATCTAGATAAATAGAGTCAAGTTATGTTAAATACATCATTCAATATAGTATGTCACTAGTATCATCTTAATCAATTTTTTATTGTTGAAGGATTTGGAAGTATTTGTGATGTGTATATGAAGTTCATTCCTCAAAAACTATATCCACTAGCACATTATTTTATACCACATTCTACCATAGTTATATTTTGAGGCTTGTATGTTGGAAGATAAATATGGCTACACACAAAGACAAGTCTATTCAAGTTGCAAAGGTGGAATTCAATAACATGAAAAGTTAGGGTCAACATTATGCTCATAGAGATCACTTCACAATATATTATGAATTTTTTTATGAATGGGTCAAATTATTGCACTATGAACCAACTATAGGAAGCATGTGAAAGTGTACTAGGACCAACTAATTATTTTTCGTAAAGAATAGCATCATCCAACTCTTGAAGTAGCATGTTGGATCTTGGTTTAAGCCTTTTATATGTTTGGTCTAAAGTATGCATGTGTCAAATGTGTGAATGTTGTAAATAAGTTATAAGATGAGTTGTGATTATATATAATGTAGGGATGTATAAGTGTAATTGGATTCATTTAAAGAGTAATTCTTGCTAGTAGAACTAATAACCATCGCAAAAGTTGTGTAAGTTGTCAACTAAATTTTAGGTTAAGTGGGCAAAATCAATTGAAGGTCTCATGCACTTTGAGAGGGTTGTCAAAAGTTGATTAGATCAAGGTGACCCTAAAGCTTCATCCTTGAAGATCTGCATATCATATCTTTCATGTACTATTATTGTATTTAAGGTTGGCGCCTCATGATTATAGTTGGTGTTCACTTCTTAGACTCAAGGATTGGTGTCTCCTATGGGTTGATGCATACAAAATATTATAAGTTTATTATTTAGTTTATGAGGCTAGATTTGCATATTAGATCCAAGAAGCTTTTCTCACCATGGTTTTCCCCTTAAGTTTCTACATAAATCTAGTATTATTTTGTGTTGATGTCCTCTTATCTTATCTTATCAGTTTCTATGATGTTTGGAGAAGTTATCAAGGGTAATTAATTTGGAATTGGTGTCTACTGATTACCATTCTCTTAGTGTCTATGTGTGATTAACGTACATAATATATGCATTCTATTAAGAACAACAACCACTATTTCTTTTATTTTCATTGAAAAGAACTATCTAGATTTCCTTGGAAATGACCTTCTATTTATGTCACTTTGTGCAATCTTCCTTTATTCATAATGTATCTTTGTTCAAGACAAAAATCAAATCCGTGTAGCAGTAACAAGTTATCCTATATTGTCTAACAATGTAAAAGTTTATTGGTTATTTTGGATAGTTTAAAAATTTGGATTTATAAGTTTTGAATTTCATAAATACTTTTCCTTTGTAATAATTCTTTGAAGTAATTTAGAATGATATTTTTGTAATAAAATTTAGCTATTAATGAATTGTAATTGAATACATTAACTCACATTTTAATTATAATCATTAGCATATTATTACTCATGGATTTGTTTAGGTCAACCCAAGAGTATAGCCAGTAATCCTTAGCTTGACTAAATCCATCCATTGATTATTACCATTTATTTATAATTAGATTAGTAGTAGATCAATAAAATAGATATTTATTTATATATTAATAAATGCATAGAGTAGCATATATCAATATAAGAATGCAAGTAGTTATTAAGAGAATTTAAGGAAGAGGTGTAGAGATGTTATTAAAGCTTAAAATTTATTAAGTTATAGCTTTAAACGTATAGAAATAAATTCATTAGTCAACAATATTAAACTTGAATATATTCTTTCTGTATATCTTAAGATGAATAAGTTATTATTTGAATGCCTCTACAATACTTTGTTTAGATTAAAAATAGAAAGACTTTTTAAAATCACAAGACTAATATATAAAATAGGATAATAAGGATAGTAATGAAAGAAATGGACTCTTGGGTCAAGGGTAAGATGTAAGCCCTTATCCGTTACCATATAGAAATAATAAATTTTGTTTTTTATTTTGTGATTGTTGAATATTGAACTCTGACTTAGTGAAAACTCTAATGATAATATCATAGTTTGTTTTTTTAAATGTAAAGGATAAGGATGGAATTTCATATTAATCTCATGTTGACATGTTCATATAGTTTCTTGACTAGATGATAGTTCCTTATCATTAAATGGTTAACCATCTCTAAAGTTTATGACTATATATATAAATATTAAATGGATTTGATCTTATATTTTGATTGTTTGATCATGATAACACTTTTTAATCAAAGGAGTGATTAGATGAATATGATATTGAATATTATAATCAAATCTAAGGTAGAAAGTTTATTCTAAGATGGAAAATATATTCTATTCTCAAAATATTTGAACCAATTAGATTTAATGAATGAAACTAAGTTATTTATGATAATCATTTATTATCAATTTATAACATTTTAATGATATAATGTTAGTGAATTTATGCATCATATAATAACTCATGAATTAGTTTTTAAGTATATCATTTAGAAGATTTAATAATGAATTAGCATTTAATATGTCTTTCATGATATCAGGTTAATTAGATAGATTGATAGTTACCTTTTCTTTTGTACTCTTATACATGTGTCTGTATGAGTTTTATACTCTCAAGATCATGTTTAGACAAATCTTGTTATTGGTATTCTTATGTACTAATGTGTTTGAAATCAATTTTTATGCTAAATTTAATTATCAAGAAGATAATACTTGTTAGATGCTTCTATTTTCCTATGACTACTTTGTATACTTGTGCATTCAATTCTTGTTTGTGTAAATGGATGGTGCTAAACATGGAGAACCATATAAGGATTGAGTATCACCCTCTATATATCTATCAACAAATGACTTAAAAAGATGCATTGGGAAAAACATGTTTTATCAAATTTTAATATTATACCATGCTACTACTTTTGATCATTTAAAACTCATACTCTTTGCCATATCATAATATTGTTATATTAGCATGTGTGTGCACGCGCACACACGCACACACACAAACATAGAGAGAGAGAGAGAGAGAGAGAGAGAGAGAGAGAGAGAGAGAGAGAGAGAGAGAGAGAGAGAGAGAGAGAGTATATCATGCTACATAGATTCCATCACTCCTACTTGTTTAAGATTTCTCGACATCTTTGCGTTGGGCCAGGTATTCTTCATGCCAAGAAGAGTTTCAGGGGAGTGTAAAGATTTGTGGTTGGGTAGATATGTTCTTCGATGATGCTCTCACCCAATGTGTGCTTGTTGGAGATAGTGTCTCGTGAGTTCCTGTTAGGGTTACCTTAATTTTTGTACTCTTTGTAATTGACCTTTTGAAGCTATGTAAAGGAAATTGTTTCCTTATGATAGGGCTTGTCAATGGCTTTTGTACTTAAACATCATGTTTCCATTCTAATATATTTGAACATGTTATTTTAAATGTTTTAGAATAATGCTTATTTTATGCTATATCATTATTTTAATAATATGGAGGTCCTTATAGTTTGAAATTATTATTGTCTCAAAACATTAAAAAATATCAAAATTGACACATTACTAAATCATGTGAATGGACATTGATATATTCAAAGCAATTTCACTTGTATTTGGGTTTGCTTCATGTAAGATAAACAAATTTACCAAATATTTAATATATTTTCCATGTCAGTACATATAAGAGGCATTTTAATAATTTATTATTTTTGTATTTATAATTTAATAACAAGTCATCTAGTGTAAAATTGTTGTAATAATAAGAGGTGGTAGAAAATTTCGATAGAATTTATGATATAAGGACTCATGTTCAACTTTAATATTATTTTATGTGGCATGGAAAGTGAGATGTCTACTTCTAAAAATGGTTTACAAATCCAATCACATAGAACTATTTGGACTTTTGTTGATGCTATTTAAATGATTTTTATTTGATAAAAATATAAATCTCACATAATTAATTACTCCATCTAATAGTAAAAAACTATAAGTATTAAAAAGCCTTCTATTATTCACAGCTCCTTTTTATAAGTAAGATCTACACAATTAGAAGTTCTAGAAATGAATGATCTTATTAGATCAAAATAAATATGTCTATTATACCTAATTATCCTCGTGACGTCACACATAGCAAATAAAACTCCAATTATTTTCACTTCGACCTATTTTTCTCTAACATAATCATCCATTCATTATGTTTTATTGCGTTAACATAAAGAAGTTTATCCTACAAATATACATTTACAATCTATTAAGTTTCGATATGTTAGATTCTTTGGAATTCTAATTTTTTCCACGATAAAAGAAATGAAGAGCGCGGGAACCATGTGAGCGCGGGAACAACATGCGAGAATTTTATACCAAACTTGGTCGCCCATCCCCGTGCAAATTACGGAAGAGGAATGTCATTTATAACCAAAGACAAACATACTTGTGGGCCATATCACCTTTGCCAATGTTTCTCATGTTTTAATGTGAAACCCAAAGAAGTGTTACTACTGAATAACTCAATGGAGTCACCATGGAAAGCAGTGACGGATAAAATGCCGCGTCCACCACATCCATGAAAGTTTCTATATCTATGTTTTTCAAATAGATTTGGAGAAAACTCTCAATTCAGAAAAACGTCGGAGTAAACATTCTAAGAAACGTTGGAGGAATGCTCTATCACATCATTACTCACTATTGTTTATGAGTCAAGCGCTATAGTCATGTGCATTACCACCGTAATAATCGCACGGAGATAACGTGCACACAACAATTTTTCAAACGTCGGGGTCAAGATTCCCCCTTCTCTACAGATTTTGCACATGATGATTTTGTATATAAGATAGCCCAAAGCCATAGCATGTAATACAACCATTGCAGGTTTTCTCCTATCCAAAATGGCGAGCAGACAAGCCTTACAGCCATTGTTTCTTCTTCTTGCTGTCTTTTTCATCAAGTTAGTAATGGTGGAATCAATAAGAACCCCCTCCAATATGACTAAGGCTGAGAATAGTGATAAATATCATGTTGAGAAGCCGGAGCTTGTAGTTCAAATGGTAGAAAGGTAACCATTTCGCCTTTCAGATGATTTAGAAATTTTAGAGAATTTATTTATGGTAGTATAGAAATGAAATCCAATATCTTATTGAATTTAGTACATTAGTATGAAATCTTAAATGACAAGGTTTATTATAAATGTTCTATTTATTCTTATGCTGTTCCTCGACGTTTTCTTCACTGTAATTTCTATAATACTATTCTTGTAACTGTAGTTGGTATGCAGCAGTTATAGAACAAATTTCTATCACCCATATCATCATGCCATTGGATAATTAACAATTGTCGTCGTTGAGACAGATTCAATGAAAGAAAATTCACTACAGAAAAGATATTTAAGTCAGTTCAATTAAGAGAATTTCAAAGTCCTCGCATTTTTTTATAGCTAGCATATATTACAGACAGTTGAGATTATTTACTTCAAGAACTATTGTGCAGGAGTTTAAATAATTCGAAAAGAAAGCTGAGCTCGTGCGAAACGGGGAACCCCATCGATGACTGTTGGCGTTGTGATCCTAACTGGGTTAACAACCGAAAGAGACTGGCTGATTGTGCCATCGGATTTGGCAAAAACGCCATTGGAGGTAAGAATGGCAGATTTTATATAGTTACAGATCCAAATGACGATGACCCGGTCAATCCTCGACCTGGCACTCTGCGGCACGCTGTTATTCAAACCGAACCTCTCTGGATTATTTTCCAAAAAGATATGGTTATTCAGCTCAAGGAGGAGCTTATCATGAACAGTTATAAGACTATTGATGGTAGAGGTGCCAATGTTCATATAGCAAATGGAGCTTGCATTACAATTCAGTATGTGACCAATATTATCATTCATGGAGTTCATATCCACGACTGTAAACCTGCGGGAAACACAAATGTTAGGAGCTCCCCGACACATTATGGGTTTAGAACCAAGAGTGATGGAGATGGGATTTCCATCTTTGGATCAAGCGCAATTTGGGTTGACCACTGTTCATTGTCAAGTTGCGCAGATGGATTGATCGACGCCATCATGGGTTCCACTGCTATAACCATTTCAAACAGCTTTTTCACTCACCATGACAAGGTGCTCAAAACTGCTTTTTTGGTCTTCCATAAATATACTTTTCTTTGAAATTAGGTTTCACAATTGTATTTTTTATCCGAGGATTTTAGGGTAGGGTATTAAAAGCCTATTACTTGACTTGAACGAAAAAAATGTGAGTATTTATTAAATTGTCGATAGAACGCTATTTCTCAAGTCCAATATTTATTGGCTTTTTCCAGGTGATGCTCCTAGGACACAGGGACGCCTACACCGAGGACGTCAAAATGCAAGTAACAGTTGCTTTCAACCACTTTGGAGAAGGGCTTGTTCAACGTATGCCCAGGTGTGAATAGAATTTTGTAACAAACTGTATTCCTTGCACAAAGACCACGAATATACAGCTTGCTGAAGTTTATTTGCTCAAGTCTTTAAGATATTAACGTTATGATGCAGATGTCGACATGGATACTTTCATGTGGTGAACAATGATTACACCCACTGGGAAATGTATGCAATCGGGGGAAGTGCAAACCCCACCATTAACAGCCAAGGCAACAGATTCCTTGCTCTTGATTATCGATTCCACAAGGAGGTAAAAGACCTGTACAACTCATGTCTCTTATATCTTTGGTATTCAACGGTTGTAGTCTAGTTATAGTATGGGTAATGTGCAGGTTACAAAGCACCAAGATTCAACAGAAGGCAACTGGAGATCAGTGGGAGATCTTATGTTAAATGGGGCATTCTTCACAGCATCAGGGGCTAAAGAATCCTCAAGCTATGCCAAAGCTTCGAGTATGGCGGCAAGACCTTCCTCTATTGTGGGCTCTATCACTGCAAGTTCGGGTGTTCTCACCTGCAGAAAAGGTTCCAGCTGTTAGACCAAATGCGTGCATTATAGACAAATTCTTAGGAATCCCTCAATTCTGTTACTTTGCAAGCATGAGCACACGGAATGAGGCTTCTTAGTTATTTTAGTTTTGTTTGCCGAGACTCTCTTGTCATCTTTCACTAAAGACGAATATATGGAAAATATCGAATAATATTTTTCTCAAATTTGAAGTGTAGTGGTAGAACGTCAACCCAGTGTTTGTTTATATTATCTCGATTGTCACTTAAAAACATTTCTTAGGTAAATCTCACAAGAACTGCAATATATAGATAGGAAATAGTTGAATTTATGTTCATACCAGTAATTCAAAAAACTAATTTATGCAAATGTTTCTTGAAACTATGAACACACCCGGTGTAATTGTATACGACGCAACTAAATATATTCACTTGCATGTGGAATTATTAACCTTTTAAGTTAATTATGTGATTGTAGATTAATTTTATATTATACATGTCTAATTTGTAACTCTAGACCTTATCTATCACAATATATACTTTTTCTCTTTGATTTGCTAGATTCTATACTCCTCATTGATTATTAAGGACTTGGTATATTTATAACTACATCATAAAGATAGTGAAATAATCAATGGTCATGTTCTCCTACTCCCTTAATTAGAATAGTTTTTTGATTGTGATAAAGATACTTAGATGTTGATTTTGATACAATATTTTTATTCTATTTAAAGTTCCAAATGAAAATGTTCATAAGTTCATTCTATATACGAATAAGTCAATGATTGCTTAATGGTCAATTAATGTCTTTAAATTTGAAGCCCTGCTAGATAATTCCATGTTTTACAAACTCAACTCCCAATGACTATGAGGAAAGAGGAGAATTTTAAAATTTGAAACAAATTTATTTTTCCTTAAAATTCAAGCCAAGCAAGATCAATCCTCAATGCTACAAAAATGGTCCGTTGTAAAAAGATATATAATACAATGGTCATGGGTAAATGTATGCAAATATAGGACAAAAAATAATGGGAATGCATGAATATAAATATAGGTAGGATATAGATAAGGATGGATATATATTGATGTATGGAAATAGGAGTAGGAGAACATAGATTGAAATTAGGGAAGGTGCCAAACTTATTAAAAATGGTTTTTGCATGCCAAAAATATTTTTTCTTTCTAGTGACTGAAAAATGAGTTTCTAATGCAAAATTTAAAATGGCTCCTGTAAAAGTTTTTAAATTTTAACATTTGATTTCTAATTTTGTCCTCCAAGCTTTGATGTTTTTGAAAAAAAAGTCAATTGTGACTTTATCCAACCTTTTGGATGCTTTGGAAATGTTGAAAATTCTGCCAAAATTACCTAAATGCTACAATCACGCAAACCTCCCAAGAATATAACTATGCAAAGTAGATTATAGGGATGCTTATTCTTTTGTTAAGTTGTACTTATTATTAGGGCTATGCAAGGATGTAGGAGAAGAGAATACTTGGTTTTTTAATATTATAGCTATCAGTTAGTCTCAAATCTATAAAAACCAGATATTAAAATTAACTGTACTAGACAACAAGTTCTAGTACCATGTTAGATTCTTTGGGAAGTGACAATTGGGCTAGAATCTCGTGTCTGACCTAGATCATGTGCAACTACAGTTAATAGATAATCGAATATCAAATAGTAGAGCCAAAATCTTAAATGAAAGAACAATATAGACAATGCAAGAGAACTTGAGAATACTCTTCATACGCTCACCAAGCTACCAATAGGTGCATTAACTCCTACTACCCATAAAATATGGGAAGTTTTACCTACTTGATAAATGTCAAAATATGTAGCATAACCTCCTTAAGTGAAGATAGAAAAGAAGTTATAATTAGTGGCATAAAAGCCAAAAGAGGGTGAGAAAATTAATTACCCTATAACCTACTAAAGGTAAGAACAAACTCGTGGTTATGGAAGGAGGCACAACAAGCCAAAAGGGAGTGTGTGACTCAATTACTCATGTGTTAGAAAGTGGTACATGTAGATTATGTATTTTTCCATGTTTATTCACATTAACCACTCCTAATAAACCAAAGAAAGATTAAATAATATTTGTAGGAAAAAGAATAACGCCTAACAACTACTATGTGGTAAAAGGCAAGGTTTCATTAGCATATAAATTGAAGCAATACTTATATGGTGTCCAATGATCTCCAAAATTATGGTTTCAAAAGTTTAATTCATATGCTATGTATTATAATCTAGTGTATTTCCTAATTATGTTGGTTGCCTATATAGTTGGTCAGATATTGGACTTTGGTTTTGGTGGGGTTGGTTTTATGTACTAGATGGTAGTCATCGGGGTGCCGATAATTGTTTCTTTTTTCCCCTATTTTTTGTGTTATGTTGTTTATAGACTTTACTTTCTACTGTATTGGGCGTTGGGCCCCTTAGCAACTATTTAATTATTAAAAATTAAACTTTATGATGGTAATCAATCTCTTTTTATCAATTTATGCATAGATCATTTGTTGATATTTGGTAACAATGAATGGATGATTAGAGATATGGTATATAAAATTTCAATACATTTCAACATAAACAATTAGGGGTTCCTATATGCATCCTAGGCATTGAAAAGAGAGAGAAATAAGAAATGTTTGATTGGGATAGACTAAGTATGTTGAATTTGTGTTGTAATATTTTAGTATGCAGAATTATATGCTAGTAAATGTTTCTATTTTCTTGGGTACTAAGTTATTAGTTAAGTAATATATACGTCTTCACCGTTAAATGTAGAGTATATATTGCATGTTCCTTACACTAGTCTACTTCATATTCTAATTTATGTTATATTTTACATAAAGCTAGACATTGGTGATGTAATGGGAGCCTTGGGATTATTATATGGCTAATATTGGCATAGAGCATTGAACAACAATTAAGAGAGACTTAAGGTGAATGCAGAACACTATAAATTATTATATCTTCTACTATGGTGATTACTCACAAGGGATTGTTGACTTAGATTTGACAGGAGATGTAGATCATAAAATATCTACTAGTGGCTATTTCTTTAGCCTATTTAGTGTTTCTATTACTTGAATGAGCAAGTGATGGGTTGTAGTCATTTATCCATTGTAGAGGTATAGTACATGACAATTAGTAATGCCTGTAAGGAGGTGAGTTGGTTTTAGAGTTTTTGTTGAATTGTTGGCCTTATTCAAGCAATAGTTTAAACTCAATGTGAGAGTCAAGGTGTCATTAGCTTGGCCAAAACCCAATTTTTTGTGTATAAATGAAGCATATAGATGCACAATACCATTTTTCTCATCACATGGTGGAGGATAGTGGATGATGATTGAAAATGATGACTCTTTGGTGATTGTTTTAGATGATTTGATGAAGCATGTAAGCACAAATAACATTAGATGGTGTAATAAATATAATGGCCTCATAGTCCTTAATACTTAGATGCTAATATTCCCTTTATGCTTTTGCAAGGTATTTGAAATAAGTGGGAGAATTCTAGAAAACCATTGTCTCAACCATATTTTGTTCATATCTAATTATTTAATAGTTAAATTTTACATGTATTTTTGTTATCACTGTTAGTGTGTGGTATGTTTCTACTATCATATTCGTGTTAGACTTGTACCAGCCACTTAGAATTGGACAAGATCTAACCTTATAGTTCTATATCAAAGGTAAAATCAGCTAAATTATGCAAGTCGCTTGGAAAAGAGGGGTATATTAACTTGAATGGCCTTCCTAAAGGTCCTTAATTTTGAACTTTTACTAAATAAGGGAGTACCAGCAATCGAAATTTGACTACTTGAGCATCGTGATTATTTCATTATGCATGCTTGCCTTCCATCCCCAACTAATAAATATACGCAGATTGGAGGACGTGTATGAATTTACTCATGAGATTTCATGGTCTACATTACCGTCACGCACGGAGTGCATTGGACTATTATTTTTATTCCTTTAATTCTTCTAATCATACTTTCATCAAGATTTTATTTGCTTTTGGAAACGAGGTTGTACTAGCCTTCCAGCGTACAAATAATGTAATGGCCCCATGCAAATTCGTGTGGCTGCAAAAACTTTTCTTTTTATTTAAAAACTACATTTAGATTTGTGATACGAAAATAATTTTAGTTGATGAGGGATGGAGGAGACCACCAACTATAAGGAAATGTGGATCCCATGTCCCACGACGAAGTCAAAAGCTACATGTGCTATATGGAGTTCGTTCTGATCTTTTATCATCGAACAACATAGCAAAAACAACCATGCGGAACAGATTGTTGTAAAATCCATGTGCCTTTTTTTCAACACACAAGAAATTTGTTATTTGTGAAAAAGCATGGAGATACTCTTCAAGTGTGCACACATAACATCGAGAGTCGGCCTTAATTAAAGTTTGACGTAGATGGTCAATGTCTCATACCCATCTTGACTATGACCAGTTGAATTGTTGCAAAGCATGTTGTGAGGTCGGTATTAAGCTTCTTTGTATTTACCAAATTTAAAGAATATAAACTAGAGTTGGATTTAGTATAGTTGGCGCGTTATATTTTATGGAGGTTGCAGAGGAGCTGGTGATGCTTGGTAGAATATCAGGCCAGTGGTAGTAATGGGACTTCTTTTTCTATGTGAGATGCATGATATCCTTGTAGTTCTTGGGCTGCCTTAGAGATCTGGACGTGGCAACAGGTTCTTGTTGAATTGGCCTTCAAAATGTAACAGGCTATTCAGTTATTTATGGACTGGGTACGGGAATGGAACCTCTGTGCTATCAGGGTCAGTCGGTTTGAGATCTATGGAAAGATTTCATTAGAAGTAAAACAACAGGCATGAAGGATGAAAACTGGGTTGTCTTAGAGAGTTAATATAGTAATCTTATTTGGCTATGTCTGGGAAATTTATTGCTCCTCAATGTTGTACATGAATCCTCTACAACCCCTTTTTATAAAGTTAGGAAAGTTGTACCACACCATATCGTTGGTGAACAAGCATCTTCTATGTAAGTAGTATTATTTGAGGGTGGTTGATATGGATTAAGTTGTTGAGCACTTTAATTCATTTAACACTATTGTAAACAAAAGATGGAGGAAGAAGTTATAGGAATGGTCTTATGACATTCTTTTCTATACATATGGAGCAATCTATTGATGAACATTTGAAGCACTTCTTTAAATTTTGTGCTTGATGAGGTAATGTCTTCTCTTCTCCCAAATGGTCTTTCATAGAAAGAATAGTACAAGTGGCATAGCTTTCTTTATCGGTGATAGCCTTATATCATGGTTGAGCTAAAATAAGGATTTTGTATCTTAGTCTATGGTAGAAGCAAAATATATTGCAATAGTTTCTTGTTGCATTTAGGTTTTATAGATAAAAAAAGACATTGTAGCAGATGGAGATTGAATTTGAAGAACCCATGCCAATCCTTTGTTACAATACAAGTACTATAAACATTTCAAATGATTGGGTAACACATTCACGGAAAAACCCATATCTCAATTAAGTATCACTATCTAAGAGAGAAGGTTGCAAGGAAACAAGTGAAGATAGAATATGTTGAAACAAAGGAGAGATCATTACAAAACCTTTTCGAAAGGAGACAATTTAATATCTTGGCTAGAATTTGGTAGTGGTATCGCCCCCCTCTTAAATGAAGAGGAAGTTAGTATATGTTGAGGAGGAGTGTTGACTCCTCACTGCAAGTAGTCTTGGTGGTATTGTGAAAAAAATTACAAAAGGTATTAGTAGATTAATTTTTCCTTGAAGACCAAGAATCAAAGTGGATATTTGTCATTGATGTCAAAGTGGGAGAAAGGAAGCCAAAATTCTACACCATTTGGGGAAGAAAGGATTGAGAGAGAGAGAGAGAGAGAGAGAGAGAGAGAGAGAGAGAGAGAATGAAAGTCCAATTACAAGAGCACAAAGCCAAACTTGAGAAGAATGAAAGTCCAATTACAATGGAAGCAAATTTTCTACACAAGGGGAGCCCCTAATTTCCATTACAAGGAGTATTTTATTAGTAGCATTTTTCATGTTTGGAACCAATGACAAAGGAGGAGATTGTTGAAATTTATATTTTCATTAATGTCAAAGGAGGTAGTTAAGGTTTTTGTATAAATTATCATTATGTTACCCTCAATATCCAGTTTTCAAAAATTACAATAATTTTAATTAATATTATGTCATATCAAATAATTATTGATCTAGATAAATAGAGTCAAGTTATGTTAAATACATCATTCAATATAGTATGTCACTAGTATCATCTTAATCAATTTTTTATTGTTGAAGGATTTGGAAGTATTTGTGATGTGTATATGAAGTTCATTCCTCAAAAACTATATCCACTAGCACATTATTTTATACCACATTCTACCATAGTTATATTTTGAGGCTTGTATGTTGGAAGATAAATATGGCTACACACAAAGACAAGTCTATTCAAGTTGCAAAGGTGGAATTCAATAACATGAAAAGTTAGGGTCAACATTATGCTCATAGAGATCACTTCACAATATATTATGAATTTTTTTATGAATGGGTCAAATTATTGCACTATGAACCAACTATAGGAAGCATGTGAAAGTGTACTAGGACCAACTAATTATTTTTCGTAAAGAATAGCATCATCCAACTCTTGAAGTAGCATGTTGGATCTTGGTTTAAGCCTTTTATATGTTTGGTCTAAAGTATGCATGTGTCAAATGTGTGAATGTTGTAAATAAGTTATAAGATGAGTTGTGATTATATATAATGTAGGGATGTATAAGTGTAATTGGATTCATTTAAAGAGTAATTCTTGCTAGTAGAACTAATAACCATCGCAAAAGTTGTGTAAGTTGTCAACTAAATTTTAGGTTAAGTGGGCAAAATCAATTGAAGGTCTCATGCACTTTGAGAGGGTTGTCAAAAGTTGATTAGATCAAGGTGACCCTAAAGCTTCATCCTTGAAGATCTGCATATCATATCTTTCATGTACTATTATTGTATTTAAGGTTGGCGCCTCATGATTATAGTTGGTGTTCACTTCTTAGACTCAAGGATTGGTGTCTCCTATGGGTTGATGCATACAAAATATTATAAGTTTATTATTTAGTTTATGAGGCTAGATTTGCATATTAGATCCAAGAAGCTTTTCTCACCATGGTTTTCCCCTTAAGTTTCTACATAAATCTAGTATTATTTTGTGTTGATGTCCTCTTATCTTATCTTATCAGTTTCTATGATGTTTGGAGAAGTTATCAAGGGTAATTAATTTGGAATTGGTGTCTACTGATTACCATTCTCTTAGTGTCTATGTGTGATTAACGTACATAATATATGCATTCTATTAAGAACAACAACCACTATTTCTTTTATTTTCATTGAAAAGAACTATCTAGATTTCCTTGGAAATGACCTTCTATTTATGTCACTTTGTGCAATCTTCCTTTATTCATAATGTATCTTTGTTCAAGACAAAAATCAAATCCGTGTAGCAGTAACAAGTTATCCTATATTGTCTAACAATGTAAAAGTTTATTGGTTATTTTGGATAGTTTAAAAATTTGGATTTATAAGTTTTGAATTTCATAAATACTTTTCCTTTGTAATAATTCTTTGAAGTAATTTAGAATGATATTTTTGTAATAAAATTTAGCTATTAATGAATTGTAATTGAATACATTAACTCACACTTTAATTATAATCATTAGCATATTATTACTCATGGATTTGTTTAGGTCAACCCAAGAGTATAGCCAGTAATCCTTAGCTTGACTAAATCCATCCATTGATTATTACCATTTATTTATAATTAGATTAGTAGTAGATCAATAAAATAGATATTTATTTATATATTAATAAATGCATAGAGTAGCATATATCAATATAAGAATGCAAGTAGTTATTAAGAGAATTTAAGGAAGAGGTGTAGAGATGTTAATAAAGCTTAAAATTTATTAAGTTATAGCTTTAAACGTATAGAAATAAATTCATTAGTCAACAATATTAAACTTGAATATATTCTTTCTGTATATCTTAAGATGAATAAGTTATTATTTGAATGCCTCTACAATACTTTGTTTAGATTAAAAATAGAAAGACTTTTTAAAATCACAAGACTAATATATAAAATAGGATAATAAGGATAGTAATGAAAGAAATGGACTCTTGGGTCAAGGGTAAGATGTAAGCCCTTATCCCTTACCATATAGAAATAATAAATTTTGTTTTTTATTTTGTGATTGTTGAATATTGAACTCTGACTTAGTGAAAACTCTAATGATAATATCATAGTTTGTTTTTTTAAATGTAAAGGATAAGGATGGAATTTCATATTAATCTCATGTTGACATGTTCATATAGTTTCTTGACTAGATGATAGTTCCTTATCATTAAATGGTTAACCATCTCTAAAGTTTATGACTATATATATAAATATTAAATGGATTTGATCTTATATTTTGATTGTTTGATCATGATAACACTTTTTAATCAAAGGAGTGATTAGATGAATATGATATTGAATATTATAATCAAATCTAAGGTAGAAAGTTTATTCTAAGATGGAAAATATATTCTATTCTCAAAATATTTGAACCAATTAGATTTAATGAATGAAACTAAGTTATTTATGATAATCATTTATTATCAATTTATAACATTTTAATGATATAATGTTAGTGAATTTATGCATCATATAATAACTCATGAATTAGTTTTTAAGTATATCATTTAGAAGATTTAATAATGAATTAGCATTTAATATGTCTTTCATGATATCAGGTTAATTAGATAGATTGATAGTTACCTTTTCTTTTGTACTCTTATACATGTGTCTGTATGAGTTTTATACTCTCAAGATCATGTTTAGACAAATCTTGTTATTGGTATTCTTATGTACTAATGTGTTTGAAATCAATTTTTATGCTAAATTTAATTATCAAGAAGATAATACTTGTTAGATGCTTCTATTTTCCTATGACTACTTTGTATACTTGTGCATTCAATTCTTGTTTGTGTAAATGGATGGTGCTAAACATGGAGAACCATATAAGGATTGAGTATCACCCTCTATATATCTATCAACAAATGACTTAAAAAGATGCATTGGGAAAAACATGTTTTATCAAATTTTAATATTATACCATGCTACTACTTTTGATCATTTAAAACTCATACTCTTTGCCATATCATAATATTGTTATATTAGCATGTGTGTGCACGCGCACACACGCACACACACAAATATAGAGAGAGAGAGAGAGAGAGAGAGAGAGAGAGAGAGAGAGAGAGAGAGAGAGAGAGAGAGAGAGAGAGAGAGAGAGAGAGAGAGAGAGAGAGAGAGAGAGAGAGAGAGTATATCATGCTACATAGATTCCATCACTCCTACTTGTTTAAGATTTCTCGACATCTTTGCGTTGGGCCAGGTATTCTTCATGCCAAGAAGAGTTTCAGGGGAGTGTAAAGATTTGTGGTTGGGTAGATATGTTCTTCGATGATGCTCTCACCCAATGTGTGGTTGTTGGAGATAGTGTCTCGTGAGTTCCTGTTAGGGTTACCTTAATTTTTGTACTCTTTGTAATTGACCTTTTGAAGCTATGTAAAGGAAATTGTTTCCTTATGATAGGGCTTGTCAATGGCTTTTGTACTTAAACATCATGTTTCCATTCTAATATATTTGAACGTGTTATTTTAAATGTTTTAGAATAATGCTTATTTTATGCTATATCATTATTTTAATAATATGGAGGTCCTTATAGTTTGAAATTATTATTGTCTCAAAACATTAAAAAATATCAAAATTGACACATTACTAAATCATGTGAATGGACATTGATATATTCAAAGCAATTTCACTTGTATTTGGGTTTGCTTCATGTAAGATAAACAAATTTACCAAATATTTAATATATTTTCCAGGTCAGTACATATAAGAGGCATTTTTATAATTTATTATTTTTGTATTTATAATTTAATAACAAGTCATCTAGTGTAAAAATGTTGTAATAATAAGAGGTGGTAGAAAATTTCGATAGAATTTATGATATAAGGACTCATGTTCAACTTTAATATTATTTTATGTGGCATGGAAAGTGAGATGTCTACTTCTAAAAATGGTTTACAAATCCAATCACATAGAACTATTTGGACTTTTGTTGATGCTATTTAAATGATTTTTATTTGATAAAAAAATAAATCTCACATAATTAATTACTCCATCTAATAGTAAAAAACTATAAGTATTAAAAAGCCTTCTATTATTCACAGCTCCTTTTTATAAGTAAGATCTACACAATTAGAAGTTCTAGAAATGAATGATCTTATTAGATCAAAATAAATAACAATTAGTTCACCATTCATACTTCTTACAAAAGCCTTCTCACTATTAAGTTGTGTGTGTCATACAATTCAATAGAATTAAAAGCTGAATTAATGCACAAAAATGTTCCAATAGTATCATATGTCTTTATTATTTTTAAAAGTTGAATATTTGGTTTGATTAAATATATATTTCAGGTTGAGCTAGCCATCCAAACTAAAAACATATAATGATTCAACATATTATTTAAAAGTTCATATTATTAAATTGATATGATGTAGAATTAGAAATAATCAATCTTTATAAACTTATAACCTTAAATTAATATATAAATATGTCTATTATACCTAAGTATCCTCGTGACGTCACACATAGCAAATAAAACTCCAATTATTTTCACTTCGACCTATCTTTCTCTAACGTAATCATCCATTCATTATGTTTTATTGCGTTAACATAAAGAAGTTTATCCTACAAATATACATTTACAATCTATTAAGTTTCGATATGTTAGATTCTTTGGAATTCTAATTTTTTCCACGATAAAAAAAATGAAGAGCGCGGGAACCATGTGAGCGCGGGAACAACATGCGAGAATTTTATACCAAACTTGGTCGCCCATCCCCGTGCAAATTACGGAAGAGGAAAGTCATTTATAACCAAAGACAAACATACTTGTGGGCCATATCACCTTTGCCAATGTTTCTCATGTTTTAATGTGAAACCCAAAGAAGTGTTACTACCGAATAACTCAATGGAGTCACCATGGAAAGCAGACACGGATAAAATGCGGCGTCCACCACATCCATGAAAGTTTCTATATCTATGTTTTTCAAATAGATTTGGAGAAAACTCTCAATTCAGAAAAACGTCGGAGTAAACATTCTAAGAAACGTTGGAGGAATGCTCTATCACATCATTACTCACTATTGTTTATGAGTCAAGCGCTATAGTCATGTGCATTACCACCGTAATAATCGCACTGAGATAACGTGCACACAACAATTTTTCAAACGTCGGGGTCAAGATTCCCCCTTCTCTACAGATTTTGCACATGATGATTTTGTATATAAGATAGCCCAAAGCCATAGCATGTAATACAACCATTGCAGGTTTTCTCCTATCCAAAATGGCGAGCAGACAAGCCTTACAGCCATTGTTTCTTCTTCTTGCTGTCTTTTTCATCAAGTTAGTAATGGTGGAATCAATAAGAACCCCCTTCAATATGACTAAGGCTGAGAATAGTGATAAATATCATGTTGAGAAGCCGGAGCTTGTAGTTCAAATGGTAGAAAGGTAACCATTTCGCCTTTCAGATGATTTAGAAATTTTAGAGAATTTATTTATGGTAGTATAGAAATGAAATCCAATATCTTATTGAATTTAGTACATTAGTATGAAATCTTAAATGACAAGGTTTATTATAAATGTTCTATTTATTCTTATGCTGTTCCTCGACGTTTTCTTCACTGTAATTTCTATAATACTATTCTTGTAACTGTAGTTGGTATGCAGCAGTTATAGAACAAATTTCTATCACCCATATCATCATGCCATTGGATAATTAACAATTGTCGTCGTTGAGACAGATTCAATGAAAGAAAATTCACTACAGAAAAGATATTTAAGTCAGTTCAATTAAGAGAATTTCAAAGTCCTCGCATTTTTTTATAGCTAGCATATATTACAGACAGTTGAGATTATTTACTTCAAGAACTATTGTGCAGGAGTTTAAATAATTCGAAAAGAAAGCTGAGCTCGTGCGAAACGGGGAACCCCATCGATGACTGTTGGCGTTGTGATCCTAACTGGGTTAACAACCGAAAGAGACTGGCTGATTGTGCCATCGGATTTGGCAAAAACGCCATTGGAGGTAAGAATGGCAGATTTTATATAGTTACAGATCCAAATGACGATGACCCGGTCAATCCTCGACCTGGCACTCTGCGGCACGCTGTTATTCAAACCGAACCTCTCTGGATTATTTTCCAAAAAGATATGGTTATTCAGCTCAAGGAGGAGCTTATCATGAACAGTTATAAGACTATTGATGGTAGAGGTGCCAATGTTCATATAGCAAATGGAGCTTGCATTACAATTCAGTATGTGACCAATATTATCATTCATGGAGTTCATATCCACGACTGTAAACCTGCGGGAAACACAAATGTTAGGAGCTCCCCGACACATTATGGGTTTAGAACCAAGAGTGATGGAGATGGGATTTCCATCTTTGGATCAAGCGCAATTTGGGTTGACCACTGTTCATTGTCAAGTTGCGCAGATGGATTGATCGACGCCATCATGGGTTCCACTGCTATAACCATTTCAAACAGCTTTTTCACTCACCATGACAAGGTGCTCAAAACTGCTTTTTTGGTCTTCCATAAATATACTTTTCTTTGAAATTAGGTTTCACAATTGTATTTTTTATCCGAGGATTTTAGGGTAGGGTATTAAAAGCCTATTACTTGACTTGAACGAAAAAAATGTGAGTATTTATTAAATTGTCGATAGAACGCTATTTCTCAAGTCCAATATTTATTGGCTTTTTCCAGGTGATGCTCCTAGGACACAGCGACGCCTACACCGAGGACGTCAAAATGCAAGTAACAGTTGCTTTCAACCACTTTGGAGAAGGGCTTGTTCAACGTATGCCGAAGGTGTGAATAGAATTTTGTAACAAACTGTATTCCTTGCACAAAGACCACGAATATACAGCTTGCTGAAGTTTATTTGCTCAAGTCTTTAAGATATTAACGTTATGATGCAGATGTCGACATGGATACTTTCATGTGGTGAACAATGATTACACCCACTGGGAAATGTATGCAATCGGGGGTAGTGCAAACCCCACCATTAACAGCCAAGGCAACAGATTCCTTGCTCCTGATTATCGATTCCACAAGGAGGTAAAAGACCTGTACAACTCATGTCTCTTATATCTTTGGTATTCAACGGTTGTAGTCTAGTTATAGTATGGGTAATGTGCAGGTTACAAAGCACCAAGATTCAACAGAAGGCAACTGGAGATCAGTGGGAGATCTTATGTTAAATGGGGCATTCTTCACAGCATCAGGGGCTAAAGAATCCTCAAGCTATGCCAAAGCTTCGAGTATGGCGGCAAGACCTTCCTCTATTGTGGGCTCTATCACTGCAAGTTCGGGTGTTCTCACCTGCAGAAAAGGTTCCAGCTGTTAGACCAAATGCGTGCATTATAGACAAATTCTTAGGAATCCCTCAATTCTGTTACTTTGCAAGCATGAGCACACGGAATGAGGCTTCTTAGTTATTTTAGTTTTGTTTGCCGAGACTCTCTTGTCATCTTTCACTAAAGACGAATATATGGAAAATATCGAATAATATTTTTCTCAAATTTGAAGTGTAGTGGTAGAACGTCAACCCAGTGTTTGTTTATATTATCTCGATTGTCACTTAAAAACATTTCTTAGGTAAATCTCACAAGAACTGCAATATATAGATAGGAAATAGTTGAATTTATGTTCATACCAGTAATTCAAAAAACTAATTTATGCAAATGTTTCTTGAAACTATGAACACACCCGGTGTAATTGTATACGACGCAACTAAATATATTCACTTGCATGGGGAATTATTAACCTTTTAAGTTAATTATGTGATTGTAGATTAATTTTATATTATACATGTCTAATTTGTAACTCTAGACCTTATCTATCACAATATATACTTTTTCTCTTTGATTTGCTAGATTCTATACTCCTCATTGATTATTAAGGACTTGGTATATTTATAACTACATCATAAAGATAGTGAAATAATCAATGGTCATGTTCTCCTACTCCCTTAATTAGAATAGTTTTTTGATTGTGATAAAGATACTTAGATGTTGATTTTGATACAATATTTTTATTCTATTTAAAGTTCCAAATGAAAATGTTCATAAGTTCATTCTATATACGAATAAGTCAATGATTGCTTAATGGTCAATTAATGTCTTTAAATTTGAAGCCCTGCTAGATAATTCCATGTTTTACAAACTCAACTCCCAATGACTATGAGGAAAGAGGAGAATTTTAAAATTTGAAACAAATTTATTTTTCCTTAAAATTCAAGCCAAGCAAGATCAATCCTCAATGCTACAAAAATGGTCCGTTGTAAAAAGATATATAATACAATGGTCATGGGTAAATGTATGCAAATATAGGACAAAAAATAATGGGAATGCATGAATATAAATATAGGTAGGATATAGATAAGGATGGATATATATTGATGTATGGAAATAGGAGTAGGAGAACATAGATTGAAATTAGGGAAGGTGCCAAACTTATTAAAAATGGTTTTTGCATGCCAAAAATATTTTTTCTTTCTAGTGACTGAAAAATGAGTTTCTAATGCAAAATTTAAAATGGCTCCTGTAAAAGTTTTTAAATTTTAACATTTGATTTCTAATTTTGTCCTCCAAGCTTTGATGTTTTTGAAAAAAAAGTCAATTGTGACTTTATCCAACCTTTTGGATGCTTTGGAAATGTTGAAAATTCTGCCAAAATTACCTAAATGCTACAATCACGCAAACCTCCCAAGAATATAACTATGCAAAGTAGATTATAGGGATGCTTATTCTTTTGTTAAGTTGTACTTATTATTAGGGCTATGCAAGGATGTAGGAGAAGAGAATACTTGGTTTTTTAATATTATAGCTATCAGTTAGTCTCAAATCTATAAAAACCAGATATTAAAATTAACTGTACTAGACAACAAGTTCTAGTACCATGTTAGATTCTTTGGGAAGTGACAATTGGGCTAGAATCTCGTGTCTGACCTAGATCATGTGCAACTACAGTTAATAGATAATCGAATATCAAATAGTAGAGCCAAAATCTTAAATGAAAGAACAATATAGACAATGCAAGAGAACTTGAGAATACTCTTCATACGCTCACCAAGCTACCAATAGGTGCATTAACTCCTACTACCCATAAAATATGGGAAGTTTTACCTACTTGATAAATGTCAAAATATGTAGCATAACCTCCTTAAGTGAAGATAGAAAAGAAGTTATAATTAGTGGCATAAAAGCCAAAAGAGGGTGAGAAAATTAATTACCCTATAACCTACTAAAGGTAAGAACAAACTCGTGGTTATGGAAGGAGGCACAACAAGCCAAAAGGGAGTGTGTGACTCAATTACTCATGTGTTAGAAAGTGGTACATGTAGATTATGTATTTTTCCATGTTTATTCACATTAACCACTCCTAATAAACCAAAGAAAGATTAAATAATATTTGTAGGAAAAAGAATAACGCCTAACAACTACTATGTGGTAAAAGGCAAGGTTTCATTAGCATATAAATTGAAGCAATACTTATATGGTGTCCAATGATCTCCAAAATTATGGTTTCAAAAGTTTAATTCATATGCTATGTATTATAATCTAGTGTATTTCCTAATTATGTTGGTTGCCTATATAGTTGGTCAGATATTGGACTTTGGTTTTGGTGGGGTTGGTTTTATGTACTAGATGGTAGTCATCGGGGTGCCGATAATTGTTTCCTTTTTCCCCTATTTTTTGTGTTATGTTGTTTATAGACTTTACTTTCTACTGTATTGGGCGTTGGGCCCCTTAGCAACTATTTAATTATTAAAAATTAAACTTTATGATGGTAATCAATCTCTTTTTATCAATTTATGCATAGATCATTTGTTGATATTTGGTAACAATGAATGGATGATTAGAGATATGGTATATAAAATTTCAATACATTTCAACATAAACAATTAGGGGTTCCTATATGCATCCTAGGCATTGAAAAGAGAGAGAAATAAGAAATGTTTGATTGGGATAGACTAAGTATGTTGAATTTGTGTTGTAATATTTTAGTATGCAGAATTATATGCTAGTAAATGTTTCTATTTTCTTGGGTACTAAGTTATTAGTTAAGTAATATATACGTCTTCACCGTTAAATGTAGAGTATATATTGCATGTTCCTTACACTAGTCTACTTCATATTCTAATTTATGTTATATTTTACATAAAGCTAGACATTGGTGATGTAATGGGAGCCTTGGGATTATTATATGGCTAATATTGGTATAGAGCATTGAACAACAATTAAGAGAGACTTAAGGTGAATGCAGAACACTATAAATTATTATATCTTCTACTATGGTGATTACTCACAAGGGATTGTTGACTTAGATTTGACAGGAGATGTAGATCATAAAATATCTACTAGTGGCTATTTCTTTAGCCTATTTAGTGTTTCTATTACTTGAATGAGCAAGTGATGGGTTGTAGTCATTTATCCATTGTAGAGGTATAGTACATGACAATTAGTAATGCCTGTAAGGAGGTGAGTTGGTTTTAGAGTTTTTGTTGAATTGTTGGCCTTATTCAAGCAATAGTTTAAACTCAATGTGAGAGTCAAGGTGTCATTAGCTTGGCCAAAACCCAATTTTTTGTGTATAAATGAAGCATATAGATGCACAATACCATTTTTCTCATCACATGGTGGAGGATAGTGGATGATGATTGAAAATGATGACTCTTTGGTGATTGTTTTAGATGATTTGATGAAGCATGTAAGCACAAATAACATTAGATGGTGTAATAAATATAATGGCCTCATAGTCCTTAATACTTAGATGCTAATATTCCCTTTATGCTTTTGCAAGGTATTTGAAATAAGTGGGAGAATTCTAGAAAACCATTGTCTCAACCATATTTTGTTCATATCTAATTATTTAATAGTTAAATTTTACATGTATTTTTGTAATTACTGTTAGTGTGTGGTATGTTTCTACTATCATATTCGTGTTAGACTTGTACCAGCCACTTAGAATTGGACAAGATCTAACCTTATAGTTCTATATCAAAGGTAAAATCAGCTAAATTATGCAAGTCGCTTGGAAAAGAGGGGTATATTAACTTGAATGGCCTTCCTAAAGGTCCTTAATTTTGAACTTTTACCAAATAAGGGAGTACCAGCAATCGAAATTTGACTACTTGAGCATCGTGATTATTTCATTATGCATGCTTGCCTTCCATCCCCAACTAATAAATATACGCAGATTGGAGGATGTGCATGAATTTACTCATGAGATTTCATGGTCTACATTACCGTCACGCACGGAGTGCATTGGACTATTATTTTTATTCCTTTAATTCTTCTAAGCATACTTTCATCAAGATTTTATTTGCTTTTGGAAACGAGGTTGTACTAGCCTTCCAGCGTACAAATAATGTAATGGCCCCATGCAAATTCGTCTGGCTGCAAAAACTTTTCCTTTTATTTAAAAACTACATTTAGATTTGTGATACGAAAATAATTTTAGTTGATGAGGGATGGAGGAGACCACCAACTATAAGGAAATGTGGATCCCATGTCCCACGACGAAGTCAAAAGCTACATGTGCTATATGGAGTTCGTTATGATCTTTTATCATCGAACAACATAGCAAAAACAACCATGCGGAACAGATTGTTGTAAAATCCATGTGCCTTTGTTTCAACACACAAGAAATTTGTTATTTTTGAAAAAGCATGGAGATACTCTGCAAGTGTGCACACATAACATCGAGAGTCGGCCTTAATTAAAGTTTGACGTAGATGGTCAATGTCTCATACCCATCTTGACTATGACCAGTTGAATTGTTGCAAAGCATGTTGTGAGGTCGGTATTAAGCTTCTTTGTATTTACCAAATTTAAAGAATATAAACTAGAGTTGGATTTAGTATAGTTGGCGCGTTATATTTTATGGAGGTTACAGAGGAGGTGGTGATGCTTGGTAGAATATTAGGACAGTGGTAGTAATGGGACTTCTTTTTCTATGTGAGAGGACTGATATCCTTGTAGTTCTTGGGCTGCCTTAGAGATCTGGACGTGGCAACAGGTTCTTGTTGAATTGGCATTCAAAATGTAACAGGCTATTCAGTTATTTATGGACTGGGTACGGGAATGGAACCTCTGTGCTATCAGGGTCAGTCGGTTTGAGATCTATGGAAAGATTTCATTAGAAGTAAAACAACAGGCATGAAGGATGAAAACTGGGTTGTCTTAGATAGTTAATATAGTAATCTTATTTGGCTATGTCTGGGAAATTTATTGCTCCTCAATGTTGTACATGAATCCTCTACAACCCCTTTTTATAAAGTTAGGAAAGTTGTACCACACCATATCGTTGGTGAACAAGCATCTTCTATGTAAGTAGTATTATTTGAGGGTGGTTGATATGGATTAAGTTGTTGAGCACTTTAATTCATTTAACACTATTGTAAACAAAAGATGGACGAAGAAGTTATAGGAATGGTCTTATGACATTCTTTTCTACACATATGGAGCAATCTATTGATGAACATTTGAAGCACTACTTTAAATTTTGTGCTTGATGAGGCAATGTCTTCTCTTCTCCCAAATGGTCTTTCATAGAAAGAATAGTACAAGTGGCATAGCTTTCTTTATCGGTGATAGCCTTATATCATGGTTGAGCTAAAATAAGGATTTTGTATCTTAGTCTATGGTAGAAGCAAAATATATTGCAATAGTTTCTTGTTGCATTTAGGTTTTATAGATTAAAAAAGACATTGTAGCAGATGGAGATTGAATTTGAAGAACCCATGCCAATCCTTTGTTACAATACAAGTACTATAAACATTTCAAATGATTGGGTAACACATTCACGGAAAAACCCATATCTCAATTAAGTATCACTATCTAAGAGAGAAGGTTGCAAGGAAACAAGTGAAGATAGAATATGTTGAAACAAAGGAGAGATCATTACAAAACCTTTTCGAAAGGAGACAATTTAATATCTTGGCTAGAATTTGGTAGTGGTATCGCCCCCCTCTTAAATGAAGAGGAAGTTAGTATATGTTGAGGAGGAGTGTTGACTCCTCACTGCAAGTAGTCTTGGTGGTATTGTGAAAAAAATTACAAAAGGTATTAGTAGATTAATTTTTCCTTGAAGACCAAGAATCAAAGTGGATATTTGTCATTGATGTCAAAGTGGGATAAAGGAAGCCAAAATTCTACACCATTTGGGGAAGAAAGGATTGAGAGAGAGAGAGAGAGAGAGAGAAAGAGAGAATGAAAGTCCAATTACAAGAGCACAAAGCCAAACTTGAGAAGAATGAAAGTCCAATTACAATGGAAGCAAATTTTCTACACAAGGGGAGCCCCTAATTTCCATTACAAGGAGTATTTTATTAGTAGCATTTTTCATGTTTGGAACCAATGACAAAGGAGGAGATTGTTGAAATTTATATTTTCATTAATGTCAAAGGAGGTAGTTAAGGTTTTTGTATAAATTATCATTATGTTACCCTCAATATCCAGTTTTCAAAAATTACAATAATTTTAATTAATATTATGTCATATCAAATAATTATTGATCTAGATAAATAGAGTCAAGTTATGTTAAATACATCATTCAATATAGTATGTCACTAGTATCATCTTAATCAATTTTTTATTGTTGAAGGATTTGGAAGTATTTGTGATGTGTATATGAAGTTCATTCCTCAAAAACTATATCCACTAGCACATTATTTTATACCACATTCTACCATAGTTATATTTTGAGGCTTGTATGTTGGAAGATAAATATGGCTACACACAAAGACAAGTCTATTCAAGTTGCAAAGGTGGAATTCAATAACATGAAAAGTTAGGGTCACCATTATGCTCATAGAGATCACTTCACAATATATTATGAATTTTTTTATGAATGGGTCAAATTATTGCACTATGAACCAACTATAGGAAGCATGTGAAAGTGTACTAGGACCAACTAATTATTTTTCGTAAAGAATAGCATCATCCAACTCTTGAAGTAGCATGTTGGATCTTGGTTTAAGCCTTTTATATGTTTGGTCTAAAGTATGCATGTGTCAAATGTGTGAATGTTGTAAATAAGTTATAAGATGAGTTGTGATTATATATAATGTAGGGATGTATAAGTGTAATTGGATTCATTTAAAGAGTAATTCTTGCTAGTAGAACTAATAACCATCGCAAAAGTTGTGTAAGTTGTCAACTAAATTTTAGGTTAAGTGGGCAAAATCAATTGAAGGTCTCATGCACTTTGAGAGGGTTGTCAAAAGTTGATTAGATCAAGGTGACCCTAAAGCTTCATCCTTGAAGATCTGCATATCATATCTTTCATGTACTATTATTGTATTTAAGGTTGGCGCCTCATGATTATAGTTGGTGTTCACTTCTTAGACTCAAGCATTGGTGTCTCCTATGGGTTGATGCATACAAAATATTATAAGTTTATTATTTAGTTTATGAGGCTAGATTTGCATATTAGATCCAAGAAGCTTTTCTCACCATGGTTTTCCCCTTAAGTTTCTACATAAATCTAGTATTATTTTGTGTTGATGTCCTCTTATCTTATCTTATCAGTTTCTATGATGTTTGGAGAAGTTATCAAGGGTAATTAATTTGGAATTGGTGTCTACTGATTACCATTCTCTTAGTGTCTATGTGTGATTAACGCACATAATATATGCATTCTATTAAGAACAACAACCACTATTTCTTTTATTTTCATTGAAAAGAACTATCTAGATTTCCTTGGAAATGACCTTCTATTTATGTCACTTTGTGCAATCTTCCTTTATTCATAATGTATCTTTGTTCAAGACAAAAATCAAATCCGTGTAGCAGTAACAAGTTATCCTATATTGTCTAACAATGTAAAAGTTTATTGGTTATTTTGGATAGTTTAAAAATTTGGATTTATAAGTTTTGAATTTCATAAATACTTTTCCTTTGTAATAATTCTTTGAAGTAATTTAGAATGATATTTTTGTAATAAAATTTAGCTATTAATGAATTGTAATTGAATACATTAACTCACACTTTAATTATAATCATTAGCATATTATTACTCATGGATTTGTTTAGGTCAACCCAAGAGTATAGCCAGTAATCCTTAGCTTGACTAAATCCATCCATTGAATATTACCATTTATTTATAATTAGATTAGTAGTAGATCAATAAAATAGATATTTATTTATATATTAATAAATGCATAGAGTAGCATATATCAATATAAGAATGCAAGTAGTTATTAAGAGAATTTAAGTAAGAGGTGTAGAGATGTTATTAAAGCTTAAAATTTATTAAGTTATAGCTTTAAACGTATAGAAATAAATTCATTAGTCAACAATATTAAACTTGAATATATTCTTTCTGTATATCTTAAGATGAATAAGTTATTATTTGAATGCCTCTACAATACTTTGTTTAGATTAAAAATAGAAAGACTTTTTAAAATCACAAGACTAATATATAAAATAGGATAATAAGGATAGTAATGAAAGAAATGGACTCTTGGGTCAAGGGTAAGATGTAAGCCCTTATCCCTTACCATATAGAAATAATAAATTTTGTTTTTTATTTTGTGATTGTTGAATATTGAACTCTGACTTAGTGAAAACTCTAATGATAATATCATAGTTTGTTTTTTTAAATGTAAAGGATAAGGATGGAATTTCATATTAATCTCATGTTGACATGTTCATATAGTTTCTTGACTAGATGATAGTTCCTTATCATTAAATGGTTAACCATCTCTAAAGTTTATGACTATATATATAAATATTAAATGGATTTGATCTTATATTTTGATTGTTTGATCATGATAACACTTTTTAATCAAAGGAGTGATTAGATGAATATGATATTGAATATTATAATCAAATCTAAGGTAGAAAGTTTATTCTAAGATGGAAAATATATTCTATTGTCAAAATATTTGAACCAATTAGATTTAATGAATGAAACTAAGTTATTTATGATAATCATTTATTATCAATTTATAACATTTTAATGATATAATGTTAGTGAATTTATGCATCATATAATAACTCATGAATTAGTTTTTAAGTATATCATTTAGAAGATTTAATAATGAATTAGCATTTAATATGTCTTTCATGATATCAAGTTAATTAGATAGATTGATAGTCACCTTTTCTTTTGTACTCTTATACATGTGTCTGTATGAGTTTTATACTCTCAAGATCATGTTTAGACAAATCTTGTTATTGGTATTCTTATGTACTAATGTGTTTGAAATCAATTTTTATGCTAAATTTAATTATCAAGAAGATAATACTTGTTAGATGCTTCTATTTTCCTATGACTACTTTGTATACTTGTGCATTCAATTCTTGTTTGTGTAAATGGATGGTGCTAAACATGGAGAACCATATAAGGATTGAGTATCACCCTCTATATATCTATCAACAAATGACTTAAAAAGATGCATTGGGAAAAACATGTTTTATCAAATTTTAATATTATACCATGCTACTACTTTTGATCATTTAAAACTCATACTCTTTGCCATATCATAATATTGTTATATTAGCATGTGTGTGCACGCGCACACATGCACACACACAAACATAGAGAGAGAGAGAGAGAGAGAGAGAGAGAGAGAGAGAGAGAGAGAGAGAGAGAGAGAGAGAGAGAGAGAGAGAGAGAGAGAGAGAGAGAGAGAGAGAGAGAGAGAGAGTATATCATGCTACATAGATTCCATCACTCCTACTTGTTTAAGATTTCTCGACATCTTTGCGTTGGGCCAGGTATTCTTCATGCCAAGAAGAGTTTCAGGGGAGTGTAAAGATTTGTGGTTGGGTAGATATGTTCTTCGATGATGCTCTCACCCAATGTGTGCTTGTTGGAGATAGTGTCTCGTGAGTTCCTGTTAGGGTTACCTTAATTTTTGTACTCTTTGTAATTGACCTTTTGAAGCTATGTAAAGGAAATTGTTTCCTTATGATAGGGCTTGTCAATGGCTTTTGTACTTAAACATCATGTTTCCATTCTAATATATTTGAACATGTTATTTTAAATGTTTTAGAATAATGCTTATTTTATGCTATATCATTATTTTAATAATATGGAGGTCCTTATAGTTTGAAATTATTATTGTCTCAAAACATTAAAAAATATCAAAATTGACACATTACTAAATCATGTGAATGGACATTGATATATTCAAAGCAATTTCACTTGTATTTGGGTTTGCTTCATGTAAGATAAACAAATTTACCAAATATTTAATATATTTTCCATGTCAGTACATATAAGAGGCATTTTAATAATTTATTATTTTTGTATTTATAATTTAATAACAAGTCATCTAGTGTAAAATTGTTGTAATAATAAGAGGTGGTAGAAAATTTCGATAGAATTTATGATATAAGGACTCATGTTCAACTTTAATATTATTTTATGTGGCATGGAAAGTGAGATGTCTACTTCTAAAAATGGTTTACAAATCCAATCACATAGAACTATTTGGACTTTTGTTGATGCTATTTAAATGATTTTTATTTGATAAAAATATAAATCTCACATAATTAATTACTCCATCTAATAGTAAAAAACTATAAGTATTAAAAAGCCTTCTATTATTCACAGCTCCTTTTTATAAGTAAGATCTACACAATTAGAAGTTCTAGAAATGAATGATCTTATTAGATCAAAATAAATATGTCTATTATACGTAATTATCCTCGTGACGTCACACATAGCAAATAAAACTCCAATTATTTTCACTTCGACCTATTTTTCTCTAACATAATCATCCATTCATTATGTTTTATTGCGTTAAAGAAGTTTATCCTACAAATATACATTTACAATCTATTAAGTTTCGATATGTTAGATTCTTTGGAATTCTAATTTTTTCCACGATAAAAAAAATGAAGAGCGCGGGAACCATGTGAGCGCGGGAACAACATGCGAGAATTTTATACCAAACTTGGTCGCCCATCCCCGTGCAAATTACGGAAGAGGAATGTCATTTATAACCAAAGACAAACATACTTGTGGGCCATATCACCTTTGCCAATGTTTCTCATGTTTTAATGTGAAACCCAAAGAAGTGTTACTACTGAATAACTCAATGGAGTCACCATGGAAAGCAGACACGGATAAAATGCCGCGTCCACCACATCCATGAAAGTTTCTATATCTATGTTTTTCAAATAGATTTGGAGAAAACTCTCAATTCAGAAAAACGTCGGAGTAAACATTCTAAGAAACGTTGGAGGAATGCTCTATCACATCATTACTCACTATTGTTTATGAGTCAAGCGCTATAGTCATGTGCATTACCACCGTAATAATCGCACTGAGATAACGTGCACACAACAATTTTTCAAACGTCGGGGTCAAGATTCCCCCTTCTCTACAGATTTTGCACATGATGATTTTGTATATAAGATAGCCCAAAGCCATAGCATGTAATACAACCATTGCAGGTTTTCTCCTATCCAAAATGGCGAGCAGACAAGCCTTACAGCCATTGTTTCTTCTTCTTGCTGTCTTTTTCATCAAGTTAGTAATGGTGGAATCAATAAGAACCCCCTTCAATATGACTAAGGCTGAGAATAGTGATAAATATCATGTTGAGAAGCCGGAGCTTGTAGTTCAAATGGTAGAAAGGTAACCATTTCGCCTTTCAGATGATTTAGAAATTTTAGAGAATTTATTTATGGTAGTATAGAAATGAAATCCAATATCTTATTGAATTTAGTACATTAGTATGAAATCTTAAATGACAAGGTTTATTATAAATGTTCTATTTATTCTTATGCTGTTCCTCGACGTTTTCTTCACTGTAATTTCTATAATACTATTCTTGTAACTGTAGTTGGTATGCAGCAGTTATAGAACAAATTTCTATCACCCATATCATCATGCCATTGGATAATTAACAATTGTCGTCGTTGAGACAGATTCAATGAAAGAAAATTCACTACAGAAAAGATATTTAAGTCAGTTCAATTAAGAGAATTTCAAAGTCCTCGCATTTTTTTATAGCTAGCATATATTACAGACAGTTGAGATTATTTACTTCAAGAACTATTGTGCAGGAGTTTAAATAATTCGAAAAGAAAGCTGAGCTCGTGCGAAACGGGGAACCCCATCGATGACTGTTGGCGTTGTGATCCTAACTGGGTTAACAACCGAAAGAGACTGGCTGATTGTGCCATCGGATTTGGCAAAAACGCCATTGGAGGTAAGAATGGCAGATTTTATATAGTTACAGATCCAAATGACGATGACCCGGTCAATCCTCGACCTGGCACTCTGCGGCACGCTGTTATTCAAACCGAACCTCTCTGGATTATTTTCCAAAAAGATATGGTTATTCAGCTCAAGGAGGAGCTTATCATGAACAGTTATAAGACTATTGATGGTAGAGGTGCCAATGTTCATATAGCAAATGGAGCTTGCATTACAATTCAGTATGTGACCAATATTATCATTCATGGAGTTCATATCCACGACTGTAAACCTGCGGGAAACACAAATGTTAGGAGCTCCCCGACACATTATGGGTTTAGAACCAAGAGTGATGGAGATGGGATTTCCATCTTTGGATCAAGCGCAATTTGGGTTGACCACTGTTCATTGTCAAGTTGCGCAGATGGATTGATCGACGCCATCATGGGTTCCACTGCTATAACCATTTCAAACAGCTTTTTCACTCACCATGACAAGGTGCTCAAAACTGCTTTTTTGGTCTTCCATAAATATACTTTTCTTTGAAATTAGGTTTCACAATTGTATTTTTTATCCGAGGATTTTAGGGTAGGGTATTAAAAGCCTATTACTTGACTTGAACGAAAAAAATGTGAGTATTTATTAAATTGTCGATAGAACGCTATTTCTCAAGTCCAATATTTATTGGCTTTTTCCAGGTGATGCTCCTAGGACACAGCGACGCCTACACCGAGGACGTCAAAATGCAAGTAACAGTTGCTTTCAACCACTTTGGAGAAGGGCTTGTTCAACGTATGCCGAAGGTGTGAATAGAATTTTGTAACAAACTGTATTCCTTGCACAAAGACCACGAATATACAGCTTGCTGAAGTTTATTTGCTCAAGTCTTTAAGATATTAACGTTATGATGCAGATGTCGACATGGATACTTTCATGTGGTGAACAATGATTACACCCACTGGGAAATGTATGCAATCGGGGGTAGTGCAAACCCCACCATTAACAGCCAAGGCAACAGATTCCTTGCTCCTGATTATCGATTCCACAAGGAGGTAAAAGACCTGTACAACTCATGTCTCTTATATCTTTGGTATTCAACGGTTGTAGTCTAGTTATAGTATGGGTAATGTGCAGGTTACAAAGCACCAAGATTCAACAGAAGGCAACTGGAGATCAGTGGGAGATCTTATGTTAAATGGGGCATTCTTCACAGCATCAGGGGCTAAAGAATCCTCAAGCTATGCCAAAGCTTCGAGTATGGCGGCAAGACCTTCCTCTATTGTGGGCTCTATCACTGCAAGTTCGGGTGTTCTCACCTGCAGAAAAGGTTCCAGCTGTTAGACCAAATGCGTGCATTATAGACAAATTCTTAGGAATCCCTCAATTCTGTTACTTTGCAAGCATGAGCACACGGAATGAGGCTTCTTAGTTATTTTAGTTTTGTTTGCCGAGACTCTCTTGTCATCTTTCACTAAAGACGAATATATGGAAAATATCGAATAATATTTTTCTCAAATTTGAAGTGTAGTGGTAGAACGTCAACCCAGTGTTTGTTTATATTATCTCGATTGTCACTTAAAAACATTTCTTAGGTAAATCTCACAAGAACTGCAATATATAGATAGGAAATAGTTGAATTTATGTTCATACCAGTAATTCAAAACACTAATTTATGCAAATGTTTCTTGAAACTATGAACACACCCGGTGTAATTGTATACGACGCAACTAAATATATTCACTTGCATGGGGAATTATTAACCTTTTAAGTTAATTATGTGATTGTAGATTAATTTTATATTATACATGTCTAATTTGTAACTCTAGACCTTATCTATCACAATATATACTTTTTCTCTTTGATTTGCTAGATTCTATACTCCTCATTGATTATTAAGGACTTGGTATATTTATAACTACATCATAAAGATAGTGAAATAATCAATGGTCATGTTCTCCTACTCCCTTAATTAGAATAGTTTTTTGATTGTGATAAAGATACTTAGATGTTGATTTTGATACAATATTTTTATTCTATTTAAAGTTCCAAATGAAAATGTTCATAAGTTCATTCTATATACGAATAAGTCAATGATTGCTTAATGGTCAATTAATGTCTTTAAATTTGAAGCCCTGCTAGATAATTCCATGTTTTACAAACTCAACTCCCAATGACTATGAGGAAAGAGGAGAATTTTAAAATTTGAAACAAATTTATTTTTCCTTAAAATTCAAGCCAAGCAAGATCAATCCTCAATGCTACAAAAATGGTCCGTTGTAAAAAGATATATAATACAATGATCATGGGTAAATGTATGCAAATATAGGACAAAAAATAATGGGAATGCATGAATATAAATATAGGTAGGATATAGATAAGGATGGATATATATTGATGTATGGAAATAGGAGTAGGAGAACATAGATTGAAATTAGGGAAGGTGCCAAACTTATTAAAAATGGTTTTTGCATGCCAAAAATATTTTTTCTTTCTAGTGACTGAAAAATGAGTTTCTAATGCAAAATTTAAAATGGCTCCTGTAAAAGTTTTTAAATTTTAACACTTGATTTCTAATTTTGTCCTCCAAGCTTTGATGTTTTTGAAAAAAAAGTCAATTGTGACTTTATCCAACCTTTTGGATGCTTTGGAAATGTTGAAAATTCTGCCAAAATTACCTAAATGCTACAATCACGCAAACCTCCCAAGAATATAACTATGCAAAGTAGATTATAGGGATGCTTATTCTTTTGTTAAGTTGTACTTATTATTAGGGCTATGCAAGGATGTAGGAGAAGAGAATACTTGGTTTTTTAATATTATAGCTATCAGTTAGTCTCAAATCTATAAAAACCAGATATTAAAATTAACTGTACTAGACAACAAGTTCCAGTACCATGTTAGATTCTTTGGGAAGTGACAATTGGGCTAGAATCTCGTGTCTGACCTAGATCATGTGCAACTACAGTTAATAGATAATCGAATATCAAATAGTAGAGCCAAAATCTGAAATGAAAGAACAATATAGACAATGCAAGAGAACTTGAGAATACTCTTCATACGCTCACCAAGCTACCAATAGGTGCATTAACTCCTACTACCCATAAAATATGGGAAGTTTTACCTACTTGATAAATGTCAAAATATGTAGCATAACCTCCTTAAGTGAAGATAGAAAAGAAGTTATAATTAGTGGCATAAAAGCCAAAAGAGGGTGAGAAAATTAATTATCCTATAACCTACTAAAGGTAAGAACAAACTCGTGGTTATGGAAGGAGGCACAACAAGCCAAAAGGGAGTGTGTGACTCAATTACTCATGTGTTAGAAAGTGGTACATGTAGATTATGTATTTTTCCATGTTTATTCACATTAACCACTCCTAATAAACCAAAGAAAGATTAAATAATATTTGTAGGAAAAAGAATAACGCCTAACAACTACTATGTGGTAAAAGGCAAGGTTTCATTAGCATATAAATTGAAGCAATACTTATATGGTGTCCAATGATCTCCAAAATTATGGTTTCAAAAGTTTAATTCATATGCTATGTATTATAATCTAGTGTATTTCCTAATTATGTTGGTTGCCTATATAGTTGGTCAGATATTGGACTTTGGTTTTGGTGGAGTTGGTTTTATGTACTAGATGGTAGTCATCGGGGTGGCGATAATTGTTTCTTTTTTCCCCTATTTTTTGTGTTATGTTGTTTATAGACTTTACTTTCTACTGTATTGGGCGTTGGGCCCCTTAGCAACTATTTAATTATTAAAAATTAAACTTTATGATGGTAATCAATCTCTTTTTATCAATTTATGCATAGATCATTTGTTGATATTTGGTAACAATGAATGGATGATTAGAGATATGGTATATAAAATTTCAATACATTTCAACATAAACAATTAGGGGTTCCTATATGCATCCTAGGCATTGAAAAGAGAGAGAAATAAGAAATGTTTGATTGGGATAGACTAAGTATGTTGAATTTGTGTTGTAATATTTTAGTATGCAGAATTATATGCTAGTAAATGTTTCTATTTTCTTGGGTACTAAGTTATTAGTTAAGTAATATATACGTCTTCACCGTTAAATGTAGAGTATATATTGCATGTTCCTTACACTAGTCTACTTCATATTCTAATTTATGTTATATTTTACATAAAGCTAGACATTGGTGATGTAATGGGAGCCTTGGGATTATTATATGGCTAATATTGGCATAGAGCATTGAACAACAATTAAGAGAGACTTAAGGTGAATGCAGAACACTATAAATTATTATATCTTCTACTATGGTGATTACTCACAAGGGATTGTTGACTTAGATTTGACAGGAGATGTAGATCATAAAATATCTACTAGTGGCTATTTCTTTAGCCTATTTAGTGTTTCTATTACTTGAATGAGCAAGTGATGGGTTGTAGTCATTTATCCATTGTAGAGGTATAGTACATGACAATTAGTAATGCCTGTAAGGAGGTGAGTTGGTTTTAGAGTTTTTGTTGAATTGTTGGCCATATTCAAGCAATAGTTTAAACTCAATGTGAGAGTCAAGGTGTCATTAGCTTGGCCAAAACCCAATTTTTTGTGTATAAATGAAGCATATAGATGCACAATACCATTTTTCTCATCACATGGTGGAGGATAGTGGATGATGATTGAAAATGATGACTCTTTGGTGATTGTTTTAGATGATTTGATGAAGCATGTAAGCACAAATAACATTAGATGGTGTAATAAATATAATGGCCTCATAGTCCTTAATACTTAGATGCTAATATTCCCTTTATGCTTTTGCAAGGTATTTGAAATAAGTGGGAGAATTCTAGAAAACCATTGTCTCAACCATATTTTGTTCATATCTAATTATTTAATAGTTAAATTTTACATGTATTTTTGTTATCACTGTTAGTGTGTGGTATGTTTCCACTATCATATTCGTGTTAGACTTGTACCAGCCACTTAGAATTGGACAAGATCTCACCTTATAGTTATATAGCAAAGTTAAAATCAGCTAAATTATGCAAGTCGCTTGGAAAAGAGGGGTATATTAACTTGAATGGCCTTCCTAAAGGTCCTTAATTTTGAACTTTTACCAAATAAGGGAGTACCAGCAATCGAAATTTGACTACTTGAGCATCGTGATTATTTCATTATGCATGGTTGCCTTCCATCCCCAACTAATAAATATATGCAGATTGGAGGACGGGCATGAATTTACTCATGAGATTTCATGGTCTACATTACCGTCACGCACGGAGTGCATTGGACTATTATTTTTATTCCTTTAATTCTTCTAAGCATACTTTCATCAAGATTTTATTTGCTTTTGGAAACGAGGTTGTACTAGCCTTCCAGCGTACAAATAATGTAATGGCCCCATGCAAATTCTTGTGGCTGCAAAAACTTTTCTTTTTATTTAAAAACTACATTTAGATTTGTGATACGAAAATAATTTTAGTTGATGAGCGATGGAGGAGACCACCAACTATAAGGAAATGTGGATCCCATGTCCCACGATGAAGTCAAAAGCTACATGTGCTATATGGAGTTCGTTCTGATCTTTTATCATCGAACAACATAGCAAAAACAACCATGCGGAACAGATTGTTGTAAAATCCATGTGCCTTTTTTTCAACACACAAGAAATTTGTTATTTGTGAAAAAGCATGGAGATACTCTTCAAGTGTGCACACATAACATCGAGAGTCGGCCTTAATTAAAGTTTGACGTAGATGGTCAATGTCTCATACCCATCTTGACTATGACCAGTTGAATTGTTGCAAAGCATGTTGTGAGGTCGGTATTAAGCTTCTTTGTATTTACCAAATTTAAAGAATATAAACTAGACTTGGATTTAGTATAGTTGGCGCGTTATATTTTATGGAGGTTGCAGAGGAGCTGGTGATGCTTGGTAGAATATCAGGCCAGTGGTAGTAATGGGACTTCTTTTTCTATGTGAGACGCATGATATCCTTGTAGTTCTTGGGCTGGCTTAGAGATCTGGACGTGGCAACAGGTTCTTGTTGAATTGGCCTTCAAAATGTAACAGGCTATTCAGTTATTTATGGACTGGGTATGGGAATGGAACCTCTGTGCTATCAGGGTCAGTTGGTTTGAGATCTATGGAAAGATTTCATTAGAAGTAAAACAACAGGCATGAAGGATGAAAACTGGGTTGTCTTAGATAGTTAATATAGTAATCTTATTTGGCTATGTCTGGGAAATTTATTGCTCCTCAATGTTTTACATGAATCCTCTACAACCCCTTTTTATAAAGTTAGGAAAGTTGTACCACACCATATCGTTGGTGAACAAGCATCTTCTATGTAAGTAGTATTATTTGAGGGTGGTTGATATGGATTAAGTTGTTGAGCACTTTAATTCATTTAACACTATTGTAAACAAAAGATGGAGGAAGAAGTTATAGGAATGGTCTTATGACATTCTTTTCTACACATATGGAGCAATCTATTGATGAACATTTGAAGCACTACTTTAAATTTTGTGCTTGATGAGGTAATGTCTTCTCTTCTCCCAAATGGTCTTTCATAGAAAGAATAGTACAAGTGGCATAGCTTTCTTTATCGGTGATAGCCTTATATCATGGTTGAGCTAAAATAAGGATTTTGTATCTTAGTCTATGGTAGAAGCAAAATATATTGCAATAGTTTCTTGTTGCATTTAGGTTTTATAGATAAAAAAAGACATTGTAGCAGATGGAGATTGAATTTGAAGAACCCATGCCAATCCTTTGTTACAATACAAGTACTATAAACATTTCAAATGATTGGGTAACACATTCATGGAAAAACCCATATCTCAATTAAGTATCACTATCTAAGAGAGAAGGTTGCAAGGAAACAAGTGAAGATAGAATATGTTGAAACAAAGGAGAGATCATTACAAAACCTTTTCGAAAGGAGACAATTTAATATCTTGGCTAGAATTTGGTAGTGGTATCGCCCCCCTCTTAAATGAAGAGGAAGTTAGTATATGTTGAGGAGGAGTGTTGACTCCTCACTGCAAGTAGTCTTGGTGGTATTGTGAAAAAAATTACAAAAGGTATTAGTAGATTAATTTTTCCTTGAAGACCAAGAATCAAAGTGGATATTTGTCATTGATGTCAAAGTGGGAGAAAGGAAGCCAAAATTCTACACCATTTGGGGAAGAAAGGATTGAGAGAGAGAGAGAGAGAGAGAGAGAATGAAAGTCCAATTACAAGAGCACAAAGCCAAACTTGAGAAGAATGAAAGTCCAATTACAATGGAAGCAAATTTTCTACACAAGGGGAGCCCCTAATTTCCATTACAAGGAGTATTTTATTAGTAGCATTTTTCATGTTTGGAACCAATGACAAAGGAGGAGATTGTTGAAATTTATATTTTCATTAATGTCAAAGGAGGTAGTTAAGGTTTTTGTATAAATTATCATTATGTTACCCTCAATATCCAGTTTTCAAAAATTACAATAATTTTAATTAATATTATGTCATATCAAATAATTATTGATCTAGATAAATAGAGTCAAGTTATGTTAAATACATCATTCAATATAGTATGTCACTAGTATCATCTTAATCAATTTTTTATTGTTGAAGGATTTGGAAGTATTTGTGATGTGTATATGAAGTTCATTCCTCAAAAACTATATCCACTAGCACATTATTTTATACCACATTCTACCATAGTTATATTTTGAGGCTCGTATGTTGGAAGATAAATATGGCTACACACAAAGACAAGTCTATTCAAGTTGCAAAGGTGGAATTCAATAACATGAAAAGTTAGGGTCAACATTATGCTCATAGAGATCACTTCACAATATATTATGAATTTTTTTATGAATGGGTCAAATTATTGCACTATGAACCAACTATAGGAAGCATGTGAAAGTGTACTAGGACCAACTAATTATTTTTCGTAAAGAATAGCATCATCCAACTCTTGAAGTAGCATGTTGGATCTTGGTTTAAGCCTTTTATATGTTTGGTCTAAAGTATGCATGTGTCAAATGTGTGAATGTTGTAAATAAGTTATAAGATGAGTTGTGATTATATATAATGTAGGGATGTATAAGTGTAATTGGATTCATTTAAAGAGTAATTCTTGCTAGTAGAACTAATAACCATCGCAAAAGTTGTGTAAGTTGTCAACTAAATTTTAGGTTAAGTGGGCAAAATCAATTGAAGGTCTCATGCACTTTGAGAGGGTTGTCAAAAGTTGATTAGATCAAGGTGACCCTAAAGCTTCATCCTTGAAGATCTGCATATCATATCTTTCATGTACTATTATTGTATTTAAGGTTGGCGCCTCATGATTATAGTTGGTGTTCACTTCTTAGACTCAAGGATTGGTGTCTCCTATGGGTTGATGCATACAAAATATTATAAGTTTATTATTTAGTTTATGAGGCTAGATTTACATATTAGATCCAAGAAGCTTTTCTCACCATGGTTTTCCCCTTAAGTTTCTACATAAATCTAGTATTATTTTGTGTTGATGTCCTCTTATCTTATCTTATCAGTTTCTATGATGTTTGGAGAAGTTATCAAGGGTAATTAATTTGGAATTGGTGTCTACTGATTACCATTCTCTTAGTGTCTATGTGTGATTAACGCACATAATATATGCATTCTATTAAGAACAACAACCACTATTTCTTTTATTTTCATTGAAAAGAACTATCTAGATTTCCTTGGAAATGACCTTCTATTTATGTCACTTTGTGCAATCTTCCTTTATTCATAATGTATCTTTGTTCAAGACAAAAATCAAATCCGTGTAGCAGTAACAAGTTATCCTATATTGTCTAACAATGTAAAAGTTTATTGGTTATTTTGGATAGTTTAAAAATTTGGATTTATAAGTTTTGAATTTCATAAATACTTTTCCTTTGTAATAATTCTTTGAAGTAATTTAGAATGATATTTTTGTAATAAAATTTAGCTATTAATGAATTGTAATTGAATACATTAACTCACACTTTAATTATAATCATTAGCATATTATTACTCATGGATTTGTTTAGGTCAACCCAAGAGTATAGCCAGTAATCCTTAGCTTGACTAAATCCATCCATTGATTATTACCATTTATTTATAATTAGATTAGTAGTAGATCAATAAAATAGATATTTATTTATATATTAATAAATGCATAGAGTAGCATATATCAATATAAGAATGCAAGTAGTTATTAAGAGAATTTAAGTAAGAGGTGTAGAGATGTTATTAAAGCTTAAAATTTATTAAGTTATAACTTTAAACGTATAGAAATAAATTCATTAGTCAACAATATTAAACTTGAATATATTCTTTCTGTATATCTTAAGATGAATAAGTTATTATTTGAATGCCTCTACAATACTTTGTTTAGATTAAAAATAGAAAGACTTTTTAAAATCACAAGACTAATATATAAAATAGGATAATAAGGATAGTAATGAAAGAAATGGACTCTTGGGTCAAGGGTAAGATGTAAGCCCTTATCCGTTACCATATAGAAATAATAAATTTTGTTTTTTATTTTGTGATTGTTGAATATTGAACTCTGACTTAGTGAAAACTCTAATGATAATATCATAGTTTGTTTTTTTAAATGTAAAGGATAAGGATGGAATTTCATATTAATCTCATGTTGACATGTTCATATAGTTTCTTGACTAGATGATAGTTCCTTATCATTAAATGGTTAACCATCTCTAAATTTTATGACTATATATATAAATATTAAATGGATTTGATCTTATATTTTGATTGTTTGATCATGATAACACTTTTTAATCAAAGGAGTGATTAGATGAATATGATATTGAATATTATAATCAAATCTAAGTTAGAAAGTTTATTCTAAGATGGAAAATATATTCTATTGTCAAAATATTTGAACCAATTAGATTTAATGAATGAAACTAAGTTATTTATGATAATCATTTATTATCAATTTATAACATTTTAATGATATAATGTTAGTGAATTTATGCATCATATAATAACTCATGAATTAGTTTTTAAGTATATCATTTAGAAGATTTAATAATGAATTAGCATTTAATATGTCTTTCATGATATCAGGTTAATTAGATAGATTGATAGTTACCTTTTCTTTTGTACTCTTATACATGTGTCTGTATGAGTTTTATACTCTCAAGATCATGTTTAGACAAATCTTGTTATTGGTATTCTTATGTACTAATGTGTTTGAAATCAATTTTTATGCTAAATTTAATTATCAAGAAGATAATACTTGTTAGATGCTTCTATTTTCCTATGACTACTTTGTATACTTGTGCATTCAATTCTTGTTTGTGTAAATGGATGGTGCTAAACATGGAGAACCATATAAGGATTGAGTATCACCCTCTATATATCTATCAACAAATGACTTAAAAAGATGCATTGGGAAAAACATGTTTTATCAAATTTTAATATTATACCATGCTACTACTTTTGATCATTTAAAACTCATACTCTTTGCCATATCATAATATTGTTATATTAGCATGTGTGTGCACGTGCACACACGCACACACACAAACATAGAGAGAGAGAGAGAGAGAGAGAGAGAGAGAGAGAGAGAGAGAGAGAGAGAGAGAGAGAGAGAGAGAGAGAGAGAGAGAGAGAGAGAGAGAGAGAGAGAGAGAGAGAGAGAGAGAGAGAGTGTATATCATGCTACATAGATTCCATCACTCCTACTTGTTTAAGATTTCTTGACATCTTTGCGTTGGGCCAGGTATTCTTCATGCCAAGAAGAGTTTCAGGGGAGTGTAAAGATTTGTGGTTGGGCAGATATGTTCTTCGATGATGCTCTCACCCAATGTGTGCTTGTTGGAGATAGTGTCTCGTGAGTTCCTGTTAGGGTTACCTTACTTTTTGTACTCTTTGTAATTGACCTTTTGAAGCTATGTAAAGGAAATTGTTTCCTTATGATAGGGCTTGTCAATGGCTTTTGTACTTAAACATCATGTTTCCATTCTAATATATTTGAACATGTTATTTTAAATGTTTTAGAATAATGCTCATTTTATGCTATATCATTATTTTAATAATATGGAGGTCCTTATAGTTTGAAATTATTATTGTCTCAAAACATTAAAAAATATCAAAATTGACACATTACTAAATCATGTGAATGGACATTGATATATTCAAAGCAATTTCACTTGTATTTGGGTTTGCTTCATGTAAGATAAACAAATTTACCAAATATTTAATATATTTTCCATGTCAGTACATATAAGAGGCATTTTAATAATTTATTATTTTTGTATTTATAATTTAATAACAAGTCATCTAGTGTAAAATTGTTGTAATAATAAGAGGTGGTAGAAAATTTCGATAGAATTTATGATATAAGGACTCATGTTCAACTTTAATATTATTTTATGTGGCATGGAAAGTGAGATGTCTACTTCTAAAAATGGTTTACAAATCCAATCACATAGAACTATTTGGACTTTTGTTGATGCTATTTAAATGATTTTTATTTGATAAAAATATAAATCTCACATAATTAATTACTCCATCTAATAGTAAAAAACTATAAGTATTAAAAAGCCTTCTATTATTCACAGCTCCTTTTTATAAGTAAGATCTACACAATTAGAAGTTCTAGAAATGAATGATCTTATTAGATCAAAATAAATATGTCTATTATACCTAATTATCCTCGTGACGTCACACATAGCAAATAAAACTCCAATTATTTTCACTTCGACCTATCTTTCTCTAACATAATCATCCATTCATTATGTTTTATTGCGTTAACATAAAGAAGTTTATCCTACAAATATACATTTACAATCTATTAAGTTTCGATATGTTAGATTCTTTGGAATTCTAATTTTTTCCACGATAAAAAAAATGAAGAGCGCGGGAACCATGTGAGCGCGGGGAACAACATGCGAGAATTTTATACCAAACTTGGTCGCCCATCCCCGTGCAAATTACGGAAGAGGAAAGTCATTTATAACCAAAGACAAACATACTTGTGGGCCATATCACCTTTGCCAATGTTTCTCATGTTTTAATGTGAAACCCAAAGAAGTGTTACTACCGAATAACTCAATGGAGTCACCATGGAAAGCAGACACGGATAAAATACGGCGTCCACCACATCCATGAAAGTTTCTATATCTATGTTTTTCAAATAGATTTGGAGAAAACTCTCAATTCAGAAAAACGTCGGAGTAAACATTCTAAGAAACGTTGGAGGAATGCTCTATCACATCATTACTCACTATTGTTTATGAGTCAAGCGCTATAGTCATGTGCATTACCACCGTAATAATCGCACTGAGATAACGTGCACACAACAATTTTTCAAACGTCGGGGTCAAGATTCCCCCTTCTCTACAGATTTTGCACATGATGATTTTGTATATAAGATAGCCCAAAGCCATAGCATGTAATACAACCATTGCAGGTTTTCTCCTATCCAAAATGGCGAGCAGACAAGCCTTACAGCCATTGTTTCTTCTTCTTGCTGTCTTTTTCATCAAGTTAGTAATGGTGGAATCAATAAGAACCCCCTTCAATATGACTAAGGCTGAGAATAGTGATAAATATCATGTTGAGAAGCCGGAGCTTGTAGTTCAAATGGTTGAAAGGTAACCATTTCGCCTTTCAGATGATTGAGAAATTTTAGAGAATTTATTTATGGTAGTATAGAAATGAAATCCAATATCTTATTGAATTTAGTACATTAGTATGAAATCTTAAATGACAAGGTTTATTATAAATGTTCTATTTATTCTTATGCTGTTCCTCGACGTTTTCTTCACTGTAATTTCTATAATACTATTCTTGTAACTGTAGTTGGTATGCAGCAGTTATAGAACAAATTTCTATCACCCATATCATCATGCCATTGGATAATTAACAATTGTCGTCGTTGAGACAGATTCAATGAAAGAAAATTCACTACAGAAAAGATATTTAAGTCAGTTCAATTAAGAGAATTTCAAAGTCCTAGCATTTTTTTATAGCTAGCATATATTACAGACAGTTGAGATTATTTACTTCAAGAACTATTGTGCAGGAGTTTAAATAATTCGAAAAGAAAGCTGAGCTCGTGCGAAACGGGGAACCCCATCGATGACTGTTGGCGTTGTGATCCTAACTGGGTTAACAACCGAAAGAGACTGGCTGATTGTGCCATCGGATTTGGCAAAAACGCCATTGGAGGTAAGAATGGCAGATTTTATTTAGTTACAGATCCAAATGACGATGACCCGGTCAATCCTCGACCTGGCACTCTGCGGCACGCTGTTATTCAAACCGAACCTCTCTGGATTATTTTCCAAAAAGATATGGTTATTCAGCTCAAGGAGGAGCTTATCATGAACAGTTATAAGACTATTGATGGTAGAGGTGCCAATGTTCATATAGCAAATGGAGCTTGCATTACAATTCAGTATGTGACCAATATTATCATTCATGGAGTTCATATCCACGACTGTAAACCTGCGGGAAACACAAATGTTAGGAGCTCCCCGACACATTATGGGTTTAGAACCAAGAGTGATGGAGATGGGATTTCCATCTTTGGATCAAGCGCAATTTGGGTTGACCACTGTTCATTGTCAAGTTGCGCAGATGGATTGATCGACGCCATCATGGGTTCCACTGCTATAACCATTTCAAACAGCTTTTTCACTCACCATGACAAGGTGCTCAAAACTGCTTTTTTGGTCTTCCATAAATATACTTTTCTTTGAAATTAGGTTTCACAATTGTATTTTTTATCCGAGGATTTTAGGGTAGGGTATTAAAAGCCTATTACTTGACTTGAACGAAAAAAATGTGAGTATTTATTAAATTGTCGATAGAACGCTATTTCTCAAGTCCAATATTTATTGGCTTTTTCCAGGTGATGCTCCTAGGACACAGCGACGCCTACACCGAGGACGTCAAAATGCAAGTAACAGTTGCTTTCAACCACTTTGGAGAAGGGCTTGTTCAACGTATGCCCAGGTGTGAATAGAATTTTGTAACAAACTGTATTCCTTGCACAAAGACCACGAATATACAGCTTGCTGAAGTTTATTTGCTCAAGTCTTTAAGATATTAACGTTATGATGCAGATGTCGACATGGATACTTTCATGTGGTGAACAATGATTACACCCACTGGGAAATGTATGCAATCGGGGGAAGTGCAAACCCCACCATTAACAGCCAAGGCAACGGATTCCTTGCTTCTGATTATCGATTCCACAAGGAGGTAAAAGACCTGTACAACTCATGTCTCTTATATCTTTGGTATTCAACGGTTGTAGTCTAGTTATAGTATGGGTAATGTGCAGGTTACAAAGCACCAAGATTCAACAGAAGGCAACTGGAGATCAGTGGGAGATCTTATGTTAAATGGGGCATTCTTCACAGCATCAGGGGCTAAAGAATCCTCAAGCTATGCCAAAGCTTCGAGTATGGCGGCAAGACCTTCCTCTATTGTGGGCTCTATCACTGCAAGTTCGGGTGTTCTCACCTGCAGAAAAGGTTCCAGCTATTAGACCAAATGCGTGCATTATAGACAAATTCTTAGGAATCCCTCAATTATGTTACTTTGCAAGCATGAGCACACGGAATGAGGCTTCTTAGTTATTTTAGTTTTGTTTGCCGAGACTCTCTTGTCATCTTTCACTAAAGACGAATATATGGAAAATATCGAATAATATTTTTCTCAAATTTGAAGTGTAGTGGTAGAACGTCAACCCAGTGTTTGTTTATATTATCTCGATTGTCACTTAAAAACATTTCTTAGGTAAATCTCACAAGAACTGCAATATATAGATAGGAAATAGTTGAATTTATGTTCATACCAGTAATTCAAAAAACTAATTTATGCAAATGTTTCTTGAAACTATGAACACACCCGGTGTAATTGTATACGACGCAACTAAATATATTCACTTGCATGGGGAATTATTAACCTTTTAAGTTAATTATGTGATTGTAGATTAATTTTATATTATACATGTCTAATTTGTAACTCTAGACCTTATCTATCACAATATATACTTTTTCTCTTTGATTTGCTAGATTCTATACTCCTCATTGATTATTAAGGACTTGGTATATTTATAACTACATCATAAAGATAGTGAAATAATCAATGGTCATGTTCTCCTACTCCCTTAATTAGAATAGTTTTTTGATTGTGATAAAGATACTTAGATGTTGATTTTGATACAATATTTTTATTCTATTTAAAGTTCCAAATGAAAATGTTCATAAGTTCATTCTATATACGAATAAGTCAATGATTGCTTAATGGTCAATTAATGTCTTTAAATTTGAAGCCCTGCTAGATAATTCCATGTTTTACAAACTCAACTCCCAATGACTATGAGGAAAGAGGAGAATTTTAAAATTTGAAACAAATTTATTTTTCCTTAAAATTCAAGCCAAGCAAGATCAATCCTCAATGCTACAAAAATGGTCCGTTGTAAAAAGATATATAATACAATGATCATGGGTAAATGTATGCAAATATAGGACAAAAAATAATGGGAATGCATGAATATAAATATAGGTAGGATATAGATAAGGATGGATATATATTGATGTATGGAAATAGGAGTAGGAGAACATAGATTGAAATTAGGGAAGGTGCCAAACTTATTAAAAATGGTTTTTGCATGCCAAAAATATTTTTTCTTTCTAGTGACTGAAAACTGAGTTTCTAATGCAAAATTTAAAATGGCTCCTGTAAAAGTTTTTAAATTTTAACATTTGATTTCTAATTTTGTCCTCCAAGCTTTGATGTTTTTGAAAAAAAAGTCAATTGTGACTTTATCCAACCTTTTGGATGCTTTGGAAATGTTGAAAATTCTGCCAAAATTACCTAAATGCTACAATCACGCAAACCTCCCAAGAATATAACTATGCAAAGTAGATTATAGGGATGCTTATTCTTTTGTTAAGTTGTACTTATTATTAGGGCTATGCAAGTATGTAGGAGAAGAGAATACTTGGTTTTTTAATATTATAGCTATCAGTTAGTCTCAAATCTATAAAAACCAGATATTAAAATTAACTGTACTAGACAACAAGTTCCAGTACCATGTTAGATTCTTTGGGAAGTGACAATCGGGCTAGAATCTCGTGTCTGACCTAGATCATGTGCAACTACAGTTAATAGATAATCGAATATCAAATAGTATAGCCAAAATCTGAAATGAAAGAACAATATAGACAATGCAAGAGAACTTGAGAATACTCTTCATACGCTCACCAAGCTACCAATAGGTGCATTAACTCCTACTACCCATAAAATATGGGAAGTTTTACCTACTTGATAAATGTCAAAATATGTAGCATAACCTCCTTAAGTGAAGATAGAAAAGAAGTTATAATTAGTGGCATAAAAGCCAAAAGAGGGTGAGAAAATTAATTACCCTATAACCTACTAAAGGTAAGAACAAACTCGTGGTTATGGAAGGAGGCACAACAAGCCAAAAGGGAGTGTGTGACTCAATTACTCATGTGTTAGAAAGTGGTACATGTAGATTATGTATTTTTCCATGTTTATTCACATTAACCACTCCTAATAAACCAAAGAAAGATTAAATAATATTTGTAGGAAAAAGAATAACGCCTAACAACTACTATGTGGTAAAAGGTAAGGTTTCATTAGCATATAAATTGAAGCAATACTTATATGGTGTCCAATGATCTCCAAAATTATGGTTTCAAAAGTTTAATTCATATGCTATGTATTATAATCTAGTGTATTTCCTAATTATGTTGGTTGCCTATATAGTTGGTCAGATATTGGACTTTGGTTTTGGTGGGGTTGGTTTTATGTACTAGATGGTAGTCATCGGGGGTGGCGATAATTGTTTCTTTTTTCCCCTATTTTTTGTGTTATGTTGTTTATAGACTTTACTTTCTACTGTATTGGGCGTTGGGCCCCTTAGCAACTATTTAATTATTAAAAATTAAACTTTATGATGGTAATCAATCTCTTTTTATCAATTTATGCATAGATCATTTGTTGATATTTGGTAACAATGAATGGATGATTAGAGATATGGTATACAAAATTTCAATACATTTCAACATTAACAATTAGGGGTTCCTATATGCATCCTAGGCATTGAAAAGAGAGAGAAATAAGAAATGTTTGATTGGGATAGACTAAGTATGTTGAATTTGTGTTGTAATATTTTAGTATGCAGAATTATATGCTAGTAAATGTTTCTATTTTCTTGGGTACTAAGTTATTAGTTAAGTAATATATACGTCTTCACTTTTAAATGTAGAGTATATATTGCATGTTCCTTACACTAGTCTACTTCATATTCTAATTTATGTTATATTTTACATAAAGCTAGACATTGGTGATGTAATGGGAGCCTTGGGATTATTATATGGCTAATATTGGCATAGAGCATTGAACAACAATTAAGAGAGACTTAAGGTGAATGCAGAACACTATAAATTATTATATCTTCTACTATGGTGATTACTCACAAGGGATTGTTGACTTAGATTTGACAGGAGATGTAGATCATAAAATATCTACTAGTGGCTGTTTCTTTAGCCTATTTAGTGTTTCTATTACTTGAATGAGCAAGTGATGGGTTGTAGTCATTTATCCATTGTAGAGGTATAGTACATGACAATTAGTAATGCCTGTAAGGAGGTGAGTTGGTTTTAGAGTTTTTGTTGAATTGTTGGCCTTATTCAAGCAATAGTTTAAACTCAATGTGAGAGTCAAGGTGTCATTAGCTTGGCCAAAACCCAATTTTTTGTGTATAAATGAAGCATATAGATGCACAATACCATTTTTCTCATCACATGGTGGAGGATAGTGGATGATGATTGAAAATGATGACTCTTTGGTGATTGTTTTAGATGATTTGATGAAGCATGTAAGCACAAATAACATTAGATGGTGTAATAAATATAATGGCCTCATAGTCCTTAATACTTAGATGCTAATATTCCCTTTATGCTTTTGCAAGGTATTTGAAATAAGTGGGAGAATTCTAGAAAACCATTGTCTCAACCATATTTTGTTCATATCTAATTATTTAATAGTTAAATTTTACATGTATTTTTGTTATCACTGTTAGTGTGTGGTATGTTTCCACTATCATATTCGTGTTAGACTTGTACCAGCCACTTAGAATTGGACAAGATCTCACCTTATAGTTATATAGCAAAGTTAAAATCAGCTAAATTATGCAAGTCGCTTGGAAAAGAGGGGTATATTAACTTGAATGGCCTTCCTAAAGGTCCTTAATTTTGAACTTTTACCAAATAAGGGAGTACCAACAATCAAAATTTGACTACTTGAGCATCGTGATTATTTCATTGTGCATGCTTGCCTTCCATCCCCAACTAATAACTATACGCAGATTGGAGGATGTGCATGAATTTACTCATGAGATTTCATGGTCTACATTACCGTCACGCACGGAGTGCATTGGACTATTATTTTTATTCCTTTAATTCTTCTAAGCATACTTTCATCAAGATTTTATTTGGTTTTGGAAACGAGGTTGTACTAGCCTTCCAGCGTACAAATAATGTAATGGCCCCATGCAAATTAGTGTGGCTGCAAAAAATTTTCTTTTTATTTAAAAACTACATTTAGATTTGTGATACGAAAATAATTTTAGTTGATGAGGGATGGAGGAGACCACCAACTATAAGGAAATGTGGATTCCATGTCCCACGACGAAGTCAAAAGCTACATGTGCTATATGGAGTTCATTCTGATCTTTTATCATCGAACAACATAGCAAAAAAAACCATGCGGAATAGATTGTTGTAAAATCCATGTGCCTTTTTTTCAACACACAAGAAATTTGTTATTTGTGAAAAAGCATGGAGATACTCTTCAAGTGTGCACACATAACATCGAGAGTCGGCCTTAATTAATGTTTGACGTAGATGGTCAGTGTCTCATACCAATCTTGACTATGACTTGTTGAATTGTTGCAAAGCATGTTGTGAGGTCGGTATTAAGCTTCTTTGTATTTACCAAATTTAAAGAATATAAACTAGAGTTGGATTTAGTATAGTTGGCGCGTTATATTTTATGGAGGTTGCAGAGGAGCTGGTGATGCTTGGTAGAATATCAGGCCAGTGGTAGTAATGGGACTTCTTTTTCTACGTGAGACGCATGATATCCTTGTAGTTCTTGGGCTGCCTTTGAGATTTGGACGTGGCAACAGGTTCTCGATGAATTGGCCTTCAAAATGTAACAGGCTATTCATTTATTTATGGACTGGGTATGGGAATGGAACCTCTGTGCTATCAGGGTCAGTCGGTTTGAGATCTATGGAAAGATTTCATTAGAAGCAAAACAACAGGCATGAAGGATGAAAACTGGGTTGTCTTAGATAGTTAATATAGTAATCTTATTTGGCTATGTCTGGGAAATTTATTGCTCCTGAATGTTGTACATGAATCCTCTGCAACCCCTTTTTATAAAGTTAGGAAAGTTGTACCAAACCATATCGTTGGTGAACAAGCATCTTCTATGTAAGTAGTATTATTTGAGGGTGGTTGATATGGATTAAGTTGTTGAGCACTTTAATTCATTTAGCACTATTGTAAACAAAAGATGGAGGAAGAAGTTATAGGAATGGTCTTATGACGTTCTTTTCTACACATATGGAGCAATCTGTTGATGAACATTTGAAGCACTACTTTAAATTTTGTGCTTGATGAGGTAATGTCTTCTCTTCTCCCAAATGGTCTTTCATAGAAAGAATAGTACAAGTGGCATAGCTTTCTTTATTGGTGATAGCCTTATATCATGGTTGAGCTAAAATAAGGATTTTGTATCTTAGTCTATGGTAGAAGCAAAATATATTGCAATAGTTTCTTGTTGCATTTAGGTTTTATAGATAAAAAAAGACATTGTAGCAGATGGAGATTGAATTTGAAGAACCCATGCCAATCCTTTGTTACAATACAAGTACTATAAACATTTCAAATGATTGGGTAACACATTCACGGAAAAACCCATATCTCAATTAAGTATCACTATCTAAGAGAGAAGGTTGCAAGGAAACAAGTGAAGATAGAATATGTTGAAACAAAGGAGAGATCATTACAAAACCTTTTCGAAAGGAGACAATTTAATATCTTGGCTAGAATTTGGTAGTGGTATCGCCCCCCTCTTAAATGAAGAGGAAGTTAGTATATGTTGAGGAGGAGTGTTGACTCCTCACTGCAAGTAGTCTTGGTGGTATTGTGAAAAAAATTACAAAAGGTATTAGTGGATTAATTTTTCCTTGAAGACCAAGAATCAAAGTGGATATTTGTCATTGATGTCAAAGTGGAAGGAAAGGAAGCCGAAATTCTACACCATTTGGGGAAGAAAGGATTGAGAGAGAGAGAGAGAGAGAGAGAGAGAGAGAGAGAGAGAGAGAGAGAGAGAGAGAATGAAAGTCCAATTACAAGAGCACAAAGCCAAACTTGAGAAGAATGAAAGTCCAATTACAATGGAAGCAAATTTTCTACACAAGGGGAGCCCCTAATTTCCATTACAAGGAGTATTTTATTAGTAGCATTTTTCATGTTTGGAACCAATGACAAAGGAGGAGATTGTTGAAATTTATATTTTCATTAATGTCAAAGGAGGTAGTTAAGGTTTTTGTATAAATTATCATTATGTTACCCTCAATATCCAGTTTTCAAAAATTACAATAATTTTAATTAATATTATGTCATATCAAATAATTATTGATCTAGATAAATAGAGTCAAGTTATGTTAAATACATCATTCAATATAGTATGTCACTAGTATCATCTTAATCAATTTTTTATTGTTGAAGGATTTGGAAGTATTTGTGATGTGTATATGAAGTTCACTCCTCAAAAACTATATCCACTAGCACATTATTTTATACCACATTCTACCATAGTTATATTTTGAGGCTTGTATGCTGGAAGATAAATAAGGCTACACACAAAGACAAGTCTATTCAAGTTGCAAAGGTGGAATTCAATAACATGAAAAGTTAGGGTCAACATTATGCTCATAGAGATCACTTCACAATATATTATGAATTTTTTTATGAATGGGTCAAATTATTGCACTATGAACCAACTATAGGAAGCATGTGAAAGTGTACTAGGACCAACTAATTTTTTTTCGTAAAGAATAGCATCATCCAACTCTTGAAGTAGCATGTTGGATCTTGGTTTAAGCCTTTTATATGTTTGGTCTAAAGTATGCATGTGGAAAATGTGTGAATGTTGTAAATAAGTTATAAGATGAGTTGTGATTATATATAATGTAGGGATGTATAAGTGTAATTGGATTCATTTAAAGAGTAATTCTTACTAGTAGAACTAATAACCATGGCAAAAGTTGTGTAAGTTGTCAACTAAATTTTAGGTTAAGTGGGCAAGATCAATTGAAGGTCTCATGCACTTTGAGAGGGTTGTCAAAAGTTGATTAGATCAAGGTGATCCTAAAGCTTCATTCTTGAAGATCTGCATATCATATCTTTCATGTACTATTATTGTATTTAAGGTTGGCGCCTCATGATTATAGTTGGTGTTCACTTCTTAGACTCAGGGATTGGTGTCTCCTGTGGGTTGATGCATACAAAATATTATAAGTTTATTATTTAGTTTATGAGGCTAGATTTGCATATTAGATCCAAGAAGCTTTTCTCACCATGGTTTTCCCCTTAAGTTTCTACATAAATCTAGTATTATATTGTGTTGATGTCCTCTTATCTTATCTTATCAGTTTCTATGATGTTTGGAGAAGTTATCAAGGGTAATTAATTTGGAATTGGTGTCTACTGATTACCATTCTCTTAGTGTCTATGTGTGATTAATGCACATAATATATGCATTCTATTAAGAACAATAACCACTATTTCTTTTATTTTCATTGAAAAGAACTATCTAGATTTCCTTGGAAATGATCTTCTATTTATGTCACTTTGTGCAATCTTCCTTTATTCATAATGTATCTTTGTTCAAGACAAAAATCAAACCCGTGTAGCAGTAACAAGTTATCCTATATTGTCTAACAATGTAAAAGTTTATTGGTTATTTTGGATAGTTTAAAAATTTGGATTTATAAGTTTTGAATTTCATAAATACTTTTCCTTTGTAATAATTCTTTGAAGTAATTTTGAATGATATTTTTGTATTAAAATTTAGCTATTAATGAATTGTAATTGAATACACTAACTCACACTTTAATTATAATCATTAGCATATTATTACTCATGGATTTGTTCAGGTCAACCCAAGAGTATAGCCAGTAATCCTTAGCTTGACTAAATCCATCCATTGATTATTACCATTTATTTATAATTAGATTAGTAGTAGATCAATAAAATAGATATTTATTTATATATTAATAAATGCATAGAGTAGCATATATCAATATAAGAATGCAAGTAGTTCTTAAGAGAATTTAAGTAAGAGTTGTAGAGATGTTATTAAAGCTTAAAATTTATTAAGTTATAGCTTTAAACGTATAGAAATAAATTCATTAGTCAACAATATTAAACTTGAATATATTCTTTCTGTATATCTTAAGATGAATAAGTTATTATTTGAATGCCTCTACAATACTTTGTTTAGATTAAAAATAGAAAGACTTTTTAAAATCACAAGACTAATATATAAACTAGGATAATAAGGATAGTAATGAAAGAAATGGACTCTTGGGTCAAGGGTAAGATGTAAGCCCTTATCCCTTACCATATAGAAATAATAAATTTTGTTTTTTATTTTGTGATTGTTGAATATTGAACTCTGACTTAGTGAAAACTCTAATGATAATATCATAGTTTGTTTTTTTAAATGTAAAGGATAAGGATGGAATTTCATATTAATCTCATGTTGACATGTTCATATAGTTTCTTGACTAGATGATAGTTCCTTATCATTAAATGGTTAACCATCTCTAAAGTTTATGACTATATATATAAATATTAAATGGATTTGATCTTATATTTTGATTGTTTGATCATGATAACACTTTTTAATCAAAGGAGTGATTAGATGAATATGATATTGAATATTATAATCAAATCTAAGGTAGAAAGTTTATTCTAAGATGGAAAATATATTCTGTTGTCAAAATATTTGAACCAATTAGATTTAATGAATGAAACTAGGTTATTTATGATAATCATTTCTTATCAATTTATAACATGTTAATGATATAATGTTAGTGAATTTATGCATCATATAATAACTCATGAATTAGTTTTTAAGTATATCATTTAGAAGATTTAATAATGAATTAGCATTTAATATGTCTTGCATGATATCAGGTTAATTAGATAGATTGATAGTTACCTTTTCTTTTGTACTCTTATACATCTGTCTGTATGAGTTTTATACTCTCAAGATCATGTTTAGACAAATCTTGTTATTGGTATTCTTATGTACTAATGTGTTTGAAATCAATTTTTATGCTAAATTTAATTATCAAGAAGATAATACTTGTTAGATGCTCCTATTTTCCTATGACTACTTTGTATACTTGTAAATTCAATTATTGTTTGTGTAAATGGATGGTGCTAAACATGGAGAACCATATAAGGATTGAGTATCACCCTCTATATATCTATCAACAAATGACTTAAAAAGATGCATTGGGAAAAAGATGTTTTATCAAATTTTAATATTATACCATGCTACTACTTTTGATCATTTAGAACTCATACTCTTTGCCGTATCATAATATTGTTATATTAGCGTGTGTGTGTGTGCGCACAGAGAGAGAGAGAGAGAGAGAGAGAGAGAGAGAGAGAGAGAGAGAGAGAGAGAGAGAGAGAGAGAGAGAGAGAGAGAGAGAGAGAGAGAGAGAGAGAGAGAGAGAGAGAGAAATCATGTTTAAGATTTCTCGGCATCTTTGCGTTGGGCCAGGTATTCTTCATGCCAAGAAGAGTTTGAGGGGAGTGTAAAGATTTGTGGTTGGGTAGATAAGTTCTTCGATGATGCTCTCACCCAATGTAGGCTTGTTGGAGATAGTATCTCATGAGTTCCTGTTAGGGTTACCTTAATTTTTGTACTCTTTGTAATTGACCTTTGGAAGCTATGTAAAGGAAATTGTTTCCTTATGATAGGGCTTGTCAATGTCTTTTCTACTTAGACATCATGTTTCCATTCTAATATATTTGAACATGTTATTTTAAATGTTTTAGAATAATGCTTATTTTATGCTATATCATTATTTTAATAATATGGAGGTCCTTATAGTTTCAAATTATTATTGTCTCAAAACATTAAAAAATATCAAAATTGACACATTACTAAATCATGTGAATGGACATTGATATATTCAAAGCAATTTCACTTGTATTTGGGTTTGCTTCATGTAAGATAAACAAATTTACCAAATATTTAATATATATTTTCCATGTCAGTACATATAAGAGGCATTTTTATAGTTTATTATTTTTGTATTTATAATTTAATAACAAGTCATCTAGTGTAAAAATGTTGTAATAATAAGAGGTGGTAGAAAATTTCGATAGAATTTATGATACAAGGACTCATGTTCAACTTTAATATTATTTTATGTGGCATGGAAAGTGAGATGTCCACTTCTAAAAATGGTTTACAAATCCAATCACATAGAACTATTTGGACTTTTGTTGATGCTATTTAAATGATTTTTATTTGATAAAAAAATAAATCTCACATAATTAATTACTCCATCTAATAGTAAAAAACTATAAGTATTAAAAAGCCTTCTATTATTCACAGCTCCTTTTTATAAGTAAGATCTACACAATTAGAAGTTCTAGAAATGAATGATCTTATTAGATCAAAATAAATAACAATTAGTCCACCATTCATACTTCTTACAAAAGCCTTCTCACTATTAAGCTGTGTGTGTCATACAATTCAATAGAATTAAAAGCTGAATTAATGCACAAAAATGTTCCAATAGTATCATATGTCTTTATTATTTTTAAAAGTTGAATATTTGGTTTGATTAAATATATATTTCAGGTTGAGCTAGCCATCCAAACTAAAAACATAGAAGGATTCAACATATTATTTAAAAGTTCATATTATTAAATTGATATGATGTAGAATTAGAAATAATCAATCTTTATAAACTTATAACCTTAAATTAATATATAAATATGTCAATTATACCTAATTATCCTCGTGACATCACACATAGCAACTAAAACTCCAATTATTTTCACTTCGATCTATCTTTCTCTAACGTAATCATCCATTCATTATGTTTTATTGCGTTAACATAAAGAAGTTTATCCTACAAATATACATTTACAATCTATTAAGTTTCGATATGTTAGATTCTTTGGAATTCTAATTTTTTCCACGATAAAAAAAATGAAGAGCACGGGAACCATGTGAGCGCGGGAACAACATGCGAGGATTTTATACCAAACTTGGTCACCCATCCCCGTGCAAATTACGGAAGAGGAAAGTCATTTATAACCGAAGACAAATATACTTGTGGGCCATATCACCTTTGCCAATGTTTCTCATGTTTTAATGTGAAACCCAAAGAAGTGTTACTACTGAATAACTCAATGGAGTCACCATGGAAAGCAGACACGGATAAAATGCCGCGTCCACCACATCCATGAAAGTTTCTATATCTATGTTTTTCAAATAGATTTGGAGAAAACTCTCAATTCAGAAAAACGTCGGAGTAAACATTCTAAGAAACGTTGGAGGAATGCTCTATCACATCATTACTCACTATTGTTTATGAGTCAAGCGCTATAGTCATGTGTATTACCACCGTAATAATCGCACTGAGATAACGTGCACACAACAATTTTTCAAACGTCGGGGTCAAGATTTCCCCTTCTCTACAGATTTTGCACATGATGATTTTGTATATAAGATAGCCCAAAGGCATAGCATGTAATACAACCATTGCAGGTTTTCTCCTATCCAAAATGGCGAGCAGACAAGCCTTACAGCCATTGTTTCTTCTTCTTGCTGTCTTTTTCATCAAGTTAGTAATGGTGGAATCAATAAGAACCCCCTTCAATATGACTAAGGCTGAGAATAGTGATAAATATCATGTTGAGAAGCCGGAGCTTGTAGTTCAAATGGTAGAAAGGTAACCATTTCGCCTTTCAGATGATTTAGAAATTTTAGAGAATTTATTTATGGTAGTATAGAAATGAAATCCAATATCTTATTGAATTTAGTACATTAGTATGAAATCTTAAATGACAAGGTTTATTATAAATGTTCTATTTATTCTTATGCTGTTCCTCGACGTTTTCTTCACTGTAATTTCTATAATACTATTCTTGTAACTGTAGTTGGTATGCAGCAGTTATAGAACAAATTTCTATCACCCATATCATCATGCCATTGGATAATTAACAATTGTCGTCGTTGAGACAGATTCAATGAAAGAAAATTCACTACAGAAAAGATATTTAAGTCAGTTCAATTAAGAGAATTTCAAAGTCCTAGCATTTTTTTATAGCTAGCATATATTACAGACAGTTGAGATTATTTACTTCAAGAACTATTGTGCAGGAGTTTAAATAATTCGAAAAGAAAGCTGAGCTCGTGCGAAACGGGGAACCCCATCGATGACTGTTGGCGTTGTGATCCTAACTGGGTTAACAACCGAAAGAGACTGGCTGATTGTGCCATCGGATTTGGCAAAAACGCCATTGGAGGTAAGAATGGCAGATTTTATATAGTTACAGATCCAAATGACGATGACCCGGTCAATCCTCGACCTGGCACTCTGCGGCACGCTGTTATTCAAACCGAACCTCTCTGGATTATTTTCCAAAAAGATATGGTTATTCAGCTCAAGGAGGAGCTTATCATGAACAGTTATAAGACTATTGATGGTAGAGGTGCCAATGTTCATATAGCAAATGGAGCTTGCATTACAATTCAGTATGTGACCAATATTATCATTCATGGAGTTCATATCCACGACTGTAAACCTGCGGGAATACAAATGTTAGGAGCTCCCCGATACATTATGGGTTTAGAACCAAGAGTGATGGAGATGGGATTTCCATCTTTGGATCAAGCGCAATTTGGGTTGACCACTGTTCATTGTCAAGTTTCGCAGATGGATTGATCGACGCCATCATGGGTTCCACTGCTATAACCATTTCAAACAGCTTTTTCACTCACCATGACAAGGTGCTCAAAACTGCTTTTTTGGTCTACCATAAATATACTTTTCTTTGAAATTAGGTTTCACAATTGTTTTGTTTATCCGAGGATTTTAGGGTAGGGTATTAAAAGCCTATTACTAGATTTTGTAAAAAATATAGCTACCTATTAGTCTAAAGTCTCTCAAAAAAATCATATAATAAAATGAACTATACTAGACACCAAGCTTTGATACCATGTTTTTTATTGTGCGAAAACAGGTTTTCAGGGGACCCGAAACCCCTTACAACAATGTTTGAAGGGACCCAAAACCCTCAGATTTTACCAAGATCTGGAACCCACAAAACAACGCTTCCCCATAAATCAAACCATGAAAACTAGTAGCCCTAACACAGCTAAGCTGACAAAAGCCAGTCGAACACCAGCACTGCCATAGGCAAAAAGAGCCAGCCAGACACTTAAGATATGATCAAGACAAAAAAAAATTACCACACCGAAAAGGCTACAACCTTAACCTTAAGAAATAGTGATGAGGGTTAACAAGCACCCTTAGCTAAACAACAAGGATATTCACGACTCCCTTAACCTGAGATAAAGACTCCAGACACAAAAAAACTAGCCTAGGCCATAACCAAAAACAACCACTTCCTAAACTAGGCCCTTGAAAACTATCAGCTTCCAGCCAAACAAGATTAAACATAAAAGACAAAACATGCTAAAAAGAAACAAGGAGATTTTTAAAGGCTTCCTTAACCTTAGACTTAGGTTTTGAAATGGTTCCCAAAAACATAAAAAGGTGTTTTGAAGTGGCTCCCTCAACCACCTTGGATCAAAATAGAGGCCTTAAAATAAAAACATCAAATCAAACAAGCAACACCGAAAACTCCACATCTATAGGAGAAGACAAAAGAGAGTTTGAAAGCATGGATCCATCAACCAGAAAATTGTCTGCCTCAAGAAAAAGCAGGGTCCTACAACTTGAAGAGATGGGTTTAGCAGTAGCACTCGTAACCACCAGGGCAAACCCAGCAACAAGAACAACTTCCAATTGGAGAACAAAGTCCAAAACTTAAGAAAAAATCCATTTCGCTTAGCTGGAACAAAGGGTTTTTGCAGGCCCCCATAACCGAAAGATCCAAGAGAAAGATCTCCTTTAGAACCTCAGTAGTCTAGAAAGAGGACAACACCAGCCATCCGCTAGCACCACCCAACCTCCATGGCAGCACTCAACTCCACCTCTATAGGAGAGAAGTTGTCTCCAACACCGTCCTTCTTCGCCTCTAAATAAGGAAGGGCCACCTAAATAAGGCAAGCTGGGGAAAAACCCAGGCTACACAGAGAGGGTGTACCAACAGAATTTGCAAACAAAAGCATGACTGGGCTGGAGAGAACAACCCCTCAACAAATCTTCAACAAAGGTTGAGGGAGCATAAAACCCTAAGTCCCAAAACATTAGAAGCCAAAACTTCAACAAGGAGGAGAGAACAAGTAGAGAAAGGGGCTTCCCTAGCCTCGAGCTCGTCTCGGGACACATCATTCTAGGGAACCCTAGAAACACCGTAGGGAGCCATCATCACCACAATCCACCAAATGAAAAAATGATTTATGGCCGATGACAGGCAAAGAATGGCAGGCAAACACCATTGCCCCGAAACCCTCGTAGCACCCTTTCTGGTTTGAAACCACCAACCACTCTACCAAAGCACAGAGCAGAGAAAGGGGAAAAGGGACGGCAGTGGGCTCGTGAAGGAACCCACGACTTCCTACCCACCATCTGGGTCACCTTCGTCCTCCTCCCCTGCAGCTTTGATACCATGTTAAATTCTTCCAAAAATGTGAATTAGATTAGGATTTTATGTCAATTATATATCACATGGAAATCCATTCAACAGATGATCAAAGATCAAAATTTCAGAGTAGAGATAAAATATAATGAACAATAGAGATAATGCAATATAATTTGAGAATACTCTTGATACTCTCATTGAGCTATCACCAATTAGTGAAGGTGAGAAAAGAGTGTTGTATACATAGAAAAATAACGATGTATATAACCAATAGCTACATTAACTTCTAAGAACCATAAAAGACAGAAACTTTTACCTACTTGATAAATGCCATTTAAACATGTGGCATAGATTCCTTAAGTGTAGATAGAGAAGAAGTTATGAGAGGTGGCACATTAAGCTAAAAGAGGGTGAGAAACCCAAGTACCTCATAACCTACTCAGGTAAGGACAAATTCATGGTTATAAGAGGTGGCACAACAAGGAAAAAGAGGGTGTGTGACACAGTTACCCATTTGTGGGAGAGAGTGACACATCTAGCTTATATATTTTGCCATATGCCTTCATATTAACCATTCCTAATAAACCTAAACAAACTTAAATAATATGTGTAAGAAAAATAAATACCCCCTAATATAAGGAAATGAAAAACTCACAATAACAAGCGCTATGTGGTAAATTGTAAGGATTCATTTGTGTATAAATTGAAGAAATATCTATATGGTCTCGAACAATCTCAAAAAATGTGGTGCCAAAAGTTTGATTCTTTTTGAAGTCAGAATCTATACTTGCTACAAACCATATCATTTTATATATTTTAACTATATGGTAATCAATTTCTTGTTACCAATTTATGTATAAATTATATGCTGATATTTGGTGACAATAAATGGATGACTAGAAATATAATATATCAATGTTCACTAAAATTCCACATAGAAAATTTTGGGTTGCTAAGTGCATCTTAGGTATTGAAAAAGGAGAGCAAATAGAAAGCTGTGGTTCAGATAGGCTAAGAATGTGAATTTATGTTAGAATATTTAAGTATGAAAAAATATATACTAGTAAATCTTGTATAAGAGTTAACTAATTATTTTCTTGATTCAAACTATTGTGAATATAAAATTTATTAAAAAAAAATAATGTTCAACTTTATTCAAGTTACATAAGTCTAGTGTGATTTTTGATGTTATTCATAGTGATGTGTCAAGTCTTGTAGACATGCTTCATTGGAAAAGACCATGTATTATTTTACTTTAATTGATGATATCTCAATCAAGATGTGGGTCTATTTTATAAAGAATCAATCCAAGGTCTTCATTAAATTTGAAGAGTGTAAGGATCTTTTAGAAAATGAGGCAAGTAAAATGATCAAACCGTTGAAAATAAATAATGGCAAATAATTTATAAAAAAATAGAGCTATAGAGGACATGAGTAATTTCCTAAGGGAAAGGATGATAAGTATGTTTAGTGGGGGCTAGTTTAGAATAGGGAGAGGTGAGTAGTACTACATGTTACTTAATCAGTGGGTCCCATTCATTAGCAATTATTGATGAAACCAATATTGTGGTTTGGATAAGAAGAAAGAGCACAATTAAATATCCTTTAGTATTTGGTTGGGATGCATATGTACTTCTGTTCTCGTAAAGAAGAGGTCAAAATTGTAATATAAAATAGTAAAGTGTATATTTTTTAGTTATGGTAAAGATAAAATAATACAAGTTGTGATTGACATAATGTGAAATTTATTATATAGCTAGAATATGATCTTGAGAGAGATTGGGTATTCTTCTATAGTTGAGCAACTAGATGGGAGTGTTAATTCTATAATGCAATGATAACCAAAGGCCAAGATAATTATGCTTCAAGGTGAAATAAAAGGTTTGGATGTAATTTATGAGGATGCTAGTATAAAGAGATTAAAGAAATTAAAATATAAAAAATAAAATATTAATTATGGTGAAAATATTTTATAACAATATTCCTTTATAAGAGTAAAACCACCTAAAACAACTTGGATTTGGATAGCTCCAACAGGCTTTAACAAGAACATACTACTTCACATGATGATAATAACTAACCTAGACCCCCTATATGCACCTTACTTACGTCTTGGATGACATCCAAGCTAACTTTGATATGTACTTATAACCCATAGGACAATCTAAATAGCTATATATGATTATAATAACGATTATATAATTTTGAAGAGCTAAAGTAGCTACAAGATAAATATTCATAACCTAATACATGTTATAAGGAGAGAAGAGTTATGGGAAGGATAAATAGAAGATACAAAGTATAAGGAGTTATAATGGACTGCAATTAATGCATTGAGATATAAATATAGGGTCGTTGGTTATCAAGCCCAATATTGTGTATTATGTTTTCTTTCTATTTAAGTACCTAAAATAGATCCAAAATAAATTTTAAAATTACTTCTATAGAACTAAGTTTGGGGTTATTAGACTAGAATTGTAGTCTAAACCCTTTGAGAAAAAAACTCTAGCCTGTCTTCTTTAGATTTTCTGCTACTATTAGTTTCATTTCTAGGAAAATTGTTAGGTTGTGTTGGGGTTTCTTCTAGGAATAAAGTTTTCAAATTCTAACCATTACCAATCAAGAAGAGACCAAGAGAGAAAGGAAGACAAACAAGGCTGCATGTTAAGAAAATTACGTCAAAGCAACATCCACAAATATTTAAATAGTTAAGGGAAAAGATGGATTAAGAGATGAAAGACATCAACCTTGATAAGAGAAGAAGATTGCTGCAAGAGGAAGGGGTTTCAATTTTACCTGGATGGATAACTAATGCAGCCATAGTATTTGATAATTTGAGATCCAATTGGAATATCTAGGTCAAACTAAATGCATATGTTGCTTATTAAATTTAGACTAGATCAAGATTTAATATTGATGATTAATCTCTATTTGTTTGGGCATTATACCAAATAGGAAAAAGGCCACTAACAATATATGATCCAAGTAATATTTATGGACAACTTCTTGTCCAAATAATTAAGGACACAAATCTAGTGGATGCGGATAACTTGATAATTAATGCAACAAATTTTACTAAAGCTCATGTGGAAAAATTAATAAAGTAAAACACATGGTGCAAGGTAAATAATTAATACTTGAGAGAAGAAAATATGTAGCTAAAGGATAAGTTGGGATCTTCTTCAAGGCCTCTCCCATTGCCATCAGTTGATGCATCCATTTATTCTAGAGAACACTCTTAGAAGTCTCTATAGAAAAAATTCATTTGAAAAAAGAGACTGTGAAGCTTAGAGAAAGAGAAAAACAACAAAGCATGGAGTTAAAAGATATCTAAATCTAACATGGTCATAGAATTAGTGAAATTAAGATTTAAAAAAATGTTGGCACATGTTGAGAAATTTTGGCTAATATATGTTGGGACTAGGAAGGATTTTGATGAGTAGAAGAGGTAAGAAATAAAATTAAGGTGCTTAACAAAAAACTCGAAGTAAAAAATGGGACCTTTGACTATTTTAGATGTAATGTTCAAACCAAAGGGAAGAAACAATAAAGAGGTGCATGAAAAGATTACAAATGTAACTATTGGTAGCATGAAGAAGATAGACAAATCGATGCAACAACAAAAAAGTTTCATGATAAGCCTGTAAGGAGCTCAAAAGATATGACCAGATAAAGGATACATTGATCTCTTCATTCCTCAAGAAAGATACAAGACTACTAAAAGAAACCGGAGCTTGTAGCTGAGATTTTAGAATGGTAAGCATGTTGCGTTTCAGATGCTTTAGATAATTTATTAAAGGTGGTATGGAAATGAAATGTGATGTCTTACTCCATTTAGTACATTAATATGAAATGCTAAATCAAAAAAGTTTATTATAATATGTTCTATTCATTCTTATGTTGTTGCTTGAAATTTTATTTACTATATGTTCTATACTATTATTCATTTATCTGTACTTGGCACGTAGCTATTATAGACAAAATTTATTTTCGCCATATCGTCATGTCATTGGATAGTTAATAATTGACGTTGTTGAGATAGATTCAATATAAGATAAATTCATGAAAGAAAATATATTTAAGTCAGTTCAATTAATAAAACTTCAAAGTTCTAGCATTTTTTTATAGCTAGCATATGTTCCAGACACTTGAGATTATTTACAAATTTCAAGAACTACTGAGTTCGTGCAGAACGGGGAACCCCATTGATGATTGTTGGCATTGTGATCCATATTGGGTTAATAACAGAAAGAGACTAGCTAACTGTGCTACCAGATTCGACAAAAAATGCCATCAGAGGTAAGAATGGGAGATTTTATATAGTTACAGATCCAAATGACGATGACTCGGTCAATCCTCGACCTAGCACTCTGCGACACGCTGTTATTCAAACCGAGCCTCGCTGGATTATTTTCCAGAGAGATATGGTTATTTAGCTCAAGGAGGAGCTTATCATTAACAATTACAAGACAATTGATGGTAGAGGCACCAATGTTCATATAGCGAATGGACCTTGCATTATAATACAATATGTGACCAATATCATCATACATGGCATCCATATCCATGACTGTAAGCCTGCAGGAAATACAAATGTGAGGAGCTCCCTGAATCATTATGGGTACAAAACCAGGAGTGACAGAGATGGAATTTCTATCTTTGGAGGAAGTGCAATTTGGGTAGATCACTATTTGTTGTCAAGCTGTGCAGATGGATTGATTGACGCCATAATGGGTCCCACTGTTATAACCATTTCAAACAATTTTTTCACTCACCATGACAAGGTGCTTTAAACTGCTTGTTTGGTCTGCCATAAATTTACTTTATTTATAAAAGGTTTCACTATTATACTTTTATCACATGGATCTTAGAGTAGGGTACTAAAAGGCAATTATTAGACAGAAACATAAACAAATATTAGTATTAATAAACTTGTCGATAGAGTGCTATTTCTCAAGTTAGCTATATATATTATTTTTGTAGGTGATTCTTCTTGGACACAATGATTCCTATACCCAAGATGTCAAAATGCAAGTAATAGTTGCATTCAACCACTTTGGAGAAGGGCTTGTTCAGCTAATGCCTAGGTTTGAATAAAATTTTATAACTACTATGTATTCCTTTTACGAAGAACACGATACAACTTGCTGACGTTTATTTATTTAAGTTTAAGAAATGAATGTTTTGATGCAGATGCAAATGCCGACATGGATACTTCCATTTGGTGAACAATGATTACACCCACGGGGAAATCTATGCAATCGGAGGAAGTGCAAACCCCACCATTAACAACCAAGGCAATAGATTCCTTGCTCCTCGTAATCTATTCCAAAAGGAGGTAAAATATCCTTACAACTCATGTCTCTTATATATTTGGTATTCAAGGGATGTAGAGTAGTTATGGTATGGGTAATGTGCAGGTGGCAAAGCCCAAAGATTCAACAGAAGGTAATTGGAGATCAGTGGGAGATCTAATTTTGAATGGGGCATTCTTCACAACATTAGGGGTTTGAGCATCCTCAAACTATGCCAAAGCTTCGAGTATGGAAGCAAGACCTTCCTCTATTGTGGGCTCTATAACTACAAATTCAGGTGTTCTCACCTACACTCCGGTCATTAATTACTAAAGCGGAATATATTAGTAATCTTATTCTCAAATTTGAAGTATAGTGGTGGACTGTTAAGTCAATATGGTTTTTATTATTTTGATTGCCACCAAAAAGAATATTTAAGCTATGCTTCACAAGGACTGCGGTATATAGACAAGAATATTTGAATTTATGTCTATACCAATATTTCAGAAAACTAATTTGTGTGAGTTTATTTTTTAACTATTAACATGCCTTGTATAATTGCACATGACACAACTAAATAAATTCACTCTAACGGGACTTGTATTGACCTTTCGAGTTTCATTTCTCTATTAGTATTTTATTTAATATAAAATAGAGTATACTTAACTCATAGAAAGTGAGATATTTTAGAGTAGAGTCCCCTTTCCATTTAGGTTAATTAAAAAGTAAATATAATTAATTTTTAATATATTAATTTAGATTAAACAGATTGAAAGTTGACAAAAATAAAGGGTGTAAATTGTTTTTTTTAAAGAAACCTAAGGGTATGGATATTTACTTATTACGCTAATGTTGAAGATAATATTGATGCAGTGTATAGTCCACTCACTTCTATATCAAAAATAGATGATTTGAAAACTTTCATTGTCAAAGATTGTATACAAAATATTAATTGAACTTAAGTTAATTATGTGATTTTAGATTAATTTTATATTATACATGTCTAATTATGCCAATCGCTTTGCATAGAGGGTATATTAACTTCAATGGCCTTCAAACTGGTCCCTAATTTCAAACTTTTACCAAATAAGCGAGTAGCAACAATCAAAATTTGACAAACTTGGGCATCTTGATTATTTCATTGTGCACGCTCGCCTTCCATCCCCACAAAAGAGCTAACAACTATACGCAGATTGGAGGGTGTGCATGAATTTACTCATGAGATATCACGGGCTAGATTTTTCGATACTCGGCGTGCATTTGACTATTATTTTTACTCCTTTCTTCTCGCATACTTTGGTTAGTATTTTATCTTGTTTTGAAAATAATGTCGTAGTAGCCTTTCAGCTTACAAATGATGTAATGGCCCTATGTATATTTGTTTGGCTGCAAAACCTTTTGTTGGTTTTTATTTAAAACCTATATTTAGATTTGAGATGCAAAAAATAATTTTAGTTTATTAGGAATGGATCAGGAGGCCACCAACTATAAGGAAAAGTGGATCCAACATCCCACAAAGAGCCATGATTTCTAAAATAAGTCAAGAGCTACACTACATAGACATCAAAGCTCGCGGGTGGGTTCTTGTCAAAATCTGCTGGCCACCCCATGTGCTATATGAATTTCGATCTGATCTTGTATCGTCAGATAATATAGGAAAAATTAGCATAAGGAGAGATCGTTGGAAAATCCATGTGCATTTTTTCTACACGAGAGAGAAATTTGTTGCATATTTATGAAAATCGTGCATATAATCTTTAGGTGCTCACATATAGTCGAGAATCAACTTTAGTTTAAGATTGACATAGATGAATGGTGTCTCATGCCCATCCTAATTACGATGAATTGGATTGTTAGCCACAACGTCGGGAGTTCGGTATTGAATTTATTTGTAGTTTATCCAATTCAATAGAATATAGATTAGACTTGAAATTAATTTAGTTGATGCATTATAGTTCACGCAGGTTGTAGTTGAGCTAGTGATGCTTGGCAGAATCTCGAGCCCAGTGGTAGTAATGGGACTGCTTATCTATTTGAGAGGCATGATATCCATGCAGTTCTTGGGGTACCTAGGAGAGGGAGATTGTCTTTCAATTGGCTTTGCAAACGTAACCGGCTTTTCAGTTATTTCCGGATTGGTTATGGGAATGGAACCTCTATGCAGTTTGGCATAGTTGGTTAGAGATTTATGGAAAGCATTCCTTAAAAGTAAAAAATTATGTATGTAGGACGAATATTGGGTTGTGTTAGATAGGAAATTTAGTAGTCTTGTTTGGTTTTGCTTGGGAAATTTAGTGCTCCTGAATGTTGTAGATTAATCTTCTACCAGCCTTTCGAGAAATGATTGGAAAGTTGTACCAGACCAAATCGTTGGTGAACAAGCATCTTCTATGGAAGTAGTATTTTTTTAGGGTAGGTGATAAGGATTATGTTATTGAACAATGCATTTAATACTATTGTATACTAGGTATAATTTTTCATGTAAAGATGGAGGAAGAAGATATAAGCATGGTCCTGTTATGGTTTTTATTGGTAGACTTATGAGACAATCTAGCAATGGCCATTTGATGCACTAAATCAATTTTTTTCTCTTTTGTTTGCATGATAAGGTAGTCAACTCTCTTGTCCCAAATGATGTAAGTTGGAAGGATTCTAAATCGGATGGTCTAAGGAAAAGAAAAGAAGGATAAGAAAACAAGACTAGATCTAAGTCTCAAGGGAGATCCGAGTCTCCTAGAAAATAAAAGGAAATATGTTGGAGATGTTGTAAGAAAGCTGGAATCAAGAAGGAATGCAAGTAGAACTAGAAATGAAAGAATGATTTAAATGGGGAATTATATTTTAAATCCTTTTAGGCTGAATTAAAAATGTGGTATAGATTTTCTTACACATGCATGTGAGGATGAATGGAAGATTTTTTTTGTGTGCTTCTTTCTACATGACTTCTCCCAATGAGTGATTTTATAACTATGAGAAATTTGATGGTAGAAAGATCTTTCTCAATGTCAAATCGTTTCTAAGTATTGTTGTGCATAGTTGAGTCAATATTAGATCTTTTGATAGGAGGATACAATTTATTTTGGGAGCTTTGCACATTCCAAGTTTGGCACAAGACGTATTAGGTAGTAGTAATATAAATGATGTGAGTGTGTAATTAGTGTTCATTGAGTGATGTTGTTGGCAAATGGACTTTGGTTTAGAACTCTTTTCCACCTTTATGTTAGCACCCATATTAGTTTAGTGATACCTCTTAATATATGCTTACAAGATCAATAATTTTAGAAAGGGAATTTAGGAATTGTAGTAAAGGCACACATGTCAAAGACCTGTGGTAATGTTGAATGTTGCATGGGTTCACATGTTCTCACCTTAGAAACCAAGCTACTAGCTAAGAGCACTATGTTGTAGCATGGCCACATGGGTCACATTGGTGTAAAGGGTCTTAAGAATTAAAACACAAATCTTGTATAAGAGTTAACTAATTATTTTCTTGATTCAAACTATTGTGAATATCAAATTTATTGAAAAAAAATAATGTTCAACTTTATTCAAGTTACATAAGTCTAGTGTGATTTTTAATGTTATTCATAGTGATGTGTCAAGTCTTGTAGACATGCTTCATTGGAAAAGACCATGTATTATTTTACTTTAATTGATGATATCTCAATCAAGATGTGGGTCTATTATATAAAGAATCTATCCAAGGTCTTCATTAAATTTGAAGAGTGTAAGGATCTTTTAGAAAATTAGGCAAGTAAAACGATCAAACCGTTGAAAATAAATAATGGTAAATAATTTATTTATAAGTAAAATTTGATAGATTCAATAAAAAGGATTGATATTAAATGTGATATTAAATGTAATATTACAACTCCATAGACTTCTAAAAAAATAGAGTTGCAGAGGATATGAATAATTTGCTAAGGGAAAGGATGATAAGTATGTTTAGTGGGGGCTAGTTTGGAATAGGGAGAGGTGATTATTACTACATGTTACTCAATCAGTGCGTCCCATTCATTAGTAATTATTGATGAAACCAACATTGAGGTTTGGATAAGAAGAAAGAGAATAATTAAATATCCTTTATTATTTGGTTGCGATGCATATGCACTTGTGTGCTCATAAAGAAGAGGTCAAAATTGTAATATAAAGTAGTAAAGTGTATTTGTTTTTAGTTATGGTAAAGATAAAATAATACAAGTTATGATTGACATAATGTGAAATTTATTATATAGCTAGAATATGACCTTGAGAGAGATTGGGTATTCTTCTATAGTTGAGAAACTAGATGGGAGTGTAAATTCTACAATGCAATGATAACCAAAGGCCAAGATAATTACGCTTGAAGGTGAAACAAAAGGTTTGGATGTAATTTATGAGAATGCTAGTATAAAGAGATTAAAGAAATTAAAATATTAATTATGGTGAAAATATTTTATAACAATATTCCTTTATAAGGGGACAACCACCTAAAACAACTTGGATTTGGATAGCTCCAACAGGGTTTAACAAGAACATACTACTTCACATGATGATAATAACTAACCTAGACCTCCTATATGCACCTTACTTATGTCCTGGATGACATCCAAGCTAACTTTGATATGTACTTATAACCCATAGGACAATCTAAATAGCTATATATGATTATAATAATGATTATATAATTTTGAAGAGCTAAAGTAGCTACAAGATAAATATTCATAACCTAATACATTCTATAAGGAGAGAAGAGTTATGGGAAGGATAAATAGAAGATACAAAGTATAAGGAGTTATAATGGATTGCAATTAATGCATTAAGATATAAATATAGGATACTTGGCTATCAAGCCCAATATTGTGTATTATGTTTTCTTTCTATTTAAGTAGCTAAAATAGATCCAAAATAAATTTCAAAATTACTTCTATAGAACTAAGTTTGGGGTTATTAGACTAGAATTATAGTCTAAACCCTTTGAGAAAAAAACTCTAGCCTATCTCCTTTAGATTTCCTGCTACTATTAGTTTCATTGCTAGGAAATTGGTTAGGTTGTGTTGGGGTTTCTTCTTGGAATAAAGTTTTCAAATTCTAACCATTACCAATCAAGAAGAGAGCAAGAGATAAAGGAAGACAAACAAGGGTGCGTGTTAAGGAAATTAGGCCAAAGCAACATCCACAAATATTTAAAGAGTTAAGGGAAAAGATGGATGTGTTAGGTCCCAGAGACAACTGAGAGGGGGGGGGCGGTGAATCAGTTGTCATATAAATTCAAACCAAAAACAACTTACCCAGCTTAATGCTCAATACCGGTAAACCAGTTAAGTATGTTGGTAGACAGTGTTAACAATTAATTGCTATAGTGGTAAAGATTAATGCATGAAACATAAACACAAAGTCATCCACAACACATAACACCAATATTTATACGTGGAAACCTTGTAAGGGGAAAAACCACAGTGGGAAACCTTACCCACAATCATATGATACTATTGTAGATATTAAGTGTACATAAATGGGGTCTGCACATGCAGAAAGGCCAACAGCCTAGAGCTCATTGCTCAATCACAAAAAGGGAGTCACACTGACTACAGTTGGATGGTTAAATCCAATAAGAATGTACTGCACAAAATAGCATCTTCATATGTTGGATTCAGTACCGGTGTAATGCTGATATGCTTCCACAAAAACCTAGCTTCACCTTCAAATGATATCTTCATGTATAGCTCTGCTTAATCTCACATATACCTTCTCACAATTCTTTTTCGCATTCCACACTCGATCTTACAAATAAGATCTTACATTTATACCATAACCTAAGACCATTTTTAGTAGGTCGGCTCTACAAGATATTACAATAAAACATTTTACAAAACAATATAATATCCTATGCAATAACCGATTAAACATGTCATCTTAAAGCGTTTACAACAATAATTAATCATCTCCATAGCATGCCATGCTGATTTGGAAATGATAAACCTACTGGTGTAACCCTAGGTAACCCTGGACCTATTTGCCAGTAAAAGAAAATATGCAAATATGAATATACCAATGATTAATTCTTCAAAATAAATTATCCACATGATGTCTTCGACATTACCAAGTGTTTTTCATATCAATCCAAGTGCCAGTGATCATTATATCCTGTCGGTGAACCATATACCAGTAACTATGCAGTAGTTACTTGCTTGCCGGTAAATGCTGCTGGATCTCCAAAGTGCTAGAATTTTATTAGGCATTGACATCAATGACAAAACCATACCAAAATACCAACAATATCCCCCTTTGGCATTGATGGCAACACAAGATGGAAAAACCATCAAAGTGCCAAAATAGAAATGCCAAAAACCAACAATCTCCAAAAAGATCATAACCAAAATACAGAGAGTAATAGTCTCCCCCAAACAACAATCTCTCCCCCTGGAAGCAACATGTGTTATCCAAAGTTCTCTTAAAAGATAATGTATTTTTCATAGATATCTCTCCCCCTTTGACATCAAATGCCAAAGTTACAATAATAAAATCAAGTTCATAAACAAAATACCAATCAATTCAATATACCAACTACTCCCCCTGAGAAGTAGCTTCCTCATCAAAGACCGGAGTAAAAGATTTCTCTGTAAATTCTGTCGGTTGATGACAATCATCAATTGTCTAAGTCTCTACCGGTGGTGGTATGACTCCAAGCTGATCTTTGAGATATTCAAAGGTCTCCTTAGGCAAAATTTTTGTGAAAATATCTGCAAACTGTTCTTTAGTATTCACATAAACTAGTTTTATCTCTTTTTCTTCAACTTTTTCCCTTAGAAAATTCAGTTTGATAGAAACATGTTTTGTTTTAGAATGTAATACCGGATTCTTAGATATATTAATTGCTGCAGTGTTACCACAATATATAGTAATAGGTTCCTTGCATTTTACCTTTATGTCTATCAACATTTGCTTAAGCCATAGTACCTGTGTATAGTTAGTTGTTGCTGCAACATATTCTTATTCTGTTGTTGATAAAGATGTACAACTATGTTTCTTACTCAGCCAAGAAACTAATCTCTTTCCAAGGAAGAATGCTCCACCGGTGGTGCTTTTTCTATCATCCACATCTCCTGTCCAATTTGCATCTGTGTATGCACATAGATCAAAATTTTCATCTCTAGGATACCATAATCCAAGATTTGCAGTGCCTTGTAAGTACCGGAAAATCCTTTTTACTGCTGATTCATGATTTTCTCTAGGATTACTTTGAAATCTAGAAACAATAAATACTGCATTCATAATATCAGGTCTGGTTTGTGTCAAATACAATAAACCTCCTATCATATATTTGTATCTAGTTGGATTAACAGGTGTAGATTCATCCCTTTGAGATAATTTGTCATTTGTAGTCATAGGTGTGCTTACCGGTTTAGAGTTCTCCATCCCAAATTTCTTTTGTAACTCTTTTAAGTACTTGGATTAACAGAAAAATATACCTTTGTCAATCTATAAAATTTGTAATCCTAAAAAGAATTATATTTCTCCAATCATAGACATTTCAAATTCTTGCTGCATTTTAATAGAAAATTCCTTACATAATCCATCTTCTCCTCGAAAGATTATATCATCAATGAATACTTCTATAATCAAGATGTCATCATTAGTTATTTTGTAATATAAATTGTTGTCTACATTTCCTTTAGTAAAACCAATCTTTAAAAGATACTTATCCAATCTTGCATACCAAGCTCTTGGGGCTTGTTTCAGTCCATACAGAGCTTTTCTTAGCTTGCAAACCATATCATTGTCATCTGTCAAAGAAAATCCATCAGGTTGTTCAATGTATACTTCCTCTTCAATATCTCCATTAAAAAATGCACATTTAATATGCATTTGATAAGCTTTGTAGTTCTTGTGTGCTGCAAAAGCCAAGAGTAATCTGACTGCTTCAATTATACCTACCGGTGCAAAGGTTTCATTGTAATCAACTCCTTCTTTCTAAGAATATCCCTTACACACTAGTCTTGCTTTATTTCTGACAACCTTACCATCTTCATTAAGTTTGTTTCTAAATACCCATTTTGTTCCAATTACATTTTTATCTTTAGGTCGGGGAACTAATGTCCAAGTATTATTTTTCTCAATTTGTTCTAATTCTTCTTCCATAGCTTTAATCCAAAATTTATCTTCACATACCTCATTAACAAATGATGGTTCAATTTGAGAAATAAGACATACCTCTTCATTTGCCAATCTTCCTCTTTTCACAACTCCTTTAAATTTGTTTCCAATTATCTGATCTTCAGAATGATTCAATCTTACATACCGGGGTGTCTTAGTTTGTTGTTGTTCTTTAATTATTGTGGAATCCTCAGATGGTACCGGGGTAACTAGATCTTCATTCTGTACTGGTGGATTTAGTGTAGGTTCATTTGTCACAATTTCTGTTGCCAGTTCAGAGTATATATACCTTGAAGTTCGTCTGAATTGTTCATCAATTTTTACATTTGTACTCTCAACAATTTTCTGCAATCTCTTGTTAAAACATCTATATGCCTTGCTTTTTAGATGAATAACCAAGAAATATTCCTTCATCACTTCTAGGATCAAATTTGCCAATATACTCATCTCTTCTAATATAACATTTACTTCCAAAAATTCTAAAATACTTAAGAGTAGGAGTGTTACCAAACCATAGTTCATGAGGGGTCTTACCGGTTCCACCTTTGATGTGAACTTTGTTGAATGTATAGACCGTTGTGCTAACTGCTTCTCTCCAATATACATGTGGTAAATTTGCTTCAGATAACATACTTCTTACTGCATCCAAGATAGTTCTATTTTTCCTTTCAACAACTCCATTCTGTTGTGGTGTTTGAGGTACTGATAGTTGTCTTCTAATTCCATTCACTTCACAAAATGTATTAAAGTCTTTAGATGTGAATTCACCTCCTTGATTTGATCTTAAACATTTGATTTTCTTGCTGGTTTCATTTTCAACCATTGCTTTGAACAGTTTGAACTTTCCAAGTGCTTCTGATTTTTCTCTGAGAAAAGTAACCCAACACATTCTAGAATAATCATCAATAATTAGCATGAAATATCTATCACCTTGTAAGATTTTAGTTCTAGCTGGACCACATAAATCAGTGTGAATCAAATCAAGAGCATTATTGGATTTTTCTGGAATACTTTTGAAACTACCTCTAACTTGTTTTCCAAATAGACATTCCTTACAAATTGTATTTTGAGGTTTGATAATTTTAGGTAGATCTCTAACTGCCTTAGAAGTACTGATCTTTACCATGTAATCAAAGTTTACATGACAGAGTCTCTTATGCCATAACCAACTTTCATCTATATGTGCAATCAAGCATGCCTTTTCACTGTTATTCAAATGAAAGATATTACCTCTAGTCTGATTACCGTTGCAATTTCTAAACCAGTTCTATTCATGATTTTGCATTTTCCATTCTTAAATTGTAACTGAAATCATTTCTCAACCAATTGACCAACACTCTGAAGATTATGCTTTAATCCTTCAACATAGTAGACATTGTCAGTGTTATGCTTACCATCAAGAGATATTGTACCCTTACCTTTGATTGAACAGGCTTTGTCATCTCCAAATCTTACTAAACCTCCATTGTATTCTTGAAAGTTCAAGAATTTACCTTTATCTCCTGTCATATGATGTGAGCATCCTGAGTCAATGATCCATTCATCCTTTACTTCAACTTTAGCTGCTAGGGCTTGTTCTACCTGTTGAGCAGTAGGTGCCAGTTGATCTTCTGTTATAGCAACAAAAACCCATCCATTATCTACTAGATCATCATTAGAATCATCATTCACACCTTCATCAGCAATGTAACAAGATTTGTCTTTGTTCTTCTTAAATTTGTATATCAGATATTCAGGATTAGGCTTGTATGTTTTTCGAGCTTCTTCTCTTAGTCTAGCATGTCTATTAGGGCATCTCAAAGCCATATGACCAATCTTATTGCAGTTAAAACATTTAAAGGGTGCTTTGCCTTCATACTTACTTCCAACTGGACCTTTAGGCATTTTCCTTGCAAATAGTGCTTCAAGTTCTTCAAGTTCTTAATTATCCTTCCTAGTTTCTTCAAGTTCTCTTGCATAAAAGGCTTTCCAATCTGATTTGTCAAATGATGGAGCAGATGATGTTGATGCTTTAAAGGCCGAATCTATCTTTATAGTAGCAACAGGATCAAATTCCTCAATTTCAAAAGCTGAAAGTTTTCCAATCAATGTATCCCTAGTTACTGATGTATTAGGCATTGTTCTCAACTCATTTATAGTAGTAACCTTCATTTTATATGCCGGTGGCAATCCTCTTAAAATTTTTGAAACAATTTCATCCTCACTCAAGGTTCCTCCACAATATTTAATACCCAAAGTAATTTCATTTACTCTTTCCACAAAAGCAGAAATCCTTTCATCTTCTTCCATTTTTAGATGTTCATACCTGACTTGGAAGCTTTCAAGTTTTGTAATCTTGACTATGGAATATCCTTCATTTAGTGTTTCCAAATGATCCCAAATAGCTTTAGCAGTAGACCTATCTGATAATCCCATGATTTGTTGATTTGATAATGCGCTCAAAAGTGCTTCTCTTGCTTTGCAATCATTCTCCTCATCTTTAGCTAAGGTAGTTGGACTAGGCTAACTAGCTACACCAGCAGCATAACCTTTCTTTGTAACTTCCGAGATGTCTTTACCAATGCAATTCAGATGTGTCTCCATTCTGATCTTCCATATCCCATAGTTGGTTCCATCAAGTTTAGGATTGTCCTTCCTAAAATAATTAGTAGACATTGGATCTCCTCAAGTTGTTAAACTTCTGCAAAAAGAGGACTAAGCTCTGATACCAATTGTTAGGTTCTGGAGACAACTGAGAGGGGGGGTGAATCAGTTCTCAAATAAATTCAAACCAAAAACAACTTACCCAACTTAATGCTCAATACCAGTAAACCAGTTAAGTATGTCAGTAGACAATGTTAACAGTTAATTGCTATACCGGTAAAGATTAATGCATGAAATATAAACACAAAGTCATCCACAACACATAACACCAATATTTGTACGTGGAAACCCTGTAAGGGGAAAACCATGGTGGGAAACCTTACCCACAATCTGATGATACTACTGTAGATAGTAAGTGTACATAAATGGGGCCTGCACATGCAGAAAGGCCAACAGCCTAGAGCTCACTGCTCAATCACAAAAGGGAGTCACACTGACTATAGTTGGATGGTTAAATCAATAAGAATGTACTGCATAAAATAGCATCTTCATATGCTGGATTCAGTACCTGTGTAATGCTGATATGCTTCCACAAAAACCTAGCTTCACCTTCAAATGATGTCTTTGTGTATAGCTCTGCTTAATCTTGCATATACCTTCTCACATTTCTTTTTTGCATTCCACATTCGATCTTACAAATAAGATCATACATTTATACCATAACCTAAGACCAATTTTAGTAGGTCGGCTCTACAAGATATTACAATAAAACATTTTACAAACAATATAATATCTGATGCAATAACCGATTAAACATGTCAGCTTAAAGAATTTACAATAATAATTAATCATCTCCATAGCGTGCCATGCTGATCTGGAAAAGATAAACCTGCTAGTGTAACCCTAGGTAACCCTGGACCTATTTGTCGGTAAAAGAAAATATGCAAATATGAATATACCAATGATTAATTCTTCAAAATAAATTGTCCACACAATGTCTTTGACATTACCAAGTGTCTTCCATATCATTCCAAGTGTCGGTGATCATTATATCCTGCCAGTGAACCATATACCAATAACTGTGCAGTAGTTGATTGCCGGTGAATGCTGCTAGATCTCCAAAGTGCTAGTGTTTTAGTAGGTGTTGACATCAATGATAAAACCATACAAAAATACCAACAGGATGAAGAGATGAAAGACATAACCCTTGAAAAGGGAAGAAGATTGCTGCAAGAGGAAGGGGTTTCAATTTTACCTAGATGGATAACTAAAGCAGCCATAGTATTTGATAATTTGAGATCCAGTTGGAATATGTAGGTCAAACTAAATGAATATGTTGCTGATTAAATTTATACTAGATCAAGATTTAATATTGATGATAAATCTCTATTTGTTTGGGTATTATACCAACTAGGCAAAAGGCCACTAACAATATATGATCCAAGTAAGATTTATGGACAACTTGTCCAAATAATTAAGGACACAAATCTAGTGGATGCAACTAACATGATAATTAATGCAACAAATTTTACTAAAGCTCATGTGGAAAAATTAATAAAGTAAAACATATGGTGCTAGTCAAATAATAAATACTTGAGAGAAGAAAATATGTAGCTAAGGGATAAGTTGGGATCTTCTTCAAGGCCTCTCCCATTTCCATCAATTGATGCATCCAATTATTCAAGAGAACACTCTTAGAAGCCTCTATAGAAAAAAATCATTGGAAAAAAGAGATTGAGAAGCTTAGAGAAAGAGACAAACAACTAAGCATGGAGTTAAAGACATCTAAATCTAACATGGTTATAGAATTAGTGAAATTGAGATTTAAAAAAATGTTGGCACATGTTGAGAAATTTTGGCTAATATATGTTGGGACTAGGAAGGCTTTTGATGAGTAGAAGAGGTAAGAAATGAAATTAAGGTGCTTAACAAAAAACTTGAAATAAAAAATGGAACCTTCGACTGTTTTAGATGTAATGCTCAAAACAAAGGGAAGAAACAATAAAGAGGTGCATGAAAAGATTACAAATGTAACTATTGGTAGCATGAAGAAGATAGACAAATGAATGCAACAACAAAAATTTGTCCTGATAAGCCTGTAAGGAGCTCAAAAGATATGAGCAGATAAAGGATACATCGATCCCTTCATTCCTCAAGAAAGATACAAGACTACTAAAAGAAACGGGAGCTTGTAGCTGAGATTGTAGAATGGTAAGCATGTTGCGTTTAAGATGCTTTAGATAATTTATTAAAGGTGGTATGGAAATTGAAATGTAATGTCTTACTCCATTCAGTACATTAATATGAAATCCTAAATCACAAAGTTTATTATAATATGTTCCATTCATTCTTATGTTGTTGCTCATGTTGTTGCTCAGTGTTTCATTTATTGTATGTTCTATACTATTATGCATTTATCTGTACGTGGCACATAGCTATTATAGACCAAATTTATTTTCGCCATATCATCATGTCATCGGATATTTAATAACTGACATTATTGAGATAGATTCAATGTAAGATAAATTCACCGTAGAAAATATATTTAGGTCAGTTCAATTAATAAAACTTCAAAGTTCTAGCACTGTTTTATAGCTAGCATATATTCCAGACACTTGAGATTATTTAGAAATTTGAAGAACTACTGTAAAGGAATTTGGATACTTTGAGAAGGCAGTTGAGCTCATGCAGAACGGGGAACCCCATTGATGATTGTTGGCATTGTGAACAGAAAGAGACTAGCTGACTATGCTATCGGATTCGGCAAAAATGCCATCGGAGATAAGAATGGGAGATTTTATATAGTTATGATCCAAATGATGATGACTTGATCAATCCTCGACCTGGCACTCTACAACACACTATTATTTAAACCGAGCCTTGCTGGATTATTTTCCAAAGAGATATGGTTATTCAGCTCAAGGAGGAGCTTATCATGAATAGTTACAAGACAATCGATGGTAGAGGTGCCAATGTTCATATAGAAAACCTTGCATTACAATACAATATGTTACCAATATCATCATACATGGCATCCATATCCACGACTGTAAGCCTGCAGGAAATACAAATGTGAGGAGCTCCCCGACTCATTATGGTTACAGAATCAGGAGTGACGAAGATTGAATTTCTATCTTTGGAGGAAGTGCAATTTGGGTAGATGATTGTTCACTGTCAAGTTGCGCAGATGGACTGATCGACACCATAATGGGATCCACTGCTATAACCATTTCAAACAAATTTTTCACTCACCGTGACAAGGTGCTTTAAACTGCTTGTTTGGTCTGCCATAAATTTACTTTATTTATAAAAGGTTTCACTATTATACTTTTATCACATGGACCTTAGAGTAGGGTACTAAAAGGCAAGTATTAGACAGAAACATAAATAAATGTTAGTATTTATAAACTTATTGATAGAGCATTATTTATCAAGTCAGCTATATATTTTCTTTTTGCAGGTGATGCTTCTTGGACACAGTGATGCCTATACCCAAGACGTCAAAATGCAAGTAGCAGTTGCATTCAACCACTTTGGAGAAGGGCTTGTTCAGCGTATGCCCAGGTTTGAATAAAATTTTATAACTACTATGTATTCCTTTTACGAAGACCATGATACAACTTGTTGAAGTTTATTTGTTTAAGTTTAAGAAATGAATGTTATGATGCAGATGTAGAAGCCAACATGGATACTTCCATGTGGTGAACAATGATTACACCCACTGGGAAATGTATGCAATCAGGGGAAGTGTAAACCCCACCATTAATAGCCAAGGCAATAGATTCCTTGCTCTTGATAATTGATTCCAGAAGGAGGTAAAATACCCTTACAACTCATGTCTCTTATATATTTGGTATTCAAGGGTTATAGAATAGTTATGGTATGGGTAATGTGTAGGTGACGAAGCATGAAGATTCAACATAAGGTAATTGGAGATCAGTGGGGGATCTGATGTTAAATGGGGCATTCTTCACAGCATCAGGGGCTGGAGCATCCTCAAACTATGCCAAAGGTTCGAGTATGGCAGCAAGACCTTCCTCTATTGTGGGCTCTATAACTGCAAATTTAGGTTTCCTCACCTGCACTCAGGTCACTAATTACTAAACAGGAATATATCAGTAATCTTATTCTCAAATTTGAAGCGTAGTGGTGGAACGCTAAGTCAATATGGTTTTTATTATTTTGATTGCCACTAAAAAGAATTTTTAAGCTATGCTTCAGAAGAACTGCGGTATATAGACATGAATAGTTGAAGTTATGTCCATACCAGTATTTTAGAAAACTAATTTATGTGAGTTTATTTTTTAACTATTAACACGCCTTGTATAATTGCACACAACATAGCTAAATAAATTCACTGGAACAGGACTTTTATTGACCTTTCGAGTTTCATTACTCTATTACTATTTTATTTAATATAAAATAGAGTATAATTAACTCATAGAAAGTGAGATATTTTAGAGTAGAGTCACCTTTCCATTTAGGTTAATTAAAAAGTAAATATAATTAATTTTTAATATATTAATTTAGATTAAACAGATTGAAAGTTGACAAAAATAAATGGTGTAAATTGAATTTTTTAAAGAAACCTAAGGGTATGGATATTTACTTATTACACTAATGTTGAAGATAATATTGATGCAATGTATAGTCCACTCACTTATATATCAAAAATAGATGATTTGAAAAATTTCATTGTCAAAGATTGTATACAAAATTTTAATTGAACTTAAGTTAATTATGTCTAATTTGTAACTCTAGACCTTCTCTATCACAATATATACTTTTTCTCTTTGATTTTCTACATTCTATACTCCTCATTGATTGTTAAGGACTTGGTATATTTATAACTACATCATAAAGATAGTGAAATAAACAATGGTCATGTTCTCCTACTCCCTTAATTAGAATAGTTTTTTGATTGTGATAAAGATACTTAAATACTTAGAATAGTTTTTTTATTGTGATAAAGATACTTAGATACTTAGATGTTGATAGTGAAATAAACAATGGTCATTATCTCGATTGTCACTTAAAAGTTAAAAGTATTTCTTAGGTAAATCTCACAAGAACTGCAATATATAGATAGGAAATAGTTGAATTTATGTTCATACTAGTAATTCAAAAAACTAATTTATGTGAATGTTTCTTGAAACTATGAACACACCCGGTGTAATTGCATACAACACAACTAAATATATTCACTTGCATGGGGAATTATTAACCTTTTACGTTTGACTGCTCCTATAATATTTTTATTTAATATAAAATAGAGTATAATGAACTCACAAGAATGTGAGACATTGTAATGTAGCCTTTTAATTTAGGTTAATTAAATAAATATAATCAATTTTTTATATATTAGGTTAGATTAAATAAATTAGTACTTGAAAAAACTAAATTGTGTAAATTGATGTTATTTTAGGAAATTAAATGTATAAGGGTATGGATATTTTATTAATATACTTAATGATTAAGATAATATTGGTGTACTGTAGATTCTACTCACTTTCATATCAAAAAATACATAATTTGGAAACAGTCAATGTCAAAAATTGTATAAAATCTTAATTGATCTTAGGTTTATTATGTGATTGTAGATTGATTTTACACTACACATATCTAATTTGTAATCCCTTTTCTATTATTATGTAGACTTTTTCTCTCTGATTTTACTATATTCTCTACTCCTCATTGATTGTTTTGATTAGATAAAGTAGGAGAGGTCCCAAACCTTTACATATCAACCTACCAAGCAACACAAAGGGATCTCATAAGGAGCGAGAAAACCAACAAAATTGAGAAGGTCTAAATCCAACACATGCTTCCCAAAAAAGAAAAGCTAAAAAACAATAAAAAGGCAAACTAGCAAGGCAAAGAAGGGACATAAGGGGAACAAGGCAACAAGAAGCCTTAAGGAGATGGGAAAGTCCCAGACGTTTGAATCCAAACTCAATTCACGACCTCATGAGAGGAGTAGGTTGAGAAGAAGGAATAGAATTTTGCAAATAATATCTCCCATGATCCACAACAAGCTTTCTCTTACCCTTACAAGATGAACCCAAGACAAAGGGAAAAATGTCAATCTTTTTCCTAATGATGCCCATCAAAGAGAACCCAATAGTAGTCCAGTCAACAATGGGCCTTACGCCATAGAGGGGAAATAAAAATATTTAAGATCCTTGGAGGAAGAAGAAGAAACCTACACCAACCTAGCTAGTTGAGGAATAACATTCACTAACTTCTAAACTGCATTATAGGGATTGATCTTATGAGAATTGATGAAATTTATAGAGAAAATTCTCATATAGTGAAAATGACACAAATGAGAGTGATCAAAAAGAAAATATTAATCTCAAAATCTCAATCTAGAAGACAGCTTTATGGAGTTAGGCAACCTAAAACCCTCCTCCACACAAACAAAAAATCTATCAAACCAATATCCTGATATAGATTTAGTGATCTCATCCACCAAAATGAGTTGACCAAAACCTTCAGTATTGCCATGAAAAATATAGTCATCCCAGTACTCCAAAGGGAATTATGGGAACTTGATCCAAATAGGAAGTGAATTAAACATAGAAGGATCAAATCCAACAACCCATCTTTTCAAATTTAGGAACACCTTGTCAGAGACCCAAGGGCGTCTTAGAAGAACCCTCTTACTATCCTCCAAATAATTTATGGAAATAATAGACAACCATGTGAAATACCCATTACCACATGACCAACAATAGACCAATGAATAGAAACCCATTCACGTATAGTCTCTATGTTAGGTCTTGGCCTCAATAACTTACCAATGAGAGTATACTGCAACCTATAAGAAGCCTTATCCACCCATTGAATAGGGATAGAAGGAACAAGGCATTGAGGGACCAGAGGAAAAGGATTCAAACACTGAGTATAGTTAGTGGAGAGAGATATCCTCTAAAGATCTACTTGACAAAAGTCATGGAGAAAAACTTAATCTTCAGCAATGATAGCATCACAAGGGGATACTTGAAGGGCACCTAAAGTCCTCCACCAGCAAAGAGATAGAGAGAAAGTAGGGGGAAGAACACCATCTAGAGGAGAGGTGGTTGGAGGGACATTAGAGACACTTGCAACATCTAGATGAGAGTTGGAAGGAAGGACATCAAAGACATTCACATGCATAGTGATATTAGCCACAACAGGACTAGAAAGAAAGTCCCTATATAGTCAAATATTAGAGGAGGGAACATCACAGTAAGAGCCTAGCATAGGCTCAGGGGAAGAGATAGCACCAATGAGCCAATAATCATATGGATGGAAAGTTCTTGTTTACAACTTTGTTTCAAGTATAATTTTCCTAAATTCTAACACTCAAGGAAAAAATTATGCATTTTTCTTAAAATGGTAAATTTGTCATACAAGAACAACTCTTCTGACAAATATATCTGCTTTTGATTTAATTTATACAAAATTTGTGAAATATATGCAAATATACTAGATAGGTTTTTTTTAGTGTGGGAATAAAACCTAGATATTGTTTTTTCTTTCCATTGAGAGGAAGATGAGTTTCTAATGCAAAATTAAAAAATAGTTCCATAAAATATTTCAAATTTTAAACTTTGATTTGTAACTTTGTCCCCTAATCTTTGATTTTGGTGAAATGAAAGTCAATTATGACTTTCTCAGACCTTTTGGGTGCTTTGGAAATGCTGAAAATGCTTCCAATATTACCAAAATGCTACAATCAATCAAATCTCATAGGAACATGAATATGCAAACTAGAGTATATATATGCTTAGTTTTCCATTAAATTGTCCTGATCCTCTAAGTCATCCATGGATGTAGGAGAAGAGAATACTAGATTTTGTAAAACATATAGCTACCTATTAGTCTAAAATCTCTCAAAAAATAATATATAAAATGAACTATACTAGACACCAAGCTTTGATACCATGTTAAATTCTTCCAAAAGTGAGAATTAGGTTAGGATTTTATGTCAATTATATATCACATGCAACTCAATTCAACGGATGATACAAGATCAAAATTGTAGAGTAGAGATAAAATATAATATTCAAAATGAAAGAACAATAGAGATAATGCAATATTATTTGAGAATATCTTGATACTCTCATTGAGCTATCACCAATTAGTGAAGGTGAGAAAAGAGTGTTGCATACATAGAAAAATAAGGGCATATATATCCAAGAGTTGCATTAACTTGTAAGAACCATAAAATATGGAAAGTTTTCCCTACATGATAAATGTCATTTAAACATGTGGCATAAATTCCTTAGATGCAGATAGAGAAGAAGTTATGAGAGGTGGTACATTAAGCTAAAAGAGGGTGAGAAACCCAACTAACCCATTACCTACTTAGGCAAGGACAAAGTAGTGGTTATAAGAGGTGGCACAACAAGGAAAAAGAGGGTGTGTGACTTAGTTATCCATTTGTGGGAGAGAGTAACACATTTATCTTATATATTTAGCCACATGCCTTCATATTAACCACTCCTAATAAACCTAAGAAAAATTAAATAATATGTGTAAGAAAAATAGATACCCCCTAACATAAGGAAATGAAAAAATTACAATAACAAGCTCTATATGGTAAAAGGTAGGGATTCATTGGTGTATAAATTGAAGAAATATCTATATAGTCTCAAACAATCTCAAAAAATGTGGTGTCAAAAGTTTGATTCCTATATTTTGAAGTCAGAATCTATACTTGCTACAAACCATATCATTTTATACATTTAATGGTATGATGATAATCAATTTATTGTTAACAATTTATGTATAAATTATATGTTGATATTTGGTGACAATAAATGGATGGCTAGAAATATAATATATCAATCTTCACTACAATTCCACATAAAAAAATTGGGATTGCTAAGTGCATCTTAGGTATTGAAAAAGGAGAGAAAATAGAAAGCTTTGGTTCGGATAGGCCAAGAATGTTGAATTTATGTTAGAATATTTAAGTATGAAAAAATATATACTAGTAAATATTCCTATTTTGGTGGGGACTATGTTATAATTTAAACAATGTATATGTCTTCACCTATAATGATGGAGTATAGAATTCATGTTCCTTACACTAGTTTAGTTCACAGTCTTATGTATGCTATGCTTTGCATAAAGCTAGGCATTGCCAATGTAGTAGGAGACCAAATTTATTATATGGATAATATTGGCATAAAGAAGTGGGCAACATTGAATAGGGACTTTATGTATATGTGAAGCACTACAAACTATTATATTTTCTACTTCTGTGATTACTCACAAACCTTTGATATCCAAGGGTGTGTCAACTTAGATTGGATCAGAGATCTCAATAAAAAAATATCTACTAGTGACTATTTCTTTAAACTATTTAATGTTGTTATTAGTTGAATGAGCAAGTGATAGGTTGTAGTCATTTATCCATTATAGAGGAAAAGTATGTGACAATTATTAGAGCTTAGAAGGAGACAATTTAGTTTAGATTTTTTTTTTCAATTATTAGGCTAACTCAAGGAGTATTTTAGATTGGATTTGAGAGTCAAAGTGTCATTATCTTTGAAAAACACAAATTTTGATATGTAGGTGGTGCTATAGATGCATAATATCATTATTCTCATGACATGGTGGAAGATAGTGGATGATGATTGAAAACACTAACTCTTTGGTGGATTTTTTAGATGATTTGATGAAGCATGTGAGCATAAATAACTTTAGATGGTGTAGTAAATTTAATGGCCTCATAGTCCTTAATAGTTAGATTGTACTATTCCCTTTATCATTTTGGAAGGTGTTTGAAATAAGTTCGAGAACACTGGAAAACTATTGTCTCAAACTTTTTTTGTAATGTTCATGTCTAATTATTCAATAGTTAATCTTCACATATATTTCTCTCGTCATTGGTTAGTGTACGACATGTTTCTACTATCATCTTCCTTTTAGACAGGTGCTATCCGCCTAGACTTGGATGTGATCTCACCTTAAAGTTCTATATCTATGAGAAAATCAACTAGATTAAATCATCCCAATGAAATTTTTTAATTATAGACACCTAGGTAACTTTGATTCATTGGTAAATAATCTTAATGAAATAGTACCATTAGTTAAGTTTTCACTTGAAGAATGTGCTATCATGCTCACCAATTTTTTCTCATTTAATTCAATTACAACCCTTTGGTATGTGTTCTCTTTAGCTTCCTTTTTAATCCATTCCCTCTTAATCTTGATAAATAAATGATATAATTTGACATAATTAATCTTAATAAATAAATAATAAATATAAAAAATAATACTAAATATACACTACTTCTCTAAACTAACTTTGTATGCTAGACTTTTAAACACTTTGAAAATATTGTTTGCTATTGCAACATTTGCATCTAAATTATGTTCCTTCTGAATGTAAGTCTAACTGGATGAATGGAAAGAATGTATATGGAGGAGCCCTATGATTCTATAGCAAGTGCCAGAGGAGAATTACTTCATTCTCTATGATTATCGATGGGCGTATCATATCTAAAACCAGACATGTATCTTCAAAACTAAGAGTTGCTTTTGCACATGTTCGTGAGGAATTTATATCCATTTGCATTATTGAATTTATATTCTAGTTGTCAAATCATGAACGCAAATTATGCCAGTCTCTTTGTAGAGAGGGTATATTAACTTCAATGGCTTTCAGACTGGTCCCTAATTTTGAACTTTTACCAAATAGGGGAGTACCAACAATCAAAATTTGACAAACTTGGGCATCTTGATTATTTCATTGTACACGCTCGCCTTCCATCCCCACAAAAGAGCTAACAACTATATGCAGATTGAAGGGTGTGCATGACTTTACTCATGAGATATCATTATACGATACTCAGAATGCTTTTGACTATTACTTTTTACTCCTTTCTTCTCGCATACTTTGGTCAGTATTTTATCTTCTTTTGAAAATGATACCATACTAGCCTTTCAGCTTACAAATAAAGTAATGGTCCCGTGTATAGTCATTTGGCTGCCCATCCTAATTATGACGAGTTGAATTATTGGACAACACATAGTGAGTTTGGTATTGAATTTTCTTGTATTTTATCCAATTCAATAGAATATAAATTAGACTTGGATTTAGTTTAGTTGACGCAATATAGTTCACACAGGTTGTAGTTGAACTAGTGATGCTTGGCAGAACCTCGGGACTAGTGGTAGTAATAGGACTGCTTATCTATTTGAGAGGCATGATATCCATACAATTTTGGGGTATCTTGGAGAGGGAGATTCTCTTTCAATTGGTTTTACAAACATAACTGGCTTTTCAATTATTTGTGGACTGGCTATGGGAATGGAACCTATGTGTAATCAAGTTCATTTGGTTACCCCATGTTCCCATGCGGCTGCTTATGAGCATTTTCTACTTAAATTTAAGCAACTAGAGTGTTCCCATATAAAATTCTAATTAAGAGAAAAGGATAAATTGAAATCTTTTGCTATTTTAGTGGAGTGACAACTACTTAAAAAATGAAAATAAGCTTTGAAAAAAAAGGGGGCTAGAAATAAGCAGCAGCTGCTTATTGAAAAAAAAGACACATGGCTTCACCATATTGTTTTTCTCTCCTATTTAGAAAATAATTTAAGAATATTGCATAAAAATAAGCAGCCATTTGACTATCCATGGGGTCACCTACTCCACAAATTGCTCCTTAAAAAGTTGAGGAGTTGCTACTAGCCAAAATAAGCTAAACAGTAGCATGGGGACATGCCCTAAGCTTTGAAAAAAGGGGGGCTAGAAATAAGCAGTGGTTGCTTATTGAAAATAAAGACACATGGCTTCCCCCTATTTTTTTGCTCTCCTATTTACTTGCCTAAAATTTTGCTTATGTATTTTATTTGTAAAAAATATTATCAATAATTTCATTTACAAAATAATTTAAGAAGATTGCATAAAAATAAGCAGTCATTTGACTATCCATGGAGCCACCTTCTCCACAAATTACTCCTTAAAAAGTTGAGTAGTTGCTGCTAGCCAAAATGAGCTAAGTAGCAGCATGGGGATATGCCCTTAGATATTTACGGAAAGCACTCGTTAAAAGTAAAACATCAAGTATGAAGGATGAAGATTGGGTTGTGTTAGAAAGGGAATTTAGTAGTCTTATTTGGTTTTACATAAGAAATTTAGTGCTCCTAAATGTTGTCGATGAATTCTCTGCCAGCCCTTTGAGAAAAGATTGGAAAGTTGTACAAGACCAAATCATTGGTGAACAAGCATCTTCTATGGAAGTAGTATTTTTTGAGGGTATGTGGTAGGGATTCAATTATTGAAAACTTGAATGCATTTAATACTATTGTAAACCAACTATAATTTGTCGGTGTAAAGATGGGGGAAGAAGATATATGCATGGTCTTATTATGATTTTTTCTCTAGACTTATAGGACAAGCTAGCGATGGCCATTTGATGCACTAATTAAACTTTTTTTTTCTTGATAATATAGTGGAATCTCTTGTCCCAAATGAGGTGTGTTGGAAAGCTTCTAAATCTGATGGTCTAAGAGGAAAAAGAAAAGAAGGGTAAGAAAAGCTTGATAAGGTAGTGGATTCTCTTGTTCGAAATGAGGTAAGTTGGAAAGCTTCTAAATCAAATGGTCTAAGAGGAAAAATAAAAGAAGGATAAGAAAAAGGACAAGACTAGATCTAAGTCTCAAGGGAGATCCAAGTCTGCTAGAAAATCAAAGGAAATATGTTGGAGATGTTGTAAGAAAGGTGACATCAAGAATGAATGCAAGTAGAACAAGAAATGAAAGAATGAATTAAATGAGAAATGTGTTTTAGCTTTCGTTACACATGCATTTGAGGATGAATGGAAGATTTTTTATGGTTTTCTTCTTTTTACTTCTTCGAGGGAGTGATTTTATAACTATGAGAAATTTGATGGTAGAAATATCTATCTCAGTGTCAAATATTTTCTAAGAATTGTTGTGCATATTTGAGTCAATATTAGATCCTTTGATGGGAGGATAAAATTCATTTTGGGAGCTTTGCACATTCCAAGTTTGGCACAAGACCTATTAACTATTAAGAATAGGTATGATGTGTGTAATTGGTGTGCATTGAGTCATGTTGTTGGCAAATAGACTTTGGTTTGGAACTCTTTTCAACCTTTATGTTACCACCCATATTTTGTGTAATAATTTAGTGATACCTCTTAAACTATGCTTACAAGATCAATAATTGTAGAAAAGGGAATTTAGGACCTGTAGCAATGACACAAATGTCAAAGACTTGTGGTAAGGTGTTGCATGGGTTCTTAAACATGTTCTCACCTTAGAAACCAAGATACTAGCTAAGAAGACTATGTTGTGGCACAAACACATGTGCCACACTAGTGGAAAGGGTCTTAGGAATTAAAACTTCCTTACAAAACAAAATAATGTTTAACTTTATTCAAGTTATGCAAGTCTTGTCTCATTTTTTATATTATTCATAGTGATGTGTCAAGTCTTGTAGACATGCCTAATTGGACAAATCCATGTATTATGGTACTTTTATTGATGATTTATCAATGAGGATGTGGATCTATTTTATCAAGCATCAATCCAAGGTCTTCAATAAATTTGAAGAGTCTAAGGATCTTTTAGAAAATTAGGCAATTAAAAAGTTCAAGGTGTTGAAAATAAACAATGGTGGATAATTTATTTATAAGTAAAATTTGATAGATTCAATAAAAAGAATGATACTAAATGTAATATTACAACTCCATACACTACTGAAAAATAGAGTTGTAGAGGATATTAGTAATTTTCTTAGGGAAAGGATGATAAGTATGCTTAGTGGGGGCAAATTTGGAATAGGGAGAGGTGATTATCACTATATGTTACTTAATTAGTAGGTCCCATTCATTCACAATTATGGATGAAACCAACATTGACATTTAGATAAGAAGAAAAACCATTATTAAATATCTTGTAGTATTTGGTTGTGATGTATATGTACTTATGTGCTCATAGAGAAGAGATGAAAAATGGATTATAAGGTAGGAAAGTGTATATTTGTTAATTATGGTAAAGATAAAATAATACTAGTTGTGAATGGCATGATGTGAAATGTATTATATAGCTAGAATATTATCTTGAGAGAGATTAGGTATTCTTCTATAGTTGAGCAACTAGATGGGAATGCAAATTCTACAATGCAATGATAACCAAAGACCAAGATAATTAACTTTAAGGTGAAATGTAAGTTTTGGATGAACTTGATGAGGATGCTAGTATAAAGAGCTTAAAGAAATTAAAATATTAAATATGCTTACAAAGTTTAATAACAATATTCCTTTGTAATGGGACAACCACCTAATACACTTTTAGTGGGATACCTCCAATAGTCTTTAATAAGAACATAATACTTCACATGACGATAATAACTAACGCAGACCTCCTATATGTACCATACTTATGTCTTGAATGCTATCTGAGTTAACCTAGATATGTACTTATAACCCATAGGACAATCTAAATACCTATTAATGACTATTTAAATTTGAAGAGCTAAAGTAGCTACAAGATGACTATTCATAACCTAATACATGCTATAAGGAGAGAAGAGTTATGGGAAGAATAAATAGAAGATAGAACGTATAAAGAGTTATAGTGGATTATAATTAATACATTGAGATATAAATATAGGATATTTGGTTATCAATCCCAATATTGTGTATTATATTTTATTTCTATTTAAGCACCTATAATAGATCCAAAATAAATTTGTTTATTACCTTAATAGAACTAAGTGTCAGGTTATTAGACTATAATTGTAGAAACTCTTTGAGATCAAAACTCTAGTCTATCTCCTTTAAATTTCTTGCTGATATTAGTTTCATTGCTAGAACCTTGGTTAGGTTGTGTTGGATTTTTTGCCAAGAATAAAATTTTCAAATTCTAACCATTACCAATCAAGAAGAGAGCAAGAAATAAAGGAAGACAAACAAGGGAGTGTGTTAAGGAAATTAGGATGAAGTAACATCCACAAATATTTAAATATTTAAGGGAAAAGGTGGATGAAGAGATGAAATAAATCACCCTTGAAAAGGGAGAAGATTGTTTCAAGAGGAAGGGGTTTCGATTTTACCTAGATGGACCACTAGTACATCCATAGTATTTGATTATTTGAGATCCAATCAAAATATCTAGGTCAAACTAAGTGTAGATGTTGCTGATAAATATGACACTAGGTCAAAAATTATATATTGATGATAAATCTTTATTTGTTTGGGAATTATACAAACCAAGAAAAAGACCACTAACAATATATTATCCAAGTAAGATTTATGGGCAGCCTCTTGTCCAAAGAATTGAGGACACAAATCTAGTGGATGCAACTAACTTGACAATTAATGCAATGAAGTTTACTAAAGTTCATGTGGAAAATTGGTAAGGGAAAACACATGGTGCAAGGTAGAGAATGAACAATTAAGAGAAGAAAATGTGTAGCTTAAGGATAAGTCAGTATCTTCTTAAATGCCTCTCTCATTGCCATCGAGCAATGCATCCAATTCTGAGAGAAAAATCTTAGAAGCCTCTATAGAAAAAACACATTGCAAACAAGAGACTGCGAAGATCAAGGAAATAGAAAAACAACTGAACATGGAGTTAAAGACATATAAATATAATATGGCCATAGAATTAGTGAAATTGAGATTTAAAAAAAATTTGGCACATGTTGAGAAATTCTGGCTAATATATGTTGGGACTAGGAAGGCTTTTGATGAGTAGAAGAGGTAAGAAATGAAATTAAGGTGCTCAATAAAAAAGTTGGAATAAAAAATGGAACCTTTGACTATTTTAGGTGCAATGCTCAAGAAAAAGGGATGAAACAATAAAGAGGAGTATGAAAATATTACAAAGGTAACTATTGGTAGCATGAAGAAGATGGACAAATGGATGGAACAAAAGAAAAGTTTCATGATATTCTTGCTAAGGAGCTCTAAAGTAATGACTACATAAAGGATACATTGATCCTTTCATTCCTCGAGGATGACACTAGTCTTCCAAAAGACAAGGAGGAGTGGATCAAAGAAGTACTACAAATATTGCCACAAGTCATCAATGCTGTCAAGAATAGTGAAGAAAAAGTTGTAGAAAATAAAAGTGTGCCTTCGGAAAGAATATTATGATTTGAGTACATGGGATGATAAATATTAACACTTTTAACTTTACTCATAGAAACTAGGAATACACAAATCATTTTTGTCAAGTTAATTTATTTTTCCTTTATTATATGCAAATATGATAAAGAAGATTTTTTTGGATTCATACTTTATAATGTGTAGGATTTTGCCAGACTTAGTAGTCATGGGTGCCTAGAAGTTTACAATTGGAAAAATAGTATTTGAGTTGTATTTCAATGGTCATGAGGGCCTTAATGTTTCAAATAATTATTAGGGTGCCACTTGTTAGTTCTCCACTTTCATACTTTCTTCCTCAATAGACTTCAGTTAAAAGGTGCATTCCACACTAGCTATGTGGTGAAAAGAAGCTAAATTAGTGCTAAGGGCCAAGTTTTGTCTTCTAGAAATTTTCCCTCCAAAAATGAAAAATGAATTTTATCTTACATAAGAGTTAAGATGCATTTGGCATATTTTCAGTTGGAAATCTTTATTTTAGATTTTTGAAAAATGTTAATTGATCTAAAGCTCATTGCTTCCTTGATCTTATAAAATGAAAATTAAGATAACTAGAAAAGAGTTCTAAATTGATGTCTTGGGCGGGTGGTTGGCATAATATGTCTAGTTTTAGAGTAATCTAGAAGATTGTAGAAAGCTTGTGTTCTTGAGTAGTTTCAATCATTTTTTAGAATATCAATGGAATGTCTTCAAGATTGTCTCCTAATTGTAGTCCCATGTTTAAATGGATCAATATATGAAGGATATTATGGTTTATCTTCGCAATTTTAAATGCAAATGTTTACCATGTTTTATGAGCTCCTTTCAAGGAACGGATTAAATTGTGAGCATGCTACTTTGAATTTTGAGAATGCATTCAGTGATGTTTAAGTAGAATATTGAATGTATGACAATCAAATATTCGTGTAAGGCATAAATATTTGGGAATCGGAGATTAGACTTTAAAACTGTTTCATGAATTTAACTTTATCTATTAGTTGACTCCATCACCCTAGGATTTAGGCACTAATCATCTTGACAAGCTTAAATCTATTAAAAAAGACTTCATTCAATCTGAGTCCTTTTAATTTTATATTGTAGGAGTAGATTTAAAGTAGAACTCTCATTCTCAGCTGCATAACAAGGAGAATTAACCATGAATAAAGTCATTTCAATGGTTAATTATGTATGTTTCCATTGAATCCTGTGAAAATTACTTGTTTTGATGCAATATTTGTTCCTATTTTTATTCAGTCATTAAATATTGCAAAGGTACACACACCTATGTCTAGAAGAGCCAAAAGAATAGAGTAAATTAATCATTCTATGATTAATACTTGTTTGTTGGCCATTGACCTAGATTTCTTTTGATAGATGATAAGATAATTCTTAGGAATATCTGGTCAATTAATTGGAAACACCAACGAGTTTCACTCTCTCCTAAATGAAATCAGTATCATTAATGAGAATGTAAAGGATGATGATGCCAAAGAAATACTTTTGAATAGTTTTCTTAATAATAAATGTCCAGTATGGTGTTTACATTTAGAAAGGCAAACACTAGTATTTAAGGTATAATCTCTACTCTACCTAACAATAACATAGACTTGGATTCCAAGGAAGTCTTATATATGCATAACAAATCAAGTTCATTTTTAAGAAAGATAAAGTACAAATCTAAAAATGTCACTTTAAAAGGAAAAATAATAATTTTTTTATTATAACAAAAGAGGAAATATAATTTTAACTTGTAGAAAGAGGGCACATGATCTACTATATAATAAGCTAGATCTATACACTTCCTTAGCTAAAGAAATAGAATGTAAATACTAAATTCTAAAAATGAAGAGTTATATTGTCGTAGTGATTAAGTGTATGCTATTTAAATAAATTCAATCTTGGAGTCAAGAATAAATGAAGGAGGAAAATTAGCATCCTCTTGTTAATTACCAATTATGGGGACACTTATAAACTTTGGTCGTGTATTATTTTTTGGTCTACGCTTCTATTTTATATATTTTTAATAACTAAAAATTTTACATCATGGGGGCTTATAATATCATTATTTCATTTCTAGTGGTACTGAAATTTTTCTATACTTTAGAAATTGAGTGGAAATAATCAACACAAATGACTATTTATATTCCTATGTGTGTTAAATTTTCACATAGCATTCTACCATAAAATATTTTGGTGAAGAAAAGCACTAGTGTAATGTAATTTGTAGATCATGAAATGGTTATTGGTAATTCATAAAACCATTTAATGTAAACATATAAGTACCTTTTCCTATTCGTGTCCATGTTTATGGTAAACTTGCATGAAAAAAAAGAAAGGTTGATGGAAGTTGCGTTGCATTTGAACCAAGATTATGATCCATAAGAGTTGTGCACACTTTAAGTCAAAGTATGAAAGTTTTTACCATATTCACAATAAGGGGGGGATTTTAAGAAATATATTATTAGTATGAATCTTGTTGTAATGGATATGAGTTTTTTAAACAACTCACTAATCATAGAATGAGGTAGTAACGTGTGGAGAAACTTAAGGAAGATACGTCCCTAAATAAATATTGTCCTAAGCAATTTGGACATGAGAATATAAGCACTATTATCATTTGTGTGAAGTTATAAACTTCATCAACTTCAAGTTGTCAACATTTACCTCACCTTTGTCAAAATTATAGATTTCCCCATTGATATGGATGAGTTTCTTGATACCCACCTAAGCATTGATTGATCTAGGTAATTTCCAATAAGGTTATACAATTTATTATATTTTCTTATAAAATATAAGATTAACTATATTAATATAATATTAATAAAAATTAATCTAAATAATTATATATGTAATAAAATTTTAAGGTCAAAATAGTCATCCTACATTTGTGAACTCTTAAAAAAAAAATTATATAGGCATTTTGAGCTCACAAGTATATAATTTGTATCAATGCGACAAGTAAGTATTGTTCCATATATCAATGCTAATCTTAAATTGACTTTTAATAATGAACAGGTGAATGTTAGACCTTCAACATCAGCACCCATTGGTGGTAATGGTTTTGTGTCAACTTTCCTTAAGGTAAGTTTTATTATTCTTCTATTATATGATATATAATGTTAGAAATATTTTATTCACATGAAATTATTCTATTTTTAGTTGATGCTATTAGTAGATATACCCTCCTCATATTCATGGAATAATGGAGGTGATAATTACTGTAGAATTTTATCTTCAATGCTTTTGACAAAAGTATGATCTAGTAATGTTTATTTCATTTTCTATTTCTTGTTTTATCCCACATCATTTAGTATATATTTAAATGATATTCATTTGTATTCTAATTTATATATTTATCTTTTTTCATATGTGACTAAATATCTAGTTCTTATGCTTTCCCATAGATGGACAAAGAGAAGTCTACAATGATTGAGGTAGATTACTAATTTATGGTAAGTGACTCTTCACATATGTTATTGTCTCTCCTTTTTGCTATACTACAGTTTATATAGTTTGATTCTATTGATAGGTGTACAAACAAAAAAATTGAGAGTAGGATTAATAAGAAAGTTTGAAATAAATAGATATTGGTCATCTCTCCATATTCTTGAAAGAGAGAGAAATTAAATATTCCATCAATATTCATAGGATTAAGATATTATGATTTTTTATGTATTCTTATATGGATTTATCATACATACTTTTTTCTTTACCATTATATCATTGTATACCTAAATGAAATTTTTTGTACATACACATTTGTTTTAGAAATGTATATTAACATTTTATGGCTATATGTTTTTCTTATGTGTTTATCGTATTTATCACATAATGTTTAAACTATATACCATTGTCATGACATTCTATAAAAGAAATTTTAAATTATATATGATGATTTATTATGATTATAGATGTTATATTTTTTATTTATATATGACACTATCAAATTTTTATGTGGTTTGATGAGTATAGTGAGTGTACAAAAAAATGTAATACCCAATGTGAGTTAATTTAAATAAATAAATTATTAAATTATCTATAAATTCATTCAAATAAATAGATTAAGGAGAACCCTTTTATCTCCTTGAAGTTAATAATCTACATCATGGGTTAAGGAATCACAAGGATCCCATAACAAATCATCTAGGATATTGATAACCTAGATGAGAATGGTGATAGGACTACACAAACTGGATTAATACACCAAAAATTTATTTCAATTATCCTACTTTTATCATTTCTAATAGCCCTATCTTGGTCATGAATCCATGTATATAATATATTTTATTTTATTTTATCAATATTGAAGAATTATATAGGGTTTTATTGAGTCATCTGAATAAAATTTTGCATGCTTATATAATTCATGGTTGTGATCTAGCACCAAGGGTTGATTATTTGTAACTCAAGTTTCATGGTGCAATGCACCTTAGAAGGACTCAAAGACCCGTAGAATGAACTAAGGCCTCAAGTAGAATTTTATTACCCACCCTAATGTGCTTGCATAGTCAGTTCATTCTCATGACATTTGGAAGAACAAAAATTCCTATTGACACCTTTATACTACTCTTATATGAGGTATTTTGCAAGACTGCATTAAATACAAATTGATTTTGCTAAAGAAATCTCATTTTTCAAAAAAAAAAATTGTGCTAAAAATAACCTCTCTATCTCAAAAAATTATAGTTGAAATTAGGATACAAGGTTGTAACAACATTCCTAATAGCACAAATAAATTTTTTTAATAGAAGGCTATTTGGATAGTATAAATGTGGTATTCTCTATAAAATTTATGTCAAACATTTACAAACCAATGGTTCGTTCATTTATATAGAAATTTACTAATAAATTGATTAGGATAATCAATAGTATAATTAACCTAGATATAAGAGCCAAGTCTAGACAAAATACACTTCTTCTATTAAAAAAGGATTAATAAAATTAGCATGCAATGCACTTTAATAGAACTAATTAATAGCTCTAACTGATTATGTGACAAAAATAGAAACTTAAAAAATTATTTGGAGTGAAAATATGTGTCCATTTCAATGATAAATCATAAATACAAGTTAGATAAGGAGCATTAAAAGAATAAAAAACCAACACTCAAACATAGTAATAGTGGTATAATAACCACATGTACAAATTCATTATACAAACTCCATCTCAAACACACAATAAATAGAGAACTTAGTACGTGAAGCCACTAAATAAGATTCATAAAATTATGAGCTAATACCACCTAAAAGTGGTGCCCAAATCTACTAGTCAATTTTGAATACAAATATCTTTAGGAAAATCTTATAAGATGCTATCACAATATTTCAAAGGTATTCATACTCAACAAAGAATGAGATGAGTGGGAGCATGAGGTTTGGCAATAGGGTTTTAGGGGAAGAGTGAGTTGTAGGGGACAATGCAAAATTTTATGGGGAGGATGATGAAGATGGGAGAGGGAGTTGTTGGGGGTATCTAGTGGCCAAATCTACTACTATGGGATGGTTGGAAGTTAGAGCCTTTTCCCTACTCATTGGTGGGGTTGCTAAGTGGAGAGAAGATGACAAAGTTGTCATTCTATTCTTGGTCTTGCACATTTTGGGATCTGGTTTTTAAGGTCCTTTCTCCATCATTGTGGCTTTGTTGCATGCCCTTCTTGAGCCTCTTTCCCCTATTTGGTACCTATAGGTGGTTTTTTGGTCACCTTTACTTCTTGCTTGTGGTGTTTGGGCCTATATTTATACCGTTTTGGACTTAGATCTAGTATCCCTTCTTTGCAAAGTGTTGGTCATAGCTATTAAATGGTGGCTCTCCTTGTTGTTTAGATCAACTTTGTTTGAGTTCACCCCCCATATTTTGGTGTTTTTTGGTTCCTTTAATGGCCCTTCTTACAATTATTGATGGGATGGAGCTTGTAGGGAATTCTTGTTTGCCTTGTTGGTTTTTGTTCCTCACATTTTTGGGCATCTTTCGAGTACTTGGCCTACATTCCTCAACATGGTTGTTGGGACACTACTTGTGGCCTCCCTTAGGCCCTTTTATTGGGTTCCCGAGGTCTCAGGTCTCTTAGTTGTGTATGTATTTTTGTGCCCTTAAGATTTTAGTAACTTGGTTACCGTTTGGGTGGCTTCCTCTCCTTCCCTTTTGGGAGTGGGGGTTTCAACCCATGTGATATATGTTGGTAGAGAGATTTTGTGGGGTACTAAGTTTGTGTCTTTTTTGTTGATGATTGTATTCTTATTGAAGATGGTTATTAACTACCAAATGTGGGTTAGATGTGTTACATATTGAGGGCTAGTTACCCTATAGGAGATTAGCCATAGAGAGATTTTCTTCTTTTGTGCCTACTTATATGATAGCATTTAGCTTCCTTTGGTGGGTGTTAGCTTCTGGGGTCTTTATATATGTCCCCTTCTCCCCTTGTCATATGGTGTGTCCTCTTAGGAGATGCCCTCTGGGTCTCCCTTTCGAAGGATGGAAAGGGGTTCTCTTGTTGTTGATTTTTTGGTGGGGAGCTTTGTGCCCTTTACTTTAGGGCCTTTGTTTCCTAATGGTCTTGTTGCAAGAAAACCTATTGAGGTGGTTCACAATGCTTATGTATGGGGTTTGTTTACCAATCAAAGGTTTAGGGATGCCTTTCATAACTCTTTGGAATTTCTTTTGCTAGTCCATTCTTTTGTGGTTGTTTATTCTCTAGTTAAATGTTTTATTGTATCTTTGGAATGAATAGGTGATTTTAAAGTCATCAGGTTTCCGGATGCCTCTGACTCTTTTATGGTCTTGATCCTTGGCAAAGAAAATCTTTGTTCAAGGTGGTCCTACAAGTAAACGGTTGCAAGAAGCCTTTCAAAACGCATTGCTTGTTAACTGTTCAATTGGCTGCATCAGATCTTATACAAGGGGGTTCTCTAAAAAGATGGTTAAAGGTTCTCTCCTAAACCTCTTTGTTTTTATTAGGTAAATTGTGTTGGGTTGGTACCCTTGTTCTCGCTAGTTAGTTGCTTTGATCAATAGCCTATTTTTTAAAAAGTGTCTATCCTTTTTTAATTTCTTGTGGTCTAGGTGGTTTCACTGCTTGTGAATTGCCCCCTTTATTTGTGTGCCTGCATGACGGTTATGTAATGGTTCAGGCATCTCTTGGTTTTATCTAATCAAAACATTTCATAGTTATCCTCGCTACTTGAGTACTCCTTCAAACACTCTAAATATGTCTCAAAATAATCATAATAGTATGTTATAAGTTGGCGAATGTTATTTCGTTGAATATGTAACTCCCTCTTATAGATATATTATGTTTCATATTACATTTGTAAACTGTGATCATGACATTTGACCTAGAAACCTAATTAATCCACTTCTTACACTTATATTGGATTTTATATATCTAAATTTTATCATTGTGTTATATTGAATATTTATCATTAAATTGATAATATTTATAATACATAAATTACGAATTATTAATTTGGTGTAAAATGACTATTACAAAACTTTTGTTCACACAATCATTTTTTAACAATCTATGTACTTATTATATAATTACTAATATTATTAAAATCATAATTAGTGGATGTGCACGATTTATTTTAAAAACTTGTTGAAATCACCACATTATAATTCACTCCCTTTGTAATTAAGTGGTTAAAATTTGGAAAAATAAAATAACATAAAAATATAGAGTACTAGATACCCTAAGCAGCTACTAAATATGCTGTGGGACATAAAAATATCGAGATGAGAATATATGGAGTAAATTACGCCTCTTTTCACGTGATGATCCGTGATCTTACGGTCATATGCAGGACGATAAGATCAGCCTGGATTGATTCACGCAACTTGGACAGGCACCTACAGTTCTCGCCAATACTATTTCATGTGTGATAAAATTGACCTGTTAAACAAAAAGTGATTCACAGAATGCCGAAATATGCATGAATTCAACCAAATTCAGTATCTTCGATAATGTACAAAAAAGATTTTATTGGCATATTTTATGCTGTTTGGGGATCCCTTTCTTGATGCTTTGAGGTCATCTGTCACATTAAGTTTTTTTGTTTTGTTAAAACAAGAACAGCAGATACTATATCAATTTGCAGATTCGTAGAATGTAGCCCTAATATACGAACTTGAACTTGAATGCCAAAAGGAATATTTCAAATTTAATATTACAAAAGCTTTCCACTGGATTGGTACACAAATAGTTAAATATTTTTCTCTTCTGTCAGTTCCCCAGTACGTTCCACATAGCATGCTTAAAAATGTTTGAAAATATTCTATAACAGAATACCTATTCTAAATTACAATGCTAGATAGAACGTTGAACTATATCTTGAGTGAGCAAACAGTACATATGCATATTGTCTATAACGGTGAACTGTCGTCCTAAAAGTTGACAAGCTTTCATTGAGAGAACAGCTATATCTCTTATATATATGAGAAATTATCGTGTTAGAGTTCACTGACATTCTCTAAACTTAATATGTTACTTAATGTATGATTTATATTTATAATTAAAACATGAATCACATTAAAATTATCTAAATTCTGTTTGTATCAATAATGTTCATGTTTGTGATTTTTTATTTCCCCACTCTTGCCTAAGTTGTTTGTGATAGTAGTATCAACCATGCTTTCTAAGTTGAGTTGAGTCCTTGTCTACTGATTAATAGTCGGTCAAGATTTTTACATTGGTTAATGAATTGTTTTTCTTTGTATGTTAGTAATGTTTGTAGTTTTTGTATGTAATATTGATGTAGTATTTTTATTGAATATGAGATTAGAAATAGATAATATTTTAAGAATTATGAAAATGTGTAATACAAGTTTGAGAGAGTCTAAGAAACAATGATTTGTTTCATATTCATTTAAACAATTTTGTAAAAGTATATGATTTCATTTATAAATTCGTGGTGGTTAAGTTTTTTTTTTTTCTTTTTTGGAATCTTTTCACAGCTATCTTATGTTATTGGTAATGTTGTTCTTAAATCTTTAGTGGCTTTATTATAAAATATATTCACAAATATCAATTATGTTCTTATTTTTTGTCCAATGTTAATAGTATATTTTGAATGAGTCAAACCTTGTGATTTGTATATTGTCAATATTTAAGTCAATCTTTAGGGATTGTGCAACACCCTTTGTATTGTTATCATTGAATTTGTATGTGAAGCTAAATTTTCAAATGGCATGTTTGATTAACTATCAAACTCAACCACAACAAGAAGATTATTCCGAAGAACACTGAACTGGTGCACTCTATCAGTTGAGTGTTTTTTTTGGGTCTTTTTGTCTTGTTTTTTGGCGTTCGGCCTGTGTAGGGTTTATCCACTGTTTCGCTTTTGTTTAATGTCATTTTGGCTGCTGGCCTTGGTCTGTAAAACATTGAGTTTCAAGTCCCTGTAAAACCTATTTATCTCTATCAAAAACTATCAAACTCAACCATAAAATTTGTTGACAGTTTTGGGGTTGCAATTCCAAGTTTGTGTATTCTTTTTTGAACATATCCTAGAGTCACATTTACAAGACTTGTATCTATCTAAAGATTCAAAGTAAATAATGCTCTTGCATCCTCAACAATTAATAATTTTACATCAAGTTCATTTGTTTGTCCTCCTTTTGTTGCATTAGCACTACCACTTTTAATGCAATGCTACATACAATAAGTTTCTTTAATAAATATATTTTTTAAATATTGTGAATATGCAAATTATCATTTATAGCAAACAAATTACTACTATTATATGATTCTTTCTAGTCATCAATTTTATATCAACATTGATCCTTGTCATAAATAAATTTTAATTATAAATAGTTATATTTGCACCTCTTAAATTTTTTAGAACTTGAAAAACCTTTTATTTTATTTTTTTTTGGTAGGTAATAGGCCGAAGCTACAGTATTTTGAATTATTATTATTATTATTATTATGTTTGATTAGATTGAATCTAGACCTTCCCCATTTTTATGGAAGGCCAAGAGTCACAACTTAGAATTCATTTTAGATGTCCCTATTGGGAATTGAACTTGGGTCTCCATAGTGTGAACCTAGTGTTTTAACCAATTAAGCTCAACCCCTTGGACTAAAAAAACCTTTTATTAATAAACACTTTCTCCTTGTCTAAATATCTTATCTATTGTAACAATAGTTTCGAATTCTAACCATACTAGTTTAGCATGTTCATTCGTAACATATGGTGGTGTGTCATTAAGAAAAGACATCAATCCCAATTATTCAACAATCTCCATAGATATACCTACAAAATAAGTGAAAACGATGGACTTGACTAACCCTACCTCTCACTCCCTCTCTCCTTATCCATCCCAATTTCATTTTTCCTCTCTCTCACCTTAAGGGTTAAGCACACATTATAAGTAGGGTTTATGTTTGAAGGTATTGGTATATGTTTTAGGGTATAGGGTTGAAAATATCAGGTTTCACCCATATGGTTGATGTTGTAGGATTTATGGTTGAGGGTATTGAGTGTTCATACTTCCCTCCCTCCCCCTCTTTATGTCCCTCTCTTCCTTTCCTTCTTCTCTCTCTCTCTCCCCTCTCTAGGTCTCTTCCTCCCTACCTCCCTCTCTCCCTCTCTCCCTTGATTCCCCCTACTCTCTCCTTATGCATGTATCTCTCCCTTTTTCTCTCTTCTTCTCCCTCCCTCTTTTCTTCTCTCTCTACATTCTCTCTCTTAGTGTCTACGTCATTACTTATCCTTGCCACCTCCCTTCCCTCTTTAGGTCTCTCCCTCTCCCCCATTTTTGCCTCTCCACCTCTTCCTTCATTCTCATTACTCGCCTATGTCTCCCACTCTATCTTACTCACCTCTATCTCTCTCTAACCCTCTAGGTATCTAACCTCTTTCTTGTCTAAGTCTCTCAACTTTCTATTCTCTCCCTCTCTTCATGCTTAGGTCTGTGTTGCCTAAATTTCATTATTTCCATTAATTTTGGTCTCTCTCCATTTTACAAGTTTGAGTGAAATCCATTATTTTCATTTTTAAAGCTTCTTATGTTTTTGTATAAGTTATAGAACACCCATCAAAATCTGACAAGTTACTTTGAACCAATCCAAATTTCACTTCCTTTTCTCCTAAGCACTTGTTAAAGAACATTAGTTTTTAGTCAAGTTCCATCTACTTTGTCATACCTTGACACCTTGTTTGGAACTTGGCTTTTCTTTAAAGTTGTTCAAGTGTCGAGTTGTAGATGATCTTTTGGAGCCCCACATGCCTTTTTGCACCAACTTGCAAGTTCACATCCTTTCATTTTTCAACTCTGTCCACTTTCAATCTTAGTTCAAGATGTCATGACTATTTTTGATGCCTTGTCTAACACTAAGTTATGGGTTTCATTTTCCTTATCAAACTCCAATTTATAAATTGTTGGATATTGTTCTTGCTAGGATATGTTGTTGTCATTGATGTCAACATATTCCTATGTTTTGGAGTTGGAAAGAGTTGTTTGGTGTTCCGGTGATTGCATTAAGTTGGACTGGTTGGCTTATCTATTTGGGATGCTGGAATACTTCATTCCTTATTGGTTTCAATGGTCCAAAAATTTACTTGATCATATCATTTGACCTAGTTTGAAGTTTAGTCTTTTGGTTCCGTGGTTGGAAGATTTTGGTATTTGATCCATTGTGCTCCGATATCATCATATCTTTGGTTGCGGATTTGGAAGAATGTTTTGGATATTTATGTGTATCTTCATCTCATATTGTTCATTATTTGGTGCTCCACGAGTCATCTTTGTAGTCTGGATTACTGTTGTTTTGGTGTTCTTGAGAGTTAGTGTGTTTATCGATGAAGATTTGAATAAGTGGTGTTGGTGCAGCTATTGCAGATAGTTCTAATGTGCTTATTGTTGGTGTTTCTTGATCATGTCCTATTTTTTTTGGTGGTCCACATTGATACTTGCGCACTGTATTGGTGATTTTATTGATCTGGTGATATTCTTTGTGTTATGCGGTATTTATGGTGGTGTAGCGTGTTGTGGTTGATCTTAGCAAGATTTTTGGTAGTGATGCATGTTTGGAGATTTGTTTTAGGTCCCTTTTATGTCATTTATGAAATTGTATTGGTCTAGTGGTCTATTTATGTATCATGTGATGTAACTTTCTAATTGAGGTTTGAGGATTTGGCTGACCTTGTAGCCAAGGTTGATGAATTGTATAAATAGGTGCTAGATTCATGTAATTTGGGTGTGGTTGTGGTGTCTACATTATTAGAGAGTTGTGTATGTGCGCATAAGAGAATTTATCTTTTGGTATGATGTATTGAGCATAGATTGTTGGAGGGCAGACAAATGAGCTTAACTGCAACTGTCATCAAGCATTAGCAAATGCTATTTTTGTATTTCATATGATCCAGGTTGTAGTCTGATCATTATTGTAAGGTAGTGAACCTTCCCTAAGGGTCATTATGTCTTGAGCAGTGAACTCTAGGTAGTGTGCTTGAATGCATGTGCATTCCCAATTGTAATATTTACACATACTACTATAGAGTATCATCTTATTGTGGGTAGGTTTCCACCATGGGTTTTCCATGTCAAAATCTTGGTGTTATGTGTGTTGTTGTTATTGTCTTTATCTTTATTCCTACTGCAACTAATTGGAATCTAAGATTGTGTTTAATTGGTTTAATCTAGTGAAAAATTGATTCACCCCCCCTCCCCCCTCTTATTTTTCCTTCATTGTTGCTGCCAACAATCGGTATCAGAGATAGATCCTCTAGAAGAAGCTTAACTGCTTGAGGAAATCTAGGATGGTAGCTTATGTATTTAAGAAGGAGAGTGTGAGATTTGATGGAAGCAATTATACTATTTGGAAGGACCAGATGGAAGTTCATTTGAAGTGTCTTGGAGATGAGTATTGGAAGATTATGAAGAATGTCTACAATGTTTCTCAGAAAGGACCGGTTACTAATGCTAAGATCAAAGAAGAATTGTTGAGTGCCTTGACCAATTCAGAGATGACTAATGTGATGGGTTTGAAGACTGCACATGAGATCTAGAAGAAGGTAGAGACCTTGTATGAAGGAGATGTGCAAGTTAAAGTTGCTAAGTTACAAAGTTTGAAAGGGAAGTATGAAGCATTGAAGATGGGAGAAGATGAAAGAATAACATCCTTTATGGCTAAGGTGAATGAGTTTGTCATGAACATCAGATATGCCAGTGGAACCCTTGAAGAAGATGAGATTGTTGCAAAGGTGTTGATATCGTTCCCTCCTTCTTACAAGCATAAAGTAGCTACTATTGATGAAATCTAAAGTGTGACTATAGTGACTAGAGACATGTTGGTTGGAAAGCTTGTTGCATTTGAGTTGAGCAAATTTGGAGAATCATATGGTAAATTTGAGACTACATTCAGAGCCTTTGTATCTGGGAAGTAGATGTATGATTCGGGAGAAAGTTCATGTTGGGTATCTAGATATGAAAGAGAAAAGAGAGAGATGGAAGAGTAAGAAAGATAATTAGATGATCTTGAAGCCCTTATTGCTCAGAGATTGTTGAAAGGAGCTAGTAAGTATGATAGAAATTTACCTTTGAAATGTTTCTCTTGTAATAAGATAGGACAATTTGCTTCTAGGTGTCCTCTGAGGATGTCTAGATATGATAAGAATGATAAATTTGAAAGGCACGATAGATATGACAAGTATGATAGATATGAGAAGCATGATAAGAATGATAAGCCTATAAGCCCTACCAAAAGTTAATAAATAAGAAGAGATGCTAATATGTTGTTGGTGAAGGTGTAACAAATGAAAAATTAAAGAATGGAAATTTAGAAGATGAATTTGTGTTTATTTCTATCAAGGAAGATGATCTAGTACCAATGAATCCTACAAGATACATTGTTGAAGAAAAAGCTTTGGCTGCTAAGATTGAAGAGAAAGATGAATGGGTGATTGACAATGGTTGTTCACATCATATGATAGGTGATAAAAGTAAATTTGTGACTATGAAAAGGTATGATGGTGGCATAGTGATATTTGGAGATGATAAAGCTTGTGTGATTCATGGTAGAGGTTATATATATTTAATGGTAAGCATAATACTAATGATGTCTTGTATGTTGATTGTTTGAAGCATAATATTTTGAGTGTTGGATAGATAGTTGACCAAGGATATGATTTGCAATTCAAGAATGGTAAATGCAAGATCCTAAATGCCTCTAGTGTAGAGATTGTTTCAGGTATGAAGACTAAAGGTAATATCTTTCACTTGAATGTTGGTGAGAAAAGTTTCTTGATTGCTCAAATTGATGAAATTTGGTTATGGCATAGGAGAATGTGTCATGTTAATTTTGATTGCATGATAAGGATAAGTTCTACTCAAGCTGTTAGAGATTTGCCTAAGATTGTGAAGCCTACTAATTCGGTATGTAGGGAATGTCAGATGGGAAAGCAAGCAAGAACTTCATTTAAGAGTAAGGTGTATTCATCTAGTGGATTGTTAGACCTAATGCATACTGACTTATGTGGTCCTACTAGAGTGAAAAGCATGCAGGGTGATAGGTATTTCATGTTGTTGATTGATAATTATTCTAGGATGATGTGGGTTAGCTTTCTAAGGGAGAAATTAGAAGCACTGAAGAAATTCAAGATATTGAAAGCTAGAGTGGAGACTAAGATAGGGTTGAAGCTGAAGTGCCTAAGATCTGACAAAGGAGGAGAATTTACATCAAGAGAGTTTTATACATTATGTGAGAGGAATGGCATTAGAAGACAATTATCTGCTCCTAGAACCCCTCAACAGAATGGAGTTGTTGAAAGTAAGAACAAAACTATCTTAGATGCTGCTAGGACTATGATGCATGAAAGAAATGTTATGAAAGAAACTATTGTTTACACATTCAACTGGGTGCATATTAAAGGTGATTCCTTGGTAGGACTCGTTATGAGCTATGGTTTGGTCATGTTCCTAGAGTTAGATGTTTCAGAGTTTTTGGAAGTAAATGTTATATCAAGAGAGATGAGGATATAGGAAAGTTTGACACAAGATGTGATGAAGGAATCTTCTTGGTATATTCTGCTAAGAGAAAGGTCTATCGGTGTTACAATAAGAGACTAAGAAAGATAGTGGGCAGTGCAAATATGAAGGTGGATGAATATCCTGGAAAGGAGATCAGAGCATGCGGTTATGATTTTGATGATGAAGACATTGTTCCTAAGCCTGTGCAGACTAAGACCTTGAAGCAGAATAATCTGGTGGAGACACTCAATCTAGATATTTCTACTACCGATGAAGAAGTGCAAGAGCCCGAGAATCAAAACAATAAGAATAATCTGGGGTATATAATATTGAATCATTTAGAAAATCTGATTATTGGTGATTAGAATAAAGGTGTGATGACTAGGAGAAGGATTGATGCTGAAGAGATATGTTTGATTTCAAAGATCGAGCCTAAAGATGTTGCAAAAGAATGTAAGGATGAGAATTGGATAAAAGAAATGGAAGAAGAGTTGAATGAGATTGAGAAGAATAATAGTTGGGAGCTTGTTCTGAGACCTAAAGACAACAATATAATTGGCACTAAATGGGTGTTTCAGAAAAAATTGAATGAAGTTGGTGAATTTGTTAGAAACAAAGAAAAATTTGTATGCAAGGGATGTTCTCATATGGAAGGAATTGATTATGAGGAAAACATTTCTTCGTTGGCTAGAATTGAAGCTGTTAGATTATTGCTTGCATATGTCGCTTATAAGAATTTTAGGGTATATCAGATGGATATCAAGTCAGCCTTTTTGAGTGGTGATTTAGAAGATGAGGTCTGCATTGAGCAACCAGATGGATTTTCATTATTAGATGAAGGAGATATGGCATGCAAATTGAAGAAAGCTCTATATGGACTTAAGCAAGCCCCTAGAGCTTGGTATGCTAGATTAGACAAATACTTGATGAAGTTGGGATTTTGTAAAGGTACAGTTGATAGTAATTTATACTTTAAGGTTGAAAATGATAACATTTTGATTGTTTAAGTCTTTGTTGATGATATCATTTTTGGAGGAGATGATGATTTATGAAGTTTGATGATGATATGCAAAAGGAAGTTGAGATGTCTATGATAGGTGAGATGAAATTATTCTTATGATTGCAGATTACTTAGACTGGTAAAGGTATTTTCATTTCTTAATCTAAGTATGTGAAGGAATTGTTGAAGAAGTTTGGGTTAGTTGAATCTAAACCTATTGGAACTCCTATGGTGACTGGATGCAATTTTTCTAAGAATGATGAATCTCAGAAAGTTAATTAGACTTTGTATCAATCTATAGTTGGTGGATTGTTGTACCTAACTCAGACTAGGCCAGATATTATGCATGTTGTTTGTCTTTGTGCTAGATTTCAAGCAGATCCCAAAGAGACTCATGTTACTGTTGTGAAGAGGATTTTTAGACACTTGAAGGGGATTGTTGATGATGGTTTGTGGTATCTAAAGAATGATGATTTCCTATTACGTGCCTACACTGATGCTAATTAGGCAGGTGATGTTGATGACTGGAAGAGAATTACCAATGGAGCATTCTTTCTAGGAAAGAAGATGATTTCATGGTTCAGTAAGAAGCAAGATGTTGTATCCTTAACTACTACTAAAGTTGAATACATTGTTGCTGTTAGTAACTATACTCAGTTAGTTTGGATGAAGCAGATGTTGAGGGATATTAAAGTGATTTACGATGAGCCTACTGTTATATATTATGATAATTCAAGTACTATCAATATTTCCAAGAATCTGGTACTGCATTCTAAAACAAAGCATGTATCAATAAAGTATCATTTCTTGAGGGAGAAAGTTAGTGATGAGGAAGTCAGATTGGAATATGTATCTACAAGGATCAGATTGCAGATATTTTCACTAAACCTTTTCCTGTAAATACATTTGTCTATTTGAGAGACACGTTAGGGGTCTCTGCCCCTCCTGATGAGAACTATATGCATGGAGTTGCATCAATCCGGTGGATTTCAGAGCCTTATCTTTTTATTCGGGTTGATGAGTTGGTGTTGCTACTTAGCCAAAGTAGTTAGTGTGTGATTTGGATGTTCAGTTGTGAGTTTATCCTAAGGGGGAGATTTTCCTTCTTAGAGGATGAGTTTTGGGGAGAGAATCATAATTTGTATTCTATCTTTGGCATTGTTGTCAAAGGGGGAGAGAGGCATGTGAAAAACAACTTTATCTTTGAAGTTTTGTGTGCATGATCTTAGGGGGGGTTTGTTGCAGATTGCTAGTGTTGATTCATTCCTTTGCATTGATTATTTTTCACATTCATATGTTTCCATAAATGCCAAAGGGGGATATTGTTGGATATTGTTGCTGCTAGGATATGTTGTTGTCATTGATGTCAACATATTATTGTGTTCTTGTGTTGCAGAGAGTTGTTTGGTGTTTCAGTGATTGCATTGAGTTGGACTAGTGGGTTTATCTATTTGGGATGCTAGAATACTTCATTCCTTATTGGTTTTACTGATCCGAAAGTTTACTTGATCATATCATTTGATCCGGTTTGAAGTTTAGTCTTTTTGTTAAGTGGTTGGCAAATTTTGGTATTTGATCCATTATGCTCTGGTATGATCATATCTTTGGTTGCAGATTTGGGAGAATGTTTTGGATATTCATTTGTATCTTTATCTTAGATAGTTCATGATTGGTTCTTCGTAAGTCATCTTTCTAGTTTGAATTGTTGTTTTGGTGTTCTTGAGAGTTAGTGTGTTGATCGATGAAGATTTGAATAAGTGGTATTGGTGCAGCTATTGTGGATGGTTCTAATGTGCTTGTTGGTGTTTCTTGGTCATTTCCTATTTGTTTTGGTGGTCTATATTGATCCTTGTGCATGGTATTGGTGATTTTGTTGACTTGGTGATATTCTTTGTGTTATGCGGTATTTCTAGTGGTGTAGCGTGTTGCGGTTGATCTTGGCGAGATTTCTAGTGGTGATGCATGTTTGGAGATTTGGTTTAGGTCCATGCTATGTTATCTATGGCATTGTATTGGTCTGGTGGTTTATTTATGTATCATGTGATGTAACTTTGTAGTTGAGGTTTGAGGGTTTGGCCAACCTTGTAGTCAAGGTTGATGAATTGTATAAATAGGTGCTAGATTCATGAAATTTGGGTGTGGTTGTGGTGTTTGCATTATTAGAGAGTTGTGTATGTTCTCATAAGAGAATTTATCTTTTGGTATGATGTATTGAGAAGAGATTATTATAGGGTAGACAAATGAGCTTACCTAGAACTGTCATCAAGCATTAGCAAATGTTATTTTTGCAGTTCATGTAATCTAGATTGTAGTCCAATCATTATTGTAAGGTAGTGAACCTTCCTTAAGGGTTGAAGCCTTTTGAGTCATTATATCTTGAGCAGTGAGCTCCAGGCAGTGTGTTTGAATGCATTTGCATTCCCCATTGTAATATTTACACATACTACTGTAGAGTATCTTCTTATTGTGTGTAGGTTTCCACTATGGTTTTTCCCTTAACCATGTTTTCCATGTCAAAATATTGGTGTTATGGGTGTTGTTATTGTCTTTATCTTTATTCTTGTTTTACTTAATTGGAATCTGAGATTGTGCTTAATTGGTTTAATCCAATAAAAATTGATTCACCCCCCCCCCTTCTCAGTTTTCCTTCATTGTTGATGCCAACATAAACTTGAACCAAAGTTTTACTCTATCTCTGAATACTTGGTTCAAGTTAGTCAAGTATTGAGTTCAAAGTTAGGCATCGGGCCTCAAAAATGATTCTCAAACCATGTCAAAGCATGAATACTTAGTTGGCACCAAATACATAATAGTTAAAGAACTAAGGTCACCTCTTAACACAACGTCGTGAACTATTATGATAGCCATCGATCATTTTAAAAATATTAAGAAACAAAACTAAAAGGTTTTTTTAGATGAAGTTAAAAAGGAATACCAAAACTTAGTACAAAATCCAATGAATATTTTTGGACCAATATGGAAGTGACATGATGGAGCGAATGGTGGGAAGCATTAAGCATTATTTATGTAGTTCAGTATAGGGAGGGGCATTGCATACACCAAGACTGAATTTTAAAACTATATATTTATTTATCGAATGCTTCTATGAAAAGATTCATTATGCCAAGAAGAGAAATAAGAACAAATATTATAGAACAAAAAATAGCCAAGGGTGTCACCATTGTCACAGAGAGGTAAGCTTCTTAGGAGTGCTAATTATCTAATTGTATTGGCATTTAAAGGGGGAAAGCATGATGTTTAAGTATTTAGGGTACACGCACCTTAACGCACTTGAATTCTCACAACCAAAGATAGGGGACATGAAATTGGGTCATATAGATTTCAATGAATTTTAGAATAGAGTAGGAAACCCTTACTAACACCTAATCATGTAGAGGTTAGTAGAGAACAAGTTGCTTAGAGTAGACACCTTCCTAGTTGTTATTAAATGTATAGACATGATATTAGAATGCATCAATTGATATGACTGCAACACTAGGGAGATTAAGACACAAGACAATAGGGTTCTCATAACCCTTGACAGAGCTACAATTCATAAATATTTTCGTCTCATGAACAAAGAAAGGTATACAAATTGGGATTTTACATTGTCCCAATGTGACTTCAATGCCAAAAAGGGCTATTACATAAATGTGATTACAAAAGAGTGGTTCACCATACCCAAGAAAGGACAATCCAAATTACTCAAAACCATTCACAAATCTTTTTAAAAGGAAAAATTGTAGACATCATTATATTATTACACAAACTTCGAGGGGATGAAGATACCTTCATTTTAAATGAATGGATGTTTTTCTTCATCTAGGTTATTTGTCCTAGAGAATCATATTTAGATTGGGAAAGACTAATCAGTGATTGGTTACATGCCATGATAACTCAATTTAGGCTAAATAGATTTTTTTATATGTCCTCTTATTTGTTATATGCTTTATCTAGTACTCAATATTGGTCAGACTTGGATTTAGTGGAGGAATTTAATGATAACATTCAAATCTATTACTTCTACCCTGAATTGTAGCTCAAAGGAGCTATGCAAATTTTAGAAGTGTGAATTGTTGCAAATGTGAATTTGATTGATATTTCAATATGTTTTTCATTGATGTAAATACATATTGATTTTGTTTCAATGTTTGGTTTTTGTTTTGGATGTTCTGACTTATTGCAAATATATTGATGATGTGTTGGCATGTTGTCGGACATTGTCTTGAGAGTCTTATTTCATATTTTGAAGGTCTGAAAAGTGTTCTCAAGAAGTTTATGTTGTGTTGATGATGTTTGTCTACTAGATTTTGAAGAGCTCTGCATCTTCATTTCTCTTGTTGTGTTTCAAGATTAATGTTTCTCATGTATGGATATTTGTTATTCTGATTAGGCGCATGCTCTTCTACTCCAAAATTATTCTTACCTAGTCTAGTTAACCCTGAATTCTCTATCTTCTTAGTCCGGTGATTAGGACATTTGGATAATGTGTTTTGCATTGTGGTGTGGTCCACTTCTTATTCTTTTCCACTATGGGAATGCTTAGTGAAGATCTATTTTGAATTATCTTTTATTATCTCCTTAGCCGACATGAAAAATATATCTTGGAGATTGGTATATATAAAAATGGTTGTAATGAAATATATGTGTAAAGATTTGTAGAAGGAAGTTGATTGTAAAAGGAAGATCTATCTTTGGTAAAGAAAAGTGGTTAATTAATGTGGTTGTTTGCTAATGTTGTTTGGTATCGGTGGCAGTGAGCCTAAGTTTTCTTTCGACATCACAGAAGAGTGGTAGTTGTGCCTTTGTGGTGGATTATTTCTTTCTTTCTCCAAGCAGCGAGCCCTCCTTTTTGTGGCAGTTTTAGCTAGGCAATGATCCCACCTGCAGTGGGCCATCTTGTAAAAGTCACCTTAACTGGTGTCACCCAAACAGGTGTTTTCATATCAAGAATTAACATTCTCCATGGTTTTTCCATTCTTGGGTTTCCCATGTCATATCTGGTGTTCTTTGTGTGTGTTCTTTCATGCTTATATCTATTCTTGGTTAATAAATCTATGTTAATCTGTGCTAGATCTAATTTTATGGAAATTGCATTATAATTTTTAATGTACAATTGACCCCCCCCCCCCCCCACCCCTCTCAGTTGTGCAAAATATTCAACATGAATGGCATATCTACCATGAGGTGGTAAAGGAGCTACAAGACCACTCATAATGGAGGATCTCACTCAAAGTAACCAATTTGGTAAAGGTGTATAGAAGTTACTTCTTGTAGTTTCCTACATTCAACTACTTAAGGGTAGGGGGTTTTGATGGTTTCTCTTTAAAGTTACCCACATATGTAGACAATAATCACATCATGATTGAACTCTATAGAGAAATTTGTGAAGCAAATAAGAAATGCACTGAGAGAGGGAAAATCAACATCTAGTTTACCATCACTCTAGGGATGTAGTGTTACAAATCACAACCAAATGCCTTAAAAATTGTTAAGGAAATAGAAAAATATGCTATGGAAACCTATGATGGCCTAAGGCTAAAATTTGATAAAAAAGATTTTGTCAAAGAGAATTTGTATTTAGAACCATCATTCCATCATGTGACCTAGTTGGAAGATTAATGGGAAAACTATGCAAAGGACTTTGAAGTCAGGAGAAGTGATTGTTCAAGAATGACTTTGAAACAAATAATCGATTATAAACTTGGATGGGATATCAATGGTATCATTGATGATGGGTCTGATATAATTGACCTTATATATGTTTCTTATGTACAAAAACAATCCTTGGATCCTTTAGACTGAGCTCAACTTGAGGAAGAAGACCTGGATAATAGAATTGTAGCAGTTCTAAGGACTTAGATTTGGATAGCCAAGGACAAGGGCAATGTAGAATAGTTTTTGTTATGAACATAGATTTAATTTGACCTATTCATCAAATATTTATCCTCAAGGAAATGGCCAAGTAGAATATAGTAATAAGAATATGGTTGTAATAATGAGGAAGTTAGCTCTTGAGAATAAGAGGTATTGGTACGATAAACTCTGTGAGACCTTATGGGTTGATGGAAGAACTCTATAAAGAGCCATAGGAATGTCACCTTTTAAGTTAGTCTATGGGGTTGGAACCACTTTGCACCTACTACAAGAATTAGTTGTATCAAATTTACAATCTATGGTGGAAGATCAATAATTTTCATGCTCCTTAGAAAAAAGAATTATGTACCAAACCATAATAAAAAAATAGAGAGATAATATGGTAGACAAAACTAATTTACATCAAGAAAGGGTGAAGAATAATTTTGATAAGAAGGTTAGACCTTGAAGTTTCATGGAATGAGACATGGTCCTGTTGTGGGATAAAAGAAGAGAAGAAAAGGGAGCTAATGTTAATTTTGACTCTTTATAGAAGGGTCCATTCAAGATTCAATAGGCTTATGGGTGCAATGCATTCAAACTAGAATATTCAAATGGGATTGTCTTATCGGTTCTTTAAAATGGGCAAGATCTCAAGTTCTACCAAATCTGAAGTAGGTAATCTCTACCTTGTACTATAGTAGTCTAGGTGGGTTTTGTGTTTCATTTTTGGTGTGTGTCTGTGTTTTTGTTTTTGATTCTCAGTGTTCTTTCTTTGTCATGATTTTTGCAAAAGTAGAGATTCTAAGTTCGCAACTTCATTCTTGCCAGTCTTCATCCCCACTCAAAGCCATATATTACCTAAATTTATTATTTCCATTAATTTTGATCTTATCGTCCATTTTACAGGTTTGAGTGAAATACATTAGTGTCATTTCTAGAGCTTGTCGAGTTCTTGTATAAGTTATAGAACACCCATCTAAATCTGACAAGTTACTTTGAACTAGTCTATATATTGCTTCCTTTTCTCTTGAGCACTTGTTGAAGCACGTTAGCTTTTAGTCAAGTTCCATCTACTTTTTCACACCCCAATGCCTTGTTCAACACTTAGATTTTGTTCAAAGTTGTTCAAGTCTTGAGTTATTGATTATTTTTTAGAGCATGACATACCTTTTTGCACCAACTTGCAAGTTCATGTCTTTTAACTTTTCAACTATGTCAGCTTTGGTTCTTAGTTCAAGGTATCATGATTGTTTTTGATGCCTTGTCTAACACTAAGTTATGAGTTCCATTTTCCTTGTAGAACTCCAATGTATGAACTCAAACCAAAATTTTACTCTATCTTTGAAGCCTTAGTTCATGCTTCAAGTCTTGAGTTCAAACCTTGACATTGAATCCCAACAATGATTCTCAAACCATGTCAGAGATGGATTGCTTAGTTGGCACCAATTACATAATGGACAAGTAAAGCCTAAAGATTATAAAGGCCAAGTTCCAAAACTAGGAACCCGATGACATTTTCAAGGTGATTTATTCCATGTTTTGGGTCTAAGAAAGAGTTAAATAACTAAGGTTTCCTCTCAAGACAATGTGATGAACTGTTATAAAAGTCACTAGTTATTTTCAAAACATTAAGAAATCAAAATAAAAGGTTACATTTTGGATGGATATACAAAGGAATACTTAATTTAAGGAGAAATTTGATGAATCTTTTTTAACCGATATGAAAGTGACATGAAGATGTGAATGTTGGGAAGCATTAAGAATTAATTATGTAGTTCAATAGTGGGTGGTGCATTGAATGCACTATGACTAAATTTCAAAATCCTTTATATACGTAATTCTTATATCAAATGATTCATTATGCCAAGAAGAGAAGTAAGAATAGAAATTAGAACACAAAAAATAGCCAAGGGTGTCGCCATTGTCCCAGAGATGTAAGCTTCTCAGGACTACTAAGTAGCTTGTTGTGTTGAACAAGAGTTTCTATGCACATAATTAAAAAGAAATTAAAGATAAGAGGGGATTTTTCAGTTGAATTGTTGTTGTGGGTAGCATTTAAAGGGGAAAAGCATGAAGTTTAAGTATTTAGGGTATGACCACCTAAATAGACTTGAATGCTCACACCTAGAGATATGTGACATTAAATTAGGTCACATAGATTTGAATAAAATCTAGCAAATTATAGGAAACCCCAACTAGCACCTAGTAATGCAAAGGTTAGTAGAGAGAGGGTTTCTTTAACAAGTCACCTTCCTAGTCATTATACAATGCATATACTTGTTGTTATAATGCATCAATTGATATGATCCCAACACTAGGGAGATTAAGGCACAAGGGAATAAGGTTTTTTATAACCCTTGATAGAGATACAATTCAAAACTTTTGCCAACTCCTAAATAGAGTGTAGTACATACAATTTGGGTCTTTATACTATCCTAGTGTGAATTAAATGCCAAAAAGGGCTATTACTAAAATGAAATCACAAAAGAGTGGTTTGTCATTCCCAAGAAAGGACAATCCAAATTACCCAAACCAATTCGTGAATAATTTTTAAAAGGAGAAATTGCATATATCATTTCTTGTTACATAAACTTTGAGTGGATCAAGTTGCCTTCAATTTAGATGAATGGATGTTTTTCTTCTTCTACATTATTAGTGTTGAAGAATCATATTTAGATTGGATGAGATTGATCAATGATCAATTACATGCCATGATAACTCAATTCCAGCTAAATAGACTTTCTATATGTCCTCTTATTTTCTATATGCTTTAGCTTACACCCAACATTGGCTAAACTTGGATTTGGTGGAGGAATTTGATGATACCATTCAAATATATGACTTCTACCCTGACTTGTACCTGTAGAGGAGCTATGAAAATTTTAGAAGGGTGAATAGAGTATTTACCATGAAGCTGGTAAGGGAGCTTAAAAGACACCAAGAATGGAGGATCACACCTGAAGTAGCTACTTTAGTAAAGGTGTATAGAAACTATTTCATGTAGTTTCCTACATTCACCTACATAAGGGTAGGGAGTTTTAATGGTTTCCCCTTAAAGCTTCCTAAGTATGTAGAGTCCATAAGTTCATAATGATTTAACTCTATAAATAGATTTATAAAGTAAATAAGTGATGTACTAAGAGAGAGAAAATCAATATCCAATTTCTGATCATTCTAAGGATGTATTATTGCAAAAAAAATTTAGATGTCTTAAACATTGTAAAGGTATCAGAAAAATATGTTATGGATACTTATGGTGTCTTGAGGCTAAGATTTGATAGAAAAGAGTTTGTAAAGGATGCTATGCATTTAGGATGATCATTGCATCATGTCCCCCATTTAAGAAATTTTATTGGGAAGACTATGTAGATGACTCTGAAGTTAAGAGAAGGAACTTTTCAAGAATAACTTTGAAACAAATAATCGATTATAAACTTGGATGGGATATAAATGGTATGATTGATGATGGGTCTAATATAATTGACCCTACCTATGTTTCTCATGTTCAGACAGAAACCTTAGATCCTATAGGCTTGGTTTGGTTTGAGGAAGAAGACCTCCATAATAGAACAATAGTAGTCCTACGAAAGAATTAGGTTTGGATAGCTAAGAAGAAGGATGACATATCCAAGACTATCCATCCAAAGACAAAGAAATAATGTAAGATGAGTAGCACTATAAATTTAAACCCTTCTCATATTTCCCCATTTACACAAACAATTCCCCTTGTCAATTTGAGAGAAAGTGAAGATGGAGAGCCATGAAAGCAGGATCAACATCCTAAGAAAACTTGTGAGGATGTCTCTACACCTAATACTAGAATAAGGGAACTATATAAAGAAAAAGAGAAAAAAGATAAGGAAGAGGAAGGAAAGGAGTTATAAGAGCCTAAGAGGGATGGAACTAAAGGGAAGGAGTTAAAACAAGATGCTAGGAAGGATGGCAGTGATAGTGGTAAGTCTAAACCACCATTACCTTTTTCTTTGCAAAATATAGATAAGAATCCTCTAGTTAAGAGAACCCTCTTCCTTGGCCCTAACTCTATGTGAAGTGCCACCATTATCTTTTCCCACATTGCTTGAAGTATTATTATCTAATAAATGAAATATCGAAGTCATTAGACAAATACCTAGGGATATTATTTCATAGATATTGTAGTCGGCGTCGTCCCTAGAAGTGAGAACCTCAAAAATACCTCACACTTGGTTGAGCATGAATAATCATATAGTATTTTCCTAGAAATCATCCACCCTACATCTCAGAAAGACCCAAGACAAGCCACCACAACTGATTTTAACTTCACTCGCACTGATATGAGACCTCCTTCTTGGGACCCAGAATTGCACAACTTCCAGGTTGCAGCCACTAAGATGATAGAGAGAGTTGAGAAAAACAAGATTGAGAAGGAGGGTCTATGGTTGAGGCATTATCTAAATGCCTAAGATCATTATTGTGTCCATAATCATCACAGTCCCTCAGCTCTTTAGAGCCTATACTAGATACAAAGTTAGATGTGAATAAAGAATTTGTGGCAAAATTACAAATGGATAGTCATTTTAGTTGGATTGTACAAGAATGGATAAAAAAGATGAAGGTCAAAGGCCTTCCATTTACTGACAATATGAGAAAGTCTTATAATGAATTAGCATTGACAAGAAATAGTGTAGCCTCTTAAATAAGCAATTGTAAAAGGAAGAGTTAGAATATTCATAGGCTATGAAGGAACTTCAAATAATCATGAACCCGGGCATTGGTGTATCTATGGCTAAGAACATTATTCCTTCTAAGGACAATTTATGTGACACATTAACTAAATGTCTAGAGTGGAAATGTAGCTTTTAGCAATAGACAAAACTACTCTGAGAAGCCAATAAAATGATCATTGAAGAGATTTAAGAATTTGCAAATATCAATTGCTAGTTAATAAGGAAGGATAACTCTAGGTATGCTACAATTGATGAACTAAAAGAAAAAATTCAAAATAATATAGATACATTTGTTTATTTAAAGGCTTTCAATGAATAAAAAGATAACAAAATGGCAACGATTGATGCATCCCTAATCTAGTGCACCAATCATTACTAGACTCTCATTTCTAAAGCCAAATATATCAGGAAAGGAAGAGATCTATGGATGTTGTAGACCAAGAATGTGATCATTCTAAATGCTCAAGGAATCCTAGGAGTTCTCAAGGAATTACAAGATTATGAGGACCAATAGACAAAGCAACAACCTACATAGCAAGGAAATGAAACCACCTCATAGATGAAAATTTCTTATTTATGTTGCCACTTGTCAATTTTTATTATTATTGTTGCAAATTAGTTAATTATGTTTAAATGATTATTTTAAAAGAATCGATTTCTTAAACATATATAAAGTTGTGCTAGAAACTTTTAAATATGTATGAAATGGATATTGAAAGACATCGGTAAATTTTGATCCCCATTATGCTTTGACATATGAGTGAGTATCAATTAGATTTGAATGTCATACATATCATTTTGGGATTTCTGAGTTTGGAGGTTTTTGTGTGCCAGATTTGAATTTCCCTCATATTTTATTTTGAATATTCAAGTTTATGCAAATGAATGTTATCATCATTTGGGGGATGTTAATGATATCATGAAAAAATTTCCATTTTCTTATAATTTAAATCTTTATTTCGAATTCATTGTTTATATATCTAAGAAAGGATATTGATCTTTGATCAATACCTTATTTATGAAAAAATTTCTATTTGATGGAGATAGTCTTTGAGCAAATAAATTTTCAATAGCAATTGAATGTATTTCTCTCTTCTCCTTATTTTTGTATTTGTTTCATAGTGATGGTAAAATGTTAGTACCTTTATTACTTTTATGTTAAAAGTATATCTTAGTTTATAAGAAAAATAAAAAATTTATCTTATGAAAGGGGTTGTACCTTTATTTCAAAATTAAAAGGGAAACTTGTTGGACATTACTGCTGCTAGAATATGTTGTCATTGATGTCAACATATTCCTGTGATTTATTGCTTTGGAGGTTGCAAATTGGTTTATTGGGATCATGGTTTGGTATATGGAGTATTTATAGTATCATTATATCTTTTTGTATTGGTTTCAGTGATCCAGGAGCTTAATTGATCATATCATATGATCTAATTTACAGTCTGGTTATTCTGATCAGTGCTTTGCAAAATTTGGTATTTCCTCTGGTATATTCCTGTGTGATTAGATCTTGTATTGCAATCTGGGATATTGTTTGGGATTTTCATGTCTATCTTCATTTCAAATGGATTGTGATTTGGTACTCCACAAGTTATCTTTCGTCATGATAGTTGTTGTTGTTTGAGTGTTCTTGAGTTTCAGATGTTGATCGATGAAGATTTGATAAGTGGTGTTGGTGCAGCTATTACAGATGATTCTAGCATACTTGCTAGTTTTTCCTAATTATTTCCTATTTGTTTTGATGATCTACATTGATCGATGTGCATGGTTTTGGTGTTTTGTTTATCCGGTGGTGTTCTTCATGATATGAGACGTATTTGGTGGTGTAGCGTGTTGTGATTGATCTTGGAGTTGATTCCGGTGGTGTTGCATGTTTGAGCATTTGATTTAGATCCATGTTATGTCATGTATATCATTATATTGGTCCGATGGTTGATCTTTGTATCCTGCGATGTAATTTTTCAATTAAGAGTTGAGGGTTTGGCCGACCTTGTTGTCAAGGTTGATGATCGATATATATAGATGGTATAGTCATGTAAATTTAGTGTCAATGAACTATTTTCATTATCAAAGAATGGTGAAGGTGAGAACAATCTAATACATCCTTCGGCATTATGATTGAGCAGAGATTGAATGTTGAATGTAATGTACCACTAAGAGGGGGGTGAATCAGTGGTTCCTAAAATCTTTTCTTTTTAAACCAAGCTTTGAGTACCGGTTAACAACCTAAACACTAAGAAATCAAACTGGTAAGATATGAGAGGATATCAAAAGATGAAAACACACAAATGCATAACTCTCAACACTAGATGTACGAGGAAAACCCTATATAGGTAACCATGGTGAGAAATGGTGTTGGAGTATAATGTTCCAATCTAGCCTCACAATGAAACAATAGATTACAATTATTTAGGGCACCAACCCAAGTAGAACCAACCCCTACATCAAACTCCAACTCGGTGTAATACAATAAAATACAATTTTAATGCAATGATAGCACCTAGTTGCAAATGATTTCTACAACACTGGATCAACTAATGTCTGTCGGTTACCAACTTTCTCTGTTTTACCAGTCCTTCTACTACCAATTATTAGATTGCTCTCTCTAATCTCTTATCGGTTACTCTTTGCCTCTCTTTTCTTTCTCATAACTTCACCCTACATAGTACCACACTTGGATGCATTCCTAACCATTCAGTCTCTACCGATACGCTTGACTATTAATATTATAACAGTTTACTGGTTACTCTATCTCTTCCAATTAGAGCCTCTCACTGGTTCAGCTTGCTAACTCCACACTCTAACTCTTTGTGAAAGAAATATCAGGCAGATAGTCTCTCTTCTTGCTCAATATCTCTTCTTACTCTCAACTCACATCCATCATCATCATCTTCAGTCTCAAGTTCACATATTTATGTTTGAGGGTTCCTACCAAAAGCAACATACAAACAGTGGCATGCTAGTGTTTTCCTCTACCAACTCAATTCATATCAAATCTGATCAGATCTTCTTTTTTGGAATGATCATATACATCAAATAAATCAACACCGCCATCTCCTCGCCTTCCAATGTGCATTTTCTATTTTTAGATGTCTGCAACATGCTTTTTGGCATTACTCTATCAAACACCATTAATGGCTCAGTTTTTTCCTTCACGGCCAATGAGCACAAGGATCAGATCATCCTATAAGATCAATTCAATCACCTTGCCACTCTATATCTCTCGAGCTGCAACATCCTGTCATCATCCCATGATTTGCAGGCTCTCCATTCATGTCAACCTACTCATCAAGTACCACGTTGATGAACACATCATCGACCTTTGTGTGCTTGCCACCTCATATCCACCTGTCATTCTTGTCAACCTCCACCTATGCTGAGACAATAAAGTCAGTTTGGCATAATCTTCAGACTGCTATGTCAATTTGACCTCCTACACTGACCAAGACTCGCTACCGGTTCAACTCACCTTACTGGTGTAACCTAACTTCATCGGTGGACCTTCATACCTACTAATATTTCCTCTATCGATGGATCATCTTGGCCTTCCATCCAACATGAAGGTTCATCCATGAATTCCATTTACCGATGGCTTTATACTTCTCTCTATATACCAGTGATCACATCCCTCTTTTCTTCTTTGCTTATTTGCATGCTCATCGGTGGTCCTGCTTTATCGGTAGATGTTTCACTTCATGTGTATCGATAACATACATTTTCTATCTACTTACACACTCCATCCTTCATACTGGTTGACATCACTACTTACTTACTAGTGACCATTCCATACCGGTTGACATCAATGACAACCTAATGCTAACTTTGAAGTTTTGCAAAGCAAACAATTGTGCTTAATTGGAATTGACATCAGGCATTTGCAGATGTTATTCTCATTGGCAAATGCACACTCCAATGAGAAATTGTAGGTGATTGAAGGTATTGTCATTGATGGCAACCTTACAATCATATGATACCGGCAGGAACTAGCACCGGCACTGGCAGACTCTACACCGGCATACAATTCACTGGCACTGAAAAGAAAGATTACCGGCACCATGGCCGACAGGAATTTTGTTTAATTGTATTTTGTATTTAATTGTAAAATATTTTTGTAAGCCGACATGGCAGATTGTAATATGACTCATATAAGTATGAGATCTTGTAGATCATTTAGGAGGTGACAATGGAAGGATTGTTGTAGATCTAATATGCGAATTGTAAGGCAGATTTTGGATAAGGGTTTATGAATATTGTAGAGCTTAAACTGGTACTGAACCTGGCATAGTAGATGTTGATTTGAAGCAGTACATGACATTGGATTTGTATAATCCACTTTTGTAAGTCAATGAGACTTCTTTTGTAACTGAGCAGTGAGCTCTAGGCACTTGGCCTTCCTGCATGTGTAGGCCCCTATTTTATCAGTAATATTCTCTTATTGGCCAATAAGCGAATACTGTGGGTCACAAATCCCACCGAGGTTTTTCCCACACCGGGTTTCCTTGTTAAAAATTATTGTGTTATGGTGTTTCTTTCATGTTGTGGTTGTTGTTCTCATTTACTGCATTATTTTTGGTTTACCGGTACACAATTTTGAAATTCTTTTCATGTTATAATTCAAAAAAATTCATATACCGATCAGATACTGATTCACCCCCCCCCCCCCCCCCTCTCAGTACCTTTGGGAATCCTAACAATTATTTCAGTTCATTTGATTCCAAATTGTTGTCTGAATATTTTGTAAGTCGATGAGACTTCCTTGTAAGGTAGTGAACCTTCCCTGAGGGTTGTAGCCTTCTAAGTTATTGTATTTTGAGCAGTGAGCTCTAGGCAGTGAACTTGAATGCATGTGCATTCCCCATTGTAATCATTTTCACATACTACTATAGAGTATCATCTAATTATGGATAGGTTCCCACCATGGTTTTTTCCTTAATCAAGTTTTCCATGTCAAAATCTTGGTGTTGTGTTTTGTGCCATCAATTTGCTTATCTTTTTTGTAGTTACAGTTAATCGGATTTTCATTTAAGGTTAAGTTTGTTATTCTAGTAAAAACTGATTCACCCCTCCCTCTTCTTAGTCTTCCCTCATTATTGTTTCCAACAATTGGTATCAGAGATAGATCCTTTGAAAGAAGCTTGACCACTTGAGGAGATCTGGGATGGCAACTAAAGTTGTTTTCTTTAAGAAGGAGAGTTCGAGATTTGATGGAAGTAACTATGTTATATGGAAAAATCAGATGGAGGTGCACTTGAAATGTCTTGGAGAGGATTACTAGAAGATTACAAAGGATGCCTATTTTGTTCCTCAGAATGGACTGGTCACTACTGCTGAGATCAAGGATGGTGAAAATAACATTAGATCTAAGGAAGCATTGCAGAGTGCCCTAACTGATTCTGAGATGACTAATGTGATGGGACTTCAAACTGCACATGAGATCTAGGAGAAGCTTGAGACCTTGTATGAAGGAGATAAACAAGTCAAAGTTGCTAAGTTGTCAAGTTTGAAAGGGAAGTATGAGATGCTAAAAATGGGAGAAGATGAGAACATATCAACCTTCATGGCTAAGGTGAATGACCTTGTCCTAGGTATCAGATGTGCTAGTGGAACCCTTGAAGAAGATGAAATTGTTGCTAAGGTGCTGAGATCATTGCCTCCTACTTACAAACATAAGGTAGCTACTATTGAGGAGATCTAGAGTGTGACTACTATGACAAGAGATATGTTGGTTGGAAAGATTGTTGCATTTGAACTGAGTGAATTTGGTGAATCACATGGAAAGTCTAAGACATCATTTAGAGAATCTGTATCCAAAAAGAAGAAGTATGATCTAGAAGAATGCACAATATCCAGATATGAAAGAGAGAGAAGAGAGATGGAAGAACAAGAAAGAGAATTGGATGAGCTTGAAGCATTGATTGCCCGAAGATTTCTTAAAGGAGCTGGTAAGTATGATGGAAAATTACCTCTGAAATGTTTCTCTTGCAATAAGATAGGACATTTTTCTTCTAGGTGCCAGAGAAAATGTCTAAATATGATAGGCATGATAACTTTGATAAGCATGATAGGAATGATAGACATAAGAAGCATGAGAAGTATGATAAGCCTTACAAGCCTAACTGGAAGCATAAACATCAGAAGAACTGTTATTATGCTATTGTTGAAGGTGTTACAAATGAAGAATCAGAAGGAGATGAAATTGTGTTTATTGCTATTAAAGAAGATGGATCAGTACTTATTGATTAAACAAGTTGAACTATTGAGGACAAATCTTTAGATGCTAAAGTTGAAGAGATAGATGAATGGGTGATTGACAACGGTTGTTCACATCATATGACCAATGATAAAATCAAATTTATGAATATGGAGAAGTATGATGGTGGAATAGTAAGATTTGGAGATGACAAAGCCTGTGTGATCCATGGTAGAAGTTCTATTTCCTTTGATGGTAAGCATAACATTGATGATGTCTTGTATTTTGAAGGTTTGAAGCAAAATCTTTTAAGTGTTGGACAGATAGTTGAAAAAGGTTATGATTTGCAATTCAAGAATGGAAGATCCTAAATGCCTCTGGTATAGAGATTGCATCAGGAACTAAGATTGAAGGTAATATCTTTCATTTGAATGTTGGTGAGAAAAGTTGCTTGATTGCTCAGATTGATGAAAGTTGGTTATGGCATAGGAGAATGTGTCATGTTAAATTTGACTCAATGATTAAGATCATTTCTACTCAATTTTTTAGAGATTTGCCTAAAATTGTTAATCCTGCTAATTTGGTATGTAAGGAATGTCAAATGGGAAAGCACCCAAGAATTTATTTCAAGAGTAAGCAATATACATCTGATGGATTTCTAGATCTTGTGCATACTGACCTATGTGGACCTACAACTATAAGAAGTGTGCAGGGTGAGAAATACTTCATGTTACTAATTGATGATTATTTTAGGATGATGTGGGTTGCCTTTTTGTGGTAAAAATTAGAAGCATCAGACAAATTCAAGATATTCAAAGCAAAGGTTGAGACTGAGACAATATTGAAGCTGAAATGTCTGAGATCTGACAGAGGAGGATAATTTTGTTCCAATGAATTTTACTCATTTTGTGAGAAGCATGGGATTAGAAGACAATTATCTGCTCCTAGAACCCCATAGCAAAATGGAGTTGTTGAAAGGAAGAATGAAACTATCTTGGATGTTGCAAGGACTATGTTGATTGAAGGGAATGTTCCAAAGATATATTAGAGAGAATCTATTAGCACTGTTGTTTACACATTCAACCGAGTGCATATAAAAGGTGATTCTGGTAAGACTCCTTATGAGCTATGGTTTGGTCATGTTCCTACTATGAGATATTTCAATTTTTTTGGAGGCAAGTGTTATATCAAGAGAGATGAGGATATAGGAAAGTTTGATGCAAGAAGTGATGAAGGATTTTTTTTGGGATATTCTACAAAGAGAAAAGCGTATTGGTGCTACAATAAGAGAGTAAGAGAGATAGTGGAATCAGAGCATGGGATATGATGATGATCAGAATGTTTTCTTAAGGAAAATTTAGATAGAAGAATTGAAGTATAATGATCAAGTAGAAACTGTTAATCTAGATATTGTTGTTGCTAGTGAAGAGATGTAGGAACCTAAAAATCAGAATAATCAGAAGACTCCAAGGTATGTGATATTGAATCATTCTGAAAATTAGATCATTGGTGATAAAAATAAGGGCATAATCACTAGAAGAAGGCTAGTTGCTGAAGAGGTATGTTTGATTTCTAAAATTGAACCTAAAGATGTTGTTGAAGCCTACAAAGATGAAAATTGGATAAAGGCTATGGAAGAATAATTGAATCAGATTGAAAAGAATAACACATGAGAACTTGTGCCTAGACCTGAAAACAAGAATGTTATTGGTACTAAATGGGTATTCAGGAACAAATTGAATGAAGTCGATGAAGTTGTCAGAAATAAAGAAAGATTGGTATGCAAAGGATATTCACAAAAGGAAGGAATTAATTATGAGGAGACTTTTTCTCTAGTAGCTAGAATTGAAGTTGTTAGACTATTGCTTGCATATGTTGCTTATAAGAATTTCAAAGTATATTAGATGGATGTCAAGTTAGCCTTTTTGAATGGTGATCTTGAGGAAGAAGTCCACATTGAGAAACCTAGTGGATTTTCATTATCAGATGATGGAGAGATGGTATGCAAACTGAAGAAATCTCTTTATGAAGTGAAGCAAGACCCTAGAGCCTGGTATGCTGGATTGGATAAGTATTTTCCAAAATTGGGATTTAATAAGTGCATTGTTGATAGTAATCTATATTTCAAGATTGAGAATGATAACATTTTGATTGTTGAAGTTTTTATTGATGACATTATCTTTGGAGGAGATGATGACTTGAGTATGAAGTTTGTCGGTGATATGCATAAAGAATTTGAGATGTCTATGATAGGAGAAATGAATTTTTTCTTAGGTTTGCATATTTCACATACTAGAAAAGGTATTTTTATATATCAAGCTAAATATATGAAGGAATTATTGAAGAATTTTGGGTTAGAATATTCTAAACCAGTTGGAACTCCTATGGTGACTGGCTGCAAATTGTCTAAGAATGACGAATCTTTGAAAGCTAATCAGACCTTGTACAGATCTATGGTTGGTGGACTGTTATACCTGACTCAGACTAAACCTAACATTATAGATGCTATGTGCATGGATGCTAGATATCAAGTTGATCCAAAAGAGATTCATGCCACTTTTGTAAAGAGGATATTCAGATACTTGAAAGGGACTATGGATTATAGCTTATGGTATCCAAGGAATGATGATTTCATGTTATGTGCTTACACTATTGCTTATTGGACTGGTGATGTTGATGACTAGAAGAGTATCTCCAGTGGTGCATTCTTTTTGGGTAAAAAATTGGTTTCATGGGCAAGTAAGAAACAAGATTCAGTTTCCCTATCTACTGTTGAAGCTAAATACATTGTTATTGCTAGTAATTGCACTCAGGTAGTTTGGATGAAACAAATGTTGAAGGATATCAAAGTTATCTATGATGAGCCTACTATCATATATTGTGATAATTCCAGTGCTATTAATATGTCAAAGAACTAGGTGCAACATTCAAAAACTAAACATGTATCAATCAAGTATAATTTCTTGAGAGAAAAAGTCATTGAAGAGGAAGTGAAGCTATCTAGTATGTGTCTACAAAGGAACAAATTACAAATATTTTCACCAAGCCTTTGCTTGTAGATACATTTGTCTATTTGAGAGACAAGTTAGGGGTGTCTACCCCTCCTGATAGGAACTAGATGCATTGAGTTGCATCAATCTGGTGGACTTCATAGTCTTATCTTTTTGACCGAATTGATGAGTTTATGTTGTTCCTCTAATGGAGTAGTCTATTTGTGGTTCAGTTGAGCTGGTTGTAATCATGATTTGTTTATCTAAAGGGGTGAGTTTGGTTTTCTGTTTTGAGAACCTTTATCATTGATGTCAAAGGGGGAGAGAGAGCATGTGAAAAACTATCTTATCTGCTGTTGGTGAGCTTGCTCTTAGGGGGAGTTTTTTGGAGATGTTTTCTTTATTTTCATTGATTTTTTTTCGCATCCATATGTTGCCATCAATGCCAAAGGGGGATATTGTTGGACATTATTGCTGCTAGGATATGTTGTTGTCATTGATGTCAATATATTCTTGTGATTTATTGCTCCGGTGGTTGCAGATTGGTTTATTGGGATCATGGTTCAGTATATGGAGTATTTCTAGTATCATTATATCTTTTTCTATATTAGTTTCAATGATCTGGGAGCTTAATTGATCATATCATATGATCCAATTTATAGTTTGGTTCTTATGATCAGTGCTTTGCAGAGTTCGGTATTTCCTTTGGTATATTTCGATGTGATCGGATCTTGTTTTGCAATTTTAGGAGATTTTTTCAGATGTTCATGTGTATCTTCATTTTAGATGGATCATGATTTGGTGCTCCACAAGTTATCTTTCCTCGTGATAGTTGCTTTTGTTTGAGTGCTCTTGAGTTTTAGATGTTGATCGATGAAGCTTTGATAAGTGGTGACGGTGTAGTTGTTACAGATAATTCTAACATGCTTGTTGGTGTTTCCTAATTATGTCCTATTTGTTTTGATGATCTACATTTATCAATGTGCATGGTTTTGTTGTTTGGTTTATCTAGTGGTGTTCTTCATGATATGAGACCTATTTGGTGGTGTAGCGTGTTGCGATTAATCTTGGAGTTGATTCCAGTGGTGTTTCCTATTTGAGAATTTGATTTAGATCCATGCTATATCATGTAATCATTATATTGGTTTGGTGTTCGATCTTTGTATCTTGTGATATAATTTTGTAGTTGAGAGTTGAGGGTTTGGCCGACCTTGTTGTCAAGGTTGATGATCGGTATGTATAGATGGTATAGTCATGTAAATTTAGTATCCATGAAATGTCTATATTATCAAAGAATGGTAAAGGTGTAAACAAGTGAATACATCTTTCAGCATTGTGATTGAGCAAAGATTGAAGTGTTGCAAAGAAGAAAATTGTTCTTAACCATAACTATCATCAAGCATTTGCAGATGTTATTCTTTTAGTTCATTTGATTCTAGATTATTGTCTAAATATTTTGTAAGTTAGTGAGACTTCCTTGTAAGGTAGTGAACCTTCCTTGAGGGTTGTACCCTTCTGAGTTATTGTATTTTGAGTAGTGAGCTCTAGGTAGTGAGCTTGAATGCATGTGCATTCCCCATTGTAATCATTTTCACATACTACTGCAGAGAATCATCTAATTGTGGGTAGGTTCCCACTGTGGTTTTTCCATTAACCAAGTTTTCCATGTCAAAATCTTGGTGTTGTGTATTGTACCATCAATTTTCTTATCTTTTTTTATTGTTTTAGTTAATTATATTTACATTTGAGGTTAAGTATGTTAGTCCAATGAAAACTAATTCACCCCCCTCCTTCTCAGTTTTCTCTCATTGTTGTTGCCAAGAAAACTTTCTTTAGTTTACCCAACTATTGATTAATTGGTTCAGTTTTGTTTTGGGTATAGAGTATATTGTATATGAATTATTCTGGAAAAATACCAATCTATTAACCAATATTCTCTCACCGCTCTTCCCCATGTAGGTTTTTCACTATTCCATCTCTCTTTTCTCTAGCTCTCTCCTTTGATCCTTACCCTTCTTTATTTTTGTGAACTTCTCCATATATTTCTCTTCTCTCTCTTATCTCTCTATCTCTCCCCTCTCTAGATCTCTCCCTCCCTATCTACCTCTACCTCCCTACTTAACCCTTTCTCTTTGTGAACTTATCCATATCTTCTTCTCTCTCTCTCTCTCTCTCTCTCTCTCTCTCTCTCTCTCTCTCTCTCTCTCTCTCTCTCTCTCTCTCTCTCTCTCTCTCTCTCTCTCTCTCTCTCTCTCTCTCTCTCTCTCTCTCTCTCTCTCCTATCTCTAGGTTTTTATCTATGCTTCACCACTAGGATTCTTATCTTGGGGTGTTTGATTTGCTGACATCTAATGAACTTTGAACATATTTTCAAAAGTAGGCTCACAAAGTTCTCTTAAAGTTTCCTCAAGATCATAGCCACTAGATGACTTGTCTGAGTCCCATTTCCATTCATTGGAATATGTAGATAAATGATGTTTTTTAGGTGGTGTAGTATCATTAGTGGAATGAAGGACTAATTTGTTGTGCTACTTGTGGTCTAGAACTATATAACCACAAAAGTACAGATCCTAGTCCTTTGGTTTGTTGTATCTTAAGTACTAATTCTAGTTGGATAGGCTCCATAATTCCTTTTTTTTTTTCAAGCCAATAGGACCTCTACCATCATACCTCATTTTTTGTAGAAATTTGAAGCCTTTTCTATAGTTCTGAATAGGTATCTTAATATCACCAATGTTTGGTTTCTCTTTGGGGTCCTAGAATAATATCTTGAAGTCCTTATCTTCCGTTTCCCCCCATTTAGTAAATGTTGTGGGATCTTATTTGATAGTAACAACTATCACAAGTTGTGAGGACTATGGTTTGTCGTAAATCTTAGGGGAGTTCATAAGTTGTGTAAGATATAAGGTTTGTTGCAACCAATATTCTCCCATTCTATTATTTTTTACCTTCTCCTTGAACTCAAGGTACTTGGAAGTAGAAGCTTTCAATAACTTTTGATTAATGTGTGATGAAGATGAATGAGATTATTGATTGATATGTATTTTTTCTTTTGGATTAGGATGAGTTATTATAATACATATATGGATTTGGATTCGCAAGAATGGTAACTTCAATTTCATTATGTGGGAACATAATTCACTGATGGTATGTAGAAAACTCTACTCACATGGCATGGATCCAAGGAAGACCCAAGAAAATGTTGTATGTGAGATAAAGGTTGAAACTTGGTAGACCACATCTTGTACTATTCGCCAAAATCTAATTTATAAGGTGACTATTCCTTTAGATGAGCGTTCTTCATTGTCATACGCTTTTAATGTTATCTTTATTTTGGAATCTACAAACCCTTTAGAGAATCCCAAAGCTAGAACAACTTTCAAAGTGGAAATATTTAGACCTTCTCTTTCATCTATCAAGACTCACTTTATTCAATGTTTATGGATAAAAGCTTTGATATAGAGAGGTGAGTTGTAAGGTTGTTTGGGGCATGTGTCATATTTCTCCATGAATGTAAGATGATGACACAAAGTTAAATGTTGCACTATGGCTTGAAATTGATCCACTTTTAGGTTGGTAGGTATAGAGGTTTGTTGCAAGGTTTTATCTAGGATAGCCTTATGTGAAGGGGATATGCAAAAATGCTCAAGGATAGATATCGACATTAAGTGTTTTTCCAAGATTCTCAACAAGGTAATATTGGTTGGAGGATGAAGAAGGTTTGGGTATAGTGCATTTTAAAGTGACTTTACCTTGATATATTATTACATTTCATCCGGGATTTTTATCCTTGATAGTTATGGTAGACACATGATAGTCCATCTTGGAAATTTGGTTGACTGTATAATCATAAGAAACATTGGCATAATTGGTATTGGTATTGAAATTGGTCTTATGAGATTTTCCTTTATCATGTTTTGAGAAAGGATAATGAAACATCGCATGTTCTTTATTGGAAGAGTGATCCTCAACCTCAATCACACCATTCTCAATAAGACCTTGAATAATATTCTTAAGCTTATGACAGTTGCTAGTCTTGTGCCCTTTGTTTCTATGATATTCACAAAAGTCATTGACATTCCACCATGTTGGTTGAATCTTTGGTTTAAAAAGGTTGATTCTCTGGTAAGGTAATGAACTGATGCAGAGCATCATGAAAAACCCTTCAAGAACCCCAAATCAACAATGCATTATGCTATCCCGGTTAATGACAGTTTGATATACCCGTACTCAGTTATTAATAAATTTAAAACCTGAGCATATGTGGAAGCTCACTTCAGTGAGGCTGTAGAAAACTAGGTTTATAAAACCATATCCAAAATTGAGAACTATCCAACAGTGCAATAAAACGTTATCATCTCTGCACCGAGACCAATTTTGACTGTCATAAATCTGGAAAATGTATGCCTGTTGCCTGCTAGGGCATCATATTTCACAACAAATACTTAACCAAAATAAAACAATACCATACTCAATTGAAAGCCCTCTGAGTCTACTTTCATAATATTCAATTCATTAATTTTTCCAATGGTGAAATGACAAGATAAGTACAAACCCTTTCCAACAACTCCATTTAAGACAGTTTAAAACCAGTTTTCACCAAAATCTTCATAACTTCCACAAATAAAAACCAAAATGCCTAAAACCAAAGGGAAAATAAATATTATTCACATATCTTTTTAATAAGTCTATTTAGAGGTATTAATAATATCATATGAGTTCATACCATACGCTGCACTGTGACTGTTCTCAGGAAGTATCAAATCTGCAATTAACAACTTTCACCAAAACTTCCATATCTTCTTCATTTCTAAACATAATAACTCCAAAAAAAAAGGAAAAGAAATTTAATTAAAATATATAACTATCCATTATACATATACAAAGGTTTCCAGGCCATACATGGTTGTACAAGGCCTGGAACCAACACAAAAACTGGAAAGCCAACCAAAATAACAATAGTAGAATGCACCAAAATGTATCCAAAATGTTCTCCTTTCTTCTCTATTCTTCCAATAATGATTTGCTTCGACCAATAAAATATATTTATAGACTCTTTTGTATTTATAAACCATCCAACTACCTTTATGACCCTTCATCTTCCATTTTACAACTTTATGTGCAATTTTTGCACTTTTACATTTTTGCAAATGTTGCACTTTTACATTTTTGCAAATGTTGCACTTTTGCAATTTTCTTGCAACTTTCACACTTTTTCCTAATGACTCTCCAAATTGTAAAAACCTCATAAAAATGTCCAAATAATCTATTTAATACCTTTTAGATACTTGATAGCCTTCTCATGGCCTTTTATACAATTTTGACCATCTTGACCTATAAGGGCCTATATGGACAACTAGGACATAATCAGGACTTGCTTACATTTTTAGGCTTCCAAGTCTTACAAATCATTCCAAATGGATTAAAATACATTATAAATGACCTTCAAATATAAATTATATTTCAAATGATGAATTTGACCATATATTTTCCTTACGCCATGGGTGCTCCTGCACCATACTACCGGCCTTGAAAGATTTCCAAGTCTCTTGGAAATGAGTAACATGATGCCTCTGCTACATTCTGCTTCAATCAAGACTCCTATCAATGGAGTTTATACTGGCTGCTTCCAATGGTGCATCTCTCATCTGAAGTCCACTCCTCCAAGCTGCTACAAACACCCAACAACTTCTGTCCCTCACCTGGGAGTCCTCTCTTGCCTCTCTCCCCAAGACTCTTGGCGACACATTGGACCTCCTTCTCAAGCCCTTTGGACCATCTCCTATGGCCCCCTCTAGTAGATCTTCCTATCCACCCACTTACAGCTAAGTGAACCTACACCAAACCTACAACCAAGAAACTTTAAACACAAGAATCAAATAAACAATCTCATGGGCTAGGTCCTGGTGTGGAATGCCTCCTTCGACACTCTACCCACACACTCAAGCTCTTCTATCTCTGATACCAATTTGATGCAGAGCATCATGAAAAACCCTTCAAGAACCCCAAATCAACAATGCATTATGTTGTCCCGGTTAATGATAGTTTGATATACCCGTACTTAGTTATTAATAACTTTAAAACCTGAGTATATTTGGACGATCGCTTTAGTGAGGCTGTAGAAAACTAGGTTTCTAAAACCATATCCAAAATTAAGAACTATCCAATGGTGCAATAAAAAGTTATCATCTCTGCACCGAGACCAATTTTGACTGTCATAAATTTGAAAAATGTATGCTTGTTGCCTGCTAGGGCATCATATTTCACAACAAATACTTAACCAAACTAAAACAATACCATACTCAAATGAAATCCCTTTGAGTCTACTTTCATAATATTCAATTCATTAATTTTTCCAATGGTGAAATCACAAGATAAGTACAAACCCTTTCCAACAACTCCATTTAAGACAGTTTAAAATCAATTTTCACCAAAATCTTCATAACTTCCACAAATAAAAACCAAAATGCCTCAAACCAAAGGAAAAAGAAATATGATTTACATATCTTTCCAATAATTCTATTTAAAGGTCTTAATAATATCATATGATTTCATACCATACACTGCACTGTGACTGTTCTCAGGAAGTATCAAATCTACAATTAACAACTTTCACCAAAACTTCCATACCTTCTTCATTTCTAAACATAATAACTCCAAAAAAAAAGAAAGAGAAAGTTAATTAACATATCTAACTATCCATTATACATATACAAAGTTTTCCAGGCCATACATGGTTGTACAAGGCCTAGAACCAACACAAAAACTGGAAAGCCAACCAAAATAACAATAGTAGAATGCACCAAAATGTATCCAAAATGTTCTCCTTTCTTCTCTATTCTTCCAATAATGATTTGGTTCGACCAATAAAACATATTTATAGACTCTTTGGTAGTTATAAACCATCCAACTACCTTTATGACCCTTCATCTTCCATTTTACAACTTTATGTACAATTTTTGCACTTTTACATTTTTGCAAATGTTGCACTTTTGCAATTTTCTTGCAACTTTGACACTTTTTCCTAATGACTCTCCAAATTTTAAAAACCTCATAAACATGTCCAAATAATATATTTAATACCTTTTACATACTTGATAGCCTTCTCATGGCCTTTTATACAATTTTGACCATCTTGACCTATAAGGGCCTATATGGACAACTAGGACATAATCAGGACTTGCTTACATTTTTAGGCTTCCAAGTCTTACAAATCATTCCAAATGGATTCAAATACATTATAAATGAACTTCAAATATAAATTATATTTCAAATGATGAATTTGACCATATATTTTCCTTACGCCATGGGTGCTCCTGCACCATGAACTTATTTAATGCAACCAACTTTTGCAATGCTAATTTAATTTGTTGGAAGTATGTGTTTTTATGGTTGTCATTGATGTCAAACTTGATGTTTCGGATAGTTGGTGGTCTAAAAATTATGTGGTGCAAAGATATCTTATCGTGTTGGTGTTGCAGTTGTTCTAGAAGTGTTTGGGTCCGAAAAGTATTGTTGACATTGGTTGATGTTGTTATCTTCTTTAGATATGGTTTGGGTATCATGGATATGATAGTTTTGTGGTTCATAAATATTGTTGTGTTCTTTGGATGTTGTTGCTTTGTTCACAACTAGTTGTCAGACTCTATGCTAGACCTATCTTTGGGTCTAGATATGATTTGTGGAAGGTAATTTGATGTGTTATGGGTCTCACTGTAGCGTGTGGATATGTGGATTTGATTTAATTGTAACTGAGGATATATTTTCATCATTAATTGCTTATATGGATGCATAGTGTGTTAGTGTGTTGTCAGTTATTTTTTGGTGATTGTAGATCAGTGATTTGATCTTTGGAAGATGTGTTTTGGTCCCCTCTTTCTCTTGGAGTGGATCGGAGTGTGTGTTTTTGGTCTAGAAGGTATATTTTATTTCAAGATAACTTGGTTCAAGCTTTGATGATCTATCTTGTATATAAAGAATGTGCACATGATTGAGTTGTGTGTGGTAAGTGAGTAGAACTATGAGAGTGGGAAGAGAAGTGTAGAGAATGCAAAAGGAAGTGTGTGAAATTCAATAAAGAGAAGGGAAGAAGAATCTTGTTCAAATGATATGCAAATCATGTTGAGATTGTGTGGCGGAGATATGTGATAGAGTGTTGATAGTTAAGCTCTGAGTTGTGTGTGTTGATGTTGGTTGCTTGATGCAGAGTTTGAGGATAGCTTCATGATCAAGAGATCCTTCTTTTCATATCAGTTTTGTATCTTGCCTTGTTTCAATTAACTTTAAGTTTTTCAAGTCCCTTTTTTGTATATTGCCCCAAGAGCAATTAGCCTTGGTTTGCAAGTTCGAAGCAGTGAGCTCTTTTTATTGTAATCTTATATACATAGTGGATATATTTTTGTGCACAAGTGCTCACCATGGTTTTTCTGTATTTGGGTTTTCCATGTAGAAAATCTTGGTTTTCATTTGTTTGATGTGTTTTCCGTTACTTGTTTATGTGTTGCATTAAATTTTGTTTGGACTAATTCACCCTCCCCCTCTCAGTCTTGCCTTGGGTTCAACACAATTGGCTCTCCCAAAGGTGTTGTTGAAACTATGGAAGGACTGAAAGGGGAGGGGTTAATTAGTCTGAATCACTTTAAAATTGATCAATCAAATTATAGAAAATATTTAAACATTATACAATAATACTAAAAACATCAACCACCAACACATTAACATTAGATTTACATGGAAAACCCAATAGGGAAAAGGCACGGTTAGAATCATGCTCACAATAAAAATAAAACTAATTGCAATATTTTAGGTGAGCACTCCCAAGAGGCATCATGCACCTCGTGGACTTTCAAAACTAAGGCACACTACCTTGGGGAAAGATGCATGAACTTGAAGAACTGAGGCACACTGCTTTATGAGAAGATACAAAGGGTTTCCAAGAGAGCTATTGCCCTTCAACAACAGAAGGAATAATAGAAATAATATGAAAAGGATCTCCTGATCATGAATTTTTTCTTGGACCTCTATGTTAAGCAACTAATATCATGGAAAATAGATCTAAAATCCACCACTATCTCATAATACTATCACATTGAATTATCACCTTCAAATCTCTTTACAAACTGACTTTCACACATTTGCAATATCAAATGTACTTACACATCATTCACTTTAACTTCACATAAATTCACATTCTATCCCATACACAAATCATACATTTTCACTTCTTAAATACAAGGTAGATCATCAAAAGATTATTTGAGGGTCGGCCATAGACAAAATAAATAATATTGCAAAAAATTCTAGCCATTGAGACAAAAATACCCAAAGTGTTCCACTCCAAGAGAAAGAAGGGACCCAAATCCATCACAAAACATCCTTTAAAATCAAATCCAGTGAACCAAACATGCTAACATATTCTCCAAATTCAACACCAAATATAATGTGTAGATAAATAAGAAATCTCAGCAAGTAGCTGGCCAAAAAATATTTTCCAATAAAAAATACTCAACATCGATCTCCACACACCATGGTGAGACCCATAAAACCCTTCTGACATAACTTACAAAGCATATCCAGACTGAAAAAATATGATGCAAACAAGATAATCCAATTGGGAAACTAAGAAACATAATATAATTAAACATACCAAGCACAAACCAACATAACTCACTTTTGGAACATAAATACCACTAGAGAATTGAAATAAAATACTACAAAAACCAAATAAACATGTCCACAAAACCACAACATAGGATTCTACAAATCTAGAGGCTATCAAGCATTTTTTGGACCAGTTTGACTAATGTCCTTATGGTTAGAAAACAACAACAACAACACATTTTTTTAATATGTGAGCCAAAAATCTAGATGAGACAACATCCTCTAAACACATACAATTAATCTAGGAACATAAAATCCATCATCTAGAGGAATGCAAAGCATTATTCCAGTAGGGCATTAAGTACTCTTTCCTGCATATCAAACTTGCCACAATTGTAACTTTCCAAAAAAAAATCCACCAACACAAATTTAACAACAACACCAGATGGAGAAACATGCATCAAACTCAATGGCAACACCAATTAAATAAATTTTCAATAGTAATAGATCATAACTAGACTAGAAACCATCTAGACCATCAAGTTTGGTGTTAACGACAACACACCTCATATATCCAACAATCAACTCAGATTTTCAACAATGTCTCCCTTTGTCATTGATGGCAACACTTGAGAAATAAACACCAAAAAATTTCTCTCTCAATCATCAAGAGTTCTCTACCCCTAACATAGTTCTCTCCCTTTGACAGCAAAGACAAAGGGCTCAACATGACATACAAATTTTTGCATCAATCCATCTAAAAACTACTTTTCAACACACTCCACTACTCCTCTTGAGAGAAGCAACAACATCAATCTAAAAGAGAAAGAATAAGCATTGAATCTTCCCTTGGAAAGATGCACCTCATTTATGTATCTCGTTAGAGAAAGAAGGTGCAATGACCATAGTTTCAAACTGAGATACTCAAAGATATCCTTCACCAAGACTTTAGTAAGAATATCTAACACCTTTTATTTGGTAGAAATATACTCTGGACAATGCAACTTCTTTTTCTGAAACCTTCTCTCTTAAGAAATGATACTGGATTGAGATATGTTTAGTTCTTGAATGCATTACTGGATTCTTTGGAATTTTTATAGTACTGGTATTATCACACATGATGAGAATAGATTCATTATACATTACTTTAATACTTTTAAGCATTTTTTCATCCACATAACTTGAGTGTAATAGGATTTTGCTGCAATATATTCTACTTTTGCACTAGATAGAGATACTAAATCATGCTTCATACTTAACCAAGAAACCAACCTATCTCCTATTGGGATCAATGAACATTGAGAGGGGGGTGAATCAATGTTTTATAATTTGAAAACTTATTAATTTGATTCTGAAACCACCAGATGCATGAGAAGGTAATCAAAGTGCAAAAATATAAAATGAACAACCACACAACCATAACACCAATATTTTTATGTGGAAACCTGAAAAGGGAAAAACCATGGTGGGATTGAGTACCCACAATATTATTATACTATGGCTAGTAGTAGAACAATATTACAAAAGAGGAATGCACATGCATTCAAGTACACTGCCTAGAGCTCACTTCTCATTTACAAAAGGGCTACAACTTGAAGGATGGCTCACTACCTTACAAGCTATTACAAAATGATTGCAAAGATAAATGAACTGAAGTGTAGCATCTAACTATGATAAAATATAGTTTTGGTTAGGCTTTGATTGTCTCCTGCAACTGATCTATCATTTTGTTATGTAATACTACTCTATTACACATCGGAGCACCTAAATCTTCACCAAACTTACAAATTCTCTCACACAGACTTCCTTCACTCATTACACATGATAGAATGATCAAACAAATCAATCTTATATATCTGCACCACCAAAAAGAATCATTTACTAAATCGGCTTCCAAAAGCCACATAACACGCAACATGAAATGTGTTACACCAAGTCAGCTCAAACTAATCACAAATCCAAATGTGGACCAAATCAAGATGATAAAATTCTTCTCATAAGTTGGCCCAATCACCCCAAATATGAAACTAATCACCAGAATCATCCTAACAAATCTGCAACACACGTTACAACAAAATAGCTCTGCCCTAACTGAGTTATTGGATATGGAAGCTCTAAACTTGTACACAATTCAACATCGGATATCAGGATCATGAAGTAATCTATCTCCAACCTGAAACCAACTATCTTGTGCACCATGATCTCATGCTCTACCGGTTACTGTGTTCCACCTCTCAGGTATATGCCTTATGAACAAAGTGACCAAGTCCATCCTAGTCAAGAAACCAACTATTCTGTATTCAACATCTCTGTAATTTATTGGTGCAATAGGTTATTATAGGAGAATGAATCAGTAAATTAATCAACCCACTATAATAAGCTAAAATGACCACCCACTTGAACCCAAATTAATTAGCTTGCTAGAGAATAGAAAGTTGGGGGTGGCCCTACAATTTTTTGGGGACTTTATAGGAGGAGATGGTAGGGCCAATCCTTTGACTTATGCTAAACCAATTCTATGTATACTAGATATGATCTGTGAATTGAGTTTCCATCAATGATAACCCCTAAACATCTATCATGCACTAATCTTCACCAAAATAGGGTCTCTTGCCAACAATCTCCCCCTTTGGCATTGATGGCAACACTATGAAAAATGAACTGTACACTCAGTACTGTAAAACTTCAAAAACTCATCAAGAATATACAAGCTCCCCTTAAGAATCTATACCATTTTTCCCTCTACTCTCTCCCCCTTTGATAGCAATTCCAAAGATAAATGATCTGCCAAAATTGATATACAAGGGTGTGTACAGATGCTCACAAAAAATTGAAGATGTTTGCAAAAATTGTTCTAAGGGACAACAAATGATTATCCCATTCCTTATTCAAGCTTTCCAAAATGCTTACCATCCTGTTGAAAAGGTAGGCATGCATTTGTGCTCCCTATCTATCTGTTGGAATAGGCTTATTTAGTGCATCCTTAGCATCCTGCATGATACCCATCAACAAATCTATCTATGTAGTTATAATCTGACTCCTTACTTCTGACACTCTACCCGAAACTCTATCCTTTTCTTGATTGAAAATCTTGATCTTATTCAATATACTCAAAACTTGGCATTCAAAATTGCTAGCCTGAGATGATTGTGGAGCGTATGACTATGATATGCTCGCTAGTTGACCTTCACATTCCCTTATTTTATTGTCAATGTCTATAGTGAACTTGGGAAAAATCAAACATGACTTGTATATATTACCTCCTTCATGAATTGCATCCTGAATACTTTTTAGTGCAGTAACTAAATTGGATCTATCATCTTTAATCATCTTCAAAAATTATTTTAATTTCGTTGCATTGAATTGATTCAAAACTTTGATATTTGCTTCCTTCTCTAAAGACTCAAAATGGGAACCAACAATATTTATCAAACCCTTGAGATTATCAAAGAGATGAGATGTATCTGGTTTGAAAGATGGCATGATTTTCTCCAACATATCTCCTGCTAATGATATTAACTTCTTATCAACAGAATGGGACTTAAGCAAGTCCTCACTGGATTTGGCTTGAGCGAGAGTTGCCAATTTTAGTGCTTGAATGGGAGATAATGAGCTTAGATTTGTCAAAGACTGATCTTCCTTTTCCTCTCCTTTATTTGCAACCTCTACAGTCTCACCCTTTCCACCTTTCTCACCGTCATCCTCATCCTTCTCCACATCCAATGTCTCCTTACCTGCTTTCTTTGACATAACTTCTATGACCAAAGGTTCCTGTACAACATAATTGGAGATATCATTTGCTCCATCAACATTATCAACTAGATTTTGATCATTAGATTTTCCTTTCAAAGTGTCTTTCTTAGGTGATTGGCCCTTTTTCTTATCAAGGATAGTGGCACATACTTCCAAAATAGATTTATCTTGAGATGGTTCTTCCAGATTCACATCAACTCTTTGATCTATCAAAAATTGTCTCAAAATTGTTTTAGTCTCCTTTGTCACTTCATCTATCTTTCCTAGCATAAGTTTATTCACCCTTTTCTTTCTTCAGAATCTATCATTGGCAAGCTTCAATAATCTAGAAACTTCATCCATAGAAATGATTGAAGATAGATTTACTAGTACATATTCCTTTATTTTGTCATCTTCTAAACTAGTTGTATGTGTTATCGCATCCAAAATGTCATACAGGCTTTTAGGGATCTTAGATGCAAGTTATATTAATGTCTTATTATAAACATCCATATAGTAAACAATTGCTTCTTCAACTGCCCTCTAATCTTTATCATCAAAATTTTCATAATATGTAGACACATTTTTCAAATTTCCATCCTTAATAATTTCATCAATTAACACTTTTAGGATCAGTGCGGGCACAATTTCAAATTTACCTTCAATTTTACCATATTTTAGAGGTGCATCTATCTCAGACTTTTTTTTCTTGCTTGCTCTGGCCTTTTTGAATGATTCACTTTCTTCTCTTAGTTTCTTGGATTGCTGAACCCCACTAGATTGTGGTTTCTTTGACACTCTAGCATAGGTGGCTGTCTTTTTCACCTCTCTCACTACTTCATCAGATTATGTCTTTATGAACTCAGTAGTGGTAGCAACATATACTCTTTAGGGTTTATCCTTCCTCTTCTCTTCCCCACCAGTTGATGATGTTGATTGTGATTTGGGTGGAGGAATGGGCTTTTGCACTCTAGAAGTAGGTGCAAACTGAGATTGTCTTGGCTTGACCTTCTTTAGAGGAGTGGGAACAAGTTTATTCTTCTTGGGCTTTGTCGTGTCTTCCTCCTTCAATATACTATGTTCTCTAGCCCTTTATACAACCTCCTTGGATATGCCGATTTGTTCCACTAGCTCCTCTACCTCTTTCCTTACTTTCCACTTCCTAGTAAGTCCGATAAACTTCTTGTGAAAATCAAGATCTTTTTCTTGACAAGTACCAAACCTTTCTTCCTTATCATCCACTAGTTGACTTAACAAATATTGAGCATATGCATCAAGAGTGGTGGCATCTACCTCATACCCCATGGGCATGATCTAGATTGTTCTTGGCTCTCAATTGCCTCCATATGACATTGGTCCTTATCAAGCATGAAGTAGATGGTTTTCTCATACTTCTCTTCAATCTCTTTAGGAATCTTTTCCCTACTTTGCATTGAGGCTTGAAAGGATTTGAAGTATCCCCACAAAGCGGATTTTTGTGCAACAGTATCACCTAAACCTTGCAATCCTTCCTTGATCTGAACGGCCACCAGTTTATCATACCCCCACTGAATCTTTCCAATAAAAGGGATTTCATTTAGGAAGTACAGTGCCAAGAAAACTATCAAGGAACTAAACTTGAATACATGCTTCTTGTCTTGCTTAATCTTCTTCGGGTTGCTTAATAACTCACTGAGATGTACCAAACAAAGATCATACCTCTTGCCTTCCTTTAGTATCTCATAGGTTGCAAATATAGTGGTGTTGGATATATAATTATTCATGCTGGATTGATATACCTTATGTCCAGTCATCATCAAGGCAAAACTAACATCATTTTCTATGATATCATTGATAGTCATCGACCAACTATCATAGTGAGATCCGGTAACCTTTGTTACCATTGTATTTTACTTTCCTCAATCTGGGGACCTCACCAGTTGCATTTAAACAAGTAACCACTTCAATGGCTTACTTGGTGATCTTATGAGGTCAGTCCAGCCACATGAATTCATTGTAGATTCGACTCAGAATGTAACAGACCCATTCAGGTTCATCGAACACTAGGAAATGAATGAATTGGGTGAAACCCTTGTTTTGCAGTGACTTGAATTTTGTCTTCAATTTTCCCAGACTATCCATCATATGCTTGGTGTAAACTGAGAGCATATCTGCATTCCCAAGCTCCTTAATGTTGTAATAGATGTATGCCCTAATATCTTCATTGTGAAGTATACCATATGAGACAAAATAAAATGCACCTTCAAGATTATCTTCAGTGGATTTGAATGGGTGACTCTTGAACATGGGCCTTTCCCTCTCAGTAATTTTGACCACCAATGGAGTCGCAACACCAGATGCAGATGCATAAGCCATTTCAAAATACGGATGTGAAAAGATAGCTCGCAAATGAAAAATACCCTTTTATTCTCAACCGGGTGCAAGAGATCGCTGACTGATCGCTATAGGCTCGGATTTAGCTGCTAAATCTCTTTCAATCTACTACTATACTCTTCTCTCTCATTCACATTGTGAATAATGAGCTATTGAAATGCCTTTTTATCCATCGAAAACCTAATTTTAAGTTGTAATAAATGCACAACCCTAATGACTTTTGGATACTCTATTTTTCATGAATTCATTCACCAGATTATCAAACTGCCATGAAATCTTTTGGATAACATCTAGACAGCTAATCTTCATCATCTACAACCATCCTCAACCGGTTACAGATCTTTGAAAAGGGGGTTTTAAAGATCTACATGATAATCTTCCCTCTAAGGCTAAAATGCATTAGTTACTGGATGTGGTTCCTACACCGAAATTAGGTGTGGAGCCATTTTCAATAGAAGAATCTTCTTTCTTTACCCACATCTTCTTATGCTGATATTTGATCTCTTCCACTTTACCTTTTCCCTTTTCATGTGATTTGTAGTTACCTACCAGAGCATTCCTTCTTTTGCAATATCTTGCAATATGACCAGGTTTGCTGCATCCATGACAAACAACACTTGTTTGCATAGGCCTGAAGTTCATTTGATTTGATCTCATCCTGCATTGGTTAGAAATGTGCCCAAACATACCACAAGCATAGCATCTCTTATTCTAAAAAATTATTTATCACCATTATGCACGTGTTTGACTTATGAACAGAATTTTTGCATATGAAACATTGACCGGTAAAGGTAGGACAATTATTCATCACTTTACTTATCATCCCATTATTCATCCTACTTTTGCATTGACTCACCATGCCACTGAATTTACCACAAACAAAACATTTACCATTGAATTTATAGGCATTAGGCTGTCTTACCAAAGGTTTCTTGTTCTTCAGTTGATGGTTGCTTTTACCAGAATCGAAGGATTCTCCTTTCTCAAATCCAATTTGTCACATGTCTTTCCCATGTCTCTGACTCTCAAGCATCTCATCAAACTGAGTTGAACTAGCTTTGAATTTTTCTTTCTACTCATTAGCAGTAGTCAGCTCATCTCTCTGAATTATGACCTGTCTTTCAAGTTCTTGTCCATCATTCTTTGTTTGCACCAATTCAAGTTTTAAGTGATCATTCTCATATGTCAGTCTGCAACATTCCTCAAATCTATCCTTTAGTGATTGAGTCAGGGTTTCTTAATTCTTCTTCTGGTCTTCAATCTCCTTTGTCATCTTCAAGACAATAGATTGCATTTTATTTTTTTTGAATTGCATTTTCCCTAACCAACTTCTTGCATTCCTTTGTCTTGTCTTGTAGGGCTTGATTATCAGTTCTTTGTTCTTCTTTCTCCTTCAACTTATCCATCAACTCCTTTCTCTTCTCTCTATAAGTGTTCACTTGATCTTTCAATGTCTCAATGAAATCTTTAGCTGCATTCAAGTTTCTTTTCAGGGAACTTACTTCTTTTCTTATTGCATCAAGATCTTCAAGTGCCACACTAAGTTGTCTTTGTAAACCATAATCCATTGATTCAATCTTCCAGATCTTCCTCAAGTTGTTAGGATTATTTTGAGACACAATGCTCTGATACTAATTGTTGGAATCAATGAACGTTAAGAGGGGGGGTGAATCAATGTTTAATAATTTACAAACTTATTAATCTGATTCTTAAACCACCAGATGCATGAGAAGGTAATCAAGTGCAAAAACTTAAAGTGAACAACCACACAACCATAACACCAAGATTTTTACGTGGAAACCTGGAAAGGGAAAAATCATGGTGGGATTGAGTATCCATAATATTATTATACTATGGCTAGTAGTAGAACAATATTACAAAAGAGGAATGCACATGCATTCAGGCACACTACCTAGAGCTCATTGCTCATTTACAAAAGGGCTACAATCTAGAGGAAGGATCGTTGCTTTACAAGATATTAAAAAATTATTAAAAAGATAAATGAACTGAAGTTTAGTATCTAACTATGCCAAAATATAGTTTCGGTTAGGCTCTGATAGTCTCCTACATCTAATCTTTCATTTTATTCTATAATACTACTTTGTTACACACCAGAGCACCAGAATCTTCACCAAACTTACAAATTCACTCACACAGACTTCCTTCGCTCATCACACATTATAGAATGATCAACTAAATCAATCTTATATATCTTCACCATAAAAAAAGAATCATTTACTAAGTTGGATTCCAAAAACCGCATAACATGCAACATGAAATGTGTTACACCAAGTCAGTTCAAACCGATCACAAATCCAAATGTGGACCAAAACAAGATGATAAAATGCTTCTCATAAGTCAGCTCAATCACCTCAAATATAAAACTGATCACAAAAATCATCCTAACAAATCCACAACACACGTTACAGCAAAATAGCTATGCCCTAATTGAGTTATCAGATACTAGAGCTCTAAACCTGTACACAATTCAACACCATCTATCAAGATCATGAAATAATCTATCTCAAACCTCAAACCAACTATCTTGATCACTGCAACCAAAAATATAGCACCAATGACAAGATGTGCATCATGATCTCATGCTCTACTGGTTACTGTGTTCAACCTCCCAAACATATGCCTTAGCAACAAAGTGACTTCTGGTAAACCAATTCTATTTACAACGGATGTGATCTATGAATGAGTTGCAATCAATGACAACCCCTAAACATCTATCATGCGCCAATCTTCACTGGAATAGTCTCTCTTTCCAACAATCTTCCCCTTTGGCATTGATGGCAACACTATGAAAAATCAAGGAAAAGTGAGAGGGAGGGTGTGAATCAATTTTCACCGGATTAAATCAATTGAGAATAATCTCATAATTCAATCAACTACATCAAGAATAAAGATAAATACAATTAAGAACAACATACATAACACCAAGATTTTGATGTGGAAAACCCAGTTAAGGGAAAAACCATGGTGGGAACCTACCCACAATAATATGATACTCTGCAGTAGTATGTGTAAATATTACAATGGGGAATGCACATGCATTCAGGCACACTACCTAGAGCTCACTACTCAAGATATAATGACCCAAAAGGATCCAACCCTTGGGGAAGGTTCACTACCTTACAAGAATGATCAGACTACAATCCAAATTACATGAACTACAAAAATGGCATCTTCTAATGCCTGATGACAGTTTCACTTAAGCTCATTTATCTACCTTGTAACAATCTCTGCTCAATACTCCATACCGAAAGATAAATTTTCTTATGTGCACATAAACCACTCTTTGATAATGTGGACACAACATCAACACCCAAATTAAATGAATCTAACACCTATTTATACAATTCATCAACCTTGACTACAAGGTCGGCCAAACCCTCAACCCTCTATTACAAAATTACATCACACGATACATAAATAAACCACTAGACTAATATAATGTCATAGACAACATAGCATGAACCTAAACTAGATCTCCAAACACGCATCACCACCAGAAATCTCGCCAAGATTAACCGCAACGTGTTACACCAACAAAAATACTGTATAACACGAAGAATATCACCGGATCAACAAAATCACCAATATCATGCACAAGGATCAATGTGGACCAACAAAAAACTAGGAAATGATCATGAAACACCAACAAGCACATTATAACCATCCGTAACAACTGCACCAACACCACTTATTCAAATCTTCATCGATCAACATGCTCACTCTCAAAAACACTTAACAACAACAATTCAGACTAGAAAGATAACTTGCTGAGAACCAAAAAAAAAAGCATCTGAAATGAAGATACACATGAATATCCAAAACATTCTCCCAAAACTACAACCAAAGATATGATCATACCTGAGCATAATGGATGAAATACCAAAATCTTCCAACCACTAAACATAAAGACTAAACTTAAACCAGATCAAATGATATGATCAAGTAAACTTATAGATCACTGAAACCAATAAGGAATGAAGTATTCTAGTATCTAAAATACAAAAACCAACTAGATCAACTCACTACAAACATCGGATCACCAAAAAACTCTCTGCAACACTAGAACACATGAATATGTTGACATCAATGACAACAACATATCCTAGCAGCAACAATATCCAACAATCTCCCCCTTTGGCATTGATGGCAACATATGAATGTGAAAAATAATCAATACCAACAATATGCAACAAACTCCCCCTAAGATCGTGCACACAAAGATTCAAAGATAAAACAGCTTTTCACATGCCTCTCTCCCCCTTTGACAGCAATGCCAAAGACAAAATATAGATTATGCTTCTTTTCCCCAATAAATCACCTTCTAAGAAGGACAATCACTTCCTCTTAGGATAAACTTACAACTGATCATCTAAATCACACACTGACTACTCCAGCTAAGTAGTAGCACCAACTCATGAACCCGGATAAAAGGATAAGACTCTAAAGTCCATCGGATTGATGCAATTCCATGCATCTAGTTCTCATCAAGAGGGGTAGAGACCCCCAACTTGTCTCTCAAATAGACAAATGTATCTGCAGGCAAAGGCTTAGTGAAAAAATTTACAATCTGATCCTTTGTAGATACAAATTCCACTCTAACTTCTTCATCACTGACTTTCTCCCTCAAGAAATGATACTTAATTGATACATGCTTTGTTTTAGAATGCAGTACCGGATTCTTCAAAATATTGATAAAACTTGAATTATCACAATAAATAATAGTAGGTTCATCATAAATTACTCTGATATCCTTCAACATCTACTTCATTCAAGCTACTTGAGTACAGTTACTAGTAGCAATAACGTATTCAACATTAGCAGTAGATAAAGATACATCATCTTGCTTCTTACTGGACCATGAAAGCAACTTCTTTCCTAAAAATAATGCTCCACCAATAGTTCTCTTCTAGTCATCAACATCACCTGCCCAATCAACATCAGTATAGGCACATAATAGGAAATCATCATTCTTCGGATACCACAAACCATAGTCAACAATCCCCTTCAAGTATCTAAAAATTCTCTTCACAATAGTAACATGAGTTTCTTTCGGATCAACTTTAAATCTAGCACAAAGACAAACAACATGCATAATATCTGGTCTAGTTTGTGTTAAGTACAACAATCCACCAACCATAGATCTATACAAGGTCTGATTAACTTTCTGAGATTCATTATTGTTAGACAATTTGCATCAAGTCACCATAGGAGTTCCAACAGGTTTAGAATTAGCTAGCCCAAACTTCTTCAATAATTCCTTCACATACTTAGATTGAGAAATGAAAATACCTTTACCAGTCTGAGTAATCTCTAATCCTAAGAAGAATTTCATCTTACCTATCATAGACATTTCAAATTCCTTTTGCATATCATCAACAAACTTCATACTTAAATCATCATCTCCTCCAAAAATGATATCATCAAGAAAGACTTCAACAATCAAAATGTTATCATTTTCAACCTTAAAGTATAAATTACTATCAGCAGTACCTTTACAGAAACCCAACTTCAACAAATACTTATCCAATCTAGCATACCAGGCTCTAGGGGCTTCCTTAAGTCCATACTGTGTTTTCTTCAATTTGCATACCATATCTCCTTCATCTGATAATGAAAATCCATCTGGTTTCTCAATGCAGATTTCCTCTTCAAGATCACCATTCAAAAAGGCTGACATGACATCCATTTGATATACCTTGAAATTATTATAAGTAGCATATGCAAGCAGCAATCTGCAAGCTTCAATTCTAACTACAGGAGAAAAATTTGCCTTATAATCAATTCCTTCCATCTGAGAACATCCCTTGCATACCAATCTTGTTTTGTTTCTAACAACTTCACCGACTTCATTCAGTTTATTCTGGAACACCCATTTAGTGCCAATTACATTCTTGTCTTTAGGTCTTAGAACAAGCTCACAAGTGTTATTCTTCTCAATTTGATTTAGCTCTTCTTCCATTTCTTTTATCCAATTCTCATCCTTACATTCTTCTACAACATCTTTAGGCTCAATATTTGAAATCAAACATATCTCTTCAACAAAAATCCTTCTCCTAGTCATCACACCTTTATTCTTATCACCAATAATTTGATTTTATGAATGATTCAATTTTACATACCTCGAAGTCTTTTGATTATTCTGATTTTTAGTCTCTTGCACTTCTTCACCAACAACAACAATATCTGGATTAACTGTCTCCACTAGATCATTCTGCTTTAGGATCGCAATCTACACAGACTTAGGAACAACATTTGTTAGGTCTTGGAGACAACTGAGAGGGGGGGCTGAATCAGTTGTCAAATAAATTCAAACCAAAAACAACTTAAACAATTTAATGCTTAATACCGGTAAACCAGTTCAATATGTCAATAGACAGTTTTAACAGTTAATTGCTATACCGATAAGGATTAGTGCATGAAACATAAACACAAAGTCATCCATAACACATAACACCAATATTTGTATGTGGAAACCCTGTAAGGGGAAAAACCATGGTGGGAAACCTTACCCACAATCAGATGATACTACTACAGATAGTAAGTGTACATAAATGGGGTCTGCACATGCAGAAAGGCCAAGCGCCTAGAGCTCACTGCTCAATCACAAAATGGGAGTCACATTGACTATAGTTGGATGGTTAAATCCAATAAGAATGTACTGCACAAAATAGCATCTTCATATGTTGGATTCAGTACCTATGTAGTTCTGATTGTCTTCACAAAAACCCTCCTTCAATCTTCAAATGATGTCTGCATGTATAGCTCTACTTATTCTCGCATATACCTTCACACACTCCTTTTTTTGCATTCCACATTTGATCTTAAATAAGATCTTACATTTATACCATAACCTAAGACCAATTTTAGTAGGTCGGCTCTACAAGATATTACAATAAAAACATTTTACAAACAATACAATATCCGATACAATAACCAATTGAACATGTCAGCTTAATGCATTTACAACAATAATTAATCATCTCCATAGCATGCCATGCTAATTTGGAAAAGATAAACCTACCAGTGTAACCCTGGACCTATTTGACGGTAACAACAAATATGCAAATATGAATATACCAATAAACAAAACTCCAGGACAAGATTTCCAAACGATGTCTTCAACATTACCAAGTGTTTTCCATATCATTCCAAGTGTCAATGATCATTATATCTTGCCGGTGTACCAGATACCAGTGACTGGGCATGAGTCACTTGCTTGCTGGTGAATGTTGTTGATTCTCCAAAGTGCTAGAGTTTTAGTAGGTGTTGACATCAATGACAAAACCATACCAAAATACCAACAACGTTTTCATCATCAAAATCATAACCGCATGCTCTAATTTGTTTTCCAAGACATTCATCAACCTTCACATTTGCACTCTTCACTATCTTTCTTAGTCACTTATTGTAACACCAATAGGCCTCACTCTTAGTAGAATATCACAAGAAAAGTCCTTCATCACATCTTGCATCAAACTTTCCTATATCCTCATCTCTCTTGATATAACATTTACTTCCAAAAAATCTGAAATATCTAACTATAGGAACATGACCAAACCATACCTCATAAGGTGTCTTAACAAAATCACCTTTAATATGCACCCTATTTAATGTGTAAACAACAGTGCTAACAACTTCTCTCCAAAAAGTTTGTGCAAAATTTCCTTCAATCAGCATAGTCCTAGCAACATCCAAAATGGTTTTTTTCTTCCTTTCAACAACTCCATTCTATTGAGGGGCTCTAAGAATAGATAATTGTCTTCTAATGGAATTCCTCTCACAAAATGTATAAAACTCTCCTGATGTAAATTCTCCTCCTCTGCCAAATCTTAGACACTTCAGCTTCAACCCCATCTTAGTCTCCACTCTTACTTTGAATATCTTGAATTTATCCAATTCTTCTTATTTCTACCTTAGAAAGGTCACCTACATCATCCAAGAATAGTCATCAATCAGCAACATGAAATATCTGTCACCCTGCATGCTTCTCAATCTTGTAGGACCACATAAGTCAGTAGGCACTAGATATAACAATCCATTAGATAAATATATCTTACTCTTCAATAAAGTTTTTGTTTGGTTTCCCATCTTACATTCCTTATATACCGGATTAGTAGGCTTCACAATTTTAGGCAAATATCTAACTTGAGTAGAACTTATCCTTACCATGCAGTCAAAATTAACATGACACATCCTCCTATGCCATAGATAACTTTAATCAATCTAAGCAATCAAACAACTTTTCTCACCAAAATTCAAGTGAAATATATTACCTTTAGTCCTAGTTCCTAATGGAATCTCTACACAGGAGGAATTTAGGATCTTGCATTTGTTAAAATCCAAGAACACTAAGAGCGGGGTGGGGGTGAATTAGTGTTCTACTAGAAAGATCAATTTTAACCTTATTAAAACATGCATACACCAACCGGTATACCGATACATATAGAATTGAAAGAAGTAAAGCAACCAATAAGCCAATCACATAAATGAATACCATAACACACAGAGTTATACGTGGAAAACCTCAAAGAGGAAAAAACATGGTGGGATTTGTGACCCATAATATCAATATACTGACCATATGAAGAGATATTACAAAATATAGGGGCATGCACTTGCAGGAAGGCTTACAGCCTAGAGCACACTGCTCAATCACAAAAGGAGCCTCACTGATTACATACACACTTAGACTACAGTTCAAAGAAATGATTAAACTGCAATGATAGCATCTTATATGCCTGAATATAGTTCTGGTTAAGCTCATGTTTGTTCCTATTTGAAACCCTAAACCCTTACCAGAATAACCCTTACATAGATATCCTTACATACATGATCTCTTTGATATATTTCACATCTCCTTCATTATTTCCTTCCTAATATATATATCTATCTTTTCATATTACAAAATGATCTAACCAACTGACCTATATACCCTTTACAATTCATCATGCCTTATGTCGGCTTAAAAAGATAATTACAATATGAATATACATGTCGGCTAGATAACATAAATACATGAATATCAAAAACAATTGTCGATGTCGGATCTCCAAATGATGTCGGCCTCCAATATCGATAACCTGATTCAAAACCATGTCGGCCTGCATTGCCAATAACCAAAGAATTCTATCCAGATTGTCAGTGTTGGTGTCGGTGCCAGTGAAGTGTCTGTGAAGTGCGTATTGGTACATAACTAACCCAAAATATGAAGCCGGAACAAGTTTCTATGTTTCCATCAATGACAACATAGTGAAACCAACCAATTGAGTGTCAATTGCCAACAATCTCCCCCTTTGGCATTGATGGCAACACTCATGTGAAAAATGATCATGGTTTCCAACTATTGATTTCATCCTGAACCAGCTCCCCCTGAGCTGAATATCCATCAATACAAAATACTCCATACTTCCTAAATATTTTCCACGTATACTCCCCCTAATGTATACAACACCCCTTTTTTTTTCTTTTTCACATCTATATCACTCCCCTTTCACATCAATGCCATCAGAAATTCCAAAAAGAATACCAAAAATTTGGACGAAGAATGAAAGACTATACAATGAATATGTCCCAAAATACCTTACCAAAGCTAAATGTATTTGAAAATATCCAGATAAGCCTTCTCCAAAAGCTCAAGATAGGTATCCTAACCTGATTTGAAAGTGTCAGAAATAGATACAAGTCCATTTAGCATATGGGAAAATGACTCTTTCCCATTAAGATTTGTTGGTGTGGGCTTACGAACCATATCTATATACTCCTTCTTATATACATTAAGTGAATCCAACCAAGGACTCACCAAACCTCTAAGACTTCTGGCTCTCCTTATGATTTCATCTTTTTCTTTCTGAAGAGAAAAAATTTGGGCTTCCAAAACTAAAATTTTACCAATGGATGTAGTCAATGAATTCAATCCGTCAAAAGAATTGGCTATACCTGCGATCTCCTCCGGACTATCCTTAATCTTTTTATCTATTTTAGCTGTGAGAAAACCTATATTACAACATCCTCTATAGATATTAGTACACTGCCTCAATGCATTATCTGTCAATTTCAACTTATCATTAATTGTCTTCCTTTCAGATTCAATAATTTGATCAAATGTAGCTCTTTTTGCTTGTGTGAACCTCTCCAATGCTTGTCGGTTTGAAATCTGTTGCAAGGACTAGAAATCCTTTGAAATGTGTTCAGTGATTATCTTAAGCTTGCCGAATGGGCTCGTTTCATTGCTAAATTAAAACTTTGGGACAAGTCTATGTAGAATAGTGATAGACTGACCAATAACACCTTTATCCATAGATCCTTCCTTCATCATTTTTTGTGTAGCCATCATCATGAGTTTAGTAGAATTCATCTTGATTATGCTTTTCTTTTTAACCTACGAGGTGTCAATTGACAACAATGATGGACTAACTACTGGTTCCCTGTCAGATTCCTCTTTCTTCTCCTCTAATTCAACCTTTATAGCTTCCTCACTTGCACCAGTGGCTTTGCCACTTGGTGCAGTCTCAGTAACCGTCAGTTCCTCCCTAGGAACTTTATCCTCATCCTATACAATCTGATTTGGAGGACTGTTGTCCTCAACATTAGTATCTTGTACATTATCAACCTTTACACTCTATGTATTTACCGGTATATCAACATTTTTTTGTACATTTGTATCTACCCGAGGCTCAATTTCCACTATCTTAGTGTTTTTCAAAATTGAGGGTGAAGTACCCATAATACCTTTACCCTTCCCTTCAACCGAGATGTCTACAATATCTGTCTTAGATTCCAGTGAAGTATAAAAACCACGGTTCTCTTCATTGAACTTAACCCATGCCTTGTTGGTTTCCTTGATTATCTCATTGACCCTTCCTAACATAAGACTGATTATTCTATGCTTGTTAAATATTTTCCTTTCTGCAACTTCAAGTGTTTTATCCATCTCCTCTAAAGAAATAGAAACACAAATAGACAACAACTCTTGAATTTTTATATGCTTGTCCTCTTGCATTGTTGATAGTCTTCTAGAATCTAACATATCATACAACTATGCCAGTATTTGGTCTTCAATTTCTAACACGGATTTCTTATAAATATCCAATTATAACAAAATTGCTTCCTCTACTTCTCTTTGTTCATCATTTTCTAAATGTTCATAATAAAACTATACATTCTTTAACATACCATCTTTAGTAATTTCATCAACTAACTCTGCACAAGTCTTTGGTGGAATAATAGTTACATTACTTGATTCAATTGCTAGATCAATGTCATCCTTCTTCTTCCTTCTTCCAGCATCGGATGGGGATGAAGGTGTTTATTTTGGTGCTTTCTTCTATGTCAGTACCTTGATAGTAACTTTCCTAACCGGTTGCTTCTTAGCCTCTACCTTAGTTTATTCAGTTTTATTCCTTATTACCCTTTTGAATACCAGGGGCGTGCCATCATCAGATGTAGACTTAGTTGCAATAGGTTCAATGAATATTTCTAGTTCTTTCCTCTTCCTGCCTTTCTCCAGAACAACATCAATCAATGCTTTAATGTCTTGTGAGAATTTTTCAAGAAACTTACTTTCCTTACCTTCCTTCTTCTCTCTCTTCTTCCGGTTGAACTCAGTTTCATCCTCTTGCTTCTTTTTTTTAGTAGTGCCAATGGTTTTGACAGTTCATCTACCGGTGCATCAATTAGCATTTGTGCATAAGTATCAAGAATCTGTGCATCAACTTCATAACCCATTTCCTCAATCCAAATCTTTCTGGGTTTTACAGCTTCCATCAAAGTTTCATCTTTCTTGACCATGAAGCATATGTCAATTGAGTACTTCTCAACAATGTTCTTAGGAACCCTCATCCTAGAATTCATAGCCTTTTAAAATGCTTTAAAGTATCCCCATACTTTGTCTTCTCTCTAACTACCCAATGTAGCAATAGACTATTTTAGTTGCCTCACTACTAAGATATCAAATGCCCATTTTCTTTTCCCAAAACCGAGAGTCTCATTGATGAAAAATAGAATTAAACAGACAATTAGGTTACCATACCATAATGTTCCTTTCTTTTCTCCTTTAATCTTCCCTAGGTTTATCAATAGTTCATCCAATATCCAACCACATAGATCTAACTACACATTCTCCCTCATCATTTTATGAGTTCCATAAATGCAAGAGCTAGAAACAGAATTCAGTCGGTTTGATTGTGTTACCTTGTAACCAATGACCATGCTTCTAAATCTCATGTCTATGTCGGTGATAGTACTAATTCTCATTGATCGCATGTTTGATGTTGCACTGGTAATCTTGTTAACCTGATCATTTGAACAAAAATTCTCCAGACGTTGTCCAACCTGTGGTAAACCAGTGATTGCCCTGATGACCTCCTTCATAATCTTATATGGTCTATCCAACCAAATAAACTCTCCATGTACTCTACTCAAAACATACCTAACAATTTCATCTTCAAGTACTAAAATATCCAAAATGCCGATAAACCTTAGATCAACAATATGCTGGTATTTAGGTTTAATCTTTTCATAATCTCCCATTAACTCATTCATGTACATTCTCTTGATATCAATTGTCTGGAATATCTTCTAGAACCTCTTCTCAGAGCATATGCAACATCTTCATGAATTTTTCCTACCCCTAAGGCATTTGCCTTAGTTACTGGTTGAGCTTCCTGTTGGTGCAGGAGTAACCACCTCTGTCGGTTGAGTAACCAGAGCATTCCCATCTGCAGATTGATCTTCTGACTTCCTGACCCATCTCTGGGTATGATATTGTCAGATTTCATTAACCTTTTCTTTCCCTTTCTCATTTGATCCTCTATTACCAACCGGTGGATTTCTTGTTCTACAGAATTTAGCAATATGTCTAACCTCATTACATGCATAACATGTAATATTATTCTTTTGAATTTATTTGCTAACACTGGTATAATTGCTTGACCTACACTGATTAGCCATATGTCCAAATTTTCCACATGCATAACATTTAACATTGATTATGTAATCTTTTATCTTATGATCATACTTATTACATTTAGAACATTGACTAGGAGCAGAATCAAGGTTTTGATTTGCTCTGTTTCTACATTGCCTAGCCAAGTGACCAAATTTATTACAAACAAAACATCCACCATTAAATTTATAAGCATTAAACTTCCTTACCAGTGCCTTATGGTTTTAATCTTCATTTGCAGTATCAGAACTCTGTCCTTGGTCAAATCTAAGTCCGCTAGAATCTCCATTCTACCTTTGTCTCTTCAATACCTCATCTAGTTGTGCTTAACTAATTTTGATTTTTTCTTTTTACTCACTTGCAATAGTCAGATCATCTCTCAGAATTATCATTTGTCTCTCAAGCTCTTGTTCATTACTCTGGGATTGTACTAAATCAATTCTCAACATATCATTCTCATGAACCAACCTTCCACATTCTTCAAATTTGTTCTTCAGAGATATGACAAGATTTTCTTCCTTTTTCTTCCGATCTTCAATCTCCTTAGACATTCTCATAGTTATAGATTGCATTTCATTTTTCATGGCCATGTTCTCCTAACTCAACTTCTTACATATTCCTTAAGTGTATCTTTCTCTTCATCATCCTGACTTTGCAAAAGTTTCTTCCTCCTATCTTGAACAGATGACAACCTCTCTTATAGGACAAGAATGAATTCCTTAGTAGATTTCAATTCATCTTGTAGTTTCAAGTTTTTCATCCTTTCAGCATCATAATCTTCAAGTGGTAGCTCAAGTTGCTTTTCCAAACTCATATCCATGGATTCCGGATTCAGGATCTCCCTTAAGTTGCTAAACTTCCTCTGAGGCACAAGGCTCTAATACGAATTGTTGGAATCCAAGAACACTGAGAGGGGAGGGGGGTGAATCAGTATTCTACCGAAAAGATCAATTTTAACCTTATTAAAACATGCATACACCAACTGGTATACTGATACATATAGAATTGAAAGAAGTAAAGAAACCAATAAGCCAATCACATAAATGAATACCATAACACACAAAGTCATACGTGGAAAACCTCAAAGAGGAAAACCCACGGTGGGATTTATGAACCACAATATCAATCTACTAGCCATATGAATAGATATTACAAAATATAGGGGCCTGCACTTGTAGAAAGTCTTACAACCTAGAGCACACTACTCAATCACAAAAGGAGCCTCACTGACTACATACAAATCTAGACTACAATCCAGAGAAATGATTTAACTGCAATGATAACATCTTCTATGCCTAAATATAATTTTGGTTAAGCTCTATTTATTTCAGTCTGAAACCCTAAACCCTTACCAGAATAACCCTTACATAAATATCCTCACATATATGATCTCTCTGATAAATTTTGCATCTCCTTCATTATTTCCTTCCTAATACATATATCTATCTTTTCATATTACAGGATGATCTAACCAACTAACCTATATACCCTTTATAATTCATCATGCCTTATGTTGGCTTACAAAGATAATTACAATATGAATATACATGTCAACTAGATAACATAAATACATGAATATAAAAAACAATTGCCAATGTCAGATCTTCAAATGATGTCGGTCTCCAATACTGATAACTTGATTTAAAACCATGTCGGCCTGAATTGCCGGTAACCAAAGAATTCTATCCAATCCATCAGTGTCGGTGTCGGTGTCGGTGAAGGGTTTGTGAAGTGCCTATCAGTACACAACTAACCCAAAATATGAAGTCGGAACAAGTTGCCATGTTGCCATCAATGACAACATAGTGAAACCAACCAATTGAGTGTCAATTGCCAACATCATTTACCATTCTTGAATTGCAAGTTATATCCCTTGTCAACCATCTGTCTAACACCCAAAAGATTATGCTTCAAACCTTCAATATATAAGACATCATTAGTATTATGCTTTCCATAAAAATATATAGAACCTCTACCATGAATCATACAAGCTTTATCATCTCCAAATCTCAGTATGCCACCATCATACCTTTCCATACTCACAAATTTACTTTTATCACCTATCATATAATGTGAACAACCATTGTTAATCACCCATTCATCTTTCTCTTCTATCTTAACAACCAAAGGTTTCTCCTCAACAATGCATCTTTTAGGACTCATTAGTACCAGATGATCTTCCTTGATAGCAATAAATACAAACTTATCTTCTGAATTTTCATTCTCTGAATCTTCATCTATTACACCTTCATCATCAACATAATAACATCTCTTCTAATTTCTAAACTTCTAGTAGGGCTTATAGGGCTTATGATGCTTCTCGTATCTATCATACTTATCAAATCTATCATGCCTTTCAAACTTATCATGCTTATAATATCTAGACATTCTCTTAGTGAACCTAGAAGAAAAATGTCCTATCTTATTACAAGAGAAACATTTCAAAGGTAACTTTCCATCATACTTACCAGCAACCTTACACAATCTCCAAGCAATAAGGGCTTCAAGCTCATCCAATTCTCTTTCTTCCTCTTCCATCTTTCTCTTTTCTCTTTCATATCTGGAAACCCAACATGAACTTTCTCCCAGATCATACTTTTACTTCCTGGATACAAAGGCTTTGAATGCAGTCTTAGATTTTCCATGTGATTCTCCAAATTAACTCAACTCAAATGCAACAAGCTTTCCAACCAACATATCTTTAGTCAGTCTAGTCACACTCTGGATTTCATCAGTAGTAACTACTTTATGCTTGTAAGAAGGAGGCAATGATCTCATCACCTTAGCAACAATTTCATCTTCTTCAAGGGTTCCACCAATACAGCTGATGTTCATGACAAGCTCATTCACCTTAGCCATAAAGGATGTTATGTTTTCATCTTCTCCCATCTTCAATGCTTCATGTTAGAATCAAAGATCACTGAGAGGGGGGTGAATCAGTGATCTACCTGAAGTTAAAACCACAAACTTATTCTTTATCCACCAGTTAGCAATGTATAGCAGAAAAGAACATAAACATGTAACAAAGATTACACAAATCCATAACACCAGAATTTTTACATGGAAAATCAAAAAGGGAAAAACCACAGTGGGGCTGGAACCCACAATATTCATATACTATGGCTAGGAGTACATAAATATTACATAGATGGGGAATGCACTTGCATTCAGGCTCGCTGCCTAGAGCTCACTGCTCAATTACAATTGCCCGTAAGGATACAACCTTTAGAGAAGTCTCACTGACTTACAATTTGATTATAATGAGAAAGTACAATGAAATGAACTCTTAATTATCATCTGACTATGCAAAAATGAGTTCTCGTGAAGCACTGAATCTCTAACCGTATTTAGTCTTTTGAATGCATTGTTCCTATCTCAGTTAGCTACCAGTTGGTCTGAAAGAAAAGTGCACATGTGAAATTGTGCTCAATCACACCAAAACGGATCACCATAACTCTAACACACAGAAAATCAACTACCAAATAGATCTTATATATCCGGTCTTGATGCAAAAACAATCTACTTTAAGTCAGCTTCAAGAAGTATAACATGTAGCTCCAAGTCGACTTCAATCTCAAATAAAACATAGCACCGGACCAAAATATTATAATCACACGCTTCCAAAGGGTCTTCCCAATCACCAAGATCACAAAAACAATCACCAAAAACACCACAAACAACAGAGAACATTCTCGATCAAAGAATTATCAAAATACCCTATTTTACCGGTTACCTTCATCTTCTGGATAAGATGAATTATGATTACCAAATTGAATTACCAAGAAGATTTTCCATCAATGACAACCCTAAAAAAAAATGCAACTACAAGAGGTTATCTGAAATCATCAGATGAGTGTCAATTGCCAACAATCTCCCCCTTTGGCATTGATGGCAATACTTGTGAAAAATGGCTAAGTGTTGAAACCTGTGAAACCTGTACACTGGATGACAGAATAATAGAATTATGAATCTCCCCCTTAGATCGAGAATCTACATCACCAAACTATACACTCTATACACAATTAGTTTGTATATTTTTCACCTCATCTCTCCCCCTTTGACAACAATGCCAAAGATAGAGTGTTTCCCAAAATTGATATACAGATGACAAAATATTTTATAAATACTTGAAGAGGTCAGCATAAGTAGTCTTCAAATATACCAGGTGAGTTTCCCACCCATTCTTCAGTTTATCCAAAATTGTGATAAATACATTAAATACTATAGCATGAATTTCTAACTCTCTCAGATCTGATGGTACAAGTCAGGCCAGTTCTTTCATACAATCTGCCTTATTGCTCAGCATTGTGTCTATCCGGATGGCAATCAAATTCTGGAGTTCACCAACTTTCCTCAAAACTTTCTCCTTGTTAGCTTGAAGGTCAAAGATCTGATCATTTAGGGCTATAATTTGTCCTTCAATGTTTCTAGTTAGTGTTACATTAGGGTCAAAAGATTGATAAATACTTGCAAGCTTTCCCTGACAATCATTTATTTATTTATAAATATCAATAGTGAATTTAGACAAAATGAGACAAGATTTATATAGTTTAATAACTTCTTACAATATGTCAGAAATGGTCTACAATCTCTTATTCAATGTAACGCTATCATCTTCAATCATTTTCAAGAATGTCTTCTTTCTGACTTCCTTAAACCTGTCCAAAACTTTTTGAGTAGTCGTCTTTTCCAAAGAATCAAAATTGGTATTTACAATGTTAATCAATTGTAATAATTTACTAGAGGGGCTGTCATTTGAATCTAACTGTACATTGGAAGCCACCTTCTGCAAAACATCTATGGACATCAAAATTATCTTTTTATCTTCAATCTCTGATTTCATTAGATCTTGGCTAGCTTGAGCTTAGACAGAAGCAACAAGCATAAACTTCTCTGTAGAAGACAACTTTCTGAGATCAACTAAGCCATCAAGATTGATCTGAGGTGGGATCTGTGTAACCAGAGGAGTGTCAATTGTCGGATCAACTATGCCTTTACCTTTGTCCACCTTAGCTTCTCTTGACTCAACAACCTTCTTCTCACCCTTGTCCCCAATATCAATCTATTGAATTACAGGGGTTGTAGTGCTATCAGTCACTTGAGGATTTTCATTGGTCTCAGCATCAATTGTGGTATTTCCTTGGTCTTTTAGTTGATCTTCAAACTGAGTCTCAACCTTCTGACTTCTGGAATCACCTTGCTTGTCTTTCGGCTGGGATGATTTAAATGCATCTTTATACAGAGGGTCATTCTAAATGATCTTTTTCAATATTTCCTCTGTCTCTTTCCTTACCTACTCTACATTTCCAATCATTAATCTATTAATTTTGTTCTTACTTCTAAATTCCTTTTTATTAGCTTCTTCAATCAATCTATTAACTTCATCATGAGTAATACATGTACATCTATTTACAAGCTCTCTCTCCTTCATTTATTCATCTATTTTACTTGCATCCATCCTTCTAGCATTTATTATATTGTACAAGTCCTTTGGAATGGACTTTTCTAATTCAATTAATGTCTTACTAAAATTATGTAAGTATAATACTACTGCTTCCTCAACTTTCCTTTGGTCACCATCATCAAAATTTTCAAAATTTGCTTCAAGATTTTTCAAATTTCCATCCACTAGTATCTTATCTATCAACCTATCTTCTAATAGTGGAGGAATGATTGTGTACTTACCTTGTATATTCCCAAATTCAAGGTCTTTGTCAAGTTGACTTTTGACCTGTTTTCTTCTTTGGGGTCTTTTAGAGGTAGTAGGATCTGATTTAGTCTTTTCCTCTATTGTGCTCCATCAAATTGAGGCTTTCTCATCAATCTGACAAATTATCCCCTTTTCTTTGCTCTTCCTACCTCTTCCTCAAATTCAGTTTCTAAGGCCACAGGAGATACTACAACATAGGTTCTGATAGGTTTTTCCTTCTCCTTCAACACACCTCTTTTGGATGGGCTAGGTTTTGCAGGTCATGCCACTGGAGCAGGAGCAGACTTAGTTACCTTAGGTTTCTTGGTTTCCTCTTGGGCCTCCTTTTGAGCATATTTTTCTCTTTCTTTCTTCACCTCCTCCTCGGTGAAACCCATTTGAGTAGCTACTTCTTCTACCATCTTTGTTACTTTTCTCTTCCAGGTAGGGGTAGTGAATGACATATGTAATCTAAGGTTCTTTTCCTTAAATGTCCCAAATCTCCCTTCCTTGGGATCTACCAGTTGACTCAGAAGATGTTGTGCATATGCCTCAACTATATCAAAATCAACTTCATACCCCATGAGCATGATCACTTGACTATTTGGGGCTCCACTGCTTCCATCAAACACTGAACTTTATCAACCATGAAGAAGATGGATTTCTCATATTTCTCAACTACCTCCTTTGGAATCCTTTCCCTATTTTTTATTGTTGCTTAAAAGGTTTTAAAATATCCCCAAAGGGCTGATATCCTCATGGTTGCATCACCAATTCCCCATAGAGCGTACTTGATTTGCATGGCCACCAATCTATCATAGGCCCATTGGACCTTGTCATTGATATTAGGTATTTCATTCAGAAAGTAAAGTGTTGGGCAATTAAGGAGTGCATTGTATTTAAAAGTATGTTTTTTTGTCTTTCTTAATTTTCTTCAGATTGCTCAATAATTCATTTAGAAGTGCAGTGCACAGATCATACCTCTTATCTTCCTTGAGCATCTGGTAGGTAGAGTAGATAGCAGTACCAGAGACAGAGTTGTACCAACTGGACTAGTAAACCTTGTCTCCGACTACCATTGAAGAAAATTTTACATTATTATCCAAAATGTCATTCATAGTCATGGCTTTGTTGTCAAATTTGGATCTGGTGGTAGCTATGACAATGTCATTTGATACCTTTCTCAAACTAGGTACATCATTGGTTTCAACTAAATTAGTTACAACATGGATTGCTTGCTTGGTGGTTTTGTGGGGCCTATTAAGCTAGATAAATTCATCATGCATGCAGCTAAGGATGTAGCGAATCCATTTTGCCTCATCAAACAACATAAAATGCATGAACTGCAAGAAACCCTTATCCTACATCACCTTATATTTGGGTTTGATATTTCCCAAACCATCAGACAAATGCTTGTTATACAGGTCCAACATATCTGTATTCCCAAGCTCTTCCAGGTCATAGTGAATGTATGCCCTAATATCTTCATTGTGCAGCACGTTGTAGGGTACATAAGAGAATGTGCCTTTTGGATCATCCTCAACTGATTTAAATGGATGTTTCTTGAAGACTCAAGGAACCCTATCCTTGATTTCAACCACTAGAGGAGTCGTAATACTAGAAATTGAAGCCATTTCAAATCTAGGGTTTGCAAAAAATTGAAAATCTGAACTGATAGATACCTTGCTTCACAACCGGGTGCTAGAATTCATTTAGAAGTTGTTAAAATTGCTATTGAGATCACCAAGTTTCTTTTATATCTTCTTTACTCTTACTCACTTGATCATGTTGTGACAAATGAAGTCTTGAAATGCATTTTTATCCTTCAAAAACCTAATTTATCATTGTAATAAATGCAACAACTGGTTATCATGATCTTCATGAAATTTCATACTAGAGCACAAGATCCTTTAGAAACTTCTGGATATCACCTCCACATATGATTTAATCCTTCTGCAATCATCCAGAATTGATTGCAGACCACCGAAGAGGGGGTTCTTAGAATGTGCATGAAAAGCTACCTCTAAGGCATAAAGCCCTAGTTACTAGTTGAAGATTTTGCACCAGATTTGGGTGTGTAGACCCATTTTCAGCTCTAGATTCATCCTTTCTCACCCACATCTTCTCATTCTTCCCCTTAATATCTTCTACTTTCACTTTTCCTTTCTCATCTAATTTTTTCTTATCTACCAGAGCACTATTCTTGCTTCTACAGTACTTTGCAATGTGACCGGTTTTGTTGCATGCTTGAGAAACACCATTATTCTTCATAGGTTTGAAGTTCATCTGATTCTATCTTGCCCTGCACTATTTAGAAATTTGTCCAAATATTCCACAAGCATAGCATCTTTTGTTCTCAAATTTATTTATTACTACTCTACACACATTTGACTTATGTTCAAAGTTATTGCATATGAAACACTAATCGGTAAATGTAGGAACATTATTCATGTTGTTCATCATATTGTTATTTTTCATCATTCCATTATTCATCCTACTTCTACACTCACCATATGACCAAACTTGTTTCAATTAAAACATCTACCATTGAATTTATGAGCATTAGGTTGTCTTACTAGAGGATTATTTCTCTTCTTCTAATCAGGTTTTACATTGCCTTGTCCAGATCTAGGAGATTCACCTTTCTCAAATCCTAGAATTCGCATATCCTTTCCATGTCTCTAACTTTCTAGCATCTCATCAAGTCTTGCTGAAGTAGCTTTGAATTTGTCTTTGTATTCATTGGCAGTAGCAAGTTCATCCCTCAAGGTAGCAACTTGTCTTTCAAGGTCTTGACCATTGTTTCATGATTGTGTCAATTCAAGCTTCAACTGATCAGTCTCATAGGTAAGCCTGAAGCATTCATCAGCTCTTTCCTTCAATGATTGTGCCAGATTCTCTTCATTCTTCTTCTGGTCCTCAATATCCTTAGTCATTCTCATCACAATGGATTGCATCTCATTCTTTAAAGTAGCATTCTCTCCCTCAAGATTGTTAACCTCATCAACTTTGTCCTGAAATTCCATGATCTGATCTTCTTTCTCCTTCAAATTGTCCATTAATTCCTTCGTCTTTTCTCTATAGATACTTGTCTGATCCTTCAGCTCACTAATGAATTTATTAGCATCATTTAGGTTCTTCTTCAAGGTATAGACCTCACTTTTGGCTACATCAAGATCCTGAAGTGCCACATTGAGTTGTCTCTGCAAACCAGAATGCATAGAATCAATGTCCTAGATCTTCCTCAAGTGGTTAAGATTCCTCAAAGGAACTAGGCTTTGCTACCAATTGTTAGAATTAGAGATCACTGAGAGGGGGGGTGAATCAATGATCTACCAGAAGTTAAAACCACAAACTTATTCTTTATCCACTAGTTAGCAATGTATAGCAAAAAAGAACATAAACATGCAATACAGATTACACAAATCCACAACAACAAAAATTTTATGTGGAAACCTGAAAAGGGAAAAACCACGGTGAGGCTAGAACCCACAATATTCATATACTATGACTGGGAGTGCATAAATATTACATAGATTGGGAATGCACTTGCATTCAAGCTCACTGTTTAGAGTTCACTTCTAAAATATAATTGCATCTAAGGATACAAGCTTCACGGAAGTCTCACTAACTAACAATTTGATTATAATGAGAAAGTACAATGAAATGAACTCTTAATTAGCATTTGACTATGCAAAAATGAGTTTTGCTTAAGCACTGAATCTCTTATTATCTTTGCTCTATTGAATACTCTGTTCCTACCTCAGTTAGCTACCAATTAGCCTAAAATCAAAGTGTGCACATGAAACTGCGCTCAATAGCACCAAAACAGATCACCATAACTCTAACACATGGAAAATGAACTGCCAAATAAATCTTATATATCCGATCTTAACACAAAAATAATCTCCTTCATGTTGTCTTCAAGAAGTATAATGTGTAGCTCCAAGTCAGCTTCAATCTCAAACAAAAGATAGCACCCGACCAAAATATTATAATCACATGCTTTCAAAGGGTCTTCCCAATCATTGAGATCACAAAAACAATCACCAAAACACCGCAATCACCGAAGATCATTTTGGATCAAAGCATTACTGAAATACCCTATTTTACTAGTTAACTACCTACCAGTTACCTTCATCTTCTAGATAATATGAATCATGATTTTCAGATCGAATTACTAAGAAAAGTTGTCATTAATGACAACCCTAAACAAATATGCAACTATTGAAGGTCATCTCAAATCATCGGATGAGTGCCAATTGTCAATACTTCATACTTTTCTTTCAAACTCTGCAACTTAGCAACCTTAACTTGCACATCTCCTTCATACAAGTGATGAATACTAAGAGGGGGGTGGTGAATTAGTATGCCTAAGAACTTGACCAAACTCTTAAACAATTTTCCAATAGACCGGTGTAGTAGTTTAAACAATAAACTGGTTAAAACATAAATAAGCCAAATAGCAAATAAAGCATTCACCCATAAAAGCACAATCACCATAACACAAGATATTTTGATGTGGAAACCCAAATGGGAAAAACCATAGTGAGTAAAACTCATAAGTCAACTATCTGTAGAATAGTAACCAGACCGGTTAAGGTCTTACAATGTTCTTCACTAGAACAGATCTTGTTAGGAATTTAGATCTCTATTAGGAGATAAGTCCTATTAAAGACTACCCTATTAAAGGATTTCAGATCCACAACTATGAACCACCTTGTTAGAGGATTTACAATAGGCTTGGCTGGGCCTACCTGATTAAGGGTTTCAGACTTGTCGAAGATATTAGTAATCAGCAAGTGAATCATCTAGATAGTAGCACAGAATGGTTGATTAGATCCCTAATAACTCCTTGTTAATGCATTCAAGAATTACTGCAGTCTTCTATGCTTTGCACTCTCAATCTCAATCACAAGATACCTTTCCTCTCAAAGACTCGCACATATCAACTTTTGTTCTCCCTCTAAAACCCTAGACATGATGTCCTTAAATAGGAACTTGATTTCATGTTGGTTCAATAGGATTAGATTACAATTTCCTAGGTACAATACATCTAGACACATTTGGTAACACAGTACAGAAACACCGCTAAAGTGTTGGTGGATGATAACTCATCACACATTGCATGTATACCGGTTAATTACATATACCAATCACCGGTTAACAGGTGAAGATTGGAAAACTTGATCATAGTCGATCTGATCAAAATATTAACTATCGCTCGGGGTCTCTGTTCCGCTTGAGGTCTTCATACCACTTGACCGATAAGCTTCTTCTTTAAAACACCGATAGTCTTCAATCAAATAAAGACTATACATACAATACATGTTAGAACAACTACTGGTTGAGAATAATACATTCATCAAATAAGTCTGTGTCCATCAATGACAATCACAACTAAACATCATCAAAATACGAACAATCTCCCCCTTTGGCATTGATGGCAACACTTAGGAAAATTTTTGACATCTAAGTGCTTTAACACAAAAAAAATGGCATAAGCATAATTACTCCCCCTAAGCATATACACTATTCCCTTTGCAAAAAATACAAGTATGTGAAAAAATACTCGTCAAAATTTGAAGATAGATACACTACTCCCCCTTTGCCAACAATGACAAAGCAAATACAAAATATTGCCAGTTTATAACATAAAAACACAGTATGTGTTTATGACAACAAAGAATAAAATTTCTCAAAAAGAGATTTAAAGTTTTGCAGAAAGTCCTTCATATTTGAGGACCACGACTAAAGAAGTGAAGCAACAATTTCACTCTCAGTCTTCATTTGGAAGGCTAGTTCTTCCATCGCATCTATTGTGCTTAGCTCCTGTGTCACAGTGATAGCCTCTAGGTTCAGAAAGGATTTATGGAGTACCTACAATTTAGGCAATAGGAGCAACTGAAGCTCCTGCAAATCTCGAGTCCGATTGGAGATTTTTGAGTCAAGCTTGGCAATTTGATGCTGATAATAATGAACAGAGTGTCCATAGGCTGTGAACAGATCATAGGGAAGTTTGAAGTTGCCGATGTACTTCTGCAACTCTGTTTGTAATAGTATCTTCTGCTTCAAAGCATCTTCATAGAATAGGTGAGGTTGACAGATTTTACTCAAGAGTAGGTGACCTTCACCCATAGCTAACCTTATATCATCTTTCTCTTTAACCAGTTTTGCCTGGTTGTCATTCATGTATTGTACTAAGGTAACTGCGAGTGCCTTTTCATGGCTTTTCTTTGCACTAGCCTAGGAAACATCTTCCAAACATTGTACCTGGTCATTGACTACTGTGTAGAGTAGTTTGAGCTTAGCCAGTGAGGAATCGGTATTGGGGAGATTAGTACCAGGGATTAGATTAGAGAGGGTGTCAATGGAAAACTGAATCACATCCCGTTCTTTCTTTTTCCTTAGTTCTTCCAATCTTTCCCGTGCTAAGTGAATGCTTCGTAGTATCTTAGTTTCATCAGCCGATTGGGTCAAATGGGCAAGAGTCAAATCAGTGGAACTGGTGGAATCAGCCTACTTGGCTTGATCTCCAGTTTCCTTAGGAATCTGTTCTCCTTCTTTGGCTTTAACCTCCGTTTGTCTTCGCTTCTCCTCTTCATCTCTTTCTTGGGCTAGCTTGACAACCTTCTCCTCTTGTTTCTTTCTCTCTTATTCTCTTTGTTTCTCCTCTTCCTTCTTCTTCTCTATTTCTTTCCTCTTTTCTTCTTCTTCCTTTTTCTTTTTCTTGTCTTCTTTCTTTCTCTTCTTCTCCTCTCCCTCCTTTTTCTTCTTTTCCTCTTCTTCCATTTTCTTCTTTTCCTGTCATGCTTTCTCCGCTTGTTCTTTCTCTTATTTTTATTTCTCCACTTTCTCCTTTTCAAGTTTCTCATTTTCTGCTTTCTCTTCCTTTTCTTTCTCTAATCTTTCTTTTTCAGCTTGCTCCTTATCTAGAGTGATATCTTCTATTTCTTGTGCATCAACATCAATGGGGTCATTTTGTTAAGCTATTCTTTCACCCATACTATCAAAGACTACATCAGGTTTCGTTGTGGATAGATTAGGCTCTTGTTCAGCCAACCGATTAGCTGCTTGTACTTTTTGCATGTTGACAATAGTTTTCACCTTCAAATGGGTTTCTTTTTCCACTTCAAAAAATTTGCCTTCGAGTAGCAGAAGTCCTCTTCTTTGCATGAAGAAAATTCCTTTTTTCTTATCAATGAGTTCAAACAATTCTGAATTATAGACATCTGGAAAATATTGAGCAAAATTTTTCTCCATGATGGCTTGCTTCTTGTCAATAGCAATTCACCATTTGTTGTCCAAAGAATCATACAAGGATTTAGATGTAACAAATTTAATCTCAGAAGGTGAGCGATCATTTATGCATAGATATTTAATGAGTTCTTGTTCAACCTCCTCCTTTTCATTATCATTGAAATCATCAAAATAATCCTTTAAATCATCAAGGAATTTTCTTCTAATATTATTTATGGTCCTTTGACAATGTGTCATAGGCTTGTAAGAAGAAATATCTAAGTTTACCGATGCAGAGATTGTAGGTACATTATCGATTGACTTCATTTTCTTGGTAGATTGCCTTGTCTTCTTTACTTCTACCTCTGATTCAGAGTCTTCTGGATCTAGTGAGTGATTCCTAGTTTTCCATGTTTGTTTGAACACCTTTGCCAGAATAGCCTTCGGTTTCTTTTTAGCAGGTGACCTTTTGGTCACTTTAGGTTTAGCAGGAGATGTAACCGGTGCTGATCCCAATGGTGTTGCTTTACCTTTTATCTCCTTTAGTTCCTCACTAGACTTGATTCTCTCTAAATAAGTATCAGTCCTCTTCTTTTTGGATTCTAGTGGTGAGGCTAGTAGGGTTGAGGCGTATCATGTCAATATATCATTTACCACCTCATAGGCCATAGGCACAACTACATCTTTTCTGGGTTCAACTGCTTCCATTATACATTTATCTATTTTGATGGTGAAATAGATGTCATCTTCATATTCTTTAACTAAATCACCAAATATTCTCATTCTTTGGTTCATTTTTAGTTTGAATTCACCAAAATATTTGTTCAAAGTCTTCAGATATGCAGTTCCTATTGCTTGCAGACTCTCCTTTATTTGTCTGGTAACTAGTAGATCAGTTGACCATTCAGTATCATCGACTCCAAGAAAGTATCTTTGAAAGTAGAAAAATAAACCAATTAGTAATTGACCAAACTTGAACCTTTGAGTTTTATCTGATTTGATCGACTTCAGGTTTTCTAAGAGTTAATTCTTCATACAGGTACATAGATCATTTTCTGCATTCTCTTTTATCATTTTGTAAGTGGCATGCACCATAGCTGAAGGAACAAAATTCATTCCGCTAGCATAAAATATTATGTACCCAATTACCATACATGCATATTTCACCAAATCATCTCTAATGGTATTGACAGTCATTGCTTGTTGATCACTTACTAAACTGGTGAGCTTCGTTACTTTCAATTTAGGGATTTTCTAAAGAATGAGCACTTCCCCAATATTGCAGAATCCAGTCACGACATGAATTGCCTCTAGTGTAATCTCATGTGTTCGTTCAAGGTACATTTTGCACCATGAACCCTACTGAGGATAATCCTAATGTGTTCCTTGGTAAATTCTTTGAGAAAGTAAACTACATTGTGCAATTTATTCTTCTCTATTATGCTATATTCGGGTTTAATCTTTTTATCATCTCCACAAAATAGACTCAACTAGGAGTGAATTACTAGGGACCCTAGGTCTTCTAGTTTACAATCAATATATCCTGTAACATCGCCTTCTACAATGACTCTGGCGGGAATTTTGGATAGGGCATTATATCTCATCTTAAGAAGCTTAGGTGTGTCCTCAGGTTCAATAGAACTAGAGGGGACATTAGATGCAGATGCCATATCAAACTAATTCCAAATGATAAGAATGTTTCAAAGAGAAATACCTTTATTCTCCAAGCTTTAGGGTTTGCTGATGATGAGTAAAACACACTTCTCTAGATGCTTAATTACCACTTTGACTTTCACACTGATAGTATGAAACAGTTGCAAGATTTGATCAAGATTTCTTTCTGAATTCTTTTGAATGCGAGATGAATTTCTCTGGTTGCACTACTCAACTTAAACAAAGTTTCTTGGTAGCTAGGTAAGTAGAAATAATGACAAAAGTCACTTTTAAACACGCTCCCACCTACCATAATAAATGCATCACTATTAGGATTCAAACCCTAATTTTACTTTTTATTGCTTCAATTTTTATGTCTATTGACAAGTAACAACTATCGATAAAAGTGCCTTACCAATATACTCCGGGGGTTTCTAAATATTTATACTGATATGTTCCCCCTAAGCTTTTTGAAGCTCAGTTTACTAATTCAGGGATTTCCACACTTGGTGTAGAAACTAGTTCATCATGTGGCTTCACTTCAGATTTCTTTTTCCAAGTTTTGTCCATATCTGCTTGAACAATTTCAATATCAATCTTCCCTTCAGTGTTGATCAGTATATTTCCCAATGGATTCTTTCTCAGTCTACATTCTCTAGTGGTGTGTCCCAGTTTGTTGCAATCATAGCATACCATTCTAGGTGTTCTCCATGGTCTAGTGTTCACATTTCCATTCTTCCTTCTGCATGTTGCAACAGTGTGACCGCTACCACGACATATTAGACAAGTTTCTCTCCAACTAGTTGCCACTTCACAACAATTTGACTGATGGTCATGGGTTTTGTACTAGCTTGGGTTCTAGTTTATAAGAGGTTTAGGGGTGGCTCCATTGTGATGAATACTAAGAGGGGGGGGTGAATTAGTATGCCAAAAATATTTGCACTTAAACACTTTGCAAGACTGACAGTAAACCGGTAAAACAATTTAACAAACAAACCAGTTAACAAACATGCAAACCAAATAACTAATAATGCATTCACCCACAGAAGCACAAACACCATAACACAAGAGATTTTGACATGGAAACCCAAATGGGAAAAACCACAGTGAGATGGAACTCACAAGTAACTATCTGCATAATAGGAACCAGACCGGTTAAGGTCAGACTGGTTAAGATCTTACAATGTTCTTTACCAGAACAGATCCTGTTAGGAATCTCAATCTCTGTTAGGAGATAAGTCTGATTAAAGACTACCTTGCTAGAGGATTTTAGATCCACATATGTGAACCACCTTGTTAGAGGATTTACAAAAGGCTTTTGGGCCTACTCGGTTAAGGGCTACAGACTTGTTAAAGATGTGAGTAATCAACAAGTATTTGATCTAGCTAGTAGCACATATTGCTTGGTTGGATCCTTTGTAGCTTGTTCCTAATGCACTTCAGCATTACTTCAGTCTTCTACAAATTCATATTCTCTCCAACTCCTCAATCACCTGAAACCCTAGAAACAACATACACTTTCGCTATATCCACATCAACAACTAAAACCCTAGACATGATGCCCTTATAAAAAAATCTAATTTCATGTCGGTCCAATAGGATTACATAACAATTTTCTAGGTTCAATGAACCTAGACATACTTGGTACCATGACACAAAAAGGCACTGTTTAGGTGTTGGCACCGTCAAACAATCAGTGGATGGTAACTCATCACAAAATGCCGGTTGGTAACTCATCATAGAGTATTACTGGTTCATACAAAATGAAGACTGGTAAAAATGTGTTATGCCACTTTAGTCCCTCGTACCGCTTGGTATCCACAAACCACTTGGGGTCAACATGTCAATTCAGACCGGGAAACACATTCTGCAAAACATCAATAATCTAAAGACTATAATACAACATACCGATTGGAATAAATACCGATTGTGCTCAAACTCATACATATAAAGAGGATCTCAATATAGGTGTGTGTCCTTCAATGACAATCACAACATAAACATAAAAAATACCAACAATCTCCCCCTTTGTCATTGATGGCAACACTTAGGAAAATAAAATTTTGACATCTAAGGGTTTTACAACAAAATCATGCCATTTGCAAAATTGCTTCCCCTAAGCATATACACTATCCCTTTGACAATACAATGTATAACAATTTTGCATATAGAGCATAAACATTGAGATATTCAAAGCATATAATCAAAATTTTGATAACCAGATACTTTTCTCAAATAGAATTCTTCTCCCCCTTTGCCAACAATGACAAAGTATAGTTAAACAATCCTATTTTCAAAATAAAAGTTTATGACAATAAGGAATAATATTTGTCAAAAACAGATTTAAAATCCTACAAGAATTGTTTCATCGACAAAGACCAGGACTCAAGTAGGGAGGTGGCAACTTCCTTTTCTGTCTACATCTGGGAGACCTGTTCTTCCATGGCATTAATTATGCTCATCTTCTGTGTAACTGTTAAGGCATCCAGGTTCAGATAACACTTTTGAAGAATTTGCAATTGTGGGAGTAGAACCAGTTGTAGCTCCTGCAAGTCTCTAGACTAGGTGCTAATCTCTTGCTCCATTTTTGCTGACTAGATGTGAAATCGGTGAATGGTTTGCCCATAAGTTGTAGAGGAATCATAAGGTGGCCTGAATGTGCTCATGTAGGACTGCAAGTCCCTTTGAATTTTTTGCTTCTGAGCTACCACATCATCATAGAACAGATGGGGTTGGAAGATCTTGCTGAGTAGCAAATTCCCCTCATCCTAAGCGTCCCTTATATCCTTTTGTTCTTTCTTCAGTTTAGATCGGAGCTCATTCAACTTCTTCACCAGAGCTATATTAAGAGCTTTTTGATGCTCCTTCTTCACATTTGCCTCTGCTGCCTCTTCTAGGCTATGCACTTGATCATCCACTACTATGCATAGGAGCTTAAGTTTAGCTAGTGATGAATCGATGTTGGGAAGATTTGTACCGAGTATCAAACCGGTAAGAGTTTCCATAGTTGCTTGAATTACATCCTGTTCCTTCTTCTTTCGAATGATTTCAAGACACTCTTGAGATACCTTTATGCTCTGCATTAGCTCTGATTCACTTGCAGACTGGAGATCGATAGGACTGGTGAGATTAGCTAGTTTAGCTTGACTCCTTGTTACCTTTGGAGTCTCCATCTGGGTGCTCTTCTCCTCTTCTCCTTCCTTGTCCTCTTCCGCTTTCTTCTTCTCCTCTTCTCTCCTCTTCTCTGCTTCCTTGTCTTCCTCTTCCTTCTTCTTTTCTTCTTCTTCTTTCTTCTTCTTCTCTTCTTCATCCTTCTTCTTCTCCTATTCCTTATCTTCTTCTTCCTTCTTCTTCCTCTCTGCTTCCTTCTTCTTCTCTTGTTCCTTATCTTCCTCTTCCTTCTTCTTTTCTTCTTCTTCTTTCTTCTTTTTCTCTTCTTCATCCTTCTTCTTCTTCTCCTCTTCATCTTTCTTCTTTTTCTCTTCGTATTCCTTTTTCTGTTTCTCTTCTTCATCCTTTTTCTTCTTCTCCTCTTTATCTTTCTTCTTTTTCTCTTCTTCCTTTTTCTGCTTCTCTTCTTCATCCTTTTTTCTCTGCTCAGCCTCTTCCTTTGCTACTTTCTAACTATCCTCGGCTTGCTTATCAACCTATTTAGCCTATTTCTCTTGTTCTATTGCCTCAGATGGTGTTTCCTGAGTAACATCCTCTACGTCTAGTGCATCGACATCAATGGTGTCAATCGGTTCAACAACTGGATTTCCTTCATCATCAAATACTTCATCTAGTTTGGATATAACCAATTCTTTTTCAGCTTGTTGGTTGGCTAGATGCACTTTGTGAGACTGGATAGTGGTTCTCATATACAGATGAGTGTCTTTTTTGACATCATCAACTCTACCTTCTAACAGCCAGAGTCTTCTTTTTCTAGTGAAGAAGAGTCCTTTATTTTTATCAATAACATCAAATAATTCAAAATTTGACAGGTCAGGAAAGTACTATGCAAAAACTTTCTCCCTAATTTCCTGTTCCTTTTTTATGGCAATGCGCCATCTATTATCTAATGACATATATAAAGAATCCGGTGTCTGAGATTTAATCTTTGAGGGTGACTGGTCATTAACACATAGGTACTGAATTATTTCCTTTTCAACTGCTTCCTTTTCATCATCATTTAAGTCATCAAAACACTCAATTAAGTCATGCAGCACTTTTCTCCTAATATTCTTTATTGTTCTTTGACAATGTGTCAAAGGTTTATAGGAAGAGATATCTATATTTACCGATGCAGATGATGTCGGTTCATTCTTTGTCTTCTTCTTTGCTTGACATGTTTTCTTTGGCTTTTCCTCAGACATAGTTTCTTCTGAGTCTGGAGAGGTATTCCTTTTCTTCCTCTTTCTCTTGAACACTTTAGTCGGTGCTGCTTTCGGTTTCTTCTTGGCTGGTGACCGCTTGGTCACTTTTAGAGTTGCAGTAGTAATCGGTGTTGATGCTGCAGACACTACCTTTGCCTTCTTCATTGTAGGTTCTTTTCCTTTCTTTACAGAGGGTTCCTCAACCAGTGTAACCCTTTCTAGATAGGTTCCAATACTCTTTGCCTTAGGATCAAGAGGTGAGGCAATAAGGGTAGAGGCATACCCTTCCAGCATATTGTACATCACCTCATAGCCCATTGGCTCCACTTCTTCCTGTCTAGGCTCAACAACCTCCATTATACATTGATCCACCTTGATGGTGAAATAGATATCATCCTCATATTTCTTGATGATGTCACCTGATATCCTCATTCTTTGGCTCATTTTCCTTCTGAACTCATTAAAATACTTGTTCAAAACATTAGGGTAACCGATTCCAATTGCTTCAATGCTTTCCTTGATTTGCTTGGTCATCGGTTGGTCAGTAGACCACTAGACATCTCCTACTCCTGGAAAGTAGCCTTGGAAATAGAAGAACAACCCAACCAGTAGTTGCCCAAAATTTAACCTTAGTGCATTATCCTATTTGATTGACTTCAGATTCAACAGGAGTTGTCTCTGCATACCAGTGCATAGATCAAATGATGCATCCTCCTTTATCATCCGGTAAGCAGCATTTACCGCTACAATAGATAAAGAGTTAATTATGCTGGTTGAGAATGTCTGGTATCCAATCACCATACATGCATACTTCACCAGATCATCCTTGATTGAATTGACTGTCATGCCTCATGAATCGCTCACTAAACCGGTGAGCTTGGACATTTCAGTTTTGCTTACCATCCTTAGGGCTGGCACTTCCCCTGTCTTGTAGAATCCGTTGACTGCATGAATTGTCTGTGGTGTGATGTCATGTGTTCTCTCCAAGTACATCTTATCACCATGGAATCTGCTTAGAATGATCCTTATATGATCCTCTGTGAAATCCTCTAGGAAGTAAATAGCATTGTGGAGCTTCTTCTTCTCCAAAATATTAAACTCTGATTTGATCTTCTTATCCTTGCCACAAAATAAACCTAACTGGGAGTGGATGGCTAGAGACCCTAGGTCTTCAATCTTGCAATCTATGTAGTTAGAAATTCCCTCTTCTACTATCACACCAGCCGAGACTTGTGATAGGGCATTATACTTAGACTTTCATTGAATAGAACTTGCAGACTCGACAGATGCACTAGAACTAGTATGAGATGTGGAAGCCATGATAGAAATTTCAAGAACTCAAGAAATACCTTTTGAAACACATGAATTTAGGGCTTACTGATTCTCCTTCACTTCACACTCCATCGGTTGTTGAATCACCGCTTTGTGTTCTCCACTTGACCGTTTGCAGTTTGAATTTGAATCTCCTTCGCGGTTTCTCAATTTCTCAAAATCTCAGCTCAAATTGCCTTTTCGTCGCTCTTCTCTTTGAAAAAAAAATTTCTTCGCTTGAAAACTGATAGTGAGAAATGATTTGAAAAATTATTTTAATCATATTTCTCACCTACCACAATTAATGCTCTTCAATTATGACGTAAACCCTAATTTGCCTTTTTACCATTTCCGGTCTTTTGCCAGACGATAGGTATCACATACCGGTTAAGGTCTTTTACCAGTATAAATCGAGGGTTCAAAACATTTCATTTTTTTCTCCTCCTAAGCTTTTATGAAGCTTAGTTTGTCAGTTCCGTGATTTCTACACTAGGTGCAGAAACCGGTTCCTCTTGTAACACTGCTGGTTTCTTCTTCCAGGTTTTGTTCATGTCTGCTTGAACAGTGTCAACATCAATGTTTCCTTCTAGAGTGACTAGTATATCATCAGATCTATCCTTTCTTGATCTACAGAATCTGGCAATGTGACCTAGTTTGTTGCAGTGATAGCAAACCAATCCAAGTGCTCTCCAAGGTCCATTGTTCATGTTTCCATTCTTCCTTCTGCATGTTGCAGTAGTGTGACCATGACCATGACATACCATATAGTTTTCTCTCCATGTGGTTGCCGCTTGATAGCCACCGCTTCTTTGTTGATGATTGAAGGCATTAAACTGGTTGTGATTCCGGTTCACATAAGGTTCAGGACCAACTCCTTGGGTCCTTTGAGGATATCTTCCAGTGTTATTCATAACAGACCTGCATTCAAATGCTCTATGCCCATACTTGTTGCATGCATAATAGTTACCATCAAATCTATAGGATCTAGGCTTATCATTTAGGAAATAAGGAAAATTATTGTAAGCCTTACTCTTACACACATTTGCAGTATGTCCTTCTTTAAGACAGTTAAAGAAAATAGGTTTAAACTTTTTCTTACCTTTATCCTTTGATGTCGATTGTTTCTTTGATGTTCCAGCATTTGTACCAGAGGTCTCACCTTCCTCATGACTATAATAACCAAGTCCATTGGTATTCTTGATCGGTTTAGTAGATTCAAGCTTTTTCTCTAGCTTGATAGTGCTCTTGTTGAACTTAGCAAGTATTTCCTTTGACTCAGAGAGTTCTTTGGAAATAGCAGCATTTGTTTCCAACAATTTTTCATTCTCAGAGATGGCAATCTTTAGTTCTCCTTGCATGTCTTCCTTTTCCACTTTGCTTGCATGGAGTTGAGCAGTTAAGGCACTGATCTCTTGTTTCAGCTTGGAGATCTCATCATCTCTTTCTCTCACCAAATCTTCAGCTTTCCTCTGGTTCTCAAGCTCTTGACACATTCGGATAGTTAGTCCTTCCAACTCCTTTCTCAAGTTGGAGTTTGATTCATTCAACTTATTTACTTTTGCAATTAGGGCTTCCATGTCTGCTTCATCTAAAGAACTATTTTCAGATAGCTCCATCAGCTTTTCTACATGTTCTCTTCTTTTTGCTTGAGATGCCTTATATTTGACCATAAGATCATCATAGGCTTGCTCAGACTTAGTGAGCTGGTGGGTAAGTTCCCTCAAATTTTATTCCCCCATATCTCTTTCCAAGTGGTTAAACTTATAGAAAGGTAGGCTCTGATACCAATTGATGAATACTAAGAGGGGGGGTGAATTAGTATGCCAAAAATCTTTGCACTTAAACACTTTGCACGACTGACAGTAAACCAGTAAAACAATTTAGTAGACAAATCAGTTAACAAACATGCAAACCAAATAACTAATAATTCATTCACCCACAGAAGCACAAACACCATAGCACAAGAGATTTTGACGTGGAAACCCAAATGGGAAAAACCACGGTGAGATGGAACTCACAAGTAACTATCTGCAGAATAGGAACCAGACTGGTTAAGATTAGACCGGTTAAGGTCTTACAATGTTCTTTACCAAAATAGATCCTATTAGGAATCTCAATCTCTATTAGGAGATAAGTCCGATTAAAGACTACCTTGCTAGAGGATTTTAGATCCACAGATGTGAACCACCTTGTTAGAGGATTTACAAAAGGCTTTTGGGCCTACCCAGTTAAGGGCTATAGACTTGTCAGAGATGTGAGTATCAACAAGTGTTTGATCTAGCTAGTAGCATAGACTACTTGGTTAGATCCTTGGTAGCTCGTTCCTAATGCACTCCAGCATTACTTCAGTCTTCTACACATTCATATTCTCTCCAACTCCTCAATCACCTGAAACCCTAGCAACAACATACACTTTTGCTATATCCACATCAACAACCTAAAACCCTAGATATGATGTCCTTATAAAGGAATCAGATTTCATGTCGATCCAATAGGATTACATAACAATTTCCTAGGTTCAATGAACCTGGACATACTTGGTACCACGACACAAAAAGGCACCGTTTAGGTGTCGGCACCATCAAACAATCAGTGGATGGTAACTCATCACAAAATGTTGGTTGGTAACTCATCACAGAGTATTACCGGTTCATACAAAATGAAGACTGTTAAAAATGTGTTATGCCGCTTTAGTCCCTCGTACCGCTTGGTATCCATGAACCGCTTGGGGTCAACAAGTCACTTCAGATCAGGAAACACATTCTGCAAAACATCAATAGTCTAAAGACTATAATACAACATACCGGTTGGAACAAATACTGGTTGTGCTCAAGCTCATACATATAAAGAGGATCTCAATGCAAGTGTCTGTCCATCAATGACAATCACAACATAAACAGAAAAAATGCCAACACATTGGATCTTGGTGGATTATTTCCAGAGTTGTTGATAACTGACCTGTACTCAAAAGCTCTATGTCCATACTTGTTGCATGTATAACAGTGACCATTAAATCTACCAGGTCTAGCCACATTATTTTGAAAATAAGGAAAATTATTGTAAGTCTTGCTCCTACATACATTGGCAGTATGTCCTTCCTTAAGACAGTTAAAGCAAGAAGGTTTAAACTTTTTCTTACCTTTACTTCCGCTGTCATCCTTAGGTGCTGATTGTTTTTTCAATGCATCATTCTTGGTTCCAGAGGTCTCACCTTCCGCTTATCCAGAGAAACCAAGTCCAATGGTATTCTTTGATGGTTTTACCGATTCCAATTTTTGTTCTAACTTGACAGCACTTCGGTTGAACTTATCAAGTATTTCTTTGGTCTCAGCAAGTTCCTTGGAAAGGGCATCATTGGTCTTCACCAAGGTTTCATTTTGAGAGAAAGTTGCAATCAATTTAGCTTGCATTTCTTCTTTCTCTTCTTTACCCTCATGTAGATAAGCGGTAATGGTACCAACTTCTTGCTTTAATTTAAAGATCTCATGCTCCTTGTCTTTTACCAAATCTTCATCTTTTCTCCTATTTTCTAGTTCCTAACTCATCCTGATTGTCAGTCCTTCTAACTCCCTCCTTAGTTTAGTTTTGGATTCATTTAGTTTCTCCACTTCTCCAACTAAGGCATCCATGTTCGCTTCATCAAAAGAGTTGTTTTTGGTAAGTTCCATCAACTGCTCAGCAAGCTCTCTTCTCTTCACTAAAGAAGCTTTAAACTTGATCTTGAGTTCATCATAGGATTTCTCAGATTTAGCCAAATGGTGAGTAAGTTCCCTCATACTGTATTCCCCCATATCTCCTTTCTGCTGGTTAGACTTATGAAAAGGTTGGCTTTGATACCAATTGATGAATACTAAGAGGGGGGGGTGAATTAGTATGCCTAAGAACTTGACCAAACTCTTAAACAATTTTCCAATAGACTGGTGTAGTAGTTTAAACAATAAATTGGTTAAAACATAAATAAGCCAAATAGAAAATAAAGCATTCACCCATAAAAGCACAATCACCATAACACAAGATATTTTGACATGGAAACCCAAATGGGAAAAACCACTGTGAGTAAAACTCACAAGTCAACTATCTGCAGAATAGTAACTAGACCAATTAAGCTCAAACCGGTTAAGGTCTTACAATGTCCTTCACCAGAACAGATCCTGTTAGGAGATAAGTCCTGTTAAAGGATTTCAGATCCACGACTGTGAACCACCTTGTTAGAGGATTTACAATAGGCTTGGCTAGGCCTACCCAGTTAAGGGTTTCAAGCTTGTCGAAGATATTAGTGATCAATAAGTGAATGATCTAGATAGTAGCACAAAATGCTTGATTAGATCCTTGATAACTCCTTGTTAATGCATTCAAGCATTACTTTAGTCTTCTATGCTTTGCACTCTCAATCTCAGTCACGAGATACCTTTCCTCTCAAAGACTCACACATATCAACTTTTGTTCTCCTTCTAAAACCCTAGACTTGGTGTCCTTAAATAGGAACTTGATTTCATGTCGGTCCAATAGGATTAAATTGCAATTTCCTAGGTATAGTGCATCTAGACACATTTGGTAACACGACACAGAAATAGCATTAAAGTGTTAATGGATGATAACTCATCACACATTACATGTATACCAGTTAATTACATATACTAGTCACTAGTTAATAGGTGAAGACTGGAAAACTCGATCATAGTCAATCTGATCAAAAGATTAACTATCGCTCAGGGTCTCCATTCCGCTTGAGGTCTTCATACCACTTGACCGATAAGCTTCTTCTTTAAAACACCAATAGTCTTCAATCAAATAAATACTATGCATACAATACCGGTTAGAACAGCTACCGGTTGAGAATAATACATTCATCAAATAAGTGTGTGTCCATCAATGACAATCACAACTAAACATCATCAAAATACCAACAACAAGGTCTCTAGCTTCTTCTAGATCTCATGTGCAATCTTCAAACCCATCACATTAGTCATCTATGAATCGTTCAAGGCACTCAGTAATGCTTCCTTAGCTCTTATGTTATGTTCAACATCCTTGATCTCAACAGTAGTAACCGGTCCATTCTGAGGAACATTGTAGACATTCTTCATAATCTTCCAATACTCATCTGCAAGAAACTTTAGATGAACTTCCATCCAATCCTTCCAAATAGTATAATTGTGCTGATCCCAACCGGTGTTGAGTGGGGAGGGGCGAATCAACACTTTATTGATTTTTCTCAATTAAATTTTTTATCTTAAGTTATTAGTAACTTAACATTCATCAATATAAATAACTATTGCAGAAGAATAATCATGCATGAAAAGATACACAGTGACACTCAGATTTATCTTGTGGAATCCCAAATGGGAGAAAACCACAGTGTGAGTAGGAAATCACAAAATTTGTACTCTTTTGGAGTACGCCCAGTGAGGAGCCATCCCTATTAGGAGATTACAAAGATATTGTTAGGTTCCATCTAGTTAAGGGTTTTTTGTCTAAGGCCTGTTAGTGCCTTTACCCTATTAAAGGTAGCCTTTTCAAAGGTCTTAAGATCATTAATTAAGATGACACCCTATTAAGGGATTTTTACAATGGGACCTGTTAGATTTAATAAGGGATTTTAGTTACAATGGCTAGAAAGCAATAGAAGGATGATCTGTTGAAGTAGCTACCAATAGCTTGATCAGATCACACTCAAAAACAAACTCTATCTGCACCAGTTGTATCTTGTCTGTACACCACCAGTTTCCTACTTATACATTCAGCTTTTCACTCTGCTAGTTCTCTATCCTTTGGCTCTATACTTATGTCGGTCCTCTGGCCTTCAGCTCTGTACTATGATTTGATCCCCTTGTATTCACACTTTCTCACCACATTGTCCACATGAGAAACAACATCATCAAAATGAATTAAGCGAATTTAATACCTTTAGATCTGTCACCAAATTTTCCCTCCAAAACATTCTATTCAAAATTTTGTTTACGCATCATAAATTTTGTTTACGCATCATAAATCACTGTCATTCATGTCGATAAGTTTGTCAATTGACTAGAGAAGACTATCGATTTAACTGGATGTTAACTGAGCATTACCAGTCTGTCGGTTACAGACTCTACCAGTGTAGTGATCAAAATTCTCCTAGCCATTTTATTCCTGTATACCAATTTGTTCTCTACTTAGTCGGTGGACCTCTTTTGTGTCGGTCAACTCATTGCTTGTTGGTCTGCTTACTACTTGTCATTCTACTCACTGCTTTCTATTCTATGCACTGCTTGTCGGTCTACTCACTGCTTTCCCGGTTTACTCATGTTTACCCTATTTACTTATTGCTTAGCCGGTTAACCTCAGTGTACCAGTCTACTTACTGTCGATAGACTGTAAGGACTTCGGAAATGATGTTTCTAGCAATGACAACCATATTAGTCACCGATCATACAAGATGCACTAGAATGCCAACAAATTGCTTCCATCAAATATCAGACTCTCCTTCTTGACCACATAGGCTTCCATCTCAGATCACCTCAAGCGGTTAAGCTTCTTTCAGAGAATCTAGCTCTAATACCAATTGTTGACAAAAATAATGAAGGAAAACTGAGAGGCGGGGGGGGGGTGAATCAATTTTCATTGGATTAAACCAATTGAGAACAATCTCAGATTTCAATCAACCATAGCAAGAATAAAGATAAAGACAATTAACATCAACACACATAACAACAAGATTTTGACATGGAAAACACAGTTAAGGGAAAAACCATGGCGGTAGCCTACCCATAATAAGATGATACTCTGTAGTCGTTGTAGACACCTAAAAATGGTCAATGCTTGCGGAGTCGTATTTTAACATTGGCGCATTGCCTCATTTTAGAGTTTTTGCATCGCATTAACATTTCTCCTATGTCACGCACTTGGTCTTTATCATTTGCAAGCATCGAGTCTTTCTTTTGCATTCTTCATTTTTCTCATTTTCGAATTAGGTCTTGTCGATAACAATCTTTAATCATGATTTTGGTCGATCTTGTCAATCTCTTATCAACTTGTCAATCTTGTCATTTTGCGATCGATTTGTCATCGATCGTTGTCCTTCTCAATCATATCAATTTGGATCAATTAGTCATTATTCCTTGTCAATTGGCGCATTTATCAATTAAATCATTTATCAATCCAAAATCATGATCGAATCGATATCAATTATCCTTTGTTAAGACCTAATTGTCGTCTTTGCATTTCTAATTCATCTTCTAAGGTTTTATGATTTATTCATTTAACCTAATTTGTCATTTCTTCCTCTAGGTTAAATAATTTATTTATTTATCCTAAGTTTTCTTGTCACAATTAAATGTTCATTTAATTGGCTAATTATTCCTCTTTGTGAATTAATTAATAAATGAAAGATTATTAATTAATTTACCTAATTTCTAATTTTCATCAATTTCTTAATTTTCTAATTTCTTAATTCCTCATTTCTAATTTTCTAATTTTCTTAATTCCTAATTTCAATTTCCTCCTATTTCTCTCCTAAATTCATGGGAATGACATAGAAATTTGTCATAATTTGTCATAATTGACAATCAATCAATTCTTGCATAGCAGTTTGTCATAAATTGTCATAAATTGTCATAAATCTTTGCATAGCAATTTGTCATAAATTGTCATAAATTTTGCATAGCAATTTGTCATACACATGTCATAATTTTGCTATTCTTGATTTGAATTTCCATTCGAATCATTATCATGCTAATTTGATCATTTCTCCAATTTGTCTATAAATTGGATGAATTTCTTCACTCAAATCCCCAATTGATCGCATTTTGAACCCCTAATTAGATTATCGAATTTCTAATCAATCACGCTTCGAGTACTCTTGAGCAATCATCTTGTCTACTTGCTTTCATATTATGATCATGCACTAGTAGGTGAGATCTACAACAAAGCTATTTGGAGAAGAAAGAAGAACAATGGAGCTGCATGAAGGAGACATCTGCATTTGGTTTGCTTAGATTTCATTTAAAATGTCTTGTCTTCATGCTTTCATTGATTGTTTTTAGGATAGATCATTGCAATGAGCTTTCGTGATTGAGCTAATGATTAGTATGTTTATCTTGCTTGTGATGATTTCCGAATTCCTTTGCTACATTAATTGGTGAACCCGACGTGAACACTAATCATCTAACCTCTTTATGGTGTTTTTGAGTGCTTTTGAGTTGATTTGTAGGTCAAAAACCCAAAAATAGGGTCGTGCAGGGTTTTCTGAAGACTTCTGCGCCTGTGTGAAGCAACCTACGCCTGTGTTGAGCATTTTGCGCTTGTGTTGAAGACATTCTGTGCCTGTGTCATGACTTCTGCGCTTGTGTCCTGAGTTCTGCGCCTGTGTAAAGTCCAAAACAGAGGTAAAAATGCAGTATTTTACTTGAAATTTGTTTAGTTTTTGCATTTTGTTTTCTGTGTTTTGGTTTTTGGTACTAATTATCTATACAGAATCTTGGCATACGCATAGAAAAGACAAAAAAATCAAACTACTAACATGCTTTATGCAGAATCGATAATCAAAGACAACAAATCAAACTTCTAACTTGGGTTTTGCAGGTTGCCTTGGAGAAACAACTAAACTTGGTGTTTGTCATTAATATTTAGGCACCTAGTATGATTTCTAAATAGGATGGAATGAATGTATGTTTGCTTTGATTGTCGAGTTTGACATTGGAGTAGGAGAGTATGCTCTCATCCTTCTTAGGGTGATCAGAAATCCAGATCTTCGATACAATGCTCGTGTCTTTGGTTGTTTGTCACCTTTAGAGGGCCTGCCTTCCCGACCACTTTGCTTTTGCAAGCAAGTGATAATCGTGAGAAGGGAACGACCCAAAGTGAGTACGGCTAGAATTCCTTGGCATTCTAACTCACTATAAAAAAATACCTGATGAGCGAAAGCTTTGAAGGAAGTGTTACGTGGGAATTGCAGTTACTTGGGAAGTGATGACCCTTGAACTCTTTCTCATATCAACATCTAAGTAGGACCTCATGGTCTAAATCGTGCTTACGTGACTACATTTGTTTGGTATCTTGATGGGCTTAATGTCTCAATCACGCTTGCGTGACATCAAGGAGTAACACTTAACAAAAATCCTGACTAAACACCTTGTTTTTAGAGGCCAAAAAACCTTCTAGTTGCTTGAGAAGGACAAGTTCGGATACTTGGAAGAGATACTAAGTTCACCATGGGGAGATTTCTATGGGGACTGATGCTTGGCTGCCCTGAGAAGTGAGTGCTGTGGAGGGGAGCCCATGGGGTCAAGCATCTATGTATTCTCCTTGAATCCCATAATGAGTCTACCTCTCAAGTACCTAATGTCCTTGCCTACCATAAGAAATGTGTGAATGAGCATGATTGTCTTGAGTCTAAGTTGAAATATCTTGTCTTCTTTGCTTGTCAAAAGTTGAATTGCATCTCATTTCAAAACAAGATGAATTGATTCAAAACAAGGTTAAACATAAGAGCATTTCATCCAACAAGATTCAAAACACCTTCAAACATGGTTGTCAAACATTGTTCAAAATCTTGTCTTAACATTCATGTCACTTAGATTTAGGTTCATCCTAGGTTTGCATTTTGCAAAGTCATTTGTCAAGTACCAAGGTTAGGTTCCACCTAGGTCATACTCCTTTGCATATCAATAAGGGTCATCCATTTGCATGTGTCCTCTTGCATTAGAGTAATACCATTGTCATACATTCATATTTGCATACCCTAGGTCTCTTCATTAATTTTAGGTCACTATCATATCATATTAGGGTCATTTGCATAGTAATTGTTCCTTTGCATATAGTGTCAAAACTAGGTTTTGTCATACTTGAGTAATCCAAATCTTTGATAAACCCTAAGTCATTGTTAGGAGGTCTAGACCTTATCAAACCTTTTCTCCTTTTGTCATTATTGTCATTTGGTCAAACCTAGCTTAGTATCCAAGCATATAGGGGAGACATTGTCATTTGTCCTTTTGTCACTTGGTCCTTTTGTCCTTTGAGGTCTAGACATCATTTCAATTTCCTAAGGGTCTCTTTTAGATTTGCATTCCAAAAAGTTTGTCAAAATCTTGAAAAACAACCAAAAACATAGGTTGCATTCTTTCCATAGATTGCATTCTCATTCATTTAGTTTGCATTTAGTTGCATATCATACATTATCCTTTAAAAATTCCATTTGCATAGTGACATGTCTATTGAAACAAGGTTCCAAGCACCAATGATGCAACAAAGTTTGACATATCAACCAACAATGCAATCACAATTATATCCAACCCAACAACAAAGCAACATTGATCAAACTCTTTATGATGAAACAAGTCTCCAAATACAAAAACTAGAGGAGAAACTAGCTCAAGAAGAAGAGATATTGGACAAAGAGTGAAAAACATTGAGAAGAATAGATCACAAATGTCCAAAGTGTTTCAAAAATTTCCAGGTCGAAATCCAAAGGTTGAGCCAATTGATGTAAGATCTCTTCTTGAACAATCAGACATACCAGCTCTCCTCTCCCAAATAGAGATGATGAAACAATTTCAAGAAAGGAGACAACGTCAATTTCAACATTATGTGCCTCCACAACAAGAACAAGAAGGTGTTTACTATCAATCTGATTTTCAACCAATACAACCAATGGTTCAACCAATTGTCCAACATATTCAACCAACACAACCAATGGTCCAATTTCAACAATATGTCCAACCAACTATACAATGTCAGCAAATAGTTCAACCAATGGTGGAATATCAACAAGTTCAATCAACATATCAATGTCAACAACAGCAACCAAACATTCAAAAACAAAGGTTGCAGCACACACCAAGCCAAGTTTCAAGCATGTCGGAACAATTGAACCAAGTCTAATATCAAAACATGACATCAAATCAAAAACAAGTCCAAATTCCAGATCCAATCATGTCAAAACCTCGAAAGAAGGGTGGCTTTATTGCAATGCTCTTAAGGAAACTACCAGGTGAGTTCTTTGAGGAAGATCAAAATAATACAATTCTATCTAGCAATGCCTCATCCCCCTGCAAACGAATTGACTCTCTAGTGGCATCTATCCCTACACCTCTAGAAGTTTCCCAAGAACCTTCTATATTGTCCTCATCAAACAATACACCCAAGGATGCAATTATCCAAGGGCTATCCATAATTGATTGCCAAGATAATCCAATCCATGATGCACATCCTTGTCATGTTTTAGAAATACAAGACCCAATGCCACCATGCACTTTATTGCCATTACCTATTTTAGAGGACCCCATTCAAAGTCCCTCTTCCTCATGTTCAAGCATTGATTCCTTGTTAGAATCCATCACAAATGTTCAAAGTGCATCCCCTTCATCCCAAAACATTGAGCCCTTGCCAAAATCCCTCATGCATATCCAAAATCCAACCCCATGTCAAGAGGATAATTTAGAGCATGAAGAAACGTGTCTTAAAATAGATCAAGATCAAGATCTTGAAACCTTATCATCCCATCCAATTGTTGACCAAGATCCCATTTCCCCAGACACTCATGATGATTCTCCTATTCTTGTCCATCCTATCCAAAGTCCTATTGACACTCCATTCCCTAAGGCAGATCAAGATATCCCAGTTCATCCAATCCCAAATGATCCCCTTCCATTTCATGAACATAATGTCCTTTCAAATCCCATTGACATTCCCCTTCCTAAGAAATATCAAGATATCCTTTCCATCCTTTATGATGATCCCATTGAAAGTCAAGAGCAAAGCACCTTTAAAGAGGATTCCAATGATCTTCCTCCTTGTCAGGATCAAATTATTCCTTCAAATCCTCCACAAGATCCACTTGTCCCTCCATCTCCTTGTCTTAATGCTCCATATCCACTCCAAGATCATATTTCTTGTGATGATCCCATTATTTCTCCCATTCCATCTCTTGAAGAGCCTGTCATTGAACCATGTCCACTACACAATCCTAGTCTCTCTCATGATCCTGATCCCCCTAGTGATCCTGATACCCCTCATGATTCTAATGTGTCAGTGCAAGATGTTCATGAACCCTCGACATGTATAATGGGTTCTTCCACTTTGGTGCAATCCGATCCACTTCAAGATCTCATTATTTCTCTCATATCATATCCACCTCATAATGGACTCGCGTCTTCTTCCCAAAGAAAAGAGTATCCTACAAGTCAAGATATTCATAAAGGCAAAGGAGTAGATCTCCATAAGCAAGAATCTCTCCATATCAAAGAAGATCTTAAGGGTCATGTCTACACAACTCACTCTCAAGACGTTGGTATCCCTCCATCAAAATCCAAGCATACACCTTCCCCATCATACTTTCCATCCATCTTAGGTCCTTATATTCCTTCATTCTCTATGCAAGGTCAGCAAAGGCACACATCCTTGAGTAAATTTCATCCATCCAAGAGAACTCCATTTCATTCATATCCATCCATGCATTCATTTCCCCCTCCAAGCAATTTGGATGCCAAGTATAAAAGTCATAAGTCTAAAAGTCCACATGTATTCAAGGATCAACATGTCCAATATAATCGACATGTCGAAACAAAGAACAATATCATCTATAAAGAAAAAGAAATATCCAAAAGGTCACAAAGGCCCATTTCTCAAAATAAAGCAAAGTCAAAATATATATGGGTTCCTAAATCCCTTGTGCAAGCAATGCACTCCAAGGAACCACAAAAGCATGAAAAATCAAAAACCATGTGGATCCCTAAGAAGCTCCTTGAAGCACAAAAAGAAACATCCAACTTGGCATCCAAAATTGCTATTCCTCCATCCAAACCTCTCCAATTTGTTCCTCCACCACCTTCTTCATCCATTTTGGGCCCTTATGTCCCAAAATCCCAAGCTATTCCTCCATCCAAATCTCAATATCCAAAATACATCTTTCCTCCATCAGTCCATCACCTCTCAAGGTGTGTGCCAATGTTGATCTTACCTTCATTTCCATCCACTGAAGCCCAATTCTTCCAATACCCTACCTATTATCCAATGCATATTTTCCATCCTTCCATCCCTTTGATCCCATCCTTTGCATAAATTATTGCCTTAGTTTCATCTCATTTTCCATGTCCTTATCCTACCAACGTCTTTGAGCATACTTTTAAAGGTCATGGTCCATTTTTTTCAAGGCTACTATCCAAACAAAAAAGACGCTTGAGTCCTTCTTCCATCCCCTATCATGTGTCCATCTTCTATTGAAAAAGTCAAATACAAAAAAAAAAAATTGAAAAAAAAAAGAAAAAATGTAAAGCAAAAATAGTTCGTCCACTGGTGAAAACCTGACAAACAGGCACCTTGGGCAAGTACCGTGATGAAAACCTGGAAAACAGGCGTCATGCGTAATCTATGAACTTCTTGCATACCACACTTGGGGGCAGGTTTCCTCCTTCATATCCTATTGCCCTTCATTATCCTATCATACCATGTCATACTCCTTCATGTCATTACCCTTCATATCCTATTGTCTCTCCAGTCTATTTCCTCTTTCCACCTTTGATCTTGACAAGGTTGAGGATCTTCATGAGCATCATGCATCTTGTTTGTAGCTTTTAGTCTATCATAGCTTTTGGACTTTATCCATTTTCTTATTATAACCTTTCATCCATATTCCCTGGCTTATTGCGACTTTCTGCCACTATCCCATATAATATCCCGACTTTCAATCCATGTCCCTTATCCATTCTTGGTCTTTCTTGTCCTATCCATATCTTATCACTATCCATACACTCTTTTTCATTCCTTGATCTTGATCTGACATAAGGACGCAAAATTCAAACATAGTTTCAAAAGCCTCTTGGCATGCCCCTCATGCCATGTCACTACTTTACATTGTCATATCCAGTCTCCTATCCTATCACGCAATAGCCCTTGAAAATTGCATCCGTATTGTCTCCATAATAAAAGGCCTTTGTCTTCCCTCTATCCACCATCTTTTCAGAAAGCCTATTTATACACCTATCATATTCCTTTCCTTGCTAGACACTGGGAGCAAAATCTCAAAAACATTTAAAAATGTCCTTAAAAAAAATCTCAAAAACATTTTAAAAAGTCCTGAAAAATCTCTTAAAAATTTAAAAAGGTCCTAAAAAAAATTAAAAAAATTGAAAAATGTCCTGAATAAATCAAAAAAATCAAATAATGTCTTGAGAAAAATCATAACAAAAAATTGAAAAATGTCCTGAAATAATCCAAAAAAATTGAAAAATGTCCTGAAAAAAATCTCATAAAAATTGCAAACTGTCCTGAAAAAAAATCCCTAAAAAATCATATAAAGTCCTAAAAAAAAAAAATGAACACAGAAAAATTGTAACAATTCGAAAAGCAAACACAAAAAAAACACTCGCAATCAAACACTGTGCTTTAATGAAATCATGCATTAACAAATGAACTCTTTCAATCAAACCAGACATTCAAACTGATCACAATTGTCATATCAATCCATCAACCTCAAAATCAATTCGTCCTTGGCACACTATCATGGGTCTTATGCAGGGTGTGGTATACTCGAAACCAGACTGTGTCCTGTCTTAGATGGGATACCGCATTCCTTGAAACCAGACAGCATGATCGTCCTATCAGCACTTTCAACTTTTGACAATGAAGATCAAGATGTTTGTTTGACTTGTTGGAATTAGCGAGTCTTATCATTTATTGATTTATTTTCGATCATGTTCCTATGTTGCTCGATGATGTCACTGAGTGATTTAGAGTGACCGCGATGGTTCATGGTCCCTTTTCTTTTTTTGCAATTGCTGTTTATCTACGATGTGTCTGTCTTTTGCAAACAGGGTTGCATTTCAGCTCTGGCCTTCCATGCCATGATGCTACGCATCCATTTTGCTACATTAAATAAAGGTTCTCACCTACAAAGTGCATTACTAAAAGAAAGTTTTTCTTCATCTCTAACTATCCTCTATCGAATTTCTTCTTACTAACATTTCTTCCATCAGTCTTGGTAGTCCGTTGATCCTATCGTCTCCTATCATTCTTATCGATCAATTGGCCTATTTTTTGCATGTTTTCAGCCAATTCCTCGAGGGGGCATGCATATGTCATTGTTATTGTTTGGGGCATTTTTATTATTGTTCTTTGAAACAACGCTTAAAATCACATTGTCTCAAAGAGGGGCAAAATGTAGACACCTAAAAATGGTCAATGCTTGCGGAGTCGTATTTTAACATTGGCGCATTGCCTCATTTTAGAGTTTTTGCGTCGCATTAACATTTCTCCTATGTCACGCACTTGGTCTTTATCATTTGCGAGCATCGAGTCTTTCTTTTGCATTCTTCATTTTTCTCGCTTTCGAATTAGGTCTTGTCGATAACAATCTTTAATCATGATTTTGGTCGATCTTGTCAATCTCTTATCAACTTGTCAATCTTGTCATTTTGCGATCGATTTGTCATCGATCGTTGTCCTTCTCAATCATATCAATTTGGATCAATTAGTCATTGTTCCTCATCAATTGGCGCATTTATCAATCAAATCATTTATCAATCCAAAATCATGATCAAATCGATATCAATTATCCTTTGTTAAGACCTAATTGTCGTCTTTGCATTTCTAATTCATCTTCTAAGGTTTTATGATTTATTCATTTAACCTAATTTGTCATTTCTTCCTCTAGGTTAAATAATTTATTTATTTATCCTAAGTTTTCTTGTCACAATTAAATGTTCATTTAATTGGCTAATTATTCCTCTTTGTGAATTAATTAATAAATGAAAGATTATTAATTAATTTACCTAATTTCTAATTTTCATCAATTTCTTAATTTTCTAATTTCTTAATTCCTCATTTCTAATTTTCTAATTTTCTTAATTCCTAATTTCAATTTCCTCCTATTTCTCTCCTAAATTCATGGGAATGACATAGAAATTTGTCATAATTTGTCATAATTGACAATCAATCAATTCTTGCATAGCAATTTGTCATAAATTGTCATAAATCTTTGCATAGCAATTTGTCATAAATTGTCATAAATTTTGCATAGCAATTTGTCATACACATGTCATAATTTTGCTATTCTTGATTTGAATTTCCATTCGAATCATTATCATGCTAATTTGATCATTTCTCCAATTTGTCTATAAATTGGATGAATTTCTTCACTCAAATCCCCAATTGATCGCATTTTGAACCCCTTATCAGATTATCGAATTTTTAATCAATCACGCTTCGAGTACTCTTGAGAAATCATCTTGTCTACTTGCTTTCATAATATGATCATGCACTAGTAGGTGAGATCTACAACAAAGCTATTTGGAGAAGAAAGAAGAACAATGGAGCTGCATGAAGGAGACATCTGCATTTGGTTTGCTTAGATTTCATTTAAAATGTCTTGTCTTCATGCTTTCATTGAATGTTTTTAGGATAGATCATTGCAATGAGCTTTCGTGATTGAGCTAAAGATTAGTATGTTATCTTGCTTGTGATGATTTCTGAATTCCTTTGCTACAGTCATATGTGTAAATATTACAATGGGGAATGCACATGCATTCAGGCACACTGCCTAGAGCTCACTGTTCAAGATATAATGACCTAGAAGGCTCCAACCCTCAGGGAAGGTTCACTACCTTACAATAATGATCAACCTAGAATCCATATTACATGAGCTGCAAAAGTAGCATCTCCTAATGCTTGATGACAATTCCGGTTAAGCTCATTTGTCTGCCCTGCAACAATCTTTTCTCAATACTCCATACAAAAAGATAAATTCACTTATGTGCACATACACCACTCTATGATAATGTAGACACAACATCAACACCCAAATTACATGAATCTAACACCTATTTATACAGTTCATCAACCTTGACTACAAGGTCGGCCAAACCCTTAACCCTCAATTATAAAATTACATCACACAATACATAAATAAACCACCGGACCAATATAATTCCATAGACGACAAAGCATGGATCTTAACAAAATCTCCAAACATGCATCACCATAGGGAATCTTGCTAAGATTAACTGCAACATGTTACACCAACAAAAATACTACATGACACGAAGAATATCACCGTATCAACAAAATCACCAGTACTCCGCACAAGGATCAATGCAGACCAACAAAACAAATAGGACATGATCATGAAACACCCACAAGCATGTTAGAACCATCCACAATAGCTACACCAACACCACTTATTCAAATCTTCATCGATCATCACACTAACTCTCAAGAACACTTAACAACAACAATTCAGACTAGAAAGATAACTTGTGAAGTACCAAATCATGAACCATCTTAAATGAAGATACACATAAATATCCAAAAAATGCCCCCAAAACTGCAAGCAAATATATGATCATACCACAACACAATGGATCAAATACGAAAATCTGCCAACCACAAAACAAAAAGACTAAACTTCAAACCGGATCAAATGATTTGATCAAGTAAACTTTTGGATCATTGAAACCAATAAAGAATGAAGTATTCCAGCATCCCAAATAGAGAAACCAACCAAATCAACTCACTGCAAACACCAAATCACTAAATAGCTCTCTACAACACTAGAACACATGAATATGTTGACATCAATGACAATAACATATCCTAGCAGCAACAACATCCAACAATTTTTACATCTTCTGATCAACTTCTAGAGATTTATCATCTTTTCTCAAATTGCAACCAACAACCTAAGGTGTTGCAATTGGTTTAAAGTTCTCTATTTCAGGCTTCTTTAGCATCTCTTTAACATATATTTATCTTGAGAAATAAACATTTCATCTTCTAATTGTGTAACTTGTAAACCAAGAAAGAATGATAGAACACCAATCATTGACATTTCAAATTCCTTTTGTATCTTTTCTACAAATTCCTTACATAAATCATCATTTCCTCCAAATATAATATCATCAAAATAAACAACAATTAGTAGCTTTTTAAATTCAACTTTAAAGTAAGGATTTCTATCAGTAGTACCATTTTTGAAATTTTGTTGTAACAGATATCTATCCAATGTAGCATACCAAGCTGTTAGAGTAATCTTTTATTAGCTAATAATTATTTATTTAATTATTAGTCTATTATACTCTATGCTTAAGCTAAACTTAGGAATCTTATAATTCTTTAGGGTTTTGAGTATCCTCTTATAAGGATTCTGTCTTTGTATTTTTTATAACAAATGTAATTATTGAGTTGCATTCTTTTTCCACAATCAATATGACTCCTCTTTTTTGGATCTTTGAATTCTGGCGTCCATAGCTTTTTTGCTTCTCTCCTTCTGTGATACATTTGCATACAGGTGAGCTTTGGGATCTATAAAGTTGATTTTTCCTCAACTCCAATATGGTATCAGAGCTCCAGATCTGCATGCCCCTGTTCTCTTCATGAGAGATTTTGGGCTTTGTTCTTCAGATCTGTGTATTCGAGGGTTTGTGCAGTTGTTTTTTTTTTTTAATTTCTGGGGATAGCTGATTTTTTGGTACATTCTGGTGCCAAAAGATCAAAAGAACCTTATAGTTGGATTCAGAAGGTTGATTCCATGAATTGTGATATATAATTTGTCTATTTTTGGTGACAGGGGCATCTGGGACATGATTTTTTATCGGCATGTTTTTCGAGGCATGAAAATCCGTATGGCTATGTTAGAGTATTCGGGTATTTACTTGATTAATTAAACAATATTTGTTTAATTATTTAAGTTCCCTTTATCTCTTTTACACTTAAGCTAACTTTAGGTGCATAATAATTAATTCTTTTATTAATTATTATGTGCAAACCTAGGTTTTCCTTTTTAGGGTTAATTGACCTATTAAAGGTTGAGTTCTTTCTTTGTATTGTAAGGATGATCACATTACACATTTTGTGAATATTGATCTCTCATCTTTTTGAGCATATTTTTTGTGTACTTGTTTTATCTGTTATTTGCTTCATTGCTTCTCCTTGTAACAGGTTTTTCAGCTTGCAAAGATCATTTGGGCTCTTGTGGTGTTGTGTTTCTCAACTACAATATGGTATCAGAGCTTCAGATCTGTAGCTATCTACTTTTGTTTTGAGAATTTTTGCATTGGAAGCAGATTTGGGGTTTTAGGAAAAAAAATTGTACTTAGGGATAGGCCTTATTTTTCCGAGCACTTTGGGCCTAAACGGACCTTACCATCATGCTCAGAAGGTCCAAAAACCCTTATGGTTATATAAAACTTGCCTAATTTTGGCTCCTGAGCCTCTGGGAGTATTTTTTCTCTAGTACCAGGTCGTACGGCCTTAGGCATGCAGTTCCAGACAAAATTCAAAAAATAATTTTTTGCCTTTGTATGGCAGGCTGAATTTTGGATTTTTTGAAAAAAAAAAAGGAAAAAAAATCACAAAAAGGCCCCATGGTATGTAGGGTACCATGGGGCCCCCTGACAACTTGCAGGCCACATGATGCCACTGTCAAAGTGGGCCCACTGGCAACCCTCAGCCCACTTCCGGTCCCACCTTCTTGACCCCTGCCTGCACTTCTCCCGGCCCCCACCATAGCACCCGCCGACCCCTGCCGCTGGCCTTTCTTCTTGCGGCCCCTTTCCGGCCCCGCCGCCACTGCAACCCCCAGCTTGCTGCCCACGTGCAACCACCGATTAGTCTTCGCCCTGCCATTGGGGTGCCACCCGGCCACGACCACTACATCGCCCATGGGCCACCTCCGCCCGCCCCAGCCACTAGACTTCCCCTCCCTCTTGTTTTGAAGGGGGGTTTGGTTTTTTGGACATATCTTGGGCATACGAAGTCATTTTTTCGAAAACGAATAGGCATCAAAAAGCTGGTTCTGAGTCGAACCTCGTGATATTAGAATTACTTTCCAATTTTTTTGTTTGAATGTGTTTTTTCTAGTCAAAGTGGGGTCTCTTTTTTGCACTCCAGGAGACGTAGAATGAACATCCGAACTCTGTTTTTTGAAAAAAAAATATTTTTGGAAAGTGTGTACTGTTTACTTTCCAGCCATATGAGTTTTATTTCCAAATTCTGCTTCATGCATATTTTTTTTAGTTTTTTGTTTTTCAGCACTCTGGTGGATATCTTGGTTGTTTCAGGTCCTAAGATCTATTTTCTGAGTAGGATGTCTTGGTTTTTGTAGTTCTTTCTTTTTCTAGTCTTATTATCATTGTAGCATTGTATTTATGCAAACACACTGAGATAAAGTGCCATAATGCATTGTTTACCTGGGATCTTGCACATCTTGTGCCTTGTTGTACATGCACTACTTATAAATTGCCATGGGGGGTTGGTGTTTGCCTTTTGTTTGACATCTGCCTTTTTCTAGTTAGTGTTCCTTCCATGACATTCACCTCCTGTTGTGTGTCAAGTGAGTGTTCCTTCCACGACACCATGTACTTTTCTCAGCATCTTTGATGTTCCTAGTTCTTCGTCATGCAATTCTTCTTGGCCGTTATTCTCAGTGTTCCTATCCCTCTCCCTTTTCAGCATTATGGGGAGGTTTGTCCAGTTGGTTCTAATGCTTCCGTGGTTCAATTGATCAGCTCTTCATGCTTTGGTTTCTCATGCCATCTGTATCTTCGATTTCAATTATTTGCCTTGTTTGCCATCTGATTCGAGTAGTGTCATTTGAGGGAACTCATACAGATTACAGTCTTCTCTACCTGGTCATGTTCTATTTCAGTGGAGGTTCTTCAGATTAGCAGTTATTCTTCGACAGTGTTTGTAGGTTCTTCATGCTTCAGTGGTGTTCTTTTCCATCTCTTTTTGGAATAGAGTTTTTTTCCCACGTGGTTTTCTTTGTTTCTCCATTTCATAGAGATTTGGTTGTATTTGGGTACTTGATCAGGCCTTGTTGCCAGGACCCATCTTTCTTGCTTTCAGTAGTTGTTCTAGGTTTTAGCTTCTCCCTGAGTCTAGCTTAAGGGGGGTGTTAGAGTATTCAGGTATTTACTTGATTAATTAAACAATTTTTTTTTAATTATTTAAGTTCCCTTTATCTCTTTTACACTTAAGCTAACTTTAGGTGCATAATAATTAATTCTTTTATTAATTCTTATGTGCAAACCTAGGTTTTCCTTTTTAGGGTTTCTTGACCTATTAAAGGTTGAGTTCTTTCTTTTTATTGTAAGGATTATCACATTACACATTTTGTGAATATTGAGCTCTCATCTTTTTGAGCATATTTTCTGTGTATTTGTTTTATCTGTTATTTGCTTCCTTGCTTCTCCTTGTAATAGGTTTTTCAACTTGCAGAGATCATTTGGGCTCCTGAGGTGTTGTGTTTCTCAACTCTAATAGGCTGTACCTGCAAATGTGTTAGAAAATTTTCGTCAAAAAAAAAATTTTAAAAATAAAAATTCACCCTCTTTATGCACTAAAAGAGAGGTCTTTTTCTTTTGGTCGTAACTTGGTCATACGGAGGCATTTTTTAACAAGCCCTATATCATCAGAAAAGATTTTCCAAGATCTATCTAGATCTAGAGGTTTGAACATTTGATTTTATTTTTTTATGGCATTTTTTCTGTCAAAGCCAGAGGTTCATTTTTGCACTCCAAGAGAAATAACTTGAGCATCCGAACTCCATTTTTTGAAAACTTTATATTGTTGGAAAGCTTGTTCTATGTTATTTCCATTAATGTGAGTTTTATTTCTAGATTCTGCTCCAAGTATATTTTATTTAGTTTTTTGTTTTTCAGCACTCTGGTGAATATCTTGGATGTTTCAGTTCCTGGGATCTCTTTCTTTGAGTAGGATGTCTTGTCTTTGGCTATTCTTTTTGTTTCTAGTCTTTTGTCTCTTCTAATCATTGTAGCATTTTATTTATGCAAACGCACTGAGATAAAGTGTCATCATACATTGTATACTTGGGATCTTGCACATCTTGTGCCTTATTGTACATGCACTACTTATAAAGTTCCATAGGGGGGTTGATGTTTGTCTTTTGTTTTCCATCTACCTTTGTCAAGTGAGTGTTCTTTCCATGACATTAGCCTCATGATGTGTGTTAAGTAAGTGTTCCTTCCACGATACTATGTACTTTCTCTACACCTTTGATTTTCATGGTTCTTCATCATGCAGTTTTTGTTGGGCGTTCTTTTCAATGTATTTGTCCCTCTCCCTTTTTAGCATTATGGGGAGGTTTGTCCTATTGGTTCTAATGCTTCCTTGGTTCGATTGATCTACTCTTCAAGCTTTGGTGTTTCATGCCATTTGTATCTTCGAGTTTAGTTGATTGTCTTTGTTTGCCATCTGATTCAAGTAGTGTCATTTGAGGGTACTCATGCAGATTACAGTCTTCTCTAACTGGTCATGTTCTATTTTAGTGGAGGTTCTTTAGATCAGTAGTTACTCTTCGATAGTGTTTGCAGCTATTTCATGCTTCAGTGGTGTTCTTCATGTTTTTTCTTGTTCCTATCTTCTGGAACACTCTTGTTTGTAGGCTTCTTAGTCCTTCACTTGAACTTTCATCTCTTCTTGGAGAGGAGTTTTGTTCCCACAGGGTTTTCTCATTTTTCTCCACTTTACATAGATTTTATTGTACTTGGGTACCTCATATAGCCTAGTTGTTAGGACCCATTGTTGCTTTCCTACATTTTTTACATGTTTTTTTAGTCCTTATTTATTTTTTAGCTACTCCCTAAGTTCATCTTAAGGGGGGGTGTTAGAGTAATCTTTTATTAGCTAATAATTATTTATTTAATTTTTAGTCTATTATACTCTATGCTTAATCTAAACTTAGGAATCTTATAATTCTTTAGGGTTTTCACCTTTAGGGTTTCAAGTATCCTCTTATAAGGATTCTCTCTTTGTATTTTTTATAACAACTGTAATTATTGAGTTGCATTCTTGTTCCACAATCAATATGACTCCTCTTTTCTGGATCTCTGAATTCTAGCCTCCATAGCTTTTTTTTTTTCTCTCCTTCTATGACAGGTTTGCATGCAAGTGATCTTTGGGAGCTGTAGAGTTGATTTTTCCTCAACTCCAATATCAAGCCCTAGGTGCTTGTTTGAGTCCATATAAATCCTTCTTTGAATCTAAAAACCATATCTAAATCTTTTGATAATTTCAATCATCCATTTGTTCAACATATACCATATCCAGATGCAGAACTAGGAAAAATGCTAAAGAGTTGGAGCTAAAGACTAAAGGTAATCAATAGGTGCAGCAAAGCAAAGACCTTAAAGAGGCAGCAAATGTGATGATGATGCTTGTCAGGGATGTTGAGGAGACCATAAATATTTTCACCTAGATGTTCTAGTTTTGTTTTAGGTGTGTCAGTTTCTCGTTGGTCTTTTGTTGTTCTTTTCTCTGATTGCTGTCTTTTGTGTTGTTCTTTTGCAGCCTTTCTTTTTTCGTTCTATCCTCTCTTGATTCTCTAATAATTTTCTTTTCTCTATGTAAGTGGGTTTTGGGTCTCTTAAAACTTATTTTTCCTTAATCAAAAACATATACCTCTTCTTAAAGTTATTTATTTAAGAAAGCTAACTTAACATTCATTTGATATACCTTAAAGTTCTTATAAGTAGAAAAAGAAAGAAACATTCTTATAGTTTCCATCCTAGCTATTGAAGTAAAAGTTTCCTCAAAATAAATACCTTTAATCTATGAATAGCCTTTACATGCCAATCTTTCCTTACTCCTTGTGGATTGTCCTTGTTCATTTAGCTCTTTCCAAAATACCCACTTAGTTCCTATCACCTTTTTGTCCACCAATCTGGGTACCACTTCGCATGTTTTCTTTTTTTTGTGTATAATTTAATTCTTCTTCCATTTCCTTTACCCAACTTTCTTCTCTACTAGCTTCATCATAATATTTTGGTCCAACAAGTGAAAAAAAACAATAATTATCTTGTTCATTGACTTTCGCAACTTTTCTTCTTGTTTGAACACCTTTGTTTTTATCTCTAATAATCTAATCTTCTGGATGAATCTCTTGCACATATTATTCTAGAGTCTTGGAAACTTGATTATGTTCTTATGCTTCTTGATTTATCTCTTTTCTACTATTGTCTTCCAAATTAGTCTTCTCTTTTGTAGTGACAAGAATATTCTCAAATTTAGCCTATAGTTCAACTTCAAGGGAAATCTTACCCTATTCTTTACAAAATTTTACAGTTTTACTTTCTAATATCTTGTTTAGTCTCTTATTGTAACATTATTAGGCCTTTTTATTTGTAGCATACCCCAAAAATATCCCTTCATCTACTCTGATATACTCTGGTATCAAAATTTCCGCGATCATCTCCATTTCTCCTGATGTAGCGTTTCCAAAATTCTGAAATATTTCATACTAGGAAGTCTTCCATTCCAAAGTTCATAGGGTGTCTTAGTATGATTTACTCTTATTTTTACCCTATTAAGAATATATAAAATAGCGTGCACAACTTCTTTCCAATACACATTAGCCAAGTTATCATCTTAATTCAGAATAGTTCTATTCATCTCAATAATAGTCTTATTCTTTCTACAAGATCATTATGTTGAGGGGTTCTTGGGGTAGATAAATTCCTTCTAATTATATGTTTTTCACAAAATCTATCAAATTCATTTTAATTAAACTCTCCTCTATCATATCTTACACACTTGATATATTATCTACTTGATTTTCAACCATTAAATTGAACACTTTAAAATTTTCAAAAGCTTCATATTTTAAGAATGAAACCCATGTCATCCTAGAGTAATCATCAACAAGTAACATAAATTGCCTTTATCCATTGAGTCTTTTTATCCTTCTAGGTCGACAAATGTTTATGTGAATTAGATCCAAAGATTTAGTAGTAGAATATTTCTTGTTCTTGAATTTCCTCTTCGTTTGTTTTCCTAGTTGACATTTCTTGCACACAAAATCAGTAGGTTTGATCATTCTTGGTAAATCTCTTACTTCTTTAGTGATATTTATCTTCACAATGTTATAAAAATTGACATGTATCATCCTTTTAGGTCACAAAAAACATTCCTTGCTCTATGCCAACAAACATCTTCTCCCACTCTTATCCTTTATGTAATAGACATTTACATTTCTTCTAATACCTTTTGCAACAAATCTTACAGACTTTCCTTTTCTAATTACACATCCAAACTTACTTAATAAGAATTCATAACCTTTATTGCACATCTAACCAACACTCAACAAATTACGTATAAAACCTTCGATATTATAAACATCATCAATTTTATGCTTGCCATTAATTGTAATGCTTTATATCCCACAAATATATGCAACTTCCTCTCCTACAAATTTCACTAATCCTCCATCATACTTCTCAAGATTAATGAACTTCTCTTTATCACCAATCATATGATTTGAGCTTCCAAAGTCAATGATCCAAGATTTTGGTTCTAATTTGGCATGCAAATTTGCAATGCAGTCTTTTCACATATTGAGTTTTTGCGATTATTAACTCCTTCTGGTCTTTCATACCTTTGCTTCTTCTTTTCTTCTATAGCTAGAAATAAAGATTCTTCATTGAATTCATCACAATCATCATCATCATCAGACGAATATGTTTCCATCAAACATAGGCTCCTTTCTCTTTTATCTCTACCATTTGTCCTCGTCTTTGTATCATATCTTTGGTATCTACTCTTTTTCTCATCATTATCAGGTCAGTTGTAGTCTTCCTTATGCATGCATTTAGGAGCATAATGACCAATTCTTCCACAATTAAAGAATTTTAGAGGTAACTTACCTTTGTATTTTCTAGTTTTTCTATTTAGTCTTCTCTAAAATTTTGTTTTTCAATCTCATCCATATTTTCACTTGCTTTAGGTTTATCTTTAGCTATATTTGAAACATTGAATGCAACCTCTTTTCTTTCCATTTTGATATGTCCCATCTCTAATATTTCAAAGGTAGATAATGATCCAAGGAGTTGATCAATTATATACTTGCTTAAATCATGGAATTCTTTAATAGAACTCTTCCTAGGCTTGTAGGGTTTAGGTAGAGTAAGCAAGATCTTTTTCACAACATCCTCTTCTATCCTTCCGCCAACACCTCTGACAAAATTCACAATATTATTTAGCTTGTGTATGTAATTTTCAGAACCTTCATCATTAGCCATCTTTATACCTTCATATTTTTGTTTCAGATTCAGTAGCTTACCATGCTTTGTCTTAGGATCTCCTTCGTATGCTTGGCTTAACTTGTTCCAAACTTCTTTTGCTTTTGCTTCTTTGAATATTATAACCTTACCAAATGATACATCACTCAAGCAACTAATAGTTATCATTCTATTCTTTACATTATTCTCATGATTCTTAAGTTCATCCAGAGTTTGATGTCCATTCAATGGAGGTGTATAACTAGTTTTAACAATTTCCCAGATTCTATTTGACCAAGTTTTCAAATAAGATTTCATCATCTCCTTCCAATAAGAAAAAATTGTACCATCAAACCTCGATGCTCTAAAATTAAGATCCTATACTATTTTGGATCTACCTAACATAGTTAAGTTCTTCTAAGAGGAACCTTTCTCTCATACCAATTGTTGGACCCACGATGGGACTAAGATGGGAGGCCTGAATTATTCTAGATCACTTTAAAACCGATCAATTAAATTATAAGAAATATTTAAATATTCTACAAAAATAATGAAAACATAAACCCTCAATACATGAACACCAAATTTACATGGAAAACCCAACAAGGAAAAACCATAGTGAGATTCATGCTCACAATACAAATAAAATTAATTACAATGTTTTAGGCTCACTGCTAAGGGGCATCATGCACCTGATGGAGTTTAATAACTAAGGCATGCTACCTTAGGGAAAAATACATGAACTTTAACAACTAAGGCACACTACTCTAGGGCAAGATACAAAGGATTTCCCAGAAACCCACTATTTTTTAGCAGAAAAAGGGATAAGATGAACTAATATGAAAAGAATCTCTTGATCATGAAATTGTTCTTGAACCTTTGTTTCAAGAAACCAATATCATGGAAAACACATCTAACATCCACCATGTTGGCATTTGGCATTATAATAGACAAGGAGAGATTGTTGGCATTTCAATAAGGATATTGAGAAGGTTGTTGATGATTATGGATAAAACTGATTAAGGATGTTTATTGTCTTAATATTATTATTTTGTCATTGATGTCAAGAAATTGATTTTCTAATTCAGTATGATGTTGCCATATCTTGAGAAGTATGATTTGATGAGTATAAAGAAGTCGGTAAAAGACACAGAAAGAATATGATGGATAAGGAGAGAAATAAATTATTCAATGGGCAACTATTATCGAGTTAGACAATGATGAGATCATGATGATTAGATTGTTTTGATATCCTACATATGTTATTGATTGAAAGGTTAATACTATACTATGTTACCGAGCAAAGAACCTAGTCGGTAAACCCTAAGGTTATCGCTATCGGTTAATGAAGGTAGAATGTATACCGAGTGAAGCTTAGTATTTATCGAGTTGCAACCAAGTAATAATAGAATGCATTGAATGAATAAAAGCATTATTTAATGAAGGAAGCTGATGAGCTGGCTATGATTAAATGATTGGTATACCGTGAATGAAGTTTGTTAAAGAATCTATGGCAAAGGAAAATTGACAGGAAGATCTATAGCTCAAATTGAACCACAATACCCTAGCACAAGTTCCAAGAAATATATGAAAGTTCCAAGGTGGGGTAAAATATTTTTAGATTTAAAGATACATTGAACTTGGTCAAAGTTTGAAGATCTGATGGCTATGATTGATCATGGGAAATGTGATCAAGGAGATTAAGCGGTTGGTGAATTGTTTATAAATAGGGAACTGTTAATAAACAATATATGCGGGCAAGTGTATGCACAGGGATGCTACATAGTGATTACCAAGCACAGAAGCTTGAAGATCTGTTTTGAATAATAGAGTATAGAGCCTAGCAGATGGACAAGATTAGTTTTATTTCTATATTGTATTGAGCAAATAAGAATCTGCTTTAGCATTTTAGATGTGAAGTTGCAGATAGATTTTTATTACTGTTATCTTGTGAAGTGACAGAAAATCTCTTAACCAAGTGGACTTAATAGTCTTATTTGTAAAACCCTCCAGCAAGGTGACATTCTGATTGAGTGTTTGAAATCCTTTAACAAGGTCACTTCTAACAAGGTGAAGATCCTAACAGATCTGAGGGAAATCCCTTAACTGGGTCACATCTAACAATGTGTTTGTAATCTTTAACAGGATTTTCTTTTAACCGAGCATACTCTAGAAGAGTATATTTCTTACTGGGTCGGAAATCCCATAGTGGTTTTTCCCTATTTGGGTTTCCAGGTTAAATCTGGTGTTATGAGTATTATGATGTTTATATGCTTTTGAGTTTGCATGTTTAGTAGTTTTGGTTATATTACTGAAGTATATGTTACCGAGGTTGAATCTGATGTTTTTATGGAAGATTAAGTTTGCATGATTCCCCCCCCCCCTCTCATCTTATTAGCTTAGCATCTGTACTTATCTTTAAGTATCAGAACTATCAATTGGTATCAGAGCTTTGGACTTCGGAAGAAAAAGTTTAAAGGTACTTGAGGAAAAGATCCAAATATGTATAAGAGGGATGCACCGAAGCTCAACAAGTCAAGTTTCTCTACATGGCAGAAAAGGATGAAGCTGCTCCGATCAAGAGTTGGAGAATATATTGTATATTATCTGGAGAATGATTTCATCACACTGAGCACCTATCCATTGACAATGGAAGAGATAAAGGAAAAGCAAGAACATGTCCAAGCAATGATTGAAATAGCATCTGCATTGAGCGATTCAGAGTTTAATGATCTAGAAGGCTGCAATGATGCAAAGGCAATGTGGGGCAAGCTCATATTTGTGTATGGAGGAGATGAACATGTTCAAAGAGAAAAAGTGGATAGTCTAAGAGGACAACTTGAATCTATGAGGATGAATGAAGGTGAGAACATAACCCAGTACAGTACAAGACTAAAGGAGATTGTCAATCAAATCAAAGGAGTAGGTGGAACTATTGAAGAAAAGGATATAACAAGTAAGTTGTTAAGAACCCTTCTACTAGCCTATGCAATCCGAGTCTCCGCAATCAATGAATTGAGGTTTGTACCTAATATGCTAGTTTCTTTAGATGCTACTATTGGTAAGCTACATGCATTTGAGTTAAGTAACTTTGATAACAGTGGGTCATCGGTAAATAAAGTTGAATTTTCATTTAGTTCTTTTCATATTGGTGAGTTTGATGATTACAATGATAGAATGAGTAAGTACACTAAAGGGGATCATAGTGGAGCAAATGAAAGATTTCGCAAGAACATGGAGGAAGTACACAAACTGTATGAGGAAATCAGAAAGCAAGAAGAGTTTGAAGCACTATTAGCCAAAAGGTAAGTATAAAGGAAAACTACCTTTGAAATGTTTCAATTATGATAAGATAGGACATGTGGCTTCTAACTATCCTGACAAAGATTCTACTAAAAAGAGAGATTACCAAGATGATAGATAGAAAGAAAATCATTACAGAGGACATCAAGACTTCAGAAGAAGAGATAGAAAGTCATGCTTAATAGCCGATGAGGAATCCAATGATGATAAATCAGATGAAACTGATACAAAGCAAGTAGTTTATGTGGCTATCAAAGATGGATCAGATGAAGAAAGGTATGAAGAAAAAGCCCTAATATCTCACATAAATACTAATGATTCTTGGATCATAGATAGTGGATGCTCACATCACATGACAGGTGATAAACACAAGTTTATTATGTTAGAAGACTATGATGGAGGCTATGTAAGATTTGGTAATGATGCACCATGTCCAGTAAGAGGTAAAGGATCCATAACACTTCTTGACAAAGCAAGATGCAATGATGTTTAATGGGTTGAAGGTTTGAAATACAATTTGTTGAGTGTAGCATAGTTAAACAATATAGGATACCGAATAGAATTTCAGAAAGGAATTGTCAAAGTTCATGACAAGCATGGAAAGTTAGCTGCTACCGAGACACAAACAAAAGGTAACACATTTCACCTTGACTCAACTCAGAATAAATGTTTGTATGCAAAGATAGATGATACCTGGTTATGGCATAAAAGGTTTTGTCATGTAAATTTAGATAATCTGATCAAAATAAGCAAGAAGCACCGAGTAAGAGGTCTACTGAGTCTTGAAAAACCTGAGAATGCCATGTGTCGAGGACGCTAGATGGGTAAAATGTCAAGATCAAGCTTTACAAGTAAGTCTTACAATTCTAAGGGAATTTTAGATCTTGTGCACACTGATCTTTGTGGTCCTATGAAAGTTCAAAGTTATTATGGTGATAAATATTTCATATTATTTGTGGATGATTACTCAAGGATGATGTCAGTAATGTTTTTAAAACAAAAATCAGAAGCTTTTCAAATGTTTAAATGGTACAAGGCAAGAGTTGAAAATGAAACAGGAAGACAACTGAAATATCTTAGATCAGATAGAGGAGGAGAGTTCACATCTGATGAGTTCAACTTATTCTGCAATGATCATGGTATTAAAAGACAAGTCTCTGCACTGAGAACTCTACAACAAAATGGAATAGTTGAGAGAAGAAATAGATCTATTATGGATTGTGCCAGAACCCTGATGATTGAAAAGAAAGTTCCACAAACATTTTGGAGAGAAGCAATAAGCATAGCAGTTTACACCCTGAACCGAGTACAACTGAAGAAAGGTGCTTTGAAGACACCATATGAAATCTGGTATGACAAGAAACTTAATCTAAGTTATTTTAAAATCATTGGAAGTAGATGCTATGTACACAAGGATGATAGAAATGGCAAGTTTGATCAAAAAAGTGAAGAAGGAACATTTCTTGGTTATTCTTCTAGAAGTAAAGCATTTAAATGTCTGATCAAATCATCTAACAAAATAGTAGAAAGTGCAAATGTGAAAATTGATGAATTTGCAGAAAGAAATGATGAAGGAAATTCCAAGGAACCAGAAGATTATGATGAATTTGTCTATGTTCAACCGACAAATCCTACCGAGAAAACTGTAGAAGGAAATGAAGAGAATATCCAGTTACCGAGTGATGAAGAAGATCATACAGAGCCTACTGAGCCTGTATTAGCCAAATATGTCAGAAGACATCATGCACCAAGTTAGATTATAGGAGATAAGGATGATCCAGTGATGACAAGGAACAAACTAAGACCGAACACATGTCTGATATCTGAATTTGAATTGAGAATAGTGAAAGAGGCATTTAACAGTGAAAATTGGATAAATGCTATGACAGAAGAGAATGATCAAATCAAGAAGAATGACACATGGACATTGGTCCCAAGACCGAAGGACAAAAATGTAATTGGTACAAAATGGATTTTCAGAAATAAGCTGAATGAAAAAGGAGAGGTCATTCGAAATAAAGCAAGACTAGTTTGCAAAGGTTATGCCCAAGAAGAAGGAATTGATTATGGTGAGACTTTTACATTTATAGCAAGACTTGAAGGAGTAAGAACATTGTTGGCATATGTTGCTTACAAGAATTTCAAGGTATATCAATTGGATGTCAAATCTGCATTTCTGAATGGAGTATTAGAAGAAGAAGTTTTTATTGAACAACCTGAAGGATTTGCTGAAGACAATAATAAAGATCAGGTATGTAAATTGAACAAAGCTTTATATGGTCTAAAACAAGCACCTAGAGCATGGTATGAAAGATTGCACTCTTATTTAATCAAGATTGATTTTATAAGAACAAGTGAAAACAACAATATTTACATGAAGAATGATGAAAATGGAATACTAATCTTAACAATATTTGTTGATGATATTATATTTTGTGGGAATGACTCTCTATGTAAGAACTTTGGAAATGAAACGAGCAAAGAATTTGAGATGTCATTAATTGGTGAGATAAACTGTTTTATAGGTTTACAGATATTGCAAATGAAAGATGAGATTTTCATTACTCAATCCAAGTACATAAAGGAAATCTTGAAGAAATTTGGAATGGAGGATTCAAAACCAGTAAGTAATCCTATGACTACCAACTGCAAATTATCAAAGAATGATGAATCTGCATCTGTTGATGAGACACTTTACTGATCCATGATTGGAAAGTTGCAATATGTTGTTCACAACAGGCCAGACATAGCACATGCAATAGGTATAGTTGCAAGATTCTCTGTAGATCCTAAGGAAACACACATGATAGCAATCAAGAGAATTTTTAAATACTTGAAAGGCACTGAGGATTATGGCTTAGTATATCAAAAAAGAAATGATTTTGATTTAGAAGTTTATACTGATGCTGATTGGGCAGACAACATTGATGACAGAAAAAGCACAAGTGGAGGAGATTTCTTTTCAGGAGAAAGACTAGTGAGTTGGCTTAGCAAGAAACAAGGATGTGTTTCACAGTCAACAACAGAAGCTGAATACATTGTTGCAGCATTGAACTGTACCAACATAGCATGGATCAAACAACTGTTGGAAGGTATAAATGAGAAAGTTACCGAGCTAGTAACTATATTTTGTGACAATACTAGTGCCATTAACATTTCAAAGAATCCTATTATGTACTCTAAGACAAAGCACATCTCTATCAAATATCATTATTTTAGAGAAGAAGCTCAAGAGAAGAAAGTGGTGTTGGAGTATGTTAGCATAAAGGAACAAATAGCATATATCTTCACCAAGCCACTGCCAAGGGAAGCCACTGCCAAGGGACACTTTTGAGTATCTCAGAAGTAAGTTAGGGGTCCTACCCCTATCTTCTACTCACTGACTGAGTTCGGTGAAAGCATAAATTCAATGACTCTATAGAATATCTTTTAGGAGTTGATGCTAATTTACACACTTTAGGTTGTTTTCTAAAGGTGTGCAGGAAACAATACAGGAAATAATATAGGGAATAGGAATTGAAGACATAATGCTATGACTAAGACTAAGTTGACACATAACAGCAGGAAATCACTTCATACAGGAAGAAATTATGTTTTACTTCTTTACTTTTTGGCATTGTTGTCAAAGGGGGAGAAGACAGAAGAGAAGAGGAGAAGACTGAAGAAGAGAAGAGGAGAAGACTAATGTATGGGGGAGAATTCTGATGACAGGGGGAGAGCATTTCAACATTTCAAAATCTCATAGCAATCTGAATCAATTAGGTCAAATCAATTGGTTTTGTCATCAATGCCAAAGGGGGAGATTGTTGGAATTTGGCATTATAACAGACAAGGAGAGATTGTTGGCATTTCAATAAGGATATTGAGAAGGTTGTTGATGATTATGGATAAAACTGATTAAGGATGTTTATTGTCTTAATATTATTACTTTATCATTGATGTCAAGAAATTGATTTTCTAATTTAGTATGATGTTGCCATATCTTGAGAAGTATGATTTGATGAGTATAAATAAGTCGGTAAAAGACACAGAAAGAATATGATGGATAAGGGGAGAAATAAGTTATTCAATGGGCAACTATTACCGAGCTAGACAATGATGAGATCATGATGATTAGATTGTTTTGATATCCTACATATGTTATTGATTGAAAGGTTAATACTATACTATGTTACCGAGCAAAGAACCTAGTCGGTAAACCCTAAGGTTATCACTATCAGTTAATGAAGGCAGAATGTCTACTGAGTGAAACTTAGTATTTACCTAGTTGCAACCAAGTAATAACAGAATGCATTGAATGAATAAAAGCATTATTTAATGAAGGAAGCTGATGAGCTGGCTATGATTAAATGATTGGTATGTCGTGAATGAAGTTTGTTAAAGAATCTCTGGCAAAGTAAAATCACCAAGAAGATCTACAACTTAGATTGAACCGCAATACCCTAGCACAAGTTCCAAGAAATATATGCAAGTTCCAAGGTGGGGTAAAACATTTTCAGATCTAAGGATACATTGAACCTGGTCAAAGTTTGAAGATCTGATGGCTATGATTGATCATGGGAAATGTGATCAAATAGATTAAGCAGTTGGCGAATTATTTATAAATAGGGAACTGTTGATAAAAAATGTATGCGAGCAAGTGTATGCACAAGGATGCTACATAGTGATTACCGAGCACAGAAGCTTGAAGATCTATTTTGAATGACAGAGTATAGAGCCTAGCAGATGGACAAGATTAGTTCTATGTCTATATTGTATTGAGCAAATAAGAATTTTCTTTAGCATTTTAGATGTGAAGTTGCAGATAGATTTTTATTACTGTTATTTTGTGAAGTGACAGAAAATATCTTAACCGAGTGGACTTAATAGTCTTATTTGTAAAACCCTCTAGCAAGGTGACATTCTGATTGAGTGTTTGAAATCCTTTAACAAGGTCACTTCTAACAAGGTGAAGATCCTAACAGATCTGAGGGAAATCCCTTAACCAGGTCACATCTAGCAATGTGTTTGTAATCTTTAACAGGATTTGCTTTTAATCGAGCATACTCTAGAAGAGCATATTTCTTAGTGGGTTCGAAATCCCAGAGTGGTTTTTCCCTATTTGGGTTTCCATGTTAAATCTGGTGTTATGAGTATTATGATGTTTATATGCTTTTGAGTTTGCATGTTTAGTAGTTTTGGTTATATTACTGAAGTATGTGTTTTTAATTAAGTAAAAACAGGTTTTAAGGGACCCAAAACCTAATTACATTAGAAAGATATTCTAGAAGGAAACAAAACAAGATAGCTGCAAAAGACCAGCAAAAAAACCAGCAGCAGAGAAAGGGATAGCAAGAGGCCAGCAAGAAATTGGCCCCAAGCCCAACATTACAAGTTAATTAAAAAATCTTCATAGTTTCCTCAGCATTCTATACCAAGAGCATCATTGCCTTGGCCACTTCCCTCAGGTCATTGTTTTCCTATCCAAGTTGACGGTCTTTCATTTTGGTGTCCTTCCCAATAGTGGTCTGCCTAGTTCTGCGCCTAGGGTTCTGGTGGGTGGGGCTGAAAGTTGGAGCACCTTCTATAATTATCAGGTTCTTATCCTAATTTGTCCTTTCCAAATGATCCACCAACGCGTTCATATTCTGGGAAGAAACTTTAAGGACCTGGAGGCTGTGGTTCATAAGGCTTTTCAAAGCCTTCTCATTACGGGCAATCCGGGTGTTGACGTTGTCTTTGTCCTCCTCCACCTGCTCTTTCAAAGTTCTAATAACATCCTCAAATGTTTCAGGTCCCCTTTGATTAGATATTTCTCCAACCAGTCCTCCATCTCCATTTCCTCCTCAGCTTCACTATTTTCCGTATCCTCATTCTATTTCCTAGAGTCAGACATCTTAATCAACTTATTAATCTTATCTTCCAGCTCCATTTGCTTACCCTGTATACTGGTGATGTTTTCGACAACCCATTTTTGGAAATTGAAGAATTCCAGAGTGCAGTTGCGGGTGGTGTCCAAGATGGTTTTTGTAGAGTCCTTGCCCTGTTTAGTCTCCTCAGAGTTAGGGTTGTCACACTCCTTAGGATTCAGAGAATCATTCTTGCTTTCCAAACCCTTAGTGTTAGAGAGAGGGTTTTCAGAATTACCCCCTTCCTCCCCTTCACCATAGTTCTCATCCTTATTTTGCTCCATTTTAGTATCAGTGTCCTTATCCTTTTCCTCTTCTTCATCACAATGCACCTCCTTTTCCTCATGCTTTGTTTCAACTTTCCTTTTTTTGTGGGTAGGGGTGTTGGGCTGATCCCCATTTGAGTCAGAGTCTTTGCAGCTCTTAGATATATGAGTGTTAATGATCAAAGGATCATCCTTGGTTGCCCTAGCCTTATCCTTAAGATGTTCATATATTAGTAGAATGAACCCCTGGTGGGATAAAGGGTAAGAATTAGGCTTTTTAGCATGGTCTGCAAGGCTCTCGTTTAGAGAGGACGCTAAATAGAAGGGCAGGGATATTTTAGCCCCATAACGGAAATGGTTCAGAATAGCGAAATGATAGTTATAAATTTTTGTAAATCTGCCATCCACAGTCAAATACTCCATTAAAACCCTAAGAAATTTTTGCCAGAAAGGCTTTACCTACTAGAGAGTGTAGTAGGAGATGTTGTCCTTCTTCGCAAGCTTGCCCTTCTCATCCTCTAACTTTGGGAAGTTTTTGAAAGCTTCAGCTACATACTTTTGATCCCTGTAGAATTTAGTCCCTTCCATTTTGAGCCCCGTGACCTCTGCAATCATGTTTTCATCGATTTGCCAAATCTCCCCAAATAGGGTGACTTTGTTGTTACTCCAGCTTTTAGTACAACTATAAGACACAAAATTTTTGCTTCCGTGAAGCTTTTCCATATAGTCAGTGAAGCCGTGTCTGTGGAGCCTTCTCTAGACCTTTCGTTCACTCTTCCAATTCTCACATCCTGGAGGCTCATTCCTATTTAGGTTACCACCCATTCTAAGCTCCAAGTAAAGATATCCACTGTTGTAGTTCACAATCTGCAGATAAAACTCTAAAAACTTGTTATTTCTGGAATTCCCGTGTAAGGACTCTTTCGTAGTTTTGAAATTGCTGCTTATGGCTACACAAACCTAGCTATTATTACTATAATCTTTTGCACACATATGCTCTTGGATATGATGCCAAAAAACACTTATAATCTAGCAGTTAATCCGCCCCCAAAATCTATCTTTGGAAATCGTTCCCCAAAAATTAATCATGAGATTAACTTGACCCATTGATGCGATCAAAGTATAATTGCTCTTTAACCTCCCTTTTGATGTGAGTTTCTCCAATGTATTTGACATCCTTCTCCAAAGTGACCCCTTCATTGGCTAGGATATCTGAAACCTTATTGCCCTCTCTAAAGGTATGAGTTATACTAATGCTAACATAGTTATTTAGAATATATTTAGCATTTTTAATTAAATTGGTAATATTCCAGGAAACAAAACTTGTACCTTTGAGGGCTTGTATGATGTTTGAAGAGTCCCCTTTGAGCCAATTTTTTTTTAATTTGAATTCCTGAGCTAGCTAGAGGGTCTTTAGCATTGCCAGAGCTTTAGCCACATGGTTATTTTGGACCCCAAAAGGAGAAGCAAAAGCAGCAATACAAATTTCTTGAGCATTTCTAATAACTCCTCCTCCACCAGCCTTTCCAGGGTTCCCTTTAGCAGCCCCATCAAAATTAACCTTTATCCAGTCATTTTCAAGAAACCGCCAGACAGTGTTATCTCTCTTATTCTTATTTTCTGATCTATAGACCTTATGCATTAGGTTCCATTTAGTGAGGATGTCTCTTTCCATATCATTCATATCAATAATAGACCATTGTTGATTATTCTTGTGAGGAATGTTGATGTTCTCCTTTATAGCCCTGCAGATTTTTTCAAAGACCACCTGAGTGTTACACTTAGCTTCCCTAAATATCCTATTATTTCTTTCTTTCCAAATGCCCAAGAAAATCATGGGGAGGGTCAAAGACCAAAGGTTCTTGATGATTTGGCATTTAGTTGGAAAATTCCATTGCCAGATAATATCCTTGATGCTCTTGTTCATGACCCAATTAACTTCCATTTTTCCCACATTTTGCACCAAATATCCTAGGTAAAGGAGCAGTGAAAAAAGAGATGATCAACTGATTCCCCCTCCTTCTGGCATAGCTCACATCTATTAGGGAATTTGAAACCTCTTCAGATTAAATTGTCAAGAGTAAGGGAACTATTATGAGAAGCAAGCAAAAAGAAAATGTTGACTTTAGGGATCAAAATGTTGTTCCAAACTTTACTCCAAATGGGATTGTTGGTTTGAGAAAAGGTGTTTTTATAGGCTGAGGCAATAGTAAATTCATGTTTAGGATCACTTTTCCAGAGAAATACATCATCATAGCCTTTGTTAGGGGAAAAGGACAACAACTCCTTCTAGAGGGAGGAAAATCCAAAATGAATGTCATCAATCCTAACCCACTTGTCCTCCTTTCAGTAGTCACACACCATAAGCCCAAACCTCCTTTTACAATCCTCAATAATTTGATTACTATTTTGATCATAAAGAGCTTCATTCTTCATCCAGGGATCTTCCCAAAACCTTATTCTATCACCTTTTCCAAGGACCCATCCAGCCCCAGCTTTTGCCACTTTTATGGATTTGCTAATGCTATTCCAGATGAAGGATCCAGCAGGGATATCTTCAGAGTTAAGGACCCCTTGGATAGTTTGATTTTGAATGTATTTGTCAAACCAAATTTGATTCCAATCTTTCTTAGTATCATAGGCTCTCCATAATTGTTTAGCAAGAAGAGATTTGTTAAAGGTTTTTAGAGCTTTAATCCCCAACCCCCCTTTGCTCTTTGGTCTACACACTTTGTCCCAAGCAACCAAGGGTATTCTCTTTTTTTCTTCCACTCCTGACCATAAAATTCTATTTTGGATTCTTTCCATTGCTTCAGCAAATTTAGCTGGGATACCAAATAGGCTGAGGGCATAAACATGGAGATTTTGAAGAGTAGCTTGAAGGAGCTGCAACTTCCTAGCCTAAGATAACATTGAGCCTTTCCATCCAGCAAGTCTTTTATTAAGTTTATCAATAAGCATATTCTAGAAGGAATTTGGGGGAGCTAACCCCAAGGGAAGACCTAGATAGGTGGAGGGGAGCATTTCCACTTTGTACCTAATAATTTTAGCAATTTTCTGTTGTCTTGTGATTGGAGTATTCAAGAAGTACATAGCCAATTTGTCCCAATTGACTTGCTAACTAGTAGCCAAAGCATAGGAGTTAAGAGCAGTTTTGAAGGCATTAGCCTCCTTGACTGAAGAATATCCCATGAGGATAGTGTCATCAACAAACTATTGATGAGTGCAAAAAACATTGGTGGAGGAAGGTTGAAGACCTTCGATAGTTTTGCTTTGTTTCAAATTGTGAATCAATCTGCTCATACTTTCAGCCAATATGGTAAAAAGGATAGGAGATATGGGATCTCCTTGTCTGAGCCCTCTTGAAGTTTTAAAAAAAAATTTAGGAGATCCATTAATCAAAATAGAGAACATAGGAGTGGTGATCAACTCTTTGATTATTTTGGCTACTTTTTCATCAAAACCAAAAGCTCCCATGATTTTGAAGAGAACATCCCACTCCACTCTATCATAAGCCTTCACCAAATCCAACTTTATCAAGAAACCTTCTTTTTTAGTAGCACTGAGGGAATGAATGTTTTCATGAACAAGAATAATTGAGTCCAGAATCTGCCTACCAGGAACAAAACCTTTCTGCTCCTCAAAGATGATGAAGGGAAGCACCGCCAAAATTCTAGTGGTCATAACTTTGGATATGATTTTGTAGAAAGAGTTGGATAGGCTAATTGGCCTAAAATTTCCCATAGAGTCTGCCCCAACAACTTTGGGGATTAAGGCTATAAAAGTGGAGTTAAGTTCCCTAAGGATTCTTCTAGATCCAAAGAATTCTTTGACCACATTAATCATGTCTTACCCCATAATATGCCAGAATTCTTGGAAGAAAAACATAGGGAAACCGTCAGGACCTGGAGCTTTATCCCCTTGAAACGAAAAGATAGCTTTTTTGATTTCTCCAGTAGACGGGATAGTAGTAAGGGCCTTATTCTGAATGGGGTTAATGACCTTAGGAATAATATTAACCAAATTGAGTTGGTGGGTCTGATCAATGTCCTTGTTACTAGTAAAGAGCTGATTGAAGAATCTGACAGCTTCATCCTTGATTTCATCCTTATTAAGTAGAGTGTTGTTTTCAACAATCAATCTTGTGATTCTATTCACTGCCTTGTGTTTTAGAGAAGTCATATGGAAGAATTTAGTGTTTCTATCCCCTTCCTTCAACCATATAGCCCTAGATCTCTGCCTCCAATAGATTTCTTCCCTAGAAATAATGTTGTAGATTTTGACTAGAACATCATCTTACATGGCTTTGGAATACTTTTTGTAGCCTTCTTTCTGTATTAAATTTTGCATCTGGTCCAGTTCCTCCTTTAGTTTTTTCTTTGAATCAAAGATATCACCAAAGACCTTCTTGTTCCAAGTCTTAATGTTGGTTTTGATGTTTTTAAGTTTTTTGGCAACTTTATACATGACAGTTCCATTAATATAAAGATTCCACCAGTTAGCAATAGATTTTTCAAGATTAGGGTGGGAGGTCCACATCTTTTCGAACCGAAAAGGGAATCTCTGATTATTCTTAAAATTCTCAGCAACAAAAGAGATGGGATAATGGTCCAACCCAATTCTATTAATAACAGAAAGGGAGCATCTATGAGAAAGAATCCAATCATTAGTAAGAAGGGATCTATCAAGTCTTACCAGGATGAGATCTTCACCATCCCTTTGGTTAGACCAAGTGTAGGAAGCCCCATTGAGATCCATATCAATGAGAGCATTGTCATTAATAAAGTCCATCAGGTCAAATCTGTTGTCTGGTTGAGCTTGACTACCTCCAAATTTTTCAATGTCTTGCAGAGGAGTATTGAAATCTCCCATCACAACCCAGTTGTTTAGAGGGAAGGAATTTCTTTTATGCTGAATTTTTTTCCAGAATTTACTTCTAGCGGATTTGGAGTTAGGGGCATAGATATTAGTGATAACAAATTCCTTACCATCAAAGATGCTTTTAGCTTTTAGGGATAAAATATTGCCATCAACATCAATCATATCTCCAGAAGTTGTTCTTTTATTCCAGAATATAGCAACCCCTCCAGAGGCTCCATATGAGCTACTACCACAAGCCCCTCCATTTTTAAAAACCTTTAATTTCTCCACTTTCTCTTTACTCATTTTGGTTTCCTGAACCAGGATAATATCCGGATTTTGATCTCGAATGAGGTTCCTTAATATATCCTGTTTATTGAGACCATTTAGGCCTCTGATGTTCCAAGATATTACCTTCATTTGGAAGCCTGAGGGTAGGATTCCTTGATAGTTCATTACCGTCCATCAGCTATGTTTTGCTTACTCTCCTGGTCCCTATGCCATTTCATATTTTTGCATCCCGGTGGGGATCTTGAAGCCCCAAAATCAGCCTTGGATTTGGTTATGGTTTTTACTCCATTAAGGCCTCCTACCTTCTTGGTTTTAATTTTCTTTCCATTTTCTATTGTGTTTTCTTCTTGTTGTTCTGTTCTAGACTCATCTTGCATGTTGCTCCATAGGTCTTCTCTTTTCTGGGATGAGGTAGTCATATCAACTTCTATATTCTGGAATAAGGCATTTAAGTTTGCTTGCGGCGAACCAAACTTGTTACTCCTTCCTAGTTTTATTTCATGTTCTTGAAACTCCTCCTCTAAACAGTGTTCATCTTTTTTTGATATAGGTTCATGAAAAGCCTCAGGATGAGAATCAGTGATATTCTCAATCTCACCATCTTCAAGTGTCTCTTCACTGATTTCATTCTCCTTCGCCTGTGACTATAGAGCCTCAAAGGTATTGCCTGTTTTAATCTCAAACTCCCTTGTTTCATTCTTTTTATTCCCCTTCAAAGGGGGGGTCTTAGGAGGGTCAGTGCTATCTGCTTCCAGGTGTTCAGATATATTCACTGAGTTTCCACTTTTTTCTTCTAACTTGTTGCAGTCTTTGTTATTATTTTTTTCTTTCCATACCTATTTGTGAATATTTGTCATCACAGGTTTTTTAGGGTTGCTAGGGCAAGCCTTAGCCTAGTGACCTGATTTTTTGCAAGAGAAGCAAGCAAATGGGATAGGTTCAAATTCTATGGATTGTTCCCATAACCCAAGTTTGCAGTTTATGTCAATAGTGCTTGGGAGGTCCATATTCTGTGATATGTTGACGTAGATGCGTGCATACACCAATCTCTTGCGAGCTACTCTCATTGGGTCTATCGTAACAAGCTCCCCAAAGGAGTTAGCAATTCCTGAGAAAACATCCTCCACCCAGTATTCCAACAGCAGCCCAGGCAACCTAACCCACATCGGAGCAGATTCAAAGAAAGAATCATTGAGTTCCATGTTAGGCGACCATTTTCTAATAGAAAGAGATGATTTGCCAAACATCCAGGGGCCACCACTTAAAGCAACTTCCATATCTTCCCCGCATGAGAAAGAAGAAAAAAAAAAGCCTCTAGGCAAGGCAGAGACATCAGCCTGTCCTTTCATTCTCCATTTTCTCTTAACAAAGGACCTAACATCCTCAATATTAGGTTGAGGTCCAACAAATTTCCCACCCAAAGAAAAAGACATTAAAGAGATGCTATGATCAATAACTATATTAGGAATCTCAATCGCAAGTCTACCTGTTCTATTATCTGATATATCCTTCACAAAGGGGAAAGATGATTTACCAGTCGGTTTACTGGATGCTTGTCTTGCAAAGAGACTATTCCAGGGTTTAGGTATTCACCCCTCCTTAATATTTTCTGAGTCAAACTTCACCGCCTCAAGGCTTGAATCTTGAGAATCTTTTAAGTTTTCGGGATCAGGATGAGGGTCCCATATTCGTGGGTCCCCATCCTACCTTCCATCCTCATCATCAGATACTTGTCCTTGAGCTGCAGTGGATTAAGAACCAGAGGATCCAGCATCGCTATTCCCTCCATTTCTTGATTTCAAATTTCCCACTACAAACGATGTTCCCTTCGTTGTTCCCATTTCAAATTATATGACTTACCGAGGTTGAATTTGATGTTTATATGGAAGATTAAGTTTGTATGATTCACCACCCCCCTCTCACCTTATTAGCTTGGCATCTGTACTTATCTTTAAGTATTAGAACTATCACACCATTGTCTCAAAATATTGTCACATTGAATATATTACCTTCAAAGCTCTTTACAAACTCACTTTCACACATCTACAATATCAAATTTGCATACACATCATTAACTTTCACTTCACATCAATTCACATTATATATCCCATACACAACTCATAAATTTATACTTCTTAAATATAAGTTAGGTCATCAAAAACCTAGTTGAGGGTCGGTCATAGACAAAATAAGAAATATTGCATAAAATTAGCCACTAGGACAAAAATACCCAAAGCGGTCCACTTCGAAAGAAAAAGGAGACCCAATTTTAGGAATCCCACAGATACTAAGAGGGGGGCCTGAATTAGTATCTAACCAGTGAATGGAATTTCTTAACTTAAAACATGCAGAACATAATATAACAGTGCACCGGTATGCAAGAAATAATGCAATAAATAGAATCAAGAACATCCACATGAAAAGCACACCATAACACAAGATTTTAATATTCACTCACTAGCCAATAAGAGAATATTACTTACAATAGGGGCCTGCACATGCAGGAAGACCAATTGCCTAGAGCTCACTGCTCAATGGGAAGTCTCACTGACTTACAATGAGGATTATACAAATCCAACAACTTGTACTGCTTTATAATAGCATCTTCAATGCTAGATTCAGTACCGGTTCCTGCTCTGTTCTTTACATATACCCCTTAACCTATATTTCACACAATAGGTCTGCCTAATATTTTCCTTATACTTATGTCTCCTTTTTTGATGTCTACAATGATCTCTTTTATATATAAGAGTCATTTTACAATTTGCCAAGTCAGCTTACAAAGTTTTTCAATAATAAACAAAATATAATAAAACAAAATCCTGTCGGCCTCTATGCTGGTATACTTCCTTTCTTCTGTACCAGTCCGGTGTAGAGTGTGATCTGCTGATGCCGGTATAATGTCTTTGCCGGTGCCATAGGATTGCAAGGTTTCCATCAATGACAAAACCTTCAATCACATACAATGTCTCATTGGAGTGTGCATATGCCAACAATCTCCCCCTTTGGCATTGATGGCAACACTCATGAGAAATTTCAAAAATGATCAAAAAATGTGAAGTCCAAAAATGTTACCAAAAATGTGTGTGCTCCCCCTGAGCATATGATGCCTATGATATTGAATTTTCTCATCCTACTACTCCCCCTTTGGAATCAATGACAAAGGTTGTCAAGATGTCAGTAGAATTTGTAGTTTCAATCTTGTAATTGGGTGGTTACAATTTGAAAAAGATCTCCCAAAATCAAGTTTATAGTGTCCATAAACTTTTTGCTATCCTTTATTGCTATCTCTGTTCTCTTCACTGTACCGATGAGATGCTGCAAACGCTCTGCTGGTGTTTTCTTTCCCTATATTAATGCCTTAGATACTTCCTTCCATAGAGATGCTAGATAGTCCAGTCTTGGACTTAGCTTTGATCTCAAATGCTTTGCCTTATTTACTATTCTTTCTTTCTCTCTTTCCAATTTAAGTAGTTCTTCCTTAAAATTTGTTATCTTCTCCTCAAAAAATGATAGTATATCAGGTGAGTTGACAAAACTATTTGCAAGTTTATTGATCTCATCCTGTACCTTGCTCATTTTCTTGTCTATATCTACGGTTAAAAAGTTTGTTTTTGATTAATGAAAAAGCAGGTTTTGAAGGGGCCCCGAAACCCTATACAAGCAAGATTAAAACAACAAAGCCATGAGAAACAAAGAGAAATAGAACAAAAGGAAAAAACTAGCGGAAAACCCACAAAAGCCCCTAAAAGCCAGCAGGCTGTCCAAGAATTAGAAATTATCCAGGGCTTTAGCCAGGGTGCTACTAATATCTTGTAGCTCTTTGATGTTGTCTTTGAGGTTGGGAGGGTCCTTGGCCGCAGCAGCCACAACTTTCTTAATACTAGCCCTAGTTCTCTTAGCAGTTCCACCTGCTAGGGTAGCATCACCACCACTTCCAGTCTGGATGGTCTCCTCCTCCAGGTCGAGGTCCACAACCAGTTTAGGAGTATGGTCAAAGACCTTGGCAATGTCTTCCAAGTTTTTGGTGATAGCAGAGAGGATACTTGGGATAATTCCCATTAGATTTTTCATCGCTTCTTTTCCCTCTTCCAGTGATTTTACCTTATTCTCCATTTCCTGCTTCTAGGTAGTATGCTCTTTGTTTTCATCCTCCCTCTTTTTATCTGAATTTATCCCTTGCTTCTCCAGGTTTTTTAGGGTTTTGTAAGTCCACCTATCGAAATTCATTTTGGCCTCCTAGAGCTTCTTGAGATTATCTAGGATAAGCCCCTCGCCAGCACTATCCTTAGCCTTGATATCCCCTTCCTCAGCCAAGTTCTTCTTGGAGCCTTTATTTGTTCCCTTCTTAGAATTAACTTTAGTTTCCTCATTATCCTTGGGAGCTGTCTCCTCCATAAGGTGGCTATTGTCCTTACCAAGGTGATCATTTGGAATAGGGCTATCTTGACCAGGCTCAAAATCTCTACTTTCTTCCTTGTTGCCCAGTTCCTCTTCCTTCTAGCTATCTTCTCCGTTAGAGTCATCTGTCTCCATACCACTACTTTCCTTGACAATGTCCTCAGATTCTAGCCTGGGGGAGCTTTTCCTTTTCTTGCTGGATGACGCCTTCTCCTTGCTAGTATCTCCCTCTTCCATCCTCCTTTTACTAGGGGAGGTAGAAATCCGCTTGTTTTCCTGCAGAGCGAGGGTTTTACAATGCTCATAGATGAGCAGTAGGAGCCCACAGTGGAGAATCAGGTTGGAAGGGTTTGACATGTGCTTGTTCAGGGACCTAGAGAGGGATTGAAAAAGGTAGTAGGGCAAAGACACTTTTTTGTCATGTCTAAAATGGTTCAAGAGCACGAAGTGGTAAGTGTGAGCCCTGGAGAAATGGCCTTCAACCGTAATATACTCCATGATTGCATTCAGGATCCAGCCCCACAACTTCTTGATGTTTGCAGCATCGTAGTAACCCCTGGTAGCCTTGCCGATTTTGGCCCACTCTTTCTCTTTATGCGGGAACAGGGTAACAACATTGTTGGAGACCTTGAGGTCTCGAAAGAAGTTGAGCCTAAAGTGGGGCATACCAGTTACAATAGAAATAATCCCAGCATCCAACTTAAATTTAACTCCATAAAGTTTAAAAGAGCCATTAGAGCAGTTTTCAGAAATCTTGGAAACAACAAGGTTGACCCTACCTTTGTCATAGTTCTCAAGCTTTTCCATGAAGCTGGTGAGATGTCACTTCTCCAGCTTTGCCCAGACTTTAGGCATTGCTTTCCAGGTCGATGTGTTGTCAGGTTCTTCATGTCTTAGATCTCCTCCCATTTTTGGATGCAAGATGTCGACTTTGTTTCTCTGGAAATTAAGAACTTCTTTCCCTTTGCAACTCAAATTATCGCCCTGAGTAACCCATAAAGCATGCGGCAATTTTTTGGAAATAGTAGGAGGGTCAAATTTTTTTTTTTACTGGTATCTTTGTATAGATTTTTGTACTCTTTCAACAAATTACATAATTCTGATAGAAGTGTGTCAAAATCTCTATTACACTTCTGTATTTGCTCATCAAAGAATTTCTATTTTTCAATATCTACCTTATCCTTCAATGACTCTTCCTTCATTTTCTCAATGTTTTATGTGATATATTTACATAGAGTATCAAGTTGTCCTAAAGAATCTTTGTTGTCTATATTACAGTTAGGAGAAATTACCTTCAAAATTGGTATTGTATCATCAATTGCTTTGTAAGCTTGTGAGCTGCAGTTGGTTATTTTCTTGATTGAATCTAATAGTACCTCAGTCACATTAGTTGATTTGTATCTTGATGATGAATCAACAATCTGAGTATCGGTGGAAGTAACCAAGCTTGTATTGACCTTTGGTAGGTCTATTTGTGTCTGCATTTCTTTAAGCACTGGTTTTTCTGTTCACTAGTTGTCGGTGGTACTATTTCCTTATGTACCTATTCCTATTGTTGTTGTTGTTGTTGTTGTTGTTCCAGAGCCTTTTGTTCTGTTTGTTCCTCTGTTTGTTGTATTGTCTCAGTCTATGTTTGAGTCTCTACCTTTTTCTCTTTATCTTCTTCCAGTCTCTCCTATGTGTTATCAGTTTCCTTAGCTACTGGAGGCTAACTAGCCATATTAGTCTTATCAGTTGTATCTTTGTCTACCACTATGTTGATCTTCTGAGTATCAACATCCACAGTATACAAGACTTCAGGATTAGGATTATTATTCTCTACATCCATACTCTTAGCTGCCGGTTGATCATCTGTAGTTGTTGTTTTTACCGGTGGAGTAATTAAAGGAGGTGGAGGTAAGTTGTTTCTAACCTTGATACTAGGTGGTCCACCAACTTTTCCTTTCCCCTTGTCTCTATCTTTCTAATAAAATTTTATGGGTTTGGGGTTCCTGTATTCTTCTTGTTTTTCTTTCTCAACTAGGAATATGTCCCATCCATTTTCAGTTTCTTCAGTCACCTCATTTACTCTTCCAACCATTAAAGCAATGTGCTAGTGTGCAGTAGAAAATACTGTCCAGTTGGCTTGAGCAATTAGGTCATCAATTTCTTTGGGAGAGTTTATCGGATATACAACAAGTAGCTTTTCAATTTTTATTTTCTTATCCAGTTCTATTACTACTTGTCTTCTTGCTTCTAGTCTTTTGAATAGTACATCTGGAATTTCATTGACTACTTCCATTAAAAACTTCTTATACATATCCATGTGCAATATAACACTATTTTCAACTTGCTCTTTTTCATCAGCTGTTAAGGTGTCATATATTTTCTCTATGTTCTTCAATTTACCTTCCTCTATGATTTCATTCAATAGTATATCAAGAGGGGCCAAGTCTTTGTTTGTCCTCTTCTTCTTCTTGGGTGTTAGCTTCTTCTTTGGTGTGGCCTTTCTTACCAGAGATCTCACTACTTGTTGTTTTTTCCTTGTCCTCCTGGGTGAGGGTGTGGTTGCTGGTGAGGGATCTCTTTTTCTTACAACTCTTTTGAAATTTGTAGGCATGTCACCTTCCGAAGAAGTACCTACCGGTGATAGGCGAGTTTTAGGTTATGGAGCTGCTAACTCATCCTCTGTTATACTGGTTTTCTTCAATACATCTTCTTTGATGGCTTTTGCTTGTCTGGAACCTCTTCTCACAACTGCTTCAACCTTTTTCACTCTCTTCTTAGATTTTATTTGACTTTCTATGGTTTCAGCACTACCAAATACTTCTTCCTTAGGTTCATTTGGTGCTTCCAGAAGTGCTTTAGCATAAGTTTCAACTATGTGATCATCGGTCTCATAACCCATCTTTGTTATCCATATTATTCTAGGGATGACTGCTTCCATCTAGATTTCATCTTTCTTGATTACAAAGCATATTTCATCTTTGTATTTGTCAACAATCTTTTGTGATAACCTTATTCTTTTCTTCATTTTGGCCTTTAATGCTTGAAAAAAGTCATGAATATTGTTTTCCTTATCTTTTCCCATGTTATTGAATAGTTCTGTTAACTGTTTACCTACCGGTATATCATATCCAAGTTCTTTGTAGCCTATACTGGGAACCTATTTTGTTATATGTAGCATCAGACATACTAACATATTTCCAAACCTAAAAGTTCCTTTCTTGTCCTTCTTGATCTTTCCAAGGTTGTCAATTAATTCATCGTTTAACCACTCACATACATCAATTTTTGCATTATCTGTGACCATATCATAAGCACTCTTAATGCATAAACTTGAAACTGAATTGAGTCTATTTGCATGAGTAGCTTTATACCCTAATATCATGCTGATGAATCTCACATTAATGTCTATTACATCATTAACTCTTAGGGACCTCTTGTTGAATGTTGCACCAGTTAGTTTTATAACTAAGTCATTGGAAACCTTCTTGGTTTTATCTAGTCTTTTACCAGTGGTCGGTAACCCTGTGATAGCTTTCACAGCTTCCTTGGTGATTTTGTGGACTGCATCCAACCAGAAAAAATCTCCATGTACCCTGCTTAAGACTATCCTAATCACATCCTTGGGGAATTCAAGAATGCTAAGGATCTCTATAAATCCTAGGGTCTCAATGATTTTGTGTTCATCTTTTACATTGCCGGTTTTATCACATATCATAGTTTTAAACATGGTTTTAATTTCTTCATCTCCAAGTTCCTCAATGTTGCAATGGATGTACATTCTGGGGTCTTTAGCATAGACAACTCCCTTAGGAATTTTAGAAAAAGCACCTAAGGTATCATCTTTCTTTTCTATCTTGGGAACCAACTAAAATATGGGTCTAGGTCTTTTTATCACTTCAACAATAGTAGGGTTTGCTATATATTCAATTGTAGAGGTGGATGCCATGATTAAATACCTTTTACTACCTTCAGGATGGATGATTGCTTGGAGTGTTCCTGCTTCTTGCTCGAAATGCCTTAGCTCAGAATCTTCACGCTCTTCATAAATTTGAAATCTCGGTGAAATGAAATGGAGCCAAAACCTTAATTTTATAGTGTCTATTCACCATCTACCACATTAATTGCATGCCAGTTAAGTATTCACTTAACATTGTTTGCCGGTAATAAGTAATTTCAACTTCTTATCTCTAATAGAGGGAATAATAATACATGTGTCATTAGATTACCAAAACCTCATAGAAACATTCTTCAATTGGATGAAGAACTTCCTACCAGTGGAGCACTGCTCTGTCCTTCCGGTGAAGCATCACTCTGTCCTACCGGTGAAGCATTGGTTTGTTCTACCGGTGGAGGAGTATTCCCAATATTTAGATCAGCTTTTCTAATCCATTGTTTTGAGAATTCTTGCTTAACCTCTTCAACTTTTTCTTTACTTTTCAAGCTAGAACTTTTGTTGTCTACCAATGTTCCTTTACTTCTACAAAATTTAGCAATATGCCCAATCTTGTTACATGCATAATAAGTTACATTATTCTTCTGAATAGCTTTTCCATAACCTATGCTGGTTTTTGTTCTGCATTGATTAGATAAATGTCCGAATCTTCCACAAATATAACATCTCACATTCATTTTGCAGTTTTTAGAGTTGTGACCAACTTTGTTGCATTTAGAACATTGACCAGTGGGTGTGTTGATATTCTGATAATTTCTAGATCTACATTCATTTTCTCTATGACCATACTTATTACAGTTAAAGTATTTTCCTTTGAATTTATAAGCATTAGGTTGTCTTACTGGTTTGCTATGATCCTGAGTATTTGCAGTACCGGAGCTTTCACCAATTTCAAAGCCAATTCCAAAAGTATCACCTTTAGGTTTTTGATTTTTCAGCAAGGTGCCAAGTTCCTCTGAGCTTTTCTTGAGTTTTTCTTTATGTTGATTTGCAGTTTCTAGTTCTCTTTCTAAGACTTCCTTTTGTCTCATCAGTTCATTTGAGTCATTTTGGGTATGCATCAGATCTATCTTCAACATGTCATTTTCATAGCTAAGTCTTGTGTTCTCATTTGCTGCATCACTTAGTCTTCTAGTCAATTCTTCTTCATTCTTCTTCCTATCCTCAATCTCTTTGCAAAATCTCATAGTCATATCATGCATCTCATTCTTTGTTGTTATGATCTCTTGTTTCAACTTGCTTATCATATCATTAAGTAATTCCTTTTCATCATTCTCATTTTGCAATTTTTCACAAAGTTCTCTTCTCTTATTTCTTGCAATAGTAAAATTTTCTTGAAGTGCCTGAATGATATCTTGAGCTGCCCTTAAATCATCTTCTAGTTTGATATTTTTCAATTTCTCTGCATCATAGTCTGTAAGAGCTCCTTCAAGTTGCTTCATTAGATTTTCCATCTTTACCGATATCAAGATCTTCCTCAAGCTATTAGGCTTCTGAAAATAGAGGACCAGGCTCTGATACCAATTGTTAGGAATCCCACAGATACTAAGAGGGGGGGTTGAATCAGTATTTGACCAGTGAATAGAATTTCTTAACTTAAAACATGCAAAACATAATATAACAGTGTACCAGTATGCAAGAAATAATGCAATAAACAGAATCAAGAACATCCACATGAAAAGCACACCATAACACAAGATTTTAATGAGGAAACCTGGTGTGGGAAAAACCTCGATGGGATTTGTGACCCACAATATTCACTCACTAGCCAATAAGAGAATATTACTTACAATAGGGGCCTGTACATGCAGGAAGGCCAACTACCTAGAGCTCACTGCTCAATGGGAAGTCTCACTGACTTACAATGAGGATTATACAAATCCAATAACTTGTACTGCGTTATAATAGCATCTTCAATGCCAGGTTTAGTACCGGTTCCTGCTATGTTCTTTACATATACCCCTTAACCTATACTTCACACAATAGGTCTGCCTAATATTTTCCTTATACTTATGTCTCCTTTTTTTTATGTCTACAATGATCTCTTTTATATATAAGAGTCATTTTACAATTTTCCAAGTTGGCTTACAAATTTTTTCAATAATAAATAGAATATAATAAAACAAAATCATGTTGGCCTTTATGCCGGTATACTTCCTTTCTTTTGTGCCGGTGTCAGTGTCCTAAGTGCTGGTGTAGAGTGTGATCTGCTAATGCCGATATAATGTCATTGTCGGTGCCATAGGATTTCAAGGTTGCTATCAATGACGAAACCTTCAATCACATACAATGTCTCATTGGAGTGTGCATATGCCAACACCCAAGTCCATCACAACACATCTTTCAAAGTCAAATATAATGAACTGCACATACTAGTCAATATCCTCTAAAGATGGTGGCACCAAATGTAATGTGTAAATAAACAATAATGCTCAGCAACTAGTCGGCCATATAAAATATTCATGTGAGATATGGACCAGCTCTGCGACCATGTGAGAATTTGCCAAGATCTAGAGGCAATGGAAAGAAAAAATAAGAGAGACAAAATATATGATAGGAATAAACTATATTCTATCAAGATGCAAAATATGATCAACTGGATCATCAATAAGATGTTCAATGATTGTCTGTTGTTCGTTCAAACAATGTAGATGAGCTTTCTTATATAGGCAAGGCTATATGGATATGTGAGCACACAAACATGACATGTGGCTCAATAAGAAAAAAAAGGGTAGGTAGGAAATAGGTGTGGGTACGTAGGAGAAACAATATAATATTCCACATGAGTTGGAATGTAACAACAAGATAAAATCAATACCACAAAAGGTGGAAATTCTCCTACACACACTATCCCAATGTGGCACAAACACCCAAGTGTCTCATACCCAAACTACTATTAAATGCATGTACCTAAGTAAACTTAAGTAAGGTGTAATAATATCCAAGATGAATAATTATTTACACCAACACCCCCCCTTAAGTGCAACTTAGGGGAATGCACTTAAGTCTACAATGCAACTAAGCAATGCAAGATGGGTCTTGGCTACGAGGCCATGTTAGGTACCCATGTACAAATGCAAATGCAATCTCCTATAAATGGAGAAAGAGAGAAAACCCCAATGGTAAAAAAACCCTCGCCCAAAAGAGAGATGATGAAAGAAAACAAACAATGCTCTTAATGATGAATGAGAAGAGAAAAAAATATGTCCCTCCCATAAGAGAGAAGAAGACACCATGAAGCCCTCCATCAATATAGAATCTCCTACAAAGATGGTCCAATAATAATGACCAAAATACCTCCCCATAAGGAAGAAAGAGAGCCTATGGTGCACTAATAATGTCAAAGTGTGACAAAACCAGGTACGAAGTTGATGACAATGAATCACTCGCTACAACAAAAAGAAGATCAGGCATGGAGACAACCTGCTTTGAGCATCATCTGGATACTCATAAATGGAAGAAATACTAGTACAATCCAAGTCTCATAGCCATGCATAAATGTGTACAATCTAAGTCTCAACTGGAGCCATGCACCAAGTCTCACAAGAATATTCCTAATCTACGTGTACAAGAGGATTACATTAAATAGTCAACAATAACAAGATACAAAGAGGTGTAGCACTTTATGATAGTGCGAGTACAACATTGTTCATGCAAGAGAAAACATCATGATAAAATATTCAAATGTGAAAACATGAAAATGATGCCACCAACAAAGATGCCCTGTAGAATACTGCAAATGAAGACGCCTCTGAATGGAATTTCACCAAGAGATATATTTATGAACAATTGAACCCCCATAAAAAGATCATGTTGGCACTTGCAAATAATGGCAAACTGGGCTTCTAATTTCAATGATTACAACTTCTCAAAATGAGATATAAGAGATTTCAACAAATATTGCTAGTGATCTAAACTGAGATCCAAGAAAATACAAGTACCAAATAGGCCAAAAAATGACCAAATACTGAAAGCACAATTTCTACTCAAAATCACTGCAAACAAATGGCAGATTATGAAAGTAGACAAAAAATTATGCACTCAAAAAAAAATGGCACCTAAAAAGGAGTCCATATGAGCCCAAATGAAGCCTCCAAAGTTGTAAAAATTGGGATTTCATGATTTCCAAAAAACTTGTATCCAAAAAAACCAAAAAATCTTGCACCATTGTATAGATCACAAAATTCTACCCCAAAATAAAAAAAAAATTGCTTGAAAAAAGAGTTTGGATGAGTGAGATATCACTATTTGACAATTGCCTACAAAATTATAATTTCTAGAAAATTTCCGCCATAGCTTCAAACTTGAAATGCCTTTAGATTTGGCCTCCGAATTTTGATTTGGATGAAACAAAAGGAAAAACTAACTTTCTTGGACCTCCTCAATCTAGTGGTGACCTCATATTTGACCCAACAAGCTCCAACAAAAACCTACAATAGAAAGCTCCAAAATATACAACCCCAAATAGCATCAAATTTCTCTCAATTGACAAACCAATGACACTCTAATGGCTCTAATACCATGTGAGAATTAGCCAAGATCTAGAGGCAATGGAAAGCACAAATAAGAGAGACAAAATATATGATAGGAATAAATTGTATTCTATCAAGATGCAAAATATGATCAACTAGATCATCAATAAGATGTTCAATGATTGTCCGTTGTCCATTCAAACAATGTAGATGAGCCTGGTTTTATAGGCAAGGCTATATGGATATGTGAGCACACAAACATGACATGTGGCTCAATAAGAAACAAGGGTAGGTAGGAAATAGGTGTGGTTAGGTAGGAGAAACAATATAATATTCTACATGAGGTGGAATGTAACAAAAAGATAAGATCAACACCATGAAAGGTGGAAATTATCCTACACACACTATCCCAATGTGGCACACACACTATCCCAATGTGGCACAAACACTCAAGTGTCTCATACCCAAACTACTATTAAATGCATGTACCTAAGTAAACTTAAGTAAGGTGTAATAATATCCAAGATGAAAAATTATTTACACTAACAATTCCAATGTAAAATACTCAATGTGAATCTCCACAAACCATAGCGAAACCCATAACAACCTTCTAACATATCTCCCAAAGCATATTCGAACCAAAAAGTATTATCCAAACAAGATACTCCAATTGGGCAACTGAGAAACATAACAAAACTAAACATACCAAGCACAAACCAACATAAATCACCTACGAGATAGAAACACCACCAGAGAATTGAATTGAAATACTCTACAAACCAAATAAACATGTGCACAAAAACACAAAACAAGATTCTACAAATCTAGAGGCTATCAAGCATTTTTTAAACCAATATGAAAAATGCCCTTATTGTCAAAAAATAGCAACAACACACTTCTGCAATCTATGAACTAAAAAACTAGATGATACAACATCTTTACAACACATACAATAGATCTAGGAATATAATACTTATTATCCAAAGTAATGTAAAGCATTCTTCCACTAGAGAATTAAGTACTCTTTCCTGCATATACAACTTTCCACAACTGTAACATTCTAGATAATTTGTACCAACATAAATTCAACATCAACACGAGATAGATAAACATGCATCAAACTCAATAGTAACACCAATTAAAGAAATTTGTAATAGGACAAGATCATATTTAAACTAGACACCATCTAGACCACCAAGTTTTGTGTAATGCCTGCCAAAATACCCTAAAGAAACTAAACAATAATATACAAATGGAGATAAAAAAATTTTTTATTAACATCTAATAACAACTAATGCAACTTACAATGCCTCCATCTATTTACATTTATTAACCAATTTAATCAATATGAACATACATCATTGCACATTTAATCAAATAACGCAAGCAAAAATAACACAACATCAATAATCTTTCTCTAGGGTACTTTAACATCATTACTTAAATCATTTCCACCATAACATACTACACACATGATAGATATATTTCACCTTCAACAATGCATCATATCCTAATTCTTTAACAATGAGATATACAACCTACAACATTACTTACTTCCCATGATATGCATAGTTTTCTTTCTACTAATGCATCTATATGAATCATTCATGTTTACTGAATTCATTTAACATCCGATAACATATTCATTTATTACTCCATGAACATTCCTTCTTCAAGATTATTTACCATTCTAACTAGCCTCTAATCATTCCATGAGATAATACAACTTCCATAATGCAACTCCATTCTATTCCAACTATAATCCACTTTATTTCCATGATTCATAAAGTCACATCACTACTATGGTACACATATAATACCTCTAAATTCCAATTTCCTACTACAATTCATCTTACAAATATAAGTACATTAAATACATCATGAGCATAGCTCCTTCTACTAAAAGATTCCATCTACTATACATAGAGATATTACATTACATACATTTCATCTTATCCATTACATAAATCTGCTACAAGGTACATCCATAGTACATCATGAAGAAAAATCCACATCCATGCAAGAAGAATCTAAGAGAACATCCCAATGGCTAAAAGCACTAACCTCTCGACCATGTGGAACCAAAAGAACCACCCCCTGTGCTAGGAGATGACACAAGGACCCAACACATACTCTAAACCTAAGCTGGCACCTATAACTAGGGAGACTAACCACATCAGGACTCTCAAGCAAGAACTCAACCATACAACAAGAATGAACTCCTAGAGGCATAAAACTCATTAAGACATAAATGCATCCAATAAGAATGATCATAAATCAATAAGGGGAAACACATGTAGGAGTGGAGTGTCATCACATGCCATCCTCATAACATAATAACATAATAACACAAGGCACTAGCCTGATGAACATGTGGAGCCATCTCAACCTATGAGAGACTAAGGGAGATTAGCTTACCGTCTTCATGACCTTCTCATACTTATCCTAAAACGTCCTCCCTAGGACTAAGTCATGAAGCATCAATGAATTTATTATCTTATTGATTAATCTAACTAGCCAACCCATCAATTATTAGGTTATCACTTATTTACAAATCATGGAAAACTGCAATGTGCCCTAGCGGTCTAGACTTCATGCATCCTTACAAGGAACCTCATGCAAGCCTATCTCTCGTGACCCTGATCAACACAAGGAAGTCCACTCCTCCTAACATGGCCCAATAATAAATCACAAGAGGGTCTACCACATAAATACATGAAAATAATACTCAAGAAACTAACCACTTTCACACATATTCTTACATCATAAACAAGGCTACAACAACATCAATATAACAAAATGAGCCTCTTGGCTAATAATAAACGAAGGCTTAACAAGCCATCCAATGTTGTCATCAAATAAAGAATTACATGACAACAAGGCCTACTCACTTGTTGGTCCAGAACAACATAAAAATATCTCAATCATCCATGGCCTATCCACATGGAAGAGAATCTAAAATACTCACAATGGTGTAGAGAAGTAAATATACATAAAACCATCAAAATACACCAAGACTGATGAAAGCCAAATCTAGAAGTACTAACAGTCCTCGAATAAAGCCTCTGGTACAAAAATCAATTCAAGAAAATACTTCAAAATTGACCAAAACTGGGAAAATACAAAACATAGTAAGGTTAGCGTTGTTGCCCAGTAGGACAGCGCTTCTGCAGAAAAGGAAAGCACTTCTGCCGAATAGGACATCGCTTCTACCAAAAGGATAGTGCTTCTGCCGAAAAGGTCAGCGGTTCTGCTAAAAGGGACATTGCTTCTGCTAAAAGGATAGAACTTTTACAGAAAGGGACAACACTTTTGCCGAAAGGGCCAGTGCAAATACAATACAGGACAATGCTTTTGCACAGTAAGACAACGCTTTTGTAGAAACAACGCTTTTGCACAATATTCATGAAAAACTCATAAATTTCTTGGGTAAAATAATAAAATCTAGACTTTACAAAAATGCTCGAAAAACATTTGCAAACAGACGCCCAGAAACAAGGATTACTTGGGTATAAACACAATAAAATATCTCCAACTATAGATCAAGATTAAATCAATTAACTTCAGGGCATAAAATGAACTGAACCAGTGTAAAACTAATAGAGCATCAAATGAAGACAGTCCCAGACAACCATAACTGAAGGAATCACAAAGGAAGACCAATCTCATCCCATATAGTTAATCAACCCAAGGTTTCCACAGCAAAATTCACAGAGCTGTGAAATGCCATACACAGGAAAAACCAATAAATCTCCCAGCAACTATATAAAACTAAAGTTCCCTTCCCAAATATTTTCTTTCAACAATACTAAAACTATAGAATAAATAGTATTTCAACCCAACACCCAAAACAATGCAGACACAAGGCATACACAGAGAAGCCATTGAAAAAAAAATGCAAAGGAAAAGAACTCCAACCTGCAACTTGAAGTAATGGAAAATAATGCTGAAAAAGAGCTCCCACAAGCTAACCAATCCAATCCAAGCTCCAGCCAAATCCAGAAAGAGGAAATCCAAAGGCAAGAAAGAAGCTTGCTAGAAAAATTTCCAGAGAAGAGCAAAAACCAACCCAAAAAACTTCACGGGAAAGAAAATAAAAAGCAATAATAATCCAAAACCCTAGCCTCAATTTCAGCCAATCAAAATATTCCATTTTGGAATATATTTTACCAACCCACCATATAATAAAATTTACTCACCCCTTTTGAATTTAACCAATGAGAGTGAAGGGTAGGTAAAGTAAATAAAATATTCTTATTTAGCTAAGTGGGATTGTTTTATTTATTTATTTAATTTAATGTGTTCATACACCCCACTTAGGAATAAAAGTCAAACTATTAAATAAATATAAGTTGTAAATAAATAATCCAAAAAGGGGATTAAAATCAAATAAACCAAAAGCTAATAAAATAAATTAAAGAACCCAATAAATGTAAGATATCAATTAAATATTAAACCAAGAAGATCAAATAATTAATTAAATAATCAAATACGATTAAAGATTAAATCACAAATATTAAATAAATATTAAACAACAATGAAGCTCATCAATTATTAAATAATCATAAAATCAATAGACGTTAATTATCAAATAAACATAAATACCAAATAATTAAATATTCAGAACTCATAAATTAAATACTTAGAAATAAACATTACCAAATATAAAACCACACATCAAGAGCCACATAATTACTCTAACATAAACAAGTAAATTAGTCGGCATAAACTGAACTCACAACAACCAAGCTTACTAACTAACATGGTGAATTATCAAGATACTGACTACTCACAGTGAACAACTTAGACCTAGAGTATGTGTTGCGAAACACATGCCATCTTTGAACCACATAAGCCATTGGAACTAAGACACGCTCAGACCTATGAAGCCAGGTGGAGTCGATGTCTGGTACCTGCAAAATCCTACAACCACAAAATGACAATACAACATATATATATACATACATACATACATATATATATATTATGTATATATATATATATACATGTATAGAACAAGCAAGTGATAGAGAATCGTGACGACACATCCCATTTGCAATGAGTGATGTGTAATCGTCTCTATCACGAAGACAATCAAATAGTAGTCAAACACATCTCATCATATGTAATTATGAAGTAGGGTTAGCATAATCATAATCATCATCAAAACTATGATAAATCTAATATATCAATAATCCATTAGATAGTGAGCATATTAAATTCATTGAGTACATATATCATCAAATCACATGATCAATCATGATAGTACCAACATCCATATAGATAATCAAGATAGCATATGTCTAATAGTGTCTAACATCAATCATAAGTCACTGAAGCATATGAGTAATCATCATCCAAATCATCAAAATATAGTCTAGATAAGTCTATCAAGCATAATATAAAAGTCAACTCTAGCCAAAATAAGTCAAATCAAGGGTGGACACTACATTCTCTGCCACTTTGCCTAGGCTTACTCTTGGAAGCCTGAGAATAAATAGGGATATAGCTCTCTCATTCGTACTTCATCCTCCCATGTAGCTGAAGAATCATCAATTGGGTCCCACTGGACCCTTACCTACTTCATGCTCCGACATCTGAGTGACATCTCTTTGTGCTGAAGAGTGTGCACGGGCTCCATAGAAAGGTGCCCATCCTTGACCTGCAAAGCATTCCAATGCAACACATGTGAAATATCAGGATGATATAACCTCAAAACTGAAACATGAAAGACATCATGGATGCGGGAGAAGATAGGCGGCAAAGCAAGGCGATAAGCCACAAGAGAAATCCACTCCAAAATCTTGAAAGGTCCAACAAATCAAGGTGCCAACTTAGAGCCTTTTCTGTAACGGATCAGACTCTTTCACGACCGAACTCTCAGAAATACCCTATCACAAATAGAAAAATGTCTGTCTACTCGATGGGCATTCACATAATTCTTCTATCTATCCTGAGCGGCTAAAAAATGCTCTCTAATGCGAGCCACTTGCTCCTCCATATCCTGCAACATATCTGATCCAATACACACTCTATCCTCTAAACGATCCCAACTCAAGGGTGTGCGACATGGCCTACCATATAACGCTTGATAAGGAGACATACCAATAGAGCTATGGTAACCATTATTGTATGCAAACTCAACCAAATAGAGATAATCCTCCCAACAAGACTGCTGATCCATCATGTACATCCTCAACATATCCTCCAGAACCTGGGTCACCCTTTCTGTCTGTCCATTTGTCTGGGGGTGATAAGCTGAACTAAAGTTCAACCACATACCCAAATCATGCTGAAGAACTGTCCAAAATGCTGATGTAAACATTGGATCACGATCTGATATGATCTATGGAGGAATACCATGCAACCTCACAACTCCTTCCAAAAAAACTCAAGCCACTGTCACTGCTGTATACGAAGACCTGATCAGAGAAAAGTGTGCTACTTTGGTCAATTTGTCTATAGTGACCACAATAGCATCATGACGACATGAAGACATGGGCAATCCAACTATAAAATCCATAGATATAATATCCCATTTCCATCCTGGAACCAAATGTGACTATATTAATCCTGTGGGATGCTGATGCTCTGCCTTCACTCGCTGACACTCTAGGCAACATGTCACAAAATCTGCAATATCTCTCCTCATACTAGACCAATGATATATCTATCTCAAATCCGCATGCTTCTTCTTGACACCTAGATGTGCTAAGTAAGGTGCACGATGTGCCTCTAACACGATCAAATCTTGAAGACCATCTGATGGTGGAACATAAATGCATCCCAAATGCCTAAGAAGTCCATCTGATTCTACTGAGTAACATACATATTTGCCTTCAAGAACTCTACCTACAGCAACCTCTGCAATAATCTCCTTATACCATACATCTCAAGGAAGGGCACGAAGAATACGGCTCCTCAAATCCACACTAAGAGACATTGCTGAGATCTCATGCCTCCTGCGACTCAATGCATCTGGTACCATGTTCTCCTTACCCTGAATATATCTCATCGCAAAGTTGTACTCGCACAAGAACTCCATCCAACGTCTCTGTCTAGCATTCAAATTCGGTTGCATGAAGATATATAGAAAACTGTGGTGATCACTGTGCAACTCAAATCTATGTCCAAGAAGGAAGTGCCTCCATCTAACCAAAGTATGCACCACTACCGCTAACTCAAGATCATGGGTGGGATAATTCTGCTCATGATTCTTAAGTTTACATGACTCATATGCAATCACACAACCATTCTGCATCAATATGCTCCTAGACCCTCCAAATAAGCATCCATGCACACCACAAAATTACCCAAAGGATCTGGTACTACTAAAATAGGTGCACTGGTCAAATGCTCCTTAAGGATCTGAAATGTTGTCTCACACTGCTCTGTCCAAACAAACTTCTTCCCTTTTCTCTAAAGAGAAGTGATAGGATGAGCTATCTTGGAGAAATCCTGAACATATCTGCAATAATATCTTGCCAAACCCATGAAACTGCCAACCTCTCCCACATTAGTGGGTGCTGGCCAATCGATAATTGCCTGAATCTTTGAGGGATCAACTATGGTACCCTCTCCAGAAATCACATGACCAAGATACATCACCTCTGTCAGGAAGAAATCACACTTTGCCAAATTGGCATATAGTTGATTCTCCCTAAGACACTACAAAACCTGCCTCACATGATCCTCATGCTCCTCAACTGATCTCGAATAAATCAAAATATCATCCAGAAATACTAATACAAATCTATCCAAATACAACCTGAATACACCATTCATCAAGCTCATGAAAACTGAAGGTGCATTTGTGAGACCAAAAGGTACCACTATGAACTCATAATGACCATATCTAGTGCGAAAAGTTGTGCGATGAATGGCCACCTCCTAAATCCTCAACTGGTGATACCCAAAGTTAAGATCAATCTTAGAGAAAATTTTAGCATCCTTAATCTGGTCAAATAGATCATCTATTCGAGGCAAGGGATATCGGTTCTTTACCATCACCTTATTAAGCTGTTTGTAATCAATGCACAATCGAAGAGATCCATCCTTCTTCTTTACAAATAACATAGGTGCACCCCAAGGAGACACACTAGGACAAATAAACCCCTTTGCCAACAACTCCAACTGAACCCTCAACTCATTCAACTCCTGCATGGTCATCCAATAGGGAGCATTAGAAATAGGCTCAGCTCCTGGCACCAAATTAATCCTGAAATCTATATCTCGCCAAGGGGGCATACCTAGAATATCACTAGGAAAAACATCTGCAAACTCCTAAAGAATGGGATGCTACGATAATAAATCCTCTGAGCTAACTTCCCCATCCACATCCTTCACTCTAACTGCAAACAACTGGAAACCCTTATGCACGCACCTCTTCATCTGTATAGCAAAAATCATGCAAAGAGAGATAGGTCTTTGAATACCTACAATCTCCACACTCTTCCCACCATCATCCATCCACTACACTCTCTTACCTCTAGAATCTATCTTTGCTTGGTGAGATCCAAGCCAATCCATACCAAGAACCACATCATAAGATCCCAAAGACATAACATGAAGATCCACAGAAGTTTGGCAATCTCCTAAAACTCAAGGACAATTGAGCACAAGGTAATCTACTACCACTTTAGACCCCGTAGCTTACTCTACCTGCCACCTATTGTCCTGCTTTACCGTAGCAAGCCCGCAATGCTCTACTAGAAAAGGAGAAACAAAAGATTCTGATGCTCCAGAATCAAATAATATTGAACAAGAGATACCACCTATCACACTTGATGTCTCAACAACGGTAGCCTGACGGTTATCAACCACCGCAAAAACATGATGAGACCTGCTTGCATCTCCAACTATAGGCTCAGAAGTAGCTGCTTCTGCTACCCTGAAATATGAGAAGTGCACTGAGGACAATGAACAACAATGTGACCTAGTTGTCCACATGCAAAGAAATCTCTCTTGACAAACACTCTGCTACTTGGTGTTGTACTTGACTATTGAACAATGCCTCTACTGGAAGTTGGTTGCGAACTCTATGTTGGCTGAGAAGGAGTAGGTCTCCTATCATGCTGACGATTCTGACTCTTATCAACCTGAAATCTGGCACCTCAAGCAAAGCTCTGTCCTTGAGAAAACCTCTTCTTAAACCGCTGACCACTATGAAAAGAAGAAGGATGGCTCCTAGCATATCCTGCAGACTGTTGTTGTGGTCCCCTTGCTGTAGATCCTACAACTGGTGCACTAACTACCTGACCTCTAGTCACTCCTCCTGATGCTAATGAAAGATTTTCCTCTGCTAGTCTCGCCTTCTCTAAGGCTACCTCCAAGGTCTTAGGTCCATGCATCCAAACCTCTCCACCAATATGCTCATTAAGACCTCTCATGAAGTGCTGAATCAACATCGGCTCATCATCTGCATATCTAGCATACTATCTAAGCTCAAAGAATCTGCGCTCATACTGCTCCATAGTCATCCTTTGCTATCTCAAATCGTGGAACTCACTGCCCTTCCTCTACCTCTAATGATCTGAAAGAAATCTAGCACGAAGCAGCTCCAAGAATAACTCCCAGGATATTGTTGCTATGTCCAAATGCAATTTTTTTTCCTCCATGTGCCACCATGTCATCGCAAAATCATGAAGATGCAAAATCGCACATCTCATCTTTGTGTTACTACTACACTGATGCATAGAAAAACACCTACCTAAGTCCAATAACCATGTCTTTGCCTCCATACCACTTCCTAAGCCATCAAAAGTAGGAGGATGAGTCCTATTCAGATCTTTGATGTGACTAGCTGCAAGTGCCTCCTGATCCACCACAACTCTCCTCATAGGAGAACGCAAACGCTCTCTCTCCTGATGCTCTGAATGACGAGATCCCTCTTGTTGGTTCTCCTCCTGTCTTGGTCCTAAGCGACCAAGAAGCTCCTGAAGCATGTTCACCAACTGTGGAATTAGATCATCTCTAGGCTGCTCCTACTCCTGTTCATCATGGTGTGACTCTTCAGAAACCTCAGGGTGAGGGTTCCTATGAGTACCCATGCGACCAACATGACAATGATCTCTACCTCTAACATGCATCTTATCTAAGCAAATGCAAAGGAAACTATGACAAGAAAATAAATAGCAAGGATAAAACCATTGGGCTACCACATGCCAAATGCTAAAATGCACAATGGGCTCAATCGAAACCAGAGTACCCAGTGTTGAACATGGGCTTTGATACCAAGTTGTAATGCCCACCAAAATACCCTAAAGAAACTAAACAATAATATATAAATGGAGATAATTTTTTTTTTAATTAACATCTAAAAATAAGTAATGCAACTTACAACGCCTCCATCTATTTACATTTATTAACCAATTAATCAATATGAACATACATCATTGCACATTTAATCAAATAACGCAAGTGGAAATAACACAACATCAATAATATTTCTCTAGGGTACTTTAACATCATTACTTCAATCATTTCCACCAGAACATACTACACACACGATAGATATATTTCACCTTCAACAATGCATCATATCCTAATTCTTTAACCATGAGATATACAACCTACAACATTACTTACTTCCCATGATATGCATAGTTTTCTTTCTACCAATGCGTCTATATGAATCATTCATGTTTACTAAATTCATTTAACATCCTATAACATATTCATTTATTACTCCATGAACATTCCTTCTTCAAGATTATTTAACATTCTAACTAGCCTCTAATCATTCCATGAGATAATACAACTAATCCATAATGCAACTCCATTCTATTCCAACTATAATCCACTTTATTTCCATGATTCATAAAATCATGTCACTACTATGGTACACATATAATACCTCTAAACTCCAATTTCCTAATACAATTCATCTTACAAATATAAGTACATTAAATACATCATGAGCATAGCTCCTTCTACTAAAATATTTCATCTACTATATACAAAGATATTACATTACATACATTTTATCTTACCATTACATAAATCTGCTACAAGGTACATCCATAGTACATCATGAAGAAAAATCCACATCCACACAAGAAGAATCCAAGAGAACATCCCAATGGCTAAAAGAACCAACCTCCGGACCATGTGGTACCAAAGGAACCACCCCCTGTGCTAGGAGATGACACAAGAACCCAGCACATACTCTAAACCTAAGCTGACACCTATAACCAAGGAGACTAACCACACAAGGACTCTCAAGCAATAAGTCAACCATACAACAAGAATGAACTCCCAGAGGTGTAAAACTCATTAAGACATAAATGCATCCAATAAGAATGATCATAGATCAATAAGGGGAAACACATGTAGGAGTAGAGTGTCATCACATGCCATCCTCATAACATAATAACATAATAACACAAGGCACTAGCCTGATGAACATGTGGAGCCATCTCAACCTATGAGAGACTAAGGGAGATTAGCTTACCTTCTTCATGACCTTCTCATACTTATCCTAAAACATCCTCCCTAAGAATAAGCCACGAGGCACCAATCAATTTATCATCTTATTAATTAATCTAGCTACCCAACCCATCAATTATTAGGTTATCACTTATTTACAACTCACAAAAAACTCCAATGTGCCCTAGTGGTCTAGACTTCATGCATCCTTACAAGGAACCTCATGCAAGCCTATCTCTCATGACCCCTGTCATCACAAGGAAGCCCACTCCTCCTAATATGACCCAATAATAAATCACAAGAGGCTCTACCACATAAATACATGAAAATAATACTCAAGCAGCCAAGCACTTCAACACATATTCTTACATCATAAACAAGGCTACAACAACATCAATATAACAAAATGAGCCTCTTGGCTAACAATAAACAAAGGCATAACAAGCCATCAAATGTTGTCATCAAATAAAGAATAACATCATAGCAAGGCCTACTCACTTGCTGATCTAGAACAACATAAAAATATCTCAGTCATCCATGGCCTATCCACATGGAAGAGAATCTAAAATACTCACAATGGTGTAGAGAAGTAAATATACATAAAACCATCAAAATACACCAAGACTGATGAAAGCCAAATCTGGAAATACTAATAGTCCTCGAATAAAGCCTCTGGTACAAAAATCAATTCAGGAAAATACCTCAAAATTGACCAAAACTGGGGAAATACAAAACACAGTCAGGTAAGCGCGTTTGCCTAGTAGGACAACGCTTCTGCAGAATAGGACATCACTTTTGCCGAATAGGACAACGCTTCTGCCAAAAGGATAGCACTTCTGCCGAAAAGGTCAGTGCTTCTGCTGATAGGGATAACGGTTCTACCAAAAGGACAACGCTTTTACCGAAAGGGACAATGCTTTTTTCGAAAGGGACAATGCAAATGCAATACAAGACAACCCTTTTGCACAATAAGACAACCCTTTTGCAGAAACAATGCTTTTGCACAATATTTATGGAAAACTTAGAAATTTCTCGGGTAAAATAATAAAATCAAGATTTTACAAAAATGCTCGAAAAACATATGTAAAGACATGCCCAGAAACAAGGATTACTTGGGTATAAACACAATAAAATATCTCCAACTATAGATCAAGATTAAATCAATTAATTTCACAACATAAAATGAACCGAACCATTGCAAAACTAACAGAGCATCAAATGAAGACAGTCCTAAACAACCATAACTAAAAGAATCACAAAGGAAGACCAATCTCATCTCATACAGGAGAGGATTAATCAACCCAAGGTTTCCACAACAAAATTCACAGAGCCGTGAATTGCCATACACAGGAGAAACCAATAAATCTCCCAGCAACTATATAAAACTAAAGTTCCCTTCCCAAATATTTCCTTTCAACAATACTAAAACTATAGAATAAATAGTATTTCAACCCAATACCCAAAACAATGCAGACACAAGGCATACACAGAGAAGCCATTGAAAAACAAATGCAAAGGAAGAGAACTCCAACCTACAACTTGAAGTAATGAAAAATCAAGTTGAAGAAGAGCTCCCACAAGCTAACCAATCCAATCCAAGCTCTAGCCAAATCCAAAAAGAGGAAATCCAAAGGCAAGAAAGAAGCTTGTTGGAAAATTTTCCAGAGAAGAGCAAAAACCAACCCGAAAAACTTCACGAGAAAGAAAATAAAAAGAAACAATAATCCAAAACCCTAGCCTCAATTTCGGCCAATCAAAATATTCCATTTTGGAATATATTTTACCAACCCACCATATAATATAATTTACTCACCCATTTTGAATTTAACTAGTGAGAGTGAATGACAAGTAAAGTAAATAATATATTCTTATTTAGCTAAGTGGGATTGTTTTATTTCTTTATTTAATTTAATGTGTTCATACACCCCACTTAGGAATAAAAGTCAAACTATTAAATAAATATAAGCTGTAAATAAATAATCCAAAAAAGGAATAAAATCAAATAAACCAAAAGATAATAAAATAGATTAAAGAACCCAATAAATGTAAGATATCAATTAAATATTAAACCAAAGAAGATCAAATAATTAATTAAATAATCAAATACCTTTAAAGATTAAATCACAAATATTAAATAAATATTAAACAACAATGAAGCTCATCAATTATTAAATAATCATAAAATCAATAGACGTTAATTATCAAATAAACATAAATACCAGATAATTAAAAATTCAGAACTCATAAATTAAATACTTAGAAATAAACATTACCAAATATAAAACTACACATCAAGAGCCACATAATTACTCTAACATAAACAAGTAAATCAGCCGGCATAAACTGAACTCACAATAACGAAGCTTACTAACTAACATGGTGAATTATCAAGATACTGACTACGCATGGTGAACAACTTAGACCTAGAGTATGTGAGGGGAAAATCATGTCATCTTTGAACCACATAAGCCATTGGAACTAAGACATGCTCAAACTTGTGAAGCCAGGTGGAGTCGGTGTCTGGTACTTGCAAAATCCTGCAACCACAAAATGACAATACAACATATATATATACATGTATAGAACAAGCAAGTGATAGAGAATCGCGATGACAGATCCCGCTCGCAATGAGTGATGTGGAATCATCTCTATCACGAAGACAATCAAATAGTAGTCAAACACATCTCATAAACATCTCATCATATGTAATCATGAAGTAGGGTTAGCATAATCATAATCATCATCAAAACCATGATAAATCTAATCTATCAATAATCCATCACATAGTGAGCATATGAAATTCATCGAGTACATATATCATCAAATCACATGATCAAACATGATAGTACCAGCATCCATATAGATAATCAAGATAGCATATGTCTAATAGTGTCTAACATCAATCATAAGTCACTGAAGCATATGAGTAATCATCATCCAAATCATCAAAATATAGTCTAGATAAGTCTATCAAGCATAATATAAAAGTCAATTCTAGCCAAAATAAATCAAATCAAGGGTGGACACTACATTTAGCATCAATGATAACACACCTCAGATATCCAACAATGAACTCAAATTTGCAATAGGTGTGTGTTTGTTTTGTGCCATAGGCCTTGTTGCCTTTTGGTTGTTCACTTGATTTCTTGATGAGCCAATTCTGGGAAAACTTAAAGGTTTTACAAAGTTTGCATCCACAACCCCATTAACAATATTCTTGTTCTTGTTCCAAAAGAAAGGTTTCTCCTTTGTATTAGGATCATCTTTTTCTCTTTAAAGTTTATAATAAGACCTTACTCAAGAAGAACCTTCTCAATGGATTAACCTATTTCAACAACTTCCTAAAATGTGTTTAGGAATGATTTACAAAGTTCATATTCAATTTCTCTATTTAGGTTCTATGTAAACATTTCAACCAATTATTTCTATGGCACGTGACAAGAGAAATGACTAACCAAGCTTCTCCATCTTTGCAAAAATGATGAAAATGTTTCTCCATTCCGTTATTTAGTGGTAAACAAAGTTGTCACACAAATATCATGCTCAATGTTTTAGGACAAGTGTTGAATAAATTTCTCTGCCAATTTACCCCAAGAACAAATCCAAGGTGGTAATTGTGAAAACTATTCCATGTCTTGTCCTCCTAGACTACAAGGGAAGAGGCGCATTAACTAAGAATCCTCATGGGAAACTTATTTAAAAGCACTTAATAATTTTCTATTATATTCTTTGGGATCACCCTTTCTTTTGTGCTTGTCAAATTTAGGTGTATCACAATTAGGAGGAAAGGGTGGCATGGGTATAGTCCTATCAAAAGGATAAGGACAAATGTCCTAAAGTGTGTAATTCTTGATAGGTCTATTTATGCTAGCCATTGGCTGTTGCAATTTCCTCACTTGTTTTTAAAAATCACCCTTTAGAGGTGTTGTATTCCTTCAATCTACTCTTAGGCTTGAGTCACTAGGTGGGGGATGAGGAAGAATTAAATAATTATGAGTACCACCATGAGGAGGAATGTAACCATCTGGACCATAATTGTAGTATTGAGCATGAGGCCTTGGTTGAGTGTGATAATAATTACCATGAGTATTATTGGCATTAAAAGCATGATCATGGTGTTGGTCTTCAAATGTAAGATGGGGTTGTCTATCATAACCATGACCATGATTATGGCCTTGGTGGGTATCTTGATATTGGCCCAAGTGAACATGATCTTTGATATGCTTATCAAAGGTAGTATGAGGTTGTCTAATGGAAGCATGACCATTATTATGACCTCGATTCATATCTTGATGTTGTTCATTTATATGTGTATTGGTAGTTCTTCAACCATGAAGGTAATTGGTATGAGTTTACTAATGGGTTTGTATAGTACATGTGCATATAGAAATATCTGATTTTTGCAAAAGGGATTAAGGTGACCTAGACTTGGGGATATCTCTATGTCTACCTAAACTAGCACTAGCATCCTCTTGATTGTGAATTTCTTCCACAAGTTGAGATAGATGAAAATTGGAAGGTTTCTTAACACCCTCTTACATGCTAGCATCATGAAATAACGTTGTGCATTCTTACGTAAAATTATCTCAAGTAACTTATTGAACCTTAAATTGGACAAACAATCTTGAATTTCTACTAAGGTTATTAAAGCATGATCTAAATCTTTCACACTATTGTGATTTTCAAATTTCTTAGTATTGTAAAAAATTTCTTCATCATGTGTGTAAGTATACATGTCTTGAGATCTTGTATCTTCCTTGGCTTCTCTTCTAAGTCTGTGGGCTCTAGTTTCAACCATATAAGGACAAAGGTTTTGACTTGGGTGAATAAATGAATGACCAAGGATGATGGAGGGAAGATGTAACAATAACCAAAGGTTGGGAGTGTGTCTTGCAAAGGTCCTAAAGTGAGGTTCCTAATGATGATAAGATTAGGATTATGATAGATAGCCACAAATCAATAGCTCAAGAAAAATATGAATTCTTAAGAGATGACAAATTCCGAGGTATGTTAGCTCAAGAGACTATAATGGAACCCTAGATGATAGATCTAAAAGGTAAACTACCTAGTGATAACAAAGTTTGATTGCAAGATAATGAGAACAACAAGACAACCTTTTTGACATTGGAAATGTTTTTGAATGAATGGAGTTCTAAATAGATAGAAAATGGAAAGACATGAATGATGATCTAACGGTGGACCGACCAAGAATCCTGAGGAATTAGCTAAGAAGCTCTTTCAATCTTTGTGACCAAATATGTAGAAAAATTCTAGATACATGGTAAGATATGCCATAAACATATTATAAAAATCTAAATACGTGACAATAATGTTCAAATGCATGTTGATAATGCCTAGATAATGTGACTTTATAGATACATTGATGTGACAATAAGTCTCAAATACGTGCCAGAAAGTCTTAGATACATGTTTCTAGTGAAAAACGTGTTCTACCTAGTGTCTACCCAAATATGAATATTTTTCCTTGGTATCAATGTGACCAAATCTGATTGTTTGATGATAAATATGAATTCCTTGCACTTAACCAACAATATTTGCATAAGCTGATACTCTTGCTAAAGTGGGGGCTAAATGTAACATCCTAAAATTGCACCCCTCACAATTTTTGACTACATTTGGTTCTTTGCCTTAATGTTTGTGCCCCTTGACCTGATCAGATACTTGAATATACTCATGCACATCAAAAAAACCTTCCAACTTAGTAATGCACTCAAGGGCCACCTTGATCCTACCCCAAAATAGGGCAGAACCAAGGTGTGGCACCCTAGGACCCCTTAATTTGAAGCAGGAAAATCCCCCCTATGTCGGTTCAAGTCAAAAAATTAGTCAATTAATCCTACTGGCAAGTATATAAGAGGTATTTCCCCTCATTTGAAAAAATAACACAAGATCATCTAGAAATCATTATCAAGCATTCAAGAGAAATTGAGCATTTTCAATCTTCCTTCAAGCTTTGGAGCAGCAATAGAGTCAAAATTTCAAGCATTGAAGAGGAGACCATCATTCTATTTCATGAAATCATAATTCCATGTGGAGGCAAGGAAAAATTCACAAGGAGGTATAAGCATTTCATTTTCAAGAAATTCAGCATCCCCTCGAAGAAGAGGATTTCTACTTTTAGTCATTTCATTTACATTATTTCAACCACTTGGTTAATTCCAAAACTGGGGTTTGACCTGAAGGAAAGCCCCTATTCCCAACACATTTCCTTTTCTTTCTATGTGCAAGAAATATGTGTGCAGTTGTACTTCTAGAATTAGGATTTATTCACAAAGACAAAAAAACCCTTTTCGACGTGTGGAAAGTTGAGAGGATCGATTGGAGGGTGCCCTTGTCTAGACACGTGGTCCCTACAAATTTTGCCCAATTTCATAGAGCAGCTCTGAATCATCTCAAACTTCTCATATCTAGGTGCATGACTAAATCCTGTATCTGTAGCTTGTTGTTTTCACATACTTTGTCTTCATTTTCAGCACTTTGTCTTAATTCGGTTAATCAACTTACAAAAGAGGGTCAATTGCATTCCAATTTCAACCAACCTACTTACTATTCAAACCTTGCATCCTTTAGTATTAGATCTAGTAGATTCATCCCCCTCTTTTGAATGTAAACTTTCTCGAAGTGAAAATTGAGCATAGAGAATTTTCCCTTCCAAGTGGAGAATTCGCTAAGCTCCCAATTTTCCACTTTACATTTTGGTGAACCTGAATCCTTACACCCTTAATTCTGATTTTCGTTTTCAGATCTGAGTATATACAATTTAAAATTCAAATTTTCATTTACAAGTTTAAGTTCCTTGCAATATTTTAAAATTTAGAGGTTGAATTGACCAAAACCCCAATTTTTGGATTCAAAATTGAGCTTGTCATTTGTCTAAATTATTGATTGTTTCAGATATGACAACTCTTTAATTTTGCAATTCAAGCTTTAATTTACACTTTCAATTTTCAAAAAAATTAAAAATTAAGTGGTTAAATCACAAAACCCTAATTTTTAATTTTAAAATTGATCTTGTGGATTGTGTAGGTCTTGAATTAATTTTCAGATTTGGGTCTTTGCTTCAATTTCAAAATTCATTTTCCCTCCTCGCAACATTCAAATATTCAAATTAAAATTTTTAAATTAAGCGATTTATGTAACAAACCCTAATTTTTAAAATTAAATTAATCTTGTGCAAATTCAAATTTTCCTATAAGCATTTAATTGATGCAATTAAATCTAAAGTCTCTTGTTATCCCTCTAAACATCATAAAAGTTGGCCCTTAAGTGTGCCCTTTTTGTTCTTCTTTCAAATAATCATTTTATCAAACATCCTAGGTGTGTCCTATTTCGACCTTCAAAGCTTATTTTCACACATCTAGACATCTCCAATTCCAATATCCTTCTGTAATTTGCATTAAAATCACAATATCTTGCTTCCCCAAAAATTTGGTAAAAAAGTTGGTCGGACCATGTGTTCGGACTGTACTGCTACCACCTTGGTCCTGACTTTTTCTACTCAAATTTTAGGAGCTTGTTTTGACTGTATTTTACTACACAACTCCAAAGATTTGTGAAATTTTATTGATTTTAGGTCACCCTAACGTCGAAAACAAATATGAATTTCAACATTTCCATCTTCAATTTAAATTTTAAAATTAAGTGGTTGACTACATTTTTAAAATTAACTTGATTTCCTCAATATTTCAACATTTCAAACTCTCAAAATTTTAATTAAGAGGTTAGATTTGGAAAACCCTAATTTTAATTTTAATTTTCCCTCCTTTCAAAGTTTTAAAATTACGAGGTCATTTTCAGCTCTAATTTTAAATTCAAATTTCTATCTTCTAGGGGATAATTTCAAATTCAATTTGAGAGGTTATTTTAATAAAGCCCTAAATTTAAATTTCAAATTCCTAGGAGATTGCACTATTCTTTCCAATTTCTTTTTCCTAGTGCATGAGTTTTTGTACTATTAGTCCTACCTATAGTATCCCCATTAAAAGAAGTTGTAGAATTAAGGTTTCCCAAGATTTAATTACAGACAAAATGGAGCCTAATTTGGCTAGATTTTTCAATGAGGATATTGGTGGTTCTTCTAATCCTACAGATATTCTCGTTTATCCTCTTGATAATTTCCATAATGAGGAAGATTCACTAGATAGAGTATCCATTGACCAATTGGCAAAGATGGACAATCAATTTGACAATCTTCAACAATGGATGAGTCAAGAATACTGAGAAAGTGAAGATTTCTCATTGATTGAAGGATTAAAAAGAATAAATCAAAGTGAAAAACATGGTGTTGATATCTTGCGTGGTATTGCTCATATTGTAGATTCTAATATCATGCCTATGAAGAGTTGTGTTCAAAACCTAGGTTATACAAAACCTCCTAGTCAAGTTAATCATTCCATTCCTTTGACAATTCCTATGCCTAGTGTTTCTACCTTCACATCAAATATCATGGCTACCTCTACACAAAATGTTATACCTACAAGTGTTAATCATGGGGGAAATACCTCTTATTTCATTTCTCCTACCATGAGTGTTCCCCTTGTTACCCAATCACATTCACCACCTATAAATTTTAGTCAAGGGGGCAACTCTTTCAATCACAATTCCTTTGTTTCTCCTATGAGTCTTCCATGTGTTACCCAATCTTATCTACTACCTACTTATCATAGTGTCCCACCTCCTTATTCTCAATCTCTTCCTTCATTCAACAATATTACTTCACCCTCTCAATCCAACATGTCTAATTTCAATCCTTCTACCGAAGCTACAATCAATAGTCTAGCTAAAACAATGTCTTCCTTACAACAACAAATAGCTTCTATAAATCAATCCAAGTATAATGTGCCCACATTTGATGTAGCGAGCCCATTATCCAATGACATTATTCAAGTCGTCCCTCCTAAACATGTAGAATTCTCTCAGTTAGAACTTTATAATAGAAAAGGTGATCCCTTCATGTTAAAACATTCTAAACTTTGTGCAGTGACTTTGCTCATGATCAAAGGCTTTCTAGATAAATCATTTACTAGAACATTAAGGGATAAAACTTTGTAATGGTATTTTTCTTTGCCTCCTTATTCTATTACTTCTTTTCAACAATTGGCTAATGATTTCATTCAACAATTTCACAATAACATTGGTCCTAAAGTTACTTTGACTGATTTGATACATTGTAAACAAGGAGTTAAAGAAAAACTGACTGATTTTATTAGTAGATATAAGCATTTGTATTCTCATATTTCTTTTCTAGTGCCTAAACAAGATATTCAAAATATTTTCATTGCTAATTTACAAAAAGATATTATGGGTAAACTTCTCTTAACTGAGTTTACTTCCTTTCTGCAGCTGTGAATAATACTTCACAATTATCAGCTGACTATGAGCCAATTGCAACAATCACCTCCTTACATGGCTTCGAGTGATGATGGTGGTAGTGCTCAACAACCATTTGAAAAGTTCAAACCAAACAAAGGATTCATCAAATTTAATGATAATATCAACAACAACAATAGTCAACTCGTAGGTGCTACAAGTGTGCCTCCTTTGTCTAAATTCTTTAAAAGAGAAAAAGAGTTTACTCCTTTGAATGAATCTTTGCATAGCATTATGTCTCAGTTAATACAAATTAATGTGTTAAAAATTCCCCAAATCAAACCAATTGATCCATCTAAGATGACTTCACCTTACTTTGATGCTAAATCTTTTTGTCAATATCATCATTAGCCTGGTCATGATATGGAAAAGTGTTTTTTATTGAGAAGTAAGATTCAAGAATTAATTGATAACAATACTATATTTGTGGCAAGTGTGAATGATAAAGGAAACAAATCTGTATCTCCTCCTAATTAGAACCTTCAAATTTTCACTGATCCTTTACCATCCCATTCCACTAATGTGATTGAGACTGATCATCTTACTTTCTCTCCCAATGATGTTGACCTTGAAACTAATAATGTGGTGAACCTTGTAGATCAACAAGAACCTCCTAAGGATTTATGCATAACATTTGATCCTGTAGCGTCCTAAAATTGTGACACTTGCAATTTCGACTGTATTTGGGTCTTCACAATGGTGGCGCAACGTTGAACCTGAATGGAGACCCTGAAACCTACTTGCGACATCAAAAACTGCATCTTTCTGCACCTTGGCCTGATCCTTCCTTGCACCCTGCTGTCCCGGGAGGTGGGACCATGGCGTCCAGTGCCCTAGTCCTTTAGGACCATGGCGCCTAGTGCCCTGGTCCCCCAGGACCATGGCGCCCAGCGCCCTGGTCCTTGGCCCTATTTTGGGCCCGGTCTCTTGTGGGCATCGGGTCTTTAAGTTTGCAATTCGGAAAATAATGTTCCTAGGTTGGCCTAAGGTTGGAAAAATCAGTCTCCTAACCCTAATTGACAAGTATATAAACTACTTTTCCTCTCCTAGAAAAAGAGGAGGAAGGAAATAAGCAAGAGCAAGACGCGGAAGCGATATTCAAACATTCAAACATTCAAGCATTCAAGCATTCCTTCAAGCAATTGAGCATTCTAAGTCTCCATTCAAGGCTAGGTGTTGCATTCAAGACAAGGATTCAACCATTGAAGAGGAGATCACTTACAACCTACAACATACAACATACAACATCATTACACCTTCGCATGTAAGAATACAAACATTCTTACAACAAGGTATTAGTACTTGTTTACATTACAAACATTTACATTTACAACATTCTCATTTCTTGGTTAATTCCAAAACCGGGGTTTGACCTAAAGGCGAACCCCTAATCCCTAACCCCCCCAATCATCCTCTCTTTGCTATGTGTAGGTTGCAAGTACGCAACTGTAATTGAAGATCTGGAATCCTTGTGCAAAGATGAACAAATCCACCTTCGTTTCGCGGATTTTTCGGAGGACCGTGTGCACTGCGAGCGCCATCGTCTCGTCAAATTTCGCTCAAATTTGCAAAACAGCATCATCTCAACATTTTACTGCTAATTTCAAGTTTGCAGCTTCATCCCGTATCCCTATCTCTGTTTATAAGTGAATCTTTCCTACTTTACATGCATTCCTAGTTCAATCATTCTATCTACATTCTTTACAAAAGAGGGTATCCTTGATGTCACAACCCTTGAAACTCATCTAGAATTCAATCTTGCATTGTGTGGGATTGGATCTTGTGAGTTTCAACCCCTCTTTTGAATGTAAAGTCTCTCCTAAGTGAAAACCGTCAATCCTAGTGACCTCCTTTCTCTCTCCATGGAGTGGGGGAACACCTAGGGTTCGATTTTCCGCTTTACATTTTGGTGAACCCAATGTGAACATCCTAATTCTGATTATTCATGGTTAGATCTGAAAAATTTGCTTCCGTAACTACATTTCCATGTTCAATCTTTTGCAAATTTTAGAGGTTAATTGCATAAAAACCCTAAAATTTTCTTTTTAGTAATTGAGCTTGTGAAATGTCTAATTGTTAATGCTTGTTTCAGATCTACCCTTCTATTGCAAATTGTCAAATCATACTTGTGCTTTAATTCTGAAAATTAAGTGGTTAAGTGTCAAAACCCTAATTTTTAAAAACCCTCTTGATTCAACCTTTGACTGATGATTTGACTATTCAAAACATCTCCAAATCGGCTGTAACTTTGGATTCCACAACAAAATCACAATATCTCTCATCCCTGAAAATTTTGAAAAAAGTTGCGAGGATCGTGTGCACCCCGAGCGCCATTGTCCCCGATATTTTTTCCAAAATTTCAGGAGCTAGATCTTACAGTATTTTTCTACTAAAATCCAGAATTTTGGCTGATTTTATCAATTCTAACACTTTCAAAATTAAAGTCAAAGTTAGTCTAGTGATTGCTTGGATTAAGGCTTATAATCATTCAAAAATTGTTGAAATTGAAATTTGTGTCAAAATTGTGTTTCTTACTGTCCTAAATCTGAAAAGTGTGTTAGCATTCATTCAAAATTTCAGTGCTTTATTCAAATTTTTGCAGTTTGTGACTTTTGAAATTAAGTGTTTAATTGCAACAACCTTGATTTCCACTTTCAAAATTAAATTTTGCATGAAATCGAGTCAACTTTTAAATTTCAAAGCTTGCATTGCTTTCAGTATTCCCTCTAAAATCATAAAATTCAAAATTTCAGTTTCCCTCTCTTTTTCAAAATTCAAATTTTGCATTTTTCAACAGTCTTGGTAGGGTTCAATTTTGAGATTGCAACTTTAATTTGGCCTACCTATAGATCTTAAAATCACTCAATTTCTTCAGATTAGCTTTAAAATCATCATATCTTTCATCCCTGAAAATTTTGAAAAAAGTTGTGAGGACCATGTGCACTCCGTTCGCCACGGTCCCTGACATTTTTTTTGAAACTTTGAGAGATTGTTATGATTGCATTTAACAGCTTAAACTGAGGAGATTGGCTGATTTTATTGAAATTTGCTACCTCTAAATTCAAAATCTTCTCTCTCTCTTTAGTGCATGAGTTTTACAACAGTAAGCCCTAATTACACTATTCCCGTTAGACGAAGCCTTAGAATTAAGTCTTTCCAAGGTTTAATTACTGAGGAGATGGAACCTAATTTGAATGGCCTTTTTAACGAGGACATGGGTAATTCCTCTAATCCTCTTAATGATGAAGAAGCTCTCCATGAGGTTTCTGTAGAACAACTTTCGAAATTGGATAACCAATTTGATGATTTTCGACAATGGATGTCTCAAGAATACCCCAATAGTCAAGCTCTTTCTTTAATTGAGGGTCTAAAATGTATGGTTCAAAGTGATAAGAATGGAATTGATATTTTATGTGGTATTGCACACATTGTGGATTTGAATGTGATGCCTCTGAAGAGTTGTGCCGAAACTTTAGGTTATACACAACCTCCTACTCAAGTCAATCATTCTCTTCCTTTGACAACTTCTATTGCTAGTATACCTACTTTTACATCAAACATAATGACTACTTCAATACAAGACATTCCGCCTATGATCACCAGTCATGGGGGCAATCCTTCTTCTTCAATCAACCCTCTTCCTTCATTCAATCCAGCTTCTTCATTCATTCCTTCAATGAGTGTCCCTATTACATCTCCACAAATGAACATGACGCAAGGGGGCAATTCATTTAACCATTCCATTCCTCCTTGTAGTGTTCCTCCTTTCCAATCATCTCCTATGACTAACTATCATAATGTCCCACCACCTTACTCTCAATCAATACCTTCTTTCAATAACATAATACCTCCATCACAATCTAACACGTCTAACATGAACTCTTAGACTGAAGCGACCATTAACAATCTTGCACAAACTGTCTCTTCTTTACAGCAACAAATTGCCTCTATGAATCAATCTAAGTTTAGTGTGCCCACATTTGATGTTGCGAGCCCACTTTCTCTTGACATTGTTCGAGCTATTCCCCCTAAATATGTTGAAATCCCGCAATTGGAGATTTATAATGGTAAGGGTGATCCTCTAACACATGTTAAGACCTTTCAAACAATATGTACTGATTTTGCTTATGACCAAAGGTTGCTTGCAAAATTGTTTACTAGAACATTAAGAGATAAAGCCCTACAATGGTATTTCTCATTGCCTTCCTATTCTATTGCTTCTTTTGAACAACTTGCAAGTGCTTTTATTCAACAATTTCAAAACAATATAAGTCCTAAAGTTACTTTGATTGATTTAATGCATTGTAAACAAGGCGTTAAAGAAAAAGTGACTGATTTCATTGGTAGATATAAGCATTTGTATGCTCAAATTTCTTTTCCAGTACCTGACAATGATATTCAAAGAATCTTTATTTCTAATTTACAAAAAGATATTAGAGAAAAACTTCTGTTTTCTGAGTTTACTTCTTTCCAACAGTTGTGTGCAACTCTTCACAATTATCAACTAACTGTGAGTCAAATGGAACAAGCAAATCCTATGGCTCCGAGTGATAAGGGTGATAGTAGTCAACAACCATTTGGGAAGTTTAAACCGAACAGAGAGGTCATTAAATTCAATGAAAACATCATCAACAACAATGTGAATGCAACATCAGGTGTGCCTCCTATTTCTAATTTTTTCAAGAAAGAAAGAAAGTTTACTCCTTTGAATGAATCATTGCATAGTATTATGAATAAGTTATTGGAAAAAAATGTGCTTGCTCTCCCTCCTATAAGGCAAATAGATCCTGCAAAGATTAATTCACCCTATTTTGATAACAAATCTTTTTGTCAATTTCATCATCAACCTAGGCATGATACTGAAAAATGTTTTGCTTTAAAGGGTAAAATTCAAGATTTGATTGATAATAATACTATCTCTGTTTCAGGTGTGAATGATAAAGGAAACACATCTATAGCTCCTCCTAACCAAAATCTCAAGATTTTTACTGATCCATTACCTTCTCATACCTCTAATGTGATTGAGACTAATGATTCCTCTTTCTCACCTGATAGTCTTGTGTCTATGACTCCGAATGTGATTAACTTTGTAGAGCAGCAGAAAATCCCTAAAGAACCTTCCATCACATTTGATTCTAGTGAAACTATCAGGGTACCTGATGGTCCTTTATATATAGTTGCAAAAGTCAAGAATACACCTTGCCGTGGCGTGCTTATTGATCCTTCTTGTATGGTTAATGTCATTACTAAAGAATTTATTTTTACTTTGCAATTGAATCAAGTGATCTATGACAAAACAAACGTGGTTGTGAAATTATTTGATGCATTTTCTTCTCCTGCAATTGGTTCTATTACATTACCTATTGAGGTCCATAACAAACCCCTTGATGAAGAATTTGCTATTATTCCATCATCTGAACAATTTCGTGTGAAGTTAGGCTATCCTTGGCTATCTTCCATGAAAGCTATTGCTTCTCCTATTCACAAGTGTTTGAAATTTTCCCATAATGGTGAAGTTGTTACTGTCAATCATAGTCTCTTTAAACCTACTGAAAGAACTTCTAGCGTTCCTATTGATTATTTTTGGCCTAAACAATTCCAATCTCTTCCACCGTGAAGTGATCATCTTTTCAAATCTTATCAAAAGTGGAAAAAAGATATGATCCTATCTCTAAGTGAACCTAGAACACCCAAACTTGATATTCCTATCGTTCTTGAGAAGGAAGTTCTTCCTTTGAAAGATAAAACTAATGTCTTTCCTCAAGAAGATTCCCAACCCATCCCTATGAATGTGACTATGCCTATATCTAATAAACTTTCTAAAAGTAGACCTATACCTCCTCATCATGATGGACTTGGTCTCCTTCCTAAACCAAATATTCCTCCTTTATATGGAGCAGTTCCTCCTCCTTCCTCTTATGGAGAGAAGAGACCTTCCTCTTCTCCTATTATTCAACCTAAGAGACCACAACCTAAACACCCAAGTGATAAGGATGAGAACATTCCTCCTCCTCAATCTTCTCAACTTCCTACTAAAACTAGACGAAATCATTATGCACGTGAACGCCGATGAAAGTGTCATCTTAGAGCTCAGGCAGCTGCTTCTCAAACTTTGCAATCCCCAAAAACACCTTCAGCTAGTATTATTCCATTTTCTCCTCAGTCGAAAATTGAGCCAAAATCTCTTGAACATAAGATGCGTGATGGTCTTGATCCTGTGCGAGTTAAAGATCCTATTTTTATAAATCTTGATGATGATATAGATGAAAATGTTACTCTTCTTGCTTCTGATAGTGAATATGAATATGTTGATGTTGATAACCATTTATCTAACGAATTTTCTAAAGCACTTATCCTAGCTCCTAGACAAGAACAACGTGGCTCGGAACATAAACATAGCCCTTGTTTGGATCTTGTGATAGCTCCATCTACTGTGTTGGATGTTCCTCCTCTAGCATGTTTCCTGCCTTCCCGAAATATTGATCAACAAGATCGGGGGGTGGATGACGTGCTAGACTAGTTTCATTAGCATAGCAGACTCTCTCCTCCTCTCTTGATCTCTTTCGTTACTTCTTCTATGTGTTATTCTCATTCTTCTATTTGTTGTCCTTAGTGTTGTCTACTTGAGGACAATGCAAAGCATTGAGATCTCTCTTGGTCTCTCTCATGTTGACTCAAAAGACACATGTGTTCCCTTCTTCTAGGTGACCTTCCTTGATTGGGGAATGAAGAACAATTATGCATACATACATATGATATACATGAATTATCATATAGCATACTGACCCCGAGGAAAGCGAAGTCACCTTGTGCTTTGTGTTTTGTGTCTATTATCCTTGGGCTTATCTCACACTTGGGGGCTAAATCCTTGTGATAACGTGCTCCTTTCCCTTTTCTTATATTTATCGCTACCTTAAAGCAATCACCCCCGATGAGGCATGTGCGATCGCTTTAACGTAGGGGGGCATACACCCCGTTCATATCTCTCCAAGATACTTGAAAATTTCTTGGCGAACTTAGCTTTGCCTTGAAAATTTTTGGTATTTTTTCTTGCATGACTCATAGTGAGGGAACCTTACTACTGACAGTCATGGTTCTCCCTTGTGATCTTCCCTTTTACTTTTTCAATTGAAGTCGTAAGATCCTTAGTCCACTGGGGGCTTGGTGTATCTTGCCTCCTTGACGTGGTGAAAGTTTTTCAATGTTGTTTCCTTGTACTTTACCGGAAGTAAGGGCATACACTTATACTCCCACTAAAGTGGGGGCTAAATGTAGCGTCCTAAAATTGTGACACTTGCAATTTCGACTGCATTTGGGTCTTCACGATGGTGGCACAACGTTGAACCTGAATGGAGACCCCGAAACCTACTTGCGACATCAAAAACTGCATCTTTCTGCACCTTGGCCTAATCCTTCCTTGCACCCTGTTGTCTCGGGAGGTGGGACCATGGCGCCTAGCGCCCTGGTCCTTCAGGACCATGGTGCCTAGTGCCCTGGTCCCCCAGGACCATGGCACCTAGCACCTTGGTCCCTGGCCCTATTTTGGGCCCGGTCTCTTGTGGGCATCGGGTCTTTAAGTTTGCAATTCAGAAAATAATGTTCCTAGGTCGGCCTAGGGCCGGAAAAATCAGTCTCCTAACCCTAATTGACAAGTATATAAACTACTTTTCCTCTCCTAGAAAAAGAGGAGGAAGGAAATAAGCAAGAGCAAGATGCAGAAGCGATATTCAAACATTCAAACATTCAAGCAATTGAGCATTCCTTCAAGCAATTGAGCATTCTAAGTCTCCATTCAAGGCTAGGTGTTGCATTCAAGACAAGGATTCAACCATTGAAGAGGAGATCACTTACAACCTACAACATACAACATACAACATCATTACACCTTCGCATGTAAGAATACAAACATTCTTACAACAAGGTATTAGTACTTGTTTACATTACAAACATTTACATTTACAGCATTCTCATTTCTTGGTTAATTCCAAAATCGGGGTTTGACCTAAAGTCAAACCCCTCATCCCTAACCCCCCAATCATCCTCTCTTTTCTATGTGTAGGTTGCAGGTACGCGGCTGTAATTGAAGATCTGGAATCCTTGTGCAGAGACGAACAGATCCACCTTCGTTTCGCGGATTTTTCGGAGGACCGTGTGCACTCCGGGCACCATCGTCCCGTCAACTTTCGCTCAAATTTGTAGAATAGCATCGTCTCAACATTTTACTGCTAATTTCAGGTCTGCAGCTTCATCCTGTATCCCTATCTCTTTTTATAAGCGAATCTTTCCTACTTTACATGCATTCCTAGTTCAATCATTCTATCTACATTCTTTACAAAAGAGGGTATCCTTGATGTCACAACCCTTGAAACTCATCTAGAATTCAATCTTGCATTGTGTGGGATTGGATCTTGTTAGTTTCAACCTGTCTTTTGAATGTAAAGTCTCTCCTAAGTGAAAACCGTCAATCCTAGTGACCTCCTTTCTCTCTCCATGGAGTGGGGGAACACCTAGGGTTCGATTTTCCACTTTATAGATCCTAGTGAGACCATAAAGGCACCTGATGGCCCATTATACATAAGTGCAAAAATAAAAGGTATACCCGCTAGAGGAGTGCTTATTGATCATGCTTGCATGGTTAATGTTATAACTGAAGAATATTTTTATACTTTGCAATTGCATCAAGTGATATATATGATGATATTGATGTGATAGTTAAATTTTTTGATTGATTCTCTTGTCCTTATATTGGCTCTATAACAATTCCTATTGATGTTGGAATTAAATGCTTAGGTGTCCAATTTTCTATCATTCCTACATTTGAAAATTTTCATGTGAAATTGGGACATTCTTGGCTCTCTTCCATGAAAGCGATCTCTTCTACTGTTCATAAGTGTTTTAAATTTCCTCATAATGGTGATATCATAAATGTTAATCATAGCATATTTCAACCTACACTGAGGTGTGGAGATGTTTGTCTTGATTATTTTTGGTTCAAACAATTCAAGCCTCTTCAACCTAGAAGTGATGCTCTCTTTAGATCATATCAAAACTGGAAAAATGAAAAAAAATTGTCGTTGAGTAAACCTAGAAATCCAACACTTAGTGTTCCTCTTGATGATCATATACCCCTTCTTCGGGATAATATTATTCTTCCTCCTAAGGAAAGAAATAATCTTCTTCCTTGGAAGGAGGCACCTATTCATTCTCCTAAAGAGAAGAGTATCCTTTCTCCTAAGAAAAGAGATATTCCTCTTCCTAAAGAAGAATCTATTACTTCTCCTATGGATTAATCCACTCTTCCTCTCAAAGGTGGAAAAATGCTTCCTCCTAAGGATAGACCTATCCCTCCTCCTCATGATGGACCCGATCTCCTTCCTACACCTCCCATTCCTCCTTTATATGGTGTGGTTCCTCCTCCATCTTATAGAGAGAAACAAATGGCCTCTCCTATTGTCCAACCTAAAAGACCTCAACCCATTCATCCTTCCCTAAAGAAAGAGATGAAGCCTATACCTAATGAGCCTAACCCTTCTCAAATTTCAGCCAAAACTAGACAAAAGCATTGTGCAAGAGAATGTCGATAGAGATGTCATGCTAGAACTTGTGAAGTTGCTTCCCAAACCATTTCTTCTCCTAAAACACCAATAGTTAACTTGATTCCATTTTCTCCTAAACAAGATGTTCAACCTAATTCTCCATGATGCAAAATGCTTTAAACAAATGATGATTCAAGTTCTATTCCTATTAGAGAACCTATTCTTATTAATCTTGATGAAGAAATAAGTGAGAATATTCTTAGTGATGAAAATGTTGATCCTAATATTTTTTATGATGAATATGAATATGTTGATGTTAACAATGAATTATCTGCAAAATTTTCAAAAGCATTAATCCTAGATCCTAGTATCAAACAAAGTGACTCATCATTAGAGCATGGTCCTTGTTTGGAACTTGCGATAGCTCCATCTACCGTGCTCAATGTGGCTCCTCTTGCGTGTTTTCCACCTTCTCAAAATAATGATCAGCAAGATTGGGGGGAGGACAACGTGTTTCATTAGCTTCATTAGCACTGTATATTCTCTCTCTCTCTCTCTCTCTCTCTCTCTCTTCTCTTGGTTATTTGTGGCATTCTTCTATGTGTTCTCCTTATTCTTCTATTTGTTGTCCCTAGTGTTGTCTACTTGAGGATGATGCAAAGTGTTGAGATCTCTTTTGGTCTCTCCCATATTGACTCAAAACACACATGTGTTCCCTTCTTCCATGATGGTTTCCTTTCTTTGGGGCACGAGGACAATTGTATGCACATATACATATACATGATATACATGAGTTATCATAAAAATAATAGTGACTCCAAAGTTAGGTGAAACCACCTTGTTTTTTGTGCTTTGTGTTTATTATCCTTTAATTTATACTCTCTTGGGGGCTAAATTATTTCAATAACATGCTTGTCTTATTTGGGTGTATCCTACCTTAAAGCAATTTCTCTCAATAAGGCATACACAATCTCTTTAATGTGGGGGCATACACTTCACTCATGATTCTCTCTTTTGATACTTTAAGTTACTTAGTGAACTTTGTCTTTGCTTTATAATTTCTGGTATTCTATTCATGACTCATGGTAAGGAACCTTACTAGTTGTAGTCATGGTTCTCTCTTTCTCTCTCTCATGATCTTCCCTTTTACCTTATCATTGAAATCATAAGATCCTCAAGTCCATTGGGGGATTGGTGAATCTTTCCTCCTTGATGTGGTGAAAATATTTCAATTTGAATTCCTTGTACTTTACCAATAGTATTTGCATAATCTCATACTCCCCCTAAAGTGGGGGCTAAATGTAACGTCCTAAAATTGCACCCCACGCAATTTTTTACTGCATTTGGGTCTTCGCCTTAGTGTTTGTGCCCCTCGACCTGATTAGAGACCTGAATATGCTCATGCACATCAAAAATATCTTGCAATTTAGCAATGCACTTAAGGGCCACCTTGATCCTACCTCAAAATAGGGCAGGACCAGGGTGTGGCACCCTAGGACCCCTTAACTGGGGCCTATCTTAATCCCCTCCCTTGGACCTAACTCAATTTTGAAGCAAGAAAACCCCTCAATGTCGGATCAATTGGAATAAACAGTCAATTAATCCTACTAGAAAGTATATAAGAGTGATTTCCCCTCTCATTTGACAGAATAACACAACATCATCTAGAAATCATTATCAAGCATTCAAGAGAAATTGAGCATTTTTCAGTCTTCCTTCAAGCTTTGGAGAAAAAATAGAGTCAAGATTTAAAGCATTGAAGATGAGACCATCATTCTACTTCATGAAATCACAATTCCATGTGGAGGCAAGCGAAACTTCACAAGGAGGTATAAGCATTTCATTTTCAAGCAATTCAACATCCCCTCAAAGAGGAGGATTTCTACTTTCATTCATTTAATTTACACTATTTCAACCACTTGGTTAATTCCAAAACTAGGGTTTGACCTTAAGGGAAACCCCTATTCCCAACACATTTCCTTTTCTTTTTGTGTGCAGGAAACAGGTGTGTAGTTGTACTTCTAGAATTAGGCTTTCTTCACAGAGATGGAAAAACCCTTTTCAATGCGTGAAAAGTTTGGAGGACCAATTGGAAGGAACCCCTATCCAGACACATGGTCCCTGCAAATTTTGCTCAATTTCATAGAGTAGCTCTGAATCATCTCAAACTTCTTAGATCCAAGTGCACGATTGAATCTTGAATCTGTAGCTTGTTGTTTTCGCATACTTTATCTTCATTTTCAACACTTTGCCTTAATTCAATTAATCAACTTACAAAATAGGTTCAATTGCATTCCAATTTTTACCAACCTACTTAGTATTCAGTCCTTGCATCCTTTAGGATTGGATCTAGTAGATTCATCCCCCTCTTTTGAATGTAAAGTTTCCCCATGTGAAAATTGAGATTAGTGAATTTTTCCTTCCAAGTGGAGAATTTTCTAAGCTCTCAATTTTCCACTTAATAGAAATATATGGAAGTAAATAAAAATGTGCAAATGCTAAAGGAAGTAAGTTGGAAGTAGTTAACGATGTAGAAAGGAATTATTATTGGCTGATCATAGGAGTAAATCCATCAATAATAGTCATTTTCACTTTTACAAATTGTAAATTAGGAAGTTGTTGCTTCGTTCAGTTGTAACACTTAAAAAAATTGTACTCTTGTTTAAATAATTGTGAGACTATATTTGGACAATAGATTCAAGTAGATTTTATCACTATTCTTTTTGTCTTATGGGATTTTCCATGTAAATTTTGTGTTATTGTTCTATGCTATGGCTTCTCTCTTTCCTTGTTGTTCAAACATAGATGTTGAATAAATAATTAATTTTACTCATGGGGACTGAAGCTATGGTCAATGACGTGAATTCTCTAAAATATGTTCTATGCTTGATGGACTTCAATCCAAGTAACATAATGGACTTTAATATAGATGATTGTGAAGCTGATTATGAAGGAGAAATCTGACACAAATTTTGCAAGGAGAGAATGCAAATGATACAAGAAAAAACTAAAAAATATCGAAGAAATAATCACCAATTTGAAATTCAATTTGAAGAAGAAAAGAGAATTGCGGATTGTTTGAATGTTAAGATTGATGACAAATCTATTGAATGTTCCAAACTTGAGGAAGAGATTGTCTCTCTGAGGAAAGAGTTGAAAACAACAAAAGAACAAATTGATAAAGGCTTAAAATTAAAGAAAAGTGCAAACACTCTTTGATGAAATTATCAAAACCTATTAATCCCAAAAAGATAAGGGTTCTCTTGTTTTTGAAAAGGGTAAAAACTCAAAATCAGATGCTTCTATAAACAATCAAGAAATAAAGAATAATGAAGGTTGTTTTGAGGACTCCAAGAATACCAAAGATAACAAGTAGAAATTGGATAATAAGAAAACAAAGGTCAATGATCAAAGAAAGGCTTCAAGAGATCCTTCCCCAAACAAACTACAAATCCTAGGCATTCTCAATCCTTTTAGGTTTATTCTTATTCTTTACATAAGTTTGGTCATAAATCCCTTGATTGTAGAAGTAGAATAAGTTGAAATGACTACATAAATAGGAGATCTATCAGATCTCAAAGATACAATACCATATGCACTCATTATTTCCATGGTTACTCCTATACACATAATAAGTTTGGTAAAAAGGCTATAGATTATAGATCTAATGAAAGAAGGGATAACTTTGTCCCAGACTATAATTTGTCTACTATAAATAAAATAACCTTATACACCAGGCCAAGTTTTACAAAAGTAATTTTCTGAGACCTTCTACTCAGAATAAGAAGGACAATACTTTGAGTGGACACAAGAAGTAGAACACAAAGGTTTCCAAAAAACAAACAAGAGGAAAGTATTAAAAAAAGCTTGACACATTGTGGAAGGTGCACAAACCCCCTCTATGGACTAAGCTAATACATTAACTGAGGAGAAGTTATAGTTTGTAAATCTTTTTACCCCCGAGGCAGCATGAGATGTTGAATTTTTCAGCATACAAGTTTAACTATGGCATATCATATTGAGGATATGACTGGGAAGAAAGTTTAAGGATTTTTCTTAAAGTTTATGTGAAAAAAAATTCCTACCAAAATTAGTGAAGTGAGTATGACTCCCTATAATAACACAAAATAGTAGATAAGCAACTTTCTACCAAGGACAAATACATTTATAGCAGGTAACTAAAGTAGATAAGAATATTACTTAGTTCTATTCAATCAAATATGGTCTCATTTGAAGGCATTCAAGTGAGTCTAAGAGAAAAGGAAGAGAAGAAAGCATTCAAGAGTTTTAAAGTGTAAAAGGAAAAACTACAACAACAATTTGTGAAGTTATAGCCTTCCAAATCATTTTTGAACCCTATTTTTTGAAGTTCAAAAGAAATTACAATAACAACTCAACAAGTGTTTGATATCTCTAAAAATTCAAGACCAAAGCATTGAAATGATCTCTATTTTAGAGTCATGGTAAATGACAAGGATGAAGCATTCTCTCACATTCCTACAAACATGGTTCACATAAAAGATGTGAGGGTTTATATTCACTCCACTCTCAATGAAAGTAATCACAATAAGTTTGAATTAGTCAAACATGAGCTCCTTGATCATCTTGGCTATATAAACTATATCACACAAATTTGGTGACAAGAGGGTTAGATGAGTGGAAGGATTTCCCTAATTTGTGCAACAACCATGAATGGGTAAGAATTATCTTGAGCAGAATTCAAGATGAATTCATCTATTTGGATAAACCCTACTGAATCACCAAAGATGCTATTAGGATTGTTACTAGATTGTGTTCCATTGGACCTATCTTGGTGATGAAGGCTACCAAGAATGAAAAGGTTACAAAATTGACTAGTGCAAAGTTTGACAAGATAACCATGACTGTAAATAAAATTATTAACCCTAGGGTCCGATATGCCTCCATGAGAATTGCCTAGAAAATTTACTTCACAATCAAAGAGGGTTTAGCAATGGGTACCATAATCCACACTATGTATCAAATGATTAAATGAGGAGAAAGATCTGACTTGTGTGAATTTCTCAAGGAATAATTATTTCAGAGCCTAAAGAGAACCAAAGAAGCCTTATATAACTTTAGGTTTGGATCTTTGATTATTTTCTTAACATTCATCTTCTTTAATGAGCTACCTGGTTTTAAGGTTGGAATCTAGAAAAAATCTATTATTGTTTCCACCTAGATAAGTAATCATATGAGAACTTTTTGGAATTTTGAGAACTACAACATAATATATGGGAGTTTCATAAAAACCCTACAATCCGAGATACAATCAAGGCACATAATCTCATCTAACTTAGTGACAAGATATGAGAGTTAGATTACTTTTCAATTTGACAAAGATTATTTCTACATGAAATTTGTAGAGCCAAGAACAATTTTGAGAAGGAGAAAGAGACTAAAGGAAAATCAATTAATTTATAGCAGAATGATCAAGGAACTTCTTCCTCCTCTATCTCATTTAAAAATCTCTTGCAATCACAAATACAATTTCAACCAGTGGTGAGTCCATAGTTGTTACAAACACCAACACATGATGGACAAGTTGACTTGTCGAATATTTCTCCTCTCCATGAAATGCAAATTGGAGATATTTTGCACTCATCAACAAGAAAGGATATTATTCAGTAGCACTTGGAGAATACTGAGTTATTGCATGAGGTTGTGAAGATAATTTAGGAGGGCTTGCTAGAGTTCAAAATTTTGTTGGACTCGTTCAAATTGCATTCATCACATGTTGAAGAAAAGGCGAAACAAGATCTAATCAAGAAAATAAATAATAATAGAATGGTAGGGGTTTATGATAAATATGCTAATGCATGTAACAAATTTCAAGAAAAATTGAAAATTTTTCAAGAGTGTTTGCATGAGGTCACTACCCTATATCGTGTTTTTTCTTAAAATGGCCAATATCAACTAAAAGAATAAAATATCATTTTGACTCCATCGAGTCATGAATCACACAAATGAACAATATATATGATTTTATAAATTACAAAGATGAAGCAATTTGGTTTCAAATTGAAAACTTGCACTTGTAGTTGAAGCAACTTTTGGATCGAAGAGAACATATCAAAGATAGGTTAGGGAAACTAATGGAAGTTGTAAGTTTAAGGATTGCTTCCTTAACTAGCCTCCTTATCGATGCATAGAATGTTGGTCTAAATAAAAAGGTACCAACTATCACTGATGAGACAGAGGACCTATAAATTCAATTTGAATATCAAAATCACATCCAATATTTAGAAAAAAACAAGGACACATCACTTGCCTAGTTGAAAGTAATTCACAATAATATCCTACATTCAAAGTAAATAAGTTTTGTATATAAGATATTTGTAGACTTTGTATAGACATGTGGAGTATAAGATGGAGGCATTATGTACATGTAGCATCTATTTTTGAGGCTCATCTTAGGGGGAGAGAGATTTATTAGAGTGTACATAGTAAGGGGGAGTATATGCACACACACACACACATCTTGTTGGCACAGAGGAAGACTCATTACCCTTTGACCTTGATGTCAAAAGGGGTAGAGAAGACAACTAGTAAATCAATGTTGCCATGAATGACAAAGGCGGAGATTGTTCTAGATGGAGAGAAGTATGTTGGAATTGATGTAAAACTATAGTATGACATAAATTATTCGATGCAAATGTCAAAAAAATGGTTTGATGCATACATTAAGTCAACATGGATGGTGATGGCAATAAGGATGTCTAAAAGTCCATTACAGATGTGATCATGGCATGAAGCAATTTGGAAGCGATGAATAGTCTATTTTTGGTGTCTAAAGTATGGTGCAGAGATGTGAACACATGTTTGGGTATGATTTCAATTTGTTCACAATAATATAGATTGTCATCCTTATGTACCACATTTTGTGATACGATTTGAAAAGTTGATCAAGGTGTAAACTGATTATATTCGAAGGAAGAGACATGATTTTTGGGTCCACATTCCTCTGCATTGCAAAATTTTGTCTTGTGGTTCTAATGTTGAGCAATTTAGATAAAGTGTTAGAGTTGACTACATACTAGAAAGTGCTAAGGCAATGTAAACTACTTTAGAGGAAAATTGGAATTCTCTTCATTCCTCCAAATGGAGATAAATGGCTATGTGAATTTTTGGAAATAATCAGGGAAGTATAAGGCATATACTATTTAATTTCCAATGTTTTTTAGGTACCACAAGCTCAATTTTCATTACACCAATGTATAGATTCAATTTGCTATATAAGATTTTCATCAGTACAAGTTGCCTCTCCGCTTGTGCTAGAAAATAAATATTAGATAATATAAAAGAAGAGTGCAAGGACACTTTGAAAGATCTAAAATTATCCAATCTTGATCCACATGATAATCTTTGTCTCTCTCATGTAGAGAAAAGTAATTAAAGTTAACAATTTTTTGATGACTTATTGTTGTTGGGCCAACATGACTCATTTCCTTTACTTCCAATCTGATCCTGATCATTTTTTATGTATTTTAAATGATTCTTTGGGTTTGTATTTGGGCCTATTTATGCATTGGGTTGATCTAAAACTCATTATATTTTCTGATATGGGTTCTTGACGCCGACTAATAAAGTAATTCATACTTTATAATATAAACTATCTTAGAGTTGACCTAGTTGGGATTTAAGACATTGAAAATGATATATATATATAGAAGTTCAAATAATTTGGATATGTGTAGAGGTAAGTATTAATGTTAATATGGTGGAGGAAATAAGCTATAAGTAGTTAATGATGTAAAAAGAAATCAATATTGATTGATCAGTGGAGTAAAGTTGTTAATGGCAGTCATTTTCACTTTTACAAATTGAAAATTAGGGAGTTGTTATTTCCTTGGGTTGTAGCCTATTGAACCCAACACAAGACTAAGAGGGAGTTAACCCACAAGAATATGTCTACTATATATAAAATGGTTACAAAGACAGATCATATTGCTCAGTACTTCTACACTAAGGGTAACTGCTCACGGGACAAGATACAAAGAGGAATTGCAAAAACTTGAAGGTAACTACACTTAGGGAAAGATACAAAAAAATAATTTGAAAAGAAGGATCTCCTAATGATGAAGTTTTCCTTGAACTCTGCATCAAACAACCAACATCAACATACACAACTCTGATCTCAACTACCAACACTCTATCTCAACTCTCTATCACAGTCACAACATGACTTACATATCATTCAAACACAACTCTTCTTTGTTTCTCACACTTCTTTTGATCTTTGCACTTCACCACATCATCTACAATCTCTCATTTTGATTCCTATTCCATTCCCCACAAAATCAAATATTCAAATGCCTTATATACAAGATACATCATCAAAGCTTGAAATAATTCAGCCTGAATCACAATATGATTTTGAAACCAAAAACATAAATTGATCCACTCCAGGAGAAAGACAGGACCGAAACACAACTTCCAAAGATTAATTCACTGGTTTGCAATCATAAAAAACTAACCAACAATATATCCATATGTTGCACAACCATATAAGCAATTATCGATCAAAACATACTCTCCAAAGAAATAACTCAAATCGATATCTCCACATGCTATGGTGAGACCCATAAGACATCAAGAACACTTCCACAAATTATATTCAGGCCTAAGGATAGGTCAAGCATAGAATCTCACAACTAGCAATGAATAATGCTGAACACCCAAAGAATAAAAAGATGTTTCTAGACCTTAAAACCATAATAACCACGATATCAAAACTATATCCAGTGAAGATAACAATATTATTCAATACCAACAATATATTCCAAACCAAAGCACTTCTGGAACAACCAAAACAACAACTGCACCAACAACATAACAAGATAACTCTGCACCACAAACATTTTGGACTAAATCGAAACATCAAATTTGACATCAATGACAACCAAAGAAACACATCAACTCATATTTCCAATAATCTCCCCTTTTTTCATTGATGATAACACTTGTTAAAACCTTCTCTTCAATCAAAAACTCAAAGAAGAATAATTCTGCTCAATATCTCTCAAACTCTGATAGAATTGACACAATCTCTCTCGAAACATATTTCTCAATCTCTCCCAAACTAACAACTCAATTTTTCTCAAACTCTCTCGATCAACAACTTAATCTCTCCTCCTTTTCCATCAAGGAAAAAGGTCACAACAATACTGCATACCACTTTGGACTACTACACACCACTATCGACTACTACACACCACTACTCCACTAGAGAGAAGCCATAGCATCAATCTAGGAAAAGAAATAGGCATGAAAGATCTTCATGGAAAGATGCATCCCCATAATGTACCTATCTAGAAGGAGTGGAAATGACCCCAAGCTTCTCTCAAAGAAACAAATGAATCCAATGCCAATGCCTTAGTAAAAATATCTGCAACTTGCTCCTTTGTAGAAATTTATTCCAATCGAACTTCCTTCTCAACTACTTTCTCCCTTAAATAATGATATCTAATTGAAATATGTTTATCTCTTAAATGCATAACTGGATTCTTCAAAATACTTATTGCACTTATATTGTTAGACAAAATAGGAATTACTTCATGTCATATGTTACCTTGATATCCTTAAGCATCTTTCTCATCCACATCACCTAAGAACAATAAGATACCACTGCAATATACTCTGCTTCAGCAATAGATGAGGAAACTAAATCTTGTTTCTTACTAAACCAAGAAACCAATATGTCTCCTAAAAAGAATGCACCACCACTAGTACTCTTCTAGACATCAATACTTTCATCCCAATCCATATTAGTATAGGCTTTCAACATGAAACCTCCACCTTTCTTGTACAAAAGTCCAAAGTCCACTGTTCCTTTCAAGTATCTACACAATTCTTTTCATTGCTTGCTCATGTTCTACCTTTGGATTCACCTAAAATCTAGCTACAAGATAAATAGCCTACATGATATCTGGTCTGGACATAGTCAAATACAACAATCCTCCAATCATCAACCTATATTTCTTTTGTTCAACTTCCAAAGAGTTATCATCTTTGCTCAGCTTGCACCCAACAATTAGAGTAGTAATCGGTTTGCAATCATCAAAACCAAACTTCTTCAACATTTCCTTCACATATTTTCTCTAAGTAATAAAGATTTCATCTTTTGATTGACTAACTTGCAACCTAAGAAAGAAAGACAAATCACCAATCATTGACATCTCAAGTTCATTATGCATCTCCTTAGCCAATTATTTACATAGATCATCATTTCCTCCAAATATAATATCATCAACATAAACTATAAGAATCAACAACTTATCTCCATAAATCTTGAAATAAAGATTACTATCTAGTGTACCTTTCCTGAAATTCTATTGAAGTAAATACTTGTCCAATCTTGCATACTAGGCTCTAAGTGCCTATTTAAGTCCATACAAATCTTTCTTCAAACTGCAAACCATATCCAGATCTTTTATCAATGTAAATCCATCTAGTTGTTCAATGTAAACTTCTTCTAGATCTCCATTCAAAAATATTGAGTTGACATCTATTTGATAAACATTAAAGTTCTTGTAAGCAGAAAATGCAAGAAACATGCATATAGCTTCCATCCTTTCTACAGAGAAAATTTTTCTTCAAAGTCTATACCTTCTACTTGAGAATATTCTTTACATACTAGTCTCATGGTATTCCTTATCACTTGTCCTTTCTCATTCAAGTTATTTATGAATACCCACTTAGTTCCAATTACATTCTTGTCCACTGGTCTAAGTACCAGCACCCAAATCTTAATCTTCTAAATCTGATTTAGTTCTTCCATTGCCTTTACCCAAATTGCATATTTTATTTCTTCCTCATAAGTCTTAAACTCGGTTACTGATAGAAAATAGTAATTAACTTGATCTTGAGCTTCTACAATCTTCCTCCTTGTCTGAACACCTTTTGCTTTATCTCCAATTATCTAATTCTCTAAATGATGTTTTTGAACATACTTAGTAGGAACTTTTACTGAATCTTCCTCTTCATTTTCATTTGATTCATTCTCTTTTCTTTCTTCTAGATCACTTATCTTATCTGGAACTGCAAGAACAATCTCAATCTTCTATACTAGACAACATTTATTGTCCTCTTTATCTTTATTGTAGTAAAATTTTTCACCTGTTCTAATTCCTTATGCAACTCTTTTACCACTATTTTCCTTTCTAAGCATGCATCTGATATTGTTAAACAAAACTTCATATCATTTTCTACACATCTGACTAACACTTAACAAACTATGTCTTAGTATTTCAACATAATTAACATCATCAGTCCAATGTTTACCATCAATTGAAACACTTCCAATACCACAAATAGTTGCATCATCTTTTCCAACAAACTTCATATATCCTCCATCATATATTTCTTCAAATTAATCCATGTATTCGGTTCTATCTTCACACGCAATGCAGTATAAACAATCTTCACATCTTTTGATTTCTACAAAGCACTCTTCTTATCCTCAATGGCTAGAAACAAATATTCTTCATTTGATTCATCATTAACTTCACCTTTAGATGTATGTTCTTCAATAGAGCACAATCCCTTCTTCTCTTTGTAGTGTCGTAAATTGTACACCCTTGCTAGGGTGGTACAATTTCACACTTAGGTTAGCACCCGCCTTAGTGTGCCTTGCATCTTGCATTTATAATTCCCATTTAAGAATTTAATTTATTAATTTAATTAAATCTAAAGTCATGTTTCATCACTTTACATGTTATAAAGTTGGGCCCTTTACCCTAAGTGTGCCCCTTTTCATCTTATTCCTTCAATGAATCATTTAATCATAAAACTTAATTATGTCTTATTTCGACCGTTTAGGCTTGATTTTTCATATCAAAACATCTTGGAATCAGCTATAAATTTGGGATTCACTCTAATATTATCATATCTAATGATCCTGAAAATTTGGTGAAAAGTTGGTCAGACCGTGACGGGAATGCACATGGTCCTCGACTTTTTTTCCAAAATTTCAAGAGCACAATCCTATGATATAATAATGCTTAACCCCAAAATATCAATGGGAAATTCAAATCCTAGATCGGCCTAAACATGAAATTAAGATCTGAGGGTTCATACTTAAGAGCTCTCTTTCTTCATTTGAAGGGGTCTTCTTCTAAGAATTGAAGAGTAGGTTTTTGGAGCATAAGATCCTTCTCTGCAATGAAAAAGTAGATCTTTGAAGTCTTCAACAACATTCAACATTCATCCACCAAACATTCATCAAGAATCATTATATCAATTGGGGGCTTTTGAAGATGTAGAAGAACAATAGGAGATCACCGACTGATGATTGGCTTGTACCTCTCCCTTGGGGTTGGGTATGGTTCCATGTTGTTTTCTTGTATTTTCAAAAGCTTCATTTTGATTCACATTCATGCTTTAGATTATTTTGCATCGTGGATTTAGAGAATTTACTTTGTCAATTATAAGCAATTAGGGTTTACTCTTTAGGGTTACTCTAGGTTGTTTGCTTTCATTTTAGGATCTTGTATGTACACAAGGTTCTTACACACACATTTTTAGTACATTGTCAACTATTTATGGAGGTTGAAATCACCAACATAGGGGTTTGACTAAGGCAAAACCCTATATAGCCACCCCAAACTCTATTTTTCAGCTTCAAGTACAAGTTTGGATCCGAGCATCGTTGGAAGTTTCAAGACCAAAAGCGCACACAAAGACAATTTTTTGCTGCAGAACTCAACAAAAACCCTAAGGAAAGGAGCGTGGCACCCTGTTCCTACCCAGGATAGTGGTGTGGCAAAACAATGTCTTGCAAGCTTCAAAACCCATCCCATCAATTGCAGCTCCAGACTTGCAGAATCAGGACAGTGGTGTGGCACCTTGGTCCTAGACATTTCTGCTAAGATTTTAGACACAGGTGGACCTCTGATTTTTCCTTCTTATCTGTACTTTTCAGCAATATATCAGCTATCCTTTGATCTGCATTTCCAGATTAGGGTTTGCTTTCTTACTTGCATTCTAGGTTAGATTGTATTTTGAATCATTCATCTCTCTCATTTACAACAAGGGAATAGAAATACTAAGAGGTGATCCTTCACTCTCTCTTCCATACAAGAAGTAGCCCAAAGTATGTCACCTCCCTAGGCTTTTTCATATTCTATGAGTGTGTATGAGAGTGGGATTAGGATTTTCATGCTTAGTCTCACTTTTTCCCCTACACATCTCTAGTGAACCCGACGGGAACCCAATTTCATTTTCATTGCATTGAATTTTGATATCTAGATCTAGTTTATTTCATTTGCTTTCAAAACATTAAAAAAAAAGAGAGGAGATATTTCTTTCATTTTCCTTACATTGTGTGTTTAAGTTTCATGCAATTTTCATTTCAAATTGTCAGATTTTTATTTGCAAGATGTTCATGTTTTTGATGATGTATGTGATTATGTTGATTATGAGTTTAGTAAGGATGAATTATATGAATCTCTAAAATATTTTTTGAACCCTAAGCCTTCTAAACCCTCATTTTTCCAAAATTTAATCAACCTTATTACTATGCCATTTCGTGGTGATGAGAAACATCAGTTGAATGATTCCTCTCATAGGTACATTCCTATCAAATCCTCCACTAAATCTAGCAAAATGGTTGACTCCCATGATTCCCTTTATGATGTTATGTGTCCTTTTGAGTCCAAAGATAAACCTTTCAATCACTATGACCATACTTTATTGGATGATTCCCTTGATGACTTTATGTCTTTGCCTAAACTTTCAAACAAGAATAATGCATCTAAAAGGTTAATCAATATGATAAATGTGAATGAACATAGAAAAACTCTTTTTGTTGTCAAAGGTGTTTATCCTTCTCCAAATTTATCTCTTTCTAATCAACCTCTTTTCATGATTCAAGGTGGATATAGTCATGATTCCCTTAGCACTCCAAACAATATCATTACATTTCAAGGAAGGAATCTCACTAAGAGTTGTTATAGCTATGCTAGACAACTAACTAAGGAGAGTTATAATGTATTCGCCCATACCTATAACATGAGAAACAATAGGCAACCTAATCCTCCTCCGGTTGTTCCAAATTCTCTACCTGATCCTCATCCCATTCTTCTTCAAGCACCTTGCATTTCACAAACCCTTGGTAAGGAATATGATATTGTTGAACAACTTAAATTTACTCCTGCCAAGATATCCCTTTGGTATTTGATTCAAACTTCCTCAAATCATCATGGAATGCTACAAGATTCCTTGAAAACATTGGATGTCCCATCCGCAGTGACATCAAATAATATGGCTTCCTTGATTAACTTTATTACTGCACCCAAGGCTCAGATTGTGTTTACACAAGATGAGATGCCCTCTAGTGAAATTCAACAATATAATGATCCCTTAATGATTTTGGTTATTATAAATGATAGTGTGATAAGATGAACACTAGTGGACAATGGTTCTATCCTTTATGTTTGTAGTATTAACACTTTGCATAAGATCAATGTTGATACATATCTTATTAAGCCTGATTCTCTCACCATCCGTGGCTTCGATAATGTTACTAAATCTTCAATAGGTATCATCATCTTGCCTGTTAATGTAGGTCCTATTACTTTACCCACACCTATCCATGTCATGTCTGGAGAATTGACATATAACTTGTTGCTAGGGAGACCTTGGATTCATAGCATGCAAGTTGTTCCCTCTATATTGCATAGGCAAATTAAATTTATTTACAACAATACAACATATACCTTGCTAGGTGACACAATATTCTAGGCATGTTTACAAACATCAAGTTCTAAATCCTCTTCAACCAATTCTTCCCCAACTATCTTAGATAATTCCTCTAAAGCTTCTACTCCAATTAGTGTGACCACTTCATCAAACCTATCTCCTATATCTGAATCGATTCCCAATACTTCCTCAAGTAGACCTAAGGTTCTTGAGGAAGAGTCTTCTCAGCCAGACTCTACTATTCGGGACACCCTTTCTCCTAAGAAGGTTCTTGCAAAAGATGATTGGGGATCCTTTGATTTCAATCCTACTTTCCTAGGGGAATACATAATTCCCCCTAGAGAACCTAAGGTCAAAAAGAAGAAAGAAGAAGGAGAACCTAAAAAGCAATCCACTTTGTCTGGGCCATTGAGTAATAACTTTGTAGTGGCTTCTCAGACTTCATCTCCTTTAGTTTCTGGTCTAGAGGATTTTGATTCTTCACTTTATCAAAATCCTCCTTCTTCTTCTTCAGAAATGACTAACCTTTATGGTCTCGGTTTTCACATCCTATCTAGGTGTAGATATAATAGAAATAGATGTGGTTCTCAAGAACAAGGTATTAAGGTTCCCTTAGAAAACAACTTTCATGATATGACATTTGGGCTTGATTATGATCCTTTCAAGCATACTAAAGCTTCTAATTAAGAGACCATCTATTAGTGTTAATGTCATTTCTGCTTCTCTCTTGCTAAAATATCCAAAATATATTGATTGTGACCCTTCTTGTGTCTTTGGTTTGGATGTTTTTTCTACCGATGATTCCTTAGCTGAATTCTTGGGAGCTTATGACAACCTTCCTCATTATCACCATAACCGCAATTTTTCGTGTTGTCTAAATGCCGAAGCTTACTTTGGGAAAGAAAGAAATAATGATGAGATATTTAAAGAATTTCCTCAATTGAAAGATGCTCCTTAGCAAAGAAATCTCCTAATAAATGAGACCATTGATATCAAGATGGATCCTTGTGCTGAAGATAAAATCATCAAGAAAGGGAAATGTCTTGACGAAGAAGAGCAAAAATATTATGTTGATTTGTTACATGAATTCCCTGAGACCTTTGCTTGGATATATTCTGACATGCCTGGCATAGATCCTAAGATTGTCACTCATAACATTGTCCCAATTCCTAATGCTAAACTTGTGAAGCAAAATATTTCAAAGATTCACCCTAAAGTGGCATTACTTGTTAAAGTTGAGGTTGAAAAACTATTGGATGTTGGATTCATTCATCCTATCGATTATTCCCCATGGATTTCAAACATTATGAATGTGGATAAGGCTGAAAATAGGATCATGATGTGTATGAATTTTCATGATTTAAACAAGGCCTCTTTAAAAGTTGACTTTCCTCTCCCTAATATCGATATGATAGTGGATTCGGTAGCAGGTAATGCTTTATTATCCTTTATGGATGGTTTCTCAAGATATAATCAAATCTTCATTAATCCTCAAGATTAATATAAAATTTCTTTTACCACCCCTTGGGGTACGTTTTGTTGGACTGTGATGCCTTTTGGATTGAAAAACATAGGCGCAACCTATCAGTGTCCTATAAATCTCATCTTCCATGACTATATGCATAAGACCTTAGAAGATTATGTTGATGACATCTTAGCCAAATCCATTCTTTGTATAGATCATGGAAAGATCCTTCACCAAATCTTTGAGATAATTCATAAGTATAACATGTGTTTGAATCCCTGAAAATGTGTTTTTGGTGTGGATAGTGGAAAAATATTAGGGTTCATAGTTTCACATCGTGGAATTCTGGTGGATATGAATAATATAGATGCTATTGTTAACATGCCACCTCCTAAGAATGTCTCTCAACTAAATATTTTGCAAGGAAATATCCAAGCTATTAGTAGGTTCATTTCTCAACTTGCGGATTGTACCTTTCCCTTCACACAATTACTTAAAAAGAATATCACTTTCCAATGGAATGAGGATTGTCATCAAGCATTCAAAGACCTAAAAACCTATTTGGGCAATCCTCCTATTCTTCAACCTATTGATCCTACTAAGCCTTTCCTTATGTACACCGTTTCTTCCCCTCAAGCTCTTGTAGCCCTATTGGCACAATGTGATAAGGATAGTAGAGAATGCCCAGTTTATTACATAAGCCACACTCTACTCAGTTACAAAGTCTGATATTCTGGAATAGAAAGACAATGCCTTTCTTTAGTCTTTGCAACCCAAAAGTTGAGGCATTATCTCTTGATTGTTGAGGTCCATGTTATCATTAAATTTGATCCTCTTAAACATCTTTTTTTCTAAAACTAACTTTTCTGGATGCTTAGCTAAGTGGGTTATGATGTTGACCGAGTTTGACCTTAAGTTTGTCTCACAAAAGGCAATAAAGGGTCAAGCATTGACTAACCACTTAGTTGATGCTCCTTCACCCTTCTCCCTACCTAATCCAGCATCCTTTCCTGATGAATACATTTTTTCCACTGAGGTTGATGATACTTGGGAATTGTACTTTGATTGCTCTAAGTGTCGTATAGGATCGAGGGCAAGGGTGGTCTTAATCCCTCCAAAAACTAAGCCTATTCCTTTATCATATCATCTCAATTTCTTATGTACCAACAACATTGCTAAATATGAGGCTCTTATAGCTAGAATTAAAGAAGCCTTGAAATTGAATGTGAAACATCTATATATTTATGGAGATTCTCAACTAATCATAATACAAGTGATAGGGGTTTATCAAGCTAAGCAAGAAAAATTATCACAATATAGAGATCTAGCTATATCCTTATTGCAAAAATTTGATTCTTATAGCATGGAGCTCATTCCTTGAAAACATAATCGACATGCTGATGGAATGGCATTTGTTGCCCTCTTGTGTCTCTAGAGGACCCCTTGGTAGATCTTTAATTCACTATTCACAACCCCATTACCCTGGCTATTATTGATAATCTTGGTGATGTGGTGTATTGTTGCATTATAGATTTTAATGAATGGTACTCGCGTATCATGAGATATTTGAGTAATGGTACCTTTCCTGACTCCATGAATAAGAATACTAGGGCTAGGATTCATAAATTGGCTGCTAGATACATTATCCTTTCTAATGTTCTTTATAAGAGAGATTATAATGGTCTTCTCCTTCGATGCCTAAACAAGGCTGAAATCCCTATTTCTCTTGAGAAGCACATTCAGGTGCTTGTGGGGGGCATTTTGGGGGTAGATCTTTAGTTCAGAGATTGCTCTGAATGAGATATTATTCCCAAACCATGGAAAAGGATTCCTTTGTGTTTGTTAAAAAATGTCATTGGTGTCAAGAACATAGCAATTTGATCCATGCCCCTTCCCAAGAACTTCGATCTCAAGTGGTGTCTTGGCCCTTTTCTACATGGAGTTTGGATCTCATTGGTAAAATATCTCCTCCTTCATCTCAAGGGCATACCTTCATCATAACTGCAACCAATTACTTTACAAAGTGGGTGGAAGTCATTCCTCTTCGACCTACTACCACTGAAGTAATTTGTCAATTCATTTTTGAAAACATTATTTCCCAATTTGGGATACCTTCTGCCTTATATTTGGATGATGGAACGTCATTAAAAAATAAGGATGTGAAAAATTTTCTTGAGAAATATCATATTCAATATAAATTTTCTACACCTTATTATCCTCAATCAAATGGATAAGTTGAGTCTTCTAGTAGGATAATTGAACAAATTCTTTGAAAGATGGTAAACAAGCATGGTAAGGATTGGCATACTCAATTAACCTATTATCTTTGGGCCTATCACATGAGTGTACATGTTTCTACGAGTTGTACTCCTTATAATCTTGTTTATGGTGTTGATGTCAATATGCCTTTGGAGTTAGAAGTTACTTCTTTGAGAGTTTATCTTAGGGATATAGTGGATGATGATTCCTATAGAGAGAAAATACTTCAACAAATTGAGATGCTCGACGAATAGCATATAAATTCCCTTGAGCATATTCAAGCATATCATAAGCAATGAAGCTACAATGATAAGGTTATTAAACGTTCCTTCTCAGTAGGTGATTTAGTCCTTTACGAGAATCAGCGTAACATGAATGCCTTACCTGAGGAGAAGGAAAATTCAGCCCTAGTTGGCTTCGACCATACATTGTTGTTGAAATCTATGGATCAGATGCTTACAAGATAGCAGATGTGGAAGGTATTCCTCTCAAGGAACCCATATATGCACCTTCATAGATACTATGCCTAGTTCCATCTCTCTCTCTCTCTCTCTCTCTCTCTCTCTCTAGTCTACTTTCCATTCTCTCTCTATATCTTTTCTTTCTTCAAAAATTGGGTAATATGTTAGCATGTCTTCATTAAAGTATGTAGGATTAAATGATGTTATATTATTTGTTCTACATTACTTCATTCTTGACAAGCATGTTTCATTACTTTATTGTTTGTCTTGGGTTCTTTTATATAAATTGTAATAGACTTACATTTCATATGTGCTATCATGTTATACAATTTCTTATATGTTAACTAGAATTATATCATGCTGCGTTTAATTAGAGTTATATAGTTCTTAGGCTTAATACATTCTTCTTTTACATCCGCAAAGAAGCATTTAATTAAATACTTAGTTATTTAATTAAAACACACATGTATTAATTCAATCATGAAGCATTGAGAAATCAATCACATGGAAATTAAATTACACATACATGTTCATCACTAAATATGTTACTTCTAATATAAGAAATGCATATATTGTTTAAGCATTAAAATAACATATTCATGAGTATCATAATATATATATCAATACAACAAGATCATCTCCTATCCCTAGGACTAGTAGCTAGAGGATGGTGGCTAGATTCCCCCTCTTGATCTGGCCTTGGGGGTGGCCCCATGGGGGTGTATTGTGATATGGACTATGAGTGGATCCATGAGGAGCTCCTATGATCCCTCTCTGTCATAATACTGTGGTATGTGGCTGCCTCTATCATAATCTCTCTCGTAGGACCTCCATATCCATCTAAATAGGGGAGAAAAGGTCCTTGTGTCATCTTGCACTCCTCTTGGATTTGTGCACTATCTATGATGAACTAGAAATGTGTACAGTCACGATGAGGTCTGTCACTACATTCTGAATAAGAG